>NC_083697.1:26250000-27500000 GCF_033118175.1 Dama dama | reverse complement strand
GATGCTTTCTAAGGCCCACTTGACTTCACATTCCAGGATGTCTGGCTCTAAATGAGCGTGAGTGATGACACCATTGTGATTATCTGGGTCGTGAAGATCTTTTTTGTACAGTTCTTCTGTGTATTCTTGCCACCTCTTCTTAATATCTTCTGCTTCTGTTAGGTCCATACCATTCTGTCCCTTATTGTGTCCATCTTTGCATGAAATGTTCCCTTGGTAATTCTAATTTTCTTGAAGAGATCTCTAGTATTTCTCATTCTATTTTTTCCCTCTATTTCTTTGCACTGATCACTAAGGAAGTCTTTCTTATCTCTCCTTGCTATTCTTTGGAACTCTGCATTCAAATATTACTCAGCCATAAAAAGAGTGAAATATTATCATTTGCAGCAACATGATTGGACCTAGAAATTATCATACTAAGTTAAATAAATCAGACAGAGAAGAAAAATATTATATGATATCATTTATTTGTGCAATCTAAAAAACAATACAAATGAATCTATATACAAAGCAGAAAGAGGCTTACAGGCATAGAAAGTAAACTTATAGCTACCAAAGGGGAAAGGGAGGTAAGGGAGTGTGGATAAATTAGAGTATGGGATTAACAGATAACAAAATACTATACATAAAACAGATAAACAAAAATTTACTGTTTAGCACAAGGAATTATATTCACCATCTTGTATTCACTACCTGTAATGGAAAAAGTTGGAAAAAATATATAAAACTCTATCACTTTGCTTTACACCTGAAACTAATACAATATTGTAAATCAAATTATATTCCAATTAGAAAAAAAGAAGAGTTGAGAAGCTGTGATGGGCTCTTTGGCATTTATATAGGATATTGAGCAACTGTGGATTCAAGTACTTCGTAAGCATGGTCCCTGGCCACGATGTATACATTTATGTATGCTTCAACAACAGCAAAATGTCAAAACACAATTTGCTGACCTTGTGCTGATGCCATATGTATTCACATTTAAAAATCAGCTCAGTGCACTTAAACATTTTGTCCACAAAAAGCAAACTTTTGATTACCTAATAGAAAGGGAGAGATTAGTTTTAAAGAGTATTATGCTTCTATAAAATATAACCAAGAATATCACCCAGTAAAAGTAGGCTTCAGTATTCCCCTGAACAAATGCTTCCTTGAAAATCATTATGACTATGATATTTCATTAACTAAAATAAATTTGATTCACAAGTGATTGTCTCCAAGAGAGACTGGTTGGTTTCTCCTATATCCCTGGGGATGAGTGGATGATACTAGTGGGTTAGTGGTTATAACTATTCAATGTGCAGATAACATTGGTCCAACTATGTCCGGGTATAACTAACCTCGGGTCATAAAAAATAACACTCATTCAGCAATATTGCTCCTTAATTTTTAAATTTGAAATTTTCAAACACAAATAAAAGTAGAGAGAACAATAAAAAGGATTTGGTTTATTCATCACACAATTCTAACAATTATCAAAACACAGTCAACATTTTTTTATTTGTAACTCCTGCCCCACTGGCCACAAGAGTTATTTTTGTAAACTGTTTTGTTCATTGTTTCTAGGCATTTGCAGTGGACAGAGCTGGAAAAAAAATGTGTATTTCTTAAACTTTATATATTAGGACAATTTTAGACTAACATATGTTGTGAAGACAGTACAGAGAGTTTTCATAAACCACACTTAGAATTCCCTATTATGAATGTCTTACAATGTATAGTACTAGAATTATAATTAACTTAAGTCCATGCTTTATTCCCCACATTGCCTTAGTTTTATCTAATGCACTTTTCTTGTTCCATATTCCTGTACAGACACCACATTACATTCAATAGTCATGCCTGCTTAGGTTCCCCTTGGCTGTGACAATTTCTCAGACTTTCCTTGTTTCGGATGACCTTGACAAATATTTTGCAAAATATCTCTCAGTTGGGATTTGTCTGATATTTTTCACATTGTAAAACTTATGTGTACTATTTTGAAGACAGAAATCACAGACATAAAGTACAATTTTCATCATGTCATTATCAAGGGTACATACTATCAACATGTCTCACTACTACTGATTCTGACTTTGATAAACTGGTTGAGATAATGTTGGTCATATTCCTCCACTATCAAATTACTCTTTGACACCAAAAGCACAATTCATAAGAAGAAATTTGGTAAGCTGGATCTCATCAAAATTGAAAACTTTTGCTCTGAGAAAAATCATGATAAAAGAAATAAACTAAAAAATGGGAGAAAATATTTGCAAACTGAAATTTAATAAAAGATGAGTATCTAAGACATATAAAGAACTCCAAAACTCAATAATAATAATAATTTGATTAGAAATAGGCAAAAGACATGGAAACATTTCAACACAAAGAATATTCAGATGGCACATGAAAAGTTAATTCAATATCATTTAGTGACAACACCAAAGGCTGGTGAAGATGTGGAGAAGTTTGATTACTCATACATTTCTGGTGGGAATATAAAATAAGTCACTCTGTAAAACAATTTAGTGGTTTCTTAAAAGTCTAACCATATGACCCATTAATTGCACTCTTAGGCATTTATTTCAGAGAAATTAAAACATACTCAACACAATATCAGTATATGAATGTTTCATAGAAGTTTTATTCATAATAGCTTAAAAATGGAAGGGGAAAAGGCAGATTTCTTTCAGTAGAAAGTGAAAGTGAAGTTGCTCAGTCTTGTCCAGCTCTTTGCGACCCTATGGACTTTAGCCCACCAGGCTCCTCCATCCATGGGATTTTCCAGGCAAGAGTACTGGAGTGGGTTCTCATTTCCTTCTCCAAGGGATCTTGCCAACCCAGGGATCAAACTCAGGTCTCCTGCATTGCAGGCAGACTCTTTACCCTCTGAGCCACCAGGGACTGGTTAAACCAACTGTGGTCCACCTATACTATGGAAAAAATTAATAAAGTGGTACAAACTATTGATATATAGAACAAGCTGAATGATTAGGCTGTGTGAAAAATAAAAGCCAATCTCAAAAGATTATGGGCTGCTTGAGTCAATTTATGCAACATCCTTTAAATGACAAAATTACAGAAATAAAAAAACAGATTATTGGTTGCTAAGGATTAAGGACAGTTTAGGGACAGGACAGAAGTAATTTGGTTATGAAACAGCAACATGAGGGGCCCTTGCAGGGAAAGAAATTGTCTGTAATTGACTTTATCAATGTCAATATTCTGATTGTAATATTTTGTTTTAATTTTAAGGATGCTACCATTGGGAGACACTGAGGAAAGGATACATGGGATCCCTCTGTATCATTTCTTGCAACTGCTTGTGAATCTATAATTATTTTCAAAGTAAAAAGTTTAATTAATTAAGATATCTAATTCCCATTTTAATTTTTTTGGCACTGGATTATGTGGAAATGTGCTGGTTAATTTTGTGATTGTGATTTTTCACCTATCACTATGATGGTGTTTTCTCACATAATGGAACTTCACTTGGTCCTTACAAAATCCTTGGTATTTTCCTGGGCAGTCAGTCTGTTTATGGACACTAAGTGATATTGGAGAAGATTCTCCTCATGTCTGTAAGTGAGCATAAAGGGAGAATAAAGTTGAACGATTCAAGATGCTTTCTTGAGCCTCTAGAAATTATTCTTTGATTTTGAGAGTACATAGCCTTCTGGGGAGTCTCCTATGTGGTGTGATTTTTATTGCTACATTGTTGCTGTTGATGATGATTTTTTCCTTACTTGTAGGAAATGGTGGTTAAGCATATAAAGAAGCAACATTTTTCTTCATCACATAAAGGAGTACATGGATGGCAGGGCCCCTATATAATCATCAGTGAACTCTACTCCCAGTATTTCCAGGGAGAGAATTGATTCAAATTTATGTTTTTTTAGAGTATGTTATCAAATATTAATTTTAAACTTTAGAAAAGTTTTGACAAAAATTAAAATGAACTTTGAGTCGTTGAAAACCATGGTATCAGATAGCTTTTCCTTACCCAAGTCTAGCTGGAACTGAATGATATGTGCCTCACTTATCCACTAATTTCAATTTGTGCTCACCAAACTATCTCCTAAAATCTAGCAGATACTATGTAGATTCAGGAATACAGAATCAATTAGTGTAATTCTCACACTTCACCAAGCATCTGTATTCTGCTAAAAACTGAACAGGGAAATGATATTGTTTTATTGACTAGGCTACTTTATACCATGCTGAAATGATTCATAAGTAATTATATAAAAATAGTTATATTTTCTATGAGCTCACATTTTAATGTATTTGAATTAATGGCATGAATAATGATAAATAACAATATCCAGATATATTTTTTCACAGTATAATAGTATTTTTAACTATTCCTCATATCAAGACTACACATGGTGCCTGACCATGCAAATATTCTTGATAAATAATACCAAGTAGTCATACCTGATATTGATTTTGAGTTCAAAGTTTATAAATAGAATTGGATGAGATTATAGAGCTAGTTTCATTGAACTCTCAGGAATCATAAAAACACCGTTAAAAAATCATTACTAGAATTCATGTTGAAATAGTAAAAGGATTCTACTAGAAAATTATGTCGCTTTAATGATAAGAATTTGAAATAAATAAAAAATATAAGCTAACTAAATATTCATTTATGGTTTTTTAAATAAAGCCTCATGGCCTTAAGCAGTTGTACAGGTGTCATGGTACACACACCTGATTAATGTCAGCAATATAATCTTCCACAGTTCAAAACAAATCATTGCCTAAGGACCCTCATCCATGTGTTTCCTACTGGAATAGCCAACTTTTAAATCCCCAGAGGTGAAGTCATGAGTTTCTGATGATTTTTTTTTTTTCCCTTTCAGGTATGAGCAATGAATTTTAAAACTATGCTTAGAGAAGCTTCATGACCTCCAGAGGTTCCAAGTGAATATGCTAATTTTCATATTTTTTAATCTAATATATACAAACTTGCAAATAAATCTCAATATTCCTTCATTCACACCATTCTATTTAACCTTCTGAACTACTCTTGGTTCAGCCCATATTTCTCAATCTCTCCAATACATTTCACTTATCACTCTTTGTTCACTTTTTTATGTCACCAGACTAATGTCAATTCTCCAGCAATGCATGACATTATTTTCCTTCAAACATTATGGGAGGTTGAACTTACACATCATGATGTGTTGGTCTGAAATATGTTTAGATGATATTTTGTCTTGAACCCTCCAAGTTCATTTTAATCAGTTTACTCATTCATTTATTAATTTATCCACTATAAGTAATCTGGCTTTTCTGATGCAGTGTTTAAATTTCAGGAGAGCATGGCTTCCATTAAGGACCCAATTACATAAGTCTCAAGATACAAACACAGTCAACCCCCTGCATTTTAAATATGCTTTTGAATTTTGCCATTCATTTGAAAGGTGCTAAATCAGTCAAAATTATAGCAGTGAACTCTGAATATCAGCATATCACTGATGATTACTAAGGGTTCAACACATTCAAGATGATTGTTTATACTGACAAATAAAGGAGGGTTAGAATGAAAAAAATTAAAACTGAAAGATAAAGATACATATTTGTATGTACTTGTATGGATAGCACATGCTGTGATCTGTTATACAATCATGTGTGTTCAGTCGCTTAGTTGTGCCAGACTCTTTGTGACCCCATGGACTGTTAGCCCACTAGGCTTCTCTGTCCAAGGAATTTTCCAGGCAAGAATACTAGAGTGGGTTGCCATTTCCTGCTCCAGGGGATCTTCCTGACACAGAGATTGAACCTGTGATTCCTGCATTGACAGGCAGATGCTTTACCACTAGCAAGTCATATATTGATGTGAGAGTTGGACCATAAAGAAGGCTGAGCACTGAAGAATTGATGCTTTCTAATTTGTGGTGCTGGAGAAGACTCTTGAGAGTTCCTCAGACAGCAAGGAGATCAAGCCAGTCAATCCTAAAGGAAATCCACCCTGAATATTCATTGGAAGGACTGATGCTAAAGCTGAAGCTCCAATCCTTTGGCCACCTGATGTGAAGAGCTGACTCACTGGAAAAGACCCTGATGCTGGGAAAGATTGAAAGCAGCAGGAGAAGGAAGTGATAGAGATGGTTGGATAGCATCATTGACTCAGCGGACATGAGTTTGAGCAAACTCCAGGAGACAGTGAAGGACAGGGAAGCCTGGCGTCCATGGGGTTGCAAAGAGTTGGACACAACTTAGTGACTGAACAACAACAGCCACCTGGGAAGCCCTCATATTTCATCATAAACAGCTGTTACAAATTGATAAGCATCTTATAAACAATGGATCTTAGCATCACTGAAATATGGTACTACCTAACTTGAGTTGTGATTAATATATATATATATATTAATATATATATATATATATATATATCATGGTGTTGAAGGCATAGCAAAATATTATAGATCATGGTGTTTAAGCCACAGCAGGCACACAAAATGTTAGCTGCATACAAGTTATTCCATGGAAAAAAAGAAATGTCTTTTCCTTCTAAAAACGCAGATTCTAACAGAAAGGAGAGACGCATGGTTAAGACCTGTTTCTTTAGGAAACCAGAGATTTGTAGGCATCAGAGTGCTCTGGTTATAACTCTGACACAGCATCGGGCAGAAGGTGAGAGTGAGCTACAGTGCAGTTCCATCAGCAAACTCAGTCAATCCCCCAGGAAGCTCTGAAGCTGCGATGTCCCTTCAGGGTTATACCCAATGGGAGCAAATGGACCAGGCCTTTGTACTCCTGCATCAAACAGTTACTGAATGGGAGGTTCCCTGGGGGAAGAGGGTGAGGCAGTATCATTCCTCACAGAGCAATTCACCGAGAGGGACACAGCTCTAAGCTGTCAACAGGCAACCCTTGCCACAGTCGGAAGAGTAAGTGCCTCAGTCCTGAAGGGATGTCAAAATAGTACACTACAGGCAGCCCTGCACACTTTTATGGGTAAAGTCCATACAGGTTTCCCCTGCTATCCCAAAGTGAAGCATTCCTATGAAACCCTTTGAAGAAGCAACTACTTTAGGGCATATATTGCTAACAGATGCACAAAATAAATCCAGATCAAGCAGAGATGTTCACAGACACAGTCCAGAGCTATGGCGGATTTGATGCTGCTGAGATGCTGAGTGTAGTTCCCAGAGAAGGAGTTTGGAGGGGCCAGTCTCGCAGTATTGTGGTGAATACTGCCTTTGTGCTCTCTCGCTGCAAAATAAATGCTGAATGCTATTTTCTATTTATGCTTGCTTTTGTTGTTGCCCTTGTAAAAACAAAACTCCTCCTCAGTTAGCAAAAGCAGGCATTAAGTAGGTCTTTGATAAAAGCAAAGTGGCATAAAGTGAACTTTCTAAAACTTTCTCATACTTGTACAGTGTTAACTACTAGAGGTGTGAACAAAATACTTTGAAGACTCAGAGGAAGGAATGCCTGAATATATTTAATGGAGAAAGGAAAAGAGTTCATGAAGTAGCTACTATTTGATACTGGCTTTGGGTATGGGGCGGGGGGTGAGTTCCAGTTAAGAATTTGACAAATCATATACATCCTCAAAGGTGCGAAGGTGTGGAAAGCTTAGGTCTTTAATTGGTGACCAAACATTACTTCTCCCTAAGGAACAGAGCTGTAATGCTCTCATTGCTAAATTTTTAGTTCAGTTCAGTCGCTCAGTTGTGTCTGACTCTTTGCGACCCCATGAACTGCAGCACGCCAGGCCTCCCTGTCCATCACCAACTCCCGGAGTCCACCCAAACCCACGTCCATTGAGTCGGGGATGCCATCCAACCATCTCATCCACTGTCGTCCCTTTCTCCTCCTGCCCTCAATCTTTCCCAGCATCAGGGTCTTTTCAAATGAGTCAGTTCTTCGCATCAGGTGGCCAAAGTATTGGAGTTTCAGCTTCAACATCAGTCCTTCCAATGAACACCCAGGACTGATCTCCTTTATGATGGACTGGTTGGATCTCCTTGCAGTCCAAGGGACTCTCAAGAGTCTTCTCCAACAGCACAGTTCAAAAGCATCAATTCATCAGCACTCAGCTTTCTTTATAATCCATCCATGACCACTGGAAAAACCATAGCCTTGACTAGACAGACCTTTGTTGACAAAGTAATGTCTTTGCTTTTTAATGCTGTCTAGGTTGGTCATAACTTTCCTTCCAAGGAGCAAGCATCTTTTAATTTCATGGCTGCAATCACATCTGCAATGATTTTGGAGCCCAAAAAAATAAAGTCATGCTCTCAAACTATTATGACACTTTCCAGGTTTCCCTATTTCTTTGGCTTACAATTAAAATATAATTTCATCATGAGGAACACATTTTAAATTCAGAAAACCATATGTATGTTTAACCCCTCTTCAAATTTCTATAAGAATTCTCTATCTTCAAATTATCTACAAACTTCTCAATATGAACTAAAGCCAGTCCATATGTTATTCTATTTGATTTACCTTCTTACATCTAAGTTTTTTTTCTAAAAAACAGCTTTATTGAGGTATAATTTGCATACCATAAAGTTTACCCACAATAGTTGTATAATTCAATGACTTTTAATACACTTAGAGTTGTGCAACTATCACCACAGTCTAACTTTATTTATTTTTTCCATTTATTTTTATTAGTTGGAGGCTAATTACTTTACAATATTGTAGTGGTTTTTGCCATACATTTTTTTTATTCGTGAATATCACATTTTATTTCAGATAAAAATTTATGGTTAATAGCATCTTCAGTGTGCAAATATCACCCTGTCAATATTTCTCTTTTCTTTTTTCTTTTCAATTATTTTTATTAGTTGGAGGCTAATTACTTCGCAACATTGCAGTGGGTTTTGTCATACATTGACATGAATCAGCCATGGAGTTACATGTATTCCCCATCCCGATCCCCTCTCCCACCTCCCCCCTCCACCCGATTCCCCTGGGTCCTCCCAGTGCACCTGGCCCAAGCACCTGTCTCATGCATCCCACCTGGGCCGGTGGTCTATTTCACCATAGATAATATACATGCTGTTATTTCAAAACATCCCACCCTCACCTTCTCCCACAGAGTACAAAAGTCTGTTCTGTACGTCTGTGTCTCTTTTTCTGTTTTGCATATAGGGTTATCATTACCATCTTTCTAAATTCCATATATATGTGTTAGTATGCTGTAATGTTCTTTATCTTTCTGGCTTACTTCCCTCTGTATAATGGGCTCCAGTTTCATCCATCTCATTACAACTGATTCAAATGAATTCTTTTTAACAGCTGAGTAATATTCCATGGTGTATATGTACCACAGCTTCCTTATCCATTCATCTGCTGATGGGATCTAGGTTGCTTCCATGTCCTGGCTATTATAAATAGTGCTGCGATGAACATTGGGGTGCACGTGTCTCTTTCAGATCTGGTTTCCTCAGTGTGTATGCCCAAGAGTGGTATTGCTGGGCCCAGAATATTGGAAATAAAAGCAAAAATAAACAAATGGGACCTAACAAAACTTGAAAGCTTTCGCACAACAAAGGAAACTATAAGTAAGGTGAAAAGACAGCCCTCAGAATGTGAGAAAATAATGGCAAATGAAGCAAAAGTCAAAGGATTAATCTCAAAAATATACAAGCAACTCTTAAAGCTCAATTCCAGAAAAATAAATGACCCAATCAAAAAATGGGCCAAAGAACTAAACAGATTTTTCTCCAAAGAAGACATACAGATGGCTAACAAACACATGAAAAGATGCTCCACATCACTCATTATCAGAGAAATGCAAATCAAAACCACAATGAGGTACCATTACACACCAGTCAGGATGGCTGCTATCCAAAAGTCTACAAGCAATAAATGCTGGAAAGGGTGTGGAGAAAAGGGAACCCTTTTGCCATACATTGACATGAATCAGCCATTAATATACATGTGTTCCCCATCCTGAATCCCCCTCCCACCTCCCTACATCTAAGTTTAAACCCATACTTTTTCCATTTTCTCCTTTCACAGTACCCTTTGCCTTTTTCTACCACACAGACCATCATCATCAGGTGCACAAATTCTGGCACTGTGTGACCCAGACTCAGATCCTGGCTTAGCTATTTACTAGTTGTGTGACTGTGAACAGTTCACCTAATGTCCCCATACTGTGATTTCCCTGGGTGGAACAGGAATAATAATACTCACTCCAGAGGTTGTCAGACTTAAGTGAATCAATGTACACACTGTATTTGGAGTAGTGTCTGGCACGTAGTGAGTGTGATACATGAGCTGATCATCATTTCCTTTACTTTTATTCTACTATCTTTTCTGTGCATGTGTGTATGTCACTTCTGGGCTTCCCAGATAGCACTGTGGTAAAGAACCTGCCTGCCAATGCAGGATAATGGAAGAGACACGGGTTCAATCCCTGGGTCAGGAAGATCCCCTGGAGGAGGGCATGGCAACCCACACCAGTATTCTTGCCTGGAGAATCCCACGAATAGGGTCACAAAGAGTCAGGCATGACAGAAGAGATTGAGCACACATATGTGTGTGTGTCACTTTTATCTTTCAAAACAGAAAAAGCCCGACTTGTCAGAGGTCTTAATATGACTAACACATGATGTCTACATGGACAAGAGATACACTCTTTCCCAGTTTTATTCCATGTTATTTCCTCAGCATCATGGTTCTCTATCCTGTCAAATATTCCTTCAAAGACTTTCATATTCGAAACGTCCTTCTGGCCATTTCTACTGAGTGGTGTGTTGTCACCATGATCTTACCACTCTGTCTTATGTTGAATAGCCCTAATCTTTAGGGGCTTTAATCATCAGCATCTCTGGGGTTTAGTTCTTGAATCTTCTTTGGAGATCTCATCCAGGTTGTTGACTTTAAATCTTTGGTAAATATGACAGCTAATTTTGTGTGTCAATTTGACTGAGCCACAGGGTGCCCAGATATTCGATCAAACATTATTCTGGGTTTGTCTGAGAGGGTATTTTTAGATGAAGTTAACATTTGATTTCATAGATTAAGTAAAGCAGATTGCCTTCCCTAATGTGGCTGGTCCTTAATCAGCAGAAGACTTGCTTAATGGAACAACAAGGCTGAATAAGAGGGTTAGTTAGGCCTTCTGCACAACTATTTAAGTTGAACATTGGTCCTTGATGGCCTTTGGACTTGGATTTGAATGCTGGATCTTCTTGCTTGGGTCTCTGCTGACTTTCAGATTGGAACTTACATCATCGACCCTTTCGGTTCTCAGTTCTTCAGACTTATACTGGAACTATATATAGAACTCCTGGGTCTCAAGTTTGCAAAGTTCAGATCTAGGGTCTTCTCAGTCTCCATAGGAACTTCCTAGGTGGCGCAGTGGTAAAGAATCTGCCTGCCAATGCCGAAGCCTCGAGAGACACAGGTTCTATCCCTGAGTCAGGAAGATCCCCTGGAGAAGGAAACGGTAACACATTCCAGTATTCTTGCCTGGAAAACCCCATGGACAGAGGAGCTTGGCAGGCTCCAGTCCATGAACAGCAGAGAGTCAGACACGACTGAGTGACTAAGCAGCAGCAGCCTCCTTAATCATGTGACCAAATCCATAGAGTAAATATATTTATATATACACACAACATAGACTACTATATACACACACATATAATAAATTTATTGAGATGGAGAAGACTGAAGGAGGAGCAGGTTGAATTTGGGAAAAGAGATTTAATCATGTTACTTTGGAGGTACTTATTAGATATTCAAATGAGGTCAAGTTAGAATCTAGATATCTAAGTTTAGAGTTTGCTGAGCAATTCAGACTTAAGATAAAATTTGTGAAATTATTGATGTATTAGAGTTCTCCAGAGGGCCATAACTAATACTATATATTCTTTACTGGAAGGCATACAAAGAAGAAAAACACTTTAGAACTCAATCAATTGAAATGTATTTCCTATGAACTTCCTGTCTTTCTGTCTTCTATTTTTTTCGCCGGCACTTCTTGAATTCAGTTATTTGATGCTAGCCTATGGTCATTAACTTTATGAGATTGCATCCCCACACATTAGATACATATTACCAGGTTTCATTGAAATTTACACTAAGAATTTTGCAAATATTACTTTATTCATCCTTCATCAAAACACCATGGAGTAGGTTTTATTATTCTAATTACAAACTACTCTAGATTATGAACTTACAATGGTCACTCTTGAAGAGGAATAAGCAAGAATGGTAAATACCAAATACCAAAGGTGTACAGTTTACAGATCACACTATCCTAGCGGAAGAACTGCATCCCTATGAGGTGAGAATTTTGAAGTTGCGCTAATTATTTTTGTTTTTAATACACTGTTCCTGTATGAGATTGAAAAACTTATCAACATAAGGCAGGTGGAAGTCTAAGTCACTGATAGTTAATCACTGCAAACTTTGATCTTGAAAGCATGCTTCAAAGTGATGGGAGCAAATATTTTTGAGATAAAAATGAAAACATTGGCAATAACAATAATTATAAAGCTTACCTTGTAGAAGGATTTATAATATCACTTACAAAGCATATGTATTACATTATCTTATTTGAATCTCACAGAATCTTTGAAGTAGGGATTATTATAACCTGTCTTTCACAGATGAAGAAAATTATGCTCAGATCAGATAAATGACTTAAACTCACTCTATAAGTAGCAAAAAGCCAAGTTGGACCTTTAAAAACTTCCTAAGTTTTATCTGATTGTTTTATTGTGTGTATATTAATTTTAGAAGGGCATGGGTTATTGAACTAGTTTTGGCAGTTTGAGCTGCCTTATAATATACATGTTTGATCCTAAAAAATTGAGATTATATTCATTATTAGACAAACAACAATAAGTACCATCACCTCTAAATATACTATCCCTGAGCTTCAAGAATTTTTGAACTCTATAAGGGCTCTGTTACTGCTTTTAAGAAGTGATATCTATACTTATGTGTTGTTACCTGAAATGGAATGCTTCCCTTGTGGAAATGAAATGTTATTCAAACCAGTCAAAGGAAAATCAAAATTCAAATGGCTATATACATTTAGATATTCACTGAGATAGCTCACAGTAAATACTGATTCATAATTATCTGATTTCAAAATATGGTATGATAATCCCTTGTGCTAGTTCACTACATTCTACTTGGGCAGACATATACAATCTTGGTTACTAGTATTGATCATAATAAGAATTTGAATTTTTGCAGACAACAGGCTTACTAGAAGTATGAAGATCTACAGCAGAGCTGAATTGCTGGACAAGAGTGAATTCTGAATAATGCATTTCAGTCTGTGTTATTAAAAATGAAGTATGTGTCAGTCACAGAAAACCCAGTTTTCATAGAGGGATCCTTTTCCATTCTCCACTGTGACTCACACCAGGCAGAGAAAATTTTCACAAATTAAAGCTGAAATCCAAAATATCCCCACCTCTGTCATCCTCATCCCTGCCTTTCCAGCCTTCTGGGAAAGCTTTAAATTAAGTACTTAGTAGAAGTGTATTAATTGAGGATGTCTAAAATATTTTCTTTCTATATATTGATGTGTGTGTTTATATGTATAAATTGAATATATGTTTAAAAAAAAAAAAAAGAATGTATGTGTGTGTTCAGTCATTCAGTCCTGTCCGACTCTTTGTGACCCTAAGGACTGTACCCCGCCAGGGTCGCTATTTCCTTCTCCAGTAGGTTGATAATAAAGGTGAGTTAATCTTTAGTAAGTGATCACATAAGAAAGAAAACAACTAACTCATTTGTGTAAACAAGCTTTTCCTTCTCTAGCCTTAGCAATAAGGATTAGAAATAAAAGCACTGTTATATGTATATATATAAGAGATTGAAATTCAGGAAAACAGGAATAAAAAGAATGGTAGAAATTCTAGCTTATATAATTCCGATCTTTCTTTCTTGAAAATGCATGCCAGGAAATCAGAACTAAGTTGTTGGAAAGCAGTAGCAGATTTAAATATATTCAATTTATAACTTGCTGCAGGAGTATTCGTTTCATTAAGAACTGTTCCTACGGTTTGGCGTCTTCCTGTCACTCAAGCCGTGTCCAGAAGTCCTCCCCTGGTTCTTTGAGCTGCGGCGCTGCCTTCTGCACTGCGCATGCCCGAGCCCTTGCTCTCCGACTCCCAGGCTTGACGCAGCCCCAGGCTCGCCATTCTTGCTCGACAGTTTCTGACTTTCTCCCTCCTTCCCTTGTCCAGGCGTGTTTCCCCACCTTGCTTCCCTACTCCGAGTAAGTAACCAGCTTATTTTCATTTTGTGATATATAACAAATCCATGAAGTTTTTTCCCCCCTGATGATTTCTTTTGTCACGACAACGTGAAGAAAAGAGAACGAAGAGAATCAGAGATTTTCTGAAAAAGAAAGATGTGATGGAAATACTGGCACAAACGTTGATCTCTCTCCTGTCTTGTAAAATTTAGGGGAGGTAATTTTGGCAGGGATTTGGGTCTAAAACTGTGAAGAGCTTTGCTTTTTTTTTTTTTTTTTCCTTTGCCACCAAGCTCCTCTTCAAAAAGAAGTTTCCTCTATGTGCCTGTATGGAATTATTCCTGTTTACCTTTACTAACAAATATTTCACCTGTTCACCTCTTGCCCAGTCCTCTTGGATACACATCCATTATTGATGATCAGCTGAAGCAGCGCTTAATGTACAGAATATTTCATAATTCTGCCATGCAGAATTTTGAGACTTCTCTTTTTTGATCTCTTACTCCATTCATATATTTATCATAACATTTACAACACTGATCCTTATTACACATGCTGTGTTCTCTCTGCTGTGCTTAGCCGCTCAGTCATGTTTGACCCTGCCACCCCTTTGTAGCCCATCAGGCTTCTCTGTCCATGGGGATTCTCCAGGCAAGAATCCTGGAGTGGGTTGTCATGCCCTCCTCCAGGGGATCTTCCCAACCCAAGGATCAAACCCAAGTTTCCTGCATTGCAGGCAGATTATTTACCATCTGAGACACCATTTGTTACACATGCGATAGCACAAATTGTAAATTTTTCAAAAACAGGAACAATATTTGATTCTTCTCTTTATGTCAAGGACCAATAACACTGCTTGGCACAGGTATTTAATAAATGTTTGTTGTATAAAGAATGATGACAAGCAAGAATATTTGGAAATTGAGATGATCAAAGATACAGAGAACTGCTCAGAGCCAGAAACAAAAAGCAAATTGGGTTAGGAAAATTAAGAGGAGAGTAAAAGCATACTTTTAAAACCTGCATTTATTCACAACAAAAGCTCAAAAATTAATGTATGTGTGTTGGATGAACATGAAGATTACCATTGCATTCGTCTCTGCTCTAAGTGCATGAAATAGTAACAAAAATGATGATGACAACATTTACTGAGAATTTTTCCAAACAAATTTATGACATGGGGCCACTGCTATTATCCTCATTTCACAGATAAGGAAAGTGAGCCTCAAAGAGTTTAAGTAACTTACCCAACATCACACAGCTACTAAGTAGTGGAATTTGTGATTAAACTAGTCCTTTTTGTTTTGGAGCTGGAATTTTTCGACTTCGACTGACTCCTGAATGGTGCTAACTTTTATGCTATTCTTGCATAGTGTAATAGCACCTATTGCCAGCTGATGAGAGCACAAGCGCTTCAAGTGCAATACATATGCTTATACCTGGAATTTTTGTTCATTCTTTCATGTGGCATGCACATAGGAGGCACAGATACACAATTTCAGATTAAAGATACTGACCACTCTAGAAATCTAGAATTGGGCTTTATCATTAATGTATTCTAAATAGCTGAATATATCCACAGCAATAACTATTTGAATCCATCTAAAGGTATAAAATACCCATTATGATTTACACCAATCCTTCTCAAACTATCTCTTATCAAGAACCAGTTTTTATTTCACCACTCCCATTTTTTGATGGACTGAAATGAATTTGTTCTATGCACACCTATCACATAGCTTCTACTGAATACAAATTATCACATGGACTTGCTATCAGCACGACCTATGTCCTGCTCAGTAAGATTAGTTCACCTACCATGTGTTTGCATATTTCTGCAATGTCAAATTATAAAGGTTTCTAGACACTTCATCTCTGTACTTTACTGACCAAAGAACATTAACAAGAATCTGTGAATGAATATTACTCAGCAGATCACACTTGGAGCAGCACTGGTTTAAAGAGCAAGGGCTGGGGAAATCTGACACCAGGAAGATGAAATAAAATAAGGCCCAAGTGTGATTTGGCCCATTCACAAATACTTCTAAAAAATCCTTCAAACTAAAAGACCAAACAACAAAATTGCTACTATTTGCCAATGTTAATGATTTCTGGGTAAAATTTTAGAAGATAATATAGTCATATGAAGAAATCATATTTTAATAGATGTTACAGATATCTCTTTGAAAGTCAAAAGTGTCTTGGCTTAAAATATTACCTTTTTAGGCTTCTTTGTGCAGAGAAGGCAAGGCCCAGAAGGAATATTTACAGTATTTACAGTGTTCAAGTATGACTTCCCACAAAAATGAAAACTGAATGGCTCTGCCTATGAGATGAACAGAAATTGGTGGTGAGTGAGAGAAAAAGGGAGGGGCTGGAACTTCTGGAAACACAGTAGACTAGGTATTCTGAAAACTCTATCTACAAAACATCACATACAAAACAAAATTTGGCTGAATATGAATTTCTAATTTTCTTAAATTCACATCTGAGCTGGCAAGTAATAGGGGAGCTTCCATAGAAGGTAAAAATGAAATGACAGCCTGAATCCATACATCAAAGCAGGTGCTAAAGCTGTGATACCCTAGCGGAGTTGACCAACTCCACAAATTCAGAGTCCTGCCTTCAAGAGGACTTTTTCATGTGGAAAAAGACACATGACCTTGGGCTCCTGCACTCTGAAGAGTCAGACTAGAGTCCCATGAGATGCCAAAGTATGTAAAGTAAAATTGTGGACCAGAAAATTATCTGTCCACAAAGGTAGATGCAAGAGCATTTGACTAGTTCGGGTTTATATTTAAGTGTGAAAAAGCAATATATCTTAAAATTAAAAATGCCAGTTTAAATTTTTACAAATCACATGACATGGAAAAGCCCATTTAAGATATAATTTAAAATGGTCATGGGTTGATGGCCCCTCAATATCAATCATGAGAATATCATCCTGGGAAGGGCACATAAAACCCAGTTCTCATACTGTGAATAACAGTTTTTAATAACATATTAAAAACAAAACACCAGAGGAAACAAAAATTGAGGACAGAGGACAGTGAAAGGGAACTAAATAATGAATTATGTAGCTAAATTCTGCAGGGAAAGGATGAATTGAGAGAGTAGCATTGACATATATACACATATGTAAAATAGACAGTGGGAAGCAGTTTTGCAGCACAGGGGGCCCAGGCAGTTTTAAGCCTCTGTGATGATATAGAGGGGTGGGGTGTGGAGCGGGGAGAGAGGCTCATTAGGAAGGGGGTCTATGTGTACATATAGCGGATTCACATTGCTGTACAGAAGAAAGCAACACAACATTGTAAAGCAATTATCCTCCAATTAAAAATAAATTTTAAAAATAAATAAAGAAGAGAAAAAAAGAAATGACCTATGATTCATGACCAAAGAATTTCTAAGAACAAAGATGTCTGCTATTTAATACTTAGGATTTTTAATTGTTATGATTATAACCCCTTTGCAAACTTCCAGCAACCTCTGGTGTATATATAGATGCCTTGAGAGAGTGATTTTTTGGAGAGAAAAATCTAGGAAAAGAGGCCTCGATCCAAATATGGCTTGCTGTTCAGTAGAGATGGGAACAGTGATGGAGATCAATTCAGGGGAGAGAGCTTAACCAAAGCAAACATTCAGATTAGTTTTCTAAATCAAGGGTTCTGGATCTCTTCAAAGCTATGCCAACCTGATTATTTATTTTTAGTGTTAATTTGTTTCAGATAAGTCTACACCTTCCATTACTAATTCAGTAGAATATTTATCTTAAATTGTAAGACCCATTAGGAAAAAAGTCAAAAATTGGGAAAGACCGGAGCCTCTCCTAGGGTCCTCAGCTCTGCAACGATGAGAAGCCATGCTTCTGTGATAAGACGTAGGGGTTGCTCTTAGAGCATCCTTAGAGTGCATATTAATATGCCAAGCTTTGAGTATTTTAAATATGTGTAAAATGCATAACTATATATTCTATAATTACAATATTATATTCAATAATTTACAACAATAAAATCTAAAGCTCCCACTTTGTTTGATAGATGCTGTGAGAGCAAGACTAAATCTTGCCCTTAAGGAAGGCATTTTGATTTTTTTTTTTTAATTAAGTCTCAGAGTGACAAAACCAAAACCAAACAACAAGAAAAAATTAGGAAAAGAACTAAGACTCTTGTTGTAACTTTATTCAAAATTAGTGTTCTTTTATTCCACATCTCCTGCCCTAACTATCCAGGGCTAATTTCTTGGATGGTTTATGTATTTTTGTGGCATGGGGCAAGGGATATACTCACTGGCCTCTCTTTGACAGTCTTTCTGACACTGATTAATCTCAGCTTCTCTCTTGGCTGCTGTGATGAAATTTGTCTTATCTATTACAGTAAAGTCATGGCCTTTCCTCCCAGAGGCTTCATAGAAAGTCCCATATTGTGCCGGCTGTTTACTCTAATGACCCTTTGACACCCATGCAGCTGTGTTCTTCTCCAGATTTACCTACTGCATTCTACAGCTTCACATCTTTGGAAATCTTTGCATTCTTGCAAGGACTATCACTTCTACTTCTAAGCAAGCATCTATCAGAATCTAGGACAGAGGATTTGTTTTGTCTGTTTTTGTTTTTGTTCTTTCCTTTTGTTTCCTGACATTATCTCTACTGTCTACTTCTCCTAGGGCTCTCTACCCATAAGATTTATGACATTTCTTAGGTTCATAGGAATGAACCTAAGATCCCAGGTAAGAGTAAGATGATAGAAGAGGAAGATGATAGAAATTTCAAATAAGTGGAATGGAACAAAACAAAAGCAAAGAGGGCTTGTGATACTCTTCCGGTTTGGAACTCCGGGAAGAAATGCCTTACAGATTTGTCATTTGCCAAAACTGAATGGACAGAGCAGAATCAAAGTAGTAGCATGATAAATACCTTAGATAAAGAAGTATCTGAAACATAATTCACACATATCAGCTTGAGACTGCCTCATAACAATTAGATGACATCAGGCAAGATCTAGAATTTTCAAAAAGATCTCCTGAAGG
Organism: Dama dama; assembly: GCF_033118175.1. NCBI lineage: Eukaryota > Metazoa > Chordata > Mammalia > Artiodactyla > Cervidae > Dama > Dama dama. The sequence continues at coordinate 27,480,790 of NC_083697.1, read as the reverse complement.
GTTTGAAAGTGCTGACCATGTTGGTGAGAGACAGGATGGGGTGTGGTTTCATGACAAGGAAGCGACAGTGTGTTCCCTGCAGGGATAGACCCAGTGAGGAACTGAGGACATGAACAGGGAATCCCACCCAATTCCCTCCAGAGAGGAGGGGGCTGGTTGCACATTGTGGAGGTCATAAAGGGTTTAACTGAGGACACAGCAGAAAAAATTGGGGCAGAGATATCTGTTCCCCCCACGCCCAATCCTCCATGAAACCTGCCATCACTCCATGCTTAGATGACAGCTAGGGAGCAGTGAAGAAAAAAGGGTAGAAGAGGAGAAACTCTTAATTGTCTGAAATAGCATGGTTATTTTGTAAACTGCTCAGTGACTACATCTAAATCTTGAATTTCTAAATACTGAGCCACAATGAGGGGATTTCCTGATCAAACTTGGTTCAGTTAAATAAAATAAATTCACATTCTTGCACCTCTCTGTCCTATTGTTTATTCAACCTTGTATTGATTTGTTTCCATACACAGAGAATTTTACTTGTATTTGTGTACCTGAAATTAAAGAAGAAATGTTGATGCAATTGCAATGAAAATTTGATAGCCAAAGTAAATGAAAAAGATAGATTATGTCCTAAAATTTTTAAATAATTGTGCAGCTTTTAACTTCATATTTCCCATATGGATCTGACCCAAGTAGAGGACTTTGACAGTTTTCACATAAAAAGTGTCAACATGTTCTTTAAACAATGGTTACCTGACCAAACAAGACAGGGCCATAAAAGCACTAGACTGTGATGCACTGCCTTTTTTCTAGAGGTGAATAGCATTAGAGAATTCCAGCATGTTCTCTTCCTATTAAATTAATGCCACAAGCACTACAAAGTCTGACCTGAACAAGAGAGACACAAAACCTGTGTAAGAAATCCTTGCTCAGAAAGGGCAGTACAGAACATGAGAAATAAGACAAATTGTCTTTTTGCCATGGAATATTAGCCTTTGTGAGCCCTATAATATCTGCCTATGTACCTTCCAAACAGGAAAATTCTTGAAAATTGCATCTGTCCATCATTATCTTTGAGCCTCCCTACAGTTGACCAGTTTGCCTTTTTTCATTTGTGAAGAATTTGAAATTCTTCTTTACTATATGTGGCACAGACTGTACTTTATTATCACACAGATATATACAATAGAGGAGTAGCTGGCTGAATTAATGCATAATAATATGAAAGAGAAAAGGAGATGTGACTTGTGTCTCTGAATCAGTCTTTGCTTTGTTCTGTAATCTTAAAAAAATCCTGTCAATTTAGCAAATCATCTATCCATGTGATAGTTTAATCCAGCAGTACACATCTTAAGGTTGCCCTGTTAGAATGTTGGTCACTTGCCACAGGTTGTGATTAACCATTTGAAATGTAGAACATGAGACTGATCAACTGAATCATTAATTTTAATTAATTTAAATTTAAATTAAAAGTAAACACATTGTAAAATGTTTCCCATTAAACATACTTTTTTTATTTTGGTTGGAGTGATTTCACTTTAAACATTGTATCATGTTAGGTGTCACTGTTGTATTATAATGTGTGTTGGCTGCTTGTTGTATTATAGTGTATGTTGAATCATTTCTAGTATCACATATAACCAGATGCTTCTAGTATTACACCCAAACAAATTACCTATCTAGTTGGTATCAAATGATTGGTTTAGTTTAAGTGAATATTTGTAGACATTGTACAACATTTGTACAATGTAGTAGTACAAATTATTTGTAGTGATTATTGTAACACTGAAATAGTAAAAAAGAAATGATTATTTTAATGTTATGCAGACAACATAATTTATAGTGATACTTTTTGTAAATAGAAACCATTGTATTAGAGGTCTATTGCTGTGTAATAAGTTACTCCAAAATTTAGTGGATTAAAACAACAGCTATTTATTTCCTCCCAGTTTCCTGGGTGATATAGTATGGTATGGGTTGGCTGGGTGCCTCTGACTCTGGATCACTCACAAGACTGCTATCAAAGGTGTTGATCAGCCTTGTAGTCATCTTGATTTTTAATTAGAGGAGGATCTATTTCTTCTAAACTCGATCATATAAATGTTGTCAAGTTTCAAGTCTTCACTGACTGTTGGCTCAAGACAACAAACCTTAGCCACATGGGTCTTTCCATCAACAAAGAATTAATTCGTCCAGAGTAAGGGCTGAGAGAGAAAGAGACACTGAGAGAGAAACAGAGATAGATACACACCGTATACAGCAGTATCAGATAGAAAAATTATGACAATAGGTTCAAAGACCTGAAAAAAATTAAGAAAGACCTAAAAAAATGGGAGATGTATTATGTTTATGAGTGCAAGGACTCAGTATTTTTAATGTATAAACTCTTTAAACTGATCTATAGATTGAATGCCACACAAATTAAAATCTCAGTGAGTTTTTCTGTACATATTGAACAGTTAAATCTAAAATGCATATGGAAATGCAAAGGACCTAGAATATCAAGATAATCTTGAAAAAATAAGGTCAGAAGACTTTATTACAAAGCATAGCAATCAGGACAATGTGTTACTGATAAACACATAGACAAATATTTCAATGGAAAAGAATACTGATTCTGGAAATAGATCTATGAGAAGAGAAAGACTGGCTAAGAAGGTATAAATATGATGCCAAGACACATCCCAGAAGACAGTAACCCAGGTTGAAGGAGAAGTGAAAGAGGTCCAGAGAGCTATTTAACTGACTCAAGTAGCAAGCAAGCTCTGAAGGGTAGTTGAACCTGAAGATTTGTCCTGACATACTGGCTGATAAATTGGGAGCAGCTGAATGTGGCAGTCCTATCTGCTGGGAAAAAGGACTGACCAAATATATGAATGGCCAACTCCCTTAAAAAATATCCAACAAATCCCAGAAACGACATTAAGAAGTTGCACCTTACAGTGACATTCACCTTACTGCCTAGTATTACAGGATAAGATGCCTGAACTTCCTCATCATGCCATATCTCAGGAGGGTGGAGCATAAAATATCCTGCCCAAGAAAAGAATAGAAAGCCCTTTACTTTTTTATTCAACATGAACAAGCTTTTCAGTTGTCGTGTACATTATTGTTCAGGTGACACAGTGAACAAAACATCTGAACGTTCTTTAAAATCGTAGGAAATTTAATTGTTCCTATGCCTTACATAAGATTTAGGAATAAGAATAATTAAAATTTACGTCCTTATCACTGAAATAGGAGCAAAAGGAAATATTTCATGTCTGTTGATTGCATTTTCACTATTGAGTCACATTCACTGGATCAGTTTAAAGGTGTTTTTTTTTTTAATATAGCAACAATAACGTAATGAATTTAATTTAATAAATAATGACAAAATCTTGGCTCTGGAATATTAGTTTTCCAGATAATTCAAGCTAAAATAATTAAAATTCTCTCAAGTCATTTACTCCATAGATTTATTCTCACATATCTTTTTTTAAAAAAAGTCTGCATTTTGGGATTTGGCATGTATTATAAAGTATAAAGAAAAAAGATTTAAAAAAGTGCGATAGAGTAAAGTTGATATTCTAGATTTCATATACAATCTTGGATTTGGTGCTTTGCTAACTGAAATCACCTGGTAATGAAATGTGAGTATTCCTCCCAGAGCAAGGCTGCAACCTCTATGGCTTATCCCTGACCTCCATTATTTGAAAAAATAAACTTAGCCCTGTGTCCTGAAGTTGAAAAAAAAAAGACACTGATGCATGAATGTGTGGCGAAATTTTAAAAATATGCGATGACTCTTGGGAAATGTACACACCCTGTTAGCAAGAAGAAATAAGAAAGAGAGAGAAAACCTAAACTCCCTTGCTCCTCTGAGTTGTCAGGGCACTGCAGATTCTTCATGATGTTCCCTATGACAATACCTTAGCTAGTTTCTATTTTTAAAGTCCTACTATGCCTCTGAAATAGGCTGGCTGCCTTATCTGTAAGAATATCCTACCTCTTTACTACCTGAATAGCCATGGTAAGCAAGCTTCTAACTGCATTTGTAACAATTAGCATTTCCTTTGTTTTAATTTTATAAAAATTCAGTCACTACTTCCAAAATAAGCAAACAAAAATCTTCAAAGACAAATCATTTTTCCAGCTAGCGGCGGTCATTAAATATAGACTGTGCCTAGTAGCCCTTATTTTTGGCCATGACTATTTTCATATTGCTAGGAGACTTTCTCCCTAACATCATGTTTTATTCTCATCTAAGGTGACCAGTTACAATGATGTGAACCCTTTTCACTGAGGGGAAGAATAATCTGCCCTTCTAAGACACACTGAAATTTTTAGATAATGATAAGGTTTTTGAATAAACTGGCAGCTGAAAGATCTATAGACAGGTTTTATTTGGTTCACTTAAGTTTCTTTGTTAAGTTTAGCCAATATTTTGAAAACAGATGATTTAATATGAAAATCTACATTTCTAGTTTCTCCTCAAAAAGTTAGAATCTCACCACTGTGAGCCTGAATTCCTGTCAGTCATTAATAGAACTGAGAAACTGCTCTTCTCTTTACAAAAGTAAAACTCTCCAGTTTGTCTTTTTGCATGAAGCAGCTTCATTCATTGTGTTTTTATCTGATTCCTATAGGCTATGGTTTACGGAATTTCTAGAATTGGGAGATGATGGAGAATCAGAGAGCTAATAAATCATGTGCTAATTCCTCTCCTGAACATATAACCCAACAAGAAAGAATCAGAAGCAAAAGATCAAAATACCAGCTTCAGTTTTAATAAAAATGAATTAAAAGGTGAGATGTGTGCCAAAATATGTTTGCAGATGTCCCCACCTCCTTGTACAGACCAAGGTGTGGACCACTCAAGGGTCTAAGGAACAGACTCTCACCAGATTCTTGCCTCACATGGGTCTCAGACAGAGAGGGGAGAAAAAAAATACTAATCTCCAGAGCTTTCGTTTTCTTTTTAGATTAGCTCTGTCCAAAAAAGAAACTTGGACAATGAATGTCAGACTTTTGCCAACGACCAATTAGCAATTCATTCCTTCCTCAAAGAGTGGGAATGGTGTGAAGAGAGGCCATGTGGAGAGGGCGCTCCATATGGAAACACCAGTCAAGGAGAATGGTTTCTTCCCTAAAATTAGTGTTTCCTAGTAAAACAATAAGTGAGAAATGAATCTATATGAAGGGACCCTGTAATAGTAGATAGTGAGTGAAATAAACTTGAAAGGGTGGTGACAGTAACTTGAAAAGATAGTGAGCAGAGACTTCTGAATACCTATCAAATAGTTTTTCCAATTCTTAAACAAAAATAAATTTGATTTTAGCTGGGGGTATTGTCACACACGTAAAGGACCAACTTTCCTTACAACTAGGTTTGGTCATGTAAGAAAATCTGGTTGCTGAGGTATAAGTGGATATGTGATGGGAAAATTCCAAGTAGTCTTCCTACAAGGATGGAAGAAGCATATTCCTTTTCCATTTTTATTTCTAATGGCTTGAAAAACAAATGTTGTGGCTGAAGATTATTTATTACCACAGCACAGCCTAACACACTTGACTAATGAAAAGTGAAAGTCGTTCAGTCATGTGCAACTCTTAGTGACCCCATGGACCATGGGATTCTCCAGGCCAGGATATGGGAGTGGATAGCCTTTCCCTTCTCCAGGGGATCTTCCCAACCCAGGGATCAAACCCAGGTCTCCTGCATTGCAGGCAGATTCTTTACCAGCTGAGCCACAAGGGAAGCCCAAGAATACTGGAGTGGGTAGCCTTTCCCTTCTCCAGCAGATCTTCTTGACCCAGGAATCAAACCAGGGTCTCCTGCATTTCAGGCAGATTTTTTACCAACTGAGCTATCAGGGAAGCCCTTGACTAATGAAAGCTGCCTAATATTCTAAAGCCTAAGTACTTAAGTTTTATTTAAAGCATCTCTTCCTCAGGGAAGCTTTCCCTTATATAACTCCAGCATCTCACTTTCTATCTCTCCTTTGAATATTTCTGAAGTCTTCTGTGCACCTCCGTATCAACAATTGCAGACAGAAAGGAAAGGAAGAGGGACTGGTAGAAGGAGAAGTCAAAGTATCATGTAGGTTCAATGGCAGCTTTTGCTGCTCAATGACCCTTCAGAATTGTCTTGAGTAGAGCCAAAATGTACAGACTTTGAATCTCACATATCTGTCATTGGATGCAGGCTATCCAAGAAGAAATTTGGCCTTGGTCGAGATGGTTTCTTATAGATGAGGCAATTCCTAAAGGGGTTGATGGCTATGGGCAATCTGCTGGCAGCACTCCCAGGAACTAAAAAAGATCTCCATTGAAAGGAGGTCAGAGTTGCAGACTGCAGTTTCCATTACAGTAGTCTCCCCTCAATTCCACAAATGTGCCCTTGCCCTGGTCCCATATGACCTCTGTATATGTTCCAGCTTTATCCTACTTTACACCTCAGGTGAATGAAGGATTAATATCATATGATCAAAATATAGCATATTGTGTAACACATGTAAAATGAAACATTTAATTCAGTAGTCTATAATTATAGTAAGTCAGGTAAATGATATCAAATATACAAGCAACAGGATAACTACTCTAGAGACTTACAGGGAAGTTAGGCTGATTGTTTAAGAAAATCTAGTTAAGTAAAGAAACAGGAAATAATCATCATATTTTTGATTGCTTCGGTATCTCCACTCCTTCCTCTCACAATTTCTAACTCAGAATTTGCTAAACAATGAGCACTTATAAATGGAGATTAGACAACTGAGAAAGTGTTATAAGACAAAAAGGAAAGTTAAATGATTTAAGGGGTATCAAAAATAAAAGGATAAAGAAAGTGGTATCTTGCTAATCTCATTATAGATCATCTAAACAACAAAAGAAAGATTGAATGCCATGCTGAGTCAGATGGTACTGCATTCTTTAGGATGGCCACAGAAAGTTAGTATTAAAAGGTAGGGAACAAAATAAATAAACTTTAGAGCCAGAAAATGTTATTGTTGGTAAGAATTCATGTTATATCTATTTAAGGAGTTCTCCGACTCGATGGACATGAGTTTGAATAAACTCCGGGAGTTGGTGGTGGACAGGGAGGCCTGGCGTGCTGCGATTCATGGGGTCGCAAAGAGTCGGACACGACTGAGCGACTGAACTGAAAGAGAGGCTGATTATTTTTCCTAAGGTCTGAATGCTTTTCAGAAAAACAACTTTTTATGTTTTAACTTATAGCTTTCTTACTATGCATTGGGTACAAATATGATTTCAATATCCATTCAAAGATATGTAATAAGCAACAATAGCTTCCAAGAAAGTTCTTTGAACAGGAGAATTATTACTTAAAAAAATATGGAGCATGTATTCTACTGCGGACAATAAGACAATGAGTAAGGGAATAAATACAAAATAACAAGTGCTAAGAAGAAAAATAAAACAGAGAAGAGAAACTGAAGATAAACGCAGTAAGCACAGGTAAATGCAGTGGGAGATGATGTCAGAGAGGGAAAAAGGGTCAGATGGTATGAGGTCTTTTATAAGGGCCCCAGAAAAATGTAAGCAGTTAGCTTTTATGCTAAGTGAAATAGGTTTTGAAAAGTAAACCCTGAGAAATGAGAAGATATTGAATCCATGAAATAAGAGCAGAAGATAATTTTTAAAGTAAAATTCAAAGACTAAAAAGAGGTATGGAAAATTTTAAATATGACTGAAATCATAAATGTAATCAAAAGTTAAATTGGAGGGCATCTTCCAAAAGGTAGAAGATGTAAAACTGGAAAGAGATATAATATTGGAAAGAAAAGATAAACAAACACACAAACAGAAGACACTCTCTTCACTCTTGGAAGTCAAATATCTAATTAATAGTACATTCAAAGATATGTGAGAGAAAATAATTAAAGGAAAAGCACAAGAATTAAATGACATGAATCTTCAAATTGAAGTGGCTTATAGACTTCCCAGAGTAAGGAAAACAAAAGACCCATGAAAATATGTAGCAAGGGCAAAATAAAGACTAATTAGGTCATATAAAAACTCACGCATCAGAATAGTGTTAGATGTCTTACCAGTGAATCTTGGAGCTGGAAGACAATAGAATATGTCTGTTAGTTAAGAAAGGCTGATGTCTGTAGCAAACTACTCTCAAATGCCAGTGGCTCAACAAAAGGAACGTTCATGTTCTATCTGACTGAGCCCTATCTCGAATAGTAGTACTGAGGCGCACAAGTTAGTACCTGTGGTGTCAGCTAAGGACTCACTGGAGATCTCCGTTGGACCCCCTGGATTGGCTGCAATCCAAGGATAAAGGGAGTTTGTGGCAGCTGATGAGGCGGTTTTCAGGGCACAGGCTGGAAAGCCCGTACATCACTTAACCCCAGGCACACGGCCCCACCTAAGGACAGAGGAGTCCCAGAGGGAATTGTCACAAGGTACTCCTTGTGGCACGGCAGAAGTACAGTGCGTATCTTTCCCCTAAAACAAAGTGTATGTGTATAATCCCTTCACAAATCTAAGGGAACACGATTTCCAACCCAGAATCTATTAGCTGTCAATCAAATCTGAAGGTAGACTTAAAGAGTTCTTCAAAAATGCAAGACTTCAAAGATACCTTTCTTGTATAATTTCTCGAGAAATTCATAAAAAAGATAGTCCAACAAAATGAACAACTTAATGAAGAAATAGAAATCACAGTGTTTAAAGGAAAATAATATTAAGAGAAGTCCTAGACTCGAAGATCTCAAGAGGATGAGTTTTAAGCAAGGTATCAGGCTTCAGGAGCAACCAGTATATACAGAAGAACCTAGGGAGAGATGTATCTGCACCAGAAAATAAAACTGAAAGATTAACAAAACACTTACACTAATGGATAGGGGAATTTTTATGGGGAAAGAATTTGGGAATATATTAGTGATGTTTTCATGAAAAACTAAGCACTCAAAAAAGAGATTCAATATTAATTGCACACAAAACAGAATTGTGCAAAAAATGAGCAATGATAGTAAAATATATGGCTTAGCTCTGAATTAAACAGATATACTCCTAAGATGTAAGCACTCAACATTGGTATAAGCACATCAATTATGATATAGTTACAATATGCTGGATGGAGGAAAAATATGGGCATTCATGAGGGAGTGTTTAAGGGAGCTAAACCATCATGACTGAGAGCTAGTATCAGTAAATACATGGTATTTAAAAATATAAAGATAATATGATATCACTTACACATGGAATCTAAAATATGACACCAATGAATTTATCTACAAAACAGAAAAGACTCACAGAACAGACTTGTGGGAGAGAGCTGGATTAGGAGTTTGGGACTAGTTGGATGAAAACTATCATACATAAAATGTACAAACAATGATCATGGGGAACTAAATTCAATATCCTGTAATAAACCATAATGGAAAAGAATTTGAAAAAGAATACATTTTATATACATATATATACATATAACTGGATCACTTCGTTGTGATCCAACGCAATATTGTGAATCAGCTACACTTCAGTTAAAAAACTAAAAAAAAAACAAAACACAGATAAACATCAAAAGAAACATAAAAGAACTGAGTGAGTGAGAGTGAGTGATAGTCACTCAGTCATGTCTGACTCTTTGAGACCCCATGGACTGTAGCCTGCCAGCTCCTCTGGCCATGGGATTCTCCGGCAAGAATACTGGAGTGCGTTGCCATTTCCTTTTCCAAGGGATATTACCAACCCAGGGATCTAAACTTGGTCTGCCTTGCAGGCAGATTCTTTACCATCTGAGCTATCAACTGCTGCTGCTGCTGCTGCTAAGTCGCTTCAGTCGTGTCCGACTCTGTGTGACGCCATAGACGGCAGCCCACCAGGCTCTGCCATCCCTGGGGGAAGCCCCTAAAAGAACTGAACTTTGCGAGAATTCCCTGGCAGTCCAGTGGTTAGAAATCCACTGCCCAGGGCCCAGGTTCAATCCCTGGTCAGGGAACTAAGATTTTGTGTGCTGCACACCACAGTCAAAGAAGAAAATAATAAACAAATAATTTTTTAAAAAAGAACTGAACTTTGTGCTTTCTGAGTAGTAGGATGTATATCTGTTGAGAGGTAGCGGAGAAGCTGTCAGAGTTTCTTAGGAGCTTTATAAACCATTGTCATAGGAAGGGAGATGCATACTTTATTGCCAAGTACTTGCCTCCCCTGCTTTACAACTGTATAATTTAGGATAGATACAATAAAGATTAATACTGTTATTAATTTTGGAAAGGATATTTGGGAGAAAATTATTCAACTTTAGTAGATTTTATTTATAGCTGTGTGAAGTAAAGTCAATATCTGAAATCTAAGAGAAATACTGTTCTTCATTTACCAGATTATTAGACTTAACATCTAGAATTACTAAGGAGGGTGAAAACCATATAGTATTGTTTACACTTAAATATAATTAGAGAAGTGGCCAGCAGAAACATTCACAGGCGAAATATGAAGAGCTGTGAGAAAAGCAGCAAAGGTCAAAGAATTAATAAGATATGTGCATAGAAAGGATGTGTATAGAAAGGAGAAAAGGAAAGATACACCCATTGGAATGCAGAGTTTCAACGAATAACAAGGAGAGAAAAGAAAGCCTTCTTCAGTGATCAACGCAAAGAAATAGAGGAAAACAATAGAATGGGAAAGACTAGAGCTCTCTTCAAGAAAACAAGAGATACCAAGGGAACATTTCATGCAAAGATGAGCACAATAAAGGACAGAAATGGTATGGACCTAACAGAAGCAGAAGATGTTAAGAAGAGGTGGCAAGAATACACAGAAGAACTATACAAAAAAGATCTTTATGACCCAGATAACCACGATGATGTGGTCACACACCTAGAGCCAGACATCCTGGAATGTGAAGTCAAGTGGGCCTTAGGAAGCATCACTATAAACAAAGCTAGTGGAGTGATGGAATTCCAGTTGAGCTATTTCAAATCCTAAAAGTTGATGCTGTGAAAGTGCTGCACTCAATATGCCAGCAAATCTGGAAAGCTCAGCAGTGGCCATAGGACTGGAAAAGGTCAGTTTTCATTCCAATCCCAAAGAAAGGCAATGCCAAAGAATGCTCAAACTACTGCACAATTGCACTCATCTCACACACCAGCAAAGTAATGCTCAAAATTCTCCAAGCCAGGATTCAACAGTACACGAACCATGAACTTCCAGATGTTCAGGCTAGATTTAGAAAAGGCAGAGGAACCAGAGATCAAATTACCAACATCTGCTGGATTATCAAAAAAAGCAAGAGAGGTCCAGAAAAACATCTACTTCTGCTTTGACTATGCCAAAACCTTTGACTGTGTGTATCACAACAAACTGTGGAAAATTCTTAAAGAGATGGGAATACCAGACCACCTGACCTGCCTCTTGAGAAACCTGTATGCAGGTCAGGAAGCAACAGTTAGAACTGGACATGGAACAACAGACTGGTTCCAAATCGGGAAAGGAGTCTGTCAAGGCTGTATATTGTCACCCTGCTTATTTAACTTATATGCAGAGTACATCATGCGAAATGCCAGGCCGGATGAAGCACAAGCTGGAATCAAGATTCCAGGAGAAATATCAGTAACTTCAGATATGCAGATGACACCACCCTCATGGCAGAAAGTGAAGAACTAAAGAGCCTCTTGATGAAAGTGAAAGAGGAGAGTGAAAAAGTTGGCTTAAAACTCGACATTCAAAAAATGAAGATCATGGCATCTGGTCCCATCACTTCATGGCAAATAGATGGGAAACAATGGAAACAGTGACAGACTTTATTTTGTGGGGCTCCAAAATCACTGCAGATGGTGACGGCAGCCATGAAAGTAAAAGATCCTTGCTCCTTGGAAGAAAAGTTATGACAAACCTAGACAGCATATTGAAAGTACAGACATTACTTTATCAACAAAGGTCTGTCTAGTCAAAGCTATGGCTTTTCCAGTAGTCATGTATGGATGTAAGAGTTGGACTCTAAAGAAAGCTGAGCACTGAAGAATTAATGCTTTTGAACTGTGGTGTTGGAGAAGACTCTTGAGAGTCCCTTGCACTGCAAGGAGATCCAACCAGTCTATCCTAAAGGAAATTAGTCCTGAATCTTCATTGGAAGGAATGATGCTGAAGCTGAAACTCCGATACTTTGGCCACCTGATGCGAAGAACCGACTCCTTAGAAAAGACCCTGATGCTGGGAAAGATTGAAGCGGAAGGAGGTGACAACAGAGGAAGAGATGGTTGGATGGCATCATCAACGTGAGTTTACCTAGGCTCTGGGAGCTAGGGATGGATAGGGAGGCCTGGCATGCTGCAGCCCATGGGGTCCCAAAGAGTCAGACGTGACTGAGCAACCAAACTGAACTGTGCATAGAAAAGTCGGCATAATTTAAGAAAGAGAACAAAGATAGTAAAGTGTTCTTAGTAGATATGATAAACATTTTAAAATGAAGTGGAAGTGATTTAATAATCTATTTTAACAAATAAATAACCTGAAAAATAAGATACATTTTCTTGACTTTTTTCACTATTTATTGAAGAGAGAAAGCGGAGTGAAAAGTGTGATGTTCTCCTTAAGATAAAAGAAATTAGAGAATTTTTAAAAGGAAGAATTTAAAATTGTTAAAATTCCTGAAGCCATAGAGAAAAGCTAAAATTCTTGAAACACAGGGTCTGCACATGGGATTTGATAAATTATTACCTGTTTTGGTCAACTTTCAGGAAATGTTCTACTGTTCTTGTAGAAAGGCAAACCTATGTTTGTGAATGAAGAAGATGTGGCAAAATCCACAACATAGGAACTAATTTAGACACTTTTTATCATGGAAAAGCCTTGTATAGTAAGGAGACCTGAACTTTGGGCTTCTTCTCTAACTAGCTAGTCTTTCTCCTTTTGTGAATTAAGAAGGAGAGAATTAGGTATTGATACCGATACAGTTCTGTGGCTCCATAAGAGCCATTTTCAGAAAAGTGAGTTCATCCGTGGCTGAACATAATTGAGACAATCTGGAGTGGGGAATGGCAGGGTGTGGGAGGGTAAATGTTAGCATGGCATTGAGGAGAGTCATAGACTTAAACTAGCACCTTGGCCAGGCATCCTATGTTTGCCTGGCAATTTTTAAGATTTGTTGTCCACTCTGGCTCTTTATCATGTCTTCCATTATCTTCTTCAAATTTGTTGACAAAAACTTTTTACAATAATGTCAAACACCAGATTTGGATACTTGGTTAATCCTCATGCTAACCATTTACTATGTCTTGAGAAGGAAAATGAATTCACTCAGCCCTTTTAGTTTTCTCAGTAAACTGAAAGGAAAATACTTGGCCTTCTTACATGACAGCATGTGGCATTTCTATTTATTGGATTCTTTATTTAAATAATTTCTATTATTAAATATCACTGAGGCCACAGGACATACCCTTGTCATGAAGGAAAACAAGTTAGGTCTATTCAGCTTGTTGCAACAAAGGGAACGTACTTTCTACAGATCCCCTGATTGTATCTCAGTGAGAATAAGGAGGGGTATTTTATAGGGATTGTTTGTGCTGGTTGATGTTCAGGTAGGATTAGATTTGTAAGAACAAGTCTAGCAATTGCATATCTATGTAATCTTTTTCAGGAGGGAAGAATGAAGCAGATCTGGAATATCATTGGTAAAGGCAGCAGTCACTCAGGAGGAGGAGATTTTAGTTATTGCACAGCTAAATGTGGCCTTGTGTGGGTCCTGTTGAAAACATTTTTTCTCTTGACCTCATCGTATCTCACTGCAAATATCATTGCTGTTCTGTTAGGAACATGTGATCACCAGCAGGACTAATTTTCACTTTCGCACTATGTCCTCCATTCTTTCTGTAACTAAACATATAAAATCACTACTATCATTTGTCATCTCCCAGATAGGAGGAAACAGAGAGCCGAAGTAACTCACTCACAGTTATGAAGCCTGTGAAGCTGGGAATACAGTCTTCCCACCAACTCAGACCAGTCTCTTGGAATGTTTTTTTATCCAAAAGCTCATGCCATTTACCATCAAATAATGAAACTCTTGCATTCTACCAGGTCAGAATTCATTTCTTCTTTTTCTTTACAAATGAATTGATACGCCAATGAAATTATCATCTCCTAAGAGAAGAGGATTTATCTCAATGCTTAAGATTTGCATATTTTGGACACTAGGATCTAAGTTCCTGAGGTCTGCCTATCTCTCACCTGTCTGAACTACCAGGGGAGCCCCAAGAATACTGCAGTGTGTTGCCATTCCCTTCTCCAGAGAATCTTTCTGACCCAGGGATTGAACCTGGGTTTCCTGCATTGCAGGCAGATTCTCTACCATCTGAGTCGCCAGAGAAGCCTATCCCCCACCATGAATTTCCTTTCTCTAGCTTGTGAAAGCCTTGAATATCCCCCTAGTTGCAATCCACTTCCCTTTGTACTTGGACAGAGATAATTGACAAAAAAAGCTATAAATTATTTCTGGTCTCTGGTTTCTTTCCTCAGGTCTGGCTTATGTCCTCAAATAAATACAACCAGAGCTCTTTCTTGGTGTCCTCCTCCCAGGGTACTCACTGATTTTCTCCTATTCAGACTCTCCTTTGTGCTCGCAGAGGCTCTTAGATTAACCCTTTGCTCTATTATTCATTGAGATGACCAAACCGCTATCTATGGTTCTGTTTTGTTTCTCCTATAATAATCAGTTCAACTGTTCCTTGTGAAATTATTTTACTACCTATAGATCTATATAGAAAACAATATGATAGTAACTCCAAAATTTCTAGGCAGGAACAAACTATCCAACAGTAATATTAACAACCCAACTTTCATTGACTCATTGCCCTTCATCTCTTGATGCAGGATCTCAATTCTCAGACCCAAGTTCCTCCTAGTTCTTTCTGTTTTCTGTGAATCCAGTGGGTGTCTTATCTACAGTAAAAACAAACATGCATTTTACTTATGTTTACACACAGCAAATCACCAAAACTCTCGTGTTTAGCACACAAATGTTCAGGCTCAAATTCATTCAAGCTTTCCCATTTCAGCTTATCACTGATACTCACAACCAGAAACCCAGGTAAGGGGGGTGACATGTTCCCTCCAGAGCTGACAGTGATCTCCACTAAGACACAGAACATTCCACACAGCAGTCGTTCTCCTCAAACTACCTGTGCTGAAGAAAGAGTTTTCTCCTCTAATTTGACATAAAACCAATACCTTTGTAAAGTACAAGTAAAATGAATTTCATGAAAAATAGCATGCTCGTGAATGTCACAGCAATGTCAAATTGCTATCGAAGTTTCTGAATGCCTGCTTTCACTCTCTGTGCATGGACTGGGACCAAATGTAGACCACCTTTGAGTAGCACTGTCCTTGAACTTGGTCTCTCAGCACTCCCCAAATTGCAACATCTTTAAATGGACAAATTGTCCTTCAATGTCAGCCAAAGCACACATCATGAAAGTCTATAGAAAAGTACATGTCTCCAGGTCTGTGTTGCAATTTTATCAGCTTGGCCCTAGAAACAGTACTTGTTGCTATTGTTCAGTCACTAAGTTGTGTCCAACTCCTCGCAACCCCATGGACTTTGGCACCCCAGGCTTTCCTGTCCACTGTCTTCCAGAGTTTGCCCAAACTCATGTCCATTGAGTCGGTGATGACATCCAACCATCTCATCTTGTGTCACTCCCTCCTCCTCCTGCCCTCAATCTTTCCCAGTGTCAGAGTCTTTTCCAATGAGTCGGTTCTTAGCATAGTCTGTACCTAAGTCTCACGGAGCTCCTTATGAAGAAATCTTATTTAAACTATTTTCTCTTCTACCACAGACTTAGGCCTGGACTTTAAGACCCAGTTGAGAAAGGCCTCCATCCTGTCATTCCCAATTCTTCTGTCTCTCATCATCTCTTCCTCTGAGACATGTTCCCCAAGGATCAGCTTCCCTCATTTATGAACTCATGAAAATAAATAATTCAGACACAGTGACCCATCTATTTATCAGAATTTTTCTTTCAGCTGAGACTCTGTGTTATTCCTGTGCAATATATGGTAATTCAGGCACTGTCTCAGCTATAGTGTGAAAAATTACAGGTTGTGTTATTTTGTCACTCTTTCCTATGTAAAAAAAAAAAAAAAAATTGAAATGTGTGTTTACTGGGAACTGAGCTCCGTGCTGGGTGCTTTACCTAGATCAGCTTCATAACCCTCAAGGCAATAATAATTAGTAGAGCTGGAATAACTTATCTTCCCTAGAAAAACAGGAACATGAGGAAGTAATGAATAAACATGGTGTGAAAATAAAGTTTAATAGTCATTGCAAGAATATAGGCTTCTTAACTAGCTGGAGACATGTGGACTAGTCTAGAACAAATTCCTCTGTATCAAACACCAGCTGGGAAAAAAAAAGAATGATGAAATTTGTATTGAGTACAATTATAATATTTTGCTTATATGATTGGAGATACATGTTACAAGAAGGTTTGTGACTGTTCACCCATTCCAAGAATTGCCCCTCACTCTCTACTTGCTTGGCCTGTGACTTTAATTCCACCCACACTCTATCTTAACTTCTGTATATCAACTCAGGCTTTGAGAGAGAAGTGTATGTGGAGCCCATGCCTCCAAAGACCCTGGTTCATGATCATCGTCAATTCATAACCTGTTTCCATGTCCACTGTACACACTTCTGAGGTGGTGCTGACCCTTGTTAGTCAACCTCTCTGACTTGGGTTCTGGAGCTATCCACCAAGCCTTCCTTCTCATCTAGGCTCTGACCCTTCTTAGCCAGGGTTTCTTTGTACCTGCCTCCCAATAGTAATTGCACATGTTTATAGGATCAGTTCCTACTTCCTCTGGTTATTTAGTCTTGCTGCTGTTGTTTAGTCTCTAAGTTGTATCCAAATCTTTGCAACCTCATGGGCTATTGCTTTCCAGGCTCCTTTGTCCATGGGATTTCCCAGGCAAGAATACTGGAGGGAGTTGTCGTTTCCTTCTCCAGGGGATCATCCCGACCCAGGGATCGAACTTGTGTCTCCTGCATTGGCAGGCGGATTCTTTACCACTGAGCCATCCAGGAAGCCCACTGTTTAGTTATAACCATCCGGAATTTGGCCCACTACTGCATATCTATTGGTTTTCCCTGCCTACTGCCTGTACCCTCTTCAGCTAACAGAGCCACTTGTTCCTTGTGAAGGACTTTACACACAGGTGGGGTGGGCCTGACCCTACATGACTCATGCCTCAGTCCCTGCACTTGTTTCAGAAACAGGCCCATGACTCAAGTCGGACCCTCAGAGGGACTTATTAGTCTCAGCTCTCTGAAGAGTTTCTCTTTCTCCTGAGAGAGTTTTTGAGGTAATTAGAGACATTGTTTGAACCCCTGGTTCAATACAATCCTGAAGCCAGTAAGAATGTATTTATGTCAGCATTTTTTTTGTTGTTAAAAAGCTAAATTAGATTAAGATTTTTGTCATTTGCAGCTGAAGTGCTTCTGGCTAAATCACTGATCTAACTGAAAATCCAACTGTGATCACATAGACTCCGGACTTGGTGTCTCTATTTAAATCTATGGTACATCCACAGCCTACTATAAGCCAACTGCACTTTCTTTGTCTCGTTGCCATGTTTTTTCCACCCTCCTGTTCTGGACTTTTCAGGGTTATTCTGATTTGCTATATAAGATCCAATGTGAAAATATGGTGCAAAGAAAGTCCAAGAGGCCCTCTAGTCTGTATATATTAAACAACAGAGTTTCAAATAGAAAACAGTGGCCCAAATTAACAGCAGAGTACTGAATAATAAAGAAATTGATTTATAAATATTGATGCCCAGTCCATTATTAGCAACTACTGGTAGAACAGAATCACAGGGATGTTGTCAGAAAAGAATTCTTAAGAACAAAATAAATGCAAAATTTTAATATCTACAATCAATTAAAAAAACTAGTTTAGAGTGATGAGAAATAAAGAAAATATAATGGGAATTTTAAAATTGGCTACTATATTTTATATAATTTTTAGGAATAATCTATACACTAAACTTGTAAAGAGAGGCTATAAAGAGCTTATCAATCAACATTTTTATTAGGATGTACAATACATGCTTGTTGATGGTTTAGCAAAAAGAAAAGGGGAATTTTTCTTAGACACATACAGTACTATAAAACACCTTTAATCCTTTGTCTTTTATCCATTAATTATGTTTGCCTTCTACCAACTGGATGTGGGATATCTCTGTGGAGAGTTTTTTTATTGCTTTATGGAACAGTAAGCCCAAACAATTGAAAGGCAGCAATTGAAATCATTGTGGAGGAGATTCAATCTTGTAGCAGAGATTGTCAATGCTGCTCAAAGGAGATATGACGTTTCAGGGTAAAATCTTGCCAAAGGTCAAATGTGGTGGGAAAAAAAGGGACAGATGCAAAATCAGCCCATATGAGGTTGCTTCTCAAGGGTAAGAGGTTTGGAAGATCAAGGTATAAAAGACATTGAAAATTCACAATTTAAGATGGTCAAATATGAGAGGATTTTAAACTAGTTGGCAACAGAGGATAACGAATTAGCTGTGATCAATAAGGTGTTAATTAATTAAGGCTATTTAGAATAGACATATCATGAATATTTTAAAAATAGAATTAATGCTATTGTGGAAAACTGCCAGAAAAAATAAAACATGAAATTAAGACACAAAGTTAAGTATGAAATAACTCAAGAGAACGGCACACTTTATTTACAGTGACTCTTTAACATGTAATTTTGAAATGTATTGTTTGAAAGATCAAATAACAGATAACTGATCAGGGTTTAGATGTAAGACTGGAAAACAGAATTAAACACGGTTATTTTAAAGAATAGGTAGAAGAAAATGTTTATGCTTTTATATGCCACATCAAAAATATACTAATAAAATACATATGCAGATACAAAGAGATAAAGTATGTGATGCTATTTGGAAAACAAAGAGCTACATAAAAGTAAAGCACTGTATTATAAATATTATACTTGAAGTCCTTGCATTTCAAGATTCATGTTCATATAAAAAGAATCAATGTCTTGCTTTGGATAGTTTCCCCCTTTTTTCTCTTTTTTGGGAGTACAGTGATGGTTTTGAAAGAAATAAAATGAGTGTTATAAATACAGTCCATATTTGAGTATACATTTTTTAGCAGCACTATTCAAAAGTGGCTAAAAACAAGTAATCAAGAAAGACGGAGAAGAGAGTAAAAACCTAAAAAAAAGAAAGTTAGTGAATGAAAGATTTATAAATATTTGCACTATTTCATAGCCATTGAGTTAAAACCAAAAGCATACAGATTATTGTTTATTATCAATCATAGAATGACTCAGAAAACATGGGATTGAATTTCCCAATAATCCATGATCATACATGCTATTATCTTTATATATCACCTGCATTATATAATGTATCCCAGATAATACCTTTTGGTCCACAGAAGAAGGTATATTATATATATAGCCCTGGGAACATATATTTTCAGTTGATATTTAAATTCTGATATGTCTATCTGAGTTGCAATACTGATTTTGGAAGGTGAGGTGAGTCATTCTATAAAGAATTGTAAACCAGTGGTAAATTATCCAAAAAGAGTGGAGGGTGGGAGCAATAGCAAGAGGATATAACATTCAGAAAGCTAAGATCATGGCATCTGGTCCCATCACTTCATGGCAAATAGATGATGAAACAGTGGAAACAGTGGCTGACTATTTTTCTGGGCTCCAAAATCAATGCGGATGGTGATTGCAGCCATGAAATTAAAAGACGTTTGCTCCTTGGAAGGAAAGTTATGACCAACCTAGATAGCATGTTGAAAAGCAGAGACATTACTTTGCCAACAAAGGTCCATCTATTCAAGGCTATGGTTTTTCCAGTAGTCATGTATGGAAGTGAGAGTTGGACCATAAACAAAGCTGAGTGCCAAAGAATTGATGCTTTTGAACTGTGGTGTTGGAGAAGACTCTTGAGAGTCCCTTGGACTGCAAGGAGATCCAACCAGTCCATCCTAAAGGAGATCAATCCTGGGTGTTCACTGGAAGGACTGATGTTGAAGCTGAAACTCTAATACTTTGGCCACCTCACGCGAAGAGTTGACTCATTGGAAAAGACCCTGATGCTGGGAGTGATTCGGGGCAGGAGGAGAAGGGGACGACAGAGGATGAGATGGCTGGATGGCATTACCGAGTCAATGGACATGGGTTTGGGTGGACTCTGGGAGTTGGTGATGGACAGGAGGCCTGACGCACTGTCATTCATGGGGTCGCAAAGAGTCGGACACAACTGAGCCACTGAACTGAACTGAACTGATAAGTGAAACTGTAAGGTGGTATATTTGAAGAAGCAGATTCAGTGTTATTCATTGTAATTTTTCTATATGGTAGATAGCACGGTTTCATTTTTGTAAGACAAATTAAAGAAAGGATGTGAGATTTTTACTCTCACTGAAAGGGCATGTGGAAAGGAAGTAAATGTTTAAATATCTCTTGTAAGACTACTTTTAGACAGGCAGAGTGCTACAAACAGGAGATGCAAGATTTAAAAATATAGTATTTCTCTTCCTGGAGCTTCTGGGCTGTCTGAGTCTGTTCAGATTGCCATAACAAAATACTATAGATGGGATGGCTTAAAAAACAAAAAAAATTTTCTCTGGTCTTGGGACTGGGAGGTCCAAGATCAAGTTGCCAACCCATTGTGTTCCTGGTGAGAACTTTCTTCCTGACTTTCAGGTGGCTGCCTTCTCTCTGTGTCCTCGCATAAAATTTCCTCACCTGTGATTCTCTGTAATCTCATAGAACAGGAGCTCTGTATAACCTAATTATGCTCCTAAATTTACCACCAAGTTGAGAGTTGGGGCATCAACATACGAATTAAGGGGAACAGAGATCAGTCCATAGCACTGGCTAAAGAAGACAAAGAGAATTCACAGACTGACGAGTCTTAACAAAGTAAACTTATATAATATAACTTCTATGTTAATAAGTAAAAAATACAAAAATCTCAGTCACTCCAATGTGCCTGTTCCAGTCAAATCCACACTGCCCATACTAGTGTCTAATGGCATTAATTGGTTTTTAATGTTATTAGTTGTGCCTGTTTTGAAAATTTATATAATGGAGTTATATAATACATACCATTTTGTGTCTGGGTTTTCTTCACAGGGCTTCCCACGTAGCTTAGTTGGTAAAGCATCTGCCTGCAATGCGGGAGACCTGGGTTCATATTCCTGTGTTGGGAATTCCCCTGGAGAAGGAAATGGCAATCCACTCCAGTATTCTTACCTGGAGAATCCCATGGACATAGGACCCTGGCAGGTTACAGTTCATGGGATCGTCAAGAGTTGGACACGACTTAGCACTATCTTTCTTCACAGTAATAGTCTGAGGTTCATCAATATTGTTGCTGTAGCAATATTTTATTTATTTTCATAGCCTTATAGTAGTCAATTATGTGAAAATAGCACAGCTTATCTACCCATTTTATTTTTGGTGGTCATTTTCCCCCCACTTTTGACTATTACAAATAATACAACTTACAAGTATTTTTGTATATGTGCTTTGGGATGCAGACAGGCACTTGTCTGATAGGAATGGAAATGCTGAGCCAGAGTATTCAGATTTGTAGGTACTACTGCACTGATCTCCATATTGATGCTACAAATGTAACCCCCCACAACAGTGTATGACAGTCCCAATTATGCTGCATCTTTGCAAATGTATGGTATTGTTAGTCTAATTCATTGGCTGCTCTGGTATGTGTGTCAATTCAGTTCAGTTCGGTCACTCAGTCGTGTCTGACTCTTTGTGACTCCATGAATCGCAGCACGCCAGGCCTCCCTGTCCATCACCAACTCCTGGAGTCCACCCAAACCCATGTCCATTATGTTGGTGATGCCATCCAACTATCTCATCCTCTGTCGTCCCCTTCTCCTCTTGCCTTCAATCTTTCCCAGCATCAGGGTCTTTTCAAGTGAGTCAGCTCATCACATCAGGTGCCCAAAGTACTGGAGTTTCAGCTTCAACATCAGTCCTTCCAATGAAGACCCAGGATTGATCTCCTTTAGGATGGACTGGTTGGATCTCTTTGCAGTTCAAGGGACTCTCAAGAGTGTTCTCCAACACCACAGTTCAAAAGTATTAATTCTTCGGCATTCAGCTTTCTTTATAGTTCAACTCTCACATCCATACATGACCACTGGAAAAACCATAGCCTTGAATAGATGGACCTTTATTGACAAAGTAATGTCTCTGTTTTTTAATATGCTATCTAGGTTGGTCATAACTTTCATTCCAAGGAGTAATCATCTTTTAATTTCATGGCTGCAATCACCATCTGCAGTGATTTTGGAGCCCAGAAAAATAGTCAGCCACTGTTTCCACTGTTTCCCCATCTATTTGCCATGAGGTGATGGGACCAGATGCCATGATCTTAATTTTCTGAGTGTTGAGCTTTAAGCCAACTTTTTCACTCTCCTCTTTCACTTTCATCAAAAGGCTTTTTAGTTCTTCTTCACTTTCTGCCATAAGGGTGGTGTCATCTGCATATCTGAGGTTATTGATTTTTCTCCCGGCAATCTTGATTCCAGCTTCTTCTTCCTCCAGCCCAGCGTTTCTCATGATGTACTCACCATATAATTTAAATAAGCAGGGTGACAATATACAGCCTTGATGTCTCCTTTTCCTATTTGGAACCAGTCTGTTGTTCCATGTCCAGTTCTAACTGTTGCTTCCTGACCTGTATACAGGTTTCTCAAGAGGTAGGTGAGGTGGTCTGGTATTCCCATCTCCTTCAGAATTTTCCACAGTTTATTGTGATCCACACAGTCAAAGGCTTCGGCATAGTCAATAAAGTAGAAATAGATGTTTTTTTTTGGAACTCTCTTGCTTTTTCAATGATCCAGCAGATGTTGGCAATTTGATCTCTGGTTCCTCTGCCTTTTCTAAAACCAGCTTGAACATCTGGAAGTTCAAGGTTCACATATTGTTGAAGCCTGGCTTGGAGAATTTTGAGCATTACTGTATTAGTGTGTGAGATGAGTGCAATTGTGTGGTAGTTTGAGCATTCTTTGGGATTGTCTTTCTTCGGGATTGAAATGAAAACAGACCTTTTCCAGTCCTGAGGCCACTGCTGAGTTTTCCAAATTTGCTGACATACTGAGTGCAGCACTTTCACAGCATCATCTTTTGGGGTTTGAAATAGCTCAACTGGAATTCCATCACCTCCACTAGCTTTCTTCGTAGTGATACTTCCTAAAGCCCACTTGACTTCACATTCCAGGATGTCCGTATATGTATGTGTGTAATAGCATCTAATTCTGGTTTTTATTTGCATTTCCCTAAACACTTTTGGATGAATTTTTGTCAAGTTTTTTATTTGGTTGTCTGGGGATTATTTTCTTATTGACTTTTAGGAGTTATTTATGAAAGTGAAAAAGTGAAAGTCACTCAGTTGTGTCTGACTCTTTGAGATCTCATGGATTTTACAGTCCATGGAATTCTCCAGGCCAGAATATTGGAGTGGGTAGCCTTACCCTTCTCCAGGGGATCTTCCCAGCCCAGGGATCGAACCCAGGTCTCCCACATTGCCAGTGAATTCTTTACAGCTGAGCCACTAGGGAAGCCCAAAAATACTAGAGTGGGTAGCCTATCCCTTCTCCAGCGGATTTTCCTGACCCAGGAATCAAACCGGGGTCTCCTGCATTGCAGGTGGATTCTTTACCAGCTGAGCTATCAGGGAGGCCCTAAAAAAGGGAAACACCAGGTGTAACCTAATAACTTGATTCTGATCTTTATATATTCTACAAATACACAATTTGTCAGTTACATATGTTGCAAATATGTTCTGTCTCACTGTGGTTTATCACTCTCTTAATAGTAACTTTCATTAAACAGGAATCTTAATTTTAAAATATTTATTATCAATCTTTTCCTTAATGCTTAGGAATAACTGTTCCCTGTTTAAGAAATAGTCACCTATACCAGAGCCTTAAATACATTCCATTTGTAATTTTCTAAAGTTTTATGCTGTATCTTTTATATTAAAAATAATTTAATAATAATAAGTATATGAATAATATAACCCACCTAGAATTTGGAGGGTTTTTTATGAGAATCATGTTTTATTCACTGGGAAATTTTAGGACTTTAAGCCTGGGAGACAGCAACTCAAGCAACCCTGAGAGAACTGCTCTGAGAAGGCAAAGGGAACAGCCAGGTTATATAGAAGTTTTACAACAAAGGGCAGGTAGTCTGACTATCTCCTCCTGAGAAACCTGTATGCAGGTCAAGATGCAACAGTTAGAACTCTACATGGAACAACTGACTGGTTCCAAACAGGGAAAGGAGTACGTCAAGGCTGTATATTGTCACCCTGCTTATTTAACTTATATGCAGAGTACATCATGAGAAATGCCAGGCTTGATGAAGTACAAGCTGGAATCAAAATTTCCGGGAGAAATATCAATCACCTCAGATATGCAGATGACTCCACCCTTATGGCAGAAAGCAAAGAACTTAAAGAGCCTCTTGATGTAAGTGAAAGAAGAAAGTGAAAAAGTTGGCTTAAAACTCAACATTCAAAAAACGAAGATCATAGCATCCAGTCCCATCACTTCATGGCAAATAGATGGGGAAACAATGGAAACAGGGACAGACTATTTTTGGGGCCTCAAAGTCACTGCAGATGGTGACTGCAGCCATGAAATTAAAAGATCCTTGCTCCTTGGGAGAAAAGCTATGACCAACCTAGATAGCATATTAAAAGCAGAGACATTACTTTGCCAACAAAGGTCTGTCTAGTCAAACCTTTGGTTTTTCCAGTAGTCATGTATGGATGTGAGAGTTGGACCATAAAGAAAGCTGAGTGCTGAAAAATTGATGCTTTTGAACTGTGGTGTTGGAGAAGACCCTTGAGAGTCCCTTGGACTGCAAAGAGATCCAACCAGTCCATCCTAAAGGAAATCAGTCCTAAATATTCATTGGAAGGGCTGATGCTAAAGCTGAAACTCCAATACTTTGACCACCTGATGTGAAGAAGTGACTCATTTGAAAAGACCCTGATGCTGGGAAAGATGGAAGGCAGGAGGAGAAGGGGACAACAGAGGATGAGATGGCTGGATGGCATCAACAACTCAATGGACATGAGTTTGAGTAAGCTCCCAGAGTTGGTGATGGAGAGGGAAGCCTAGCATGCTGCAGTCCATGCGGTTGCATAGTCAGAAACGACTGATCGACTGAACTGAACTGAGTCTGAATATCAAAAGATTACTGCTAATTAAAGAAAACCAGATATCCCAAGTTAAGGAATTTAGCATTTTTCTATGTATGGGAAGATGCAAGTGTCTGGGCTCACTGAAATCATTCCTTTTATATGCATCTCAGCTATCCTGGGCTTGTATCCTGTGTTTTTTACATCCTGAGCTCTCTTGGGGCTCACATTAGGGAGTTTATGATATGAGAGAGGTTACTATTTTCTGAAAGGGATATCCTACTGAACCAGCATCATTTATTGAATAGGCAGTAGTTTCCCTATTGCTCTAAAGCACTGACTTGTCATGAGTCAAGTGACTTTATATACTTTGGTTTATTTCTGGACTCTCTATGTCAGTGGCCTATTTATATTTCTACCCATATCTACATTGTCTTTATAACTGTAGCTTAATAACAATCCTTACAATCTTGTAGTGTGAGTGTTAAAACTTTGTTCAGCTTCAAGTTTGGCTATTCTTGACTATTTGTATTAAATTTTAGAATCTTGTCAATTTCTACAAAATAAAACTTCTAGAATTTCCATTGGTATTACATTTATGGATCAATCTGGAGAAAACTGACAGTTCTGTTCATAACATGCCAGGCTCCTCTGTCCATGGGGATTCTCCAGGCAAGAACACTGGAGTGGGTTGCCATTTCCTTCTCCAGGGGATATTCCCGACCCAGGGATCGAACCCAGGTCTCCCACATTGCAGCCAGATTCTTCACCAACTGAGCCACCAGGGAAACCTAAGAATTTTTAAATGGGTAGCCAATCCCTTCTTCATGGGATCTTCCTGACCCAGGAATCAAACCAGGGTCTCCTGCATTGCAAGCAGATTCTTAACCAGCTGAGCTACCAGTAAAGCCCTCCTCACATTAAGGCTTTCCTTAAATGTTCCAAAAATATTTTTATTTTTCCATATACTGTTTTTGTACAAATTTTGTGAGATTTATTATTAGGTGTTCAATGGGTTTTTAAAATAGAAATTTTGATGGGGACCATTTTTAAAGTCCTTACTGAATTTGTTACACTATTAATTATGTTTTATGGTGTTTGGTTTTTTGGCTAGGAGGCACTTGGGAACTTAGCTCCCCGACCAGAGATCAAATCTGCACTCCCTGCATTAGAAGGTGAAGTCTTAACCACTGGACTCCAAGGAAGTCTCCTATTCAATGGTTTTTGAGGTATCACAAATAATAACAATTTTCTTAATTTTAATTTATAAGTATTTGTAGACTACTTACAGAAATGTACAGAAAGTTAATTTTGTTTACTGATTTTATATCCAAAGGCCATCTTAAGTGTAGGTATTAATTCCAATAGTTTCTCCATAGATTTTTAAGGATTTTCTACATGCATATAATGTAATCTGGAGAAGACACTTTTGTTCTTCCTTTTGCATTCTTATTGTTTTTCATAATATGTTGCACTGGCTACAGTCTTAAGTACATATTTAAACAGAAGTGGTGATAACAGTTATATTTACCCTACTTTTTATTTCAGATGGAAATCTAACTCTAAGTATTTTTTAGTTACCATTTAATCTAAAGGAGAATTTTCTTTATTCCTAATTTAGGCATAGTTTTTGTGATAGCTGTTTTCTCTGGAACTTTTGAAAGAGTAATATTATTTTTCTCCTTTATTCTATTAATGTGATACATTACATTGATTGGTTAATGATTACCCAATTTTGCATTCATAGAATAAATCAAACTTGGTTATGATGCTGTTTTTCTGTTTTGTTTTGTTTTGTTTTTTCTGGATTTGCTTTGCTCTTTTTTTAAGGGACTTAAGAATAGTGGTGTATTTTGTTTTCCATTCTTGTAAAAATTTATTGACCTTATAAAACAAATTGAAAATTGCCTCTTCTTTGCTTTTCTCATATAGTTCATATATGATTGTCACTTTTTCTAAAATTATCTGCATAATTCATTATTGAAATAAACACAGTCAAATTTTCTTGGAAGAAGGTTTTTATTTAGAGATCCGACTAACTCAATAGATATTGGACCATTGCTTTCATTTATTCAGTTCTTCTTGTGTCAGTTTTGGTATATTGTCACAGCTTTTTTTTAGGGGAGAGATTTTGTCAATTTTATTTAAGTTTTCCACTTCTATGGAATAAAGTTCTTTCCAACTTGCTGTTACCATCATTTTAATAATGATAGTTAATGTCTTAGTGGTGTCCTCTTTTTCATTTCTGACAGAGTAATTTTTTCTCCCTCTACTTTCTTGGTCAGGCTAAACAAATTTATCAGTTTTATGAACATTTTCACAGAGACAGTTTAGACTGTCTTCATTTTCTTTGTATTGTTTTCCTTCTACATTATTAATTTTCAATATTGTTGTCATTTCCTCCTTTCTACTACCTTTGTGTTTAATTTGCTGTTGTCTTCTAACTGCTTGAGTTGAATAATTTTAGAATATTGATTTCAGTCTTTTTCTTTTATAATAATTTTATTATTATAGCAAAATATACACAATATAAGTACATATACACTAGTTTTGATAAGTCATATTTTCATTATCAATCAGCTCAAACTAGTTTCTAATTTATATTTTTATTTCTTCTTTGATCCATGAGTGATGTGCAAGTTTGTTGCTTAATTTTAAGAGTTAGCAATATTCTTATGATCTCTTTGCTATTGATTTTTTGATTAATTCTACTACAGAAAACACATTGTAATTTTAGTCTTTTATATTGTTACAGCTTGCTTTGTTTCACACTATATGGCAAATTTTGATAAATGCCCCACATGCACTTGGAAACAGTGTCTGTTCTGCGGTTGGAAGTGATTACATAAATAGGTAGGTAGTTTGGTAGATAGATGGCAAGCATCAGTTAGGTGGTTTGTAATTGTGAGGTTCAATTCTTCCTTTCTCACTTACTTACTAGTAGAAATATTGTTCTGTCAGTTAATAATAGAAATGTTAAAAAGGAGTATTTATAAAGTGTCCCTGTTTAATTCTATCAGTTACTGTTACAATTGCTATTAGGTGCTACCACTAATATTACTATTAGGTGCATGAAACTGATAAATATTATTTCCTCTTCTACTTTTTCCTTTATTACTATGAAATATCCATTTTTATCCCAAATAATGCTTCTCATCTTAAGGACTACTTTGTCTGATATTTATATAGCTCCACTAGCTTTCTTCCAGATAGTGTTTGTATGAAATATATTGTTCCATCTTTTTACTTTCAGCCTTCCTGTATATTTATATAATATACAATACACATAATTATATTTAGGTTGATTGATAATCTGTTTTTTTTTGATTGATAATCTCTGTCTTTAAGAGCAGAGGTGAGTAAATTTTTTCTGTAAAAAATCAGAGTGTAAATACAGTAGACTTTGTGGGTTACATCCAGTATGTGTCACAGCTACTCAACTCTGCTATTGTAGCAGAAAGCTGCTTATAGAAAATACATAGATGAATGACCATGACTATGTTCCAATAAAACTTTATCAGCTAAAAAAAAACCAAGCAGGCAACAAGCTAGTTTCAGCCGGGCAAGTATAGTTTCCCCACTCTTAAAAATTATTAATTAACTTCATACTGACTGGTCTACCTGATATGTTGAAAGTTAACTCATTTGTTTTCTCTCTGTCCTACTTGTTATACATTTTTTTTCTTTTTTTCTGTAATGATAACTTTAAAAAGATATTGTTTTTAAAGTTTTGTTCAACTTTTACTTTTTATTTTTTATTATTTTTTACTAGGGATGTTGATCTGCAGCAAGCTAATGTGGCATAACCAAGTGAATTTTTAATTTTTCTCTTTGTGTGTCCATAATTTCCTTTTTCTCACTAAATACTGATGGAGGAAAGGAAATTTGTAGCAACATATCCTCTCCTATGTCCTGAAAGAACTCAAATTAATGAAAGACATCATATATTTCAAGTTAGTTTTGGTTTAATTTTTGATACCAGCAGGATCTGCAATCCTATTTATGTTTAGATCTTGTAGTTTTGGGGTAAGCTCTCCTGATCTTTTCCTATTACAGTCTTTGAGATTGATATACATTAATGTTCCCTTCCACAGTCACACCCACTCAAATGAGCAGGCACCTTACCATATACCTTCTTAATGGGTTATTGAATTGCTTATTTGGCCACTTAGTCATAATTTCAAATGCCTGTAACTTCACTTCGCAGAGCAAATTACTTCAACCACAATTGATCAGAATAAAACCACATATTCTGCTAGGAAGTCTTTCAGCTACAAGGCATTAAGAAATAACTATTTTCTCCATCTCCTGTTTTCCATTAAGTGTCTTGATATTTTTTAATTTGGTAGTAACATTTATAACCCACTTATTGCCTATTTATGCTGTTTCTTTTATTTTATTCTTTCACTGCATAATCTCTCATGAAAATTTGTTCTGTATAAAATAAATATTAAATTTCTTTGTAATTTTCCTCTCATAATTGAATACAATTTTAAAGTCATCTATGATCAATTTTGGGCTTCCCAGAAGATCCCCTGGAAGATGGCTTGGCAACCCACTCCTGTATTCTTGCCTGGAAAATCCCATGGATGGAGAAGCCAGGCAGGTAGCAGTCCATAGGGTTGCAAAGAGTCAGACATGACCGGAGCAACTTAGCGAGCAGGCCCACATGAAGGTGGCTCAGTGGTAAAGAATCTGCCCGCCAATACAGGGGATACAAGAGATACAGGTTTGATCCCTGGGTCGGGAAGATCCTCTGGAGGAGGAAATGGCAATGCACTCCAGTACTTCTCATCTGAAAAATCCCATGGACAGAGAAGCCTGGCAGGCCACAGTCCATGGGGTCTCAAAGAGTCAGACATGACTGAGAGACTGAGAATGGGCACGATCAGCTTTATCCAAACATTTAAATAAAAATAACACAATGACTAAGACATTATAGAATGTTATCACCTTTCAGACAAATATTCCTAAGTCTTTTATCATGTTTATATAGTAAATGTGTAAAGAAAGACACATGCAAAGTGAATGCACTTGGTTAACTCCAGGTAGAGGAGGCGATGTACCATCGTTATTACCCATATCAATTCATCTGTTAATCAACATGTACTGTGTCCAGTGTTGGTTGGGGCAGTGACTCTTAATCAGGAGAATGACGGTTTTAAATGAGCATCAGGGGTCCTAATCCCTAGGGTGCAATAACTCAGAGCATATGGATTATTCAAGAGTTCTACAAATGATTGGGATGCTCGGTCTTTTCTGAGAAATACTGCTTTAGGCCATTGGAGGATACAGGAGAAACAGCCTTGACTTAGTAAATTGGGGGACAAAAAATCAAGAAGACTTTAAAATGTACAAAATAACATGTAATTAAAAACTGAATTTTCTGGCACAGTGTGAGTTAGAAAGGCTTCATCAGGAAGATTAGAATTGATCTGTAGCTTCAAGAACAGTTGGATTTGCAGAGATGGTAGAAGTACATGGGAAGGGGGACAATATAATATTACAAGCAAGAGCACAGAGGCAGAAGTAATAATCGCTTGGGAATCAATACAAAGAACAAGCTAGTCAACTCACAGTAGAAACTGCTTCTGTTTTGTTCACAGCTTTATGCACAATACTATCACCTGTTGAACAAACATGAATAAATGAGTGAACCAATCAATCTATTAATAATGAGAGTGGCATGTACTTATCCCGGACTAGTGGAAAGTAGTAATGCATATTTAAAGCAAGGTCAAATTATGGATGACCTCGAAAGCCAGTAAAAGAGCTAAAGCGGGTACCAGTAAATAAAAATAATATCTGAGCTAGATTCATCAGGGAATCACAAACATGTACTGAGAGATTCCACCTTTGACAAAATGACCAGCTGAAAATGTGTTGCAGGAAAACAGGCGTGTGATAATTAAGGTCTTGCACTGTTTTCAGAAAATAAAACATACCTAGCAAATGAAGAGAGCACTGTTGTTTAGTCACTCAGTCATGTCCAACTCTTTTGTGACCCCATGGATTGTAGCCCATCACGGTTCCTCTGTCCTTAGGATTTCCCAGACAAGAATACCGGAGTGGGCTGCAATTTCCTTTTCCAGAAGAGGACATTTATAGTCTAAAAAAATTCTTGAAAGCTGACTTCAAATATTATGTAACATTATTTGATTATTCAGTTAAATACTACATTTATAATAGCTAATCTGATGATTTTTTGCCCTTCACTTGCATTTGTCCTCTGAGTCATTCCTCACCTGCTGTCTTCATCCTTTCACACCTACCCCCTTATTCTTGAACTTTTAATGCTTAAATATATTTAGCTAAAAACATTAAATACTAGAAAATTCTAGTTGCTGAAATTTTGATCATAATAGACTATATTCTATTTGCATGATATTTAAAAAACTTTATTTAGACCACTATTTTTTATTTATTCTAGAGTGAGGATGGAAGAATAAAAATGAAACATCAAAAAGTTGTCTTAAAAAGATAAGATATGTTAATATTCTCAGATAATCATTTTAGTATATAATGTGTATAATTCAGGTAGTTTAGGTTAGGTCAAAAATTTGTGGTCTGTTATTTTTTTTAACTTTTTCAAAAAGGTCTGGACAATATTTCACAACTTTTGTATTTAAATATATTTTATAGACCATTACTTTCTTCACCCATGACTTATGAGTTTTTCATAAAAATTCCTAACTTAGCCATATGAATTAATGTGTTTACTTGAAGAAATAAAGCCATTTCACAAGCTGAGACTATGTGACATAATGACCTTAGAATTACATTACACAATGTTTTAACAGCATATAGAATGGAAATTATGAGTCTGAAGCTTAAAACAACAACAACAACAAAAACTGTAATTAGCAGAACTTTAATTGCTGGGATTATGAGAGAAAGAAGAAAATCTAAGGTACTGAATATCCTCGCTCATTATTACCTCTAGGGTGACTGAGGAAATTCTGAAAGAAGAAAAAAACATGTAAGTCTATCTTTATAGAAAATGAGATATTCAAAGGCGTCACATTCACTCTTTCAGACCTTTGGGGGAATGATGCAACTAATTCAAGGAATTACTGTCCATCCTAATGGACTAAACCGGTAAGGGGAAGATATATTTCCTCTGGTTCATATTACCAGGAAGTTTTAGCTACAATGAAAATCTATTCAGCATGAGAACAGAAAACTTGTATTACTATGGTTTAGATAGGCTAGAAACAAGAGGAATTTTTTTCTGAAAAAGACCAAAAAAAAAAAAAAAAAAATGATGTCAAATGCATAAATTATTGCTGGATTTTAATGGGTTGAGATGCCCTTAGGTAGGATAAATCAACAGCTTCCAATGGACCAAAACATCTACCTCTAAAGCGCTGAACTCTGTCAATGCTCACTGGATATGCCTCCGCCATCAGCCCTCTCTAAGTTGCTTGTTTTGACACCATCCATGGATTAAGAGCTGACCTTTGAAAACCCTTGGTTATCTGAACACTGACGTTTCTGTCTTACTAATGCCAATGTACCTAGTGTTAGAGGAGAATTTTTAAATGGGGGAAAATGGTTTTGCACACAAAAGGCGTATTAGCTTGAACATCTGCATATTTGTGTTTGAGTATAGGTATCTACCAAGGACTCACACCAAAGTGGAACTACAAGAGTATTTAAATCATGCATGGATTTTCGAGACCGAGGGAGACATCTACCGGTCCATTTATTACCAATCCCAAGCACCTCCCCCTCCACTGTAATTAACGTAACATTTTCTCTCTTTACAGCTGACAGCCAAGAGCATAATTAGAGTCTAATAAAACACGGAAAAGTCACAAATGCAAAGTGGAATAAACAGTAAACAGTGAGGGAAGAGAGGCTCCGGGAGTGTGATGGCTGGGTAATGCCTTAGATAAACTGTGTGCACATTGACACTGTCACGCTCTCCGCAGCCCCAAGTGTGCTGGTAGCCTGGTGCAGACAGACAGCTCGAATTAATCCCAAGAGGAGCGCATGACAGGCGAGTGGAGCAGACAATTAGAATGAAGGAGGAAATTGGAAATGGCAAAGGTGTGAACATATGTCAAATTACAACTAAATGATAAATTACAATTCTGTCATTGGAATAAGCGGTAATTAAGAAAGATTTCAGCTATCCCTCTTGAAAAAAATAAGAGAATCACATTTTTCTCCTCCCAGTTTAGATTTGTTTGCAGAATTGTTTCCATCCATCTCACACAAGGGGCTGGATCTTCCTGACTTTGGGGGCTGCATTATTTGTGTACATTAAGGATAATTCTACCCCCCCTCCTCCCTTTCCCCATTTTCCACACTGGCAGAATGATAGTGTCAAAATGAACAGGAAGCTGATAGTATCTGATATAAAAACCTGCACTGAGGTTTGGAGAGAAAAAAAAAAAACGGAAAACGAGGTTTGCTGCTGAAGCTGCTGCTGCACTCTAATTATTTTAAACAAGCCCTGCACAGTCCAGCTGACAATTAGGAAAGTCTGCTTTATGGCTTGGGGGATTCACACGAAACCTCATAATCACTGTATACACGTCCTTTTCGTTTAGACAGTAATGAATGTGGGTGGGGTTTCTTGGCAGTTTTCGGCCACTTAACCACAATTTAAAACAGCTGTGTAATTATCATGATTTTTTTTTTTTTTTTTTAAATCCAACATCCAATTCCAATTTAGAGTTTGTAACACCTGTGGTTTGTTACAACTGCTGGAACCAAGGGCGGGTGGGGGAGGGTGCGACAGAAGAAAAATGCAGTGCTAGCAAAAGAGTGCGAGAGAGGGCTCCTTGTCCCGAGGGGCCACTACATGCCAGGACCCGGACAAAAGAAAGGCAAGTCTCACGTTTAAACATGAGGTAGTGTGTGCAAGGAGGTGGTCTCCAGCAGAGTCAAGACTGTGCAGGCTAGTCTTCAACTCCTTAAAAAAAGCAGACATGTCTCTGACTTATATAATTCTTGCAAACTCTTTTTAAAATGGGGAAAAAATAATATGCCAGTGGAACAGGCCATACAGGTCCTGTACCCATGGTGATGATCTGTGGTTATTTAGCACATCTCAAAACAGAATTGAATTTGATGATCAATTCCACCAATTATTAGGTGGATACTTAAACATTAATTTTAGAAATGTTACAACAACCCAAATCATAGTAATAGTAAATCACATAAGGATGTGGGCTGAAATAAAATTTCTTATCATGTAAGCAAGTATCCACTACATTATTTTAATTTTATACGATAAGCTAACTCTAAATTTTCTGTGCATTATTTATGATTTTGAAAATGCTTATACCATTAAATAGCTATATCCTACATTCACAGAATAATGACTGAGTACAATTACATAAAGTCTAAAAAAGAAGACTGAAATAGTGAAAGCTCCTCTTAGAACATATGCAAATATTTATATCTTTTCCACCCTCCTTCTGGGGCAAAAAAAGAGACAACCAAAAAGCTAAATAAAATTCCCTAACAGAGAGGTCAGAAGCTCTAATGATCTTCCAGTATAAATCAATTTCTAGCTGCTGTGGCCAGATATTATAGTTCAAGGCCTTGAAAGCTTAATTGGGGAAGCATGTTAAAAGTTAAAGGGCCAGAGTCACGTTAATTACATGAGACTTTCCTTGTAGAAAATCTGCTCAGCACAATGCCACCCTCCCTCTTTGTGAGACAGAAATATGCTTCTCCACTACACGTTTGTAATTTGATGAGGTTTATTTTAAAATCAATTTATTTACAGTTACCTGTATGCATCACAAGCAATAGGGACTAATATGTTCATTTATTATATTTTTAGTACAGTTTGGGTTAAGAAGAAGCTTCTAACTTTATGCCAGAAGGGTCTAAATATGGAACAAATTAAGAGCTAGATTTCAATTCTTCCTTCTCTTGAGAAGTAAGAGGTGAGAAAAAAAGAATTATAATTATTGCTCCAGTACTGTTTCTGCCCAGAAATAGGAGTTCTTTTATGGAAACATGAACATAGGAGAGTAATCAGAAAAGATCTTTGACTTCAGTGACAACTGAGGGAAAACCTTCATAAAATAAAATCTGACAAAAACATCAATAATAAAAATGGAATGAAGAATGATGTCAGTCATTATGTCATTGTTCTGGTATGTGGTCTTTGACCCTGGTCCCTGACACAGAGTTCCTAAATCCTTTGGAATTCCTTGGGTGATAACAATATCTTTTGTTCTAATGAGCTGAGTTTTGGTGGGCTCCTGGATAGGAACTAGTCATTAGAAAAACCAAGAGATGATTAGAAGATTGGAATTTTTATCCTCATGCCCCATTCTCTAAAGAGAGGATAAGGGCTGGAAATGGAATTAATGCTCTATCATGCCTAGGTGATGAAGCCTCTATAAGAATCCCCAAAATATGGGGATCAGAGTGCTATGGCAAAACATTTATGAATTTCCACTTTCAGTCTTGACAATAACTCGTACTTGATTTGCCTTCTTACAAAAGGAAAAATCCATAACTCTAGATAAAAATATATGCAGCAGCTATTTTTGGCATTAAACAACAGGCAATGCAACACTGTAAACTTTGAAGTAATTATTCCAACCACCCTGGCTTCTGCCTGGAAATAATCTATTGCTCTAGTGCACAGGGTTGTTGAATCCAAATTCAGTACCAGTCTTGTTGAGCTTCAGATTCAGAAATGAGAGTTCAAGTCAGCTAAAGTGGCCAGAATTTTCAGAATACTGGGGATCTAAAATATGGACCTTGGCTAAAGACTGACCTAGGGATGCAGAGAAAAAGACTCCAAAATACCTAGAGGTAATCTTTTCATGTGAAATTTATTGCTGAATGGTAATACTGTAAGTTATCACCAACCTAGGAGACCTTGCTCAGCAACTTGACTACTCAGTTAAGGTCTAGAAAGCCCATATGTTAGGTGTAAGAAAAACACCTAGAACTAAATTCATGGATTTGTTATTTCATGAGATGCTTTCTAGGGAATTCCCTGGTGGCCTACTGGTTAGGATTCTGGGCTTTCACTGCTGTGGCCCAGATTCAATCCCTGACTGGGGAACTGGGATCCCACAAGCTGTTTGGTGTGGCAAAAATAAATAAATAAATTTTAGAAAACAAAAGAGAGATGTTTTCTAATCACCTCTGATAATATGAGACCTAAATCAATGAAAGATATATCATTCTTATTAATTGGAAGACAATATTGTTGAGATATCCATTTTTTTCAAATTGATTTGTAGATTGAATGCAAGCTCCATCAAAAATCCCCAAAGTTTTATGCAAGTCAATAAATTGACAAATAATTTCTAAATTCACATGAAAATGCAAACATCCTAAAGTAGCCATTTATGTATTTCAAACAGATTATGTTGAACAAAAAAAGTCCTCCTCAAAAAAATGTGTGCTGTTTGGTTCCATTCTTTAGAAGTTAAGGAACAGGCAAAACTTATCTTCAGTAATAAAAAAAGCAAAACAGTAGTTAGCCCTAAGATAAGGTTGTGAATTCAATAGGATGGGACACTAGTGACTTGGGTGATATATTTACCTTGATACCTTGATTAGAGTGATAGTCACAGAGGTTTATATGTTTCTTATACCTCCTTGAATTACATCCCTAAGACCTATGTATTATATAAATTCTAACTCAGATTATAATACTGTGTGAACATGGCCACTGTTAATTAGAAAGTCTCTAATACTACTAATCTCTACATAGATGTAGTAGATAATGACTCTACTTTTTCCTGGTGTATTTTTAACATTTTCCTGAAGCAACCAGGCATTTTGGACAAAGCAATTAACTCTTCTGGCAGCTGGAATACTGGTCAACAAATTGCTGTTGATTTGTTCTTTTCTGTCAAATGGTTACAGTATTATGCTTGCCCAGCTGTTAGTAAGGTTGTGGCTGTTAGAAACATAGTAATAAGACAACATTTTACATGGTAATAATCATCACACCTTAGATATAAAATCTGTAGAATTCTGTTTTACTGGGCTTCCTTGGTGGCACAGTGGTAAAGAATCCGCCTGCCAATGAAGGAAACGTAGGTTCAATCCCTGGAAAAGGGATGGGGAAGATCCCCTGGAGAAGGTAATGGCAACCCAGTCCAGTATTCCTGCCTGGAAAATCTCATGGATAGAGGAGCCTGGCGGGCTTCAGTCCATGGGGTCACAAAGAGTTAGACATGACTGAGCATGTGCACACACCTGTTCTAATGAATACAATTACAAAACCAACTTTAAAAAAAAATAACAGACAACTTCAACACCTCAGCCAGTAGCATTTAAACTTTTTATTTTTTCTGATGTACATAGAAAGAAAGCCATTACATGTGATGTTTTGAAAAAGATAATCTTGTGTGTCAAGAAAATTCTGTACATCACCACTATCAAAATGAACCTATAAATGATGGGGTATTTTGATTAATAATTCAAAGTATTTGGGGAATATTAATTCAGGAAAAGAATTAGTACAGCTTAGTTTTTCCTTCCATATATCTCTTCTATTTGGTTTTCTTTGTCAAAGTTAGTTGATCCATTCCTAGAGACATAAATTACTAACTGAAAAAAATCCTACATCAAGAATGACCTTGATAATCCTAATAAATGAACATTTTAATTGGCTGTGTTTAATGCTTAAGAGCTTGGGCTCTGGATTCAGACTGATCTGGATTTGAAACTCAAAGCATAGTAGTTAGGATACCTATTGGACTGCTGAGAGAGAGGGAAAATAAGGGGAGAACCCTAAATAAAGATGCATAAAAAGGGACTTCCCTGGTGGTCCAGTAGCTAAAACTTTGTGCTCCCCTTGCAGGGGGGCTGCATTCATTCCCTAGTAGGGGAACTAGATCCCACATGCCCCAACTAAGACCTGGCATAGCTCAGTAAATAAATGTATATTTTTAAGTATAAAAGACAATCCAGATGGCTTCTCTCTTTTTAAAAAAAATTTATTTCTTTTAATTGGAGGCTAATTACTTTACAATATTGTAATGGTTTTTGCCATACATTGACATGAATCAGCCATGGGTGTACATGTGTCCCCATCCTGAACTCCCCTCCCACCTCCCTCCCCATCCCATCCCTCTGGGTTGTCCCAGTGCACCGGCTTTGAGTGCCCTGTTTCATGCATCGAACTTGGACTGGCTATCTATTTCACATATGATAATATACATATTTCAATGCTATTCTCTCAAATCATCCCTTGCCTTCTCCCACAGAGTCCAAAAGTCTGTTTTTTACATCTGTGTCTCTTGCTGTTTGCATATGGGGCCATCGTTACCATCTTTCTAATTCCGTATATACACATTAACATACTGTATTGGTGTTTTTCTGACTTACTTCACTCTGTATAATAGGCTCCAGTTTCATATACCTCATTAAAACTAACTCAAATTTGTTCTTTTTTATAGATGAGTAATATTCCATGGAAACAGTGTCAGACTTTACTTTTTTGGGCTCCAAAATCACTGCAGATGGTGACTGCAGCCATGAAATTAAAAGACGCTTACTCCTTGGAAGGAAAGTTATGACCAACCTAGATAGCATATTAAAAAGCAGAGACATTATTTTGCCAACAAAGGTCCGTCTATTCAAGGCTATGGTTTTTCCAGTGGTCATGTATGGATGTGAGAGTTGGAGTGTGAAGAAAACTGAGCACCAAAAAATTGATGCTTTTGAACTGTGGTGTTGGAGAAGACTCTTGAGAGTCCCTTGGACTGCAAGGAGATCCAACCAGTCCATCCTAAAGGAGATCAGTCCTGGGTGTTCACTGGAAGGACTGATGTTGAAGCTGAAACTCCAATACTTTGGCCACCTAATGCAAAGAGCTGACTCATTGGAAAAGACCCTGATGCTGGGAGGGATTGAGGGCAGCAGGAGAAGGGGATGACAGAGGATGAGATGGCTGGATGGCATCACTGACTCGATGGGCATGGGTTTGTGTAGACTCCAGGAGCTGGTGATAGACAGGGAGACCTGGTGTGCTGTGATTCATGGGGTCGCAAAGAGTCAGACACGACTGAGCAACTGAACTGAACTGAATATTCCATGGTGTATATGTACCACAGCTTTCTTATCCATTCATCTGCCGATAGACATCTAGGTTACCTCCATGTCCTGGCTATTATAAACAGTGCTGTGATGAACACTGGGTACATGTGTCTCTTTCAATTCTGGTTTTCTCAGTGTGTATGCCCAGCAGTGGGATTGCTGGGTTGTATGGCAGTTCTATTTCCAGTTTTTTAAGGAATCTCCACACTATTCTCCATAGTGGCTATACTAGTTTGCATTCCCAGCAACAGTGTAAGAGGGTTCCCTTTTCTCCACACCCTCTCCAGCATTTATTGTTTGTAGACTTTTTGATGATGGCCATTCTGACCAGTTTTAATTTGCATTTCTCTGATAATGAGAGATGTTGAGCGTTTTCCATGTTTTTGTTAGCCATCTGTATGTCTTCTTTGGAGAAATGTCTGTTTAGTTCTTTGGCCCATCTTTTGATTGGGTCACTTATTTTTATTGAGCTGCATGAGCTGCTTGTATATTTTTGAGTTCAATTCTTTGTCAGTTGTTTCATTTGCTATTATATTCTCCCATTCTGAAGGCTGCCTTTTCACCTTGCTTTTAGTTTCCTTCATTGTGCAAAAGTTTAATTAGGCTCCATTTGTTTATTTTATTTCCATTACACTGGGAGGTGGGCCATGGAGGATCTTGCTGTGATTTATGTCAGAGAGTGTTCTGCCTATGTTTTCCTCTAGGACTTTTATAGTTTCCAGTATTACATTTAGATCTTTAGTCTATTTTGAGTTTATTTTTGTGTATGGTGTTAGAAAGTGTTCGAGTTTCATTCTTTTACAGGTGGTTGACCAGTTTTCCCAGTACCACTTGTTAAAGAGATTGTCTTTTCTCCATTGTATATTTTTGCCTCCTTTGTCAAAGATAAGGTGTCCATAGGTGTATGGATTTATCTCTGGATTTTCTATTCTGTTCCATTGATCTCTATTTCTGTCTTTGTGCCAGTACCATACTGTCTTGATGACTGTAGCTTTGTAGTAGAGCCTGAAGTCAGGCAGGTTGATTCCTCCAGCTCCATTCTTCTTTCTCAAGATAGATTGGCTCTTCGAGGTTTTTTGTTTTTCCATACAAATTGTGAAATTATTTGTTCTAGTTCTCTGAAAAATACCATTGGTAGCTTGATAGGGATTGCATTGAATCTATAGATTGCTTTGGGTAGTATACTCATGTTCACTATATTATTTCAATCCATGAACATGGTGTATTTCTCCATCGATTTGTGTCATCTTTGATTTCTTACATCAGTGTTTTATAGTTTTCCACATATAGGTCTTTTGTTTCTTTAGTTAAATTTATTCCTAATTATTTTATTCTTTTCATTGCAGTGGTGAATGGGATCATTTCCTTAATTTCTTTTTCTGTTTTCTCACTGTTAGTGTATAGGAATGCAAGGAATTTCTGTGTATTACTTTTATATCCTGCAACATTACTATATTCATTGATTAGCTCTAATAATTTTCTGGTGGTGTCTTTAGGGTTTTCTATATAGAGGATCATGTCATCTGCAAACAGTGAGAGTTTTACTTCTTCTTTTCCAATCTGGATTCCTTTTATTTCTTTTTCTTCTCTGATTGCTCTGGCTAAGACTGCCAAAACTATGTTGAATAGTAGTGGTGAGAGTGGGCACCCTTGTCTTGTTCCTGACTTTAGAGGAAACATTTTCAAGTTTTTGCCATTGAGGATAATGTCTGCTGTGGGTTTTATTATGTTGAGGTATGTTCCTTCTATGCCTGCTTTCTGGAGAGTTTTTTTTTTATCATAAATGGGTGTTGAATTTTCTCAAAGTCTTTCTCTGCATCTATTGAGATAATCATATGGTTTTTATCTTTCAGTTTGTTAATATGATGTATCACATTGATTGATTTGCAAATATTGAATAATCCCTGTATCCCTGGGATAAAGCCCACTTGGTCATGATGTATGATCTTTTTAAACTTTTGTGGAATTCTGTTTGCTAGAACTGTGTTGAGGATTTTTGCATCTATGTTCACCAGTGATATTGGCCTGTTTTCTTTTTTTGTGGCATCTTTGCCTGGTTTTGGTATTAGGGTGATGGTGGCCTCATAGAATGAGTTTGGGAGTTTACCTTCCTCTGCAATTTTCTGGAAGAGTTTAAGTAGGATAGCTGTTAGCTCTTCTCTAAAATTTTGGTAGAATTCACCTGTGAAGCCATCTGGTCCTGGGCTTTTGTTTGTTGGAAGATTTTTTTAATAACAGTTTCTATTTCCATGCTTGTGATGGGTCTGTTAAGATTTTCTATTTCTTTCTGGTTCAGTTTTGGAAGGTTATACTTTTCTAAGAATTTGTCCATTTCTTCCAAGTTGTCCTTTTTGTTGTCATATAGTTGCTGATAGTAGTCTCTTATGATCCTTTGTATTGCTGTGTTGTCTTTTGTGATTTCTGCATTTTAACTTCTAATTTTATTGATTTGATTTTTCTCCCTTTTGTGATGAGTCTGGCTAATGGTTTGTCAATTTTATTTATCTTCTCAAAGAACCAGCTTTTAGTTCTGTTGATTTTTGCTATAGTCTCCTTTGTTTCTTTTTCATTTATTTCTGCTCTGATTTTTATGATTTCTTTTCTTCTACTAACTTTGGGGTTCTTCATTTCTCCTTTTTCTAGTTGCTTTAGGTGTAAAGTTAGGTTATTTATTTGATGTTTCTCTTATTTCTTGAGGTAAGCTTGCATTGCTATGAACCTTCCTCTTATCACTGCTTTTACTGAATCCCATAGGTTTTGGGTTGTCGTGTTTTCATTTTCATTTGTTACTATGCATATTTTGATTTCCTTTTTTATTTCTTCCATGATCTGTTGGTTATTCAGAAGCATGTTGTTTAGCCCCCATATGTTTGCATTTTTAATAGTTTTTTCCTGTAGTTGATATCTAATCTTACTGCATTGTGATCAGAAAAGATTCTTGAAATAATTTCCATTTTTAAAAAATTTACCAAGGCTAGATTTATGGCCCAGGATGTGATCTATCCTGTAGAATGTTTTATGTGCACTTGAGAAAAAGGTGAAATTCATTGTTTTGGGGTTAAATGCCCTATAGATATCAATTAGTTCTAACTGCTCCATTGTATCATTTAAAACTTGTGTTTCCTTGCTAATTTTCTGTTTGGTTGATCTATCTATATGTGTGAATGAGGTATTAAAGTTTCCCACTATTATTGTGTTACTGTTAATTTCCCCTTTCATACTTGTTAGCATTTGCCTTACATATTGAGGTGCTCCTGTGTTGGGTGCATATATATTTATACTTGTTATATCTTCTTCTTGGATTGATTCTTCGATCATTATGTAGTGTCCTTCTGTGTCTCATTTCATGGTCTTTATTTCAAGGTCTGTTTTATCTGATATGAGTATTGCTACTCTGGCTTTCTTTTGGTCTCCATTTGCATGAAATATCTTTTTCCAGCCCTCCACTTTCAGTCTGTATGTGTCCCTTGGTTTGAGGTGTGTCTCTTGTAGACAGCATATATAGGGGTCTTGGTTTTGTATCCATTAGGCCAGTCTTTGTCTTTTGGTTGAGGCATTCAACCCATTTACACTTAAGGTGATTATTGATAAGTATGACCCAATTGCCATTTACTTTGCTGTTTGGGGTTTGATTTTATAAACCTCTTCTGTGTTTCCTGTCTAGAGAAGATCCTTTGACATTTGTTGAAGAGTTGGTTTAGTGGTGCTGAATTCTCTCAGCTTTTGCTTGTCTGTAAAACAATTGATTTCTCCTTCATATCTGAATGAGATCCTTGCTGGGTATAGTAATCTGAGTTGTAAGTTTTTCTCTTCCATCACTTTAAGTATATCCTG
This sequence comes from Dama dama, assembly GCF_033118175.1. Classification (NCBI taxonomy): domain Eukaryota; kingdom Metazoa; phylum Chordata; class Mammalia; order Artiodactyla; family Cervidae; genus Dama; species Dama dama. The sequence continues at coordinate 27,437,746 of NC_083697.1, read as the reverse complement.
CATTCCCTTCTAGCCTGAAGAGTTTCTTTTGAAAGATCAACTTTATGGGGATCCCCTTGTGTGTTATTTGTTGCTTTACCCTTGCTGGTTTTAAAATTTTCTCTTTGTGTTTGATATTCAGTAGTTTGATTAATATGTGTCTTGGGGTGTTTCTCCTTGGGTTTATCCTGTTTGGGACTCTCTGGGTTTCTCGGACTTGGGTGACTATTTCCTTCTCCAGTTTAGGGAAGTTTTCAGCTGTTATTTCCTCAAGTATTTTCTCATGCCCTTTCTTTTTGTCTTCTTCTGGAACATGTATGATTCGAATGTTGGGGTGTTTAACATTGTCCCAGAGGTCTCTGAGGTTGTCCTCATTTCTCTTAATTCTTTTTTTCTTTTTTCCTCTCTGCTTCACTTATTCCCACCATTCTATCTTCCACCTCACTTATCCTCTCTTCTGCCTCAGTTATTCTACAGTTGGTTCCCTCCAGAGTGCTTTTGATCTCAGTCATTGCATTATTCATTATTGACTGACTCTTCTTTATTTCTTCTAGGTCCTTGTTAAACATTTCTTGCATCTTCTCAATCCTTGTCTCTAGTCGATTTATCTGTAACTCCGTTTTCAAGATTTTGGATCATCTTTACTATTATTGTGAATTCTTTTTCAGGTAGACTTTCTATCTCCTCCTCTTTGGTTTGGTTTGGTGGGCTTTTATCATCTTCCTTTACCTGCTGAATGTTTATCTGCCTTTTCATTTTGTTTAGATTACTGTGTTTGGGGTGCCCTTTCTGTAGGCTGGAAGTTCATGGTTCCTCTTTATTGTGGAGTCTGCTCCCCATGGGTGGGGCTGGACTAGCGGCTTGTCAAGGTTTCCTGGTTAGGGGAGCTTGCGTCTGTGCTCTGGTGGTTGGAGCAGTATCTCTTCTTTCTGGAGTGCAATGAAGTGTCTAGTAGTGAGTTTTGGGGTGTCTATGGGTTTGGCATGGCTTTGGGCAGCCTGTCTTTTAATGCTTAGGGCTGTGTTCCTGTTTTGCTGGAGAATTAGCGTGGTCTGTCTTGCTCTGGAACTTGTTGGCTCTTGGGTGGAGCTTGGTTTCAGTGTAGTATGGAGACTTTTGGATGAGCTCTTGTCTATTAATGTTCCCTGGAATCAGCAGTTCTCTGATGTTCTCAAGTTTTGGAGTAAAGCCTCTTGCCTCTGGCTTTCAGTCCTTCTCTTACAGTAGCTTCAAGACTTCTCCACCCATACAGCACAGATGATAAAACATCTAGGTTAATGGTGAAACAATTCTCCACAGCAAGGAACACCCAGAGAGAGTCACAGAATTACATAGAGAAAAGAAGAGGGAGGAGGGGGATAGAGGTGACCAGGAGAAGAGGGGGAGTCAGAAGGGGAGAGAGAGCAATCTAGCCAGTAATCAGTTCCCTAGATATTCTCCACAGCCTGGAACACCCAGAGAGATTCACAGAGTTAAGTAGAGTAGAGAAGGGGGAGGAAGAAGATAGAGGTGACCTTGGGGAGAAAAGGGAGAGTCAAAAGGGGAGAGAGAGCAATCAAACTAGTAATCAAATCCTAAGTGAAAATGGATACTGAAGATTAGATTCTTAAAGGTACAAAATTGAAAACAAATATCAGAAAGCAAAGATTAAAAATCCAGAATAGAGGTTAGACTCTCAAAAATACAATATAAAAATACAAAACAAAATCAATCACACACAAAAAATGTAAATATGAAATTTGCTTTAAAAATGGGTCTTTTTTGCAAGGTAATAGGTTATAAAAATGAAAGTTAAAGGAGTAATAAAACACTTAAATTTTTTTAAAAAATTAAAAAGTGATAATTGTAAAAATATATCTATGAATTTCTCTGGAGCTGTTGTGGGCAATGTGGGGTCAGTTCAGTGTCAAATAGTTCCTTGATCCAGCTTGTACTTGTTCTCAAGGTCTATAGGTCCCCTTCCAATGCACAGTCACTATTAACTGCAGGGTTTTAATCTGTTGCACCTGTCACTTCCAGAGAGGTTCCCTCTTCTTTGTTTATTTTGGCTTCCTCTGTTTGCAAGTCCCTTCAGTGTCTAATTTCTACCCTGACACAAGGGGGCAAAGGTGACCACTTATTTAGGCTCACTGGTTCAGTTGTGCTGTGGGGAGGGAGGGACACTGCAAAAGAATACCACTGACCTGTGTGAGGAGTGCTCGCAGTGTGCGGATCACACTGAGTTTGCCACAGCCCAAGCTGTGCATGCTTCCCAGGTCTACACTACTCAGACTCCAGGGTGCTCTGCAAGGGCACTGTCCCAAGTGGGCCCTGCATTTCATGCACTTCCCAGGACGAAGCCACTCAGGTGCTCAGGCACTTGGCAAGAGCACAGACCCGGATTGGCTGTGCATTTTGTGCCCTTTCCCGGGCACGTGCAGCTTGGGCAACCAGGTGCTTGGCGGGCACACCACCCCAGGTAGGCCATGCATCTTAATCACCCCCCATCCTGGCCCCTCAGTTTTCCAGGTCCCCAGGTGTGCCGTGTGTCTTCTCTGCGGAGCTGATCTCAGGCTGCAACACTCCTGGCAGATGTCAATGGTCCAGGATCCCAGAAAGACATGGTTGGCAACTGGGAATCTGCTCACAGTTTGTTGGAAGATGCCATCTCTGGAGCCGAGAGTGCAGCAGCCCTTTGCCTTCTGGCTCTGGCCATTGCTTGCCTGCCTCTCTGCCCCCAGGGGCTGGGCTGGGGTGGGGCCTGTACACAGCCGGCTAGCTCTCCTTTGGTATTTGCTCAATCTTTTGTTCTGTGAGCAAAGTCCTTCATTGGAAGGACTGATGCTGAAGCTGAAACTCCAATACTTTGGTCACCCCATGCGAAGAGTTGACTCATTGGAGAAGACCCTGATGCTTGGAGGGATTGCGGGCAGGAGGAGAAGGGGACGACAGAGGATGAGTTGGCTGGATGGCATCACCGACTCGATGGGCATGAGTTTGAGTAAACTCCGGGAGTTTGTGATGGACAGGGAGGCCTGTCCAACTCTTTGCGAAAGAGTCGGACACGACTCAGCGACTGAACTGAACTGAACTGAACTTGTTCTATGAGCGCACCAGGGGTCACCATGCTGCATTACAGCCTTTCGTGGGAAAGGTTTTTTTTGGTCTCTCAGGTGAACTCATGGTTTGGGTTGCTAGCTCACATTGCTGCCTCAGATTGTCCTCAGGTCTGGTCCTTACCCTAAGGCCCAATGATGCCCGTACCTCCCTGCCCAGACCCCACTTGCTGGTGACGGATGCAAGCGTCTGGGCTACTCCTCTACTGGCAGTTGAAGCTGGTGCATATTCTGTGGGTGTTTTGTTTTTTTTCCTGGTTATGTTGCCCTCTGAGATTCCAGAACTCCCCCAAGACCCGCCTGTGAGAGGATTTCCTACTGTGTGGAAACTTCTCCTCCTTCACGACTCCCTCCCCAGGTCTCCATCCCTAAATCTTTTGTCTCTGTTTTTGTCTTTTATATTTTGTCCTCCCTCCTTTTGAAGAGAATGAGCTGGGTGCCTGGTGTCCTCTGCCAGCATTCACAAATTGTTTTGTGGAAATGGCTCAACATTCGAATGATCTTTTGATGAATTTGTAGCGGAGAAAGTGGTCTCCCCATCCTATTCCTCCACTGTCTAAGGACCGCCTCTCCGCTTATTTCTCTTTTATGTGAAAGTCTGGCAAGGTGTCCCGATCTGGGTTTGTGGTTTGACACTATTAGCCTCTCAGGCTCTTTGCATTATGTTGCTTTGTCCTACTGAACACACAGCTTTCAGATACGTGCCCAAGTAAGGTCCAGTCTCTTTAAAGATAAGACTCAGAAGTTGCAACCATCATACTTTAGTTCAAAACTATTAACAAAAAATGGAGTATCATGACTAGCTATAACTAACTTCAAGAGAGGATGAGAAATGGGAGTCTCTGGCTGGGGTTTAAGCCATGTGCCTAATCTAAATTTAGGGGTTTTATTACTGAAAGGATAAGAGGAGAATGGACATTGGGGGACAACCAGCAGTCCCTAAATCATTATCCTATGGCCATAGCTAAGACATTTACACTCTCTCTGACTCCGTTTCCTCATGTGTAGAATAGGAATTTTGATCAAACTTGTACCACAGGGTTTGAGTAACGCAAGGCAATGAGTTAGGTATTAATGGATGTTGGTTATTATTATTAATGTGCATTTTTCATTTGAAGAACAGTTAATAGGAGCCTCCATATTTCCTTCAATCTCCACTAAAAAGATCAAGTATTTTCCCAGGAAATTTTTCAGGATTTTTGAGTTCAAGATTTTACTACAGAGTGCATAAAGGGCATTGCTGTGGATTTTAAAAGAGAGCCTTTAGCCAAGAATTGTGCTTATTGACCAATAATTTAAATTGATATCACTGTTTTGACAGGTTCTTACTGACTAAAAGTATACATTTGTGAACCCAAGATACTCACACTTTAAAAATGAATCTATATGCTCTTTATTTTTGCCTGTAATTTCAAAATAGCACTTAGATTCAGTCTCTCTCAGATTCTGATGTTTCCACAAAAAATATTTGGAACCACCAAAAATCCTTATATCAGGAATTTACACTAATTTACCTCAGTGATTTTAAAAAAGTTAACATGTGACCAAGTTGTATGGAAGCTGAATTTGTTGTGATATTTATATATTTTTAATTTTTCAATTTAACATTGTTGTTTAGCCACAAAGTTGTGTCCAACTCTTTTGCGACCCCATGGATTGTAGCCCACCAGACTCCTCTGTCCATGGGATTTCCCAGGCAAGAATACTGGATTGAGTTGCCATTTCCTTCTCTCAGGGATCTTCCCAGCCCAGAGATTGAAGCTGAGTATCCTGCATTGCAGGTGGATTCGTTACCACTGCGCCACCTGGGAAGCCCCAATTTAACACTGGAATGAGTCAAACTAAAATTTCCAGCAAGCATATTTAGCCCACAGAAACAGCTTTTTCCCCCTTCTTTCTTTACTTTGTTTCTTTCTTTCAAATTATAATCATATATAATTACCATTAATTAAGTATAAAATTACATAAATAATTTATCATTACATTGAACATTTGGGTGGAGCACTAAAAATGTGCCAGATATTTCAAATCCCTTTTTTCTTGACTGATGACTATTGAAATTATCCTACTACAAGCCTCAAACCACAACTATGTCATGTCTTCAATGGCAGTGGTTACTTACAATGAATATTCCCTGCGCTCTGACAGAATCATTATTCCAGCTTCAACAACAATAACTGGTCCATATTAGATTACATCACTCGACAGAATATAAAGCATCCTTATACATTGTCTCAAGCACTTGAGGTTACACAGGATGCACTACTCAGTGAAAAGTAAACCTATTAATAAGTCACAATTGATGCACACTTGGATTTGTATATATAATTTCCAAATTAATTCAGAAGGCTATTTTTTCTATAAAGACCCTTCCTTTCTTCTCTGTCCATCATCTATTTTCTAGATATACCAATACCGAAATTTAAAATAAAACACAACATAGCAAATTATTTTACTCCCTAACCCCAGGTCTGACACTTAAGAAACAAATTACTATTGTGTCAAGTGAGAAAAATAAAGGTAAAAAGATGACAAACTGTAAGTTATAAATAAGTTAATGTATCACTGGGGCAAATTGGTCACCTTTATTTTAATTTGTTGCAAACCTTTGTATTTAGTGCAGCACCATTCTGCTTACAGTTGAAAACTCTGTACCTGATACTGACCTTTTAAAGAAACCAAGGACAATCTTTTTCACAGATTAAAAGACCGTAAAAGTGCTAGTTCTGCCATTGCCAGAAGCACTAACTGAACCTCTAAAGAGAATTATTTACCAAAAGGAAAAAAAAAAAAAAAAGGATCTAGACAAGTTTCTGTAATATGCACCATCCTTAACAAGGGAGCTAAAAAAGAAAGCATTTCAAACCAGCTATTAGGTTGGATGAATTAACAAGAGTGGCCTGATGCCTTCTGAGTCAGGCAGTGTTGTGTTATGGTTTTGCCTTAAAAAAAAAAACTCCTTATGTGTAGTCAGCAGGACTCTGGCCTTTTAACTTATAACATGCTTCCACAGTTAAGCTGCTCTGCTCTATACTCAAATAGCTGTCCACAGCTGCTGAAAATTGATTTATCCCCAGATAATGGCTGCAGTTGATGACCAAAATGTCACTGTGAAACTCTAGCAATCTAAGGTGTGTTTGGTCTAATATAACCTGATTTTAACCATATTTTTAAATGTACTGGCATTTGTACAAGTTTTTAAAGGAATTCTCAAGTTGTACTTAATATTCAATGTATGTTTTTCACCTCAGAATGGTTGAAGATTTTTTTTTGGGGGGGAGGGTATTAAAGCTTATGACATAGCTGTCAAAGTATTGTGGAGGCCACAGGAAAGATACTATGGTATTAGAACTGAAAACATCCAGGTCATAGACAAAGCCAGAACTAGATTTTGTGGAGAGAGCACTAATTTAGATCACATTTGGGATTCAGCAAACATTACACAGGTCCTCATGATACCAGTAAAATAGGTTAATCACAGTGAATCTGGACTAAAGCAAAAACCAAACAAAAAAATTATTCTTTGAATCAACTCTAGATATTACAAATATCTAAAAGGCTTTCCAGATAGCTGGTTGGTAAAGAATCTGCCTGCAATGCAGGAGACCCTGGTTCCACTCCTGGGTTGTGAAGATCTGCTGGAGAAGGCATAGGCTACCTACTCCAGTATTCTTGGGCTTCCCTTGTGGCTCAGCTGGTAAAGAATCCACCTGCAATGCGGGAGACCAGGGTTTGATCCCTGGGTTGTGAAGATCCCCCAGTGAAGGGAAAGGCTACCCACTCCAGTGTTCTGGCCTAGAGAATTCCACGGACTGTATAGTGTGTGGGGTCGCAAAGAGTCAGACACAACTGAGCGACTTTCACTTTCATTACAAATATATTATAGATGTATGTGTACAGATGTATGTGTATAGATGTATGGTGGTGGAAATCTGTGAATAAAATTTTATATTTTTGAAAATCTAACATATATGTTACTATTTTATTTATTCACAAAGTGGAGTACTTTGAGTTCAGGTCAGTCTCAGTATGGGTCTTTAAGGAATCTTTACCAAAGAAATTTTTCTTAAATACATAATCACATGCAGAGTGGAATTAAATTGGTTAAATGTTTAACATTCAAACTGTTTCAGGTCTCAAGACACTTGCTTATGAACTTGCATATGACTGATATGAGCCCAGTGAGGGCTTTCTCTAACTAAAATGCAGTATGTAATTAAGGATATTAATCCAACTTTCTAGAAGGAAATTCAATATAGACTTCAAAATTGTGAGAATTTCTGAAAGTATTGTTGTTCAGTCATTCAGTCATGTCCAGCACTTTGCAACCCCATGGACTGTAACACATCAGGTTTCCCTATTCTTCAATATCTCCTGGAGTTTGCTCAAACTCATGTCCACATTTAGCGCAATTTCCTGTTTCTGCTTTTAAGCAACAACTTACAGGCTACCAGAAGTAATTTATTAGTGATATTCAAAATATCAGAGAAAGTTATTATAATATTACTCATACTCAATTCATAAGATCACTAAAAAATGCTTAGTCTAACATGCATTAAAGAAAAGGACTATGTCTGATCCCTATGTACAAAGCAACATTTTTATTTCTTTAATGGCTTCTGGATGTCCCTAAAGTATTAGTGGCTGACCCAGTTTCATACATAGATTGAATTCAACCACTTTTAATGTTGCATCGCACATGCTAGTAAAGTAATGCTCAAAATTCTCCAAGCCAGGCTTCAGCAATACGTGAACCGAGAACTTCCAGATGTTCAAGCTGGTTTTAGAAAAGGCAGAGGAATCAGAGACCAAATTGTCAATATCTGCTGGATCATCAAAAAAGCAAGAGAGTTCCAGAAAAACACCTATTTCTGATTTATTGACTATACCAAAGTCTTTGACTGTGTGGATCACAATAAACTGTGGAAAATTCTGAAGGATTTGGGAATACCAGACTACCTGACCTGCCTCTTGAGAAACCTGTATGCAGGTCAGGAAGCAACAGTTAGAACTGGACATGGAACAACAGACTGGTTCCAAATAGGAAAAGGAGTACGTCAAAAGGAGTACATGTATATTGTCACCCTGCTTATTTAACTTATATGCAGAGTACATCATGAGAAACGCTGGGCTGGAAGAAGCACAAGCTGGAATCAAGATTGCTAGGAGAAATATCAATAACCTCATATATGCAGATGACACCACCCTTATGGCAGAGAGTGAAGAAGAACTAAAGAGCCTCTTGATGAAAGTGAAAGAGGAGAGTGAAAAAGTTGCCCTAAAGCTCAACATTCAGAAAACTAAGATCATGGCATCTGGTCCCATCACTTCAATGCAAATTGATGGGGAAACAGTAGCTGACTTTATTTTTGGGGCTCCAAAATCACTGCAGATGGTGACTGCAGCCATGAAATTAAGACTCTTGCTCCTTGGACGGAAAGTTATGACCAACCCAGACAGCATATTAAAAAGCAGAGACATTATTTTGTCAAGAAAGGTCCGTCTAGTCAAGGCTATGGTTTTTCCAGTAGTCATGTATGGAAGTGAGAGTTGGACCATAAAGAAAGCTGAGCACAGAAGAATGGATGCTTTTGAACTATGGTGTTGGAGAAGACTCTTGAGAGTCCCTTGGACTGCAAGGAGACATAACCAGTCCATCCTAAAGGAGATCAGTCCTGGGTATTCATTGAAAGAACTGATGTTGAAGCTGAAACTCCAATACTCTGGCCACCTGATGTGAAGGGCTGACTCATTTGCAAAGACCCTGATGCTGGGAAAGATTGAGGGCAGGAGGAGAGGGGGACGACAGAGGATGAGATGGTTGGATGGCATCACTGACTTAATGGACATGAATTTGGGTAAACTCTGGGAGATGGTGATGGACAGGGAGGTCTGGCATGCTGCGGTTCATGGGGTCACAAAGAGTTGGACAGGACTGAGTGACTAAACTGAACTGAATTTTATCAGAAAGATTGCTTTTTTCCAGAACCCTCTCTCTTTCATATGTGCATGTTTATAATTCTTCAAAAAATAAGAGTGAATTTAATATCAAAACATTCTGTTGTTAAAGAAAATTTTAATTCTCTAAAGTATTAGTTGCTCATTTGTGTCTGACTCTTTGTGACCCCATAGACTGTAGCCCGCCAGGCCCCTCCTTCAATGGGATTCTCCAGGCAAGAATACTGGAGTGGACTGCCATTCCCTTCTCCAGGATAATTCTCTAAAAGCACTGAATTAATTATTTTAGCAATAGTTAATGTAGATTATCACTTATAATGTTTTAAATATAAGATAAATGACTTTCCAGCTGATAAGATCTATAGAAAGTCCTAATTCCCATAATAGTGAAAAATAACCCCCAAGTTTCAGTCATTTCAGTAAATAAAAAATGTAAAAGGCAGGTATAAATGGAAGAAATATCTGCAATGATAGATGTAAAGTAGAGAGAAAATTAGGTCACTAAATGGAGACATGTATAATGAATTATTTGGTGTCATATGTAAAACAGTGTTCAGTGTTTATTGAAAAATGATTTTTAAATGGAAAGTTCATATACAAAGCATTAGTTTTAATCTGTGAAAAATAAGTGAGTCTGTCATAATTAACACATTTACATGAGGAAGAGATTACAATTCATTCTGTCTGTTCATGGTAATATTAACAAATATCCTATGCACAGGCTCTAAATCACAATGAAAAAAGTCATGGAGAGGTTACACTTATGAAATTAACGGTAATCTCTGAGAGTCAAGCACATTTCAAAACATTGACAGTTGGACATAAGAAACTCATATACTTGGTGAAAAAGGATTGTATAGATAATCTAAAAATGTATATGTTATTGCTTCCATATAGATTGGAACAACAAAGAATTGGTTGTGAGTTCAATTGGGTAAATGCTTTGAAATTTAGTATGCTGAAAACTCACTCACTATATGCTTTGGAATACCTAAGAAAAACTCTCTTTTCCCTTTAAATTGTAAACTAACATAAACCCCAGGGCTTCCCTGATGGCTCAGCAGGTAAAGAATCTGTAATGCAGGAGACTGGGGTTTCATCCCTGGGTCAGGAAGATCCCCTAGAGGAGGAAATGGCAATCCATTCCGGGATTCTTGCCTGAAAAAACTCCATGGACAGAGGAACCTGGCGTGCTATGGTCCATGGGGTTGCAAACAGTTGGGCACAGCTGAGTGACTAAGCACAACATAAAGCCCTCATCTACACCAACAACCCCTTTTTTTTTTTTTTTTTCCAAGGGTCAAAGTTTATTTATTTATTTATTTTTTATTATTTTTATTTTTTTTTTCCAGTGGGTTTTGTCATACATTGATATGAATCAGCCATGGATTTACATGTATTCCCAATCCCGATCCCCCCTCCCACCTCCCTCTCCACCCGACTCCTCTGGGTCTTCCCAGTGCACCACCAACAACCCCTTTTATAGAAGGAGAATTTATTTAACTTCCTAAGTAATTAATTTCACTTTATCAAGCCTCAGTTTGGATGCCCATTCACTGAAATCAGGAAACTGGTGGACTTTTCATATATAAGTCACCTAAGTATAAAACTATTTTTAATGTTTAACTTGGAATTATATAATTTCATCCTTTACCCAAGTGGTGTTTAATTGAAAGTAAATGGAAGGAAGTCTGCCTATGAGAAACAGTAAAATCTCAACTGCATTTTGCTATATTGTTTTTTCCTTCCTCTGGGTTGTAAAAGGGCAGGACTAGAAAAATCCCTTGTTTCCTGTTCATTTAACAAACATATTCACCTACAAAATGACCCCTCCCCCTCACTCCCCCATTTGTGTTTCCCAAGCCTGTAGAGTTCACGCACACGTGCATCAACATCTGAGAGTGACAAGGGCTGATGTGTGTCTTTTTGCGGATGCAGTGCTCATGGTCATGAGGGAATGGATGTGAAATGCCGTGCTGATACCAGCCAAGTAATATAATGTGGAGCTGTTAGGAACATTATTCATAGTTGATGAACACATACCTTTCCTAGTGAAACACATACATTTCAGAAAGAAATGCATAGATCATTTACTGAAGCACATTTATTATAGCAAAATGTGTACCTCAACTAATGAAACACATAGATCATAGAGTAAAATGATTATCCTTATATCGAGCAGATTTAACCATTGATGAATGTTTTAGGGACAAACCAGCTTTGGTTAGCAGGCCAAAGCTGAATTTACAAATAACACACTCAACATTTTTCTGGATTAACCCTTTATGATTATAATTAATATTTTGTTATATCACTTGCTGTTCAAAACAAAGGAGTTCTGCGTGTCTTTAGTGCTACCGTTTCTTCTACAATTACTTATACACAATTAACAGAATGTTTACCTTTTAACATCCTTACTGGTGTGGTAACCAGCACTCAACATGAGTAACAGTGAGAAATTGAAATATGATGTTTAGGGAAGGCAGAGCGTGTTTGGGGTGCCAATTTATGGCTTCCCTTCAGATAAAATTTAGCACTTGCATTTTGACACAATTGTATTCCAGGACCAGCAGCACATCTTGACACAATCTACCTTTATCTGCAGTAACAAATGCCAAGAAAAGCCAGAAATAGGATGTGAGTCAGTGCCCCTGCCCCTCCAGGGTCAGCAATAAACTATCAATTCCCACTGTATAAATTCAGTTCAGTCTGGCTCTCTATGGCCCTGAGGAACAGAGTGGGTCAAACACTTTGTTTATGACTAAGGAATCCCTCAGTACACTGAGCTTTGACCATAACCCTAACTCACCAGAGCTGGGAATGGATGTGAATTCCAGCCCTTTGCTTTAGTGAGAACATAATTCACACAGATGAACGTTGCGCTGAGAAACTTTGCAAGATCAGTCCGATTTGTATCATTGTCCTGTATTGTGTGTGAAAGTCAGTCCTAGCCTGAGCTTCTCTTAAAGCCTTGCAGAATGGTCTCTACCAGCTCTCGACTTTCTTTTAAAGAGCAAAACTAAGTTAAAGAATTCTCTTTTCCATCTTGCTTCTCTTTCATCCTGTGAATACACATGTGAACAAAGGTACAGAGAAGTAAAGGGGGAAAACAAAGTCAAACGTGAAAAATGATTCCCAAAGGAAGGCAAGCAAAGTCTTTCTATATGGATAATATAAGTGCTTTTGTTCTTCATTATTTACTTCAGTGAATCAATCTAAACTTCAATTGCCTATCTACATTAAGAGTAAGCCAATCTTAATTTCATCTCTTCTTTCTCTTTAGGATCTTCTTGAGACTCAAGATACTCTTCATTTTAGAATGAGACATTGTCCTTCTGCTATTTGTAGCTGACTTTGGAACCACCATTATTTCCAACTTTGACTTAAAACTTGGCTATAAATGTTTGTTATATTTGCAAGTTTATATTTTTGAGTGTACTTACAGCACATCATCATTCAATCTTGCATTTGTTGCTTGTTTATTCCCCTTTCTCATACTGTACAATGTTGATTCCTTGGGTACAAGAGAAGTAGGAAGTAAGACTGAATTAGATGGAATATTCAACGTAATGCACAATGGGTTTTTCACTGAGTTACCTCACTTTTCCTTAAGTTATAGGAGCTCATTTCATTATTCAGTGAACTCGCTAGTGACCCTGGGTTTCACTATATAATTTATGTTTCCTGATACAACTCAACAGTGTAATCTTATGATTTATGTGCTTCATTTATAATTTGATCATCTCAGTATAATGCATGTTTTTCTATATGATTTATGTACTTTATCCCATAATATATGTGTTTCCCTGTATGATATATGTATTCATCAGCCATGTATTACAGCAGTGGTGGCACATTCCTAGAAAAGGAGGTAGAATATCCCAGCCTGAGGGTAAGTCCTGAGGTTAATTGCAATCAATTCACCTTCCACACAATTACACTTTCATCCGCAGGAGCTTGTGAAGTGAGCACACTGAACATGACAGCAGCAGGGAGGCAAGTGTGCCGGTTTCTTTTTCCCCTAGATCCAAGAAAAAGCAAATTCCAGCAGCATATTGGGGAATCAGAACCCCACACTTCAATTTTCACTGAAAACGGATTTCAGGTGTTATTAATCATATTTCCATCTTTTTGATATAACCTGATTCAAGCTGAAGACTGGCAATAAATAAACTTTCATCTCAAAAAATCATTTAAAAATAATTATTATTTAAGAATTATATTGAAACCACTCAAAGAAGGGTTGCCACAAAGCATTCTTTCAAAAGAATTTTCATTAAACTCACTCGCTCAACAAACATCATCAAGTCTTATTCAAGCATTTTCATTTTCTGAAGGCTTCTTCTCTTTTACATTGACTCATCCATCCATTTATTCAACAAATATGTGTTAAGCATTTATTTTGTTCCAGACAAATATAAAACACATCAGAAGCTTTGTCTCCATAACATTTGCATTCTATGATGGAAGACAGACAATAAGCAAAATAAATAAGCAAAGCAAATACTGCAGTTAAGAATATCGGAGGTGCCATACAACAAAATACAGCCTGGAAGGAAGAAGAATAAGAACTCCTAGTTGGGGTGGGAATATTTTTCAAATTAAGTAAGGTATTCAATAAAAGCCTCACTGAAAATGAGACATTTGGACAAAAGCTGGAAGAAGGTGAGGAGATGGCCATTTATCTAAGGGAAGAGTATATGCAAAAAGAAAACCATGAGGTTGAAACGTACTTGGCATGATGTGGAAAGAATGAGGAATCCAGAATGACTATAAGATGGTGAGCAAGGGGAAAATGAGGGAAGATGAGTTCAGGCAGGTATTAGGCAATGAATAAATCACTCAGGACCTTCTAGGCCATTGTAAGCATTCTGATTTTACTCCAAGCAAGACGGGGTTACTGGGAAGGGAAACATGAATAACAGGAACTGAATCTGTTTTGAAAGGATTATTCTGGGTGCCAAGCAGACATGTCCATAGGCAAGGAAAAACACATGCGATGTAGAGAGAGCATTTAGGGGCTATTGCAATAGTCCAAGCTACAAATGAGAGTGAGCTAGTTTAGGATGGTAGCAGTGGAAATGGTGCAAGTGATTAGTATTCTAGATAGATTTTCAAGTTAAGCTCATAGAGTTTTCTGAGTGTTTCGTAGAGTGTGAAAGATAGAAGGTAACTTATTTACAAGCAAATGAAGATTAAAGCAAATGTTTATGTATTTATGGCTACATTTGCTTTATTTTTTTAAATAAATAAATGAACAATGTACTACATGGTTATTCACAGGGAAAGTGATACTGATAATTAGAGAATTACTTATCAAATCATTTGGGTTCATCTTTTCTTGATACATATTCACATGAATCCAAGTCATTTTGATGTCTTTGTTCAAGGAATATCAAATGCATTAAATTCCAATCTGATATACTCTCCAAAGAGGTTAATTTTTTAAAATCTTGTGGTTATTTTTAATTCAAAAATGTAAGTAAAGAAAATTAAGATGGGTAAAAACAAACGTGCCTCCAGTTATTTTGAAAAATTTTTCTAACAAACTGAAATTATTTGAAATGATTCTATCTATATTTTGTGATTTTATCTTATCAACACAGACCTCAAAGAGCAAAACATACAGCATGAAAAAGATTATATTTATCCCACAATAATATATTTGACAGAGGAATAAGTCAAAAGCATATAAAGTGTGTGTGTGTTTATTGCCTAGTTGTGTCTGATTTTTGTGACCCCATGAACTGTAGCCTGCTAGGCTCCTCTGTCCATGGGAATTCTCCAAGCAAGAATGCTGGAGTGGGTAGCCTATCCCTTCTCTAGGGGAACTTCCCAACCCAGAAATCGAACCAGGGTCTCCTGCATTGCAGGCAGATTCCTTACAAGCTGAGCTACCCCTTCTTATTACCTAAAGCAGAATAATGTTTCCTTTAAAATTAAAAATATTTTTGATACATTTGCATACAGATACTTTTAAAACAGCAAGTTACATTTGTTTTGGACCAAGAAATAAACCAAAACTAATGATATATAATTTTTTAATTTTCATTTGAGTCAAATTTATTTTCAAGCCAATTATAAATCCCACTGATACCACTATTGCTTTCTAAATCCTAAATATAAACATCAAGCATTTTATAAGTCAAAAAAGTTAATTCCACAAAAGTTTCAAATTTGGGCTTCAAATATAAAGTTATTGTCAGCAAAGACAATAATCATCATCTTAGTAATAAAAATATGTTTGAGAAAAAGAAAGGATGAGAAAAATCTTGGCCAGTGATTCACTAAGCTATAAAATTAAACAGAATATGTCTTCACTAAGATATTCAGAAACAACCTTTAAAAAGCAAAGTTACTAACTACTGTTTTATTTTAGATATTCTTTAGGGAGTTTGAGGTGGACAGATACACTCTGCCACATTTAAAATGGATACTAACAAGGACCTACTGTAGAGGGACTCTGCTCTATGCTACGGGGCAGCTTGGATGGGACGGGATTTGGGGGGAGAATGGATACATGTATATATGTGGCTCAGGTCCTTTTCTGTCTACCTGAAATTATCACAACACTGTTAATTGGCTATACTCCAATATAAAATAAAAAGTTTAATTAAAAATATAAATTTAAATAAATCAATTTCTACATATTTCTAATAACAGGGAAAGATTCTTAAAATTATTGAGATTGTGAATTTTTAAAGTAAAAATTATTATTAATAAAATTCCAAAAGTATCTCCCAATAATTAAATATTATCCAAATCCAGTTATAAACTATCTAAAGGACAATTACCTTTAAAATAATTATTAAAGATACATTAATTCGTATGTCAAAAGTGAAATAACAGACAACTGGCAAAATATATTAAAATACCTATTAATATTATTTCTTTGTTTCCTCTCATTGCCCAATATAAAAGGTTGTTGTTGTTTTTATGTCACTAAATCATGTCCGCCTCTTTTACGACCCCATAGACCATAGCTTGCCAGTCTCCTTTGTCCATGGGATTTCCCAGGCAAGAATACAGGATTGGGTTGCCATTTCCTTCTCCGGGGTATCTTCCCAACCCAGGGATTGAACCTGCATCTCCTGAATTGACAGCAGATCCTTTTACTACTGAGCCACCTGGGAAGCCCAATACAAAAGGTGCTTTAATGTAATTTGAAAAGATAGTTTCATAACTTTTGTATTTATGTGTGGTGTAGTAGAGCTAGTCATTGAGTTGTGTCTGACTCTTTGCGACCCCATGGATTGTAGCCCACCAGGGTCCTCTGTCCATGGGATTCTCCAGGCAAGGATACTGAAGTGGGTTGCCATTCCTTTCTCCAGAGGATCTTTCTGATCCAGGGATTGAACCCAGATCTCCTACATTGCAGGCAGATTCTTTACTATCTGAGCTGGAGGGATCTCAGCTTGCTAGATTTGTGTGTGTAATTTCTTGGGTCCATGCCCCCATTCTAACTGTTCCACATGACCTGAGGTACATCATTAACCTCTCTGCTTTTTCACCTGTAAAATAACAAAAAACGTAAGATTAGCCTATGTGGACAAGGAGTGGTTTAATGGAAACTCTCTGCTATCACTGGGGAAGATAATTAGTAAATCTAAAAAGGGTTGGGGCATCCAAGTTTCCATTCAACAGATACAATTTGAGCACTCACTGTTCACTAATTACTGTGTTAATTTTTCAAGAGATTCAAAAGATTCCCTCACTCATGAATAAGATTTGCTTACTAAGGGGTTCAGTCATTCTAAGATGGTGTGTTAAGAGATATGACAAATGAATGAACAGGGTAGTAGAAAGTATAAAATAAAGGCAACTGACCAGCTTGATTATGTGGGAGTGAAAAGACTTTCATGGTACTTCCTGGAAATCGTGGCACTTGAACAAAGACATAAAGATGCTAAGGGTCAACTCAAAAGGAAGGGGAGTGGTGGGCATTCCAGTAAAGGAAATTCAAAAGAACAAAGGCCCAGAGGTAGTTAAAACGATAGGATTTTAAATATTTAAAAAATGAACAACGGGCTTCCCAGGTGGCGCTAGAGGTAAAGAACCCACCTGCCAATGCAGGAGACCTAAGAGACTGGGGTTTGATCCCTGGGTTGGGAAGATCCTCTGGAGAAGGGCATGACAACCCACTCTAGTATCCTTGCCTGGAAAATCCCACAGATAGAGGAGCCAGGCGGGCTACAGTCCATAGCGTCACAAAGAGTTGGACACAACTGAAGTGACTTAGCACACAAGTGAAGGGTGAACAGTTAGGAATTAACCTGGAAAGGTAGACAGATCAAATGCCAGAGGATGTGAACTTTATCCTATAGGTCAGAATTCTCCCCAACTTGTGCTGTGATTTACTGGTGAGCTGTGACTAGATTATTTCTGTGATCTTTTCAGCCTCCAGGTGATGAGAGAAACCCAAGTTAGCCAGATCCCAGCATGGATCACCTCAGACCTTGAACTGCTGTGCCCATTTTCTCACAATACTCTATAATAAATGATCATTTCCATAAAGTCATGACTTGAAAAAGTCAGAGACTCTCTCCTAGGTAACAGTAGGCTTTAAACAGTTCCTGCCAAGAGCAATTTATTTAGACCAGACCTGCCTGCTCAGAGAGGTAACTCTCCCCACTAACAGAACAGAAGGCAAGGGCAGCAGAGCATTGAGGCTGGCTGAGGAGTCAGTCTGTGCCCAGGACCATGGCTGGGAGGTCACACAGCCATCCCTGGGTAATGAAGGAAGCTGGCAGCCAGAATTCCATGGGGAACATTGGAAGGAAGGAAAGCTTCCATGGTAATGCCTCCAATAAAAATTGGGTGTTTAACGGGAACCGTAAACAAATGCATCTGCTAAGGGATAGGAATGTGGGCCCTGAAATAACAAAGAACATCCCAGAACAGATCAGCATGGTACACTCAGAAGAAGGCCATGTATAATCAGAGAGCTCAATAAAAGGTAAAATTCAGAGGAGCCAGGACAGAAACCCACCTCTCTGATCTCTCAAAGAGCACACATTTTATTGTATTTAATTAAGTTAGTTAACAAACATTTTTATGGTATTTACAAGGTTCCAAGAACTGTCCTGCTTTTTACACATTTATTTATACCTCATAACAACCCAGTGAGGTGGGGTCAATGGAGTCTCTAGTTATCCTGATTTTACATATGAAGAAACTGTGGCTTAGAGCAGAGAAGGCAATGGCATCCCACTCCAGTACTCTTGCCTGGAAAATCCCATGGATGGAGAAGCCTGACAGGCTGCAGTCCATGGGGTCGCTAAGAGTCAGACATGACTGAGAGACTTCACTTTCACTTTTCACTTTCATGCCTTGGAGAAGGAAATGGCAACCCACTCCAGTGTTCTTGCCTGGAGAATCCCAGGACGGAGGAGCCTGGTGGGCTGCCGTCTATGGGGTCACACAGAGTCGGATACGACTGAAGCGACTTAGCAGCAGCAGCAGCAGCAGCAGCAGCGGCTTAGAGAGGTTAGTAAAAGTCCCAAGATCACACTGCTATACAGTGTTGAGTTAAGTTTCTACTCCCCGTTTGTTTGGCTTCAGGATTCTGTGACCTTAGCAACTATGCTATCCTGTCTCACAGAACTCCACTGGACACAACTTGTGACTATAATAGAAGATACCATAACATAACATTATGACATAACATTATAAATAGTATGTAATTTGACATATGCATGTTGAAGAGAACAAAGTCTGAAGAGCTTTCATTTCTTGGTGTTGACGCCCTCTTTTTGCTCCTCAAAATCTATTTCCACACAGTAATAGAGAAAGCTTCCTCAAGTAATAATAATAATACAAATCACGCATTACCCTACATGAAATCCTTTAGAGGTTTCCCATGGCTCTTAAGAAAAATGCAGTTACTCCCATGGTTTACAACATAGTAAACTCATAACAAGCTGGAGCTTCCAGGATAAACAGCACTCGGCCTTTACAACTCAAGATTCCAGTTCACCAGACTCTTTGGTGATTGGCTCCTCATCGTTTAGATTGTACCTCTAAGGTCTTTGCTCAGAGAACTCTTCCTTTGCTCAGAGAACTCACCCTAAGAAGATAAATCCTTCCAAACCTTTTGTGATGTCATCTTGTTTGATTGTCTTCAAACTATTTATCATTCTCTGACACACACTTTTTTAAAAATTTGTTCACTTTTATAATTACTTATCTCCCATGGAGATAAATATTTCTCCTGTAGAATATTAATACAATAAAGGCAGACACTTTTCATGCTGCTCATTTAGATTTGAGGCATGCCAATACCTAAAGCAGTATGACATTACCCAGACCATCAGTGCTCCATACTTTTTGAACAAATAAATGAATGGATTATCCAAGAGGAAAGATTAGCTAAAAGCTTCCATTCAACAAATGATAAAATTCTGTTTACCTTCTGAGGAAAAGTTACTCTAATGGCTAGCATAAAATGGATGATTCATGATATTTTCTAATCTTTAGAGAATTAATATAACATAATACACAAAACTTTGAACTCAAATGGAACTGTTTTCAATCCTGATTATCTTTAATTATGAACTTCATAAACTTGGGTAAATTATCTAATCTAGTTATGCCACAGTTTCCTCAAATTTAAAATTAGCATAGTTTATAGTACTACCACATAGCACCATGTGTAGACTAAATAGAATCACATATGTAAAACTCTTACCATAGAACCTGGTACTCAATCCATGTTAACTATTAGTATTATCATCATAAAGAAACAAAAGTCAACACCTCTTTTTACATTGAATCAATTGTTAATAAATTCATAGCCAGCACTGAAAATTTCAAAATAAAGAGAAATATATGTTAGTCATTTATTTATTTGCCTTAAACTTTTTAATCTAATATTTTGTTTAATATAACAGGAATTGCTACATTGTTATTTATTTTGGGCTTGGTTTCAATTAACTGGATAAAGTGTTTTGCCATGTTTGATACCTTCTCTGAAAATATGGGAATAAAAATAATTGCTCAACTTCAAATGAGAATTAGAATTCCCAGGTGGGACTAGTGGTAAAGAGCCCGCCTGCCAATGCAGGAGACTTAAGAGACATGGGTTTGATCCCTGGGTCGGGAAGATCCCCTGGAGGAGGGCATGGCAATCCACTCCAATAATCTTGTCTGGAAAATCCCATGGACCAAGAAGCCTGGACTGCTACAGTCCATGGAGTGCTACAGTTCAACATGCAAAGAGCTGGACACAACTGAAGTGCCTTAGCACACACAGCACAGGTTACAATTTGGGAAACAAGGTTAGAATGAGGAGAAAAATGAATTTAATTTTTTAATTTTTTATATTCAATTTAACTATATCTCTAAGAGTAAATACATAAAAATTAATCAACATTGTATTTTGGCCAAAACTATAAAATCCATCCTATTCAAATATTGAACATGTTTCTGTTTAACATATTTAACACATAGCAACATGCAATTATAAAAACTCAAAAGACATATACAAAACATAATAGTAATGTCATTCTGATTTCAGTCGAATGGCAACTGTCTATGTAGCATGGTTTTGGTGAAACTGCAGTTATGTAAATAGGGTACAAACAGCTTCCCCATCTAAGTCCAGTATTTAGCTATTTTGATAATAAGATACACAAATAGTCATCCTTCAGAAAGCTTAGAAATTATGTTTCTATTGGTCAATAGCCAGTAGCCTTGGCGATCATTTCCACTTTGTATTACCACATGCTTGTATTCTTCCCCAATCCATAACCCCCTCATTGAACAGGTGTCCAATTATATTAATAAGGATAGCATTTTGTCTGAAAATTTTCACTACTCTCTCTTGCAGTGAAAGTGAATGTCACTCAGTCATGTCTGACTTTTTGTGATCCCATGGACTATATAGTCCACGGAATTCTCCAGGCCAGAATACTGGAGTGGGTAGCCTTTCCCTTCTCCAGGGGATCTTCCCAACCCAGGGATCGAACCCAGGTGTGATGCGAATCCACATTGCAGGGGGATTCTATACCAGCTGAGCCACAAGGGAAGCCCAGGAATACTGGAGTGGATAGCCTTTCCCTTCTCCAAGGGATATTCCCCACACAGCAAGTCGAACCCAGGTATCCAGCATTGCAGGCAGATTCTTTACCAGCTGAGCCACAGCTGGGACTCAATTGCCACCCCTCTTCCCTCCACCCTCACTCCAGAAAAAAATTCAAACAGTTCTTAGCTGATTTCCCCACTAGAAGATTGCAAGAAGAAAATCTCAGAATGTTGAGCTTCAAATACATACTGGTTGACTGACAGATTTGCCAGATCTTTTTAAAATAAATAAATGCTGGAAACTATTCACTTTTTCAGTAGAGGCAAGAACAATAAATGTGAATCTTGGGAGACCATACTTTGGAAACTCATCAAAACAAAATATCCAGGTCAGATCCAAAGACTCCACTTTCACTAGAATCACAAAGGGCAGTCTAGTTAGTCTGGTGGCTTTCTCTGTGAGAATACATACTATCTGTATTTCTATAATTATTTCCAAGTAGAAAATTTTCAGAGTAATTTGAGATTTCAAAACTGAAATGGCTAGAGTGAACTTCACACTCCCCCGGCCCCCCGGG
Source organism: Dama dama (assembly GCF_033118175.1). Lineage (NCBI taxonomy): Eukaryota > Metazoa > Chordata > Mammalia > Artiodactyla > Cervidae > Dama > Dama dama. Next base: position 27,416,115 of record NC_083697.1, on the reverse strand, counting down.
GTTATTAATCTACCTTAGGAAATCTTGATATCAAGAGTAGACTAGCCCTGTGTCTGTACCCAACACAAAATTCCAATGGTCCCTCTAGGAGGCACCATAGCTAATGAACACAAGGGGTCACCAGCTATTTTCAACACTTTATACCTGAGGGACCTTATCCTCCCTCGGTTGCTTGGCTGAGGGAGGCTTCATCAAAAGATGAATTGCTCTTCATGAGCAGCCTTCCCACATGGTCCTCTTTCCAAGTTAAAAATCCCCAAACAAAAAATGTTCTTGAAAAGAGCCTATTTTTGATTTTTCCTAGAAAAGAAGCAAACTGGAAAGAAAAAAAGAAAAAGTGAAGCAAATTAGTCTGGAAGATTACAGCTATCAAACCAGCTACGAAAAATCCCAATTATAAAACCCGCTTTCCAGCGCCTTCTGGACTTTGCTTACTGGCGGCTCTTGCAGAGCTTAATAACGCTATAAAAGCATCTAGATTTTCTTTCATTGATCAGATGGCCCTCTTTTCCTTTCCAGTTTTCCTCTGATTAGAAGTGAATGTGAAAAAGAAGGTTTGTGGAGGCAGCCCGGGAAGGGAAAAAAATACTTAAAAGGCCCAAGCAAACAAACTGTTAAACTGTAAGCAACGATATACAACACTGCTCTCTTTACATGAGGCTTGGGAGGAATTTTACTGAACTGTCTGTGAAAGAGCTATGTAAAGCTAGGGGATTGAGGGAGTTGAAGTGAGAACGCACAAAATTGTAAGGCTTCCTAGAGTGGTCGAGTTCGGCTCCGTCCCCCAAGGCGCCTCCCCCCCCCTCCCGTCCTCCTCTAATGAGAACGCATTAAGCCTTCCTCAATGCCCTCATGTGCTCTTACACGGCAGAATCCTTGCATTGCAATGCACAATGCAGTCCAAGGATTTCTAACATTATAAAGAGAGAGAAATGCTTTCTAGACAGCTCATCCAACCCTTCCCCAGCGCTCAGCGGGGATTTAAGTGTCTACTTCGACTGAAAGTAAATGCATATTTTTGCCCCCAACTAAAAGGGACTTTTCCCCCTGTTTCCTGCTCACAAAGGCATCTGTATATTCTCTCTGCATCTTACTCTTACACTGTGGACATTGTCAGAATTTGGAATTGTAGACCACACACACATAGTTTATGCTCTCGGTTTATAATGCCTTCACATTTTATTTCCTCACACACATTGCCCATTATTTTTAAGCTCTTCGTGGAGATAAAGGAAATATGTAACCCCGCTAAGGAAGGCTGAGAGCCCAAATTAATTTCAGGAATAATTTCACCACTTAATTTCTAGTTTATTTTTACACTTCCTTAACTATGTAGAAATCAAGTATTACGTTTTCAAAAAATCCAAAAAGATTCCACCACCCAGCTTCTTTTGACTGAGGCGAAGATTTCATATAAATAATTAAAATTAAGGTACAGGTTTCTTCAGGATTTCCAAGATTATATAGTATATTCAGTGAATAAAAACCCTGAATTTTCTTCCCATGGGAAAATGCTTTGCAAACACCTGCATTCTGCTGTCATTAAGCCCAAGGATAACTTCTGAGTTACCAAGCAGGCACTGTAAATGATGGCCAGTAGGATGAAGCCTCTGGTCTGACTGGGGGGTTAAATGCTGATAGGAAACCAAGCCAGCTTCCTAACACCTGCTATTGCGGTTGGCCCCTCCCCTGCTGGGGAGTTTCATCAACATGTATAAGAAAAATAAATGCAACATAATAATGGCTTTAAAATAGGAGGATGTGTTACTTATCTGGTAGAGGGGAGGATACATAAAGGTTCCTAGTTTTAGTTCTCTTAGGTGCTTCTTCTGTTGTTACTAGCCATTTAATAGGTAACATCCCCCATTCATCTACTAAAACAAGCTCAGAGGTGCAAGTGGAAGAAATGTAACATTCAATTTTTAAACTTTCATCAGGACAGAGAGCTAGCAGTATTGGTGCCAGGCGGGATTCTATGACAGAGTGCTCTGGAGTGTGGGCTCAGGGTGAAAAATGCAATGTAAATTGTGAACTGACACCTGGGCAGTGGAACTCCAGTCAGATTCAGGAGATCAGCTATCAATACTTGTACTAACCCTGCCCTGTACTAACAGGAGCTTGTTTCTTAGAGGGACAATATGCCCCTCCCCCTTCAGGCAAAAATGAACAGCTTCATCAGTCTCAGACTGTCTACCTAGCACAGATCCACAGTCAGTTCAGAAAGAAGCAGTCAAGAAGGATGTCGGACACCTTAAAGACAGAACTGCTAGATGAATGACTCGCTATCTGTTGTTTTGTTGTCTTTTTGCTTTTTGCCAATTATTTTTTGGTCTCTGTCCCCCAGGTATAATTTCTGTCTAATATAATTTATTCAAGTCATCTAATATTTTTTGACTGACATCTAGGTACAAGGAAGTTAAGAAATGTGCTGACAACTGGGAAAGATGGGTGATATTATATTCAAGGTCTCCTTGCCATATGTTGCACAAGGATTTTACCTGGTGCTGTGATAAAGGAGTTTGTTTCCACAAGGTTCTCTAGCATTCTTGATAGATTGCACCCAGTCCTGAGTGTGTCCTTGCTGACTCCACGCTTATCCCAGGCTCCTCCAGGTTCAAGATTGCCCACTCCTCCTTTTCTAACCAGAAGGCATCTCTCTCAGCTATTATAGACCCTGACAGTCATTTATTATAGAAGTCAGTACAACATACAAAAATATCCCAAATAAGGGAGGGTTCAGCTGGTAAAGAATCTGCCTGCAATATGGGAGACCTGGGTTCGATCCCTGGATTGGGAAGATCCTCTGTAGAAGGGAAAGGCTATTCACTCCAGTATTTTGGCCTGGAGAATTCCATGGACTGTATAGTCCATGGGGTTACAAAGAGTCAGACACGACTAAGAGACTTTCACTCACTTCCACTATGGAAGAGGGAGACTAGACATGATCCTGTCTTGGGTCAAAGTCTACCTTGGACTCTCAAATGGATCACCATATGCCTGCAAACATGACTGATTATACCAAATATTCTGTTTTGTTATACTGCAATTTACCAAGTACACAAGAGTGAACATAGACATGCACACACACACACTGTCCTTTCCTAATGGAAGGAACTTCTAACTTCTAAAGAGTTCCATCCCTTTTGTTTTGTCAGCTGGCTAAGGTGATCCAGCTGCCTCTGATTTTCTGCATTTGTTTCCTTTAATCTGAGTGTTTTGGTACCATCTCTTCAGACCAGAATAATCTGACTGAGAGGCTCTCAGATTATTCAGCATCCAGTAATTCTTAATCCTGTCATTTCTCTAGTTGCTGAGAACTCTGGGTCTTTTCTAACTTTTAGGACCCTTATAATTCCATAAAAAAGCCAAATATAAAGTTCAACGTTTTTGACTACCTCATTGTGTGATTTAAATATGGATTTTAGGCAGCACCTTGGCCAAGCATTTCTGACAAGGGCATTCATCCTAAGTATATGTTCATTTTAAAAATTTTGTTTGAGATTTTTATTTCCCTTGTTTCTTTTCCAAACTTACCAGCTCTCTTTTATTGGTCTGTGCTCAGCTTGAACATATTAGAAAATAAAAGTTCACATAGTATCTTTGAGACAGTCCTGAAAAACGAGTCTGAATGCCTGACATATTTTAGTTAGATAATTGGACAGGCAAAATTCCAGGTATTAATTGGATACTTTAATTATTCCTTATTGGTAAAACAAATCTTTTTTTTTTTCCCCCATCCTGGTTAACTGTTTTCCTGTTAAACTCTTTTTTTTAAATTTATTTATTTTAATTGGAGGTTAATTACTTTACAATATTGTATTGGTTTTGCCATACATTGACATGAATCTGCCATATATGTTTGTTATAAATAAAAAAAACTTAATAAAATAAAACTCAAATTCACCTTTTCCTTATAATTATTGTTATATTTTCAAAGATATGTCTTATTTGCTTATCCCTACACTGTTTTCCTTTTCCCCAGTCTTTTATGTTTGTCAATGGCAGAGAAAATAAGTGGGATTCAAAAGATGTACTCATTGTTTCTGATTATTGGTAATCATGGGAACTTTTCATAGAACACCTAAAATTTAAATGCAGTCTAGAGGAAGACAATAAGCCTTTGTGTCTGTTGAGGGAAACCTCCTATTTCCCTTTGTTGTCTGAATGTATTTCACCCTTCTGTCAAAGTGTGTCCACTTTAACCTTTCCCTTCTCACTGCTGGCATCTCTCCAGTCTCCAAAATGCCTGTTTGACTCTCCTCTGACACCTTTATCTGATACAGTCACAACACTTCTTTGCATAATGAGCAGGCATACCCTACTCATCAGAAAGGTAATTAAAAAAATGTTTAGATTTTTGTTTTCACAGATGTAACAGTATAAAGGCAACTTTTGCTCAATGAGCCCTAGCATCAGAGGCAGGGGAGGGGAGGAATGGTTCTTTTAGTAAGAGCAGGTCTTAGGCTTCAATCTTTAAACTGGAGATACGGATTTGTGATTTTTCCCTCCCCCATGGAAAGAAATCTTTAAATAAAGATGTCTTCATCTGAATTGACCACCGTTTATAAAAGCAAATCTGGTCAGGGCTCTGCTGCTTATGCTAAGGAACATTCCTCCCCATTACAACGGCATTTGCACATTTATAGGAGGAATAAAGAAAAAGATGCATGATACATGTGAAGGAGCCTTCTCTCTGCCATCCAGAGAAAGAAGAACTAAAAGGATTATAAAAGTTCAGATTAAAATGATATAAAATCTAGCATTTGGCTCCAACACCAGTGCCTTGGTCCTCTGAAGCTAATCTGTATGCACTCTGTGACCTCCTCGCAGCGAACCCTGCTAAATATATTATTCCCACGGGGGCTTTCACTGCTGCTTGGTGTCAGAAATCAATATGTATGAGGCGCGTGGATGGGAATTTCTAATAGATCTGCCTGGCCCTGTGCTGCTTTTCAATATCTGCCTTGGACTATTAGTGCCGGCTCGGTGCCTGTGAAATAACCGAGATAATCTTTTAAGGTGCACTGTTAAGGTGGAACCTAAATGTTGCTGTTTCAATTAAAACAAAAATTATATTCATAAATCAGTCAGGTCCATGTAACCTTGTATAGTCACTCCAGACAGCTGATTAGAAACGAGATGGAATTTAAAGCTTTAAGGAGTGAAATGTTATTTTTACCTTTAACTTAGAGTCAGAGGAAGGTATTGCATTTTAAGGCTCATGATGTGTTATTTTGGGGGAGGGGGCCCAATTAGAAATTAAATCGGCAGCCTCAGAGCTCTATAACCAAATGGTGTTTATTTTATTTGATTTCTATATGCAAAAGAGGAGAAAAGACTCATAATATATAGAAAGCAAAGTCATTTTCCCCTAGTAGATGAGAACACCTTTGTAGATGGTCTTTTTTCATATAATTTATTCACACTAAAATTACTGCATGAGTGACTTCCTTTTTTCTTTTGCTTGATAACTCCATAAATTAATTTTATCACCATCATGCAATTATATCATGTCGTGATTTGTTCTTATATCTGTAGAGATATTTAGAGATAAATGTGGGCAAGAAAGTGGTTCATTAAATTTCCGCGTTACTCACCCTCATTGATGAATATGTCGCTTCTTGGGCAGCCCAGTGCAAAGAGGTTTAGGTTAGAGTTGCGTGCAGGGGACAAGGAGCCTGCCTCCTGACTCTGGGTGGTTGCCTCTTTGTTTTCGGGTTAGTGCTCAGAGGCTCAGGGCACAGAGGTGCAGGGCCCAGAAACAACTAAGGTTCTCCATCATTACCAGTGGTGGGATTATCATGGTTAACGTGAATGAGGAAGAGGGAGGTGGTTAGGAAGCCACACATACATTCATCTGGCTTTTCACACCGCCAGGCTGGGGTCAGATCCCTGAGAGGAGTGACATCAAGAGAGGGCTCACCTGAGACCCTCATTTGGGGCCACCTTCCCCTCTGTTGCCTTGGGAGGCTGTCAGCCTACCAAATGTTGAGGAACTGGCATATAACTCCCATTTTTCTTTTTTCCCTGCTTTTCCTGCACACTTCACTCAGCACAGCACAATCCACCTGACAGCCCTCTGAAACCACTCTGTGACCGCTTATCGGGCCTGCCCTGGGGGGTGTGAGTCTGTAGCATGAGATCAGGGAGGTGGGGCTGGATGCTGGAAGATAAAACGGAAGCATATGGCTGGTAACCTTCAGGTCATTAGGGATCTGCCTTCAAAAATACCCCAAGTTTCTTAGGATTTATTTAGAGTGATATTGACTCAATTGTTTGGGGATAAAAAAAAACAAAAAACAAAAGAGATGTACTCTTCTAAGGAAATACTCTTTTTCTACTTATTTATTGAATTTTAAAATAATTTTAACAGGAATTAAACTTCTTACACTCCTCAGCACAAGTTTCCTAGATAACAGCAGAAAACTCCCTTTCAAGGCACTTTCTCTTGCATGCTTATTTGGTTTTAGAGATGCTAACCCACTCCAGTGTTCTTGCCTGGAGAATCCCAGGGACGGGACAGGGGAGCCTGGTGGGCTGCTATCTATGGGGTCGCACAGAGTTGGACACAACTGAAGTGACTTAGCAGCAACAGTAGCAACCCACATGTATGCTTTTAAGTGATCTGTAACTGCACTTCAGAATTATTACAAGGGAAAAAAAAAAAAAAGTTCAAAGCACAAGACACCAAACTGCTTTCTGAGCTCTTTGTTGAGGAAATGGAATTCCATGTACTAACTTTATTTAAAGTTACCACCAAGAACCCATAAATAAATGTAAATGTTTATGAAATGTTTCCCCACTAGAGTCATTTCGTTTCTCCTTGACCCTGCAGTGTGGAGAAAACAACCCAGCAAGCTCAATTTTCAACTGGGTATATAACACAAACAGTTATGATCTAACAGGAGAAATCCCCAGCAGTCTAATCTGTCTACAAGTTCCTCCCTCTCCAAATCCCTCCCTCTCTCAACCCTTCAATTAGAGATTTGCAAAAACAAACATTATCTGTGTTTTCTGCATCTCCCAGGGAGGTGTAATGTTGTGAAGTGGTGGCTATAATCTTTCAGCAATAGTAAGGGGAATTATGATGGAGTTTTATTAATGAAGACTTTTAACAAAATTTTTCCCCAAAAACTGTAGGGAGAAGAAAAGCAATACCCAGGCAGTAGTGTTAAGCCCTGTGCTTCTAAATGGGCTGAATAAAGTAACTTTTTTTAAGAAAATTGACTAAAAGTCAAGGTAAAAAGGATAATTTTTGAAGGTGACCTCTTATCAATACATTGGCTTCTAAGCCTAAACCAAGTAAAACACATAGTAAAATAAACAATAGCAATGACAAAATGTGTAGTAAAAATGAGTATAGGCATATGAATGTCTATGACAAAAAGAAAAAATGGTAATATTTTTGTTTATTACTCTTACACCCATAGTTGGAAAAAATATGCTGTGATAAATTTTCATCATCGTTTTGGCATTTCTTTTTTGATAGTATCAGTACAATTGTATCTAACATGAAATACTTACAGAATTATACTCCACAGCATTCTTATCTTCATTAAATATCAACTGCTTCTACAATGGCTAAAACAGTATGAGAAATAGCTATTGGAATTTCTCATGGATTTGTCTATCTATCTAGCCAAGAAAACTGAGAATGTCCCCTTTGTTAATAGATTCTCCAACACAGTAGTTAAAATAATCAAATCTTTATTTTGTAATCAACATCACTGATGTAAATTTCACCACCCAGCCAAATAAAGTTAATATGTATTCAATCATTTCTGCTCCTACCTGGGATTAGAGATAATTCAAAACTGAGCATCAAACCACTATGTAGGAAGAGTCTGAGCTTGCATCATAAAAGGGCAGCTTCGTATCTTGACATTTTGTGCAAATCTAAAAGAAAAAGGCTTTGTTCCACAAGTTCTGTGCCCTTTCTTCCAAGAGATATCAATATCCTACACAGAGGTTTAAAATGCAATGTTATTTATTTCTGTTTGAGTTAGTCCTCTTCTTTGCTGTTCATTTATTTACCCCCCATCTCCATATTTTGGCCCATAAGAATACAGTGTTTGACTAAATAAATCACAAATATAAGGAAGGAGGAAAGAGTAGAAGAAAGGGAAGTATATGGCAAGTGAGTTGCCTCTCATGGAGAGAGGCATTGAACCCATCACCTTCCTTTATACTTCCATGGATCCAACTAGAGAGCATTTACTGGATGTCTTTACATCTCAGCCCGTGTGTGATGGGCTCTACAAACAAAAGGACTATATGATTTAATGCCCACATAGTGCTTATATTCTAATACAGGAGAATAACCTGCAGACAATATTTAAAGTATTACATAGGAAGTTCAGTGTATTCTCTAGTTCTGTAAAGTCTGGTTTTCAGTCTTTTCACTCACCACTAGCTCTAATACACAATCTTGCTCTGACACACCAATCATTCAATGTCTAATCGGAAAAAAGAACAAAAAACACGCCATTCAAGGTGTTTCCAGGAGGGGAGAATTTAATGTCAAGAACTCCTTACCAGGGAATTAGAAAGAGCTATTGGAACTAAAAGAAGAAAGTTGGGGGCTGGTGATAGACTACAGAGAAGAGACCCGGCTGAAGCCAGGAGCCCAGGCACTACCACTCTGGCACTGTTGGAACTACACCACATTTGAAGAAGGAGACCCAGGAGCATAAGCTTGTGCTAATCCTTCTGGAGGCGTGGCTGCTTCTGCTCCCAGAAAAGCATTACCTAAGCAGAAGCTTGTCTTCCCTGCCACTGGCTACTGTGGGAAGCATCTCCTGCAGCTGGGACTGGGACTGGCTTCTCTTTTCCTTTTGTCTTCCAAACTTCTACTAATGCCTCCCATTGGCAGAACCAAAGGAAAAGCCAGGTGACTAGAGAGTCTAGAAAAGTAGTTGGTATACAAAGGAGAACAATAAAGGGTGGAAACAGAGCTGAAAGACAAAAGGTGCACAAGTAGCTTTTCAAACAGCACTTGTTGAATGAACAAAGGAGGTACATAAAATGTACAAACGTAGTAGGTAGCGAAAGGATTGGCAACCCAGCCTAGAATTGTGCTTAACTCTGGCAATTTCCTAATGTTCTGGGCAGCAAAACCAATATTTTTCCCAATGAAATTGGAAGTAGAAGCACTGTACACAGTAAATGACCAAAGCAGACGTGTAAATGTAAGTTCACATGTATTATCATGCAAGTGACAAGCAACTAAAAAGTTGCTGAGAATAAATAAAGCTTCTTTGGTAAAGGAAAGCTTTTCATATTAGGGATTCTGGATGATACTTGCAAGTCAGGATCGGTAAAATTCCAGTTAAATCTGAAACGATTTCCTGAAATACTTATTTGTGCAGAAGGCTAGATTTTCAAGGAACATTTTAAAATGTCTGTTCTAATCAAAATACATTTGACAGATATTCCCAAAATTATAAGGGCCCGTAACAATAAAAGTATTTAACTATAGTAAACCTTAATTTCAATAAAATTCATCATTTTACACACACACACACACACACACACACACACACACACATCAAGTGACATTTAGTTTATCAAAACTTAATGACTGCATGCAGTAAAAATTTTGAAATGCAAAGTCTCATAATAGGCAGTCAAAGAACCCTATTTATCTACAACATTTAGATATTTCATCTTCCCTTATAAGATTTGATAAGATAGAGTTCAGCTTTGCCCACTTCACTCCTCTGCTAAAATATTAAATATTTTCAACATGGCTCCACAGCACACAAGATAATAAATGCCCTGTTGGTCTACAATTCAAGAACTTCTACTGTCTGAAATATAACTAATATTGCAATCCTGTTCAGTTCAGTTCAGTTCAGTTCAGTTCAGTCGCTCAGTCGTGTCCGACTCTTTGCGACGCCATGAATCGCAGCACGCCAGGCCTCCTTGTCCATCACCAACTCTCGGAGTTTACTCAGACTCATGCCCATGGAGTCAGTGATGCCATCCAGCCATCTCATCCTCTGCCGTCCCCTTCTCCTCCTGCCCCCAATCCCTCCCAGCATCAGGGTCTTTTCCAATGAGTCAACTCTCCGCATGAGGTGGCCAAAGTATTGGCATTTCAGCTTCAGCATCAGTCCTTCCAATGAACAGCCAGGACTGATCTCCTTCAGGATGGGCTGGTTGGATCTCCCTGCAGTCCAAGGGACTCTCAAGAGTCTTCTCCAACACCACAGTTCTAAAGCATCAATTTTTGGGTGCTCAGCTTTCTTCACAGTCCAACTCTCACATCCATACATGACCACTGGAAAAACCGTAGCCTTGACTAGACGGAACTTTGTTGGCAAAGTAATGTCTCTGCTTTTTAATATGCTGTCTAGGTTGGTCATAACTTTCCTTCCAAGGAGTAAGCATCTTTTAATTTCATGGCTGCAGTCACCATCCGCAGTGATTTTGGAGCCCAAAAACATAAAGTCTGACACTGCTTCCACTGTCTCCCCATCTATTTCCCATGAGGTGATGGGACCAGATGCCATGATCTTAGTTTTCTGAATGTTGAGCTTTAAGCCAACTTTTTCACTCTCCTCTTTCACTTTCATCAAGAGGCTTTTTAGTTCCTCTTCACTCTCTGCCATAAGGTGGTGTATCTGCATATCTGAGGTTATTGATATTTCTCCCAGCAATCTTGATTCCAGCTTGTGCTTCTTCCAGCCCAGCCTTTCTCATGATGTACTCTGCATATAAGGTGACTATATACAGCCTTGATGTACTCCTTCTCCTATTTGGAACCAGTCTGTTGTTTCATGTCCAGTTGTAACCGTTGCTTCCTGACCTGCATATAGGCTTCTCAAGAGGCAGGTCAGGTGGTCTGGTATTCCCAAATCCTTCAGAATTTTCCACAGTTTATTGTGATCCACACAGTCGAAGGGTTTGGCATAGTCAATAAAACAGAAACAGATGTTTTTCTGGAACTCTCTTGCTTTTTCGATGATCCAGCGGATCATTGGCAATTTGATCTCTAGTTCCTCTGCCTTTTCTAAAACCAACTTGAACATCTGGAAGTTCTCGGTTCACGTATTGCTGAAGCCTGGCTTGGAGAATTTTGAGCATTACTTTACTAGTGTGTGAGATGAGTGCAATTGTGCGGTAGTTTGAGCATTCTTTGGGATTGCCTTTCTTAGGGATTGGAATGAAAACTGACCTTTTCCAGTCCTGTGGCCACTGCTCAGTTTTCCACATTTGCTGGCGTATAGGATTGCAATTTGGCAATAAGGAGTTCATGATCTGAGCCACAGTCAGCTCCTGGTCTTGTTTTTGCTGACTGTATAGTGCTTCTCCATCTTTGGCTACAAAGAATATAATCAATCTGATTTCAGTGTTGACCATCTGGTGATGTCCATGTGTAGAGTCTTCTCTTGTGTTGTTGGAACAGGGTGTTTGCTATGACCAGTGTGTTCTCTTGGCAAATTTCTATTAGCCTTTGCCCTGCTTCATTCTGTACTCCAAGGCCAAATTTGCCTGTTACTCCAGGTGTTTCTTGAGTTCCTACTTTTGCATTCCAGTCCCCTATAATGAAAAGGACATCTTTTTTGGGTGTTAGTTGTAAAAGGTCTTGTAGGTCTTCATAGAACTGTTCAACTTCAGCTTCTTCAGCGTTACTAGTTGGGGCATAGGCTTGGATTACCGTGATATTGAACGGTTTGCCTTGGAAATGAACAGAGATCATTCTGTTGTTTTTGAGATTGCATCCAAGTACTGCATTTTGATCTCTTTTGTTGACTATGATGGCTACTCCATTTCTTCTAAGGGATTCCTGCCCATAGTAGTAGATATAATGGTCATCTGAGTAAAATTCACCCATTCCAGTCCATTTTATTTCGCTGATTCCTAGAATGTCGATGATCACTCTTGCCATCTCCTGTTTGACCACTTCCAATTTGCCTTGATTCATGGACCTAACATTCCAGGTTCCTATGCAATATTGCTCTTTACAGCATTGAACTTTGCTTCTATCACCAGTCCCATCCACAACTGGGTATTGTTTTTGTTTTGGCTCCATCTCTTCATTCTTTCTGGAGTTATTTCTCCACTGATTTCCAGTAGCATATTGGGCACCTACTGACCTGGGGAGTTCCTCTTTCAGTATCCTATCATTTTGCCTTCTCATACTGTTCATGGTGTTTTCAAGGCAAGAATACTGAAGTGGTTTGCCATTCCCTTCTCCAGTGGACCACATTCTGTCAGAAATGTGACAGAATGCACGTTAGAAAGCATCACTACAAACAAAGCTAGTGGATGTGATGGAATTCCAGTTGAGCAATTTCAAATCCTGAAAGATGATGCTGTGAAAGTGCTACACTCAATATGCCAGCAAATGTGGAAAACTGAGCAGTGGCCACAGGACTGGAAAAGGTCAGTTTTCATTCCAATCCCTAAGAAAGGCAATCCCAAAGAATGCTCAAACTACCGCACAATTGCACTCATCTCACACACTAGTAAAGTAATGCTCAAAATTCTCCAAGCCAGGCTTCAGCAATACGTGAACCGAGAACTTCCAGATGTTCAAGTTGGTTTTAGAAAAGGCAGAGGAACTAGAGATCAAATTGCCAATGATCCGCTGGATCATCGAAAAAGCAAGAGAGTTCCAGAAAAACATCTGTTTCTGTTTTATTGACTATGCCAAACCCTTCGACTGTGTGGATCACAATAAACTGTGGAAAATTCTGAAGGATTTGGGAATACCAGACCACCTGACCTGCCTCTTGAGAAGCCTATATGCAGGTCAGGAAGCAACGGTTACAACTGGACATGAAACAACAGACTGGTTCCAAATAGGAGAAGGAGTACATCAAGGCTGTATATAGTCACCTTATATGCAGAGTACATCATGAGAAAGGCTGGGCTGGAAGAAGCACAAGCTGGAATCAAGATTGCTGGGAGAAATATCAATAACCTCAGATATGCAGATACACCACCTTATGGCAGAGAGTGAAGAGGAACTAAAAAGCCTCTTGATGAAAGTGAAAGAGGAGAGTGAAAAAGTTGGCTTAAAGCTCAACATTCAGAAAACTAAGATCATGGCATCTGGTCCCATCACCTCATGGGAAATAGATGGGGAGACAGTGGAAGCAGTGTCAGACTTTATGTTTTTGGGCTCCAAAATCACTGCGGATGGTGACTGCAGCCATGAAATTAAAAGATGCTTACTCCTTGGAAGGAAAGTTATGACCAACCTAGACAGCATATTAAAAAGCAGAGACATTACTTTGCCAACAAAGTTCCGCCTAGTCAAGGCTACGGTTTTTCCAGTGGTCATGTATGGATGTGAGAGTTGGACTGTGAAGAAAGCTGAGCATCCAAAAATTGATGCTTTAGAACTGTGGTGTTGGAGAAGACTCTTGAGAGTCCCTTGGACTGCAAGGAGATCCAACCAGCCCATCCTGAAGGAGATCAGTCCTGGCTGTTCATTGGAAGGACTGATGCTGAAGCTGAAATGCCAATACTTTGGCCACCTCATGCGGAGAGTTGACTCATTGGAAAAGACCCTGATGCTGGGAGGGATTGGGGGAAGGAGGAGAAGGGGACGGCAGAGGATGAGATGGCTGGATGGCATCACCGACTCCATGGGCATGAGTCTCAGTAAACTCCGAGAGTTGGTGATGGACAAGGAGGCCTGGTGTGCTGCGATTCTTGGCGTCGCAAAGAGTCGGACACGACTGAGCGACTGAACTGAACTGAACTGAACTGATCTTTACATTTTATTTACAAGAATCCTCTGCTTCAATTCACTGGTCCCTGGACATTGTTAACATTTGTCTGTCTTTTCACCTTTCATCAAGTCATTCTTCTTATCAAATTGTTCTCATCATTCTACCCCAGAACACCGCCAAGTCTCCACACCTAAATGTACTGTGGTGGCCTTCACTGCAATTTGTCATCCAGTGTGAGTGTATATATGTTTTGAAAGATGTTCAAGTGAATTTAAGAGTGCCCTTTATCAAAATTGAAATACAAGCCAACTTAAAAAAAAATACACAAGACACACACAAGAGATGACAAACCAACGAGGCTGTGAATATATGGCATATATTTTACCCACAAGAGACTATTAGATAGCTTAGTACTCAGTATTTGAATGAATAAAATTTTAAAAGGTTATTAACTTCCAGACATCTGAAATTTGTAACTTGTAAATTTCTGTACATAGATAAGGCTGAACCTCTCTCTCCCTCACCATGGACAGACATCAAAAACTAACCGAGGTACTTTTTTTTCGGAACTCAGGATTACTTTCATAATCCTTCTAAACACAGTGCTCTGAGCTGCCAATTTTCATCATCAGAATGGGACAGGAGATAGTTACTTGGTATCTATTATAGACACTAAATTGGTCTTTAGAATATGGTAATTAGTGTTTTCATTTAGCATTTAGTGTTAATTTAACATTTTGCCCACCAACTGGACTATAATTCCTGTTGAAGACAGGGACAAAATGTATCACCCCAGCCTATGCAGGACTCTACACAAACTAGGTGATAAATAAATATTTGTTTAATATGATGAAGTCTCTATAATGTAAAAGAATCTGAAAAAGAATATATTATATATATATTCAGTCATATATATATATACACATATATATGATTGAATCACTTTACTGTATACCTGAAACATTGTAAATCAACAATACTTCAATAAAAGTGAATGAAATCAAATTAAATTCTAGAAATGTCTTAAAAACAATAAAATGGTGTAATCCATGCAGAAGCAGAAAGCTGTAGTTCCAGGGTATTCTGCTTCTTTGCTACAACATAACCACACCCATGAGTGTGCTCAGGACAGGCTAAAACATTATGGTAAACTTGTTCCCCTTACTGAATATTTGGCTTCTATAGATCGTGCTTGATGAAATTCCTGACACAAATCTCCTGAGGATCGCAGTCAAATACAACCCCATTCAAAATGCTGGTAAATTCTCCTCTGTCCCTCCTTTTTTACCTCTGAGTTATTCTGCAATTTGAAATTGTTTTCCATTTGTCTAAAAGATAACAGAAAAACTGTGGCAGAATTCTTTTTGTGTGAAAGTCACACACACACATTGTCCATTCTTGCAAATGATGATGTGATCAGCTCTCCTTTAAATGTCATATAAAAATAAGGCTTCATCAAATGAAGCTATAACTAAATATTAATGTGATCAGTGGGGAAGAGTGATATGAACCTTAACTGCATTATACTCACAAAAGTCAATGTAGGATTGAGTGTGAGCAATACAAACCCAGTTACATCCAAACAAAACACTCATTTAGTTTAGCAGTTAGGATTTCCCTATTTTTCCAGGAGCCACAAGACAATGGCAGCTGCCCTGTGGTTGAAGAACTCTCTTCACATGTGGACTGAAAAGGGGACAACTCTCTTTAAAAAAAAAAAATCCCTCTTATCATCTTTCCAGTCTGCCTCTAAATAATACCTGGAGAAAAGCGGTTGACGTACAGAATGTGGAACAGCCTGTTTCTCTTATGTCCTTTCCTTCATAAAAACAAGTTTGATAGCAGTTAAAGTGTCAAGACGAATCCAGCCAGAATTCCTCCAGCAAAGTCTCATTCATCACGGTGGGCTACTTTATCATGTCTCCCTGTAGATAGATAATCCTTTTCTCATTTTGGTTCAGAGAGCTTTATGCATACTACCTCCTTAACTTCACGAAGGGCAATGTGACGTAGTTGAAGCCAGGAAATCCATATAAGACCCGGGACCAGGTTGTCAGCTGTCAAGTAACACACCGAACACACAAGTACCATTTATACAACTGAGTTCACAGACAGAGAACTGTGTTTCTTTTTTACCGTTAACGAGTCCATAGTCTTTATAACAATGTGTTGTGGACAGTTAGAAGAAAGTGGATTACTTATTTAGGAATGATGTTAGTATATGTATCATCCTTCTGAATAATTAAATTCCAGCAAAAATAATTTGAATTAACCAGTTGCTCTGGATTTGTTGTTGTTGAGTTGCTCAGTTACGCCTAATCTTTTGTGACCCCATGGACTGTAGCCCTCCAGGCTCCTCTGTCCACAGGATTCTCCAGGCAAGATTACTGGAGTGGGTTGCCATTTCCTTCTTCAGGGGATCTTCCTGACCCAGAGATAGAACCTGCAACTTTTGCATTGGCAAGTGGATTCTTTATCACCAAGCCTTTGTACCAAATAAATTGAGAGCAGTAGCAACAGATAATTGTTATTCAAACCGGCTGTTTACCTACATTAACTTGCCAGATAACTGTTCAGTTCCTGGGATGACTTCTGTTGGATAAACCTAAGCTTTTTAGATATATTTTCATTTATAATTAATTTTTATACCTCAGTAAGCCTCTCTGCTCCATTATCGAAGTCAATATTAGGAAATAACTCTCTGTCAATTCAGAAATACTATATACATATACATACAGCATTATTTTTCTAGTGGTTTGTATATAAAAAATATGGAAAGCATTGGAAACATATCTTAAGGAAGAATCACAAACAGACCTCCAAAAACATAATAGTAGATGTTTCTGAGCTTACTTTCTCAGGTTATGAACGATATTATTAGAATATTGGCTTTGACACAACTATAAAATGGAGGTAGTGGGCTTTAACCAAATTCTTGCAGCATATGTATTAACATCCCTGAAGCAAAACCTCTCCTAGATACTCTCTTGTATATGTTTTTCTTCCCATTCTACTGAAATTTTGATTCAAAATAGCCAATCAGATCTGAGTCAGTGAATACCACCATTTGGATTAACAATGAAAGTGTATCGATTGAGTTCTACAATAAATACAACACAGGAATTAGAAATTGAGGAAGGTAATACACCACAGTCATCAAAGAGTCTCATTCTTTCTGAGATTACCATCTATATCTCCATTACTCAACCTACCTCTATTTGTCCCTTGTCTTGACAAATATCATCACCACTATCTAGCCAGTTGTCTCAAGCGAGAAACTAATGACTCCTCTCTCTTCCTCATGGTCCCTCACATACCGAGAAAAGCTCTATTTTTGTGATGCCTCTTCTATAATCAACGTAATCGCCACTACCCCCATCCAGGCCACCATTGCTTAGACCAGAATCTGCATTATTACTTATCTTTAAGTTGGCTCTATTCAATCTATTATTGACAGTTGCATATGTTGTCTCAGTTCAGTTCAGTTCAGTTGCTCAGCCCTTTCTGACTCTTTGCAACCCCACGAATCGCAGCACGCCAGGCCTCCCTGTCCATCACCAACTCTCAGAGTCCACCCAAACCCATGTCCATCGAGTTGGTGATGCCACCCAACCATTTCATCCTCTGTCGTCCCCTTCTCTTCCTGCCCTCAATCTTTCCCAGCATCAGGGTCTTTTCAAGTAAGTCAGCTCTTCGCATCAGGTGGCCAAAGTATTGGAGCTTCAGCTTCAGCATCAGTCCTTCCAATGAACACCCA
This sequence comes from Dama dama, assembly GCF_033118175.1. Taxonomy (NCBI): domain Eukaryota; kingdom Metazoa; phylum Chordata; class Mammalia; order Artiodactyla; family Cervidae; genus Dama; species Dama dama. Next base: position 27,398,670 of record NC_083697.1, on the reverse strand, counting down.
GGACTGATCTCCTTTAGGATGAACTGGTTGCATCTCCTTGCAGTCCAAGGGACTCTCAAGAGTCTTCTCCAACACCACAGTTCAAAAGCATCAATTATTTGGCACTCAGCTTTTTTTATAGTCCACTCTCACGTCCATACATGACTGCTGGAAAAACCATAGCCTTGACTTGACGGACCTTTATTGGCAAAGTAATGTCTCTGCTTTTTAATATGCTGTCTAGGTTGGTCATAACTTTCCTTCTAAGGAGTAAGCTTCTTTTAATTTCATGGCTGCAGTCACCATCTGCAGTGATTTTGGAGCCCCCCCAAAAAATAAAAGTCTAACACTGTTTACACTGTTTCCCCATCTATTTGTCATGAAGTGATGGGACCAGATGCCATGATCTTAGTTTTCTGAATGTTGAGCTTTAAGCCAACTTTTTCACTCTCCTCTTTCACTTTCATCTCTAGTTCTTCTTCACTTTCTGCTATAAGGATGGTGTCATCTGCATATCTGAGGTTATTGATTTTTCTCCCGGCAACCTTGATTCCAGCCTGTGCTGTGATTCCAGCCCAGCGTTTCTCATGATATACCCTGCATGTAAGTTAAATAAGCAGGGTGACAATATACAGCCTTGAAGTACTCCTTTCCTGATTTGGAATCAGTCTGTTGTTCCATGTCCAGTTTTAACTGTTGCTTCCTGACCTGCATACAGGTTTCTCAAGAGGCAGGTCAGGTGGTCTGGTATTCCCATCTCTTTCAGAATTTTCCACAGTTCATTGTGATCCACACAGTCAAAGGCTTTGGCATAGTCAATAAAGCAGAAATAGATGTTTTTCTGCTAAAGTCCAAATATGATATTATTATACTTCAGTTAAGAATTTTTCTGTAGCACTTAATTCTCTTCAGGGTAGTCTAAAGACAAAAATACCCTTTATATACTAGTTCTAGTCTGATTCTCCAACTTCACTGTTTTTAAGTATTACTTTCATCCATGGAAGAGGCTGCTGTATGTTCATTAAAACACATTTTTTTTCATTCTTAAAGACCAAGAATTTATTCCATAGGAGTTACATTTTTTTCTAAAATTATTAAGTTGCAATGGCCAGGTTACAATTGAGCAATTTTTTTTTTCAAATATATACCCAGAAATTCCACACCTGGGTATATTTGAAGAAAAAAAAAAAAAAACCTCATTTGAAAAGATTCATGCATCCCAATGTTCATAGCAGCAGTATGAACAATTGCCAAGATACGGAAGCAACCTCAGTGTCTACCAACAGATGAATGGGTAAATGTGTATTATATATATATATCCATATTTATGTGTATTTATATATACCCATACATATATATACACACACAATGGACTACTTCTCAAAAAATGAAATCTTGCCATTTGCAGCAACATGAATGAACTCATACGGCATTATGCTAAGCGAAATAAGCCAAACAAAGGCAAATATTGTATGATACTATATATATGTGCAATCTAAAACTACAACACACTAGCAAACATAACAAAAAAGAAGCAGATACAGATTTAGAGAAAAAACTAGTGGTTACCAGCAAGTGGGAAAGGAGTGACAGAGGGGTAGGGGAGTGGGAGGCACAAACTATTGAATGTAAGATGGGCTCAAGGATGTACTGTACAACTCTGGGGATTTGGTCAATATTTTGTAATAACCATAAATGGAAAGTAACATTTAAAAATTGTATAAAAATTGCAAAACAAAACGTTTTTAAACAACTGTTTTTCAACTGTTCACAGAGCTAGACTACATTTTCCAGCATTCTCTGCCATTTGTTGTGCCCATGTGACAAAAATCTGACCAATGGAATGTGAACAAGAATAATGCTCTCCAGACACGGAGAACAGACTTATGGACAATTGGGCAGGGGGAGGGGAAGAATAGGGGTGGGATGTATGCAGAGAGTAGAGTAACATGGTAATATACATTACCATATGTAAAGCATATCACCAATGGGAATTTGCTCTATGACTCAGGAAACCTCTGTAACAACTTAGAGGTGTAGGATGGGGAAGGAAATGGGATGGAGGTTCAACAGGAAGAGGAACACATGTACACCTATGGCTGATTCGTGTTGATGTCTGGCAGAAACCAATGCAATACTGTAAAGCAATTATCCTTCAATTAAAGATAAATAAATTTAAAAAAATAATAATGTGTCTCTTCTGAGTTAGACTGGTTAAAACATGGATATATCTTTTCCACAGTGTGTTTTTTGCATCTGCCTGCTAAACAAAGAGGACTGTGAGACTTTAGGAAAGGATGGTCCCAGAAGACAAAGGAGGTACACATTCCTGAATTATGACATGGAGGACGGTCCCTACCCACCCCCCAGGATTAGAACTTGTGGTTTACTTCTAATAGCAGTTAGCATTCCCTTAGTTTCTACATGATCCTATAGTCTGACCCCAGCTACCTACTTTTCCTGGGGTATTTCAAGTGTGCACTCAGTTCTAGGTTTGGCACATGCTGTTTAATATCTAAAATTCTCTGCCTTCCCTTTTCTTTTAATTTCTCTCACTGCTGATGACCTGTCAGATTTCAGATGAAACCTCACTTCTCCTGAAAACTGTTCTCCGTTCCCCAAAGCCAAATCTGTAGTCTTCTAGCGTAGAGATGTCAGACCACCTAGTGCCTACCTTATTTAAGCGCATATCACACACATTGTATTACAATTGCATATTTATCTATGTCACTAGATCTAGCTTGCTATCTTCTCAAAATCCCAGCCTTGTCCACTGTTACAGGTTTAGCAGCTTATACACAGACTGGCTTATAGTAAGCATTTATCTTTGAATCAATAAATGATTATGCTGCTTGTATTCATTCAATTCACAAATATTTATTGATACCATATACACCAGGCACTATGCTAGACAAAGTGGACATAGTAATAAATAAAATAAAGTCCCTGCCCTCATAGAGCTTAGCATCAAGTGGGAGAAAGACACAAATTGTGATAAAATGCAAGAAGGAAAATAATATAGTAAGTAAAAGAGTACCTGGGGTGGGAGTGATATTTAGGACTATGATTTAGACCTTCCATGACCTTAAAGTCTGAAATCCAATTTTCTCTACTTCTGGGGGCAAACTGCCTCAATCATGATTTGTAGATAAGAGATTGACATCAGTATAACATGGAAATTGCAGTGATCCATGAACAGGTTTTTCCCAGCTGGTGTGAAGATAACCTCCAAGCTTTCTCACAGCTGAACCCAGCAGGAGGGCACAAGGGAAGCACATTGGCCATGGTGCCCACTCACCCCAGGCTCTGGCTCTGAGCGCGCTTTGGTCACGTGCTCTATCTTAGAAATAGTACTTATTGCACAGTCTTCCTGCTGGTTTCATTTCCCCCTTGTCTCTATAACACAGCGACCTCAGCCTTCTGATAAAACTGTTTTATAAGCCTGCTCCACCTATTTTTTTTTTTTAAAAAGTGTAGGTTTCCTGTATTTACTCTAGTAATTCTCCATGTATAAGGAACTTAACACCTCTTTTAAACTGTGTTAGTATTTTTATTAGGATTGCTTTGAGGTTTTGTCAGTACACTAATTATAAACTTTCAAAGAGTTTCAAAGTTTCACGAAACCATAAAAGTTTCAAGTGAACAACCCCAAACCTATCCTCTTATATGCCCTGCTACTCTTCTGTAAATGTTGTGGAGCACAAGAATTTTCAGAAACCTGTATACTGTGTTGTAGCAGAAATTCTTCTTCCAGCTTGCCCGATCTTCCTCTACCTTCTTAAATTGTTTCAGTGGAGTTTCCTCTGGAAAATTAATAGATGCTCTGCTCCTCCTGCCATACACCCCACATTGGGCATGTCATTTGGTTCCATCTGTGTACAGAAAACCTGTCCACATCTACTTGTCTAACTGTGAACTTGGCCTTTCCACCCCACTTGGTGAGAGTTTTCTGTACAAGGCATTTCAAACTGTACGTACTGTCACTAACAGAAATGAAATGTGGAGAAGACAATTCAGCTTATCATCTCGCAGTGACAGAGCTCTGTGCCTGGTTCCTTTGTCACACTGGGTAATGCCACGATATCAGCAGCCAGCCACACAGGAAATCTTGGAGTAATTGTCAACTCATCACTGTCCTTTGTTCTATAGATCTATTTTCTTCAACTCTTGCTGCAATTATACTTCCCAAATATGGCCCTTCTTCACTATACTTTTTGCTTTATCCTTCTCTTAGATGTTTCCTGTTAAAATGCTCTGACCATCAGACTGTGTGTGTCCAGTTACAGAGTAACCAGGAAAAATGAATGAGTTCTAGGGCCAGATAAACCTTCATCAAAAATTCACTTTGTGGGACTGAGGGCAGATTATTCAACCTTGTCTGGACCACTATTTTATTATATGCAAAATGGGAATAATAATGCTTATTGTGCACAATTGTTAAGAAATTTGAATAACTATGTATAAAATGCATGTGTCTGAAACTCTGAATAATTAAATGAAAAACAAAGTATTTGTCCCCAAACTTAGAGGATTAATATTATTTAAAAATGTTTTCCTACCTGTTAAGAAATAAACTGAAAGTGGAAAAATAGACAAAAGATGTAAATTGATACCCAACAAACTAAACATAAGACTAAAATGAGAGAAAGATTTTAATCATACTAGTAACCAGACAAAGGCCCATTAAAATATCCATGAGATCCTATTTTATCAAAACAGTGAATAATACAATAATAAAACCCAATACTGAGATGAAGCTGTATTAAGCAGAGACACTAACTTAAGAGTTTAATTGGTACATACTGTCTTAAAATCATTTTGCCAAATTAATGAGAGCCTTGCTTTCTTAAAATTTTGACTTACTGGAAAGTAAATACCTTTCCAGAAAGCTCACACCATTGTCATTTTCAGAATTCTCCTTTCCTAGGAGAAAATATAAAATAAAATATAGGATAATCTTGTCAAGAAATTATGATATATGAGATCATATGGCTAACATAATTCCTGAGCTTCAGCCCTTTGAAATTCAGGGCATCTTAAACAGACACTTAGCATACCTTGGTCCCACCTTATGTGATAGGTTTACTATGTACAAATCAATTAGAATCTAACTGTGAGATGTTCATACATTTATATGCATGAAACAAACTCTCTTTGTTTAGCAGATAATCAAGAGAATACTGTTCAAATATGTACTTTAAGCTAGGTAACCAGATGTCTAGCCAAAGGAAAAAAAATGTCCCTTATGTCTATCCTCATACATTTTTGCTGCAATATTCTCAAACTTATAACATCTAGATTCTTTATTATTCTTTTACTTTTTTTTCTATAATTTCTCAGTAATTTTTAAAATCTAAGATAATTATTTTTTAATCCATGTCAACCTCTAGTATAGCCTTTTTCCACCATTCACCAATTTTATTGATTGATTGTCCTTATTTTTACTACCCATGATCCCCTCATATTCTCTCTCCTTAACTATCTTAGGTTCTGTGTTATATCAGTATAATCACTACAATACATAAACATAACTGCCTTGTCCTGCTGTCTCTTCAGAGTTCTTCCTTGCTAAATCTAGCTCTGTTTACATGAGATTACATTCCTCTGGTGAACATAGATGGAGGAAAACTGACAGGTTTTACTTTTAGTTGATGACCACAAACTTCAAGTGAGCTCTGCCTGCCTCCCACCTTCCCACCCCCCGCCCAGCTTGATAAGCCTACTGCTTTTCTCCAATCAACTGACATTCCTGTGCTCCAAACTTATCTGTATCTCCCCTCCTTTTCCTTCTTATCACCAACACCTCCTCACTCACTGACTCTCAAGTTGACTTTGTTTCCTATTTCACTGAGGGAACAGAAGCAATTCACAATTTGTAAAAGTGGTTCCTTATCCTCTCCCTACCAAATAAATCTGCATCTAATTTGATGATGAAGGCATTCTGTCAGAGTCATTTCTTTTTAACTGCAGAGGGAAGCAGGCCCACATGATGAGTCTCCTTTGATTCAATCTGTTTCTTTAAAGCTGACTTGTAAGGCTTCAGCAAAATACCCAGAAATTGGCACTAGGATATGTATAAAGACTTTTCTGATGAACTCTTTTCCTTTAGTAAATCATGACTCCATCCTGCGAAAGTCAGCTCTAAATGATTACATCATGGAATAATAAGAATATTCTGGTTTATGGGTCATGTTGCATAACGCAGAGCATTAGCGTTAATCTAAGCACTCTTATCTTTGCATTTACCTTCGCAAGGCACTTCCGATTCATGGCCTTAGATTATGATTCAGGAAATTAATATGGAAGTAAGTGTGAAGCACAAACCTGGTACAGATGCCTTTTTCTGCTTCCAAATTAGTTTCAAGATCTATACCCCTTGTAATGCTGAATTGTAAGTGAAAACTGGGGCAGTTCTGAAAGAAGGCTATGCCAGTCCTTAGAGCCCTGGCTCTTTTAATGAAGCTACAGTGTGCCTTACTGTGAGCCGGTGAGCAAATGCTACAAGGACAGTCAGGGTGAGCAGCGAAGGGCTAAAGTACCTTTAGGTTAAGAAAACAAGAGCATGAAAAAGTTAAATGAGTGAAATTTGAAGTGTACTTTCCAAACATGTAAAATAAACAAGGTTGCATTCTCAAATTCAAATGTTTTATCCAATGGCACAATATAGAGGATAGGCAAACATTTTTATCACTAGAGCTATTTTTGATGAATCCCAAGAGTCCTTTGTCTATATTCTTTTCCTATTCTTTATTCCATGCTTTTTCTTCATCAGTGCAGTGCTAAGTCACTCAGTTGTGTCCGACTCTTTTGAGACCCAATGGGCTGTGTAGCCTGCCAAGCTCCTCTGTCAATGGGATTTCCCAGGCAAGAATACTGGAGTGGGTTGCCATTTCCTACTCCAGAGGATCTTCCCAACCCAGGGATCAAACCCACGTCTCTTGCATCTCCTGCATTGGCAAGCAGATTCTTTACCACTAGGGCCACCTGGGAAGCCCTGTTTTGTTCATGAGTGCTAAGTTGCTTCAGTTGTGTCCAACTCTGCGACCCCCATGGACCGTGGCCTCCCAGGTACATCTGTCCATGGCATTCTCCAGACAACAGTATTGGAGTGGCTTGCCATATCCTTCTCCATCATTGTTAAAATAAGGCAGTAAGAAGACAATATGATGTGCTGGGAAAGAGTTAAAAGTTTTAAATTCCAGCTTCATTTTTACCAGTGTTTTGTGACTTTAGCTCAACTCTCTAAGCTGGAGTTTCTTCATTTGTGAAATGAGGAAAATAAAATGTCTACAACCTAGCTACATGGTTCAGGTCAAATAAGGTACAGAATAAATTGACTATCGTAATGCTTAGCATGCTCTGAATACCCTGTTTCTTTTTTTAATCATCACATAAATTTGGCTGGTACTCTTCTTGCCCTTCTCTTACTAAGAGAAACACCCTTCCTGGTTATTTCTGGTTATTTCAACCACTTCTACAGTGGCATCTACATCTGTTTTATGGTGGTGCTCAAATCTGTATCATTGCTACAAAGTTCCCTTTTGCACTTCAGTTGCTTCATGTGAGTTTCCCACAAAAAACTCAATCCCAAAGTGAACTCTCTTTTCTTATTATTTTATCCCCAAAATGCATCCTTTTTGTGCACTTCAAGTCTCATGAAATGATACTACCAACCACCAAGCCAGAAACCTGGGTATCATCTTAAGAGTTGGCTCTTTTTCCTTCACCTCCATTTCTAATAGATGGACAAGTTTTATTTGTTTTACCTTTTCAATCTCTCTTTATATTATTATTGCTTTCAGCAGTCTCTTGCCTCTTCTCAGCTTCTTTGCTCTTCCCCATGTCTCCTTCAAATGAGCTTCACTGTCACCAAAATGCTCTGAAGACAAAACTTACTTTTCTACTTAAAAAAAAAACACTATTTAGTTTTGGCTGTGCTGAGTCCTCATTGCTGCGTGGGCTTTTCTCTAGTTGCAGTGAGCAGGGGGTACTCTTCCCTGCTGTGTGCGGGCTTCTCCTTGTGGTGGCTTCTCTTGTTACAGAGCAAGGCTCTAGGGTGGCCCGGCTTTAGTAGTCGCAGCACACAGTCTCAGTAGTTGCAGCTCTCAGGCTCTAGCACAGCTCAATAGGCTCAATAATTGTGGCTCATGGGCTTAGTTGCTCTGCAGCATGTGGCTCTTCCTGGACCAGGGGTCCAACCCATGTTTCCTGCATTGGCAGATGAATTCTTTACTACCGAGCCACCAGGAAAGCCCTACTTTTCTACTTTTTAGCATACAAACTTCTGTGGCTCCCCCATGACATACACAATAAAGTCCAAATTCCTCACTATGATATATTAAAGCCTCTCAGATCTTCAGATTTGTCTGAACTTACATGCCCCTTCTCCCATGGTAACCTCTGGCTATCATGAGTATGAAGTTGTCTGCACACAGAATAATGTCCCAGGCTTTCTTGCTTTACCAGTTCTGTTCCCTCATCTGACAGTGGCCTTTCTGCCCCAGTTTCAGCCCATTCCATTCATGAAACCATTGATAACAAGTTCATCACTCCATGCATCACTTGAACATTACTCCAAGAAGCCCTCTCTGATAGGCTCTTCCTGCATGGAGCGAATCACTTTTTCCAGTGTGAATTCACTGTACCTTATATCTGTTTCTATCACATGTTCTGTAATTCGTAAGTCACTTATGTGTTTACATGATTGACTCCTTTTTCTACAGTTGCAAGTTTCTTAAAGGCAACAGCGTCTTGATATTCCAAGTCTGTGCCAATCAGTTTAGAAGACAGATGCCATGCTCAGAGTTTGTAATTTGAGGGCTGTTCAATAAGGAGACTCACTTCAAGGGGTATAGCAGGAATTGGGAACCAATAACGGATAAGCCAGAACTTGGAAGCTAACAGAGAGGAAAGCCCATATGGAAGGATAAGGGAAGGGAGCAATTACAGAACCTGGAGAGGGTCGTTATATGGAGAGGGCTTCCTGTGGCCCCGAAATGGTGGCCTTTTCAACAGCGATGCCATCACCCTGAAACAGACTCCATAGAGAGAAAGAACTAAGATGATAAATATTCCTTCTTCGGCGCCCTGTGTCTCTGCTGCATGTGTGTGTGATCATGTGCTTCAGTCGTTGCTGACTCTTCGCAACCCCATGGACTGTAGCCCACCAGGCTCCTCTGTCCATGGCATTGTCCAGGCAACAACACTGGGGTGGGTTGCCATGCCCTCTCCAGGAGATCTTCTCAACCCAGGGATCAAATCTGCTTCTCCTGTGTCTCTTTCATCTCCAGGCACACTCTTTTCCCACTGAGCCACCTGGGAAGCCCCTGTCCTTGGCTAGCTAGCGTCTCCCATATTCTGAGCCCAAACCACAAGCCAGAGGGAAATGAAGCCCATTGATGTAGCCTATATAGTTAGCTATGAAGGGTGGTGTTTAAGGACAGACACATTGGAACAACAAAGGAAAATCCATAATGAAGAGTCTGACAGGGCTGACGGATCCTAATTGCTTAAAAAGTGTATTTTGAGTGAAAATTCATTGAAGGATTATTCATATAGCTTTGCCTCTTATACAAAATGGACAGTAAAGAGTTACACAAATTCCCTGCAATAGCATTTCTGCCAGCTTTATACAGGATTATGTTAGCTGCTTCAGCAGAGAAATGCTTTAAAGGGAAAGAACGGAAAGCATTGGAGAGAAAGGTTTTTGTCATATTTCCTGGGGGAGAAATGTATTCCTGATGGTGTTACCCAGAAGGTGGTCCTTTCTGACAAAACGGTGATGCTTATGGAGGATAGATGGAAAAAAAAAAAAAGGAAGGCCTGCATATACCACTACAAATAAGCAAGTAGACATAACAAGACGGATGTCTAAATGAGAATGCCAACAGCACAGGGAAAAAGAGAAGTGAGTGGAGGGAAGCAGCAGCAGTATGGCTAGAAAGAAAGGAGAAAATGGAGAAATAAAGTGAGATAATAAGGATTTACAGCAAGGAAAGCAAGCAGTAGTATCAGCAGGAAAATGAGATATCTGTGGAAGGAATCTGTAAATCTCCCATGAAACTCATAACAACTGTGAGAGCCTTGGAATAGCATGTCTGCCAGCTTGGAAAGATTGTCCAAGAAATGACAGGCTGCTCAGCCAGCAGGATCTGCAAGGACAATGTAGGTTATTAAGGAAGACGAGGAAATAAGACCAAAAGATGAGATGATTGGGACCCAGGCCCGCCTGGATAGAAACAAATGCTTTCCCAACAATGAGAGGTAGCTTTCACTAACTGTACATATAAAATTAATTCTTCGCTAAGCTGATAACTTTACACTCTATGTATAAGGAACTACTTTCAAATGAATCATATAGTTGATTAAGGCTGGAATCATGTGGTGTCAAAATAGCCTAACCAGGTATTGTTTCTGAAAGAAATGAGTGACTTCATCAGGGATAGCAAGGAAACATTATAGCAGGCCGTGTGACACTATTGTTAAGAATGCGGACTCCACATCAGACATATGTTTGTGTCAATTGTTCTTCTACTAGGAAGCAGTTATGTTAACTTGGTTTCCATCTTAGTTCCTTTTTATGTAAAATGAGGATAATGTTAGTCCCTCATCAGAGGTTTCTTATGAGGATTAGAAGAGTTGTACATGTGTGCTAAGTCTCTTCAGTCAGGTCCAACTCTTAGAGACCCTATGGACTTTGGCCCGCAAGGCTCCTCTGTCCATGGGATTAGAAGAGTTAAGACATTTTACATTTAACAGTCAATGCACGTTAACACAATGTCTCACATTTATTATGTGCTCTAATCCTAAACTACTATTCCTTCTAATGGAGGCTCCTTTCTTACTTGATTTGCATGCAGTTGAAAGAAAACTTTAAAAACTATTATATTTTGAAGACTGCAAAATATTGCACAAATTTATATCATTATTATTACATGTAATTAATTATGATGTATCTGGTATAAGGGACTAGATCTAAAAAGTAGTTTGAAAGTAGCAATTTGTAAGTACATCAAAATGCCACACCTGTATTGAATTGTTGCATCATCATACTGCATTATAATATCCCTTGGTATCCTCGGGGACTTGGTTCCAGGACTTGCTGCAGCTACCAAAACCCAAGGATGCTCAAGTCCCATAGTCGGGCCTCAAGATCCACAGTTCAGCAGGAACAGATTTAACCAACCACAGACTGTGTACTACTGTATATTTATTGGAAAAAAAAAAACCTCAAGTATAAATGGACCCACAAAGTTAAAACTCATGTTGTTCAAGGGTCAACTGTAATTATAGTGATGGATGAATGCAGAATATTATTTTATGAATTAACTGTGTTAGTCACTAAACTACAACATTAAAAGATGTCCCGGGTTTTAAATTACAGTTTCTATTGAGTTACATGGTTTTAAAAAACAAAATAGAGCATAGCATCCTGTATTTGTATCATCTAAATCTTAGTTTCAAGAGTTATTTCACTTTACAAGTAAAGCAACAACCTGTGTTTAACACATAGTGGGGTTTTCTGACCAAATAGATAAGATTTGTTTTGATTAAAATTGTGGTATAAGTCAGGAATAAAACACATGGAAAAAATCTTAATGATTAATCACTTTTAGCTAAATGAAAGTCTTTGTAAATGTGACTGATGAATCTAACTGAAAAATGAATAGGTTTTAAATACCTTGGAGCCAAGAAAACATTGCAACATACTCCACATTCCCATATCATACTTTCCAACTACTTCCTCCAGCAAATGAAAACTACAGGTAAGCCAAAATCCATCCTTGCACAAAGTAATATTTATCATGTGAAACTTCTTTGCCATAACTTAAAATTTATGATTTTTGAGTCAAAACACTGAAAAACTTTCTGTTCATTTCTATTTTATCTTGACTCATTGTAGAAAAATGTTCATATTTTCATCAGAAGAAAACAATGAAATGGGTTGGTTGTGGTGTACTTACTAGAAATCATTGAGGCTTTGGTATATCCAGAACAAGTGTATCATCAGAAGAAAACAATGAAATGGGTTGGTGGTGGTGTACTTACTAGAAATCACTGAGGCTTTGGTATATCCAGAACAAGTGTACCTTCTTGGTATTTTCCTAGTCCTGGAACCAACACAAATTGGTAAAACATGAAGAGACCTGAGGTCAGATATGTCAACTGTTTTAATCTAGAACTGTCTTGATTCTGTATCTAGAATGCCTATAAAATTAAATTCAAAGTCATTCTTCTGTCCCAACATCCCTGAATAAAAGTCACAGTGCACTCTTCCCCTTCCCATAACAGTGATTAACTAAAAAGGTGACAGTACTTCTGAAATTGGGCAGAAGGAGGGAAGCCAAATAGACATGTGATTTTAAATGACCCCACCCCCAAATTATTCTACTGAGTCTCCTAAGAGCGTGGACCATTCTTCCTACTGTCTCCCTGCTGAGAATCTCTGGGCAGAAAATAAGGATCACAGTAGTGGTAAATAGAAACTACTTCTAATGAAATGTTGGCAAAAAGAAGAAAGAAAAGAAAATGATATTTAATCTTCATAAACTAAAATGTATCAAACACTTTTTAGACACTTTTGAAGGTTTTAAATATGTTGCTTCATTTGAAGTTCATGATAGCATTAAGAAGTATGATTTCCAATCTTACAAGTGGGGTACCTAGGCAAGACAGGGTAAGATATTTCACTAAGAGTAAAGAGCAAGTTATAAGTGATAAAACCAAATTTACACCTAGGCTGTCTGGCTCCACAGTCCACACTCTAAACCATAATCTTATGTTGCACAGAAAATGTATTTTTGCTAAAACATAAATAAAACTGCCTTTTTTTTTTTTTTTTTTTTTAACATAAAGGACATAATTTCGTTCTTTACACCACCATGTGTCAAGTTTGTCTCTCCACTTTTGCTTTCTTTGCTGTTGTTCATCGTTTAAGACTCAGCTAGGTCACAGTCTCCTTCAAGACTTCCTTGGAGTAAACAAAAGTTATCTGCTCTGTGCTCTGAAGTAAAGCCATCACTAATTCCATCAGTTTGTTAACTTATTCCCTCTCTAATAAAGTTCTCAGGGCTACCATGAGTCAGATATTGTACTAGGTTTGCATGCGTGCTCAGTTGCTAAGTCATGTCTGACTCTTGTGACCCCATGGACTGTAGCCCGGTAGGTTTCTCTCTGTCCATGGGATTTTTCCAGGCAAGAATACTGGGTGGGTTTCCATTTCTTCCTCCAGGGGATCTTTCCAACCCAGGGATCAAACCTGCGTCTCCTGCATTGGTAGGTGATTCTTTATCGCTGAGCCACTTGGGATATGCAACATTTAAATTGCTTGTTTTAAGAACCTCTAACTTGGATGGCAAGCCTTATTCAATTTTGCATCTTCCGAGTTTGGTAAAATGGCTGGCACATAGCGTACTTAACGTTTTTTAACTGGAATAAAGATTAGTCATTGTTTCTAGCTATGTTAAGGAACCGTTGACCAAAACCGCCCACCTCGGCCAGTCACGATAATAACCACTTGCCTGAGTTGTCTCACAATAAGAGGGCCTGATAAAGAACGCCATGCTGCTGCCGGAAAACTAACCGGAGAATTCTGGAGGAGCCAAAACAAGGAAGGAGAGGCCAACCCATGAAGTGTCTCATAAAACTAACCTGGAAGAATTCTGGAGGGACCAGAAGGAGAAGGAGGAGACACGAGCCAATCCCTCCTGTCGACCTCCCAGAAACCCTCACGCTGAAATCTGTTCTGACAGAGATGCGCGCACTGCCAGAAAGGACCCTGAGGCAGCCCAAAGGCGGGCCAAGCAAGATGATTGGCCAGAGACAACCCGGAAACTAACCTTGTTACCATAGGCCCCGAGACTGCGAGCCACGTGGGCTAACCCGGTGACTCAGAGGTAAAGGAGAGGCCTACAACGCAGGAGTCCTAGGAGATGTGGCTTTGATCCCTGGATCGCGAAGATCCCCTGGAGGAGGGCACGGCAACCCACTCCACTATTCTTGCCCCGCAAATCCCATAGTCAGAGGAGCCTGGCAGGCTATAGTAGACAGGGTTGCAAAGGGTAGGATAGGACTGAAGTGACTTAGCATGGCCCAGCACAGCCAGCCTTGTGGTAGAGAAGCTCTGCTGGCTTCCCTTACCCCTCTGCTCTCCGCCCAGTTGCCCTTTCCCAATAAAGTCTAATGCTTTGTTAGTATGCATTTCTCCTCCAGTGATTCACATCTGCGTGTTAAACAAGAGTCCACTCTCAGGCCCTGGAAGGGGTCCCCCTTCCTGCAACAAATACATTAATATCAAGCAAGGATCCATAGCAACACACAGGCCTGTTCAAAACACCAAGAAAAGGTAGGTAGAGATTCAGGAAGAAATAGAAGCCCTTGCATAAAATCTCTTGTAATTTGTTTAATTGGGTTTCCCTGATGGCTAAGCAGACAAAGAATCTTGCAGTGCAGGAGACACTGGAGACTGGGGTTGGATCTCTGGGTCCGGGAAGATCCCCTGGAGGATGAAATGGCAACCCACTCCCATATTCTTGCCTGAAAAGTCCCAAAGGATCTCAAAGAGTTGGATGCAACTGAGTGACTAAGCAAGCAATTTGTTTAATTATTCGGTTGGCCAAACAGTTCCTTCAAGCTTTTCTGCATGATGTTATGGAAAAACCCAAATGAACTTTTTGGCCAACCCATTATGTTCACCATTTTTAACTACCTCTACTTATCAAGCCCTATGTTAGGTACTAGAGAGAATATAGGTATAAAAAAAGTATAGCGTTTATTCCAAGTCACATGTAGTGTAGTGGGGAAAACAGAGTATGTACCAAACCATTTCAAATGCATGTGGTAACGACTGCATTAATAAAATTAGAAAAAGAAAGCACTTTGGACTGGAGTGATGAGTGCTTCCAAGAAGAGGAGGCACTCAAATTGCAGCTTGAATATATAAAATTCTAATTGATAGCAAAAAGGATTTTCAAGAATAGAGAAGAGCCTAAACATAAACATTGTAGAGGAATAATATTTTGAGATATTAACTGAGATTTGCCTCTTGTATTTCCTTTAACTCTTTGTACTAACTCTCACATTGTGGGGAAGATAGACTACACAAAGAAAAACCTTTTGGTTTTCAAAAACTAAAGCTTTTAAACCTCAAAAGGCAAGGGCTTTTACACTGAAAGAAGCTCAGCCCTGAACTATTCCAGGTATAACGTTTCTGCCATAAACAGGGAATAAAGAACCATACCTCCCTACGCAGACTACATGAAGACTGCACAGACTGAGAAAAATGGGAGCTAACCCAGGAGGAAGCTAGGGCTTAGATGTTGTTAGATTCCTCAAAAGGACCCCTTACTGTGCCCTCCCTTAACTTCAGGAAGCATAATTAAACCCTTAAGATTGAGATACCAAAACTGGGATAGGGCCATGTCAAACCTCAGAATGAGAACAGTAAGAGACAGCCGTGATCAAACACTGAATAAGGTCAGGCATTATTCTGACCAAATCTTGAGTCATAACCAGATTATGAGGGTCTGACCATTATAGTAACCCCATTTTATAAGCCATACAACTAAGGGCTCCCCTGGTGACGCAGTGGTAAAGAATCAACCTGCCAATGCAGGAGACACAGGAGTTGTGGGTTCAATCCCTGAGGTAGGAAGATCCCCTGGAGGAAGAAATGGCAACCCACTCCAGTATTCATGCCTGGGAGATGCCATGGACAGAGGAGCCTGGTGGGCTATAGTCCATGGGGTCACAAAAAGTTTGACACAACTGAGCGACTGAGCATGCACTTGCACAACTATGTCACAGAGAGGTTAAATAATATATCCAAAGTCATTCCAAACTGCCAGACTTGGTGTTTGGATTCCCGTCATCTGATTCTAAATAGGGCTCACAATCTTTTTATGCAATCTAAGGAAGACACACCGTGCTACCTAAGATTTAGCTTCTAACACCGGCTAGGTTTAGGGATCAACTTGAAAAATGAGTTCAGTTATAGAAAAAGAAAATTACTCTTTTTTTTGCATGACTGAACTGTGGACATAATCATCATAATAATGATAACTTTTACATGAATGAGCCATTTTAAATCCTCCAGTGGCTCTATGAGCATAATATTATTATCAATTTACATGTGAAAAAATGAAAGATCACATATTTTAACTTGACCAAGTTATCATAGTTAGTAGGTGGTCCAGCAGTATTTGAACTCAGGCAATCTGATTTCCAAGTCTATGTTCCCAGTCTCTATGCCATCATTTTTCAAAAAACAGCAACTATGGTGTCCACACAAATGCACTGCTTACATCTCCTCCAATGGGCAACTTGATTGATGCCCCAACATGACTACTGTCCCTTTAGGCCCACCTCTGCCTTTATTCTAATACTATACCTCCTGCTAGCTGCTCCTGCTCAATGACAGACCCTGAGGAGGATACATATGGAACTCCTCCAATGGGGATTTTGGCTCAAGGATGCCCATCGGCCTCACCAAATCTTATGGGAACTGTGTTGCAGTCAGTGATTCTACTTTATTCCCCTTGCTTGCTTCTCTCCTAACACAGCTGTTAAACCTATACCATGATCTGCAGCTTGCCCTCACCTTCTGCTATTTCTTCCTTCAATATATCTCTTGTATATAGTCTAACCCTCTTTTGGCATCTGTGAACCCCAACTATTGCATGTGGTACTAAGAGTGGACAGAGAAAACAGTGGCAAGGTGGGTATTTAATTATGTCTCACTAACCATCCGTTTTGAGTGAAAGATGGGTCATAGAAATGCCCTGGCACAAAGCCCAATTGCTAAAGATTTCACTCTGGGTGACGATTTGCCTTTCAGGCATAATGGTTCAGACATTTAAAATAGGGTGGTGTTGGCTGGTTACTGCTATATTGTACTGATATTGACATCCTACAGAGAATGGGACACTAAGGAGCATTATAAATAGTTAGCATAAGAGCTAAAGGGACTCGTGTGCATGCTCAGTTGCTCAGTCTTGTCCAACTCTTTGTGACCCCGTCGATTGTAGCCCACCAGGCTCCTCTGTCCATGGAATTTTCCAGGCAAGAATACCAAAGTGGGTTGCCTACTCCAGAGGATTGTCCCAATCCAGAGATGGAACCCGCAACTCTTGCATCTCCTGTATTGGAAGGTGGACTCTTGACCACTGTGCCAACTGGGAAGCCCAGCGAGATTCTTAGTAAGCTACAAAAAGCCCTTATCTCCTTGAATGAAGAACAGATCAGCTAAGTAGCAGACCAAAGATCCAATAAGTTACAGAGTCCCAGAGACCTGAGGATGCTCAGAAGAGGAAGATCTATTACACAAAACGCAGGGGTCTGTTTGGGAAAACCTGACATCTTAAAATATAAGGTGGGGACATACAGACAGTTGCCCCTGAAGGGGTTTGCTCTGCACTGACCCCTCAGAACTTGCACTGACCACTCAGAGGTGGCCTATAGCTTCACCCCAACAGGTTAGAAGATGCTGCAAAAGTTACTATTCTGCATGGCAACTGATATCCCTTAAATCAGTGGTCCCCAAACTTTTTGGCATCAGGGTCCAATTTCATGGAAGAAATTTTTTCCATAGATCTGGGGAGGGAGGATGCTTTGGGGATGGTTCTAGCACATCACATGTATTGTGTACTTTATTTCTATTATTATTGCATCAGCTCCACTTCAGATCATTAGGCATTAGATCCCAGAGGGTGGGGACTCCTGCCTTAAAGGACCAACCTCCATCTCCTCTCCTGGCTTCCAGGACCTAACTGAAGCCAAATTCCAGGATAACCCAGCTGGTTGTTGTTGGGCTTGATAAGGGAGGATGGAGACTGCATGTGAATGTACTTGTGAGAATTAGCTTGCCTGTACCAGCAATAGCCTGGAAAGTAGCCCAGGCATTGCATTAGTGCTTAATCAAGAGGGTTGGAATATAAGACTAGGTAAGGAAAAATTCATTGACTTGGATGAAAGGGGCAATTTCTCCAATTTAGCTTCTTGACAAAAGCCCTCAGGGAGTAGGCAAATTCACAACTTGATTGATCAGCCTCAGATCTTTTTTGAAAAGATTCTACATGACAACAGTCATGCTACCCAAACTTCAATCCTGCATGCTCCTTCCACACAACTTTTCTGCTCTGAAAGTCCTCCCCTTCTTCTCCTAATCCTTCCCAGAATAAATTTCTTTCACCTCTAATCCCATTTATTGTCTGCTTCTAGGTGGACCTATGATGTTGTTTAGTCACTCAGTCGTGTCGCCACCAGGCTGTTCTGTCCACGGGGTTTCCCAGACAAGAATATTGGAGTGGACTGTTCTATACTGGCACAAGTAGGAAACACACCTAGTCAAAGGTTTCATAGGAGCAAAAAGAGGACACGAGATTGGAAACCAAGGTCTAGATCCGATAACACACCTTAAAATCGTATCTCCACCTGCCCAGTGAAGTGTTGTAGTGAGAAAACTGGTTATTTATATTGTCACCCTGCTTATGTAACTTATATGCAGAGTACATCATGAGAAACGCTGAGCTGGAAGAAGCACAAGCTGGAATCAAGATTGCTGGGAGAAATATCAATAACCTCAGATATTCAGATGACACCACCCTTATGGCAGAAAGTGAAGAGGAACTAAAAAGCCTCTTGATGAAAGTGAGAGGAGAGTGGAAAAAGTTGGCTTAAAACTCAACATTCAGAAAACTAAGATCATGGCATCTGGTCCCATCACTTCTTGGGAAATAGATGGGGAAACAGTGGAGACAGTGTCAGACTTTATTTTGGGGGGGCTCCAAAATCACTGCAGATGGTGACTGCAGCCATGAAATTAAAAGACTCTTACTCCTTGGAAGGAAAGTTATGACCAAACTAGATAGCATATTAAAAAGCAGAGACATTACTTTGCCAACAAAAGTCCATCTAGTCAAGGCTACAGTTTTTCCAGTGGTCATGTATGGATGTGAGAGTTGGACTGTGAAGAAAACTGAGCACCAAAAAATTGATGCTTTTGAACTGTGGTGTTGGAGAAGACTCTTGAGAGTCCCTTGGACTGCAAGGAGATCCAATCAGTCCATCCTAAAGGAGATCAGTCCTGGGTGTTCATTGGAAGGACTGATGCTGAAGCTGAAGCTCCAATACTTTGGCCACCTGATGCGAAGAGTTGACTCATTGGAAAAGACCCTGATGCTGGGAGGGATTGAGGGCAGGAGGAGAAGGGGATGACAGAGGATGAGAAGGCTGGATGGCGTCACCGACTCGATGGATATGAGTTTGAGTAAACTCCGGGAGTTGGTGATGGACAGGGAGGCCTGACATGTGTGATTCATGGGGTCTCAAAGAGTCGGACACGACTGAGCAACTGAACTGAACTAAATTAACATAAACAAAGTTTTCTGGGAGTATCATAATTGGGGATTCAGGGTGAGAAAAAGAGGGATTAGGAATCAAACAATTGAAAATCATTTTAACTTTTTAAAAACTTGAGATAATAATGGATATATCCTTTATGTGGGTAGGTGATACAGTTATATTAAAATGACTAACCAAGGGCAAATAAGAGGAGGTCAGCAATTCTCTTTTTCACCTGGCCTTGTAGAAGTCTCCAGAACTCCAAAGCCCAGTTAGGACGTCCTTTATTCACCATGAGCAGAGCTTTGGTGAAGTAAGAGAGGGGCCAGGCATTCACTGAAGTTAAGAGAGTGTTACCTGATCAGATATGAAAAGTTAATACATTTACAAATGAATTAGTTAATGTAAAAATGAAATGCCACAGTGTTGATGTCCGAAAAAAATCATTAACTAATAATTAAGAAGGAACTATTTGTCATTGGATGAAAGAGAGCTTCCACAGCTGAAGGCAGGGTAAGAGAATAGACTTCAACAGTGCAGGCTTCTTTCGAAGTTACCTTTGTTTGGTGATTGCTTTTCAGTTACATCTATTTCTTTACATATGTTTTTGCTTCCAAAATAATAAAAAATATGGAAGGATATCAATCATTCCTTTAAAAAAGCAATATAAATGAAAATTAATGTCATGCTGCTACAGACGTTGAATATACATGAAGCTTATTAAAATGTATGTTTGTTTGGAGTCTACTTTAAGATTCCTGAGTCGAGAAGATCCCCTGCAAAAGGGAAAGGCTACCCACTCCAGTATTCTTGCCTGGAGAATCCCCATGGACAGAGGAGCCTGGTGGGCTACAGTCCATGGGGTCACAAAGAGTCAGATATGACTGAAGTGACTTAGCATAACATTATCTGTATACTTGTTTCAGTGGGAGGGCTTTCCAGGTGGTGCAAGTGATAAAGAACCTGCCTGCCAATGCAGGAGACTTAAGGGAGTGGGTCTGATCCCTGGGACAGGAAGATCCCCTGGAGGAGGGCATGGCAACCCACTCTAGTATTCTTGCTTAGAGAAGCCCATGGACAGGGGAGCCTGGAGGCTACTGTCCATAGCTTTGCACAGTCAGACATGACTGAAGTGACTTAGCATGCATGCATGTTTTAGTAGAAGCTTTTGAGAAATATAATATTAATGTAATTATTATTTAAGTTTGTGAGCTATTTGTGATATTAATTCCGAAGAGCTATATTTTTAGGAATGAACAGAGTACTGGATCCACTTAGGTGGCTTCCTTATCCTAAAGATTTATGCAAATAAATAACTGAACATTTACATTTGTGAAATGTTACAGAAAAAGTAGCAGTAATTATATTTTAATTATCTAATATCAAATTACATAAGAATTCGTATGTCAACTGTCATTTGGGCTTTTACATATGTGGATTTATCAATATTATCAATGTTGTAAACATAAATGCCTTGTTTTTAGAATGACAGCCATCTCCTATTTAAAAAAAAATCTAGTGTTAATATGTATGTGTATAAATTCTATTAATGACTCTGGAATGATAAATAAATTGAAAATTCATAAATATGGATAGAGAGTCATTATTAAGTCTAACCACTTATTATAAATAAGGTATTCCATATAGATTGAAAGCATTCATTGTCACAAACAAAAGCAAGTATAATTACATTTCTGATAAGCATATTTAAATGTCATACTTAGATTTCACAGCAGTGTCCCTGGATCAATCTTTTCATGTTGATATCTGTAGTAAAGGTCTATTTTAATCAAAAAGTTTCCTCTTACTATTCAGATATAATGAGAATCTTAATTCGGGAGTTTACAAATTATTCTTTCTTAGCATTACCTATTTTGGGTGTTTTATTTTTATACAAATGTATTTTAACCTGATTTGTCTTCTCAAGATCTTGTACTCATCCCTGAATCATTGGTCTATACATTTATTAACCAAAATGGGCTCCCTCCTCCTCTTCAATGTGAAGGATGTGAAATCAATCCACCTGAACTACAGGGACAGAGAGAAGAGGGTGGTCTCTCTCATGCTGGCCACAGAGAGTATGGATTCAATTACTTACTGCCTTGTTTCTCCAAAGTATCACAGGCTCCACCTTCTTCCCTGTCTAATAAGAGATTTAAGTGCCGGCAATGATGAGAGTGTCCATTGCCCCATGCAGTGGAAAATTACTGCATTTGCCTGCACTGCATCCACTCCCCCTTATTATGGTTTGACTCTGCTTTTCCTCCTACACTGATTCTCCACTCCTTTCAGTAGAGTTGAGGGTGGTACACTTTTGAGCTCCCTATGTTCCTAAGTGAAAGTCTGGTGTACAGGATTTAGACTTTCCTTTCCACCAAAGAACAAATATATTAAGCTATCATTTCTACCCACAGTTCAGCTTCTTCAATTGCACCATCTTTGTCTTCAGGGTAATCATTTAAGTCTTTTATTATATACACAGTTTTATCATTTGATAATAAATGGGAAATGTGACTTTGCTATTCCTAAGAATAGCAAATAAGAATTTTCTCATGAGCATAAAGTAATTGAGATAAGATGAAAAAAATTAAGTGTGCTGAAACTGGATAAACCCTTGGCTTCCATCATACTCATTGGGCTGAATCCGGTGAAATGAAGGTTCAATTGTGAGGTAGTAAATACAACTGAACAATCTGTGTGAAATGCATTAAAGTTGGTGGTGAAAATCTAGTCTGTATTTTGAGATTTTATGACCTTAGTTCCCTGAAACAAATCCTCTCGTGTATAATCCTACAGATGATCTTCCTCATAATCAACATTTGTACACATTTCTATGAAGTAACAGGTTAACTATAAGGAAGGGAATTTTGCTGGTAAGTCTATCAAACTCGTTGTAAATTGTCTTCTTTATTCCAGAAATAGTGTTGTGCTCATGTAGATCCAATCAGAGACGTAATGGTATTGTGTGCACCTGTGTGTTGTGTGTGTGTTTATGCATATACATGACTAATTAATAAAAATGGATCTTTCAAGTTAACTAAATAGAGTTATCATACAATTATACAGAAATTAATTATCCTATTAGAATTCTGGTGAAGATGTTTCTCTGCCTCCTCCCTCCTGCTGCTTCCTTGTCCATTAACCCTTCAATAAAACATGTGTAGTAGGTATTTACATCATCTCCCCTTCCTTCTTTCTTCTCTTCTTTCCCCTTCTCTTCCTCCCTTTCTTCCTTCTTTCCTTCTCTTATCTTTCTTTTTTCTCTCTTACTTTCTCTCCTTCTTCTCTTTTTCCTTCTTCAGTCTTTCATTTCTTCCTCCCTTTCATTCATTTTTTTTTTTTCTACCCTTGGTACCTATTTCCCTTTTTGTTTCTGTCATTACCCTGATTTTCCCTGGAGACTACTATTAATTCCTTCCCAGTAAATGTGGTAGGGAGAGGCTGATCTCCACCCAGATCTTAAGGACAGGTTAAGATTAAACAAAAGTTTTCACATTACATTTGTATAAGATAAACCAGCGCTTCACTCTTTACAGGGACTAGCTAAGTGTTGGACACAAAATCCAGTATAGGCCAATTGGATTCACCAAGAATTAGCTCCGGGATATTTGCTAAACTTGTCAGGAAAGAAAAGTTTTCCCTTTACACAAATTCCTAGCAATGGAAGGTAAACATTTACAGGCAGTATTGGCCAAAACATAAATCACTAAGGCCTCAAAACAAAACCAACTAAACAGTACTCCAGGCAGAGAGGTCTGAGTCTTTCCTTAGGACTTTTCAATTACCTGACGTAATAAATTCCTTTCATTGTTTCCTTTCATTCCTACCATTGTGAGTAGTTACAGTTTTTACCTTAAAGTGACTTGCTGAAATAAAAAATTCTTAACAAAATGATTTTCATATAAGCCAGTACTTCATTTACTCAGTTAGAAAACAGGAAGCTAATTATATTGAATCTAACCATCTGATTTGTGGTTCCAACTTAGCAACTCAAGAAAAGCCTGAGAAATTTGGAAATATACTTATGAAGATATGGATACACTAGATTTTTCATTATCTGCTATTTATTTTTTCATCCTTTATACAACTTTGCAGTTGTAATTTGACTAGGCGAGTAAAGAGTGGGCTTCCCAGGGGGTGCCAGTGGTAAAGAACATGCCTGCCAATGCAGAAGACTTGAGGGACGTGGATTTGATCCCTGAGTTGGGAAGATCCCCTGGAGGAGGGCATGGCAACCCTCTCCAGTACTCTTGCCTGGAAAATCCCATGGACAGAGGAGCCTGGCGGGCTACAGTCCATAGTGTCCCAAAGAGTCAAACATGACTGAAGGGATTAGCATGCACACATAAAGAGTGACATACTTTACTTCCTTTTAAATGCTTTAGGACTTCTAGTGAAATGCCTTTTTCAAACTACAACCCATCATTTAAGAACCTATTTCCTCAGGAGTCTCTGAATAAACCAGTAAGTAATTTATTAAATAAGGCTCACCTAGGAGTCATTGTTTACTTAATTCTCTTTTTAAAGGTAAGTAGATGAGACAGTCACCTACAATGTAAGTATCAAAATGATTGAAAAGGGCTATTCAGGGACACTCCAAAGGCAGTGAATAGCCCCACTGTCTCAAAATTTACAAAGTGAGGCATATTAACTTTATGTCATGAATAAAATGCAAATTTATCTTCCAATTACAATTGATATTTTAGAGTTTACTATTGGTGGCAGCTGTAGGGACAATTAAAGAATTCTAATTAAAGCTACTTGAAACAGATAAAACCTATGCCAGATTCCTCCATCTAAGGCAGTTTCTGTTAAAGATGGAAAAGGATCAACAGTGACTTTTAATTTAAATCAAGAACAGGTTTGTTTACCTATTACATGCTACTCCCACTAATAACATAAGGAATGCATACATAGATTATGTAATGAAGGATGTATATGTTCAACATTGGCAGAGTTGTGATGATTACGGACAAGAATTAATCAGCATTCCTCATGCCATACACAATGCAGTTAGAATAGAAACAGCAAATCTGTTCAAGTAATGCAAACAAGCTGCATAAAAGGCTAAACAAGTAAAAGTATATCATCAGCCATGACTCAAATTACATCTTCAAATTGTGTGCCAGCTTCCTCTAAATTAGCCACTTAAGAAACTCTCGAACAGACTTTATAAAACTGGAAAGTACTGCGTTTCCTCAGGTTTACAATTTTGTCAGAGTATGGGAGTGCATTTAATAATTCAGGGTGTAAATTAACCGTTACTCGATGCAACAGATAGAGTGCAGACTTATGTAATGTTTTTCTTAGTGATGAATCTGTCGATAACCCTCAGAAGTTCTACATCTATCCATGGGGACAAAGTTGCTCAAATTGCCTAAGAAAATGTCAAATTGTAGTTTTACCACTAAATTTTTTTCAGTTTTTTTATTCTTCACATTTCGTATGTGTCTCAACATTTTCCATCAAACTGTGAAATCAAGCATTTCAGTTTTTGTTGTAGTCATTGCTTGTTTTCCTGTTTTGAATATATTGAGGGTCCTTGAGATTTTAAAGGACTGAAATAATTACCATTTGTTTCTTTCAGATTTGGAACTACTCATTGTTTAACCATTGTTTCAAAGAAATGCAAAAAGGCAAAATGGTTGTCTGAGGAGACCTTACAAATAGCTGTGAAAAGAAGAGAAGTGAAAGGAGAAAAGGAGAAGAGGAAAGATATACCCATTTGAATGCAGAGTTCCAAAGACTAGTAAGGAGAGATAAGAAAGCCTTTCTCAGTGATCAATGCAAAGAAATAGATAAAAACAAAAGAATGGGAAAGACTAGAGATCTCTTAGGAAAGTTAGAGATACCAAGGGAACATTTCATGCACAGATTGGCACAATAAAGGACAGAAATGGTATGGAGCTAACAGAAGCAAAAGATGTTAAGAAGAGGTGGCAAGAACACACAGAACTATACAAAAAAGATCTTCATGACCCAGATAACCACAATGGTGTGATCACTCACCTAGAGCCAGACATCCTAGAATGTGAAGTCGTGTGCCTTAGGAAGCATCAATAAGAAGAAAGCTAGTGGAGGTGATGGAATTCCAGTTGAGCTATTTCAAATCCTAAAAGATGATTCTGTGAAAGTGCTACACTCAGTATGCCAGCAAATTTGGAACACTCAACAGTGGCCACAGGACTGGAAAAGGTCAGTTTTCATTCCAATCCCAAAGAAAGGCAATGCCAAAGAATGTTCAAACTATCGCACAATTGCACTCATCTCACACGCTAGCAAAGTAATGCTCAAAATTCTCCAAGTCAAGTCTCAACAGTATGTGAAACAAGAACTTCCAGATGTTCAAGCTAGATTTAGAAAAGGCAGAGGAACCAGAGACCAAATTGCCAACATCTGCTGGATCATTGAAAAAGCAAGAGCATTTCAGAAAAACATCTACTTCTGCTTTATTGACTATACCAAAGCCTTTGATTGTGTGGATCACAACAAACTGAGGAAAATTCTGAAAGAGATGGGAATACCAGAGTGCCTTACTGGCCTCATGAGAAATCTGTATGCAGGTCACGAAGCAACAGATAGAACAGGACATGGAACAATGGACTGGTTCCAAATCAGTAAAGGAGTACCTCAACGCTACATAATGTCACCCTGCTTATTTCACATATGCAGACTACATCATGCAAAATGCCAGGCTGGATGAAACATAAGCTGGAATCAAGCCTGCCAGGAGAAATATCAATAACCTCAGATATGCAGATGACACCACCCTCATGGCAGAAAGTGAAGAAGAACTAAAGAGCCTCTTGATCAAAGTGAAAGAGGAGAGTGAAAAAGTTGGCTTAAAACTCAACATTCAGAAAACTAAGATCATGGCATCTGGTCCCATCACTTCATGGCAAACAGATGGGGAAACAATGGAAACAGTGACAAACTTTATTTTGCGGGGCTCCAAAATCACTGCAGATGGTGACTGCAGCCATGAAATTAAAAGACTCTTGCTCCTTGGAAGGAAAGTTATGACCAACCTAGACAGCATATTAAAAAGTAGAGACATTACTTTGCCAACAAAGGTCCATCTAATCAAAGCTATAGTTTTTCAGTAGTCAGGTATGGATGTGAGAGTTGGACTATAAAGAAAGCTGAGTGCTGAAGAATTGATGCTTTTGAACTGTGGTGTTGGAGAAGACTCTTGAGAGTCCCTTGGACTGCAAGGAGATCCAACCAGCCCACCCTAAAGGAGATCAGTCCTGAAGCTGCAGCTCCAATACTTTAGCCACTTGATAGGCAGAGCTGACTCATTTGAAAAGTCCCTGATGCTGGGAAAGATTGAAGGTGGGAGGAGAAGGGGACGACAGAGGATGAGATGGTTGGGTGGCATCACTGACTCAATGGACATGAGTTTGAGTAAACTCTGGGAGTTGGTGATGGAGGCTTGGCATGCTGCAGCCCTTGGGCTTGCAAAGAGTCAGACACAACTGAGCGACTGAACTGAACTGATTGTTTAATCCTCAGAACTCTGGTGATAAGGATTCAGTGGGGAACTTGTGAGATACAGAAATTTCTGTCAAATGGTAGGTTTGAAATGGAAACTCGGGTCTAAGGAAATTCTGGTACAAAATGCTTTCTCATGTATACAATAATGAAGGAACACTTCTAGTCATGCTTTCTGAAGTGCATTTAGGCTTTTAATGAAAATAGGCATGACTATCTGTGTAAAGAATCAAGGGCAAAGAAGAAAAACAATGAATATTAAGAAAATTTCATTCTCATTTTTATAGTCATGAGCCAGCTTGCTCCTCATGAAGAAAGTTTAGACAAATTTGAAAACCTTATTCCTTTCTTGTGACTGGGAGTCAACTAAACAATCTTAATTCTCAATTTGTAGTTTTAATATCTATCCACTTTCTTCTCAAACATTTAGGTTTCCAGAGATGTTAAATAAGAGAGAATGATTTTATATCCTTTGATGGAATTTCTAACAAAGAATATAAAAACAGACAAATAAATTATACTGAGTACAGAATTATGCTTAATTTTTTTAATGCACTAATTTTGGTCAGCATTAAACTTTGAACTTCATGTATTTACATATGTGTTAGGAGAAAAGATTGTCGTATATAATTATTGCATTAGAATGTTTGTGAACAAATACAAATAATAAATTTAAGCTTTTGCATGCAGTGAAGATGGGATAAATTGAGGGGGATGAATAATCAGTCACTTGTGGATGATGGGTAAGGATTGAGGTAACAAAAGGTCAAAAGAATATGGGTCACTGGGAAGAGGGGGAAATGGAAGAATTCACCTGTAGAAGTTTTTCTTGGGTTTCCATTTCTTCTCTGGACTTCCCTGGTGGCTCAGACGGTAAGGAGTCTGCCTGCAATGTGGGAGACCTGGGTTCGATCCCTCGGTTGGGAAGATACCCTGGAGAAGGAAATGGCAACCTACTCCAGTATTCTTGCCTGGAAAATCTCATGGACGGAGGAGCCTGGTAGGGTATAGTCCAGACGGTCAGAAAGAGTTGGACATGACTGAACGACTTCACTTTCCATTTCTTCTTTACTTTGTCAGTATGGAAGAAGGGCACTAATCAAATAATGATTAGAATGAAGGTGAACATACAACTGTGGTAGGTGAGTCCTGGATCTCAGTCTTTGCCCTTCCTCTCTTTTATTTATCCACACTCGCTCCTTGGATAATCTCATCCAGGCTCATTATTTTAAAATTTATATCACCAGCCTATAAATCTACCTTGAACTCCAAGTCCATAGATCCAGTTGTATGCTTGACATCTTGAATGTTTGAGAAGCAGCTCAAACTTAGCACATCTAAACCCAAAATTCAGCCTTTGCTTTTCAGTTAAGGGAAGGGTCACTTCACTTTTCCAGTTATTCACATCAAAGGCCTTGGAGTTATTAGTAATTTCTCTTGTTCTTACATACCTAAAGCTCTACCTGTCTATACAAATTCTATTTCCTTCATTTCCAACGAAGTGCTGAATTCAACCTTTTTTTTACAACCTCCAAGGCTGCCACTCTACTTCCACCACTTTCTTTCACTTGGATATGGCGATGGTCTCCCCAGACTGGTCTCCTTTCTTCCATTCCTGACCTTCTGTAGTCTTTTTCTTAATCCAACTCAGTAGTCAAAGTAGTCCTTTTATAGGTTGGATCATGTCTCTCTCCAACTAAACCCTCCAAATATTTCCCTTCTCACTCTGAGTAAAGGTCAAAGTCCTTAATGTGACACAGCACGGTCTTGTCTCTGTTCCTCCTCTAATATTGCCTACTATTCTCTCTCTTACCCATTGCACTCCAGACACCATGACTTCTGGTCCTTGAAAACTTTGCTGGTCTCTGAAAACTCCAGGCCTTTTCTTGTCACATGGTCTTGTTACTTGATATTCCCTTTGCCAGGTAGGCTGTTTCCAAGATATCCACACTGCTTACTCACCTACTTAATTGCCTCCTTCAGCATGCATGCTAACTCACTTTTCATGCCTGACTCTTTGCGACCCTGTGGACTGTAGCCTGCCAGGTTCCTCTGTCCATGTGGTTCTCCGGGCAAGAATACTGGAGTGGGTCGCCATTTCCTTCTCCAGGGGATCTTCCTAACCCAGGAATCGAACCTACATTGGTGGGCAGGTTCTTTACCACCAGCACAACCAGGGAAGCCCCTTGCCTCCTTCAGGCCATACCGCAAATGTTACCTTCTCTTGTTAGGCTTTCCCTAACTACTCATTTAAAATTCCAACTCTCTTCCACATCCTCTCCCCCCATTTGCAATATCTAATCTCATTTTCTCTCCTTATTTGTATTCAAATTATATATTACTATATGACATATTTATTTACTTCTTTATGACCTTTCTCTTTCCACTAGAATACGAACCCTAAGAGAACACAAATTTCTGTCCTATGTGCTTATGAACATATTCTAGCTGCCTAGAAGAGAGACGAGCACATGATAAATGTGTAATCTCTCTTTATTGAGTGAATTAATTCATTAATAAGGGCTTTGAAGAGGTACAAGTTACTTTAGAGCCTGTAATACGTGAATTTAACAAAGTCATAAAAGTTGAGAAGTTTCTTGTAAAAGTGAAGCATTAGCTAATTTCTGAAGAATAAAGAGGCATTACCCAGGAAAAGAGAGAAGGAACTAAAATTCCAGATATTAATAACAAAATGAACAAAATGTCTTGAGGTGAGAGGCAAGACCCATCTTGCAAGTATGAGGATGGAAGAAAGTCTAAATGGCTGGAGCACTGAGAAAGGGATGGCATGAAATGGGATGAGACTGCAGAGCTAAATTGCAAGTTCCTTGCAACCACATTTAGGATCTTATTCTAAGAGCAATGGGAGATCACTGACAATGAGCATGGAATCTCAAGAACTTTGTGTGTATGTGTTTTAAAAGAACTGCTTAGGCTGCAACATAGAAAATGTTTGAAAATTGACAGGAATGAATGGAAAGAGAATACTGTGGTAGTGATTCAAGTGGCCCCCACGAGAAACGACAGCAACTCAGACTAGGAAGGTGGCATGTCTCAGGTTCTTTGAACCTTCCTCTTTCTTTCTTCTGCCATTCCAGTCTCTTTGGTTCACTACTTTAACCTCAGGTTTTACAAACCCCAGAGTATTTACTTGAGCCTTACCCTCTTCTTTCAACAGGGAAAAGCTTGAAATGAAAAAGCTTCACTCTACCATCTCTTGCCATGCATTCACATGATGCCTGTTCCGTTCAACACAAACACTTTCCACTGACTTTGTTTATTAGTGTATTTATTTCAATCACTCGGTTGACTTTCATGATGATGGTAAATGTGTCAGGGGGAACGTTTTATTTATTTTGATATCTCCAGTAGTTGGCACATTGAAGATCACAATAATTCTTATTGAATAAATGAAAAATCAAATCAATTGCTGGTTTGCAAACACAAAAATTATTCACAATGTTCTTCTTGCTGCTGCTCCATAGACATCACAAATTTTAGAGGGATAGAGGTCTTTTCCTATGATCAAAGTATATAAGCTACAGATTAAATAATCTATTAGTGTTTGCATGTGCACTTGAAGCTCAAACATACATATGTATAAATAGACATCTCAATAATACATAAATATATCTAAAATGTCCAAATTATATGAAGAAAATAATATATTGGGGGAGCAATTTGTGTAAATAATTTTCAAAACTGTTCCAGATGACTGCAAGTGGGACGCAGTGAAATATTAAATTATTAAAACACCCCTAAAATGCTCAAAAGATTTAATGTAGACTTCCCCAAATTCCTTGATTGCCAGAGAAGATATGAAGTATTATAAGATGTTGAGTCATTAAGTTCAACTGCAACTGTAATTGAATGGTGGCAGAATCTTTTACACGAAAGATGTTTAATAACCTACACTGACCCTTAGCTACTGGAAGCATGAATTGAATTGTCAGCTAAAAACAACACATATATATGCGCACACAGATTAATCTATCTCCATGGCCCCCTACATTAATTCAATATTAATAAAACTAAATATTTATAAGTAATTAAAAGTATGAATGAAATTACATGGTAATTCATGAAAAGTGAGAAAAGGTTTTGATGGGCATAATAAGAATTTTCAGCTACATATGTTTTATGATTATATCAAAGGTTGAACAGTGCCATTTAAATGTTTTTCTTTTCTAACCTTCCTTCCAACTGTGCAATTTTTCTGAAGCCATATAATTTTAAACAGAAGATCACTTTTCAGAAAAGTTGTAAGCAGAAGATCATAATTCAAACCAAGCAACCAGATTCTCCTAATATCTAATTATTAAAGAAGTCAGTAATTCAGTCCCATATTAAGAATGCTTTACATGTAGTTTTGTACATGATTAGAATGACTTTTAAAAGTACTGTTCTTGGAAAGAGACATGGACACTGCTTCCAATTTGTGAAATTACAACACCTGCTAACCAGAATGATTTTGTCATAAGAAACATATTGTAAACAAAGCACAGACTTAGAATGAAAAGACAGTTCAGTTGACATTCCATTTTATATAAATACATGGAAAATAAGAAATATTGACTTAAAAAATGGCCAAAAAATTCTGAATTGCAAAGACATAAAGATAGATCTTAAACCAAGTTATTAAAAGATTAGTAACAAAACTTACAAATAAGCAAAAATGCCTATATACCTATACTTATATGTATGCAAATAAAATCTCAATTTGTGTTCACTGTGTTTATTTCAAATAACATTTTTTTTCTCCATCAAAAAAAGAGTAGAAATAAAATGGGGAATAACTTCTGCATAAAACATGTAAACTAAAACAACTGATACCAATAAAGACACTTAAAAATGTGCATTATTTTCCAGAAACCATATGAAATTATCTGGTTCAATGTCTAAATAAGTTATAGAGTTCCGCTGTCTTCCCTTTTTGGTTAATTCAAGCTATTTTGAAGAATTATTCTCTTATCATTACATATAAACCTCAAAGCATTTGTATCCTTGAAGATGTCAAGTAAGGAAAGTATTATCATGAAAATCCGGTTTTGCCATATTGTTGCTTACACCAAAATATAATAAAGAAGCAAAGCAACTCACCTGCAAAATTGCTGAATACCCAGAAACTCTCATGATTCCAGTTACCTAATTCGTCTTTCTCACACTATATAATCCAATTCTGCTGCCATGGCCAAAATATTTTATACTAGTGATATTATTCTAACAGAACACATCTTGAAATTTATAACACTGACAAAAATCTTCTCATGTGGTCTTTTTTTCTGTGACCATGAACTCTTTCAATTGTCTAATGCTCCGTGTTTGGAACCATATTAATGATTTCCAAGATGTAATACTGTGTTCTACATTTCTCGTAGTTTATGAAGCAGCAAAAAAAAAATTAGATCTTTGTTCTGGGAAGCAGCGAAGTAATAGTTAAGTGCCTTCACCACCAAATAATAAGCAGGGTGGACCACGATATTCTACAATAAAAAAGTAACCTGAGTATTGCTGGGAGTGGCTGAAGGTAGAATTCCAGTGTTGTGCATTTCTTCATGTACTTTAATGCTTTTAAGTATTATCACCAAGACTTTTCATTCACAGCACAAGGAGTTCATGGAAAGCTTTCTCGCGGCACTCTTATGATGAAGGAAGGAAGAAAGTTTGGATATACTCTTTACTTCCTCTATTTTGGGGAACTTTTAAAGCTTTCAACAAGAATATCTCCTTTAGAAATATGAAAGGCATCACGTTCTTTCTTTCCTTTAAATATATAAGAAAGACAAAAATATATGAAGAAAAAAGATGAACAAAACTGGAATATTTTATGAAAATTTTATATACAGTATTCATTCTGCTGATGTAGAAGCAAGTTTAGAATGAAAAATGTTTTTATCATAAACAGAATTAGACTTTCAGGATAAAATGCTGGTTATTTAAAATCTCACAAATAAAAATTTGTTCATGGAAAAAGAGATCTTTTGAATACTAAAGTCCTTTATTCAACAACACAGAAATTTCACAAAAACAACTTTACTGGGCAAATTGAATGTGTTTTTTTTTTAAGGTTTTTTTTTTTTTTTTTTTACAGTTTTGTACATGCCCCATAAGTAATTTTCTTTAATAAATACACTGTTTTCCAAAACTGCTTTTTTAATAATTGCACAAGCATACATACACCTTACACAAATATCTATTAGAAAATTTAATAGATAACTGCACAGTTCAGAATAGGAGAACACTGTGAAAGGAGTACATTTTGTGGCCCATGTTCCTGAAATCTCTCTGACTTCCTTGCAATTGTGAAAATGAAATCCCTCCTAACATAGTAACTGTCTTTTATTCACTAGGAATACAGATCTCAGTGTGAAACTGCCAAATTTAATAAAAACAAAATCTGAAACATTTAGCTGTTACATGAGAACCAACTGTGTGATATCACTGTGAATCTAGCCATGATCAAAGACCCACAACGGTTTTTTGCTGAACATATTTGACCCTGAATAGTGTGTTCAATTAACTGCTTTCTTTTTTTCATTATTTGATTACAGAGACAATCAGCTTAAAGACTTTATATGCTTTAGTATTGTACAACTTACATGCCAGGGGTTCTGAATGAAAGGAAGAGAATATTCCTTTCTTTTAGTGACTGCTTAATATTAATTCATAGGAAGTATTCCATCTCTTGCTTCCTATGAATGTGTTTAGAAGAAAGTTGGGTGTTGGGAATTAAGCAACAGGAGACACTTCTATATATTCTTATAGGAGGAAGCCTATTACTGTTCTCCCTCCCAAGAATGGACATACTGCTAGTTTGTAAATATGCCCTCCACTTGTGCACAGACAGGCAGAATCCATCAGAAAGCCACTTTGGGTTGAAACCCTGGAAAGAGAGACATTAGCACTCTGATGTTCTTGTGATGTTAGGGTGCTGAGTGAGAGCCGACAAAGGGATGGGCCCACTGCACTACTTGGCATCAGCCCAAGTACTTTCCATAGTCTCCCCAGATGCAGACACACGATGGCATTTTCTCACCTACACCTAGAGAAGGCAAGATTCCTCTGTACGTGACCTCGCACACCAAGTTTTTTATTTGGCTTATCTGAGATGTAATTTTTAAGTTGTAAAGATAGCCCACATGACCTACAGCTGATTGCTATCTTCTGAATTTTCTTGATTCTGAATATGAAACATACAGCAAGGAATTTTTAAAAGTTACACTTCATTGGTATTTAAGAATCATGAAAAGTGTAAATCTTTCAATCACTCCCTTTGTGCTGCCGTGATATGCTTTATAAGTTCTCAATACATAAACTTCTAAGTGAGAAAATTGAGGGGAGGCCAGAGGAGTGATACCGTTCTTCAGCATCACCAAAGGGAACCTTATATGCACCCTCCATTACATAAATAGCTTAACCCAAAGCATTAAAAAATGGGTGGCTAAAAAAAGGACAACATCAGGAATAAAAACACATAAGGAATTTAAGAAAAGCTGCACTTCCCCATATCAATAATTAACAGATTATTTCACTAAAAAATTGAATTCACATGTAAAAAATCACATTTTACAATATACAAATTCATTCATTCTTTAAGAAAACAAACAAAAACACATCAAGACATGCAATACTAGCATGTATTTGAGACTCACAGTACATTGCAATGAGATCTTCATATGTTACCGTATGCTTAATGCAGCCTGAATAAAAGTTTGTTTCAATTCTGTAATAACAATGATCATTTTCCAAAAAGCAAGGCAAGCTTACCATTCAAGTGTGAAAGTAAGTTTTCACTTACTTGTAATTCATTAGCAAATTGGTTTAAAAAAGTCAAATAAAATTAAAAATGGAACAAGAAAGAACTCATATAGCTCTTATTGGTCCCACAGCAGAAATAGAACTTCTAACTAGAACCTTCAAAGGAATATACATCAAGTAGAAAGCTATCTCAAAATTAATATACAGCATGTTTTAATTTGCGATCATATAATTTTCTTCTCTAAACATGGATAAGTGTAAAACAGTGAATTTTCTTTAAAAAAGCTATTTGACAGTAACTGTAGACCTTGTATCCATACTCTAGGCAAAGTAAGTCACACTGGTTTTCACACTGGCATTTGTAAGTACCTTCTCCCCGACTTGCCAGCACTCTACCAATGAAGTGCTCCTTCTGCTTTAAAAAAAAAACCTCCTCTGTCTGTATTTTTCCCATTCAAAACTACAACTAGCCTTTTTAAATTATTCATCTGCTAGTCTTTCTAAAACTTTGTTCCTTTCATCACCCTCTCCCTTCTCAAGTTATTTTTCTTCACCTGATCCATGTTGCTAAGTTTTCAGCAGGTCAATGGATGTCACAGGCTAAAACAACTGGCTACTGACTAGAAAACAAAAAGATACAGTAATATGGCAACTGGCATACTCTATGTGTTTTTGCTAAACTCTGTCTTATTTCTGAAGCTGAAAACAGTCTTTATAATCTGGGGGAAAAAAAGAGAGAGAGAGAGGAGAACTAAAACTCGTAGGGATCATGCCACCACAAACATCTGTCCTAATGGGCCAGCCTAAAGAACACTGACTGCAGAAGAAAACCAAACATTATGAGAAAAGGTAGCTCAGGTCCTATGAAACATTAGCTCCTTTTGTTTGGGGGCTGTTTGCATTTATGGAATTCCACAGACTGTGGCCCTGCCTTCTCAGGAATGGAAGCATCTGGTGATGGTGACGAGAAGGGGAATGGGAACCATGGAACATTTCACGGAGGGCCTAGGAGAAGGCCACGGTTTTAACTGGGAGGCTGTGAGAAAGGAAGATCAAAAGAGATTTAACAGCCTCACTTCCATGAATGTGTTTCACTTTTTTGAACTTAAAAATGTACCCAGCCATGTCTCGAGGCAGGAGGCCTTTATGTAATCAAATTTTAAAACAAAACTACACTTTTAATATCACACATGGAATTTAAACAATTGGATATGTTTTATTAAGTGTTTATTTTTTTTCTATGAAAAAAGAAGCAGAAAAATAGGCAAACAAAAAAATACATACAAACAAAAAAAGCCCATGTTGGGCTGGGGGGCGGGGGGGAAGTCAGTCATGAATTTCTCACCTAAGATATGATACTCTAGCCTGTATCCTAGAAAACACTGTTTAAAGAAAGAAAAAAAAAAGTTATCCAACAGATTCTGCATGTTTCAACTACTCTGAGTACTCCGTCTTACAGTGCCACCCAAGACAAGTCAACTACACTAAGGATTTGGGAGGTATACCCTTCTGTACAGTTCGTTTGTAAGCAATGCAAGTGCATAACCACTACTCTAATATAGTGCTCAAAAGATTAATTGAAACTCTCCTAACATCTTCCCCTCTTAGAACAATACAACGGAAGGTAACTGCCGGATGCATCGCCATCTTTTAGTCTCGTAAAACTTGGCATCAAGTCTCTACGGAAAGATGCATGGCAAAACACGCCACTGCTGTTGCTGCTCCTAGAAACAACTGGCAAAAAAATATTTAAAGCTAAAATTTATTGCTCCAGATTTAACTCGCAGAACCAGAGTGTTGTGAACAAACTGTTAATCTCCATAGATGCTCAGACATGATTGTCTTCTTGTGTCTAAACACACAAAATACAAGCTGCTATCTGTACAGTTTACAGTACTGAAACACATATATTTGAAAATGAAGTATAGATATGTACTTTGCAAAGATACATGATTTTACAGCAGGGGTTTACCCAAACTTATTTTTTACAGCCACTTTCAAAATAGACAACAACTTCACTAGGATAGCTAAATTACATCAAAGAAAGAATCAGTGTATTGAAAGTAAATAGACTGGCCAATTCCCCAAGCTCCCAGATTATTTTTATATGTCTTTTTTCTTTTCTTTCCCTTTTTTTTTTTTTGAAGAAACCCCTATACATAAAATGAAAATAATATCTGGATATTTTCTTCAGTGGTGGACTAAGCAGTTTCTTAAAACAAGACATTAGTTTGCCCTTCACTTCCAAATGCCTTGAAAATAAGATATACTACTGCTTTAAAAGAACCATCGGAATGCTTCAGCGCTGGGAACAGGTGTTCTCTATAAAAAAAGAGCAAGAAAACAAGTTAAGCTTTCTTTCTATGCCAATATAAAATTAGAATTTCTCCTTTACACTTCAGCAATATTTCTAGTCAGTCATACACAAATAATGACTTGCATATTTCAACATTTAATAAAAAAAATGTTTAATCTTAGAATATTACAAAAATTAGAATATTGAATTTAATGCTAATTTACTAAATATAATGATTAAAGCACACTGATCTAAAAATTAGAAGAAACACAGCTTAGAACATGGATGGCAATCAGAAGAAAGGGGAATGTACCAACTACTAACCAACAGTAAGAAGATCAGCCAGCAAGTGTACTTAAAATCTGTATCTGCTACGTACGCAGCCTATGTAAGGCTGATGTTTCAAATTTAGTGAAGTAATTTCTTCATTCTGGAGAATTTCTTTTATGACAGGACAACAACAAATGTAACATCCATATTACTTCTATATTTAACTACTAGTGCTAAACATTCCTATATATAATCTAATATGAGCTATACTGAAAAATATACCTCTATTTTAAAATGTCTGCATTTGCAACAAATTAATGTCATATACACAAATCAAACTTACAACTAACCAATGATACTCAATAGAGCAAAAGGATCTTTTTGCACCAGAAAAATACTATAGTTTTCCAATGGAGTAACAGGCAACACTAAACATATGAGCAATTCTTTTAACAAGAAGTTTACAGTTACTATGGGGATTTTGCAAGATAAACAGTAGTTAAGCTGTCAAATTTTTCTTTATATATTAACATTACAGTAGGTCACCATTCCATACTCTTCGTTATAAAACAGAATCACATGAGTGTATGTTGAAAGTACATGAGGAACAACTAGCCAAGAGTAAATCTTGATATGGGGCAAATAAAAAACTTCCTTTTTTTCCTTAGACCCGTCCAACAAACCTATGGAGCCTATAAGATAGCTGCTCAAGATGAATAAGTATATAAATCAGAAAGTTGAATATTACCAAAATATCTAAGAGGTATAAAAGAACGCACTCATACACACACACTCCTCATAAACACAACTTAAGACAATGTTAACAGCACCTGAATTTTCAGAAAATATATAAAAATTTTACTACAAATACTCTTTAATAGAGGTTAGCTTTTATTTACTTTTTCATACATGACTCATTAGGTTGACACAATCCTACCATAGAGATGTCATCCAAAAATTAAACTGTTATTAATTGATTAAGATTCAAATGAAATTTAAATGAATAAAATAACCATGCTGGCTATCTGCACTAAAAAGGATTTTAAAAAACTGTTCTCATAGTCATTACCATATACTTCACAATAAATGTGTTAAGAACAAACTAACACTATCTAATTCAAATTTGCATATAAGTATACAAAAAATATTTAGCTTGTGAAGTATTTTGTAAAAGCACAAACAAAAAGGTCCAGGGGTGGAGAAAAGGGAGCCCTGTCACACTGTTGGTGGGAATGCAAACTAGTACAGCCACTATGGAGAACAGTGTGGAGATTCCTTAAAAAACTGGAAATAGAACTGCCATACGACCCAGCAATTCCACTCCTGGGCATACACACCGAGGAAGCCGGAACCGAAAGAGACACGTGTACCCCAATGTGCATCGCAGCACTATTTATAATAGCCAGGACATGGAAGCAACCTAGATGCCCATCAGCAGACGAATGGATAAGGAAGCTGTGGTACATATACACCATGGAATATTACTCAGCCATTAAAAAGAATACAACTGAATCAGTTCTAATGAGGTGGATGAAACTGGAGCCTATTATACAGAGTGAAGTAAGTCAGAAAGAGAAACACCAATACAGTATACTAACGCATATATATGGAATTTAGAAAGATGGTAATGATGACACTATATGAGAGACAGCAAAAGAGACACAGATATAAAGAACAGTCTTTTGGACTCTGTGGGAGAAGGCGAGGGTGGGATGATCTGAGAGAACAGCATTGAAACATGTATATTACCATATGTGAAATACATCGCCAGTCCAGGTTCTATGCATGAGACAGGGTGCTCAGGGCTGGTGCACTGGGATGACCCTGAGGGATGGGATGGGGAGGGAGGCGGGAGGGGGGTTCAGGATGGGGACACATGGACACCCGTGGTTGATTCATGTCAATGTATGGCAAAAACCACTACAATATTGTAAAGTAATTAGCCTCCAATTAAAATAAATAAATTTTAAAAAGCTCTATTATTCCCATAAAAATAGTACTTATTAATATTGTAATCCTTACTCCTCATAGTTTAATATGTCTTCCTCTTCCCAGTTCACTATGCATACCTGGATCCCATCATTTGACTTGGCTGAGGAAAAAAACCCCGTTACTACTTTTCATATTTACCTTTTAAATGATAAATGTAATTATATGTGCTCATGACACATATTTAATCATTATTAAAGGAACTTATGAAATTACAAGAAAACGTAATATATTCATTCATCCTAATATTCATAATTTACAACACACATATATAAGCAGTAAATGAAAACTTAGTTTACACCAGATGCTAACTTGCTGCCCGATGCCAACTAAGAATACATTTTATATAAGTATGCATACTTATATAAATGTAGTCATTTTTAACAAGATAAGTTAGATCCAAGCATATCCATGCACTGCAGAATCACATATGAAAAATAAACATGTGCATATATATTCATATATATTCACATTTATGTGTACAGTATATGACATAGAGATGCCAACTTGCTCTCAGATGCCAACTGGAAACAAGACTCTAAGTATATACTTATATATCTTGTATCGTGATAAACATATATGTTTATGAAGATAAACAGAAGAAATATATATGGAGCACATTTTTTAAATAAGATGAACTCCTTATGCCTTAGTTTCATTTTTAAATCTCTCTTCAAACTCTTGGCTCTTCCTGTGCCCCTCTCCACCACTCAACTTTATTTGTAATATTTAGAAAAAGCAAGCTTTATAAAATGCCACCTGCAATCAAAGGTCATGGTTGTAAAGAAAAAGATAATCACTTCTCAATGCTTGTTAGCACTAAAAATTAGATAATGCAAATGTGAGAAGGACTTTCCAGGTGGCACAGTGATAAAGAATCTGCCTGCCAATGCAGGAGACTCAAGAGAGGTGGGTTCTATCCCTGGGTCAGGAAGATCCCCTGGAGTAAGAAATGGCAACTCACTCCAGTATTCTTTTTTGGAAAATTCCATGGACAGAGGAGCCTGGAGGGTTACAGTCCATAGGGTCTTAAAGAGTTGGACATGACTGAGCACACACGCATGCCTGCCTGACAGGCAACTATGAGAAAAGCAGAGAGACAGTTTTCTTTACTATCATTACCTGTCACAAAACTGCACACTGATGTGTATATATTAGTATGTATACAATTTTGAGACTGGTATGTATCTCCAAAACAAACAATTTGCTGCTAAAGAGGAAGGGAGAAAGTAAGCAGAGATGCTTCTTTTAAAAATTATTTCTTCCTTTTATTAAAATCTTTGAGGTTGAACCCTAAAAATGATTAGTTGGGAAATCACCTAAAATGTTTTGAGAAAATTTAGGAAAACCACAGGTGCATTAATTGGAATAATCTTCAAGGCATTAACCAGAAACTCGAGGTGAGGCTTCTCTGTTCTATTTCAGGGTTAAAAAAGGTAACAAAACTCTTCAGCGTCCCACAGGCCATGCAAAAACACTGGGTGTACATCCAACCGCCTACCTAATCTTCACTGGGATCATTGGAAAATTCCTTAAGGCCTGGGCTGAATTTTTTTCAGCCAGGACGGGGTAGTAAACTGCTTTCAGAGGTAAAATATTTGGTTTAACTATGGGTTCTGATGAAGTCTGTCCTAACTTGGGGCCATAATGAGGTCATCTTTGTAACAGGACTTCTATTTTAAATGACTGGGGGACTCAGCACAGCAATGTGGGGGGATTAAGCACCCTGACCAGCTACCATCAGGTTACATAAATTCAAGAGTCCCATTTGGGGAGTCACACTGTTGATGAGATTACAGTGACTTTCTGGATCTCAGTGATGCTTGCAGGAAATCGTTATCCCGAATTGGGAGTAACAGAGAAGCCAGATTCCCCAGTAAGAGAAGGGAGCAGGGAGGTAAAGAATAGAATTGAATTGATCAGCGTTGTTTAAAGCAGCCTTCATAGCTCACGCAGGTGCCAACGCTGACAAACAGCAGCCTTGCTCCCGGGAGGCCTGGAGAGAGCCCTACAGCCCCTGGTTCTCCTTCCGGGACTGCCGTGAAGTATGTCGGGGGAATTCATCCCTACACGCGCCAGACCAGAACGATGGTAACGATGACCCTATATGCGAGACAGCAAAAGAGACACAGATGTAAAAAACAGTCTTTTGGACTTTGTGGGAGAAGATGAGAGTGGGATGATTTGAGAGGGTAGCGTTGAAATGTGTATATTAACATATGTGAAGTGGATCGCCAGTCCAGGTTTGATGCATGAGGCAGGGTGCTCAGGGCTGATGCACTGGGATGACCCTGGGGGATGGGATGGGGAGGGAGGTAGGAGGGGGGTTCAAGATGGGGAACACATGTGCGCCTTTGGCCGATTCATGTGAATGTATGGCAAAAACCATCACAATATTGTAAAGTAATTAGCCTCCAATTAAAATAAATGAATTAATTAAAAAAAAAGATGCTCATCACTAATCATCAGGAAAATTAAAAAAAAAGAAATGCCTTCCGTTCTCCTCCTAATTTACTTTAAAAAGCAAATTGTTGAATAAGATAACTGTAATCCATGCCTAAGTACATTTTACATTTACTTCTTTTAAAAAACTGAATACAAAAAATTATCAATATGTCTCTGGCAGAAATGTATTTCAGTTTGATTCTCATTAAATTAGCAATGAAGAAATTATTAAACTACCTAAAAACCAATAGACATCCCCAAATCTGCTACCTTAAGAATGTGAGCATAATTTTCTCTTTTGGTGCCTGCGAGGCTGTCACGTGAACCATGGCATCTTTAGGTTGGGCACACATCTACGTACAAGCAAGCGTGAGGTCGCTTCAGGCGTGTCTGACTCCATGCGCCCCCATGGACTGTAGCTTGCCATGCTCCTCTGTCCATGGGATTCTCCAGGCAGAAATACTGAAGTGGGTTGCCATGGCCTCCTCCAGGGGATCTTCCCCACCCAGGGATTGAACCCTTGTCTCTGGCATCTACCTGCATTGAGAGGTGGGTTCTTTACCACTAGCGCCACCTGGGAAGCCCCACACATCTACATACTCTTGTTTAAAATATGTTCAGTCTAATAAAAACTCATCTCCTAAATGCTGAAATTGAATATCTGTATCTTCATACATATGAGTTTATATGGGATTGGCTATTCATGTCTAGCCAGATACGTATGTAAAATTTGTTGCAGTATTCAGGACACCAAACAAAACTAATCATTTTTAATAAAGCTAGACACAAGTTTTCAGACCATATAAAAGACAACTCGATGTTGAAATTTGCTTCGGAATGCATGAAAATTATAAATTGAAATATAATTAAGACATTAGCAAATTCTATAACTAAAGTTAAATATATCTTTCCAAGATGTATTCATGTAGTTTCTGATCCAAAGACTCGGTGGTTCACCCAGGTCTTCAACACTCTACTGTGAAACAGGATGGCTTTAATACAATACATTCTAAGCTGAAGTCAGTATTTTGAGGTACCATTACTCTTATATTCATCAAAAATTTCCTATTTCCCCATTTGTTATTAATTGAAAAAGCATAAATCATCCAATCATTTTCTGATCCCCATATAATAATGGGAAGTATGCTTTTTCCACCCAACAACAAAGCAATTTCGAACTGCAGTTAGCCAACACAGCCTCTTCTAAACTCTTTTGAAGTGTCGTTTTCACTGTGAGAAGCCCCACTATAAGTTTACTAAACTTCTGAGCATCTAAGTCCTTGAAACCAGAACCTCTTACTGCATTTGATTTAGCTCTATGCAACAGAACTTGAAAACCTTAATGAATCACTGAAATTTTGCAATAGGAAATACATAAATAAATATGATAAAGAATACTACGGCTCATTGTTTGCCTTTAGATATTTGATTATATTTTCTTTTGGCTTCATATGAAACAAGCTTTGGAGTGTTGTAGATGAACAAAAGGAAAAGAAATCCTGATGGTAAAAAAAAAAAAGAAAAACCACTACTTTTTCTGATTTGACTCACAGAGAATGCTAAAATATCAAATTATATAGGTTCTTAATTTTTGCACTGACAAAATTTCAAAACCTAATTGGAGAAATGGAAAATTCTTTTATATGTACTGTACAATAGTGAAAACACATGCACATGATTACAAATTTGGATGATTAGTAAATATGGTCTAAAATTATACCAAGTAAATGTTAGAGACTTTCAAATGTTTTAGGCAAAAATATTATTCTATATCCTATTTATAAATAGCATATTTTAAAAATCATAATCCAATAACTATAGTAGAACTATTAGCAAGCACAAGTATAGCATAGGTCAGTTAGAGAGAACAAGTAATTTATGATAAATGATAAGCTCAAAGTCCAGTAATTCACTGTTATTGTAATAAAAGCAACTTTATATTTTAATAATAATACTAATATTTCAATAATAATTCCAATGTTTTAAGATATATGGATTAATATAAGTATATAATGTTTCCATTCTTTAAAGTACACCTTCCTTACTTTCTCTTTTTCTCCTGTTATAAGATGTATGTGATATCTATCAGATTAATTTTTCTTATAATTCAGATTCACTTATAGCTGTATAAATCTTTGGTATACTCACACCTTATTTTGGCTATGATCCAGATATAAATTAACAACACCTATCAAATGCCACTAACTGGAATATTAGACCCCTCTTTAAAAGGGAGAAGAGCACCAAATAAGTAACTGCATAACTTTTATGACCCAAATTTTTGGAGGTCTTAATCACAACTGTAAGGAGCATGCCACATTTCTGGTTTCCAAACTGACATCTGTAGCTAGAATTTCTCTGATTAATGGTGGAACCCAGAGATGGCTTTTTCATTAGTATTGAATCTGCAGGGTCTATTGCTCCTGCTACTCCCTATGCCTGGCAAACGGGAGGGCTCTTCCTTTTTCCTCCTTCTACAAGACCACCACCACCTTCCCCATCACCACTGCAGTGGTATGACTTTAAACTTAGCTAACTTTTGTAAATGGAAAGATGAGATTGTATACTAGGTTGGAAAAGTGCTAAATCAAATCAACCAGGTAGCTAAACCAGTAATAAAGACAACTGTCCAAAGGGAGATATGTGTATGGGAAAGGAGTGGGCTTGTAGGAAGAACAGTAACAGTTTGACACCAAGATTCAAACTGGCCTACAAGTGGCCAAAAATGCACGCACTTTTGGTCCTAGTATCTAAGGTAACTACTTCAGGCAAGTGTCTTGATTAAAGCTATAAAAGATCATATTTCATTTACTTTTGATAAAAACACTTCAAACCACATCCTTCCAATAATAAGTAAATTATTGTATTACAAATAGGTAGTTTAGTGATTAAAATATCCTTGGATTTATAAAAATAAAATATAATAGGATGGTATCAGGATAAGCAGAAAGAGCCAATATTTTCAACAATCCAAAAATTTAAAAGATGTTTTTGAAAATTTATTTTAGATACTATTTTTCACTCACGTATAGGAGGAAGTACGAAAGGAAATGAAAAGTAAAATTGATATTTAAAAAGTGAAAATTAGGTTAACAAAATCAATAGTCAAAAATGACACATCTTTATGAAAAATATATATCCAAATATATATGGATATATAAGAAATGAATCTGAATATATATATGAATATATGAATTCATATATATGGCAAAGCCACAAGTTAAATGAGTCTTATCCGCCCTCAAAATCACTCTACTGATTACTGTTGACTGCAACAATACCTTTAGGTGAGATCACTGCTAATTAGTTATTGAAAAACCACCAATATTCTCTTCTTGATCAACTTGTTGGGCAATTTTTTTTAATTTTGGTTTTTTTTTTAAAGCAGACAGTTAACTGTC
The DNA here is from genome assembly GCF_033118175.1 of Dama dama. Taxonomy (NCBI): domain Eukaryota; kingdom Metazoa; phylum Chordata; class Mammalia; order Artiodactyla; family Cervidae; genus Dama; species Dama dama. Next base: position 27,353,700 of record NC_083697.1, on the reverse strand, counting down.
TCCTCATACTGAAAAGAAGGAATATTCATGTGAAATGTGAAGAAATGGGAGGTCACTTAAAAAATTAAGAGGTGATTTTTAAAATTCAAAAGTTATGATTTGGACAGCCTCTAACTTACATTCAAGTAATATACAACAGTTACACCTAATCTCTGTAAAGAATTCAAATTATAGTTCCTCTCTTTTATTTTTTCTATATTACATAAAATCCAAAAAGAAGTTTAATAGAGATTTCTGCTTGGATTAAGTTCTGTAGTGTTTTGAATGTAACCACTTAACGTCACTTGGTCCAGAATCTTCTATGACAAAAATCCAACTCCTGAGATAGACCCAGCCTAGAAATCAAAGCAGGTTTTATGTCCATTAATTACTTGGAGGAATTTAGGGAAAATGGCAAACATTTAGGGAAATGGCAAATTTAGGGAATTTAGGCAAACATTTCACAGTCATTAGACATTATCATTAAAGAAAAAAATGTACTTGGTTAAAACTATACTTCTGAGAATTACATGTTGCTTTTGGAGTTTTTCTTTTTTAAAAAAAAGTTTTTTTTAGTAACTGCAGTTGACATTAAATCAGATATTTAAATTTCACAATCACTTTGACTTTTTGGTTTCTTTCCTTAATTTTCTTTTTAAATAATAAAATTAATAGGTACATAGTCAACAATTATAATTTAATCAATTGATTACATGTTTCCTCTTTGGAAATGCATTTTAGTTAATCTCCATCATTAAAAGGACACACACTCTTAAGCACCTCTACTAACAGGGTATCAGCATATCTTGTACTGAGCAAGTCCTTAAGTCAAATTTCTCCTCAGGGAATTTCCATGTACTACTTCTTTTTCTATGTGTATCACGTATGCTCCATCTTCATGCAAACATAGTCACAATTGCATAGTTAACTAACTAGCAGAGTAAATTAACAAGCCTAATCTTTTTCAGGCATAGGATTCATAAGACATAATTAATATTCTTTCATCAATTTTCTGGAGTCTTTTCTATATGTGCAATTCTGTATTTTCCAGGAAGTTCTCTGAATTACCACTTAAAAATCACCCTGATAATTTGAACAGTTAGTTGTTTATAGATGCTGAATGGCCTCTATCTCCCTAAACTCCATCATCAATTTGAGCATTAATTTTCCCATCCTGTCATTTCAATGTTTCCAATTGCAGATTTGAACAAGTTACTCTTAAAGAGAAATTAGAAGGAAAAAAAAAAATCTAGTCAGTTTACAGGAAACTAATTTTTCCACTAAGGTAAATGAAAAGAAATGATGCTGAGTGCTTCTAGTGAGGCTAACCCAAACTCGTGGCATCTTTGAAAAAAGTTTGAGGCATTAACCATTTCTACTAATTCCTTACTTAAACCAGATTCAAGAAGATGACCTTGAAATGACAGTCCTTTCTGCCAGAATGCTCCTTTCTTAGGTCCCTTTAATCTGTAACACTACAGTCTGCCTGCCTCCCTCTCTTCCTTCTTTACTTTCTTCGTGTACTTCTTCCTTTCAACATGGCCCTTTCCCTTATTCAGGTCATACAAAGGTTTCCAGTACTCTATAAAATACACTTGAAATAACAAGTCATAATGTAGATTCTCACTGTGTTCAAGTATTCAAGGCAAGTATTTCTTTTCTTTTCTTATTCCTTGAAAAATTTTGGAGTACTAATAGAAAACAATACTATATACCACATAACCACATGAGGTAGCTAAGTAGAAATCACAACTGCAGTATGTGTTTCTTATCTAGATCTGGGAAGAACTAAGCCAAGGATGAATCGAGGAATTCCAAGGCTTTTAAATAGGTGTGAGATTGCATTCAGAGTTTTCTAAAATTACAATCATATCATTGAAATGTGTCCATTTTGTGGACTGAGAATAAAGAATGTAATCAGGAAGCTAAGTGCCTTAGATGAAACAGTAAGATGTAGAGTTGTGGAGTTACATGGGTATTTTAAGAAGGTAATTAGAAATAAAAAAAAGTTTGAGTTCTTTAGGCCAAGGTGTATATATGTGTATATGTGTCTCACAGTGTTTGCTTACAAATCTTAGAAAATAATAGTTCCTCAGTTCAGTTCAGTCACTCAGTCATGTCTGACTCTGTGACTCCATGGACTGTAGCACGCCAGGCTTCCCTGTCCATCACCAATTCCCAGAGCTTGCTCAAACTCATGTCCATCGGGTTGGACATCCAACAATCTCATCCTACCTAAAGATATTTTGAATGGAACTTATCAAGGGTTTACCATATGTTAAGTATACACCATGAATTTAGAAATCTACCTCATATGTACAGACCTGCCTGAGAGAAGACACACTATTTATAGACACACATTTAAATTTACTCTTTATCTTGTTAACATCATTCCATTTACAAATATAATTTCTCTCCTCACTACATATCTGTTCAGTAGAGTTGTTGCTGTCATTAAATTAGTGTTTTTCAAACTTTTTTTTACCGCAACCAAGTTAGAAATACATTTCACACAGCAGCCTAGAACATGCACACTCATTTATGTGTACATACATAATTAAAACAGAGGCTTAACAATATGTGTTCTTACTACATGTGATGCACTCATATATTTTCTCCTCCACTCTAATCTATCCTACTTTCTAAAAATCCTGGCCATAAGCCAACACATTGGTCTCATATACCACCAATGTGTTATCTACAAGTTCAAGCCATACAAATAACAGACACATGTGAAGAGCATCACATGAGGAAAACTGAAAACCACGCCACATCATAACACATGTAACAATAGATAGATAGCAGCCTTATATAGAAGATCCAATATTTATACCCTTTGGAATTTTAAAGGCTGGTGTTCTCTGTTTTGCTTTTCAGGAATGAAAATTAGAGCATACAACGTATTTAGGGTTTGTTAGAAGATTCTACATCTCAGTTTGCGTCCATCTACGTAGAACTGAGAATTTTATCTCTTACTTGTTCTTGACTCCATTAAAACCAACCCTGATCTCATTTAAGCTATAAATAAGACATTTACCATAGAGAAGTCTTCCCCCAGCATAGTTATTTTTCTGCCACCGATTCACCGTCACTCATAAATCATCATTTCCACACAATTAAACTTATAGAGTCTATTATTCTTTGAAAAATTCATTTCATCTCCTTTCACTCTATATAAAGTTTTGGAGAAAATGTATCTTCTCTGGAATTTGCCAGATTTGCTGAACTATACAGAAATGCCCATGACGCTTCCTGATCTATAAATTTATCCCTTTCTTCTATAATCCTACTTGATCTCTATCCTTTTGATACAAGCAATCATTCAGAGGTTTTTGGGTTTTGTTTTTTTTTTTTAAGTCCTTGAGCAAGAAACAGCACTTTCAGCCCAGTTTCCCTGATAGTTCATTCCCTTTTGTTCATTTGCTCCAGGATGTCCTCTGAAACATGAATTTAGATGAGAATGAGACCCAAATAGGATCCCATTTTCCACCCATCTTGGATGTCTTCTTTTACTTACACTCTGAAATTATTCTACCAAATGTTTCAAAGGCATAAGTAAATATAATAACATCATCTAAAACACAATCTGTTTTTCCTTGTCTCTGAGTCAGCTGCCACTCCACTGAACTTGAGACTTAGCTCTGACTTCCAAACCAAATGCACTAAGTCAAGTATGAAAACATTATCTCCCCCTCTTTATAGTTTCCATTCTCGGCAAAACTTCTATAACTGCTGAAGCAAAGCAGACATCCATATCCTGTCTTTACAAGACTCCTTCTAGATAGTGCATTGCAGCCTGCTTGCATATTCCTTTCTCCCTTGTTTTTAAAGCTTTCTTGGTTAGTATTTCAAATATTTTAGGACTTAACATTATTTTCTCCCAGAAAACCACCAGCCTTTTCTATTATTGCTCACTTTCTTCATTTCATAAATGCTCTCTTCTTAAGAGAAAAAGCTCTGCACAGTCAGTTCATTTTTTAATCACAAAATTTTTATCTACCACTTTAATTTCCTACACTCACACACATCCATACACACACACCGATATCTTCTGAAACAAGAGTAATTCTACAATTTTTCAGTATTTGTTAAATATATTCTCCAATCAGAATTTGTGACAAGCATTCAACCATTTATTACAATGATTTTCCTAAACCCACTAATGCACATTTAGAACAACTCCCTGTGTCTGCCCAAATAAAGAAATAGCTAAACAAAGGTTCTGAGTTGGTAAAATGAAACACACACACACACACACACACACACAAAATCTTATTAAAAGATATAGAAATTAATGGTAGTAGTGTGCCTTTGGTGAGGAAGGAGGAAGAGCACTAAATTATCTAAATTGGCTCACCATGGTGACAAAGGTCACTAGGTAGCCTATGCAGATTTCCCAGGCTTTTGACAATACAGCTACAAGAACAAGGGAAACTTGTTTATCAGGTTTATCCCTTTCCAAGTGAAATCAAGCCAGAGCTTTGGTGAACTGTACGATTAAAACAAATATTCAGAAAACAAAACCACAAAATAATCTATCTAGGTTTTAATTCCTGATAACTACAAATAACTTTCTGGTGTACAGAATTATCTGTAAATATAATCATCTTCTCTACTTTTTATTGATGACTTTAAATTAGGAATGAGAAATCATATAGCATCTTTCAGGATGCAGAGAATATGAACCTACATACAGTATCAAAGAGTTGTAATGAAGGTTGATGTTGTTATGTCCATTTCACAGTTGAGGAAATGTTCAGAGAAGTTATGCTGATGGAGCTAACATTGTTCCATTGGTAAGTTACCTGAAACTGGTAGCTCCTCCCACCACCTATCATCTAAATGTGGCCACATGGCCCAAATACAAATTTAATTATAAAAGACATGAAAAGCCAAGAAACTAGTAGTACATTTTCTAAATAGAATTTATATTTGGTTTTATATCAGCCAAAGAAATTCATCTTTAGTCATTAGTTCTCTGAAAAAGCAGTTGTTTGCTTTGCCACTGTCTTTTGAGTAAGAAACATACCATGAAATAAAAAGGTTAACTATCAAAAAACAGAAACAGAGATTTCACAGGCTCACTCTCATATCTGGCTTTGGATTCTCCTGTTCTTGAAATAAATTAAGAGAAAGCCCTAAAGTTTCACAGAGGAAAAAATATTTTTCCTAATGTTTTACAGCAGAAGTTAACAAGCCTGCTGGGATCCTTTTAGCCCCTGCAGAGCTAAGTCTTCAACATTATTAAATGGCTGTCGCATCTGAAGTATGGTACAACATAACTCAATAAACAACAGAAAGCATATGATGCCGGATGGAGGGAGGCCTTTCGATTACCCTGCAGAATAATTCAATTTCAGGACAGGTGTTTGCATGTGATGGAACAAGATGTGACTGAAGGATAAAACCACCCATGTGCCCCTCCTCCAATAATTTGAAACTGCTAAGGATAATAGCATAAATGCTCAATGAAAAAAGTATGTTAAGAATGAACAGAAGCACTGCAGGACAAATAAAGAAATTAAATTATATATGCACAAATCCTCACAACTTATACCAATTCCACCAAAAAAGTACTTTCTTGAGAACAAGTTTTGTAAAAAAAAAAAAAAAAAGACTTTTTCTAGAGTGCTCTACTTCCCCAGCCAAGATCATCTGACATTCTAATCAGTGAATGAAAAATCACACTTATAAAATGACTTTACCATTACTTTGGGTTCATTATTACTTTTTAAAAACTAATCTAAAAATAAAAGGAAAACTAAAAGAGAAGGAGTCCTTTCTCCAACTTGCATTTTTACATGGGCCTTTCAATAAATCTTGAATTTAACCTATTAGGTAGTGATTTTTATATGATGAATGAATTTATTTTAAATATTTTCTATAATTTGAATAAAAATAAACATAAGAAACTGAGCATATCCATGCTTATGAAATGTTTTGATAACAGGACATTTTGTTATGTTTTTCCAAAGCAAAAATAAAAACTGAATTGTTTTCTGGTAAAAGTAAACTAATATAAGACCAATCTGACCAACTCAGATTGAACAGTAAGTTCTAGGAGCACCAACTACTTCAGAAGAGTTTTTTTAAAGACACATTAAAACCTATTCCTGGGAAAAACTCCAGCAATGTTTTATGTCTAGAAGGAATATTCTACCAGTGTCTTCATAGTCACCCCGACATAGATCTTCAATCTCCAACTGTGTACTCTAGAGCAAATATGGATGAAATGCCTATCACTTTTGACACACCTTTCAATTTTCAGTCTTACAGACTATTTTATAAATTGTCTTGTATTCATCAATCTGTAAGTCTAAACTGTGCAAAAGTCTTAACTATTCACCCAGGAAAACAGTTGACTAACAAAAATATGCAACAATGCTTCAGTAATCAATTCATTAAAAAGTTTAAAAATCAAGTAATTTTTATCTACCTCATCACTGGGTACACTTTCCATTCTTGTTTAAAATACTCAAATAGTTTTATATGATTAAAGTCTAAAGTTTGTTTTTGTTCTTATTGGCTTCTGATTTTTAAAAAATTCTGCTTGGTGATGGTGATGACTGAATTTCAAACAAACATTCTTATAGGATAATTTACAAATGCTTTTAATTTTTTCACTTTACTATTCCTAATCGCCATCCAAAAGATTGCTTAGAATTTACATGATGTTTGGATAGGAAAGAGAATTATTTTCATTTAGGAATTATTTTAAAATGTGTGATTCTTTTAAAAACAACTTTGGCTACCTTGTACTAAATCTAGTGATGGAAAGAGAATCTCATTGGACTTGTATGACACTTTGCTGCCTTGGCTACAAATCTATTTTCTGACTTCAGCCAAAGCTGAACTTTTCTGTGCTTTTTTTCTTAACATTTATGGAATCTGGATCTTTTCTCTATGTTGTTTCTATACTACATTCCAGTGTTAATATATTATCATTTTGTTTGAGTTTATTGAAATATTTCCTCTTTCCTTTTAATAGTTACATATTTACATTTTCCAATCAAAACTGGCACGGTTCTGACTCTTCAATCTGAAAACCCATTTTTGAATTATGATATAAAATGATAAACTGCTACGTATCACAATTTAAGATATGAAACATTCATATTTTACCTCTAGTTCTTTTTTAGTCACCAACTTTAAGAATTTATATGACATGTTTAATTGGTGACCGGTTTCACTATTTAACCATTCAGATTCTGAATCTGAGTGACACAACTATTTTATGCGTGTGTCTACAGGCCTGGCGTGTGGCGGTTCATGGGGTCTCAAAGAATCGGACACGACTAAGCGACTGAACTGAACTGAGCCAATGCATTTCTTTGGGGAGCATGTGTCACCTTCCTGCACCAACTGCAGTCAACGCTCTGTCCAGACTCACAATTGCCATTTGTGTGGTTGGGGCTCTGAGAACTTAACATCCTCCTTTAAAAGACTCTTCTAAATCCAGTTATCAAGTGCAGGACAATACCTGGATGTTTTCCACCAGACCCCTTAGGAGCTTGACCTAACTTGGGGAAAATAATTTAGGACCTGTACATTCAGCAGATAAATTCTGAAAATAGAGAAAAGAAAAGAGAGGAAAAAAAGACTGTCTTTCTCCTGACTTTCCAGTTTCTCCGCCTCTTCACTCTACCATGCCTGAGTCCCTCGTCCGGCTCCTGCACCCAGCAGCAGAGGGCCCGGAGAAGGGCAGGGAACACTTCTGAGGCACTGCTGACTAATGTAATTCCATAAATCAGCTAATGGGAGAGAAACCAGATCTGTGTGGTCTCTAATGCTGTCCCACAGAGATCAATCATGTCACCTGAACAACGCTCAGGGGCTAAGAGAAGTGGGGGTAGCCCACGGGATGACTTTCTCCCTCGAGTAAGATTAGGTAGAGGGATTTTGAAAAGTTAGATCTTAGTATAAGAAATGTAACTGCTGTGAATATAAAAACTAAAGGAATACCTTTGTATGAGATTACTTTTCTTTGAGACAAAGGTCTATCATAGAACACATCATGATATATGATAATTTCTTAAAATATTTGAGAACTTAATATTAACCATTTAGGATACAAGTTTTTAAGATCAGTTTTGTCACACAGGGGCATACAGCATGACTGCTTTGAATAATCAGTGATAATTTTTTAGTACAGTGACTGGATAAATGAATAGTGTTATATGCAACTATACAATAAACAATAACACCAAAAAGCTAAATTTATTTTATGTGCATTTTTATCATATGAAATACTGTAAAGCGGTGATTTTGTAAATATATTTTTAAGGAATTAAGATGCTCTTCACATGAGACTTATCAGGAAAATGTGGAAATAAGTAAAGCGATTTTAAAAGGAATGCCAGAGGGGAGGCTTTAAAAAATGTGGGCAAGAGGCCCAACACACCCATGTGAGTCTGTCTTAATTTCAGTTTACTCACCCTGAAAATCTGATTATGCCTCCAGAACTTGGCATGAGAATAAGTCAAAGGAAAGACGAGCACGTGGGGCTTGAAGTGATAAATACTGGTATCAGCAATGACTATAATCCAGATATTAATTTAAAGCCAATAAATATTAACTACTGAACTTACACCTGAAATCCACAGGTAATATCCATAATGAATCTCCAAATTACTATCCTCAGCTCCGGAGTCTATCTGACATCTAAAACATCTCCACAGATGATGATAAGTTACAGAAACCAAATTAGAGAGGGAGGCAGGTCAGCAGGGGGACTTTGCACCATCCTGCAACCACTGTTTCAGCTCTGGTTCAGTCATGTAAACCCTGTCACTCGACATGCGTCCAGCTGGCTTCCTACAACCGTAACTGTGGTTACACATGTGCTTAAGGCAATCATGCAGCCTCTCCTTTTAAAAATGACCTGGATAGAATCTTAGCCAATTAATTTTTTTTTCCTTTCTTTCTGCCAAATTGCATTCCACTAATAATCTTAGCCTTGAACCAAGAACCATTCTCTGGTAGGAAAGGGTATATACTTAGGAGAACATCTTCAGAGAGCTCTACAAAGACAGAAATACGTTTCCCCTCTCATCTACATCCCACTTTCTGAAGATCAACAGAACTTTTTGCATGTGAATTTTTAAAAAGAAGAAAAAGTAATACTATGGAATTTTGTGATTAAAAAAAAAAAACCCTAAGGAACTTAAAGATCACAAGAAGTTTTTGGGAAAACTATCAAAAGGAAGAAAAAGAAACTTATGAAGTTCTAAACTAATAAACCAGCATAGAAACTTTTGCAGAAAACCTACTGGTATTCACATTAAACTTGTTCAGAGAGGTTGCTTACTAAATAAATCAGAATTATTCAGTGGTCCTACTACATACAATAAATCAGGGTTCAGGCAGTACATAGGTCTAGCTAAAGATGAAGTCCACTTAACCACAGCAAACCTGTAATTCTAGATGCTATAGTTCAAGGGTAGAAAAGCCAGGTAGTGCTCATCAACTAAACATTAACAGAAGATTTAAGTATGAACTGAATTTTAATTTCCCATGGGCCTTAGAAGTTATAGTAAATTAATCCAGAGAAGATCATTCAAAGCTAAAAACAAATTTTTGCCACCTAAGAAAACACATGATCTATGCCTTTATGATTGCTATTATCTTTGCTTAAGAAGAGTTGCCAAAGGGAATGTAATAAACCACCCTAGAATAAAGTCAAACTTTCAGCAGACATGGGTTCTCTTATAAGGAGGAATAAATGCAATATTTTGATGGAATTGATCATAATCGATGATAGTATCAGCATAATATTTGTTTGAGGAGAATTACAAAGTGCTACTTGCTTTGATTTATATTAATAAAACTTAAAAAGATCTGTATCTCATTTATGTTCAAACCTGCAAAGATCTTTAACTCTTCTCCTTTCAAAGGCCAGTCCTTCTTGGAGAAAACTCCTTTAAGCATTGTTCACAATTTTTAAAAAGAATATGCAGGTTTCCCTCTGATGAGAACTTGTGAGAACCACTGTCAGCCTACAGTCCAGCCCATAGAATATTCCCTAATGCTAATCCACCACCTATACATGAGCATTTAGCCATCTACTCTGTACATTATATCAAGAGGCTAAATATGATTATCTGTCCATATTTCATTACTAAGTATATCACCAAAGCCATTTACTTCTGATTTTCCATTTTTCCCCTTTTGTTGTGATCAGGTCACTGTATGAAATTTCCACCAAACACATCAATCTTTTTGTTTAACATAACCGAAAGCCTAATTTAACAAGTACTTTAGTGATAATCTATACATAGTTTTAAGCACACACAGAAAAAAGAAACTGTCATTGACCATATAGTGTATCAACCAAAACAGTGCTTGATGTATAGAACGATTTTGTAACCACAGAGTGGTTTGTTAAACACAGAAGTAACTGAGTTTTAAGAATCCTTAGTTTCTAAACTATGTAAATAAAATCATTCTTAAATAAAACTACCATCTCACCTGCTACAAATTGTCATCTCTCCTTAAAAAACTGCAAGTGGTGTTCAGTTTTCTCTACTATTTCCCCTTTCTGAAAAAATACCAACTATACAGAAAATAAAATGGAAAACAGAAAAATTTTGTCATGGTAAGGAAAAAAAAAATTAGAAGAGTATAGAAAATCCCCTTTTGAATTCATGCATGTTAGTTTCAATGAGCACTGTGTGTGTGTGTGTGTGTGTGTGTGTGTGTGTGAGTGTAAAAGGGAATGTAGACTTGTGTGCCACAAACTGTGTCCTCACAGTTACAACTGGGTCACTAATAGGTCTCTCTTGCCCAGTATAAGTATATAGAATGTGATGTATCCGACCCTTTGGGCATAGATGCTTTTAAAAATAATAATAAGGGGGAAGGGGGCATTTTAAACCACCGAGGGAAATTTCTGACCATATTGAATGTGAAACTTCTGATTTTTCAAACCAATTACATTAGCTTTCCTCCTGGAGCTAAAAAAAAAAAAAGAGGGGCGCCCTCCCGCATCTGGAGGGCGGTTCCAGGCGAAGTGCAGGTGGGGAGGGGGCGAGGAGAGGCCATGCCCTCCGCAAACCACCACCAACTGTATCTTACAACCTGAATGAAGCTTCAGGAAGAGGGTACTGCGTCTTGAAGCCAGACAAGAAGCCCTGGAGGGGAGAGGAGAGGGGAGTGAGGAGGGAAGGGGGGAGACTGGGAAACAAGAAATCATCTCCTCTGACCTCTAGCGAAGTGCCAGGTTTTTTCTTTAGCTCTTCACATTTCCTAAATTTGCAGATCTGGTGTCCCGTTTTGCGGTTCCTGCAACTGCTGCAGACGCCACAGTTGATGAGCCTCTTGCAGGGCACGCAGACCCCACACCTTTTCCTCTTCTTCTTGGCCGGGTTGGCTCCGCCAGCTCCCCCTGAGGAGGACGAGGAGGAGGAGGAATGGTTCTGCGGGCAGTCTGCCAGGTTGGCAATTTGAAACGCACTGTCTGTGACGGCTGCTGAGGCTGCTGCGGGGGAGTGAAGGGCTGTCATGACGATGACCCCTGGAGGTAATGAGATGCCCCCTAAAGCCGGGATAGCGGAAAAAGTCCCCACGCGCTCGGGGAGATTCATTATCTCTGCTTCAGCAGCGCCGCATTTGAGCTTGTTCATGCATTCCCCCGCCAAAGGTCTGCAGTGTTCAGGGGATAAGGTGGAGAGGAAATTAGTATTTGCCATTTGCAACGATGGCTCTGGCGGGCAGCCAGCTTTCCCCAGCCTCTGGGAGTCGTTTCGGTGGTGCATGCCGGTCCTGCCGCCGCCGCCGCCGCCGCCGCCGCCGCCGCCACCGCCGCCGCCGCCGCCGCCGCCGCCGCCGGCGGGGAGGATCGCCGAGGAGGAGGCGGAGGAGGAGGCGGCGGCGGAGGAGGATTTCCTGCCGCCCCCGCCGCCGCCGCCGCCGCCGCCGCCGCCGCCGCCGCCCCCGCCCCCGCCCCCGCCGCTGCCCCAGAGCATGGCGGTGGCGGCGGCGGCGGTGGCCGCGTTGTCGCAGTTCCAGGGGGACATGCCGATGCGCGCGGCGGCCGCGGCGGCGGCGGCGCTGCTGGGGAAGATGGGGGTGGTGATGCGCGCGATCTTGGCCGCCTGCGGGAAGGCGCCCCCGTTGGTCTTGTAGAAGGAGGTGGCGAAGGAGCGGTAGCGCTCCATCTCCGAGTTGTAATCCACAAGGCTGTTCAGGGACCCCTCGGGCAGGTGGCTCTCCTTGGGCAAGCCCGGGGCCTCCGGGCTCGGCCCGGGCTCCACGCAGACATTGGTGTTCATGGTGCAAGGGGGGAAGAAGGGGTGCAGGGTGGAAGTGGGGACCGTCTGGTCCGACACCTGGGTGGGAAAGGGGGGGAGGTGGGGGGGAGGGAAGGGGGTGATGGTGGTGTTGGGGCGGGGGCCGAGGCGGGAGGGGAAAGGGGGTCCGGGTGGGGAGAGCAAGGTGAGGACTGCTTTATTCCTCTCTGGGGCGCATTTCCACAGACGGTGAATTCCCAGGCAGCGTCTTCCTTTGCATTATCCTCCAACTGTTACAACTAAAATAAAGAAAGTCATTCCAACGAGCTGCACGAGGAAAAAAGATGAAAAAATAAACAGCCTCCCTCACTACCCCACCGCAGACACAGAGAGCTCCCACATTCTTCGTCAGGTCGTTTGCATAACAATCATCAAGACGTGACACCCCCCCCCCCCATTCCCATCCTTCCCCCACGCTCCCAACCCCGCTCCCTCCCTCCCCAGAGCACACCACGGCTCCTCCCCCCTATTCTTATAACCCTCCTGAGAAAATGTATTAATAGCCAGGATACCCAGGGAAGAGGAAAGACGGGGGTGACAAATGCCGAGGGAAAAGGGCAATTGGAGTGCTAAAGACATGCAAATCAGGGGTGGGAGGGCGATACTACCTATAAGCAGAGGGCATTTAAACACTGTGAAATGTGTGAACAAGTGCTGCCTGAACATGCAAATGCTCTAAAGTAGAAAACAGCTATGGCCCTATGAGGAAAATGAACAGGAAATTAGCAAATGAAGTACTGAGAAAGTCTACAATACATCCGAGTATAAACTGTAAGCAAACACAATACAACTGAGAGCTAAGAGACTGCCCACATACAATCTGAACTAAAGAGGCAGGGAAAAAAGAACTACCAGCTGCCACACTGTCCTTCTGTGTCTGCGGTCATTAGTTTGAATCCCAGCACAGCTGGCTCTGTTAGGGTCTTAATTCAATGGACCAAGGACAGGTCTCAATTGTACAAGCCATTTGGTGGTGGGGCTTGGAGGGGGTAAGAGGGTGGTGTTCTACTTGTTTAAAAGAAAGAAAAGAAAGATGGACTAGATTAAAAAAAAAAAAATTGGTTTTTTAAATAATGCAAACCATGTCATAGGTTTTAAACCAAGTGCCTGTAGTCACTTTAAGAATATTCCCAATAATTCCTAATGGAGACTCCAGCCTCTTCCCAAGACAAGAGGAAAGCTTAGGCTTGGAGGCTCTCTCACAGTCACTGATTTTTACATTGAGTAAAAGTAGGGGGACATCATTTAAGGTGTTCCATGAAGAAATAGTCATTAAGATGATTTTTTTTCTTTAGCTCTGTTTAAGAGGAAAGTTTAATATTAACTGGGTATTTGTATTCATCTCTTTGCTTACAGGGCATTATTATGCTTAGGCAGAGGTATTTTAGTTGTTTATTACAGAGGGAGAGATACATCAGAGCCTTTTAAGAAGTAAAGCAAAAAATGTAAAGTGTATATTAACCTAAAAAACCAGTTTCTTTGTTTCCAGATTTTTGTGGGGGGGACAGAATATCTTTTTGTGACATCTTCTGAAACCTATATATTGGTCTAGAATGTGGAGTTCAGGGAATTTCAAATGGGGGCCCAGCAGTCTCAGTCTCAAATATTCAGTTCAAAATGGTATCAATTATAGCAATTATGCTTATAATTAGATTAATGAGCCATTTATGCCCAAACTCCAAGTGCAAAAACTTCAAGTCCTGATGAGAAGGCGCCCTAAAAAAAGAGAGGTTTATGTAAACAAATCCCTATTAGGAAAAGTAAATCAAGATAAGGAACCTCACCCCAGGCTGGATTAGAAGCTAGCAGGCATCTTTCAATCACAGCAAGTCCCTAATCACTCAGGAACCACCTCTGTGGTTTCGCATTAGGGAAAACTGCTCCCTTCAGAGGTCTGAAGGCAATACAAAGGGTGCCCCCAAAATGCTCCTGGCTAAATATTCTTGATGCTGGGAAGGCGATGGGGGAAGACACAGCAAGAATATGCATATAGCTTCAGTTTCTGTGAATCACATTGTAACTGCAAGACCATAATAACTGCTACTCAGTAAAAACTAGTTATGCCAACCATGCATTAGTTACCAGCGCATTGAGTGGAGGGAAAAATTTCAACATTTTAGTCTTTTGACCTTGTTCCAAATAAAGAAATAATTTAATGTCCCTTTTTCGGAGTATTAGAGTGGTGTCTCCAAACAGAAGCTTTCCTTATTACCATCACCTCCCCCTTCCTCCCTCAAGGTTTAATGCCACCAGAAACTGTAGAAAATGATTGTGCCCAGTATCCAGGTCATTATTGTTTAATCAATGCATCTCTGGAGCATGAAAAAGGTACCTAAGCCACAGCTATTGTTTGGATTTTCTTTAAAAAACAAAATAAAACACACACAAATAACTATAGTCCTATTCCAAAGATAAATTAGACATCATACTTCATGATCCTGTTTTGCCTTTAAACAATGTGACTGTACATGCCTAATATTGTATGTCTGGTCTACCAGAGACACAGAGATCAAAGGTCATATTTAACATTCAGGAGGAGGGGCGGGTGCAGATTAATTAATAAATTAATACAGCGACGCCTTTCATCGCTGGAGTCCAGCATTAATAATCTACTTTTACAATCCCAACGGACAGCAAACATTTAAGAGCAAAAAGCCAGAGAAAGAAAGAACAATCACTTACCAGTCTCTTTTTATTTGGGGAGCCTTAGAATTTGCAGACGCTGCCAGTCTGCCTTTAATTAGTTGCACATCACCCCCTAACACAAAGAAACACAAATCCAGATGTGTCTTGGCAGCTCCCAATTACAACTTTAATACTTGTAAACAAACTGTTGGGGAGGGGGGGATAAATAAATATGCGGATCAAAAAAAAAAAAAAAATACCTGTAAATGGCTTTTTTTTTTTTCTTGTTGCAGAGAGAAGGAGGAGGAGATGGTGTTAGTGGAGGGGGTGGAAGGAGGAGGAGGTGGGGGGGAGAGGAAGGAGCCGCGTGTGAGTGTATGTGTGAGAGCGCGGGGTGTTCTCGGTGGTCTCCTCTCCCAGCGCGTTGCTCTCCGTCCGTCTCCAGTCGCTGTGTGCGAGGGAGGGAGGGAGCCGGGGAGTCTCTCCTCTCTCTCCCCCTCTCTCTCTCCTCTCTCCGGCTCCCCCCTTCTCTCTCTCTCTCTCTGTTTGTGTGTGTGCCCGTGCGCGGCTGCTGGGGGAGGGGACGGGAGAGAAAGGCGGGGGAGGCGGCGGAGGCTGGGGGCGGGGGCGGGCCGGGGGCGGTCGGCGCCGAGGTGAGCAGGACGCGGGGACGCGGACACCTACTGATGATTGGCTGCCAATTGCACGGGGAGCCGGAGGCGCACGCGGGCCGGCGCTGCCCTGCACAAATCCTCTCCTCGCCGGAGGAGCCACGTTTCCCGGCTCGCCTGCTGCTCGCCCTTCCTCCTCGCGCCTGGCTCTCCGGCTCGGCCGCCCAGCACAGAGGGCTGTTGATTATTTTCTTTTACTCGCGGAGATAATTGTTTGGAAGGGATGGAAAGAGGGCGTTTCCGCCACTCTCTCCCTCCTTCTCTCACTCTGCGTGTGGGGTGTGTGTGTGTGTGTGCATGTGCGGGTGTGTGTGTAAATAAACTTGTCTGGGTTTTCTGGCTGGGTAGAGAAAGCCGTACAAGAAACAGGAAAAGGTCGTGTTTGTTTGAAAAATACTCTTATTTCACACTCTACCGCCTGGCTTTTAAATAATACTACTGATGTACCCAAGAAGACTTTAAAAATCATGATCATTTAAATCTTTAAGGGAAAACGGATCGGTGTTCTGGTTGTCCAGCTCTTCTAAATATTAGTATGCCAGAATGTAAAAAAAAAAAAAAAAAAAAAAAAAAGGGTGAGCTTGACCGAGCTCAAAATCAATCTCTATCTCTCTCCTCATCCCCCCACATTCTTTTACTGTTCCATCTGACTGTTCGAATGATTAAGTCTGATTTGTAACTTACCCCATTTTTAATTCCAAACTTTACTTAAACAAAAACTACTTTTATAGCTACATTAATCTATTTTATACCAGTATGACTTCTTGACACTTGGGAAAAATAGTTTAGTAATTGAAAGATAAATCTTTTTACCACAGGTCAAAAATAAATAAAACTCATAAATGCAGCTGTGAATTAACTTCTTCATTGCTGCCTTAAAGCACATGAGATATTCCTGGCTACATGCTATCCCACTATTGAAGTATGCTCATATTTATATGAAACATATAAGATATGAATCTTTTGGATAGTTTTAAAGAACAAATGGTTAATAATAAGCTACAAAAGTAGGCAAGAAAAAAATTCAGATTATTTAAATTGATCTTATAAAGTTCTGTGTTAAAATTGTACTCTAGAATACAATAATATAGTTTCAGAGAAAGAAGAAAAGTATGATAATGAGCTGTTTCTTTGATAATAACAAAATGCTGAAAAGATACTTTAAAGCACTTTGTGTTTGACTTTTCAAGATTGACCTTGACCATATCAAGATTCTGCCAACTCTGGAAGACTGATTATTGATAAGATGTTAACAATTGTGGTGTACATAAATGAAGGTGCTGTACGAAGAGTGGACAACTATTGAAATAGGGGGCAGCTTGTTTTCTGACTCATGAACAAGTATGTTTTGTAATTTAAAAAGATAGGATAAATTTGGCTATAAAATCAATCAAACTAGTGACTTGGTATTTATAGACAAAATAACTAGATGGTTATTAGTGATTATTATTTAAGTTCATTGACATTTTTATACTTTTATTGACGCTTTGTGAAAGCAAAGAAGAGAATTTTCCATTTGATTTTTTTTTTTTTTTTTGAACTGAACATCATGGTAAGTATATCAGCAAAATGTAAGCACTTTTTAATGAGTGCCTATATTCATTATACTGGAAAGATGATAGATTCTTAGACATCTTTTCAAAATATTTAAAATATCAATATTTTGAAGTTTGTAAATAAACGATTTTTAAAATCAAAGCTTCCATATATATGCACTAATATCCTATATTTCCTTGTATATGGAATCTAGAAAAATGGTATTGATGAACCTATTTGCAGGGAAGGAATGGAGACAAGATACAAAGAATGGACTTTTGGACACAGTGGAAGAGTGGGGCGAATGGAGAAAGTAGCATCAACATACACACAGTGTCATGTGTTTAAGATGGATAGCTGGTGAGAAGTTGCTGTATAGTATGAGGAGCCCAGTCTGGTGCTCTGTGATGACCTGGAGAGATGCGGGTGGGGAGGGAGGCTCCAGAGACAGGGGATATATGTATAATTATGGCTGATTCCATTGTTGTATGGCAGAAACCAACACAACATTATAAAAATTAAAAATTAAAAAAATCAAATAAAGATATCATGCTTTCATATGCCAAACTTGCTTTCCTTTTCAGAATGCTTCAAGCTCTCTTTCAAAATGAAACTTTAAACAAATGAGAGAAGATAAGCTCTAAATTCCAAAGAATTTTACTTTCTAGATTATAATGGGAAAACTCAGAATGCTTAGCCTTGGTCATTAATAAAAGTGACTATTAATGACCCATCTGTGTCAGACACTGTAGGGAGTAATTTGCAGACAGTTTACTTTGTCCTTGAAATAACCCTATGAGGTAGTTGTTATTATTTCCAGTGGAAATAGTAAGCCTGTAGATATCAGATAACTCAGGTCAAAAGGTTAGTATGTCCATGCAGTCACAAAGAGTTGGACACAACTTAGTGATTGAACAACGACAAGGGTGAAATTGGTACCCAATCCTGTATCTCCAAAGCTTTGTGCTTACAACCTCCGCTCTAGTCTATTAACAATTAATTAACCAATAGCCCTCTCTGCATCCTTGAACCTTAGCTTTAATTATGATCACAAGCCCCTCATTTATATGACATACGGAATTTATTTCAAACAGTATATCTACTAGCTCTGATACAACATCCATTTCCTTCCTACTAGGGAATTGATTACGTGCATGTGTGTGCTCAGTCGCTTCAGTCAAGTCTGAGTCCTGCGACCCCGTGGACTGTAGCCCACCAGGCTCCTCTTTCTGTGGGATTCCCCAGGCAAGAGAACTGGAGTGGCTCGCCATGCTCTCCCTCAGGGGATTTTCATGATCCAGGGATAGAACCTGTGTCTCCTGTGTTGCAGGCTGATTCTTTACTGCTGAACCATCAGAGGAGCACTGAGGGAACTGATGACATCCTTAGCTAAATGTCCACCTGCAATGGGGGATCTGGGTTTGATCCCTGGTTTGGGAAGATCCCCTGGAAGGGAAAGGCTACCCACTCCAGTATTCTGGCCTGGAGAATTCCATGGACGGTATAGTCCCTGGGGTCTCAAAGAGTCAGAAACGACTGAGCGACGTTAGCCAAATGTGATAAAGGGCAACATTTCTCTTCTGGTCTAGCATATCTTATATCCTTTATTTTTTATATACAGTAGTTTTAGCACTTGCATATCTGCCATTTCTCACGTTACTCCACATTGTTTTATTCTTCAGAATAATGTGTCAGAGTTTTTAGGTAAATTGTTGAGAGCAGTTAGTCCTCTATTAACTTTTCTTCAAAACTCACAGTTCTATAAAGTACTCAAACTTCAGGTTCATTCTCTATGCAAAATGTCTGCCACAGCTTCCAGTTTCCTGGAAGTGGTTTGTGCCTTTACTCCACTTTGTATGTTTTGTGATCTGCAGTAGGAGTATGGGTGCTTCAGTGATATCTTCCTGGGAAAAAATTAACTTGCATATCACCTGAAAAAGTGTCCTGTACTATGCAGAAATTTTGTGCTGTGCTATGAAATATTTTTAAAACATGGCTGCTTTTATAATGGTCAATATTGTCATCATTATCCAGAATCTCTAAAAAGGTAATCTGTTGTAATAGACAGACTTCAAAATGTGTCAATGCAAAAGCCATAGATGTATATTTGTTAAGTCACAATCCAGGATGGGAATTGCAGATCAGAGGATGGCTCTCCTCTATGACTGATTCATGGATCTAGTTTCCTTCCATCATGGGACCTTGCCATCCCTGATGGATTTCTAATCAACTACATCCAGTGAGCAGAAGGGCAAGAATGGGGCATGATCCCTTCTTAAACACTTCATCTTGAAGTAACCCACAGCACCATGACTCATTGACAGTTGTCAAGAACCAGTCACATGCTGCAGCTAGCTGCAAAGATGGGCTGGGCAGTCACTTCCCAGATGCAGCTCTATTACTATGGAGTAGACAAACGGTTTTGGTGGACAGCTGGCAGTTTCCCAGAAGAGTAATGCTGGAAGGAGAATAACCCACCAGAAAGGTTAAGTTGGCCCACACAACCCTCAATCGACCATGAGAGTTCTCTTCCCTTGAGAGCATTTTTTGCTGATTACCATCCTTAGAGATTACCACTAAAAGCAGTCTTAATGATTTTGGGGGAAAGTTTGGCAACTATGAACAAACTATGTTTTCTTAAATACCTGTAGGACAGCCAAGCTATGGATAAAATAGTCAAACAAAAATTTACTAAAGAATAAAGAAAGCAGAAGTAACACAAGCAGAGGAAATACCATAAATCTAAAATAAACTGACTTAGAGATAAATCTTAGGCATTAGCAGCTTGTCTACTGGTATTTTCAAAACCCAGAGGTAAGCTTTAATCCCTCCACCGATAATGTGTTCCCTGTTAGTCACAAAATCTACTCACTGTTCAGGTTAGGTAAAGTGTGTGAAACTCTCTTACCCATCTTAGAACCCAGCTTCCCAATTCTGTTCATACAGTCTCTGAGGACTGCCTCTTTCCATAGTAATTAATACTGCAAATAATAATACAATAACCACAATATTCAAGGAGGACTATGCCAATAAAAATGATGTCTTTAATTCTTCTCTGACTATAGCTATCTTGGATTTTTATTGACCTGTCTTTTGCCAGAAATGGAGATCCTTGTCATCAGTGATTGTGTCTGATGTCACAATCAGTTTTGCGTTCCATCTCATATATCACCTGGCCCACAGAAGGTTCTTACATTCTGTGCCAAGCACATTAAAGAAAGTAGCATACAAAAAATGTGGAAGTACATTCCCCCATGGTCTGTAGGATAAAAATGCAAAATTAATAAACTGACATCCAAAACTCTTCTTTAATTTGTCCCATGTTTTGAATCTCATCTCATGTTACACCTGGCTGGCAGGAACTGTCTATTCTAGCAGGTCCACTTCTCCTAAAAAATGTCCATCACCTTACCATGATCATAAAAACTCTTTGATAAAAAACCATAAACTAAGATGAAGTTATTATTTATATGAGACAGTTTACTTATAAGGAACTATTCTATTAGAATGAAATAATGCTTTTAAATCTCTTAAATGAACTAAAATTTTCTGAGATTTTCTTGGTGACTCAACAAAGTGGAATTTGATGAAATTAATCCTTAAAATCAATATTCTGCACACTTGTTATTTTCTTTCACTTTTAATTAAATATCTATACATCATTATCACAGTGTTGACCTTCATATTCGTAGCTGGCACTCTTAACCTGCCAACCACAGGTCATGAGCTTTGAGCTATTTTCTGGCAATAATAAATTTGTCTTAAGCTCTCTACACCCTGTTGCCCTGTCCTCCTAATGACTAACAGGATGCATTTATGGAATGGCTGACCACTGTTAGGGATAAAATCTGTGACTGTTGAGGATAATGAAAATAATGGGTTCACAGGGTTAAACCCATTACCTTGGCCTCATTAGCAGCGTATTCTAATCAACTCTGCTAATCAGGACACACATTCACTTATTTTTACATGCAATTTGGACAGTCTGTACCAAACACTAATTTGGGCATTAATTTTTAGAATTGTTCTTTGCAAAGCTTAATTTGGTCTAGGCCATTTCTTATTTTTTCATGTCACTCCTTCTCATTATATAACTTCTCATTTCTATAAAATTACTGGGCTTCCCCTATTGGCTCAACTGGTAAAGAATCCGCCCACAATGTGGGAGACCTGGGTTCAATCCCTGGGTTTGGAAGATCCCCTGGGAGAAGGGAACAGCTACCCACTCCAGGATTCTGGCCTGGAGAATTCCTTGGACTGTATAGTCCATGGGGTTGATACTGCATGGCAGGATAATAGGAGTTGTCCCCAGATGCAGAAACCCACGCAGCTGAAATAACAATAGACTAAAAATGAAAATCTCCAGAAGATCATTTCTTCCATAAAGCTCCTTAATTTGGCTTGATCTTTGTAATATATGAGCTTCCTTGTATTTTACCATAAATATTTGGTATGTTTTGTCCATTGGAGTATTAGAAAACCCAAGCAATAGCATTCCAGATTTTTTTCAAAGGAAATAGTGGGTCAATTTTGGTTTAAAAAAGACCAAAAACAACAAGTCACAGTGAGTAGCTTCCAGACACTCATAGATATAAACACAAATTTGCAATTTGAGCCCCAGCTTCCTTCTTGGGGGGTTCTCTCTTTCCTCTGCCTGGCAGTATCAAGGCACCCTTCACTGACCTTTCTCCTGGGAAAATTTGTCTTAGGCATGGAGCCATCTCTATGCTTTCTTGAAATTCATTAGTATCTCTAAAAGTAGATAAGAGATTATTATTTCCAATAATTGAGGAACCTGGTGAAACTGGCAGTTATGAGTCGACCAGAAAATACTTCCTATCGCTCCGTCAACAAGCGCTGTCACAGACTCCTCGTTTCCCAGAGAGCAGTCCAGAGTGCGGCAGCAGCCTTCCACGTGCTTCAGCCATTCTCTCTGCACACAAGTGTTATCCGACAGGGATTTACAGAACTCCGGAAAGCAAGTGGCAGGATCTCCTCTCTCAGTCCGTCTCTTACTCTCAGTAAAAATCTCAGACCCAGTAACTCAGGTAATCACTGGTCTCCTGAACTTAAAGGTAGAAACTGATTCATATGCAGAAACTAGGCATCTTATAAATAGGCTTCTGAATATTCAAATCAACAGATAGGACTTGCCCAGTTGTTCAAAACAAACAAAAAACTCAAAGAATTTTAATAATGAAGTTTGTTCTAAAATTGACTTTTTAAGGACATAAAATGAGGCTTATAAAAATCATACTTTTTAGCTCTGTCAAACAACTTGGAGATTAAATTTATTGTAAACTATTCTCTATTAAATAATGTTAGTGGAAGTGTTTTGATTTGCCATTTTAAATACAAGAAAGATTTGTCATAAAATGTGATTTTTAATTTTTTCTTCTGAACTTGAGATTGTTGACTTCCAATGTAACCTGAATGACCCTATTTGCAAAAGCACAAGTTTCTGACATTGCTCTCAAGATTTCAAATCAAAACCAATTTTTTTATGCTTGGTGTTTTAAAATGTAGGTTTCCATTGTTTGGTTATCTTCAATTAACTATTCTCAACATAAAGGATTATTATCTTTCTCTGTTGGGAGGAAAAATTCAAGATAATATCCCTGAGTTATTAACGTTCAATCCAGGACGGTTTGTTATTTTATATTGTTTTTTATTTTCCCCAGTGCTGACCTTTGTTATGCTGTAGTTATAGCAACAAGAAGAGTTCCTTCTGTCTGTCTGTTGTATTCTCTTTCCAAACTAATGACAGTCTTTTCTAAACTAAAGAAAGCTTTACATGCCTTGATTTCTTGATTTATTGATGCATTTAGCTAAACCATCAATTTAAATGGAAATATTTTAAACAAATGCAATTAATTGGAATTTGCATATTATAAATGTTTAGAACTACGAATTGTTCATTCATCTAGATTTTTTTTTTTTCATTATGTCCTTAAGCTTCCCTAATCAACTTGCAGGTTTAACTTCTCAGTGATCAAGTTTGTTTATCCTATCATTATATCTTCTTAATCTAAACGGGGAGAGAGAGAGAGAGATTGAAAGAGAGAGCTAGAAAAGTCCTTTCCAGGAAAGTAATACATTATAAGAAAATGCAGTTTGTCTGCCAAACTGGGCCACACAATCTCGCTATGACCTTGGGCATTCTAAGTCTCATTTTACTGATCTGGAGTATCAGTTTAATTATAGTAATTACGTATCTCAAGGGTTTGTGAGGTTTAATTAATGTTAGCAACGTGTTGGAGCTATTTAGTAGGACAGTACTATAAAAGGCAAACTACCTGAAAATCACAACTCCCCCCTCCCCATGTAGTACTTAATTTTATATACTCCTTTCTTCTTCAGAGTTAATATCACATTTATTACCTTTTCCCCTGCCCTTCATATCTATATCTATGACCTCTCCTACCTGACTCTCACCTTGGATGACAAATAGCCTCTGTCCCACATCTTTCACTTGCGCCATCACCTCCAAGAGCTCACACATTCCCAAGTCCAACAGGATCAGGATAACCATGGAATCTGAGGAGGCAGCTGTGGTGATGCACTTAGATCAGAGTTGCAAACATCTAGTCCATAATTCCAATTTGGACCTCACACAACTTTTGCTTGGGACCATGGTGTTAAATAAACTGAATTAGACTTCCAGCCTCTTTCAAAACTTGGGAGGTCTGAAAACACTGTGTCTACTTTCTCTCCTGTAAACAGTAGCTGGAGCTATGATTAGAAATGGGGTCTCCAGTCTGCCCATCCTCTGCACTCCTTATTATCTAACACTTGTCTGCCTAAACATTGGAATTTGCAACCCAGGGCCCCTGAGTACGTTTTTGCTGGCTGTTCACCACACAACAACGCCTGGCCAAATGGACAAGTAGGGACTGGAATCCAGCCCGTTGCTCTGCTTGCCAAGCCATGTTCTGGTCTCATTTGCATAAAGGCATTCTAGGGAGCAGAAATGGCCTGGTCAGTATCCCAGCTATAAGTCAATTAAATAGAGCAGTGACTGTCATAGCCACTTTAATTAGCATTAAAAACTGGCATCCGATCTTTGAAATTATATCCTATAATACTATATCTATACTAAACTTAAAATCATATTCAAGTTTATCCTTACCCCCTTTTTGTGGACCCATTTTCATCCTAAAACACATTCTAATATAAACAATTTTACAAATAGGATGAAAATAATATGAAAATTTTAATTGTGTTAACTCATTGCAGCAGAAAACAGGAGCTGCATTTAATTGAAAATTAACAAAATGACTCAAACAGTCATGTATATTAGATAGTTATAATAATGTTACATTTCTTTCTTTGGGAAAACCTACTGTTTATAAGAGGAGGCCACCATTCACACCCTAGTCTCTTTCTGCTAACTGCTAACACTTTATAATGGTTGAACTGCTAGGAAGAGCAGTTTTTTTTTAAAATCTATTTGTAACTTAGCTCTTTTAAAATGCATGATGATTTGATGGCATTTCCTTTTGAGTGTTTCTATTTTTAAAGCTATTCTATTCCTGTAGTGTTGGCTACCTTATATTAGTGAAAACGAAATAATTTTGTTACCCAATGGCAGCAGTAATTGATTACACTTCTTTCCTTACCAAATTTCAAGTGTCCAAAACTTGAACAATGTCCATTGAAAGCTAATCTCCAGTTATGTTACAGCCACTAATGTACTTCCAAAAGGAATTTGGATATGTGTCTTTTCCACATATAAAACATAATTTTCTTCTTTAACCATAAAGAGAAGGAAAATTGTCAGATTTCTACCGACTGCAGGTAATAGAAAATGGCTCAAAACTGGCTTAAACAAGGTGGTCCCAGGTTGGGCAGGCTCCAGGCAGGAACAATCTGAGGCTTCAATGTGTCATGCATAGGTGGTGTAGGTTCTTCCCACTCTTCCACTCCACCATCCCCATCACCTTGGCTCTTCCCTCAGGCAGCCTTCCCTCACAGGTACTGTTGTAGCAGTTCCAGTCATCATACCCAGGCAAAAGCAATCAAGGAAAGAAAATAACTATCTTTTTGGGTGTATATCTCTACTGATAAAATTTCCTAGAAGCACTAAGGTTGACTTCCACTACGACCTCACTAGCCAAAATTAGGTCACAAGCCCACACCTAAATCAACCACTCTGAAAGAGAGTGAGATTGACTTGTTTTATAAGTAATAGAGCTGGACTTCCCAGGTGGCTCAGTGGTAAAGAATTCAATTGCTAATGCAGGAGATGTAAGTTTGATCTCTGGGTCGGGAAGATCCCCTGGAGAAGGAAATGGCCACCAACTCCAGTATTCTTATCTGCAAAATTCCCTGGACAGAGGGCCCTGGCAGGCTCCAGTCCACAGGGTTGCAAAGAGTCGGACACAACTTAGTGACTAAATAATAACAATAATCCATAGAGCTAGAGATGAGATCATCCTGAAGCACATGCCAGCATGGAGGATAGGAAATACCTGAACATAATTGTGGTTCAATTAAGAAAGAGGAAGAAGGAAGTAGGCGGATTAGATGAATGTTGGTGAGACATCAGTGTTTATTGTTACCCTACACAACTCCATCACCTCATTTCTGCTCTGTAGGAAAAGCTAACCAGCTCTAAATCTCATGAATCATGCCAAATTACACATGATAAGAAGTCAATTCATGGACACCAGCTCTTTATGATGAACGAATTAGTGAATTATACTTTCATCTATGAATGTCTATAAGTAGAGCTTATTTGTAGCCACATGGCTTTTTGGGTAAAGCTTTGATTTATTAACATATTCTTAATAGACTCCTTCAGGTTCTTCTCAAAATTGTGTCATGCTACACAAATCAGGTGGGCTTCCCAGCTGGCTCAGCAGTAAAAAATAAGCCTGCAAAGCAGGAGCTGTAGGAGATGCACTTTTGATCTCTGGGTCAGGAAGATCCCCTGGAAGAGGAAATGGCAACTCACTCCAGTATTCTTTCTTGGAGAATCCCATGGACAAAGGAGCCTGACGGGCTACTGTCCATGGGGGTCACAAAGAGTCGGACACGACTGAAATGACTTAGCATTTAGGCATACAAATTAGGCAATATTTGAGCTTAAGATATAAGGGGTGGGGCTAAAAACTCTGGGTAAGAGGAGAAAGCAAAGAGAATGAGGAAGTTAAAATAAGAGAAATGATATATTATGTCTATTTCCATAATTAAGTCCATCATGAATAACTTCCTCTTGTAACTTCTGCTGGCCCTTAAAACTATTACTTTAATATGTTTGCGAGGTATGAGAAGCAAAGTAAATAGCCAGTCTTTAAAATTTCAAGTTGATCCCCAGACTGACTCAAATTTGCAAAAATCTGGCATAATTTAAAAGTAAATAAATAGAAGCAACACTTAGCAGAAGGTTCCTAACATAAACAAAGCTGTGCACGTTTTGTTTATTTATGGATCCATGCAAAAGTGCCATATTCATTTAAAAATATTCAGCACAAGAGTGATTGATATAAAAATTGAATAGAATTAAGGAGCATTCTTTCAACCTAAAAGTTTGATAAAAAGAAGAGTGACTATTTTATTGTAATATTATGCTTGGGAAAACATTTTTTTCCTTTACGTATATTCAGATTTTTTTAAGGTTGACTGTAAAAACCTGAGAAAAGTAACCACCATTTCTGAAAAGTGCATTTGAATTGGGCTGTAGCAAACCCTATCCTTCATATAACTCTTCTATGTTGTTCAAGGCTAAGTGTTGAAATAAAAGTGTGAAATCTCCTTTATTAGTCTTTTTCATTCAATGAATTTTAACAGCACTCCCCAAAGACAAAGCAGTTTAAAATTCCTATTTTTCTGGAACTCACAGTCTAGTGGCATCTCCTTATTAAGCTGATGGCCATTCACTTTTCCTTTCTAGCCTCAATTATTCCCTGTCATATTTTAATTGAATAAACATTTTTTTAACACCAGTTATATGCATAGCACAGTATGAAGTACTGAGGGAATAAAAAACTGCCCTGGAGAAGTTAATAATCTAATAGAGAGTACTCAGACAGGGAAAACACACACACACAGATTTAATGACAATTATCTCACTTCTTTTTTAACAAGAAGAATTTAAATGAATAGGTAAAGTGTAATGCAAAAACAAACTATGAAAATATCTATATTGGAAGTATGTTAAACAAAGTGTCCCAGTGGCTCAGCTGGTAAAGAATCCGCCTGCTAACACAGGGGACACAGGAGATGTGGTTCGATCTCTGGGAGGAAGACTCATTGGAGGGCATGGCAACTCACTCCATTGTTCTTGCCTGAAAAAAAAATCCCGTGGACAGAGGAGCCTGGTGGGCTACAGTCCATAGGGTCGCAGAGAGTCAGACACGACTGAGTTACTAAACACACAGGCACACTGTCATGACCGCCAACAGGGAAGACTGGGCAATCTGAAGGATTGAGATGCTTCTCAGAAAGACCTCACAAAAGAAGTCCTCTTTAACTGGATTGACTAACAAATGAAGAGGAGGAGAAAAAAGATTGGGAAGCAAAGGAACACAAGTATATATCAGAACCCACAATTGATGTGTTAATAAATGTGGCTCCAGCTAAGGGTTCCCTAAGAAGAAAACAAGTGATGGAAAGTGAGACCTAGGAAGAACAGTCAAATTTGTACACAGTGTTCAACCTCATGCTAAGTAAAAAAAAAAAAGATGGCTTAGCAGTAAAAAGAGGTCATTCGGTGTTTTGAATATGGGATGTTTACTATCAGTTTTTTGGGTTTTGGTTTTTGAAAAAGTCCCTCTGATGTATGTTGGAGAAGATGATTTGGAGGAAGGAGACACATTCTGTCCCTTGAGGGCATTTAAGATTCAGATCCCTGTCACAGAATAAAATAGGAATGAGATCTAGTAGAAGATTTTAGGAATGCCTACAGTCTATTTAAGGGACAGATGAGCTTCAGAAGACAAGGAAGGTGACTCAGAAAGAGACATCAGGACGGGAGATAGTGACAGGAATTCCCAAAAGGAAGGGTATTCCTAAACTGCTGAGTGGTCCACAGAAATAATGATGCTGAAAGGTCCAGAAAGCCTTGAAAGAAGCTGCCAGGGGCAATCCTAGAGTTGTAGTCAGAGCAGTTTTATTTTCACCACTAATTGGTTTGGGAAGAGATGGCAAGCTTCCATTACTATTACTGCTCCGAGTACAACCTCACGATCGACTTCTGCCAATTCATGTTCCAAAACTTTGGTTATTTGATTATTTAGGGAAATTATTATTTATTTTATGTGGAGAAACAGAAACTAGAGGTGCCTGCTATGTATTTGAGCTTACCCCTTACAGAAGCCAATAAATTGGTAGTAAGGACTTTTGGCCATTAAGAAAAAATCAAAAACTGTATGGTTACATGGATAACTATGCAGTTAGGTCATCTCTTTATAAGGGTCCTCACACCTCCATTAAGATGAAGAAAGGTGCATAGATTCTAACCTTTGTGTATGTCCGTACACTCATCTCCTTATCAAATCTCATTGATACCTATCTCTATCTATCTGTAGATATAATTCCACTCTCCCTGCCAACCTGGAGCTTATTCTCTCCTGTGACAGAAAAATTTCTTGAAAGAATGGTGTATATGCAATGTCACAATATCCTTTTTATCTACTGAACTGACTCCAATCCAACTAGGCTCTTGTCAACATTTCCAATGACTTGCACTTTGTTAAATACAAAGTTTTCAGCTTTACTTTTATTTGACGCATCAGCAGCGTTTGACATTTTCTTCACACAGCTTTTAGGAAACCATATTCCTGGTTTACCTCCTGCCTTATTAACCTCTTAACACTGCAGTAACCCAAAATTTATATATCTTATCTGTCTATACTCACTCCCTTGCAGTTCTCATCCAATATTATGATTTATTTTTTAAATAATTTCTTTCTTAAATTGGAGTATAATTTCTTTACAATGTTGTGTTAGTTTCTGCTGTATGTGTTACATAGGTCCCCTCCCTCAAGTGCCTCCCTCCCACCACCCCCCAGACCTCTCCTCTAGGTTATCACAGAGCACCGGGCTGAGCTCACTGTGCCCTACAATGGCTTCCCACTAGCTGTCTATATACCTGGTCGTATATATAATCTCACGGTTTTAAATTGCATCTGTATTCTAAAGACTCCAATATATAGATCTCTTATCAGGACTGTTACATGTAACAACCCGAAAATTGCACTGAAATTATTTTAAATTGAACACCTTTCTTCATAATGCCACCAAAACTGACCCTCAATTAATGGCAACTACATCACTCTAGTTACTCATATCAGAAATGTTGGTGTCATTCTTGACTCTTCTTTACCTCTCACAATCCACATCTAATCATTTAGTTCAATTCAGTCACTCAGTCATGTCCAACTCTTTGTGATCCCATGAACTGCAGCACGCCAGGCCTCCCTGTCCATCACCAACTCCCAGAGTTCACCCAAACCCATGTCCATCGAGTTGGTGATGCCATCCAACCATCTCATCCTCTGTCGTCCCCTTCTCCTCCTGCCCTCAATCTTTCCCAGCATCAGGGTCTTTTCTAATGAGTTTCTAATGGTCTTTTCTAACCAGCTCTTTGCATCAGGTGGCCAAAATATTGGAGTTTCAGCTTCAACATCAATCCTTCCAACGAACACCCAGGACTGATCTCCTTTAGGATGGACTGGTTGGATCTCCTTGCTCTCCAAGGAACTCTCAACAGTCTTTTTCAACACCGCAATTCAAAAGCATCAATACTTCAGCACTCAGGTTTCTTTATAGTGACAATATACAGCCTTGATGGACTCCTTTTCCTATTTGGAACCAGCCTGTTGTTCCATGTCCAGTTCTAACTGTTGCTTCCTGACCTGCATATAGGTTTCTCAAGAGGCAGGTCAGGTGGTCTGGTATTCCCATCTTTGTCAGAATTTTCCACAGTTTATTGTAATCATTAGCAAATCCTATTTGCCCCATTATCAAAATATATCAAGAATCAGATATTAGCACCTTAACTACTAACACTCCAGTGATACCATCAGCATGTCTCACCTAGAGACCCTCATGACTGGCTTTTTCCTTGCCCCCTTCTCTCCTGCAGTCTATTATCAATTTATAATTCATCACCTGTGGCCAGCAGAGAGTGAAAGCTGATGATTCAGTATTATATCTTCATTAAAAAGAAGTAGAGCTTTTTTTTTTTTTATGGATGGCGGGGAGGCTTCCCAAGTGGCACTTCAGTTCAATTCAGTCGCTCAGTCATGTCCAACTCTTTGTGACCCCATGGACTGCTGCAAGCCAGGCCTCCCTGTCCATCACCAACTCCCGGAGTCTACTCAAACCCATGTCCATCTAGTCGGTGATGCCTTCCCAGGTGGCACTAGTGGTAAAGAATACACTTGCCAATGCAGAAGATGTAAGAAACACAGGTTTGATCCCTGGGTCAGGTAGATCCCCTGGAGGAGGACATGGAAACCCACTCCAGTATTCTTGCTTGGAGAATTCCATGGATGGAGGAGCCTGGTGGGCTACAGTCTGCAGAGTCACAAAGAGTTGGACATGATCGAGCAACTGAACACACAGAGCCCTTCAGAGAGTATAACCCTCTACTCTAGGAGGTCTGCTGTGGCAAAGTCAGGTCCCAGGCTGGGAAAGAATAGAGCTCTGAAAACTGGGATGTGATGTCTGGGTTGCAGAACTTCTACACATTAAATCTCCAGATA
Organism: Dama dama; assembly: GCF_033118175.1. NCBI lineage: Eukaryota > Metazoa > Chordata > Mammalia > Artiodactyla > Cervidae > Dama > Dama dama. The sequence continues at coordinate 27,322,890 of NC_083697.1, read as the reverse complement.
CTCCTGAGCCCTCTGAGACCATCACAGTAAGACACTTCTCCTTGTTAGTTAATAGGCTAGATTACCTTTGCGTGAGGTGTCTTTTCTGCAAGACAATGTGCTCTTCTCAAGATATGCCTCCACTTCTCTCCCTCCCTCTCTCCTGGTCTAAGCCAACAACTAGGGTCACGTCACCAACGAACTCATCTGGGGAAGTGCTGAATATTCTAAAGTATCAATGGGACTGGAAGCTGAAGGAAGAGCTGGCCAATTTATACTGGCTGGATCCAGGAGAGTATACATGGGATTGCATTCTGAGGATCTCAGATATGAGAATTTTTTGATGTGAGAGCACTTTCTTAGGTCACAGGACTTAAAACCCATGCAAAGTCCTGGGAGGAGGGCAAACAGGGGGCTATGTTGGTTCCCAGAAGCTTAGAGAAAGTAGTGGACTATACTCCGTGAGGCAGAAGTGGTAGAACTGCTGTAGCTTATAGCTGCAGAGAGATCAAAGAGCTCATAGAGATAGGCATGCCTGAGTGGATACACTGAGTAGGTCAGAAAACCTACCAGACTACTATGTTCCAAGAGAGAAAATTCCACTTTCCAAAGGAATAAGGAATATGTTGGTGAGAGGAATATCAGCATTACTGAGATGTTCTCTAGAGGGTAGGGATAACACTAGGAGATAACTGCTAATAATTGGGCTCAATGACAGCAATGGGACTCCTAGGATCTCTAGTTAATAGAGGCAAGGTGGCAGTGTGCCCATTAGGGCAATTACTATAATCAACAGCAACATGGGAGTGGAGGCCAGAAGAGGACCTGCAGAGAGCTAGAGAGATGGTTCTATGTGGGCAGCCAACAAAGGTTGTGCTCAAAGCTGTACAATAAAAATAAAGGATGGATGATCAGAAGCCTGTAGGCAGTTAAGCTAATAAAGCTTCCATCTTTTTCTTACCCAGATTCCAGACCTGGCTCAGTTTCAGACCGAGCATTTTTTGATTTTTAGTTTAACTTTTGCTTTTTATTGGAGTATAATTGCTCTACAATGTTGTGTTAGTCTCTGCTGTCCAACGAAGTGAATCAGCTGTATGTACACATATATCCCCTCCCTCTTGGACCTCCCTCCTTCCCCCTGCCCCCCAATTCCACTCATCTAGGTCATCAGAGAGCACCGAGCTGGGTTCACATGTACTCCATAGCAGCTTACCATTAGCTATCTATTTTACACCTGGTAGTATATATATGTCAATCCCAATTTCCCCATTCATCCCACCCTTCTCGTCCCCTCCCGTGCCCACATGTTCTTTCTCTATGTCTACGTCTCTATTCCTGCCCTACAAATAAGTTCATCTGTACCATTTTTCCTGGTGGCTTAGATGGTAAAGAATCTGCCTGCAATACGAGAGACCTGGGTTTGAACCCTAGGTCAGGAAGATCCCCTGGAGAAGGGCATGGAAACCCACTCCAGTATCCTTTCCTGGAGCATCTCCATGGACAGAGGATCCTGGTGGACTACAGTCCATGGGTTTGCAAAGAGTTGGACACAATTGAGCAACAAAGCACGGTACCATTTTTCAAGATTCTACATGGTGGTGGTGGTGATTCAGTCACTACGTTGTGTCCAACTCTTGAGACTCCATGGACTGTAGCCCACCAGGCTTCTCTATCCATGGGATTTCCCAGGCAAGGATACCGTAATGGGTTGTCATTTCCTTCTCCAGGAGATCTTCCTGACCCAGGGATTGAACCTGTGTCCTGAATTGCAGGGAGATTCTTTACTGGCTGAGCCACCAGGGAAGCCCAAGATTCCATATATATGCATTAATACAACCCTAGAAAATTGTAATTGAAGGAGAGACGTGTACTGTAGAAGGAAGAAATTGTTAACACCATGGAAAGGGTACCCAGTCCCCATATAGTAATGATTATCCTAGTACTTTCCAAGTGGACCTTGACATTTACTTGGGTAACTTTACATGGGAGTGAGGAAGAAAGTCCAAACCTTTCAAGATCTCTTGACACAGGGTCCAAGTTGACATGGCTACCTGGAGGCCCACAGCATCATTAAGGCCCTTCAGTTCAGGGCAGGAGTAGGGGATTTAATCAATGGAGACAAGCCCCAGGCATGACTCACACAGAGTTCACTGGGACCAGTGGGTTTTCATACTCACTTGGCCTCTGAACGCACAATTGAAATGGACATACATAGCATTTGAAAATACCTTGTGCTGGCTGCTTGATTTTTAGGTCAAGAACATTCGAAGTGGGTGATGCAAAGGCAAAGTCTCTGAATCATGCCCTTCAGATGTATCTGGATATATTATATTAAAACCAGGGGAAAATAAGCAAATATTATTGCCTTTATTAAAGACATAATGGATTCAGGATTAGTGATCCATCTCATAGTGCCATTTAATTCACCAGCTGGGTCCCTACAAAACCCAGATGGATCCTGGTTTACAGTGGACCACTTATTGAAAACTCAGCCTAGAAATACCAAGTGCACCTGCTTTGCTAGATGTAGTATATTTGCCAGAACTGGTTCACATTGCCTCAGGTCCATGATATAGAGTAAGTGGTCTGGACAGAGAACTGTTATTCCCACCTTCTCAGAAAAGGGAGCAGGAAACCTCTTGCATTTACTTCAAATGAACAACAGGATAGTTTCACCATCTTGATTCAGCGCTGTGATAACTCTCCTTCCCTGAATCAAGACATAGAGTCTGAAGGGACCTCAACCATAGCTTCTTCTAGCCGAGCGGACTTGCTGCCAGATGGGGAAGACTTCCAGCAGGAGTCACAGTGAGAGTGCCTTCATCTTGAATCTCTGGCTGCCAGTAGGTCACTTTGGGTTACTTGTCTCTATTTCCTTCCCCCCCATCTTAGCTGTTCTTCCCAAGAGCATTCTCCAAAACATTCCTGAATGCAAATTTCACAGCCTGACAGTCTGTTTCCCTGTGAACTGGCCTTCAACAACTGTAAACCTATCATAGAGTTTACTTATTTATTGTTCTTATTGCTTTTTTTTTTTCTTCCCTATAGAATGTGAAATCCACATGGGCAGGAATTTTTGTTTCCGTTCTTTTCAGGTATAATCCAATATCCTAGAACAGATCCTGGTTTATTGAAAGTCCCCAAGAAATATTTGAATAAATGCAAGCTATATATGAGGATTTAATTTATTAACTTTAACTTTTGGAGGTTATGACTGGTTTTATAATTTTGATGTGTCTAAAATCATCTTGCTTTTAGAACATCTTTCTACAAGACCTAAAAGTCTCAAATTCTATTTCAGACCTTATTTTAAGGATATCTAGTAATGACATATTTGCTATCAGTTTTTAATAGCGTCATAATTTTTCAAATTATCTAAATACTTTTACTAAATAGTATAGAGATGCACAATGGACAGGTAATGCTACAACCTAGAGAAATATTATCAAATGGCCATTCTTTAACATTTCTTTTCCAGCATTATATGAATATATTTTTAATTTTACCTAAATAAGATTTACCTTGTTGTTATTAATATTTTTACCTTTTGTTTTGTTTTGATTCCTTACACTACCCTCAGCCCAATTACTTTCCCCATCACCAAGGTTTACTTTTCCCCATGCTTATACAATCATTTAAAAATACATTTGCACCTTTGAGTCCAGGCATAATTTGCTTCAGGTATTGTGATGGGCAGAGGCACCACCCAGATCCCCCCTAATTGAAGCCCTAGAAGCTGGGGTGCTATCAGCAGGCTTCAGTTCTCCTTGTCTTCAGGGACTGCCTTAGCTTCAGAGAACACCTCACCCAAGATCACACTATTTCCTGAGCAGCCCACATCAAGGAAGTGCCTGATCCAGGTCACAGTATGACTTCCTGGCCATTTTGTCGCAGGTCAGGGACATTATTCTAAGGACCCGCTTTATTCCTAGACTATCTCCCTGGGTCAGCCAAGATTCTCATCAGGCCCATTTCACAGTTGACTTTCACCCTCTGCCCAATCTTGCTTTTTTCTATGCCAATAAGTGTTGATTTTAAAACACTCCCTAATAAATATCCTAGAGTCATTAACTCCATCTCAGTTTCTGCTTCCTGGAGAATCCAACCTGACTCATGGATCACATTATGTATTCATCTCTGCGTCTTGCTTTTCTCCCTCACTATAATCATGGACTCTGTCCCAGACAATTGACATAGATCTAATGCTTTCTTTTGAATGACTGTGTAATTTTCCAGGGTTTTTATGTATCACAATTTGTTCAACTTTCCATAAAAGGGAACATTCTAGTTTTCAAAGTTTATTTTTAACCACATGATAAGTTCTGAAATAAATGCCCTTGTCACAAACCAATTTAAACTCGAAGTTATGTGATTACTTCAAAGTTCCTATTGCTTTCGTTCACTAATCAGCTCTCCTTTATTTGTTTAATGAAGTCCACAGTAGTCCACTTATGTCTTATCTATTTTCTCAGAGCCCAATATTATCAATAATTTAGAGAATTTATGGTTGATAGCTATGGAATCAAAGTTCTCCATAATTTCTTGGTCATTCTTTTTTGAACTTGGCAAAATGTCTGAAAACAGTACAATCAATATTCTTCTTTGACTGGGATAAATCATTACCAAAAAAGTAACAATACTGCCTTTACTCCTGTAGTAATCTAATCTCATGCACTGAAAATAATATTAAAATCTATAAATTTTGAAATTACAGACTAGGTTGGAATCCTGGCTGTGTAAAACATTGCATGTCCAATTCCCAAGTAACCCAAACTCTCTCCAATTCAGTTTCCTCATTTGTAAAATGTACTCACCTTACTGGACTTTAGTGATCTGTAATCTTTACCAAACTGAAGATTCTATAGGTTCGTTGTCTGGCAAAGTGCTTGACATAGAGAAGATGATCTATAAGTCATTATACTTGCTTTCTTCATATTCTTGGTGTTCCATGCAGGTGTGTGTGTGTTGAAATGCTATACTCATATTTTTTCTTAACGTTATTTATTCTGAAAGAAGTACACCTTTATTCTGTTTAATGAAACTAAAGAATACTATTTCATATGGCCTTTGTGATATCTAATTAGATGCATTTACATTTTTCTAATGGGCAGAGGAGCCCGGCGGTCTGCAGTCAATGGGATGGCTCAGTCATGTCTGACTAACATGCACATACACATTCTTCTAAAATTTCAGGTTTCCTGTCTGTCTCAAGTCATGAGTGTAGTTCATTGCCCATATGCAAAAGCGGAAGTGGATAGAACAAGTTTATGGGCTTGATAAACTGAGTCAGACAGTTTCAAAACAGAAATAAAAACAAAATCCACTACTGGTTCAAGAAGTCAGGTCAGACCTGAACTAGAGCCATCGCGGAGCCTCAGCATGGACTCAATCCATGTCATTTCCGCTCTCTGCTCCCTGCATCAGCGGTGTTTTCCTTAGCTGGGGGTGCCTGTGAGCCTGCCTAGGTCCTGTACAGAGAACAGGATACTTCTTTTCATCCCAGATGACCCTGATTTACCTTGCAGGTAATATACAGCTCTGCTATGTAGTACAAATAGTTCAAATCCACCTCCCCTTCCATTGGGCTACATATTCCCTATTTAGCAACATTTTATTCTTGACTTTTATTTCCTCTGGTTTTTACTTTCTCCATGGATTATTTCTTCCACCCTGCCTAGCAATGCTACTAATCCAGGTACACGGAAACATCACTCAGGACCTTTCATCTCTTCCTCAGGTGAAAGGTGACTCAACTCAACCAGTCTCTCACCTGTTGGAGACTAGGTATTTAAACCATGAGTTGCAAAGCAGTTGAGAGAGTGGAGGAAGCAGAGAATCTCCAAGAGAAAACACGAGAGGCACAGAGAATTCTCTTTTAGCGATGTCTCTCTAAATCTCTACCGAAAGTTTGTGGAGGCAGAAAGAGAATCCTAGATGGAATCCACACTGAGCAAACAACAAGACCCCATTTGGATACAGTGCTTTGTGAAACATTATGGAGCAAAAACTGCCCTACACTTCAGGAAGAATAGAAAATGTAACATTTTAGGAAAATTTAGAAAGTAATAGAAAACAAGTATTCCCTTAGGAAAATGGTATTAAAGGTATCAATACCATCTATGTGAAATCTTTTATTTAGTGGTTTGCAGCCTGGGGTGTCACCTGTTGCTCTTTGAAACATCTGATATTCCCAAATCTCCGAGGAGAGTTTTAATAAAAAGATATAATCCACAGGGATGATATTGAGTGTTCTCAAGCTACAGATACTGATAGCTGGTGGTGGTGGTTTAGTTGCTTAGTTGTGTCCAACTCTTTGTGACCCCATGGACTGTGAGTTAAGGGGGGTGGACATTTCGGATCATCAGAGTGACTGAGGTGCATAACTTGCATGTTGTTGGCAGTGACCAAGGATCTAACTATCCTGTGTGTACTCCTGAAAATCCAGTCCAATAAAGAATCTGTTTACCTGCAATGTTGTCGACACCCCAACTGAGAAATATGATAATATAGATGCAGATATGCTGCAAGGCTAATTATAGCTTCACTGCTTTACATGTTACCTGGTTGGACTTAATCTGTAACATAGCAGTGACTCCTTCACCCATAACCTCTAACTCTGGCTACATAAGTACATTCTGAAGTGTTTAAGCTGTTCTATTCACTATCAGAAATGGAAAGCCACCATACTCCCTTGCTATGGAAAATTGAAAAAAAAAATCTAGCTGATAGGGACTTGCTCCCTTCTAAGATATATTTCTCATCAGCCAAGGACTCTTGTTTCCTAGAAAATATACACAACCAAGGAAAACAAGCTGCTCAGACTCAGAGCACAACGCTCACCTGGGCCACAGGTCTACACATGCCTGCAAACATAGAGATGCCCACACACAGTTCATTATGCAAATTGGCAAAGACTAAGACAGGCTATGTTTACTAAAAGACAAATCTCCGAGGAGAGTTTTAATAAAAAGATATAATCCACAGGGATGATATTGAGTGTTCTCAAGCTACAGATACTGATAGCTGGTGGTGGTGGTTTAGTTGCTTAGTTGTGTCCAACTCTTTGTGACCCCATGGACTGTAGCCCACCAGACTCCTCTGTCTATGGGATTTTTTTTCAGACAAGTATACTGGAGTGGGTTGCCATTTCCTCCTCCAGGGGATTTTCCTGAACAAGGGATCAGTCTCTGGTCTCCTGCATTGCAGGCAGATTCTTTTACAACTGAGCCACTAGGATGGCCCATACTGATGGCTAAGAGATGCATAATCATGATCACAACGTAAATAGCAGAACTAGTGAACATTTCCTAACCTGGTAAGAACTTCTGTCAGCTGAAAATATTTTTATGTCTTTGTAAAAGTGTTACTGTGCTCTTGTTAGTGGTGGTTTAGACATTCACATCATCATGTGGAGAAAGTTATACCTGTCTGGATTAATGGCTGCAACATAATTTTGCTGACTAGCATTGGATGAATTTGTGGAAAATAGCATTTAGAATGATTCCCTCCTCTTTTCAATGTGCAAATTTGAATACAAAATTTTTCTTCACAACATCTGATTCAGCAATTCTATTAAAGATCTTAATGCAAAGTGACTACTTATTAGAAATTTTACTTAATATCTAAATTAATTTTATCTAGGAAAGGTGTTGAGGGGAATTTCTTATTTTGAAATCCATACAAACAGATAAGGTGCCTCTAGGTTCCTAGGACCATGTTCCAACATCTCTGTGCTAGTGTTTACATGCTAAAATTCTCAAAAATGATTTTCCTTTTTGCTCCCTCTTTGCACTAGCAACTGAAGTAAAATACTACTGTATAGTAAAGATTCCCTCCAAAAGCACAAACTGCATAGAATTTCATTAATACAGCTAAAAATATTAAATCATGTTACAGCAGATAACTACACTCTATTGTTATGCTTTAAACTTTTAATAGTATTTGAAACCCATCCCATATTCAAACAGAAGCCCAGTATCTTAGGTCCAGTTTGAAATTCAATTTTTAAAAAAGCCATGAGACACTCTGTAGAGACACAGGTGTCATAAACAAGAATTGCAGTTTGGCAGCACCAGAAAAGACCCAAAAAGACTACTCCTCTAGATTATCCAGAGAGTAAAGTAGATTTCTGTTCTCATCATCTCAAAGTCATGTGAAGCATAAGTGAAATTTGAGAGTCCCTAGCTTTGGAATGTTAGGAATGATCAAAAGAGATGGGATTGGAACAATCAGTTAATATCATAAGCTGCCCAGGAGTCAAGCAGAACTGCTGTCTACCCTAGGCTGTACCATTTGCTGAGTCAGTGTTCTAATCTTTCTAGACTGCATCTTTCTGAATGAAATTCATCATGTGAAAATGATGACATCTAGTTCTAAAAAAAAAAATCTTTAGTTTATTGAACTTTCTATAAAGTTTCAATAGAAGCATGGACAATAAAACCAAGGGAAAGACTGACAGATTTTACCATTCAAATAAAACATTCTCTATGCCATAAAAATAAAATATTCCCTATGCCCCAAATTATGAACAAAATATTTATAAGGTGACCTCAAAAGTCAAAATTTGTAAAGCTAGTAAACTTATGAATAAAAGTGCTGGACTTCCTGAAGAACCAACCATTTTCCTTTCCTCATACTCCACTTCCCCATGCTTTAAGATTTTTATTTTATAATTTCAGTTTTTTCTCATTCTTCCTTCTGCACTCAGTCTACTTCTCAAATAGTTGTATCTCGTTCTCCATTGAGGGAATAAAAGTAGTATGGCAAAGACCCCAATACCATGACATTAAATCTGTAAGTCTATCTGCATTTATTCCTATGTTCCCTATCTTTCCATCACAAGGGTTGAATTGTAGCTAGTATCTCTGTTGGCTATCATTATAAAGATACTACATAATAAGTCACTTAAATTCAGCAGCTTAAAAATATTCCTTTATCATCTCATTCACAAAACTGTGGATTGGATGGAGCTGCTCTGTTTCACTTGGCAAACCTAAGGGATTGCTCAGCTGGTTCTCTTCCATCAGAGTTTCTCTGGGTTTCAGGCTGAAAGGGCACCAATTTCTCAGTGGAAGTTCTTTTCATGACAGAGTCCTCCAGAGGGGAGGATAGGAACACATCACACTTCTTTTTTTAACCTATTTTATTGAAGTACAGTTGATTTACAATGTTGAACTAGTTTCTAACGCATAGCAAAGTGATTCAGTTATATATATATATATATTCCCACCAACAGTGTAGAATGGTTCCCTTTCCTACACCATCCCCAGTATTTATTGTTTGTGGGCTTTTTAATGATGGGCATGGCATTTCTCATGACTAGGTTTGGAACTGACACAGTGTCATCTTGCCTCTACTATATTGACCAAGCCAAGTCATTTGGCCAAATCTTATATCAGTCTGTTGGGGAAAGAATCCTATCTCTATAGGAGGGAATGTAAAGTCACATAGGTGTGAATACAGCAAGGGGCCAAGAATTGAGGAGAGACGTGCTATCTACCATAGTTAGACGGCTGTTAAAGGAGTGAACAAGAAAGATATGACTTGGCTCTCATAAAACTTAGTCCAGTGGGGAGATGGAAGTTTTAAATAGAGAGATGTGGTTGACAGATACATTTTAGATTTGAGAATCATAAGTACATAGTGGATGCCTGTTGTTATTTTTGAAGATGAGAGAATCAGAATGAAGGAAGAAAAGATTCAAGGACAGAATCACATATTTAAGAGATAGCAAAGAATTAAAATCTCTTGAAAGAGATGGAAAAGGAAGGTCCAGAGAGATCAAAATAAAGCCATGAAAGTGAAAAACATAATCAAAATCAAGAAGGAAATTACCTTCCAAAAGGCTAGTAATACATCAAAATCATGCCAAGAGTTCCAAAAGACTGTGGACTGACAAGTGTTCATTTGATGTGACTGTTAGAATTGGTTGGTGACATTCATGATGATAATGTCAGTGGAGTGATAGGGCTCGGTTCTAGACTGAAGTGGGTTGAGGAAGTAGCAACAGTGAATATGATCTATGAGGTCCATAAACTTAGTGAAGAAAGGAATGAAAGTGACAAGAAAACTGAAGAGGCTTGATTGAAGAGATCAAGAGAAGAAAGGCCAGAGGGTGAAATAGAAGATAAGACATTCTAAGATCAGGCCACTACTTTCTTCTCAATTCTCATCTGTTTTTTCTCCTTTTCATGCTTCTTGCCACTTAGAGTTCCTCAAATAGGCCACGCTGTTCTCCATGGATAGACACAGCACAGCACAGAGCTACCATATGATCCTGCACTCCCACGCCTGGGCATATACCCAGGCAAAACTATAATCTGAAAAGATACATGCACTCCTGTGCTCATAGAAGCACTATCTGCAATAGTCAAGACAGGGAAATAACCTAACTGTCCAACAACAGACACATGGAAGATGTGGTACACATATACCATGGAATATTACTCAGCTACTAAAAGGAGTGAAGTACAGCAGGACAGTACTGTTTCCTGCTTGAAATAGCTTTTCAAAGTAAGGCATTCTCTTGTATTTCTGTGTGTCTTTACAGGGACAAGAAATAACACTTATAGATACATACTAAGCACTTGGCATTGTGTTCAAGGCATTAAATCAATTGCCTTAATAAGCTGTCACAGAAGCTCTAACAGACATTGTTGTTGTTCAGTCGCTCAGTCATGTCCAACTCTTTGCGACCCCATGAACTGCAGCATGCCAGGCTTCCCTGTCCTTCACTATCTCCCAGAGCTTGCTCAAACTCATGTCCGTTGAGTCAGTGATGCCATCCAACCATCTCATCCTCTGTCGTCCCCTTTTCCTCCTGCCTTCTATCTTTCCCAGCATCAGGGTCTTTTCCAATGAGTCATAATAATAATAATAATAATACAGGCATAATTATTCCCAATTCACAGGTGAAAAACTGGATTTAGAAAGATATAGTGACCTGTCCAAATGTGCACCTTATACATAATAGATTCAAAAGTTGAACTTATGACTGACTCCAAAGCCTGTGTTCTAGTTTCAGCTTACTTTAGCACATATTTTTGGTAAATTGTCCCTTATTCCAAGGGTGTGATCCCTTCTATGAATAATGAATAGTGAAGATGATAAAGGAGGTTTTGCATCATAACAGATTGGCATTGCTCTTATCCACCTTTGCAACATGGATATATCTTGCATATGTCAACTCTAGCACTTATTACAACATATTGTAACATTAAAAAATATAAAGAGCACTCTCACAGGCAATAAGGAGCCATACAAGTTTTGAGTATTTAAGTAGGGAATGACATATCACTTAGATAGTTGAGAGAGAAAACACTTATGCTAATAGAGAAGGTGAATTGAAAAGTTAGACTGGAAGAGAGGGATAAACTAACTAATAATTTCGAAATCTAAGTGAGAGAAATTAGGGCCAAACTAAAGTTATCATAGAGAGGCTAGAAATGAGAGGAAAGAGTTGAGGGTGGTTTAAGAAGAATCCACACTACTATGTATAAAATACATAAATAAAATAAGGACCCACTATATAGTCAACATTCTATAATAGCCTAAAAGGGGAAAGAATCTGAAAAAGAATATATATGTATATATATGTATATGTATGCATACTATACTAGTAACTATACTTCAATAAAAATAAATAAATGAAGATAATTTTAAAATAATAACAAATTTTAAAAAGGAGAGTCACTAGGACTTAGCCAGTTGGATGGAGAGAGATTGGTGATACAATTTTCTAGCTGAATGGATTGAATGGACTGATGTATTTCAATGAAAGTGGAAAAATAGGCAAGAGCACAGATTTAAGCAGGAAGTATGGGGCCAACTATGAAATACGTGAGACCCACAGCCAAGAGAATGAGACCACACCAAAGAGATCCCAAATCAGCGTGCTTACAACCGAGTCTGATAAATTCTATACCCAATACTCATTTGATCTATAGGAAGTTTGAGTTCTCAATCATTATCCGTGGATTCTGACTCAGAATAAGCTGGCAACCAAACGAATTTTTTTACAAGACTTCTCAACAGAACACCATTTCTCAAGTTTTCTGAGGACATGATAAAAATATATTTTTCAAAAATATTTCATTTTGTTCTTCCTGCAAGTAGCCTAGGGTGATCCCTTAGGCTATGCACCTGACCAAGAAAGTCTCACAAAATTATGCAAATCAAGAGTTTTAAATCTTTGTGACCACCTTAAGAACACCTGTGAACTTTTCAGGCCATCAAAGATATGAATAGCCGAAAAGCCATGAACTATCAGAAAGATGTCACTTTATAGAAACAAGTATGTGCCATTCCATTGCTACGATGGTGGAACTGGTATGTTTGCCTAGAAAAAAACAGTGGATCTGAACACATGGTCAGTGTTGCAGTAACAGTGCTGACTTTTTGCTGCACTTGCTTAAAAATGTGGAATAACATTGAACTTAATGTAGATTCTCTAATCATTATGCTCATCCAGGTGAATAAAGCCCCTTAGGGTGTGCTGTTTATTCACAGAGCTCATGGGTGGATTAACTCACACAGGAGCTCACCCTGCCACAGGGAGATGATCTTACTGAAAAAGAACCCATTGTTCTTAAATCACAAGCTGAGTTTGCACAGAAGAAGAAGATATCCCTGAAGAAATAAAAGAAGCAAAATTGTATTTCCTGGGAATAAGTTCAGCATAAAACAAATGCAAGTTGAAGTTTAAAAAATTAGTTTAGTTGGAAGCTTTTAAATCGTTATTTTATTTTAGCTCTGTGTTACTGAAATGTAATATATTTAATACCCATCAGCATCACTTCTACCCAATGGTTTTGTAGTTTTTTGATAACGGTGTAATAACCCGGCTATTGCTTTCTGGATTTCTTTGGTGTCTAAAAACTAGGAGATCTCAGTAAGATTCCCAGTGAACCTCAGGGAGCATTAAATAACTCTGGCTGATATCAAGTCAGCATTTTGAGCAGTGAAATGACATCATATCCCACACTGTCATGCTTACCACTTTTCTCCTACTAGTGGTGACATTGTTTGCAACTTTGAAGTCCTATGGTGCTATGTTGGAATTTAAAAAAAAAAAAAAAAAAACAAGGTGATATGAATGATTTTGCAATCTACTTCTATATTTTTGGCCAGATACTATCATGAGACAAAACAATGAAGCATTTTCTCCATTAAAGATTCTATTAGAATATGTATTAGTAGAATCCCATGCTTCTTCAGTGAAATGGTTAAGGTGTATTGAGGAGATGGATAAAAAGTTAAATTATCTCTGCCAAAGTTTCAGCAATGGGAGTCTGGTCATTAGTGCTCTCTAGTGGAGCAGGGATTTTGTGCTTCCATCTTCAGATATCTCTCAGAAAGCTGTGTTTTCCAGCAAATCTTTTATATTACTCAGCATGGCCTGATGCTTACCAGCTTTACAGGATGTATAAGATACTGCATGTGGGGTCATAAGGTGTTGGCAGTGAGTTTTTAATCATCCTGGACTTGGTGTGAAGTTTGATTGTTTTATCTAACCTGGTTTGGAAGTGGTTTTTTACTCTGTTACTTTGATGAGCACTACACATACGCACATTCATCTTTCATGCTCTAGGAAACACTGAAACAATATAACTTTAGCACCAGATATTGTTTTAGCATCCTTGGTACTCTCCCTTTATAATTCTTAAAGTAGAGGTATTCTATATTTATTAAATTTATCATTCTAAATTTATTAAATTATAGACATTTATTACTCCAGCTTCCCTGGTGACTCAGTAGGTAAAGAATCTGCCTGCAATGCAAGAGATGTGGATTTGATCCCTGGGTTGGGAAGATCGCCTGGAGAAGGAATTGGCAACCCATACCAGTGTTCCTGCCTCAGGAATTCCATGGACTGAGGAGCATGGTGGGCTACAGTCCATGGGGTTGCAGAGTCAGACACTACTAAGTGACTAACACACACACACACACACTCAAATTATAAATAAGCAAAACTTATAGACAAGAAAGAATAATTTCTGAGTCCAAATCAATAACATTACTTTGCCAACATTATGTTTCTTAGATTAACCTGAGCCTGAATGGAGGGAAAAAAAATCAAAATCCTTTCTGGCAAAATTTATCTGGAAGAATGTCTTTGGTATTAACTTGACCAAAGTGCTCAGATTTTTCCAAATTGACTCCAGTTGGAATACTCCGTAATTCAATACATTGGTGAAAAGCTCAAATAAATGGTATGAAAATAAATATATAAAGTTGCATTTTGAAATGCGAAAACATTTTTGTGTGGAAGAATCCCAGTAGAATAAGTCATATTTTGGAAAATTTTGGTCATTCACACATTATAAAGACAACTGGTGAATTTTTATTTATTGAACAAATTATAATGCTTAAGTTTTCAACCCAGTATGGTAGACAATAGTCTCTCTAGCTGTATATTTATATCATCTGTACCTATAACTATCTATCAGTATGGAAAATAAAATGAATGAATAAGAGTGTGAGCAAGAAACTCTGAACTGGTTTAATATGTGTATAAATAGAAATATAGCTAGATAGATGATGGATTGATATATAGACGTGTGTTATGTTCAGTCGTGTCTGACTCTCTTGACCTATGGACTGTAGCCTGCCAGGGTCCTCTGTCCATGAATACTGGAGGAATACCGGAATGGGTTGCCATTTCCTACTCCAGGGACTCTTCCTGACCCAGGGATCAAGCCGCATTTCCTTCATCTCCTGCATTGCAGGAGGATTCTTTGCAAATGAGCCACTAGGGAAACCCCCTGCTGCTGCTGCTAAGTCACTTCTGTGCGACCCCATAGACGACAGCCCACCAGGCTCCACCGTCCCTGGGATTCTCCAGGCAAGAACGCTGGAGTGGGTTGCCATTGCCTTCTCCAAAGCATGAAAGTGAAAAGTGAAAGTGAAGTCACTCAGTCATGTCCGACTCTTAGCTTAGCGACTCCATGGACTGCAACCTACCAGGCTCCTCTGTCCATGGGATCTTCCAGGCAAGAGTACTGGAGTGGGGTGCCATTGCCTTCTCTGAGGGAAACGCCCTAGATAGATGTAAATTTTGAACTAGCTCAGAGTTTCTTACTCACTCTCATTCATTACATTTATTTTCTGTATTGCTATTGACAATAGAGTTTCTAATAACAGCTCTTACCTCTGAGTGCAGCAGTACAGCCCTGAGCTCCATCCTTTAACTCACTGGTGCTTTTTTCCTATTACTGAGGTGCTACTGCAGTCCTTCCTTTTGGGCAAAGAAATGCATCCTATAGAACATAGCTTATGAAATAGAAAGCAATGGTGTGCAGTGAATTTGAAAGACAAGGCAGAGGTTTAGCAGGAACAAAAAATTGATGCTTGGTGAACCAAGGCAGAGAGGAAGAAATGGAGGTGATGTTTGGGTTGGACCTTTAAAGAGACAAGAACAGCCCAGGGCAGGAGAAGACAGGGAAACAGTGTAGCCTGGTTATTGTGGAACAGGGAAGCGCTGTTTAAGGGAATATTGTCTACCACCAGCAGGATATAGCTGAAAAAGATCAGTTTGCCTCCCACATCAACTGACAAAACCAAGTATCCTGGACCTTGGCCATCTAGTGATCTCTATTTTTTAACAACCTTCACATCAACGTACCACTGCTGTTTGAATAATCATTCCCATCTGAAGGCCAGCTTCATTGTATAAGTAGCATGCATGCAACAGAGGTGCCTATGGTGCTACATTTCATAATGACAGTGTGGCGGAGGTACTTTGCCAGTTACCATGTTTTATTTTATTAACGCAATCTACACCTCAACTCAAAATACCCCCTTCTATCGTTTCTATAGCTTTCAGGCCGTATAACTCATTTACCCACAGCTGCAATCTCACCATAAGTAATTATAGGAACATGATTCAGACCAACTTTCCGATCACACTAAAGATCATTTTATAGCCACCATTCATACAAGTTCAACTCGGAGAGCTCTTCTTAGCCAGACATTTTCTTGAACTCCTCTAGCTTATTCAGCCATATGAAACTCTGGTGGCAGAAAATTACTAACTCTGTGGCTTTCACCTACGACTCCAGCCATCTGGAAAGATGTTTTCCCAGTGCTCTGAGTAGGACAGGCAAAATCCTGAACTCCATGTGGAGCCCTTTGCCCAACACCTACAAGCATCGAATGTTACTCTAGAGTATCCTAAATGGGACAGTTTCTCATCTTGCTCCACAAAGAATCTGACGAGGTTTCATACACCTAGGTATTATGATTCATTGCAGCCAATGCCGGGGTAGATCCCCTAGAACCCAGTGAACTATATTTACCCAACCGGTTAAACTGGGAGCTGGCTGCAGTTCTGAGCACCATTCCTGACTCAACATACTTCTACTCCTGCCTCCTGATGATCAGCAAACTGAAGTCACAGTCTCAGAAGCAGATTGGTATCTTTAATAGTCCACAGGACACTGTTGAGGTTTGACAGAAAACAACAATATTCTGTAAAGCAATTATCCTTCAGTATAAAAATAAATTAAAAAAAAAAGAAAAAAGATGCTGTGGAACATCAAAAATGTGCTAGGGTGAAAAGAATGATATCCAGACCCCTATCTCCTGACAATTATTTTCCTCTACAGTCTCTGATCTTGGTTTCCTCTTGTACTAAATGATCCAGGGAAATTGCTTTAAAAAGACTCCTGGCATCCTCTTTTTGCCTACTCTGAAGTCTCCTGCTTGTGTCATGAAATGAGCTCCTTTGCATGTGACTTGTCTTCTTATAGCACCAAGATTAGAAGAAGATTCCTGCTTCTTCCCTGTTTCCATATTATGGAGGATTTAAGAGTCCTTTTTGGAAAGAGATTGTGGCAATTGAGAATAGGTGGTTTGGAAAGATAAAAGATAGCAAGCACAACTGAAGTAGGTAAAGTGTGAGTTTGCTACTAAAATACATAATTAGATGATAGAAACTACAGTTTCTTATACAAAAAAGCACTGGTGAACTTTTTATGATTTTACTAAGAGTGTATGGTTGCTTCCTAAATGAGCATTGGTATAAAAATATGTGTAAGTGTGGTATAAGTACAAATTCCAAATGGTTGAAATAGTAGCTAGAAGATATATTGGCCGAATTTTGATAACAAGTAGTATATTGTTGTTAATATATTAGATATTGTGCTGCTGGCTAAACTCTACAAAGTGGTAGAGCTTACTAATATTGCTGCTTTCATCATGCAAAAATATCAAAAGGATCCGGATATAGAATATAAATATGTATTTGGGACTGGTAGAGGAATAAAACAAATATAAAGTTTGAAGGAAGTATAGTAAAAATCATTTATGCTTCTGATGTTAAGTTCCACACATACAAGGAACTAGGGTTTCATCGTCCATGACATAATTCAGAAATTAGTATTTCCGTTCACACAAACGGTACACTAATCTCAGTCATAGAGATTCATGCAATTAATTCATGCAACTTGTTAAATGTATGAAAATGAGAATTTACTTGAGATTTAAATATAACAACATCAGTAACAGGAACAATGATTCTATTATCACTTTTTCCCAATAATCTTTAAACACCTGATTAGAACATAATTTCACATTAACATACAACTTCAGCGTTAACTCGTTTCTGCCACAAAGTCACAAATATCATCCTCTGATTTGAGGAAAAGCAGAATTAAATTGTAGCTGTTTCCAGATGTTTGTGTGATCTGTGTAAATGTTATTGTGAAGGAACAATTCCCAGAGAGGAGGGTGTACCTGAGAAAAGAGGTGCCTGATGAGGTTAGAGGCTCCAGATCCGACAGATAGTCTGGAAACAAAAATGAATGAAAGAAGGGTCCCCTAAAGAGAAAAGGAGGGCTGAAGGGAGGAGAAGGGGAAAAGGAAGGAACCCAAGAGATGTTGAACAGGTTGGGGCATGCTACCTGGGGGAACCGAGGGAGACAGAGGCATAAATGAAGCTAACCAGGCATTCACTTGCAAAGGCCTGAAAACTGCAGTGGCTCAGATGTTAAGTGGTTAGAAATGGATCATTACCAATCTAAAGTAGTAGTAAGAGGGAGCATTTAGAACCCAGGCAGAATAGAAGTGGGAAAGTCTATCTTGAATTGTCACAGCCTCCATCCAGAAAGGGCCCTTAAGCTTCTATGACACAGGGACTAGACAGAAGCAGAAATCCAGGACTCGCAATGAGAAACCAGATGAGCCACAGGTAAAAGAGCTTAATTCATGAAGAAAGGGGATTCAAGAGTACACGGAAAGAAGAGGCCGCCAGCAGGCTTCTCAAGCAATCTCCTCACATCACTTATTACAAGAGGGAGTTGTCTGACTGGGTCTAGAAATAGAAGTAAAGTAAATTTGGAGTAAAGAGAAATAATACAGTGAGAGGGTCTAGACTGTACTTAATAAACCTAGGTCAACAGAATTGATTAACCTGAGAATGAATATATCAGTTCAGTTCGGTCGCTCAGTCATGTTCGACTTTTTGCAACCCCATGAACCGCAGCACGCCAAGCCTCCCTGTCCATCACCAACTCCCGGAGTTTACTCAAACTCATGTCCATTGAGTCAGTGATGCCATCCAACCATCTCATCCTCTGTCATCCCCTTCTCCTCCTGCCCCCCAATCCCTCCCAGCATCAGGGTTTTTTCAAATGAGTCAGCTCTTCGCATCAGGTGGCCAAAGTATTGGAGCTTCAGTTTCAGCATCAGTCCCTCCAATGAACACCCAGGACTGATCTCCTTTAGGATGGACTGGTTGGATCTCCTTGCAGTCCAAGAGACTCTCAGGAGTCTTCTCCAACACCACAGTTCAAAACCATCAATTCTTTGGTGCTCAGCTTTCTTCACAGTCCAACTCTCACATCCATACATGACCACTGGAAAAATCATAGCCTTGACTAGATGAACCTTTGTTAACAAAGTGATGTATCTGCTTTTTAATATTCTGTCTAGATTGGTCATAACTTTCCTTCCAAGGAGTAAGCATCTTTTAATTTCATGGCTGCAATCACCATCTGCAGTGATTTTGGAGCCCAGAAAAGTAAAGTCAGCCACTGTTTCCACTGTTTCCCCATCTATTTCCCATGAAGTGATGGGACCGGATGCCATGATCTTAGTTCTCTGAATGTTGAGCTTTAAGCCAACTTTTTCACTCTCTGCTTTCATTTTCATCAAGAGGCCCTTTATATATTTATATATAAATAAAATTTTCCTCAACTATTTAGAGGACATGCCCAAGGCATGGTGATTTGCTTATGATGTTCTATAAATTAGATTTCTATTCATTTCCTTATTTTTTTTAAGAAAAGGCTCTTTCGGATTATTAAAGTAAAATGTGCTCATTGGAGATACTTTGAAAAATATATAAACAGTTTTTAAAAAATCAGAATCACATTTAACACTTGGATACAACTTAGACATAACTGCTGTATACATTTTGCTGTGCTTTCTTCCTGTCTTTTCTTTCACATATTTTGTTTCTGAATTGAGGGCATAATGACTACAATTTTTTTTAATATTATATAACTAGTTTTCCATATTATTAAATCCTCTTTTTAAAAAATAGCATTTCTAATGGCTGCATAATTCTCCAGGCTACACATACACAAATTTGGGAATTTTTTTCCTCCTTTTTCTCTAAGGTAAGTTTTTTCCCTCCTCACCAATTTTTGCTTTAGGAAAATTACTATCATAAAATTATTTTATACATATAAAGACTTCTATGTATTTCAAACAGTTACTTTCTTTTGAAATGCAAATGATTCCCAGATATAAAATGATTTCATCAAAAGGATAAGACTATGTTAAAAAATTTTAGTATATATTTTCAAATTAATTTAGGAGAAAAATGTTTCCAGCTAGCTATAATCCTAGTTTTAAAATTATTATTATTCTAAATTCAGTTGTATTAAATCTATTAATAGTTTATTTTAATTTTTAATGAGTTTTATAAAATTATTAATAATTTAAATCTCTTATTATTTTACTTTGGTAATTTAAAAGAAGATTTCTATTGTGTAAATCTGTTCCTCTTACATTAATAGAATTTAATATTTTCTTTAAGTTTATGAGCTTTATGTTTTTGTACCCTGTTTGTTCAGTTATTTTATGATTCCATGGTAGGAATATTAATTCTTTATAGCTCTCCTTGTGATAAATAATATTTACCATATGTGTTTTTTACAAAAGTATATTTGTAATATTTTATGTCATTTAGAAATCTTAAATTTTTATGTAACCAAGTTTATCTGTTTTCTTTGTCATTTTTCCTCTTTGCTTTTAAATTTAGAAATTTTGAGTTTAGAAAATTATTTGTCAGATTCACAGTCAAAATATATGCTCTTATAGTTTTATGGATTTCAATAATTTTTTAAAAATAACCATATAAAATTAAAATTTATTATACTGTAAAGCATAATTCTAAACTGCTTTTTATCTCTCTTCTTCATTTATTTAATAAATATTTATTTGAATTACTTGTCAAGTTCTATAGGATGTCCAAGAACAAAACAGACAAAGCTCTTTGTCCTAAAGAAGCTCACATTTTAGCCAGGGGGATATCTATCTGTTATTTATCATCCATGTCTATATATAAGATACAGATATATTTTTTCCTCAATGTTTAATATTCTCAGTGAAGCACAATCAACAATTAGTATTAGATGAGGAAGGATGGGGTGGGTGTTTGAGGGGATGGGAGGAGAGAGGAATGTGTCATGTAGGAAGCAACCTGGAGACCCTACCTGAGTCTAATAATCAGTAATGTTAAAAAAAAGAAAAGCATGCACCATGATTGTATGCTTTTCTCCAATCACATTCAGTTGCACAGGGACAAATGTGAAGTATGTAAAGAATTGAATTTATTCAGGTCTGTGTTGGTTCCAAGCAAGTACAAGGAAGTCAGAAAGGGTAGTACTGTTCAGTTCAGTTCAGTTCAGTCACTCAGTTGTGTCCAACTCTTTGCGACCCCATGAACCGCAGCACGCTAGGCCTCCCTGTCCATCACCAACTCCCGGAGTCTACCCAAACTCATGTCCATTGAGTCGGTGATGCCATCCAACCATCTCATCCTCTGTGATCCCCTTCTCCTCCTGCCCTCAATCTTTCCCAGCATCAGCGTCTTTTCAAGTGAGTCAGTTCTTCGCATCAGGTGGCCAAAGTATTGGAGCTTCAGCTTCAACATCAGTCCTTTCAATGAACACCCAGGACTGATCTTTAGGATGGACTGGTTGTATCTCCTTGCAGTCCAAGGGACTCTCAAGAGTGTTCTCCAATACCACAGTTCAAAAGCATCAATTCTTCAGCACTCAGCTTTCCTTTTAGTCCAACTCTTACATCCATATGTGACTACTGGAAAAACCACAGCCTTGACTAGACAGACCTTTGTTGACAAAGTGATGTCTCTGCTTTTTAATATGCTGTCTAGCTTGGTCATAACTTTCCTTCCAAGGAGTAAGCATCTTTTAATTTCATAGCTGCAATCACCATCTGCAGTGATTCCATGAACCATCATTATCATCATTGGTGACAAAAAGAGTGAAGGGATCAAGGGAACAAGGGGCGAATTAAGTTAGTGGGAATAATCAATTGGCAGGGTTGAATCAATTGGTACCACATTACTGGAATGCGGTACCACAAGAGTTGAGTTAGAAAGGATATTAAGTTTATCAAGGGGTTGAAATGATTGGTAATGAAAAAAAGCTGGCATGACCCTAAGACTGGGTATCTCTTTCAATTTTGCATTTGCTTCACCCTAGTCTCATCCTTGTTCAAATATTGAAATGGTCTAAACTAAGAAGATGGTATTATTGGATAGAATAAATAATAAATTGAGATAAATTATTGAAATTTGAGAAAGAATGTCCTGAGGTAGAGCAGACAGTAAAAATGAGGGGTAGGGAATGTGCTGTGATGATGTGGGACACTTCAGAAAAGAGAAAGACTTGTCTGAAAGTAGCAATAAGCATGAACTCCACCTTCAGACCCAGGGGGACCATCCCAGAAAAAGGAAGTACAGACCACAGAAAACAGAAACGTAGTAACGGTGCTCAGTGTTCACGAGACTGGAAACTGGCCCTTGAGCTCCCCACCACCATCTGTCTCAGCCTGAGCTCTTTTTGTCTCAGCAATCTGCTGCCTGCTCTAGATTTCCCAGTTTGGCAAACCAATCATTCAATTTCTCTGGCTCTCTACCATTTTTTTTTTTTTTTTTTTTTAATTCCCCAGCTGATGGCTTAATTTCCTCTCTGGCCTACCACTTGTTTTGGAAAGTGCTTCTGGACACTGACCTCTATGTCTTGACTCAGAAATCTGCTTTGTGTACATGTCTCAGAAGTCAGTCCTGTGGGGTGTGTATTCACCCCACATTCCTGGGATATACATCTCTCCTCATTTTCCTAAACACTTACAGCAAGTAAAACCAGCCAAATTTAACAAAATGAGCTTGATTTCCATCATAGCGGAAATTTACAGAAGTTGATATACTGTCCAGTTTGCTTCATGGAAATTTACAATAGAGAAATGAAAGTGAAAGTCGCTTAGTCGTGTCTGACTCTTTGAGACCCTATACAGTCCACAGAATTCTCCAGGCCAGAATACTGGAGTGGGTAGCCTTTCCCTTCTCTAGGGGATCTTCCCAACCCAGGGATTGAACCCAGGTCTCCCACATTGCAGGCAGATTCTTTACCAGCTCAACCACCAGGAAGTCCACAGAGAAATGAAAATAGCAAAAAAGTAAATTTCAACATCAGTTTCTCAAAGCTAAGAATCACCAAACATCTGGATGCTCAACCACTTCTTTAAAGATTCCTGCTAAAATTATATCCCTTCAACCTCCAGCCAAAGAAAGCATTCAAAATTTTATTTCTTGTGAAATAAGTTTTTATTACAAATAATGTTTTAATATGGTTAATGTGGTACCAGTTTTGTTGTTGTTAATCATTTTATACTTAGGAAAGTCTCACATAGCGTATCATTAAGGTATGACTTACCATTAATTATAATATTCTTTAACTGTTGAACTTTTGATAAGAAACATATCTTCTCTGTTATATAAATTTCAATGTATAGCTTTATTTTTAGAATTAAGATGTTGTTCCATTCTTTGTTAACTTTGGTTTCTGTTCAGTAGATTCTCTTAACCTACCCCCACTTACCCAAATCACTGGTAAGTCAAAGTGAAACTCAATCATGTCCAACTCTTTGCAACCCCATGGAAAGGTTCATGGAATTCTCTGGGCCAGAATACTGGACTGGGTAGCCATTCCCTTCTCCAGGGGATCTTCCCAACCCAGGCATTGAACCCAGGACTCCTGCATTGCTGGTAACAGCACTCTGTTCCTTTGTGAACACACTCAGTGCTCTCAGCAACCAGTCACACTCCTGTAACTCTGAGCATTCTAGGCCCTACAACTCAGCTGTAGGCTTACCAAGAGTCACTTGAGGTTGTCCCAAAGTTATTTTCTTTAGTTTCACTTGTTGTCATTTAAAAATTAGTATTATGGAAGTCATCTAGGTATTTGTGGAAAAAATCAACAACAACAACAACAAAAACTCCAATTAATTTTCATGAAAATTAAACCTAATGCTATGAAAAGTCTTGAAAATTTTAAGTTATAAATTGTAATTTAATTCAATGTGGACAGAAACAATCTGTAAAAATTTGACACAGCTTTTGTTTCCTAAGGGCTTTAAATTTTAACTTCACTTTAAAGACTTCAAAACTGGAAATTATAAATGATGTGTTATGAGTGTCATTTACTCCAATAAGCTGTTGAAGAACTAAATAAAGGCTTTGACCTATATGAAGAATTTGCTGAAAAATGTGTCCTTCTATACATTAAGTTAAAATCATTAAGTTAAAAATATGTGTTATACTTCATTACTCCCCATTTAAATTTATATTTTAAATTAACAAATTAACTAAAATTTCCCATAACATTCCCATAACATGAATGGCATCTACTGCATGTTCCCTCTATATCACAATCTTCCTGAAACCCAAATTCAAGTCTGGTTCGTCTAATTTCAAACCCTTCGCTTTTAAACACTATAGTAACATTATTCAATTCTTGCCTAATTTTTCACATGTTAAAAAGCAAGCAAAGGACAACAACAACAAAAACCTTTAGTTTTATATTACTGTTTAGAAAATTCAATTATTCTCCTTTTCAAAGCCAAGTTCCTCAAAAGAATGGATTATGATTTCTTCCTCCAGTTATGCATCAAACTAGAGTAGCCAAGTGTGGCAAACAGCCCTGGCAAAAGCCTGGGACTGCTGTTGAGAAATCCACCTGTGACTCTTTCGATTAGACATTCCCAGTGGCCTTTCTTCATCCCCATCTTATTTGATTGCACTGTAGTATTTGAGACTTAGTTATTTGCTTTATCATCAAATCATCATCTTTCTTGGCAAGTCCTCCTACATCTCTTGCTTTTTCTCAATCTCAGGCCCACTCTTTGTATGCTTACTTTGTACAGGATTTGTCAATGGCTCTTTTATGCTCCTTTCCTTAATTTCTGATTATAAAAGTAAAACATGGCCATTATAGAATATTAGCTATTAAACATTACCTTGAAAGTAACATAAAATTTACAATCAGGCATAATCATGCCACCTACCAATTACTACTGTCATCATACTGATATTTTCCCTGCCTTCTTTATGCCTAATATATTTAACAGAAATGGAGTGATGTCTATCTTTAGTTTTGTTTTCTACTTTTTTCATTAAGTATTATTTTCTGAACTTTCAAACCGGTATTATTAAATATTTTTACGTATGATTTTTTTTATAGTTGGATGACATTAAATTATATGGATTTGTACTGGCTTATTTAAGCACTCCACCTCCACTGCTATTAATTTAACTTGCTGCTTATATAGAAATATATTCTAACTCAAATACAAATTTTAGCTTTTTAAATGTAGAGTTTAATTTATTCACATCTAGTCATAACTAATAATGTTTCTTTTTTAAGCACTTCTATGTGAGAGAATGTATCATTTCTATATTTCTCACAAATTGTTAACTATCTGGCTTGCTATTCAATTCTTAGATCATTTTTTTCTTTCCCCTATGAAAACTTGATTTAGCTCAGATTATATTCTGGAGTTCAGTACTGTGAAGTAGAACTCTATTCAGTCACCATGTTTTTATTTTTTCAGGTGACTTTTTTCTCCTGTCTGATCGTTTATTTATCCCCAAACTTAACAATTTTTACTAGGCTATGTCTAGGGTTATTGTTCAAAAGTAACTTAATTAAACTCATGTTTTTAAGAGTAGCGTCATCAAGGCCCAGCAATGAAGAATAATCAGACAGTGGCATCTTTTTCTTAAATCTTAAAACAAGAATTTTCAACATGTCCATAGTGCAGAACTAGCTCAAATAATAGCATTAAATGTGTGATGTTGGTAAACCTGCAGACTTATGTAGTGATATAAACTTATAGAGACTTTGACAAGAATTAAAATACATAGGTTACTCAACTCTGCCCCAAGAGTTATTTACTCATTTTTTACATTTACATGTTTACAAGTTATATTTGTGTATAACTTAATCATTATAAAAATGTTCAGGCATATCATTTAGTTTGATTTTCAACATAACTATGAGAAGGAAGTTTGTTTATTGTTTCCTTACTTTATACATCAGGGAAGAGAGGTTCACAGCAATTCAGTAACTTTCCTCAGTTTATTCAACTAACTAAATCTTGGAGTAAGACTTGTAGCCAAGTCATCTGTTTCCACATAGATAGGTTTTTAAATCTACCAGTTATTTTTTTTAAACATAATTTATGTGATCATAAGCCCAAGAGACAGAGGAACAATCTTTGTGGACTGGAATAGAGTAAGGACAATAAGGACTGGTGTTAGTCATGATATATGCTGCAAAGTTTCATTCTCACTACCTGGAATTTTACTACCCTGGCTTGATTAAAAGGTCCCCAAAGGTTTTTTTTGTTTGTTTTTGTTTTTTGATCTTTTCAGAAAGCCCATTTAAAATATAAAGTTTCCAGGAAAAATCAAGCCATATTTGTCTTAAAGGGGAAAACTTGAGCATGTATCATTATGTTTGGAGGAAAAGAATAACAACTACTGTGAGAAATGTGATGACCAGGGAAGAAAGGGAAAAGATGCTCATCAAAAGAGATCAGGCTACCATACTCATCTATTTCATTGTATAACCAGGATCACATCTGCTTGAAAGTACTATAATATTCTAAACTGTACAACGCACATCTTTTCAATGATCAACTAATGTGGAGTAGACCCTTCATCACTTAAATAAAACATTTCAAATTTTATAGGCATTATAATATAAATCCCTAAAATATACATTTTAGCAGATTTTTGCATTAAATCTTCTGTAGCATTCCTAAGAATTAGAAACATACATATACATATATATATGCATATATATAGTATATACACTTTCTAGAACTGTAAAGTTACTGAAAACTTAGGACACATTATATTGTAACAAGTATGTAAGTTTTGTACCATATGAAACTAATACACCTGCTATTGGATTACTGTAACGCACACATGATGATGAAGCAGTCTTGCAGTAAAGGGTTTCTGTACTTTCAAGGTACTTGCAATTTTTCCTACTAACAATCATTGTAAGGAACTTGAAAGGATCTTCTCTTTGTAGGTAACAAACTAGCTTGCCATAATGTCATGAATGCTGTCCCAGACTCATGAGACTCCTGAGTCAGAAATAAAGAATTTTGTTATTTACATGGATAGCAATAGCCAAAGTATCAGGATTTTCTTGCGCTGGTTCCTCAAGCTTCATTTCCCACAGAGCAATGCATCTAATAGTTTGCATTTCAGAAGATCTCTGAACTTGGCAATCCTGAATCCTTTATGTGTAAATACACAGGTATCATGTCTGCCCTCTGCTCTGGAGGAAGACACTATCTCTACCCCCCAGGGATGTTTGCTATACAGAAATCTTTGAAAGGTAGTCCAGAACAAAGAGCAGTTAGTATCTCACTCTCAAGATGCACAGAGATGCAAGACACCTTTGGAGAAATTTTCCCCCAACAATTATTTGCAATGCAGTTAGTACTTTGTGATAATTTCTGACCATATGAAATAAATACTGAACTACATATTCACATTAACCTTATTGGGATATATGACATTCCTCTCTCTTACAGCTTCAATATTTTATGTCCAGTGACTTTACCTGCGTATGTTTCAAGATTGTGAACCTCTTCTTCAGCTTCTCAAATACACAAAGTCTATAGGTAGATAAAGTCTTTATCATTTTTGGCATTTTTAGAGCAAACTTGTTTTTCATCTTGCCTCCATGTCATAAAAAATAGTTCAATTTTTTAAAGAATATATTTCCAAATAAGCTTGTCAATCATATATCAAAACCAAAACACACAGAAAAAAGTTAGGATAAGATAATAACACTTGGTAGAATTAGTACTATATTTACAAAATGTATGTATATTAAAAATTTTTGAAGTTTATATGTTCCTATAATTAAAACATACACAAAATTATTTTATGTTACTTCTGAAAATGATGGAGAATATTAGGCAGAAATAAAATGTATATGCAATAGAATGTTTGCTACAGATACATATGCATACACAAACAAACTAGATATTATTTAGAATGTTTCGTCCACAGAAAAGAAAAATCCCACCACTATTCCACTGTAAAACAAATGTGGCCCATCACTATATTTTATATATATATATATATATGTACATATAATATACATAGTATTACATAGTATATATAATATATAGGTTATATGTAAATATTTCAACATGGACAACTTATTTTTAGTATCTTAGATTCTCATCTTTTGATAATACATATGATTAGATAGCATATGTTTAAAAATTTCTGCCTTTCATTCTGGTTTTAAAAGTCCTTAAATATATTCATGCTCATTCAAAATGAAAGCAATTGAGAGCAGGTTAGAGAAAGCTGAAGACAAAAGAGGCTAGACAATACTTCTTCAGAAGTAAATAGATCTATCCACTATTCAGGAATGATTCAAACATTCATTATCACTCAAAGAACTGCCAAGCGATTGAAATCCCTCTAATTGCAAGGACCCTGACTGTAGCTTATTGCCTTCCTCTCCCATCTCCTGCCTTCTCTGGGTCATTTCATTCGCACCTCTCTTTCAAGCCATCTGGGATCCCTGGTGCAGCCGAGCTTTAATGCCGAACACCTGGCCCGACAGTGCTTGCTGCTCTCTTTCACCTGCCAGCCCTTTGTTCCTCCCCAAGATCGCATGAACACTGCAAGTCCTGTCAGGCACGCACGCACCGAGGCTTTCCTGCGTTCAATCTCTTCCTCTAGACCTTAAGTCTGGTAAATCCTTTCATTATTTTGCCTTACCCGTTTAGCTGTTCCATCTACCCTGTGATGTCTAGAAGCTAAAAATCCACGTGAGAATTCAATCTAGATACATGTGATACCTCTAGAACAGTACGGTGGAAGAGAAGAGAAGGGTTAAGTGAAGAAAATCACATAAAGACACCCCGTTCTTATATGGAAGAGTTATAAGTTATCTGGCTTTGCATTCAAATTTAAAAATTCAGCAGCTATGAGATTTGAAAATGTGTGTAATCAGTACTTAGAGAAATATCAAATCGCTCCTCCACAACGCAGATAAGCCCTTCTAACTACCTAAGACTTGGTTTTTCATTCTTTGTCTAGTACCTCCCAGGATTTGCAATCCACCTCTTGAGCTCCACCCACACACAAAGCTCCTTTTACACTTCCAAAAATAATTTCTGATCTGACATTCCCAGTGGTATTGAGTCTATACCTCCACTTCCATCTGTTTCCCAGTCTCAATTTCTATAGACTATACAACGAAGAATATGGTGCTTGGCTTAGCAGTCATGCTCCTTAATTATTCAGAAGTCTTTCCAAACTTTAGCCTTTTCCAAGTTTCTCCTTTCAGTCAATACAGACAACTTTCCCAGTTTAACTCAGACACAATTATACTTCTCAGAGGCTTCTGCGAAAATGATATCATTCACTTCAGTGCTTGATAAAATAAATCTGACTTAAAATTTTTAAGCTTGTACAAGTGAGAGCGAGAAGGGCCGGGGGACTCATTTGGTACAGGACAAACTCCAAGATATATAAAAATTCATGGCATCCTTCAGATGCGTAATGAGAAAAAACGTTAAAAAAAAAAATCCAGAAAAATATTTGCCATGCTAAGCATGGAAGAAAAAAAAGAAAAGAAAAAATATAATAACAATAAAAGATTCTGTGAACTTTACTGATTAAAACACAAAGAAGCAAGTAAACCAGAATGTCACAGAATCTTACCGCAATCCTTTAGTCGAATTAGAATGTTTCCATGGAAAACTGTGAAGAGGCCAACTTTGGGAATGAGGTAAGCTGAGTAATTTTAAATTGTGTTGAAATCATGAAGTTAAGGCTCCTATTATAGAGGGGCTCAAAACTGATTAGGCAAGGCTTAGTTTTTGATGACTTATACTTGATAAACCAGTTTCAGAGAGGTTTTTTCCAACAGTTTGTACAGAGGTCAGGAGAGCATCCAACTCAGGTGACTATGGAGAAATGTTAAACACAAGCTCCTCACTATAGACCTGCTCTCAAGTTTCTGCCTGTTGTCTCTCCTGCTCCACGTTCCACTGTCTGCAAGAACTATAACTATTTTAATAAGGCAAAAAATCAGATTAATCTACTAGTGGTAGAACTCTGAGAACTCAGATAATGTTTTTAAAAATTAAGAGACAGACAGACACACAGAAGAGGGATATTCTAATCTAAGAAATCAGGAAGAGAGAGGAACATTTCCAAATAGGATCTCTGTATGTATAGTGGCCTTTGTTGGCTAAGACAGGATGACCATTAGATGTAAAAGTGATTTATAATTCACTGTAAAATATACTAGGGATGGAGTGAGAAGCAAAATTTGCAGTCTCATGTTTGTCTATTATATAAAGTCAACTTAGTTAGCTTAAGATTTTAAACTAAGGAAATAAATGAGCTCTCTGAAGAGAACTGAACTTTTATAAGACAAGACCATATGTGGAAAGTGGAAGTGGAATGATTCTGGTTTAAAAGAAAAAGATGGTGGGGAGGGGAAGCAAAGTAACACAAAAAATACCAAGGAACTTTCCAACTGTGGAGAAATCCAGAGGATGGAGTTAGGGAATTTAAATGAAAAACAAAGGAAACATAAATATGAGTTTACTACAGGTCACCCAGATGGACCCAGAAAATTTCTCAGAGCAAAAATATTGTTGAAACAAGATACCCAAAGATATTTCAGTAATGTGAAACCTCTGGGCGGAGGACCTCAATGGTATGTTTGGGGAACCCTTTCTCCTCTATTCTGATGGACATTTCTGTCAAGTCTCTGGATGAGGCCATGGATGACAAGTTGATATATCTGCAGTAAGAACGAAGTGGACAAACATCCCACTAACTGACTTATCAACTTTCCACTTCTTCAACTGGTCCCACATTTTTTCTCTCACTACCAATTTTTATCTCCCTATATTTTGTTTCCTTTTCCTTCCTATATAAACATTCCTAACATTATTTTACATCCATGGCTACGTTTCCCGAACAATATTCATGTCTCTGACCTTTGAAAATTACTATTCCAGCCATCCCACCAGAACTATCCCTGCTAAATTATAGTGGTTTCCTAGTCATCAAATCCTATGGACCTGTCTCAAATCTCACTAGTCTCTCTGCTGTTTACCTACTTAGATAAATTCATCCTTGTTACTGTCTCACTAGGGCTTCTCTTATAGCTCAGTTGGTAAAGAATCTGCCTGCAATGCAGGAGACCTGGGTTTGATTTCTGTGTCTGGAAGATTCCCTAGAGAAGGAAATGGCAACCCACTCCAGTATTCTTGCCTGGAAAATACCATGGACAGAGAAACCTGGTAGGCTACAGTCCATGGGGTCACAAGAGTTGGACACGACTTGATGACTAAACCACCACTGTCTCATTTCCTTTTAGGTCTTCCTCCTCCAATCCCTTTAAAACACTGGAGCTCCTTGTAGTTCCACTGGCTTCTTACTTTCTGCTGCCTCATAGGGCAATCTCACATACCTCCTGACTTAAATATCTACAGCAGTCATCCAACACTGAGTTGTTCCAGACCAAGTGTCTCCCCCTGAGTGTTCTAAAGGAAACCAGAATTTAACAAAACTGATTCAACAAAACTAATTCTATCCTTCTACTCCTAACCTAACCTCCCCCAGAAGACATGGGCTTAGAAGATAGAACCAGGAAACAGTCACTCACACAAGGTTATAAATCTGAATCTCATGCCCTTGCTCAGCAATGGTAGTATTAACCAGCTATAGTGTGTGCAGCATCAAGAAAAGCAATTTGATCTCAGGTTACTTGTATTCTTATAAAGTTATTACTAAAATATCACTTCAAAGAAACATAAAAGTACAAGTTTCAAGTTACAGGTTCTTGGTGTTCATTTTCTTATTAAATTATTTCCCTTATATTGCATTACTCTTTCTTCCATTAGATCATAAAATTCACAAATTCAACTTTCCTCATTGCATCATTCTTATCCCAAGGATAGAAAGTTGTGTTCTGTAAGGGATATGTTTCTACATTGGGAAACTGGTTATTTCTATATAAAAAATTACATGCTTAGTCTTTCAAGGAAAGCAATATAATTTAAAAATAGATCCTTTTGAAATTATCCATTTAATTTTTCTTTTTGACACATGGATGATATAAACATTCATGTATTATTATTTGGGTGTGGACCATAAAGTCTTCACCTGTAGCTAAACAGAACTTCTTTCCCCCTCTTCTATGCAACCTTTATAAAGTAGGGCAGAGAAGAAGCTGGTTTGCCAGATTCTAAACACATGAAAACCATTGCACCTAAATTTAGAATTTTTAAAATCTTTTTCCACATTCCAATTTGGCTTTGAGAAAATTTGAATTCTTTAGCTGCACTTTAAAAGTTACTCCTTTTTTCTCTTTCTAGGCTTGGAAGCATGGTAACACTGTTTGTTTATATAGCACTTTATGTCATTATATGTGTTAAGTCTGATCCTACAGAGGAAGTGGGCTGGTATAAAGTCAGTCAAGGTATGCTCATTGGATTTGATACAAGGAGTAGAATGGCAGAATGAGAAGAATTACTTTTTCCCGTTCATGAATAATATAGAGGAAATAGTCCCTCCTGCATGTTCTCTTGGTCTCTGGACTTAGAAGCGCAGGTATAAGAAGAGTGGGAATAACTTGTTGACTGCAAATAGTGATCCTCATTTCCAACATTCCAACCATAGTTTTTCCCACTAGAAAGTATGCGTGAGCTCAGTTATCTGGAAGGTCTTTCTCCTCTTATACCATTTAGCTATCACTGTGTAAAAATCCTTCCTACCCTGCCCACATCACCCCACCACCTCCAATAAACCAACCAACCAAACAAACAAAATCTCTCAGCAGCTTAAAAATAATTTTTTAAGATAATCATATTTTTCTCATGAGTCTACAAGCTGGGTGGTTTTTCTGGTCTTAGCTAGGCTCACACATGCATCTGTGGTTAACTATCGGTCAAGCACGTGGCTCTGGAGATCTAGGCTGATCAATTTGCTAATAAACTAATCTTGGTCACTGATTTTGTATCAGGCTGGCCCAAGCTTAACACAGAGGCAAGGATCCACGAGCAGAAGCAAGGCTAAGGCTCAGAACGGCACACCTCTACTTCCACTTCCTTCCTGGCTCAGGTTTAAGAGATGAAAATAGACTCCACTTCTTGATGGAGGAGCTGCAAAGCCACATTGCAAAGAGTTTTGTTTCAGGCGGCATAACACGGAACAATGGCACATCCAAAGCACAGTTGTTTAAAACACCATCTTATGTTTCTCACAGGTTCTGCGGTCAGGGATTTAAACAGAATCAAAGGCTTATCACTACTTTAGATATATCTGGGAAGACTTGAACCTAGGAGTGACTTGGCAGCTGGGCACCAGAATCAGAAGGCTCATTCACTCTATGTCAGGCCCCTGGGGTGAGGTGACTCAAAGACCAGGAATGCTGTAGCTTCCCCACGTGGTTTGGTCCCCTGCAGTAGGGCAGCCGAAGGGGAGTCAGACTTCTCGCTAGTAGTTCGGGCCTCCAGGCCAGGGCTCCACAGTAGAAGCTGCATTGACTGTTATGACACAACCTTGAGAAAGTCATAGTAGGGCTTCCCTGGTGGCTCAGATGGTAAAGAATCTGCCTGCAGTGCAGGAGACCAGGATTTGAACCCTCAGGAGATCCCCTGGAGAAGGGAATAGCTAACGACTCCCTTAACAACAGAGAAGCCTGGCAGGCTACAGTCCATGAGGCCACAAAGAGTCAGACATGACTGAGCGACAAACACTTTCACTTGAAAGTCACACACCAAACATCTCACCAGCTTTATTAGTCCAGGTGATCACAAGCCTGCCCAGACTCAAGGGAAGAGGAATTAACCTCCGCCTCCTAATAGGAGGGGGCTTCTCTGATAGTTCAGTTGGTAAAGAATCTGCCTGCAATGCAGGAGACCCAGTTTGATTAGTGGGTCAGGAAGATCCCCCGGAGAAGGGATAGGCTACCCACTCCAGTATTCTTGGGCTTCCCTTGTGGCTCAGCTGGTAAAGAATCCCCCTACAATGCAGGAGACCTGGGTTCCATCCATGGGTATGGAAGATACCCTGGAGAAGGGAAAGGCTACACACTCTAGTATTCTGGCCTGGAGAACTGCATGGACTATGCAGACCACGGGATCACAGAGTTGGCACAATTGAGCAACTTTCACTTTCACTTTCCTGATAGGAGAGTGCCTAAACCAGTCTGTAGACTATTACGTGGGACAGGACACATTGCTGTAGTCATCTTAAAAAAATAGTCTGCTCCAATCTGCATTGTAGCCATGTCAATTCACATTTTCTGTATATGCAAAATACACTCATCTCTTTCCTTTAAACATTTGTTATGGCATCAGTTTGTAGTACAGGAGTTCATTATCTAAACTGGGTCCAGTTGTGGATGAGGCCACTTGGGTATAATTTCTTGAGCTCCTAGAGTACAGACCCTTTAGTTCAGGGATCCTCAACCTCTGGGATCTAATACCTAATAATCTGAGGTGTACCTGATGTAATAATAATAGAAATAAAGTGCACAATAAATGTAATGCTCTTGAATCATCCTGAAACCATCTCCCACCCCCTAGTCGATGGAAAAATTGTGTTCCATGAAACGGTTCACTGGTGCCAGAAAGACTGGGGATCGCTGCTCTTGTTCTCGCTGATTCTGAAGATCTGTGACCTAAGCAGGCTCCCTGGCAGGCTACTCTGGAACAATACCCTTAACACTCTTAGGAGCCCTATTTTTCAATAGAAAGTCATGCCTTTTAGTCCTTAGAAAGATTTTCATCTGTTTGAAAAGTTCTATGAAGTATTAACATGTCTGTTAATTTTCTGAGGTCTTGATGAAGGGTTAGATCATCAGACCCTAGGCTTTTTTGTTGTTCAGTCCCTCACTTGTGTCCAACTCTTTGTGACCCCATAAACTGCAGCATGCCAGGCTTCCCTGTCCTTCACTATTTCCCGGAATTTGCTCAAACTCATGTCCATTGAGTCAGTGATGCCATCCAACCATCTCATTTTCTGTTGCCCCCTTCTCCTCCTGCCCTCACTCTTTCTCAGCATCAGGGTCGTTTCCAAGAGGCTTCAACCCTAATAGCTGAAATGGTTATGAGCCCACCTCTACCTCTTGATGTGACAGTGGCAAGACCACATTAAAGAAGAACATATGATAGAGGAGATAATGTTGGAAAACACAACTTGCCACAAAAGTGGTACCAGGAGGCCATGAACTGAATGAGATATCAAAGAAATTAACTACCACACCCCTCCTGTAAAGTTATTCATCCATTTTGGGACAAATATTCACAGATTATCTTCTGTTTCAGGTACAGTTATGGGCACTAGAAATAAAATAATAAAACACAAACATTCTTCCCTCATAGTCCTTTACAGTCTCATCAGGGGGTCATACAATAAATAGTAAGCATAATGCATAGCACATTAGATACTGATAACACTAATGATATTAGATGAAATATACATACAAAAACACATACAAAGATGAAAAAAAAAGCACAGGAGGGAAGATAGGAAGTACACATGGTAGATTACCAATTTAGATACTGTTAATAGGGAAGGAAGGTCTCACTGAGATGATAATTTTGAGTAAAGACCCAAAGAAGATGAGAGGATGAGCAAGGGAGGAGTTGAGGGAAGAGGACTCCAGGTAGAAGGTACTGCTAAGTCACTTCAGTCGTGTCTGACTCTGTGCGACCCCATAGACGGCAGCCCACCAGGCTCCCCCGTCCCTGGGATTCTCCAGGCAAGAGTACTGGAGTGGGTTTCCATTTCCTTCTCCAATGCATGAAAGTGAAAAATGAAAGTGAAGTTGCTCATTCGTGTCTGACTCTTAGCGACCCCATGGACTGCAGCCTACCAGGCTCCTCCATCCATGGGATTTTCCAGGCAAGAGTAGGTAGAAGGTACAGTAGGTGTGAAATTCCTAAAGCAGCAGTAGTGGGCTTGGCATGTATGGAAGAGCAAGAGGAAGTGGTGGAAAATGAGCTTACAGAGGGAATGGGAGTCATATTATGTAGAGACCCACTGGTCATTGTGAGTTTTAAGCACTGATTGTGAGAGAGATGGGAAGCAATCAATGAATATTTAGCTTATGAATGAAATGAACTAACTCCCCTTTAAACAGAATCACTCTAGCTCCTCTGTTGACTATAGACTGAAGGAGGCATGGGCAGTGTAGGGAAACTGGTTCAGAAGCTATCAAATTAATAGATAAACGGGCTAAAGTGGTAGCCGTGTTGGTGATGAGAAGTAGTCTGATTCCACATATATTTGAGGGTAGGAACAGCAGGGCCTGGTGACATAGTGGATGTAGACTATAAGACATAAGTGAAGGATGATGCCAAAATCGTTGGCTTGAAGCACTGGGTAGATATACCGGAAAGATGAGGCTAGGAGTGGACAAAGAGACAAGGAGAGCTAGATGGGTGAGTATTCTGTTGAAGCTTAAGAGGAGAATCTGACTCATAAATTTATTCTTTGTGAGACCAAGAAAATCTGTGGGCTGTTTGTTTAGCAAACAAGAGCATAGATAAATGAGTTGGATCTTATGAGCAAAGGAGAAAGCTTTCATCGACCATTACTACATCAAACAAGACTGCTCAGAAATCATTCCAGCAGCTCCCTTCTTTCCCACATTGCAAGGATCACCTTATGAATGGCTTCCACATAGTTAAAATTTCCCCCTAGGTTCCCATCTTTTTTACCTTGAATATTTTCAGCTTCCAAATAACTACAGTTCTTAAGATGTCAAAAAGCTTTCTGGGTGAGCATTGCATTGTCATAAATGGGACACTTTGAGGCGTAAATGCTGAAGGGACAACTCCTCTTTAATTGCATCGATTACTATCAGCTGCCAGTCAGGCAGTACTTACCCCACCTCTGACTAGTCCCAAAGCACACTCATCCCAGACAAAAGCAAAAGTGAAAAGAAAAAGGTTGACAGTTTCAGCTGTTAACAGTAGTCATTAATTAACCGTTTTGCAAAAGAGCTTCTAACTATTCATTGAATCTTCATTGCTATTATGCATACATTTATTGGGCACTTCAAAAGTGCTAGGGGTCCAAACATGATATAAAATACAGTCCCTGCTGTTTTGAAGTTTACAATCCACTAAAACTCACATATTTTTCAGTTTTCTACATTTGTTCAGGGTCCTAGTCTGTAGTACTGTATTGTGTTAAGGAAAGAGATGATACCAAAGGCAAGAGAAGACAAGAAGAAAAAGAGAGTTCACTATGTTTACATGGCACATATACTTATCTAAAGGCTTCTAAGTGACTTTTTGTTGAAAGTGATTTATTATGACATCCAGTTCTATCAGTGAGAACTTTTCTCAAGAGTTGCTGCTGCTAATGTCTTTCTAAAAGGGCTACTCTTGACATGCAGAAAATACAGTGATGCATCTAATGACAGAAACAAAAGCTTAGAGTGGTGGGGAAGCAGTGTGAGGAAGAAGAATGAAAGCACCATGAAGGTAAGGACTATGATTGCAAATTTCCAGGTCTCAGGAAGAAGATTGGCACGTAGCAGGTACTATATAGTAAATATTTCCTAAAGAATGGATGGATTGATGGAAGGATAATAGGTGGATAAGTGGATGAATGAATGGAGACATGAATAAATTGAATAAAGATATTAAAATTGCAATTGTGAAATTTAGGCCAAAAATCTTCATTTGGAATTTGTAAGTGATAGAAATATGACTCCTGCTCTCCAGTTCACAATTTCCCCATCTTGTAAAGAATATGATTGGATATTTAAGGTGATTCCTATATCTAAAATAAGCTATTTTGATAATAATGATGATTTTTAATTTTTTGAGCCTTATATTCATTCATGGTACATCTCTGAACTGGTACTTTGGGGATCTATTTTTTCTTTTTTTTCTTTTTTCTTTTTTTTTTTATTAGTTGGAGGCTAATTACTTCACAACATTTCAGTGGGTTTTGTCATACATTGATATGAATCAGCCATGGATTTACACGTATTCCCCATCCCGATCCCCGCTCCCACCTCCCTCTCCACCTGATTCCTCTGGGTCTTCCCAGTGCACCAGGCCGGAGCACTTGTCTCATGCATTCCACCTGGGCTGGTGATCTGTTTCACCATAGATAATATACATGCTGTTCTTTTGAAATATCCCGCCCTCACATTCTCCCACAGCGTTCAAAAGTCTGTTCTGTATTTCTGTGTCTCTTTTTCTGTTTTGCATATAGGGTTATCGTTACCATCTTTCTAAATTCCATATATATGTGTTAGTATGCTGTAATGTTCTATATCTTTCTGGCTTACTTCACTCTGTATAAGGGGCTCCAGTTTCATCCATCTCATTAGGACTGGTTCAAATGAATTCTTTTTTAATCATAACAATATTAATTCTAACTTACATATTAATTAGATACCTAACTTTGTAATCCTACAAGGTGAGACTCTCTGTGTGTCTCATACAGAGGAGGAAACTTAGGTTTAGACAGGTCAATATTTTGCCCATGGTCATAGAGGAAGCATGGAAGAGCTGAGATTCTAAGTGAGACCTAATTCTGATTCCCACAACTTTGTTATCTACTATTCTATATAGCTTATTTTGTAAGAGTGTTTTGTGTATGTGTATGTGTGTAAAGGGTCTGACACTTGAGAATACGTGCAAATTTGCTTCCTTACAGTGAGGCTGGTCGTCGGTGTTGCTAGGCTGGACACAGGATTAGGACTGGGAAGTTCCACCCGGCATGAAAGGAAGCAGGGATAAATATCCTATGTCAGTGTGTTCAGGAGGCAGCTATAAGGCAAGAGGACAGAAGATGGGGCACAAGGAATCAAGAACACTAGACATTTGGGAGGGACTGAGGAGGAGGACAGTTTGAAATCCTGGACAAATGGGCAGAAATTAGGGAATTTATCAGAATAGAAAGGGTCAGAACAACAGCAAGCAGGGGAGCGGAGCACAAAGGTGTGTCGGTAGCCCTTAATCACGGAAGCACATCCCTCCCGCGTGGGAGTTTTTACCATTACAAACAGAGGGAGCAAATTCTGGATTGCAGGGCTAGGCACAGCATGAAGCAGCAGAATTGGCAGCTGTGGGCTAAGGGGACGGGGGATCAGTAGCAGCTGCTGGTGAGCAGCTCCTGACACCTTAGCATGCCGTCTTGGCTCTTGAGGGTTTTCGCTATCTGTTCAGTGCCTTTTGCAAGGGGAAATTGGCTCGGCAGCCTATATCGTAGCCTCCCAGCTGGAATAGTGCAATTATGGATTGCTGGAGTCCACCACGGCTGACAGCTTCTTTCTTTTTTTCCCCCTGTCAGGAAAAAGTGACTCATAGCAATCGTATATTGGTGTCATATATAACTCTCTCCTCTCTGCTCCTCTGACCCTTCCCCCACACACTTAGTTACCACTGATGTAAATCTCCTTTTGTATTTCTACATTTTGCAAGTTGTTGGTATTTGCAAGACACTGTGGTAGGTGGAGGATATGAAAAGATGAATGAGATATTATTCCTGCCTTTCAGGCATTCACAATCTATATAAAAGAGAAGAATATAAACCAATAATCACAGCTAACAGGTATGGAGTACTGTAATGAGGTATGATTACTTATAACAGGCAGATGCTATTATATTTATTATACATATTAACTTGTTTAATCCTCAAAACCACCCCCATGAAGTAGGAGTTGTCTTCTTACTTTGTAGTTGATGAACCTGAGGCATGAAGGTGCTAAATCAATCACTAAAGGTAACTCAACTAATAAGACTCAGAAGCAGGATTTAAAACCACACAGTAAAGCTACAAAGCATGCTTTTTAAAGATAATGTTTTTCTGTGTGCTCACAAAGAAAAAATGACTGAATATACCTATGTTGTTGTTAAGTCCCTAAGTTGTGTCCAACTCTTTCGTGACTTCATGGACTGTAGTCCGCCAGGCTCCTCTGTTCATGATATGTCCCAGGCTGGAGTGGGTTGCCATTTCCTTCTCCAGGGGATTTTCCTGACCCATGGACTGGACTCACATCTTTTGCATTGTCAGGCAGATTCTATACCACTGAGCCACTAGGGAAGCCAGTTACAAGGGCAAGGATCGAGACACGCCAAAGAGGCAAGAGGATCACAGAAAATGTGCAGATTTTCAAGTGAATGGGGTTCTATCAACTGTCCTGATTTCGGGTCTCCATTTATGCGTGGAGAGAAAAACACCTACCTTCAGATGTTTTTGTAGAGATAAGAAAACTACTGAAGTGTTGGCACAGATAAAGTACCTAATAAATGATGCTTGCAATTGTGTTGCGACTGTGGTTGCTTTTTGTCATCAGTGTGATAACATATGTTATCATATCATATGTTATCATATGTCTAGTCGTCTACATATAGGTTACTCACCTTTCTCAGAAAATAATTAATTTTAACAACAAGCAAAAAATGGGTTGTATTGTGGGTACAAAACAGAAATGGCCAATTTTGTCTTAGTGAGCAGGAAGATGTTGAAAGGAAGGTACTGTGAGGCTTCCCAAAGCAGGGTGGCATTTGAGCTGCATCTAGAAAGACTGGCAGAAGTTTTCTAGGCAGATAAAGGGAAGAAAAACATTCTAATCAGAGGGAACAACTTGTGCGTACATGTCTGGGAAACATCCAGTTTGAGTGTGGATGATTTTGGGGGGGGGGGGGGTGCTAGGAGAATGGCAGTAGTGGAAACAAATCATGAAAGGCCTTGCAATTCTTTGAATTTAGCCTTGAACACAAAAAGTACTGAAGGTTATACGGTAACTCAGTAGTTTTCTGGATACTTCTAGTTTTTTAATAGAGTACTGTCCTTCCTTCTTTGTAAATATTTTAGAACACATTTATACCACTCCAGAACACAGACACACACTATTCTAGAGCTGATCCAACTGAACCCCATTTTACCCTAGAGTTAACGTGTTTTTCCCAATTCTGTCTATAATGCACAGGCAAATCAGCTAGGGTGAATAGGGGGATGATGAAGAATAAATGAGGCAGAAATAGTCCCTTTAGTTACTTGTTGGAACTGTTGCCTTTATTGACCACCTAATTTTGACCCACACATAAACTATCAAAATTGCTCCCAGATTGGATAAGAACCCATTTTTTGGTTGTTGTTAAAATTAATTATTTTCTGAGAAAGGTGAATAACCTATATGTAGACGACTAGACTCTTGTTCGTATAACTATTGCACAGAATTGTTTGACATCTTGTGATATCTGTATTTCTGAGATTAAACAAGACAAAACAAAAGCATATACAAAATAAATGCCAATGACATATTAGTTTTGAAACAGTTCCTGAGTAAAATAAGCATATGAGTTTTTAACAAATGAAGAAGTGGAAAAACAAACTGCTGTTATTTACTTTGGGCTCTAACAAAGGATCATCTCCATCACAGAGACCTTGCAGCCTTGCCTAAAACCCAAGGGGGGTGACTCCATCTGCTCTCCTTGAGAAGATATTAATAGTATTGTCAAGATTGCCACTGGATAACTATTTGACTTTCAGGAGTTATTGCTCCTGTTACTGGTTCTTATTTTGTCACCTTTCTTTACTCATATGGCCCTGGAATAACTGAAATGATTACATAGTAAATAGTTGCTTAACTTGCTACAACTGCTTATTTACCATTCTGTCAGAGATAACATCATAGTTGTTTTAATGAAATACAAGATAATCTGGGTTACACAAAGGAATGCCAAGCCCTTTGAATGAATGGGGTTTACCATATAATTCCTTAGTGAAGAAAGTTATTACATACTGTCCCTTGTGCTTCCTTTTATTGGGTATGCAGACTACAAGATTAATCTTTTCTTAGAAGTTTAATAGCCTGACTTCTTAGTCATTTTTGTTGCCCACTTCATTTCAGATGTGTTTAATCCCATTTTCCTAAATTTGGATGTGTTGACAAACACCCAATTGTTTTCAATATTTAAATATTTGTCTCATCAGAACTTTATAGAACAGTGTTTTCCTCTCATTGTAAAATGAAAATTTAACATAGCTAGTCCTCAAATATTATATTAGTTTTTAAATGCCTTACATTATTACCAAAGTCAAATTTCTAAGATGTTACATTCTTTCTGAATATCATGTATGACTTGCTTTTCTTTCCATAGAATGACTCTTTAAAAAAATTATACCTATTATTTTCATCTGATTTTTAAGTAAAAGGTCATTTTCACTCCATTCTGTCAAAATCATTTCTCTTGTCATTATGCATGCTAGCAGCACTCTTCAATTTAGTATCATCTACAAATTTCATTAACATATTGTTTACTCCCAGTTCCAGGTGATTAATGTAGACATTAAACATGACTATACCTTCGTGACTTGGTTGGATATTCCTTTGACATAAAATAGCATTATTCATCATTATTCCTCATTTGTAGTTCTTCTATCCATTTTCCTTCTGGTGGCATTAGAATGTTCAATGCAACTTAATTTTAACTTTTAAGAGAATATCTAAGACTACTAAAATTAAATATGTTCTTCCTGCTGCATTTCTCACATTCATTAAAGATAATTCTGTAAAAATTATAGACAACCTCATTGACCTGTAAAATTAATCTATAAATCCAGGTGATCTTTGAAACATGATGCATTCATCTTGGAGGAGTTTAAAGGTCTACACAGTTTTTCTAGGACTTAATAAATATTGCTGATCTTCTTATATATTTCAATTTTAAACATTAGTTCCTAGGCAGCTTAAGGCATACTTGTGTTTTTTGGTGATATGATTATGAACATACCTCAATAGAATTCAATTGGCTTTCCACTCCATTCTAATTTTACTTGCCTTCTAATTTGAATAATTGTGAGAAATATCTCTTCTAGTTGAGGCACATGGGAAGATGGATGTGTGTATTAGTTACTTTAAAAACATTTTTCCATAACAGAACAGATATTCACACAATAAATCTTTGCTGTTATTTTTTATAAGTTGGTCTCCATTTTTAATGTTTGTCATGGAGTGGTAGTTGATTAGTGTTTTTTCAATATCCCCTGCGGTCCAGAGATTAAAATCATCTTGTCAAAGGCCACATAAAAATAATTTTGGCCATAAATCAATTATATAAAAATATATTATTTTAATAAAATAAATTATTTAATAGTAATTTAAATGGCAATGTCTCCAACATGGCAGCCACATAATTCCTAACACATAACTTGAATCACATGATTATGAAGTAATTTCCATAACAATTAAATTTATTTTATTAATCAAATACTCTCATTTCATCATTTTTAATCATTACATCCAAAAAAGTTTGGCATTGTAGCAGTTATTTTCCTATGTCTTATTCCCCCTCTCCTAGCAAATCAGGCTAACTAGTCATATAATTTCACACTTTTTAGGGATGGGGAAGATTAAGACATTGTGGGTCAATAAGAGAGTAGGAGAAACTTGCTAGGGGCTCTGGGAGAGGAATCTCTTCTCAGGAATTCAGCAGCTTTTCTTTTCACTCCCTGACCTCTCCCCGTCACCCCCTCCTATCCCCCATCCGAAGCCATGTGAATAGGCGCAAAGTCCAGATTACCACAGTTAGCAAACCTGCCACAGTGGGGGACCTGAGAGTGGAATCTGAATGTGGGCAGCCAAGTAGACAGACAGAATCTGGTCCATGTGGCCTCCCTGAACCACTGGAAAAACTCAGGACATATTCTGAAGAACAGCAAAATTTTTTGTTTTTTTAAAAATTTATTTTAATTGGAAGCTAATTACTTTACAATATTGTGGTGGTTTCTGCCATACATTCACATGAATCCGCCATGAGTGTACATGTGTTCCCCACCCTGACCCTCCCCATCCCATCCCTCAGGGTCATCCCAGTGCACCAGCCCTGAGCACCCTGTCTCATGCATCCAACCTGGACTGGCGATCTGTTTCACATATGATAATATACATGTTCAATGCTATTCTCTCAAATCATCCCACCCAGGCCTTCCTTCTCCCACAGAGTCCAAAAATCTGTGAAGAACAGCAAAGTTAGCTCTGGGCTTGCTCATTTACAAACACACACATGCCCCTTCTCTATAAGTCTACCCCAAGACGATTTCTGTTACATCGAGCCAAAAGCATCCCAAGCAAGCATACCCTTTGTAATTCTGAATTTAGGAGGTGTGAACGTTTTTATAGAATCTGGTTAGTATCTAGATCCTTGTTCAGATTAGACATAAAAATTAAACTTTTCAATTTTATTTTTTCCTATTCCCATTATTATTGTACTGTGTGACTTTATGAAGACATATTTAGGGCTCAGGATTTTTAGCATTTTTTTTCTGGATTCTTTCTTAAATACATTCATATTAAATGACCACCCTGACCAGAGAGTTAGCTACCTTAGGTAGTGGGTCTCCCATACCATGCTGGAGACAGAGACATTTGGATTATTGAAAATTCCTAATTGTGTTCTGACCAGTAGACACATTTATGTGTTTGGGAAATAAAAACCTTAAGAGGCAAAAATGTTAATGCACATTATCAAATTTCTACCGAGTTTTCTTCTCCCTGTAGGCAGGCTTTAGTCTTCACTAGTTCTTGAGCTTCCGGGGTGGCTCAGCTGTAAAGAATCTGTCTGCAATGCAGGAGATGCCGATTCTGTCCCTAGGTGGGGAAGATCCCCTGCAGGAGGGACTGGCAACCCACTCCGGTATTCCGGCCTGAATAATTCCATGGACAGAGGAGCTAGACAGACTCCAGTCCACTGGGTCACAGAGCCAGACTGAGCAACTGATCACACACACGTTTTCAATAGACTGTACGGCAGTGAGCGTGCATGGGAATCACCGGGAGGGCTTGCTGGAACGAGGGCAGCAAGGCGCCACCCCCACAGTTTCTGACTGATAGGATAGGGGCGGGGCTGAGACCGCATTTCCTAAGGGCTCCCAAGGTGATGCCTAGACTGCTGCTCTGGGAAGCTCCCTTTGAGACTTGGGGCTTTACCAGCGTGCCTTGGGCCTCCCACTGTTTGCGGATTTTCACAGCTAGAGCCACTTAACTCACACGTGTTGATTCTGCCCCACGCAGGTAAGAAGGAATACCGGCCTTTCATTGGTTCAGTAGGACGTAACTTTAAGACGTAAGTTAAGGCGTACCTTTTCAGCATATTTGATGTGAATAACAGTTGAGTTTTTCAGCTCTGGCACTTCATGCCTTCCTGGGTTCTTTGCTGGATGTGCTGTTTCGTCTGGGACTAGGACACCGACTTCCTTGCTCAGTTCCTTCTGGAAGCTGAAGATAAGCAGGTAAGTTCACTTCCCACATCTGAGAATTGACCTGGTTGCCTTCTGGACATTTGTGACCCCACTCTCACCTCGGGCGGTGTTGGGTTGCCTGTGCTGATTCTTTCATTGCTTGTTGTTTAGCTAGACTTTGAGTTTGCCTTTTCTGTG
Source organism: Dama dama (assembly GCF_033118175.1). NCBI lineage: Eukaryota > Metazoa > Chordata > Mammalia > Artiodactyla > Cervidae > Dama > Dama dama. Next base: position 27,277,892 of record NC_083697.1, on the reverse strand, counting down.
CCAGTAAGTCTAGTGTCCTTGGCCTGGAGTTCCCCAGACCTGGTTTCAAATACCCCAGGCTACCTTTTCTGCTTTTCAAATGCGGATATTCATTCAGTTGAACACCGCTGTTGCTGTTTCTAAGACTGCTGCCCATCCTTTCCCTCTCTCGATATCTGTATGGCATCTCAGACCCCTCAACCCGAGGTTCCATCTCCCTCATACTCTGAGACTCAGCGCTGGGTTAGTCTTTTTTTTCTCTATAAGTGATTACTTTTCAGGTAAGATCATGCGCCTTGGCTGGAAGAGTCTAGTACCCCCTACATGTGACTTCAATCTAAGTAAGTCAACTATGTTTGTTTTTCCTTCTTATTAATAAACCTGTGTCAAGGAGGCCTATGGGCTTTCTGTGCAAAGTGTGGCCTGAGAATCAGTGGCTATCAGCGTGTTAGGGAAGCTTTCAGAAATGCAGAGCCTCAGGCCCTACCTCAGATGTACTGACTTAGAATCGACAGTGTAACAAGAGCCACAGGTGATTTTCATGCACATTGTGAAAAACTAATGTATGGTGTTGCTAGCGCCTATAGGATGAAATGCTCCCACCTGTGACTATTTGTGACTCAGCCTTACCAAACGCTACTTTTCCTAACTTCCTTATCGCCACTGATAATTTTACAAACCTATGTTGGGTGAGTTTCCCACTGACAGTGTGAACTAGGACCGACAACCCAAGGTTCTGCAGGAATCCAGAGTGTGTCTGTGTACAGCTCACATTTGTTATTTCTTGGTATCTCTTTTGCACAAGTGCTTTTCAACTATGTGAACGTATTTGGCCATGATCTGATGTGGACTTGGATGTCAGTCCTACATCCTGACAGTTTCAGGGTCCAGGGTGTATGTGTACCACTCAAGTTCAACAATAAATTTTAGGTGCTTAATATAATGTTGGCCCATGGTAAGTGACCATTCAAACATCTCTCATCAGCATTTATTCTGGAGAAGGCGTTGAAAGTATATCTGCCTGGGTGACCTAGCTCCACCCCAGAACTTCTGTGGTGGTGATGGGGACAGTAACACTGGTCTGCATAGTGACCAGTGACCAATTACCTTGTTGCCAGAAACTCATTCCTGAAGAAGCAGAATTTCAGCTAGTAACTGAGTCCACACGTCAGGTCCCATCATTGAAGAGAGGGGGCTAATAGGACATACACGGGTGTCAGAGACTCAGTCAAGACTGTCTATATTCAGAATAGGGTTACAGCCTGAAAAGGAGGAATCAGACACTTTAACCTAGAGACCCAGGTTGACAGGTCCCTATTCATAAGCATTGACATAGAAAGAACATGGGTTCTAGCATCCAGGCTGGGTTTGTGTAATCTTGAGTAACTTTATCCTCAGATGGTCTTCCTAGGCAAATGAAAATGAATGCATGTCCAGGGTCTAATAGAGGACTCAAAATGCTTAATTAAGTGGCAGTTGCTGTTATGTTTAATATTGAAGGAATCATAACATGTGAGTCTATGGACCTCAGAGCTGCTCTGGGTTCTTTGAATTCTGATCCGACTGGTTGGAGGGTTGAGTAGCTAGTTTAGTACCTTGTTCAGGATCTGAGCAGGAGGAAGCATGCGTGCACATAGTACAAGTGGTAAGGCAGGTACATTGGAGGGCTATTTTGTTTTCCTTTTCTCTTTTGTTCTCTTGGATTTGATGACTATATTTAGTGTTGTGTTTGGATTTCTTTTCCACTTTTGTGTGTATTATAGACTCTTGGTTTGCAGTTACCATGAGGTTTTGGTATAACAATCTATATTTTATGTATAGTACATGATATAAAGTGCATGGTATATAGATGTGATTGTTTAAAGTTGCTGGTCTCTTAATTTCAAATGTACTTTAACTATCCTGCATTCGTAATACCATATTTGTGTGTGGATGATTTCCTACCTTTACTGTATGTTGGCCTTTACCATGACCTTTCCCATTTTGTAATTTGTTTTGTAGTTTCCTTGTGTCTTTGGACACAGACTATCTTTCTTAGTAGATTGCAGTCTTTTTTATTGATGGTTATTCAATGGTTATTTGTGATTTTGGTGTGCTCGTAAGAGGAGGTAAGTTCAAGGTCCTTCTACTCTGCCATGTTGCCCCTCCCTTCAAACTTTTCAATCTTAATGTATTAATATATTCTGTACCACAAATGCCTAGTGAGGGGAGTTTTTGTAAGCAGCCCAAAGTCTGAGAGCTAGTAATGGCAGAATGAAGGTTCATGTCCAGGTGGTCTGGGTCCAAAGCTTGTGCTTGCAACCACTACACTGCCCTGACTCCCAGCAGAATAAGAGAGGACACTTTAGGAATTAGGACAAATGTACTTAAGATGGAGGAGGGCCAAAAGCAGGTTGTGTCTGAAAAAATGAGGGTAAAGAATTTCAGAAGGAATAGAGTCATCGTCAATGTGAAATAGAGCAGAAAAAATAAATATAAAAAGAAACTAAAATTAGACTTTTATATGAATTGAATATTACTTACATGCTTTGAAAAGCCAGGTACTCTAGTATTTGCAGAAATAGCAGTCTTGGGTAGTGACTTAAATAATAAAAAAGGAGAGAGGAAAAGCAAAAGAATCACATACTTAATTTCTAAGGTAACTAAAACTGTTATTTCACCTGCATCTCAGTCCCAATATGGAACCTTCTTCATCCCTAAATCTTCTCTGTGTGTTCTCCAAAATAATATGTTCTCTTGAAACCTTCCTAAACTTCTCAGTATCTTTATACGTCTGGGCAGTTAGAATACACTGATACATGTTGGAAGGAAGCTATAATTTTTTCCTGAACTGGAATCCAAATTTCCCTCAACAAGTGTTCCAGCAGAACTTTTTTTTTTTTTTTAATACAAATGTGATTGGCCCTATCAGGAAAGGTTCTTAACTAACCATGTATTCGTTATTGGATGGACAAAGAGTTATGCTAGGCAATCGCATCAAGTGATAAGCAGGTGGTGATGAGGCATTCAGGACAACTATATACCCAGAATTCCACAGAAAAAAAAAAAGCAACTTAAGATTAGTCTGAGATAGAGACTATCTAGCAGGAATAACTGTGTCCAAAGAGGTCTAGCTGATCTCGATGGAAAGTCTGTTCTGTCACTTGTCAGCCATGTGACCTTGGATATTTCCTTAACCGACCTGAGATTCAGGTTTCTCTTCAATAAAATGAGGGAAGCAATACTTTGCAAATATTGTTATTGTGATCAGTCACACATTACAGGACCTGACACATCGTCTGTGTGTACATGGAGAAGGCTATGGCACCCCACTCCAGTACTCTTGCCTGGAAAATCCCATGGATGGAGGAGCCTAGTAGGCTGCAATCCATGGGGTCACTAGGGGTCAGACATGACTGAACGACTTCACTTTCACTTTTCACTTTCATGCATTGGAGAAGGATGGCAACCCACTCCAGTGTTCTTGCCTAGAGAATCCCAGGGATGGGGGAGCCTGGTCGGCTGCCGTCTATGGAGTCGCACAGAGTCGGACATGACTGAGCAACTTAGCAGCAGCAGTATTGTACATATTGATCTTACCCTGACATAGCTCTGAAGGTTAGGGAAGGTTTTCTCATGACATACAAAAACACAGTTTAAGAAACCAAATAATAGAAGTGGAGTTTGAGGGAGAATGGTTACATGTATATGTATGGCTGACTCCCTTTGCTGTCTACCTGAAACTATCACAACATTGTTAATTAGCTACACCCAAAAATAAAATTTTTTTTAATAAAATTAAAAAAAGTTTCATGTAGTAAATGAACATGTCTATTTAAAAGCTTGAATTTGTAATACTTTGTATTTTTAGATTCAATTATAGATTTTGTGGTAGAATAAAACAGCTTTTGTTCTTTCTATAAGGAGAATAAGAGGAATTCTATTTTCTTCATTCTTGGAGGGTAGTTAAGATTTGTGTTCTGAGTCCATCTAAGCTTGGTAAGTGACTCAGGTTTTTTTGTTCAGTTTAAATTTTAGGACCTCTAAGTCGAAATTATCACATACTCAGATGGAAGTTTCCACATTTTTTGTTGATTTGTTTTGGGTGGGTGTTTACCAATGAAAATAAAGTTTCACCGTTTAAAGAAAACAGGAAACCAAATAAAGTGATTTCATCAATGCTAACGCATTGAAATAAGAAAGACAAAGAAGTGGGAAAATGACTTCTCTGAAGAGAAACTGAAAGGCATATCTTCTTGCGCTCTAAAGACTTGACACTGAAATCCTGTCAGGGGCCAGGCAGACATTATATGTGACTAAAGCAGATGTGGGTCCCAGTTCTAGGCTGGTTTGCTTTCAGATACCTGTGCCTTCCATTCCTTGCCCTGCTCTGTGTCAGAAGGATTCACCCCAAAGGGTGAATGTTTTCCCCAGGCCCGAAGTCAGCTGACTTCCTGCTGGGTGAGGTCACAGTAGGAACCCAGAGGGCAAGGCAGCAGATGGTAAAGAATCCGCCAGCAATGTGGGAGATTGGGGTTCAATCCCTGGGTCAGGAAAATCCCCTAGAGAAGGAAATGGCAACCCACTCCAGTATTCTTGCCTGGAGAATCCCCATGAACAGAGGACCCTGTTGGGCTACAGTCCATGGGGTTGCAAAGAGTCAGACACGACTCAGTGATTAACATAGGAACAGTGGCATCTCCTTTGGATTCCAGTACCTGGAGTAGTCACAGCCCCTGGGCTTCTATAACACTATCTTCTTTTTCTCTCCAGCCATGTGGTAGAAGCAGCTTCTTGCTGTGTCAACCTCTGGTTTATTTCACAATCACTATGATTCTCTCCTCTTCTGTGGAGCTGTGTTCATTAATTAATAACATCAGCTGTGTTATTAATACTAGTTCCCTGTGTTTGTTTTGGTTTCTGTATTCCTGGTTAGACTGACTGATGAAATATGTAAGCTTAGACACAAGAATAGCTGACAAGATTAAAGGAATGGAATGGTGGGAACCTATTGGTCACCAGCTCTTCACTTGTGGTCAATTCGTGCAGCTTAGGAACTCGAACAGTGTGGTCAAATTCTCCCAGTTTTCAAAAGAAGCTGAACATTCCAAGTTTTATGTAAAATCTGTTTAGAAAACATTGGCAACTAATTCCGTGTCTTTAACAACTGAAGGCCAAATTAAACATCTCTGCAGATCCCATATAGCTTGAAGGTTTGAAATGTATAACGTTCACTTATTTAATAGTTATTATTTTTTCTTAGTACAACATCTTCTGTTTATATACAGAGGACCCATAGCTGTTTTAAGAAAAACTATTTCTCTACCACATTTTTTAAGGTAATGCTAGGTGCTCTAACAAATCAATCCCCCAGTTGTAGTGGCTCAACACAATAGAAATTTCTTTCTCATGCATGAAAAAGCCTGGTGCAATTATTCACTTTTGGCCAAAGGCTTTTCCTTCCAGAGTGACCCCGGATTATGGCTCTACCATCTCCTGAGGCCTGGAGTCCTCTGTATCCAACTGACAGATGGGGAAGAGAGTAGAAAAGGTGTGCCCACTCTTTAACCACCTTGGCACATGGCCACACCTGAATGAATATTGCCTTGGCTGGGCAGCTGTTTCCCAGACCCAGGACTATATTGCAGGAACTGTGTGACTTTGCATTTGCCACATTCACACTGCCTTCCAGCAAGGCTGGATTTGAGACTGTCTGAAGGGGGGCCTCACATAAGAGGAAATCCACACTGATAAATATTTTGACTATCTAAACAGAAGGAACTGGGATCATCAAGGCGTCTTCAGCAGTGAACTCTAGGGATAAAAATAGAGAGCCAGGAAAAGGACTAGACAGACATATAAATCTCATTACAGGACAGTTTAGTGAGTATTATAGTTCCTATTAGATCCATGTGAAATCTGAGGCCTGGAAATGTTTTCAATAACTTGTCCAAAGAATCACAACCAATAATTATGCTCATTCCAGAACATGCTATTTTAGAATTCCCTCAGACATTGCTTTTAGATGGGATTTATCCTATTGTGATAAAGTAACTTTTATTGCCTTACATGGAGATGAGCAAAACAGAATAGGAAAATATCTTGGAGAGGCAAGAGTGTGGTTAGAATTTCTTATCACATATGATTGAGTCCTGGGGTTAAACTAACCACAGAGCAATTAGTCTGTTTGTTTAATGGATAGTCATAATTTTCTAGAGATGATGTGGAGGAGATCCATGACTTGGTGACTTAGTGCTATTGAACACACTGATTTGTTATCTGGAATTAATCAACATTGAAAATGAAGCGTCAGCAACCACACTGCTGAATTTATACGTTGACTTTTTTCAAAAACATTCTCAAGTGCTAAGGCTACATTACTCATGGTGGTAGATGCCAGGGATTCAAAAAGGAACACTAAATACTATTAACTGAATACCTACTTTATGCCAAGTGCTTTTACATACATCATCAAATATCATCTTTACTATGATACTTCATGGTGAGTGATACTATCAAGTTTTGTTTTATTTCCACTCTTGGAACTGTCCCACTTTGACATAACTGGTTTGAAGAAGATCGAACTTAAAGAAGTCTGACTACTAATTGTGCTCTATCTGTTGTGATATCCACACCCTTCCTGGCTTATTGAAAAAGTAAAATGCTTATGATCAAATAGGTGACATTTTAACAGGGAGGAGAAACAAGTAAACAGTGATAAAACAATGAAGGAAATGACATTTCTCTGGGTATATTTTAATGCTTCACTCATTATGTTTCTACAATAGCTGATTCAATAGTTCCTAGTTTTGCACATAAGTATTCTTTCTTGAGCATACCCCAAGGCCAGATTTTATCATGTGCAAAAAGGATGTGTTCAGAAAATGTGTTTACCAAAGTAACTGTGTGCCATGGATAAAGGGAGGCTGATGAGATCATCTCTGAGACTTTCAGCTGACATAAAAAAGTGCTTTTCAAGTGCTTCACATATGCTGCCTCATTTAATACAACACACTTTTGAGGAAACTCATTATTCCCATTTTACAGAGGAAGAAACTGAGGAGGAAAGAGGCTAAATAACTCATTCGAGGTCCCATAGATTCTAAGTTTCAGGGCTGCAATTCTGTCCCAAGTCCTCTCATGCATGTGTCTGCTTTTAACCCTGTCATCCCACTTCCTCTCCATTGGGCTGAAAGTGCATACAGTATAGAGAGCACTGTGGGGGCCACGCAACCTCTCTGGAGTGACCGGGAATCTAATTGAAGAGCCGTGATATCCCACCATCTAAACTTATATCAGTGTTGAATTAATTTTAAGGAAGTATCAAATCACAGATTGAATTTTCATTGTTAATTGCATGTGTAAGAAAGATGAGAGAAAGGCGAGGTAGATCAGTTAATTTTTATTGCTACTATAAACCAAACATGGAATCTGTTTTGATTCATATAAATTGCCTATGGCAGCCCGATGAAAATACTATTAGCATTTTACAAATAGAAACTAAATAATAAGTTCAGAACGCTGTAGCTACAAGGTGACTGAAGTATGGCAGTTGTCTTCAAAGTGTGTTCCATGGACAAGCACAATCAGCATCCCCTGGGAGTTTGTTTAAAAATGCAGATTTCAAGGCCGAACCCAGACCTGTTGAGTCAGATCTCTGGGACTGGGGTTCAGAAATTTGCTTTCTAGGAGATTCTTGTACACACTTAAGTTGGAAAGCGCCTGGCTAAGGTATGAATTCTGTGATGATGGTGAGACCTGTGTGATGTCAGACCTCACATCTTTGCTACTGCAGTCAGTATGCTGAAACCTGAAATAGTTGAGAGAGTTCCATGAAGAAAGAAACAAGAAATGTTCTTTGAAGAATTTGTTAAATATGGGTCAGTAGAAAGGATAGAAGAGGTATTACAGGTAGGGTCAGTTATTGGACAGTTCACTCAAGATAGGTGCCATGTTCCTCTTCCCCTGAATTTAGCTGTTTTACCCAAAACTCTTGCTTCAGATCACTTACTGGTATTTGATACAAAGGTGGAATCTGCAATATTGTCAGTAATCCATGGAGAAACTTTGCAGAAGTGCTCTGTTAGTAATTAATTAATATCAGTACGAGTTAATGAACTAAGTCAATTACTTGGATTTGGACTGTGGACTGTGGAGGGGATCCATCAGTGAGTAGCAAAAATAATTGAACAGGCACATAGGGAAAGGCAGATACAACATAAGAAAAGTAAAAAGACAAGTTTTACTTTAGATCTTTTAAACAATATTTTTTTTGCCAATACTTTCTTTTCTTTAAATTTTTCTATTGAAGTATAGTTGATTTACAATGTTGTGTTAGTTTCAGGGTACAGCAAAGTGATTCAGTTGTATGTACACATATATCCACTTTATTTTAGGTTCTTTTCCCATATGGGTTATTACATAGAATTGAATAGAGTTCTGTGTGCTATACAGTAGGAGAGGTATTGGTTTTATATATATAGTAGTGTGTATATGTTAATTCTCATCTCCCAGTTTATCCCTCTCCATCCTTCCCTCCCATAACCATAAGTTTGTTTTCTACATCTTTGAGTCTATTTCTATTTTGTTAATAAGTTCATTTGTAATGTTATTTTTAGATTCTACATATAAGTGATATCATATGATTTTTGTATTTCTCTGACTGACTTTACTCAGTATTGCAATCTCTAGGTCCAACAGGTGCTGCAAATGGCATTTTTTGTTCTTAATAGCTGAGTAATATTCCATTGTACATATCTTACACATCTTACTTATCCTTACCTCTTTCAATAGCCACTTAGGTTGCTTCCACGTCTTGACTATTGTAAATAGTGTTGCAATGAACATTTGAGTGCATCTGTCTTTTCAAATTATGATTTTATTTAGATATGTGCCCAGGAGTGGGATTGCTGGATCAGATGGTAGTTCTATATTTTTTAAGAAACCTCCATACTTTTTTCCATAATGGTTATACCAATTTAAATTCCTACCAAGTGTAGGAGTGTTCCCCTTTCTCCACACCATCTCCAGTATTTATTGTTTGTAGATTTTTTTGCTGGCCAATTTGATCCATGTGAGGTGATACTTCCTTGTAGTTTTTGATTTGCATTTATCTAATAATTAGTGATGTTGAGCATCTTTTCACATGTTTTTCGGCCATCTGTATGTCTTTGGAGAGAGATCTGATCTTCCACTCGTGTTTTGATTGCATTGTTTGATATTGAGCTGCATGAGTTGTTCATATATTTTGGAGATTAATCCCTTGTCAGTTGCTTTGTTTGCAAATAACTTCTCCCATTCTGAGGGCTGACTTTTTGTTTTGTTTACATTTCCTTTGCTGTGCAAAAACTCTTAAGTTTAATTAGGTTCAATTTGTTTTTTATTTTTATTATTCTAGGAGGTGGATCTAAAAAGATGTTGCTTCGATTTGTGTCAGAGTGTTCCACTTGTGTTTTTCTAAGAGTTTTATAGTATCTGGCCTTAGTTTTACGTCTTTAATCCATTTTGAGTTTATTTGTGTGTGGTGTTAAGGAGTGTTCTAATTTTATTCATTTACATGTAGCTGTCCAGTCTTCCCAGCATTACTTATTGAAGAGAATTTTCTTCATTGTATATTCTTTCCCTCTTTGTAATAGGTGAGTGAATTTATCTCTGGATTTTCTGTCCTGTCCATTGACCAATGTTTCTGTCTTTGTGCCAGTATCATACTGTTTTGATTACTCTAGCTTTGTGGTATTGTCTGCAGTCAGGGAGGTTGAATGTTCCAACTCCATTTTTCTTTCTCAAGATTGCTTTGGCTATTCAAGGTCTTTTGTATTTCTATACAAATGGTAAAAAACTTTTGTTCTACTTCTATTAACAGAAAATGCCATTGGTAATTTGCTAGGGATTGCATTAAATATATAAATTGCTTTGGGTAGTATAGTCATTTTCACAAATTTGAGCCTCCCTGTCCATCACCAACTCCCGGAGTTCACCCGAACCGATGTCCGTTGAGTCAGTGATGCCATCCAACCATCTCATCTTCTGTTATCCCTTCTCCTCCTGCCCTCAATCTTTCCCAGCATCAGGGTCTTTTCAAATGAGTCAGCTCTTCGCATCAGGTGACCAAAGTATTGGAGTTTCAGCTTCAGCATCAGTCCTTCCAATGAGCACCCATGACTGATCTCCTTTAGGATGGACTGATTGGATCTCCTTGCAGTCCAAGGGACTCTCAAGAGTCTTCTCCAACACCACAGTTCAAAAGCATCAATTCTTCAGGACTCAGCTTTCTTTATAGTCCAACTCTCGCATCCATACATGACCAGTGGAAAAACCATAGCCTTGACTAGATGGACCTTTGTTGGCAAAGGATTGTCTCTGCTTTTTAGTATGCTGTCTAGGTTGGTCATAACTTTCCTTCCAAGGAGTAACCATCTTTTAATTTCATGGCTGCAGTCACCATCTGCAGTGATTTTGGAGCCCCCAAAAATAAAACCAGCCACCGTTTCCATTGTTTCCCCATATATTTGCCATGAAGTGATGGGACTGGATGTCATGATCTTAGTTTTCTGAATGTTGAGCTTTAAGCCAGCTTTTTCACTCTCCTCTTTCACTTTCATCAAGAGGCTCTTTAGTTCTTCTTCACTTTCTGCCATAAGGGTGGTGTCATCTGCATATCTGAGGTTATTGATATTTCTCTCCCAGCAATCTTGATTCCAGCTTGTGCTTCTTCCAGCCCAGCATTTCTCATGATGTACTCTGCATATAAGTTAAATATGCAGGGCGACAATATACAGCCTTGACGTACTCCTTTCCCCATTTGGAATCAGTCTGTTGTTCCATGTCCAGTTCTAACTGTTGCTTCCTGACCTGCACACAGGTTTCCCAAGAGGCAGGTCATGTGGTCTGGTATTCCCGTCTCGATGGACAGGGAGGCCTGGCATGCTGCAGTTCGTGGGGTCGCAAAGAGTCGGACACGACTGAGCGACTGAACTGAACGCAAGAACATGGTATCTCTCTCTATCTGTGTGTCATCTTTGATTTCTGTCATCAGCATCTTATAGTTCTCTGAGTACAAGTTTTTTGCTTCCTTAGGTAGGTTTATTCCTAAGTATTTTATTCTTTTGGATGTAATGATAAATAGGATTGTTTCCTTAATTTCTCTTTCTGATCTTTCATTGTTAGTGTATAGGAATGCAAGCAATTTCTGTGCATTAATTTTGTATCCTGCAAACTTCACCAAATTAGTTGATGAGCTCTAATAGTTTTCTGGTAATGGCTTTAGGATTTTCTACATATAGTATCATGTCATCTGAAAACAGTGATAGCTTTACTTCTTTTCCAATTTGGATTTATTTTTTCTTCTTCTCTAATCGCCATGGCTAGAACTTGCAAAACTATGTTGAATAAAAGTGGTGAGAGTGGACATTTTCGTCTTGTTCCTAATCTTAGAGGAAACAGTTTTTCCCCTCGAATGAAGTGGCTGTGGGTTTGTTGTATATGGTTTTTATTATGTTGAGGTAGGATCCCTTTATCCCTACTTTCTCGAGAATTTTTTTTTTTTTATCATAAGTGGGTATTGAATTTTATCAAAAGCTTTATCCTGTGCCTGTTGAGAGGATGGGCTTCCCTGGTAGCTCAGATGGTAAAGAATCTGCCTGTCTGGTTTGATCCCTGGGTCGGGAAGATTCCCTGGGGAAGGAATGGCTAGCTACTCCAGCATTCTTGCCTGGAGAATCCTGTGGACAGAGGAACCTGGTAGGCTATAGTCCATGTCGTCACAAAGAGTTAGACACGACTGAGTGACTTTCGCTTTCATTGAGATGATCATATAGTTTTTATTCTTCAGTTATCGTGGTGTGTCACATTGATTTCACATGTATCAAAGAATCCTTTAATTCCTGGGATAAATCCCACTTTTATAAATGGCATAGAATCCTAGTAATGTATTGTTGGATTTGGCTTGCTGGTATTTTGTTGAGGATTTTTGTGTTTGTGTTATTCAGTGACATCGACCTGTAATTTTCTTTTTTTGTGGTATCATTGTGGCCTTGTAGAATGAACTTGGGAGTGTCCCTTCCTCTGAAATTTTTGGGGAAGATTTTTAGAAGGAAGTGTTTGATAGAATTAGAATTCTTTAAATACTTGGTAGAATTCACCTGTAAAGTCATGACTTTTGAGTGTTTTCTAATCACAGTTTCAGTTTCAGTAGTTGTGATTGGTTGGTTCAGATTTTCTGTTTCTTTTTTGTTCAGTCTTGGAAGGTTGTATCTTTCTAAAAACTTGTCAATTTCTTCTAGATTGTCCGTTTTATGGGAATATAGTTGCTTGCAGTAGTCTTATGATCCTTGCGTTTCTGTGGTGTCCATTGTAATTTTTTATTTCTAATTTTATTGATTTGAACCCTCTCCCTGTTTTTTCTGACAAGCCTAGCTAAAAGTTTACCATTTTTATCATTCTTTTATCAAAGAACCAGCTTTTAGTTTCATTGATCTTTTCTGATTTCTTTGTCTCTATTTGTTTCTATTCCAATCTTTATAATATCCTTCTATTAACTTTGGATTTTGTTTGCTCTTCTTTCTCTAGTCACTTTATTTGTAAGGTTAGGTTGCTTATTTGAGATTTTTCTTGTTTCTCGAGTTAGGATTATATTGCTATGAACTCCTCTCTAAAACTACTTTTGCTGTGTCTTGTAGATTTATTGCTTAGTAACATATTGTTTAGCCTCCATGTGTTGTGTTTTGTTTTACAGTTTTTTTTCCTTTAATTGATTTCTAATCTCATAGCATTGTGGTCAGGAAAGATGCTTGATATGATTTTGATTTTCATAAGTTTACCAAGACTTGATTTGTGGTACAAGATGTGATCTATCCTAGAGAATGTTTCATATGCAGTTGAGAAGAAAGTATATTCTGCTGCTTTCAGATAGGATGCCCTTATCAATTAAGTTCATTCAGTCCAATGTGTCATTTAAGGCTCTTGTTTCCTTACTGAATTTCTGTTTGGATGATCTGTCCATTGGTGTAAGTGGGGTTGAATCTCCCACTATTGTTATTATTTCTCCTTCTATGGCTATTCGTATTTGCATTATAGAGGTATTCCTATGTTGGATGCATATGTATTTACAATTGTTATATCTTTTTTGATTGAACGCTTGATCATTATGTCGTGTCCTTCCTCGTTTCTTGTACCAGTCTGTATTTTAGAGTCTATTTTGTCTGATATGAGTATTGCTATTCCTGCTTTCTTGATTTGCATTTGCACAGAAAATCTTTTTGCATGCCCTCACTTTCAGGCTATTATGTGTCCCTAGGTCTGAAAAGGGCCTCTTTTCAGCCTATATATCAGTTGTTTTTGTATCCATTCAGCCAGTCTATATCTTTTGGTTGGAGCATTCAATCCATTTACATTTAAAGTAATTATCAGTATGTATGTTCCCATTGACATTTTCTAATTGTTTATGATTTTTGTCAATTTTCTTCCCTTCTTTTGCTCTCTTGTGGTTTGATGATTATCTTTAATGTTGTTTGGGTTGTCTGTATGTGTGTTGTATTTATTGTAGTGTTTTGGTTTGAAGTTCTCATAATGTTTTGATATAGCAGTCTGTATATGTACAAAATTGTTTTAAATTGCTGGTCTCTTAATTTCAAATTCAATTCCTGTTCCTGCATTTGTACTCTCCTCACGGTTGCTAGTTTGGGTATCATATTTGTGTGTGAATGATTTCCTACTTTTACCATATGTTTGCCTTTACTGGTAAGCTTTCCCATTTGGGATTTTCTTGTTTCCAGTTGTAACCTCCTCTTTTCTTGCCTGGAAAAGTTCCTTTAGCATTTATTATAGGGCTCTTTAGCACTTGTTATTGGGCTGGTTTTGTCTTTCTGAATTCTGAGCTTTTGTGTGTCTGTAAAGCTTTTGACTTTGTGTTGAATCTGAATGAAAGCCTTGCTGAGTATTCTTGGTTGTAGGTTTCCTTTCATCACTTTAAATATATCATGCCACTCACTTCTGGCCTGCAGAGTTTCTGCTGAAAAATCAGCTGATAAGGTTATGGGGATTCCCTGGTATATTATTTGCTGCTTTTCCCTCATTGCTTTTGATATTTTTTCTTTGAATTTTAATTTTTGTTAGTTTTATTACTCCATGCCTTGGCATGTTCCTCCTTGAGTTTATCTTGTATGGGAGTCTCTGCACTTCTTGGACATAGGTGACTGTTTTCCATGTTAGGGAAGTTTTCAGCTATGATCACTTCAGATATTTTCCCCAACCCCTTCTGTTTCTCCTTTCCTTCTGGGAGCCCTATCCTGCAAATATTGATGCATTTAATGTTGTCTCAGAGGTATCTGAGACTGTCCTCATTTCTTTTCATTCTTTCTTCTTTATTTTGTTCTGTGGCAGTGATTTTAACCACTCTGTCTTCCACCTCACTTACTTATACTTCTGCCTCAGTTATTCTCTACTGATTCTGTATAGTGTATTTTTAAATTTTTTTCAGGGCTCCCCTGGTGGCTTGATGGGAGGGCTCAAACTACTGCACAATTGCACTCATCTCACATACTAGTAAAGTAATGCTCAAATTCTCTAAGCCAGTCTTCAAAAGTACATGAAGCATGAACTTCCAGATGTTCAAGCTGGATTTAGAAAAGGCAGAGGAACCACAGATCAAATTGCCAACATCTGTTGGATCATCAAAAAAGTAAGAGAATTCCAGAAAAACATCTGCTTTATTGACTATGCCAAAGCCTTTGTGTGGACCACAACAAACTCTGGAAAGTTCTTAAAGAGATGGGAATACCAGACCACCTGACCTGCCTCCTGAGAAATCTGTATGCAGTTCAGGAAGCAACAGTTAGAACTGGACATGGAACAACAGACTGGTTCCAAATAGGGAAAGGAGTATGTCAAGGCTGTATATTGTCACCATGCTTATTTAACTTATATGCAGAGTACATCATGAGAAACGCTGGGCTGGAAGAAGCACAAGCTGGAATCAAGATTGCTGGGAGAGAAATATCAATAACCTCAGATATGCCAATGACACCACCCTTATGGCAGAAAATGAAGAAGAACTAAAGAGCCTCTTGATGAAAAGTGAAAGAGGAGAGTGAAAAAGTTGGCTTAAAGCTCAACATTCAGAAAACTAAGGTCTTGGCATCTGGTCCCATCACTTCATGGGAAATAGATGGGGAAACAGTGGGAACAGTGACAGATTTTATTTTTTTGGGCTCCAAAATCACTGCAGATGGTGATTGCAGCCATGAAATTAAAAGACGCTTACTCCTTGGAAGGAAAGTTATGACCAACCTAGACAGCATATTAAAAAGCAGAGACATTACTTTGCCAACAAAGGTCCATCTAATCAAATCTAGGTTTTTCCAGTAGTCATATATGGATGTGAGAGTTGGACTGTAAAGAAAGCTGAGAGCCAAAGAATTGATGCTTTTGAATTGTGGTGTTGGAGAAGACTCCTGAGAGTCCCTTGGACTGCAAGGAGATCCAACCAGTCCATCCTAAAAGAAATTAGTCCTGAATATTCATTGGAAGGACTGATGCTGAAGCTAAACTCCAATAGTTTGGCCACCTGATGTGAAAAACTGACTCAATGGAATAGACCCTGATTCTGGGAAAGACTGAATGCAGGAGGAAAAGGGGATGACAGAGGATGAGATGGTTGGATGGCATCACCGACTCTGTGGACACGAGTTTGAGTAAGCTCTGGGAGTTGGCGATGGACAGGGAGGCCTGGTGTGCTGCAGTCCATGGGGTCACAAGGAGTTAGACACGACTGAGTGACTGCACTAAACTGATGGCTCAGAGGGTAAAGAATCCTCCTGCAATGCAGGAGATCTGAGTTTGATCCCACGGTTGGGAAGATCCCCTGGAGGAGGGCATGGCAACCCGCTCCAGTATTCTTGCCTGAAGAATCCTCATGGACAGAGGAGCCTGTTGGGCTACAGTTCATGGGTCACAAAGAGTAGGACATGACTGAGGGACTATACACAGTGTATTTTTCAATTCTGTTATTGCGTTGTTCATCTGTTCTTTAAAATTTTCATATCTTTGTTAAACATTTCTTATATTTTCTCAGTCTGTGTCTCCATTATATTTTTTTCTGAGATTTTGGGTTACCTTTAATATCATTAGTCTGAATTCTTTTCCAGGTAACTTGCCTAGATCCTCTTTATTTTGTTTTGTTGTGGGTTTTTGTCTTGTTCCTTCATCTGTACCGTATTTCTCTGATTTATTATTTCATCTAATTTTCACTGTTTACAGTCTCTTTTCCCCAGGCTGTGGGATCATAGTGCCTCTTGCCTGTGATGTCTGCTTCTTGGTGGATGAGGTTGGTCCAGGGGCCTGTGTAGACTTCCAGGTGAGAGGGACTCAGTGTCTGCACTCGGTGAGTGAAGCTGTGTTCTGTCCCTTTCCAGGGCTGTGTCAGTGTTAATTGCTCAGTCTTGTCGAACTCTTTGCGACCCCGTGGATTGTAGTCCACCAGGCTCCTTTGTCCATGCAATTCTCCAGGCAAGATCACTGGAGTGGATAAGCCATTCCCTTGTATCTTCCTGACCCAGGGACTGACCCTGGATCTCCTGCATTGCAGGCAGATTCTTTATCATCTGAGTCACCAGGGAAGACCTTGGCTGTGAGCTCATTATGATTTCAGGCAGCCTGTCTTCTGATGGGTGGAGCTGAATTCCTGTCTTGCGGGTTGTTTAGCCTGAGGCCTTCCATCCCTGGATCCTGCAGGCTGCTGGGTATGGCCAGGTCTTAGGGCCAAAATGGGGACTTCCAGGAGAACTCACACTGAACAGTATTCTCTGGATCCTCTTCTATTATTGTCCTTGCCCCCACAGTGAGCTCCAGCCAGCCTTTGTTTTCCCAGTAAACACTCCACGATCCCTTGGGAGAGCTAGCCCAGGTTCCTATGAAAGTACCGCTTTGTGCTAGGTACTGGTGCACATGAGACCTTGTGTGCGCCTTCCAAGGATGGAGTTTGTGTTTCTCTCAGCCCTGTGGAGCTCCTGCACTCAAGTTCAGATGGCCTTCGAGGCTAAATGCTCTGAGGGCTCTTCATCCTAATGCCAGACCCTCAGATGGTCTTAGAGGGCCACTTTGTGTAGAAACATCTCTGTGTGTCTTGCGTGGGTTTAATATTTTTTGGTGTGAGGGCTATTTTTAGCATAGGTGTCTGTCACATCTTTGCTCAGTGTGTACTGGCCATTACCCCTTTCATTGGAGTTGTGACTCATGTGGTGACCAGAGCCTTCACTGGATATTGATCAGGGCCCGCTCTTTGCTCTGTGCTTGTCACTGCCCTGTCCTGGGGCAGTTGTTGGACTAGAGGCTCTCTGATCTGTGTAACGTAGTGTATTTCTAATCTGTGGTATGAGGTAGGCAGGGTTGGAGCACTCCCGCTGGGAGGGAAGCCACTGAATGTTTCTCCTGTGGAGCTGCTCATTGGTGAGTGTGCTCTGGTGTGACATCTTTTACCCACTGTGTGAGCTCTCAGAGTACACTGTTGTTGGCACTGCTCTCAGCCCCACCTCAACCATGAGTATGCCAGCAAATGGTCCTGGTGTCTTTCAGGAGTTTTCACCAGGCCACCAGCACAGATCCACTGAAGTCAGGTCCCAGGATTGCAATAAATCATGTATCTGGACCCAATTTGGGCAGTCTGGAGATAGCTTAGACTCTGGCCTGGCCCAGTCACCATGCAAATGTGTCCACAAAGTCTGTAACTGCTGAAGCTAGAGCTGACTCAGCTGTGGGAGCACGCAGATGTTCCGAAGGCACTGAGCTTACAAAGCCAGTCATGGGGGGTTAAATCTGTGGTTCAGACAGCCACCAGGAGAGATTCCAGCTCTTCTTCCTTAGTTGTGTGCCCTTCTAATGTGATTTTAGCCCCACCTCTGTGGCTGGGCCAGCCACAGGGGTGTGAGACTGCCCCGGAGCACATGAGCCCACCTGGGAAGGAGGGGGCAGAGGAGGTGGTGGCTAGGGGGGTGCACAAGCCTGCTTCGATGGGAGCCCTTCCTCGTGTCTGTGGAGGCAGGGGCTATCACGTGGGGGGTGCAATAGCAGCCACATCCTTTGTGCATCACTCAACAACAGCACTTTGCTTCTGTGGTTGTCCGGCTTCCTCCACGAGCCCTTCTGATTGCAGGGCTCTTCACTCCTGTTCCCTTAGCTTCTCCTCAAGGCAATAGCAGTCCTCTCCCTGGATCTGCTCTCCAGACCCCATAGTCCAACATCCAGGCTTGGTCCACACTGGCAGACACATGTCTCAGACTGGGGTGTGCAGGACCGTGGCATAGACCTCTGTGTAGGTCTCACTCTGTCCTGCCTGCCATAGACCTGACCCCCAAAGTTCCCCTTCTGTCCTAGATTATTTTCTCACCAGTAAGGAGGCTTCCCCAGGTGCAGGAACTTCTCTCCTTCAGCTTTCCCCACCCCATGGATGCAGGTCCCAGCCTACTTCCTCTCCTCTTCCTTTTCCCTTCTTTGTTTCATCCTATCCTGTTATGCAGGAATCTTTCTTGTCCTTTCAGGAGTCTGAGGTCCTCTGCTAGAGTTCAGTAGGTGTTCTGTGAGAATTATTCTATATGTAAACGTATTCTTGATGCATTTGTGGGGAGAGGTGAACTGCATGTCTTTCTACTCCACTCCCATCTTGACTCATCCTTGCTAGTTCTTATTTCTGAGTATTATTAAACTCCTTTTTTAGGCACCCTAAGTACAAACTAAGACTAACCATAATTCTTTATGTAACATAAGAAAAAGGTAAGGAAAATTGATGGAGTAAGGCTTTTGGATGTCAATGGCAGAAGTCTTTTGGCAGGAATAACAGGAGACAGGGCTGCTAAGAAGGAAATTCAGTGAAAAAACGTTCTTAGGCTGTAAGTCACTTCTTTACTTCCTCTCCCTAAATTTTTCTTCTCTTCTTGTAATTCTCATCTCCTACTATGCTTGGTTCTAAAAGGTTTTGTAGGTCATCACAGAACCATTCAACTTCGGCTTCTTCAGCATTAGTCAATGGGGCATAGACTTGGATTACTATGATGTTGAATGATTTGTCTTGGAAATGAACAGAGATCATTCTGTCATTTTTGAGACTGTACCCAAGTACTGCATTTCAGACTCTGTTGTTGGCTATGAGGGTTACTCCATTTCTTCTAAGGGATTCTTGCCCACAGTAGTAGATATAATGGTCATCTGAGTTAAATTTTCCCACTCCCATCCATTTTAGTTGACTGATTCCTAAAATGTTGATGTTCACTCTTGCCACCTCCTGTTTGACCACTTTCAATTTGGCTTGATTCATGGACCTAACATTCCAGGTTCCTATGCAATATTGCTCTTTACAGCATCAGACTTTACTTCCATCACCAGTCACATCCACAACTGGACATTGTTTTCCCTTTGGCTCCATCTCTTCCTTCTTTCTGGAGTTATGTCTAAACTCTTCTCCAGTAGCATATTGGGCACCTACCAACCCGGGGACTTCATCTTTCAGTGTCATATCTTTTTGCTTTTTCATACTGTTCATGGGGTTCTCAAGGCAAGAATACTAAAGTGGTTTGCCGTTCCCTTCTCCAGTGGACCACATTTTGTCAGAACTCTCCACCATGACTTGTCTGCCTTGGGTGGCCCTACACGGCATGGCTCATAGTTTCACTGAGTTAGACAAGGCTGTGGACCATGTGATCAGTTTGGTTAGTTTTTTTTTTTTTTTTTTTTTTTATGCTTTGACTTTTTATTTTTATTTTTATTTTTTTTTACATTACTCTTTTTTTTTTTTTTTTCAGTGGGTTTTGTCATACATTGATATGAATCAGCCATGGATTTACATGTATTCCCAATCCCGATCCCCCCTCCCACCTCCCTCTCCACCCGATTCCTCTGGGTCTTCCCAGTGCACCAGGCCAGAGCACTTGTCTCGTGCATCCCACCTGGGCTGGTGATCTGTTTCACCATAGATAGTATACATGCTGTTCTTTTGAAATATCCCACCCTCACATTCTCCCACAAAGTTCAAAAGTCTGTTCTGTATTTCTGTGTCTCTTTTTCTGTTCTGCATATAGGGTTATCGTTATCACCTTTCTAAATTCCATATACATGTGTCAGTATGCTGTAATGTTCTTTATCTTTCTGGCTTACTTCACTCTGTATAAGGGGCTCCAGCTTCATCCATCTCATTAGGACTGGTTCAAATGAATTCTTTTTAATGGCTGAGTAATATTCCATGGTGTATATGTACCACAGCTTCCTTATCCATTCATCTGCTGATGGGCATCTAGGTTGCTTCCATGTCCTGGCTATTATAAACAGTGCTGCGATGAACATTGGGGTGCACGTGTCTCTGGTGCAACAGATTAAAATCCCTCTAGGAAACATTGACTACACCGGAGGAGCCTGTAGATATCAAGTTTGGTTAGTTTTTTGTGATTGTGGTTTTCATTCTGTCTGCCCTCTGATGGATAAGGATAAGAGTCTTATGGAAGCTTCCTGTTGAGAGAGTGACTGGGGGAAACTGCATCTTGTTCTGATGGGCAGGGCCTGGCTCAGTAAAACTTTATTCAGTTTTCTGTTGATGGGCAGGACTATGTTCCCACCCTGCTGTTTGACCTGAGGCAAAACTATGATAGGGGTAATTACGGTAATGGTTACTGCCTTCAAAAGGACTTGGGTTCTCACTGTTGTATTCAGTTCCCCGGACCCGTAGCAGGCCTCTGTCGACCCACACCTCCACCACAGACTCCTGGAATTTCTCCTGTCTCCTGGTACGCACAAGATTTTGTTTGTGTCCTCCACGAGTCTCTTTCCCCAGTCCTGTGGAAGTTCTATAATCAAATCCCATTGGCCTCCAGTCTTGCTCCTTGGAAAAAAAGCTATGACCAAACTAGACATCATATTGAAAGGCAGAGACATTACTTTGCCAACAAAGTCCATCTAGTCAGAGCTATGATTTTTTCAGTAGTTGTGTATGGATGTGAGATTTGGACCATAAAGAAAGCGGAGCATTGAAGAATTGATGCTTTTGAATTTTAGTGTTGGAGATGACTCTTGAGAGTCTCGTGGACAGAAAGGAGATCCAACCAGTCAATCCTAAAGGAAATCAGTCCTGAATAATCATTGGAATGACTGATGCTGAAGCTGAAGCTCCAATATTTTGGCCACCTGATGCGAAGAATTGACTCACTGGAAAAGATTGTTTTTAACTTTCTTGTTTTTAACTTCCTTATTTCTGTACCCATTAAAGATCTATGATAATCTTGCCAACAGTGAGGGTTTGGAGCATCTCTGGCAACAGACGGAGGATGAGATGAACTGGTTTTATTCACTTTCCCAGTTCCTTCATGGAGAGTCTGACTAAAGAGGTCATTGCAACCAGTCCTCAGCATCCCACCTGATGCTGGGAAAGGTTGAAGGTAGGAGGAGAAGGAGACGACAGAGGATAAAATGGTTGAATGCTGTCACCAACTTGGTGGACATGAGTTCGAACAAGCTCCAGGAGTTGGTGAAGGACAGGGAATCCTGGCATGCTGCAGTCCATGGGGTTGCAGATAGTCGGACATGACTGAGTGACTGAAATGAACTGAACTGTGCTTGGTACACCAACAAGCAATGAACATTGGAACTTTACGGTGCCAACTTCTTTCTAGCAAATGACTTATTCCTAATAGCAAAGGCACTTCCTCCTCTGCAGAGTCCAACTTGTCCAAAGACATTCAAACACTTGCTTCTCTTAACTCTTGAGATGCTAGGAAGTTGGATTCTTTGACCACACAACCCTACCCTAGATCTCAGGCTGCTTTGTAAAGCTTATCTCAGCTCTTTTTTTTTTGCCATATTCCTGTTGTACCTGCCCCCCTCATGCTAGTATGAGGTACAGAGATAGAAACCAAACCCTCCAACCCTCACTGTTGGCAGGAATTAACATAAATTTTTATAAGAGTGCAGAGATAAAGAAGTTAAAAACAAAAAAGCCCAGATGGGACCAAGATGGTAATGCATCTGATCTCCAGTAGACCCTGAGTCTCATTATATGCTGATTTTACTAATTAGCATATTAAAAGATACATCCACCAGTGGCCACGACTGGACTGGACTGGACATTAAGGATAGAAAGGGGTGGCACCACACACGCTTGAAAAAGCCCTGCTCTTTCCAGGGTAGATTACTGCATCTGCTTCCTTGTCATTAGCCTCATTCATCTTTACTCTTTAAATCACTATTGCCAAGTGGGTGAGAAGCTGATCTGTGAACTTTGTTTTCGCTTCTTTATTCTTCAGCCACTGGATAAAGTTTTTACTGTGTCTGTTTCAGCTTCAGTTTCATTATTCACCTACTTAAATCCAAAGGAAGGAAGAGCCGTCCCCCAACTGAGGCAGAGGGCCTCAGTCCGGCTGGGGCCTGAGCAGGGTTTATATGACTTAATTAGGGAACACATCCTCTGCTTTTCAGGTTTTCAGGTCTGCTATTCCCTTCTGTCTCGGCCTGTTAAAATTAGCGTTTGATTTGCCTCCAAGCATATCATATTAGGGCAGCTACAGAGCTTGAACTGTAGTCCCGGCCTCTGAAGTAAACTTAACCAAAGACTTCAACATGAAGAACAGAATTATTCATGTCTTGTAACCACTGTGTGTGAATGTATGAGAGAGAGACCACAGTTTATTCAGCATAAATATTTGGGCTCTTTTTTTTTTTTTTCTCAAATGGAAGCATGCAGAATTTCTATAATTTGAGTGGCAGCAGTCATTAGTTGATCTTAAAATACACTATATTTTCTATAAATATTTTCTCTCAAGTTATGGGTTTAGTTTCATCCTACTTTATTCCTTTCTTTAGGAAAGGATGGTGTTAAAATGCCATCAAGTAAAATAAGGGATTTTATGCTGAGGTCTCCGCATCAGTGAATTTGCATTTTGTAAGAACACCCTACAACGATATCAGTTTCTTCCCTTGAAATGTTAGATGGATCCATTTCAGTTGTGCACATCCTACTTCATGCTCTAATGTGGCCAGATTGCCATAGCTTTAATTTAAGGCACAGGTTTCTGCTGATAATATACATCGACACTTTTCCAGTGTTGGCTGAGAATGGGGCTGTAAAGAATTCGAGTTGGATCATTAGTAATGAAAACCTAAATGTGTGACCCCCCAAACAGATGGACAAATTCTGCTAGTGTTTTAATATATTCAACACTTTCTAAACTTATACACATTCCCAGATAATATGACTCTCTTTTTTTTTTTAATGACTAACTTTCTATATAAGAAATACTTTAGTTGTATGATAAAAGGAAAAAGTGCCCCAGAGGTTAAAAAAAAAAAAATCAGAGTGTGCTATAAGCAATAGCAATATTAGTTCTTTAAAATATATAATCTGATTTTTGTTGTTCATTGCCTAAGTTGTGTCCGACTCTGTGAGCCCTTGGATTGCAGCACACCAGGCGGTCCCCTGTCCTCCACTATTTCCCAGAGTTTGCTCAAATTCATGTCCCTTAAGTCAGTGATGCCATCCAACCATATCATCCTTTGCCGCCCTCTTCTCCTTTTGTCTTTGATCTTTCCCAGCATCAGGGTCTTTTCCAATGAGTTGGCTCTTCACATCAGGTGGCCAAAGTATTGATTGTTTTCATATAATTTAAAATGTGTCCAAAGTAAATGTGCCTGATTTTTATGAAGTGGAAGTGTTAATTGTTCAGTCATGTTCAACTCTTTGCGATCCCATGAACTGTATCCCACCAGGCTCCTCTGTCCATGGAATTCTCCAGGAAGGAATACTGGAGTGGGTAGCTATTCCCTTATCCAGGGAATCTTCCCAACCCAGGTATCGAAGCCAGGTCTCACACACTGCAGGCAGATTTTTTACTGTCTGAGCCACCAGAGAATCAATACAAGACTTTTATATACCACAAATTAAAACTGAGAGAGCAAGTGTATCAGATTAATAGTTATATCACAACAATGTATATGTAAATGCTAATTTGACATAATTTTTAACAAATGTTTTCTTTATACACTATTGTTTCCTGATTATTTTAGGTAAGATAACTAGATATGATTTACACTGTGTGGATCTGATTACTAGTGTTTCCATCAAGCTTCCAGCATGCTAAGTTGGGGTGAACATACAAAGGACAGGGTGTAGGAAAATGACAAGCCTGGGGTACATGGTACATCTCTGGGAACCTGAGGAGAGGGAGCTCTCACTGAAACTCAGCAGGAAAAGTTCTTGTTGGGGCCACTGCCAAGAGAGGACCAGTGACTTCAGTTAGGGGAAATTGCCTCAATGGAAGTATCCAGAAGAACTAACTACCTTGGTCTTGGTCCCCTACCCACCTCTCATCTCCTGCCAGGATTCCTTATTCCAACCATCAGAAGCCAGAGGGTTGGGAATCCCTGTAGGTAGTCTACATAGTTCATCTCCCAGTGCAGAGAGCAACATGGAAATAGTGAATAGTGTATCTGGTTGAGCAAACAGATTTATTGCACAGCATGGTAAAAGAAATAATGATAATGACTGAGTAATATTCCATGGTGTATATGTACCACAGCTTCCTTATCCATTCGTCTGCTGATGGGCACCTAGGTTGCTTCTATGTCCTGGCTATTATAAACAGTGCTGCGGTGAACATTGGGGTGCATGTGTCTCTTTCAGATCTGGTTTCCTTGGTGTGTATGCCCAGAAGCATGAGACAAGTGCTCGGGCCTGGTGCACTGGGAAGACCCAGAGGGATCAGGTAGAGAGGGAGGTGGGAGGGGGGATCGGGATGGGGAATACATGTAAATCCATGGCTGATTCATGTCAATGTATGACAAAAACCACTACAATATTGTAAAGTAATTAGCTTCCAACTAATAAAAACAAACAAACAAAAAGAAATAATGATAAAGTCTACCTATTTAGTGCCTCATTTTTTTCAACTTTATTGAGATATTATTGACATATAACTTTGTGTAAGTTAAAGGCATACAATGAGATTTGATTCATATATTGCAAAATGATTTCCCACAGTAGGATTTGTTAACACCTCTATCCCCTCACATAATTTCCATTTCTTTTTTTGTGATGAGACCATTTAATATCTCTTCTATTCACAATTTTTATGTTTATATAATATAGTATTGTCAACTATTGTTACCATGCTGTACCCAAGATCTCCAGAACTTATTCATAATTGGCAGTTTGTCCAATATCTCCCCATTTCCTCCACCCCCTGCCCTTGGCAACCACCACTTGAGCTTCTGTTCCTGAATTAAGCTTTTTTAGTTACACCTATAAGTGAGATCACATGATATTTTCCTTCTCTATCTGAGTTGTTTCACTGAGCATAATGTCCTTAAGGTCTATCCAAGTTGTGCCAAATGGCAGGATTTCCTTTATTCTAATGGCTGAGCATTACACTGTGTGTGTGTGTGTGTGTGTGTGTGTGTGTGTGTGTGTGTGTATACCAAATCTTTTTAAAGCTTTCCTCAGTTGACAGACACGTAGGTTGTTTCCATATGTTGGCTATTGTAAATAATGCTGCAATGAACATAGGAATACAGCTATCTCTAAGATACTAATTTCATTTCATATACCACGAGTATATATCCAAGTAGTAGGATTGCTGGATCATATGGTTGTTCTATTTTTAATTTTTTGAGGAACCTCAACAGTGTTTTCTGTTTTGGCTATACCAATTTACCTTCCCACCAATGATGCACAAGGGATCCCTTACATCTGTGCCTCTTTTTTTGATGATGTCAATTCTAACAGGTGTAAGGTGATATCTTGTGGATTTGATTTGCATTTCCCTGATGATTAATGATGGTAAACATTTTTTATGTACCTATTGGCCATTTCCATTGTCGTCTTTGGAAAAATGTCAATTCAGTTCCTCTATTTTTAAGCAGGTTTTTTTTTTTTTTCTCTTTTGAATTGTATGAGTTCTTAATAGCTTATAATTAACTACTTATATATCTGATTTACAAAATATTTCTCTCATTCTGTAGGTTGACTTTTCATTATGATGATTGTTTCTTTTGCTGTGCAGGAGTTTTTAAGTTTTATGCAGTTATACTTAGTTATTTTTGCTGCTTATGCTTTTGATGTTATGTCCAACATATTGTTGCCAGGATCAGTGTCAAGGAACTTTCCCTTATGCTTTTTTCTAGTTTCATGGTTTCAGATCCTATGTTTAAGTCTTTAATCTATTTGGAATTAATTTTTGTGAGTGGTATAATATGAAGATCCAATTTTATTCCTCTGCATATGATTATCCAGTTTTCTCAAAACCATTTATTGAAGAGACTAGGAAATTGCAACCCACTCTGGTGTTCTTCCTTTGGAGAATCTCATTTGACAGAGGAGCCTGGCAAGCTACAGTCCATGGGGTCCCAAAGATTCACACATGACTGAAGCAACCTAGCACATCCTTTCCCCACTGAGTTGACCTTATATGTGACCAAATATTAGTTGACCTTACAAGTGAACATTTATTTCTGGTCTCTCAATTCTATTCCATTGGTCTGTGTGTCTATTTTTATGCTAGACATATTGTTTTGATTACTATAAATTTCTAGTAGTTCGAAATCAAGAAATGTGAAGCTTCCAGCATTGTTCTTTCTCATGATTGCTTTGATTATACAGTCTTTTGTGATTCCATACAAATTTTGGGGTTATTTTTATCGGTTTAAAATGGATTGGAATTTTGCTAGATTGCTTTGAATTTGTAGATGGCATTGGATTGAGGGGACATTTTAACCATATTGTTTCTTCCAATCTATGAATGAGGTATATATTTGTGTTTTCTTTAATATCTCTAATCAAAGTTTTTAGTTTTCAGTGTCCAGGTCTTTCGCTTTCTTGGTTAAATTTATTCCTAAGTACTTTATTGTTTTTGATACTATTATGAATGGGATTGTTTATTTTTCAGATAGTTCATTGTTAGTTTATAGAAACGCAGCTGATTTCTTAAGTTGAGTTTTGTTTCCTGGAACTTTACTGAATTTGCTGATTAGTTACAACAAGTTTTTTAATGGACTCTTTAAGGATTTTCTTTATATAAGATCCTATCTACAAACATACTATTTTACTGTTCTTTTCTGATTTGGATGCCTTTCATTTCTATTTCTTGCCTGCTCACTCTGGCTAGGATTTCCATTGCTTTGTTGAATAGCAGTGATGAGAGTAGGTGTCCTTGTCTTATTCCTGATTTTAGACAAAAAACTTTCAATTTTCCACTGTTGATATTAGCTGTGGGTTTTTTATATATGACATTTATCATGTTGAGATGCTTTCCTTCTATACCCAACTTATTGAGGTTTTATCCTAAAAGGATTTGTATTTTTCAAATGCTTCTCTGCATCTATTGAAATGATCATAGATTTTATCTTTCATTCTGTTAAAATGGTGTCTCACATTTATTTTTTTTTCCCAATTATTTTTATTAGTTGGAGGCTAATTACTTTACAATATTGTAGTGGTTTTTGCCATACATTGACATGGATCAGCCATGGATTTACATGTGTTCCCCATCCTGAACACCCCTCCCACCTCCCTCCCCACCCCATCCCTCTGGGTCATCCCAGTGCACCAGCCCCGAGCGCTTGTCTCATGCATCCAACCTGGACTGGCGACCTGTTTCACACTTGATAATAGACATGTTTCAATGCTGTTCTCTCAGGTCATCCCACCCTTGCCTTCTCCCACAGAGTCCAAAAGACTGTTATATACATCTGTGTCTCTTTTTCTGTCTTGCATATAGGGCTATCATTACCGTCTTTCTAAATTCCATATATATGCGTTAGTATACTGTATTGGCGTTTTTCTTTCTGGCTTACTTCACTCTGTATAATGGGCTCCAGTTTCATCCACCTCATTAGAACTGATTCAAATGAATTCTTTTTAATGGCTGAGTAATATTCCATTGTGTATATGTACCACAGCTTTCTTATAGGTATTCTTCACAGAACTAGAACAAATAGTTTCACAATTTAAATGGAAATACAAAAAAACTTTGAATAGCCAAAGCAATCTTGAGAAAGAGGAATGGAACTGGAGGAATCAACCTGCCTGACTTCAGGCTCTACTACAAAGCCACAGTCATCAAGACAGTATGGTACTGGCACAAAGACAGAAATATAGATCAATGGAACAGAATAGAAAGCCAAGAGATAATTCACATTTATTAATTTGCATGTATTAACCAACTCCAAGGATAAATCCTGTTGACCATGGTGTAGATTATTTTAATATTTTTATGCGCTGTTGAATTATGTTTGCTAATATTTATTGAGAATTTTTGTATTGGTATTCACCAGAGATATTGACCTATAATTTTCTTTTATTGTGTTGTCCTTATCTAACTTAGATATCAGGGTAATTCTGGCCTTGTAAAAATGAGTTTGGGAATGTTCCCTCCTTTTAGGTTTATTGGAAGAGTTTGAGAAGAATTAACATTAATTCTTCAAGTGTTTGGCAGAATGTGTCAGTGAAGCCATTTAGTTCTTGACTTTTCTTTGTTGGGAGTTTTTGATTATTGATTCAATCTCCATATTTTTAATTGGTCTGTTCAGATTTTCTATTTTTCCATAATTTAGTCTTGGTAGCTTGCATGTTTCTAGGAACTTATGCACTTCTTCTAGGTTAGTTATCCAATTTGTTGGCTTATGATTGTTTTTTACAGTCTCTTACAATCCTTTGTATCTCATGGTGTCAGCTATAATGTCTCCTTTTCTATTTCTGGTTTTATTTACTTGGGTTTTTCTTTTCCTAGTTTATTGAGCTAAAAGTTTGTCAGTTTTGTTTCTTTTCAAACAGTTCTTAACTTGGTTGGGTTTTTTCCTATTGCTTTTCTGTCCCTACTTCATTTGTCTCTGCTCTAATTTTTTGTTATTTTCTTCCTTCTGTTAACTTTGGGCTTAGTGTTTTTTTTCTAGTTTCTTGAGTTGTAAAGTGAGTCATTTTGAGCTCTTTCTTTTTCCTTTATGTAGGCATTGACCACTATAAAATGTACTCTTTAGAACTGCTTTTGCTGAATCCCATAAGTTTTAGTATGTTGTACTTACATTTTCATTTGTTTCAAAATATTTTTTGATTTCCTTCTTGACTTCTTCTTTGACTCATTGATTATTCAGAAGTGTATTGTTTGAATTTCACATATTTAAAAAATTTCCAGTTTTCCTTTTTTTTAAACTGCTTTCTAGTTTCATACTATTTGGGCCAGGAAAGATGCTTGGTATGATTTCAATCTTCTTAAATTTGCTGAAACTTGCTTTGTGATCTACTATGTGATCTATTCTGGAGAATGTTATATGTGTACTTAGAAGAATGTTTCTTTTGCTGCTGTTGGATGTTCTATATTCTATATATGTCTGTCAGGTCTATTTGCTCTATAGTTCAAGTTAATGTTTCCTTATTAATTTTCTATCTAGATGATCCATGTTGTTGAAAATGGGCTACTGAAGTTCCCTACTATTATAGTATTGTTTATTTTTCTTTTCAGATATGCTGGCATTTGTTTAATATATTTAGGTGCCCTGATGTTTGGTGTATATATATTTATGACTTATATCCTATTTATGAATTGACCTCTTTATCATTATAAAATGATCTTTTTGTCTCCTATCACAGTTTTTGACTTGGTCTATTTTGTCTAATGTGAGTATAGCTACTTCTGCTTTCTTTGTTTGTTTTCACTTACATGGAGTATCTTTTCCCATCCCTTTGAGCCTGTATGTCCTTAAGGCTGAAGTGAATCTCTTGTAGACAGATATAGTTGTACCTTTTTAAAAGTTCACTCAGCCACTCTACACCTTTTAATTGGAGAATATAGTCAAACTGCATTTGGAGAAATAATTAGAGGTGAGGACTTACTAATGGTATCACATTGTGTCTGGCTGTTTTATAGTTCCCTGGTTTTTTTCTCCCTCTCTTGTTGCCCTCTCTTTGTAAACTGGTGACTTTCCATAATGGCATGCTTTGATTTTCTTCTCTTTCTCTTTTGTGTATCTACTGCAGGCTTATTGTTTGTAGTTACCATGTTACTTACATTTAAAAATGTTACAAAATATATTTTATTCTGATAACAACCTAACTTTAATTGAATATAAAACTAGCATCTGTTTATTTCCTTATTCTATGTTTTTGAACTTATAATTTACCTCTTAAATTGTGTATTCAGTAACAAATTATAGTAGCTATATTATAATATAGTATTCTGATTTTGACTATATATTTACCTTTACCATATGATACATATTTTGTGATGTTTTCATGTTGCTCATTAGCATCCTTTCATTTCAACTTGAAGAAATTCTTTCATTATTTCTTATAAAGTAGTAGTGAGGCACTACCTCTGCTTTTGTCAAGGAAGTTCTTTTTTCTGTCCTTCATTTCTGAAGGACAATTTTACTGGATAGAGTACTCTTGGTTGGTAATCTTTTTATTCTTTAAGCACTTTAAATATATCATGCCACTCTTTCCTGGCCCTTAAGGTTTCTGCTGAGAAAACCATTTATAGTCTTACAGAGGTTTTTCTTGTAAATTACAGGCTTCTTTTCTCTTGTCCTCCTGCCATTTCTAAGATTCTTTCTTTGCCTTTGATAGTTTTACTGTAATGTGTCCTGGAGAAGATCTCTTTAAGTTGAGTTTGTTTGGTGACCTGTACGCTTCATTAACTTGGATATCAAAATCTCTCTCCAGATTTGTGAAGTTCTCAGTCATTCTTTAAATAAATTTTCTACCATCTTCTCTCTCCTGAGATTCTCAATTATTCACAGATAATTTCTTCTGATGGTATCCTGTAGGTCGTGTAAGCTTTCTTCACTTTTTCTCATTCTTTTTCCTTTGTTTTCCTCTGACTGGATAATTTCAAAAGTTCTGTCTTCTAATTCAGATTTTTCTTCTGATCCATTCTTTTTGTTGATGCTCTCTATTGTACTTTTCAGTTTATTCATTGTATTCTTTAATGTTCTGGTCTTTTTTTTTAATGATTTTTACCTTTGTTGCATTTCTCATTTTTTTCATGTATTGTTTTCCTGATTTTATTCCATTGTCTTTCTTTCTTGTAGCTCATTGAACTTTCTTAAAACAACTATTTCTTTATGAGATGAATTATAGGTCTTCATGCCTTTGTGGTTGGTTTCTGGAAGAGTATCATGATTCTTTGGTATTGTCATGTTTCTTTGATTTTTTTCATGTTCCCTAAATTTTTGTGTTGCTATTTTCACATTTGAAGGGGCTGTCACTTCGTCTAGTTTTCATTAACAGACTTTGGGAGGAAAAAACCTTCCATCAGCCCTTTTAGGGATTCTAAGGCTTTCCTCAGGTCTTCTATGGATACACCTCCTTTACACATCTTACTCCCCATTGTGATAGAATTCTTAAACTTGGATGCCTTCTCTGGATTCCGCAAGGCACCAGGCTTCATATTGACAGAACTCCCTTGTTTTCTCAAGGGCAGAGATAAATTTTGTGATTTCTCTAGCCCACAGTTTTTGGCTGGTTTTCTGCTCATGCTCCCCATTGTTTGCTTAGGCCCACTCTCACCATTGTTGATGTGTACTCAGAGAACTGCCCATAGTGCGTGTGTGGTGGTGGTGGTGGTGTGCAGAATGCTAAGACTGCACGTTGGTTTGCTGGGGATGATCCATGAGTAAGTCTTCCTACCCACTCATGGGTGATTTTCTTGATAGAGTCCCTGATGCAGTCAGTAGAGTCTATCTTCCTTTAAAGCTCTTCCTCTTACTCTATCCAATACATCCAAACTTGTATTTATTGCTCCAATAGTGTGCTGAAACTTTCACCCTGAAAACTTGGACTTCCATAAAGCCTCTCTCATCTGTCAATGGCTGTCTAAGACAGTGTTCTCCAGGGGCTTCCAGACCATGGACAAGAGATGCTGGAGCCAGTTAGTGGGCCAGTTCGGTGTCCAGAGTCAAGACCAAGTTTTGCATGCCTGTTACTCAATGCATAATTGAGTTAGACTTTTCCTAGATCCTTTTTCTATGATACTGGATCCCACAGCTTCCATAAAGGCACTTTGGACCACAGATGGATGCCAAATTGTTGCTGTTGGGCACACAATGAGAGACATCTTATTCAGCCATCCAGCTGATATTATACCTTTAATGCCTCATTTTTAAGTACTTTCAAATAATATAATGTTTTTGCCTGCTTGGGCTGTTTTAACAAAATACTATAGACTGGGTGGCTTAAACAATAATTTGTTTCTCAAAGTTCTAAAGGTTGGGATGCCCAAGATCAAGGTGCCAGCATATTTAGTAACTAGCAAGAACCCTCTTTGTGGTTTGCAGAAGTCTTCCTTTTTGCTGTGTTTTCACACATTGGAAACTGAGAGGGCTCTGGTCTCTCCCCCTTCTTATAAGGGTACTAATCTCATCATCAGGGTTTCATCCTTATGACCTCATCTAAACCTTGCTACTTGCCAAAAGTCCCAACTCCAAATACCATAACTTTGCAAATTAGGGCTTAGTATATGAATGATGTAGGAACACAAACATTCAGCCCATTGCATAGGAAAAGACATCAGCTATCACCATTCATTTAGAATGCTTTCTAGAAGATAAGCAGTTTCCTCTTACCCAGGGAACATTGTTGGTCTACTTCATTTTAGACCTCTGTAGCACACAACACTGCTAACCAAGGCCATCTGAATATGGGGAAAAAAAAAAAGGTATTAGCAGGGTTAGGATGAACAAGGCAGGAATCAGAGACTAATATGGGCAGTCTCATTGGCAAGTGGGTGGCTGCACTGGCAGATGTACTCTTTCCTGCGGTTCTCTGTCCCTCCTCTGAGTACTACACGTTATATATCAGTTACATATCATATCGACACACTAAAGCTGCTTAACAAACCATTCTAAAAGGTAAGAGTGGTTAAAACAACAGTAATCTGGTTTTTTTCTCATAGACCTGCAGGTAAACTGCAGATCAACTAATCTAGACTGGACCCAACTACATGGCTCTGCTACAAGCTGTAGGTCTGGTTGGCTTGATTCACTCAGTTCATTCTGACTGAAGGGGCAGCAGGGATACTCTTCATGGAGATGGTAGATGTACAAAGAAGGATAAGACAAAATAATAATTCCACTTCAGGTCAAGATTCAGAATAGGCATACTGTCAGTACCCTCTGCTAGCAATTGGACAACGCAAGACATATGCCTAAGGTCAAAATCAAGGCATAGGAAAGAACAGTATGCTCCAGGTTAGGTCATGACAAGAAGGTGAATGTGGAAAGGGATGAAAAATGGGATACAAAATTTCAATCTACTGTAATCTACACTCTGGCCAAAATTAGTTCATTTGCAAACTACCCTCCCCTTTCCCCTTTCCCTACCAGCAATGCCAAAATAAAACAACAAAAACAAAATCTCACCCTCTTCCCAGAGTCATTAAAAGCCTTGTGTCACATGACATTAGGCTCAAAGTTCAGGATTTTATAATCAACATCAATCCACATGAGGTCATTTTTGATCTGGAAACCTATGAACTAAAATGGCAAGTTGTTTCCCCTAAACACAACACACACTGCTGGAATAGTGAAAGAATAATTGTGACAAGTACTCCTATTTGAAAAGAGGAAAGGAAGAATGAGACACAGGTATATAGTATGCACTGGCTGTAATAAATTATGAAATCCACTAGACAATCCCATTGGATTTCCCTGGTGGCTCAGACGGTAAAGTGTCTACCTACAATGCGGGAGACCCAGGTTCAGTCCCTGGGTTGGGAAGGTCTCCTGGAGAAGGAAATGGCAACCCACTCCAGTATTCTTGCCTGGAAAATCCCATAGACAGAGGAGCCTGGTAGGCTACAGTCCATGGGGTCACAAAGAGTCAGACACGACTGACTTCACTGACTGACTTCACTTTCACTGGACAATTGTTGCCAGGTACACCCTTTTTAGAGATAGGATGTGGTCTTAGATAGCTCCCAATTGTGCTTCCAGGAGGTGGTTACCCAGTCAATCACTTTCCTGGTTTGTTAGTCTATCCTCTTCAATGTACTTTTCCCTCAAGTATCTTCTTTGGCTATTTCTGAAAATTACTCTCAAATGCCCGTCATGGAAGCCAAGCAACTTTCTCATACTCTCCCCTGCTGAAGATAGTTGGGGGCTCAGAGGTTTACATTTCCAGGAGGCCTAGTTCTCTCAGTCCTGGGATTCAGTATTTTGTTAATCAAATATCTCAAAAAAAATCTGGATCTTCTATTTTTTTTTTCCCCCAGTGTATGTCATGGGTCCCAAAACAGTCACAATTTTCTTGAATGTGCATTTTTTCCTACTCTTAATCTTGGACACAGTAGGTTTCTGTGGGACTACATCAGTAAACTTTTTCAATGTGACTGTCTTCCTATGTAGAAAATGTTTTGTTCTATGATTAAAAATAATTGCTTCTAAGGATCAAAATGCAAAGTATCTATCAAAAAATAATAAAATAATCTTCCGAAAAGAAATAACCTGATTCTTTTGTATGATTCAAAATGAATTTGTTAAAAATTAAGCTTGCCAGATTTGTATAAAATTCCTATCAGTGTTTTTTATATGCTATTTAAAAAACAATTTAAAAACCACAGGCTCTTTTTATCTAGAGAGTCTTTCTTTAGATGCCCTTTTTATAGGGCTGGATGAGATTTACTCAGTTCAGTTCAGTTCAGTTGCTCAGTCATGTCCGACTCTTTGCGACCCCATGAATCGCAGCATGCCAGGCCTCCCTGTCCATCACCAACTCCTGGAGTTTACTCAGACTCATGCCCATGGAGTCGGTGATGCCATCCAGCCATCTCATCCTCTGCCGTCCCCTTCTCCTCCTACCCCCAATCCCTCCCAGCATCAGGGTCTTTTCCAGTGAGTCAACTCTTTGCATGAGGTGGCCAAAGTATTGGAGATTCAGCTTCAGCATCAGTCCTTCCAGTAACACCCAGGACTGATCTCCTTTAGGATGGACTGGTTGGATCTCCCTGCAGTCCAAGGGACTCTCAAGAGTCTTCTCCAACACCATAGTTCAAAAGCATCAATTCTTCGGCACTCAGCTTTCTTCAGAGTCCAACTCTCACATCCATACATGACCACTGGAAAAACCATAGCCTTGACTAGACAGACCTTTGTTGGCAAAGTAATGTCTCTGCTTTTTAATATGCTATCTAGGTTGGTCATAAATTTCCTTCAAAGGAGTAAACATCTTTTAATATCATGGCTGCAATCACCATCTGCAGTGATTTTGGAGCCCCAAAAATAAAGTCTGACACTGCTTCCACTGTTTCCCCATCTATTTCCCATGAAGTGATGGGACCAGATGCCATGATCTTAGTTTTCTGAATGTTGAGCTTTAAGCCAACTTTTTCACTCTCCTCTTTCACTTTCATCAAGAGGCTTTTTAGTTCTTCTTCACTTTCTGCCATAAGGGTGATGCCATCTGCATATCTGAGGTTATTGATATTTCTCCTGGAAATCTTGATTCCAGCTTGTGCTTCTTCCAGCCCAGCGTTTCTTATGATGTACTCTGCATATAAGTTAAATAAGCAGGGTGACAATGTACAGCTTTGACGTACTCCTTTTCCTATTTGGAACCAGTCTGTTTTTCCATGTCCAGCTCTAACTGTTGTTTCCTGACCTGCATATAGGTTTCTCAAGAGGCAGGTCAGGTGGTCTGGTATTCCCATCTCCTTCAGAATTTTCCACACTTTATTGTGATACACACAGTTGAAGGCTTTGAAATAGTCAATAAAGCAGAAATAGATGTTTTTTTGGAAATCTCTTGCTTTTTCAACGATCCAGCAGATGTCAATTTGATCTCTGGTTCCTCTGCCTTTTCTAAAACCAGCTTGGACATCTGGAAGTTGATGATTCATGTATTGCTGAAGCCTGGCTTGGAGAATTTTGAGCATTTCTTTACTAGAGTGTGAGATGAGTGCAATTGAGCAGTAGTTTGAGCATTCTTTGGCATTGCCTTAGGGATTGGAATGAAAACTGACCTTTTCCAGTGCTGTGGCCACTGCTGAGTTTTCCACATTTGCTGGCATATGGAGTGCAGCACTTTCACAGCATCATCTTTCAGGATTTGAAATAGCTCAACTGGAATTCCATCACCTCCACTAGCTTTGTTCATAGTGATGCTTTCTAAGGCCCACCTGACCTCACATTCCAGGATGTCTGGCTCTAGGTGAGTGATCACACCATCGTGATTATCTGCATCATGAAGATCTTTTTTGTACAGTTCTGTGTATTCTTGCCACCTTTTCTTAACATCTTCTGCTTCTGTTAGGTCCATACCATTTCTGTCCTTTATTGAACACATCTTTGCATGAAATGTTCCCTTGGTATCTCTAATTTTCTTGAAGTGATCTCTAGTCTTTCCCATTCTGTTGTTTCCTCCATTTCTTTGCATTGATCCCTGAGGAAGGCTTTCTTATCTCTCCTTGCTATTCTTTGGAACTCTGCATTCAAATGGGAATATCTTTCCTTTTCTCCTTTGCTTTTCACTTCTCTTCTTTTCACAGCTATTTGTAAGGCCTCCTCAGACAACCATTTTGCCTTTTTGCATTTCTTTTCCATGGGGATGGTCTTGATCCCTGTCTCCTCTACAATGTCACGAACCTCTGTCCATAGTTCATCAGGCACTCTATGAGATCTAGTCCCTTAAATCTATTTCTCACTTCCACTGTATAGTCATAAGGGATTTGATTTAGGTCATACCTGCATGGTCTAGTGGTTTTCCCTACTTTCTTCAGTTTAAGTCTGAATTTGGCAATAAGGAGTTCATGATCTGAGCCACAGTTAGCTCCCAGTCTTGTTTTTGCTATCTGTATAGAGCTTCTCCATCTTTGGCTGCAAAGAATATAATCAATCTGATTTCATTGTTGACCATCTGGTGATGTCCATGTGTAAAGTCTTCTCTCGTGTTTTTGGAAGAGGGTGTTTGCTATGACGAGTGCGTTCTCTTGGCAAAACTCTATTAGCCTTTGCCCTGCTTATTCTGTACTCCAAGGCCAAATTTGCCTATTATTCCAGGTGTTTCTTGACTTCCTACTTTTGCATTCCAGTCCCCTATAATAAAAAGGACGTCTCTTTTGGGTGTTAGTTCTAAAACACCTTGTAGGTCTTCATGGAACTGTTCAACTTCAGCTTCTTCAGCATTACTGGTTGGGGCATAGGCTTGGCTTACCGTGATATTGAATGGTTTGCCTTGGAAATGAACAGAGATTATTCTGTCATTTTTGAGATTGTATCCAAGTACTGCATTTCAGACTCTTTTGTTGACCATGATGGCTACTCCATTTCTTCTAAGGGATTGCTGCCCACAGTAGAAGATATAATGGTCATCTGAGTTAAATTCACCCATTCCAGTCCATTTTAGTTCGCTGATTCCTAGAATGTCAACATTCAGTCTTGCCATCTCCTGTCTGACGACTTCCATTTTGCTTTGATTCATGGACGTAACATTCCAGGTTTCTATGCAGTATTGCTCTTTATAGCATCAGACCTTGTTTCTATCACCAGTCACATCCACAACTGGGTATTGTTTTTGCTTTGGCTCCATCCCTTCATTCTTTCTGGAGGTATTTCTCCGCTGATCTCCAGTAGCATATTGGGCACCTACCGACCTGGGGAGTTCATCTTTCAGTGTCCTGTCTTTTTGCCTTTTCATACTGTTCATGGGGTTCTCAAGGCAAGAATGCTGAATGGTTTGCCATTCCCTTCTCCAGTGGACCACATTCTGTCAGACCTGTCCACCATGACCCGTCTGTCTTGGGTGGCCCCACACGGCATGGCTTAGTTTCATTGAGTTAGACAAGACTGTGGTCCTGTGATCAGATTGGCTGGTTTTCTGTGATTATGGTTTTAGTGTGTCTGCCCCCTGATGCCCTCTCACAACACCTACCGTCTTACTTGGGTTTCTCTTACCTTGGACGTGGGGTATCTCTTCATGGCTGCTCATGCAAAGCACAGCCGCTGCTCCTTAACTTGGATGAGGAGTATCTCCTCAAGGCTTCCCCTCCTGACCTTGAACGTGGAGTAGCTCCTCTTGGCCCTCCTGCGCCTGCGCAGCTGCGGCTCCTTGGACATGGGGTTGCTCCTGTTGGCCGCGGCCCCTGGCCTCGTGTGTGGTAGCTCCTCTTGGCCACCGCCCCTGGCCTCGGGCGTGATGTAGCTCCTCTCAACCGCTCCTGCACCATTGCAGCCTGGCGCTCTTGGTCGCTGCCCCTGACCTTGGGCGAGGGGTAGCTCCTCACGGCCACACTTCTGTGGTCAGTTGCAGCCGGCGCACTTCTAGGCACCACCTAATGCTTTCAGAGACCTTAACAAATGGTCTGAGGGCCAAAGGAAATTGTTCTATGCCCCCAGGCTATATGCTAATATTGATTTAATCTTTGCTCCTATTCTGTGTCTTAATCTGAGAATCTTTAACTGGTTGGAAAGCTGAGGGGGAAGAACAGTTTAATTTTCAAAGCCAGAAATATCTGGATTTATAACATGCTGCTTACAAATTGATAAGTTGTCTGATCTAATTTCGTTTTTTGTAGAAACATAATATATGCAGGTTAAAGAGATTAGCTCACACTGTTTATATTTTTCTTATACATCATCTTGGCCACATCTAGTTTGGTGAGGTGCATTTTTATCTTCCAAGTTATTGGAGATAAAGCTTAAAATTTGTTTTTGCTTCTTCCTAGTATGTCATTATTTTTCCAGATGTATATTTTTTATTTTATTGAAATATAGTTGATTTACAATGTTAATCCCTGCAGTACAGTAAAGTGACTCAGATGTAGTTTATATATATATACACTTTTTCATATTCCTTTCCATTATGGTGGATCCTAGGACATAGAATATAGTTCCCTGTGATACACAGTAGACCTTATTGTTCATCCATCCTATACATAATAGTTTGCGTCTACTAATCTCGAACTCCAGTCCTCTCTTCCCCTACCCACACCCCCTTCACAACCACAGCCTGCTGTATCTGTGAGTTCTGTTTCTGTTTCATAGGTATGTTCATTTGTTGTATTTTAGGTTTCACATATAAGTGAAGTATGGTATTTCTCTTTATTTCTGATCTACTTCACTTAGTGTAATAATCTCTAGTTGCATCCATGTTACTGCAAATGGCATTGTTTTGTTCTTTTTATGGCTCACTAGTACTCAATTGTATAATATATATGTAATACATCTTCTATATCCATTCATCTGTTGATGGACGTTTAATTTGTTTCCATGTTTTGGCTATTGTAAATAGTTCTGCTAAGAACATAGGGGTGCCTGTATGTTTTCAGATTATAGTTTTTTATGAGTCTATGCCCAGGAGAGGGATTGCTGAATCATAAAACTCTATTTTTAGTTTTTTGAGGAACCTACATACATTCTCCATAGTGATTGCACCAATTTACATTCCCACCAACAGTGTAAGAGGGTTCCCTTTTTTTCACACCCTTTGCAGTGTTTATTACTTGTAGGCTTTTTAATGATGGCCATTCTGACAGGTGTAAACTGATACCTCATTGTAGTTTTGATTTTCATTTCTCTAACAATTAGTGGCAATGAGCA
Organism: Dama dama; assembly: GCF_033118175.1. NCBI lineage: Eukaryota > Metazoa > Chordata > Mammalia > Artiodactyla > Cervidae > Dama > Dama dama. The sequence goes on along the minus strand of NC_083697.1, from coordinate 27,238,391 downwards.
TCTTTTCATGTGTCTCTTGGCCGTCTGTATGTCTTCATTAGAAAATTGTCTATTTTTGTCTTCTGCCCATTTTTCAATTGGATTTTTTCATTATTGAATTGTATGAGCTGTTTGTATATTTTGGGAATTAAGCCCTTATTGATCACATCATTTACAAATATTTTCTCCCAGTCTGTAGGCTGTCCTTTCATTTTGTTTATGGTTTCCTTTGCTGTGCCAAAGCTTATAAGTTTGACTGGGTTCCATTTGTTTATTTTTGCTTTTATTTCTATTGCCTTGGGAGACTGACCTAATCAAAAAATATTAGTAGAATTTATATCAGAGAACGTTTTACCTAGGAGTTTTATGGTGTCTTGTCTAATATTTAAAATTTTTAAACCATTCTGAGTTTGTGTATGGTATGAGATCCTGTTCTAACTTCATTGAATACATGTAGCTATCTAACTTTCCCAACCCTACTTGCTGAAGAGACTGTCTTTTCTCCATTGTATATTCTTTCCTCCTTTGTTGAATATTAATTGTCCATAAGTGTGTGGGTTTATTTCTGAGCTGTCTATTCTGTTCCATTGATCCATATGTCTGGTTTTGTGCCAATAGCATATTGTTTTGATTACTGTAGCTTTGTTTTGATTACTGTAGCTTTGTAGTATTGTTTGAAGTCTGAGAAGTTTGTCTCCTGTTTTGTTCTTTTCCCTCATGATTGCTTTGACAGTTCCGTGTCTTTTATAGTTCCATACAAATGTTGGGGTTATTTGCTCTAGTTCTGTGAGAAATGTCTTATATAATTTGATAGGGATCACATTGAATCTGTAGATTGCTTTGGGTAGTATGGCCATTTTAACAATTCTGCCAGGCTAAGAGCATGGGATATCTCTTCAGTTCATTCAATCATTTTCAATTTATTAATGTATTGTGGTTTTCATCATATAAGTCTTTCACCTCCTTGATATTACTCCTAAGTATTTTTTATGCTGTTTTAAAAAGGATTGTTTGCATTTCTTTTCTGATATTTCATCTTTAGTGTAAAGAAATGCAATAGGTTTCTGTATATTAATCTTGTATCCTGCTACTTTGCTGAATTCATTTATCAGTTCTATAGTTTTGTGTGTGGAGTCTTCAGGGATATATATACACACATACACGTGTGTGTGTGTATGTATATAGTCTGTCATCTGTATATAATGAGAATTTTACCTCTTTCCTACCAATTTGAATACTTTTCATTTCTTGTCTGACTGCTGTGGCTAGGATTTCCAATACTATATTGAAGAAAAGTGGTAAGAGAGGGTGTCCTTTCCTTGTTTCAGATTTTAGTGGGAAGGCTTTCAGTTTTTCACCATTGAGTATTATATTGGCTGTGTGTTTGTCATAAATAATTTTCTCTGCATCTATTGAGATGATCATTTGGGTTTTGTCTTGTCTTTTGTTGATGTGGTGTATTACATTGACTCTCGCATATGTTGAACCATTTTTGTGACCCTGGGATGAATCCAGCTTGGTCATCTGATCTTTTTTATGTGTTGTTGGATTTGTTTTGCTAATATTTTTGTATCTATATTCATCAAACACATTGGTCTATAATTTCCTTTTTGGTAGTGTCTTTGTCTGGTTTTGGTATCAGGGTAATAATGGTGGCTTCATAGAATGTCTTTGGGAGTGTTTCTTCCTCTCTAGTCTTTTGGAAGAGTTGATAAGGATTGGTATAAATTTTTCTTTGTATGTTTTAGTAGAATTCTCCAGTGAAGCTATCTGGTCCTGGACCTTTATTTGTAGTGGGCTTTTCTTTCTTTCTTTCTTTAAATTAGAAATTCTATTTCATTTCTAGTGATCAGTCTTTTCAAGTTATCTATTTCATCTTGATTCAGTTTTGGTAGGCTCTATGTTTGTAGTAAGTTGTCCATTTAGATTATTAAATTTTTTGGCATATAATTGTTCATTGTATTCTCTTATGGATTTTTGTATTTCTGCAGTATCAATTGTGATTTCTCCTCTTGCATTTCTTATTTTATTTATTTAAGTCTTCTGTTTTTTTATTCTTCATGAGCCTGGCTAGAGGTTTGTCAGTTTTGTTTCAAAGAACCAACTCTTGGTTTTATTGATTTTTTTTTTTCTATTTTATTTTATTTCCTATATAATCTTTATTATATCCTTCTCCTGCTAACTTTAGGCTTTTTTGGTTCTCCTTTTTCTTTTTCTTTTATATGATGGATTCGGGTTTTTTGAGGTTGCTTTTCTTGCTTCTTAATGCCTGTATCACTATTAACTTCTCTTTAAGAACTGTTTTTGCTGCATCCCATAGATTTTATATGGTTTTGTTTTCATTGGCATTTTATACTTTTCATCCCTTTGCTGTTCATTGTAGTTATCATCACTTTCACAGGAAGTTTTAGATTTTTTTTTTTTTTAGTCTGTATACTGGCCTATTTAAGTCATTTACTTGCTAATTGTGATTTTCTCTTTCCTGTTGATTCTTATTTCCTAGAGAAGACCTTTCAAATTTCCTTCAGGATAGGTTTAGAATTGCTGAATTCTTATCCTATCTCTCCTTCTGTTATAGACGATAATCTTGATGGGTAGAGTCCTAGGTTGCATAATTTTCCCTATCAGGACTTTCAATATATCTTGTCACTCCCTTTTGGCCTGTGACATTTCTGTGGAGAAATCAGCTAATAGCCTTAGGGGAAATTCCTTTGTAATTAACTCTTAGTTTTTCTCTTAGTGTCTTTAGAATCATCTCTTTAACTTTTGACACTTTAATAATATCTTGGTGTAGGTCTGTTGGGGTTTTCTTATTTGGGACCCTCTGTTCTTCCTGTTTCTGAATATCTGTTTCCTTCCTTAGGTTTGGGAAGTTTTCCTCCATAATTTTTTATTTTTTTTATTTTTTTTTTCCAGTGGGTTTTGTCATACATTGATATGAATCAGCCATGGATTTACATGTATTCCCAATTCCATAATTTTTTAAAATACATTTTCAAACCCATTTTCCCTTTCTTTTCCTTCTGGGATCCCTATTGTGCACAGATTGGCATGCTTTAATTATTACATAGGTCTTATATTTATTTTACTATTTTTTAAATTTGTTTTTTTGTTTGCTGTTCTAATTGGATGATTTACATTATTCTATCTTTCATATCATTTATTCTTTCTTCTGCATTATTTATTCTACTATTATTTGCCTTTTGTTCAGCTTTCCTCTCTGCAAATGAATTTTATAATTTTTCTTGGCTTCCCCTTATAGTTTCTAGTTCCTTTTTATGATAATCTAAATTGATTCAATTCCTAATTGCTTCAGTATTTTCATTATCTCTTCAGTCTATCTGAAGAGGTCTATTTCATTGTTTATTCTTTCAGGGCAATTCTCTTGATCTTTTAATTGGGAGTGGTTCCTCTACTTTTATATTTTTCTTGCTCTGTGAGTTTAAGAGAGAACTCTACTGTTGTCTTGGAGGGCTGTTGTTTTGTGGCAACATTCCTCTGTGACCTGTGTGGGTTTCTTATTTTGTGGTGCAAGGGCTGTTTTTGGTATGGATGCCTGTCACCTCTTTGCTCATTGTATGATGCCCATTATCCCCTTGATAGGAGGTGTAACTGGTGCTGTGGTGACCAGAGCCAGTGGCGTCTCCTCTTTGCTCTGTGCTCATCACTGCCTTGTCAGGGGCAGGGTCTGCTCCCTAGTTGTTGAAGTATAAGCCCCTGGTCTGATTCTGAGCTGTACTGTGAAGTAGCCAGGACTGGAGTGCTCCCACTGGGAGAGGGGCTAGTGAGTAGTCCCCTGCTGGAGCTGTTCACTGGTGTGGTGACTATACTGAGTCACGTGTCACCCGTTGTGTGAGCTCACAGAATATACTGTTGTTGGCACTGCCTTCAGCTCTGCCTCTACTGTGGGAATGCCTGTAACCAGCTCTGATGATCCTCAGGCACTGTTTTCATAAGGCCACCAAAGCAGATTCATGGAAATCAGGTTCTAGGAGTACAGTAATCATGCACCTGGACCTGTTGTGGGAGCTCTGAGGCAGCTCAGACCCTGGCCTGGCTCTGCCCCTGCATACACACACCAATAAAGCTCACAGCTGCTAAGGGCAGACCCATCCCAGCAGTAGGAGCACCCATGGCTCAGGTGTCCCACAGACACTGAACTACACAGCCCGTGGCAAAGGTGTAAGTCCATGGCTTATACAGCCATGGGGAGAGAGTCCAGCCCTACTTCCCAAGTCATGCAGTCGCTGGGGCTTGGCTGTGTCCTCATCTCTGCCTCTGCAAGTGAGTAACCCACTAGTGTTTATTCCCAGACACCACCAAGGAGAAGGGGCAGCTGTTGAATGGAGAAGAGGCTGCAATGGCTTCCCTGCCCTTCATGTGCCACGTAACAATAGCGCCTCATTTCTATGGCAGCCCAGGCTTCCTCCACAAATACTCCTGATTGTGTAGTACCACTCTCCAGCCCCTTCAGGCTGTCTTCATGCAGCTAACACCAGTTCTCTCCCTGGGTCTGTCCTCTAAACCCCGAGTTTCAATACCCAGATACCACCTGCAATAGTGGACACAAATTTCAAGCTGGGGAATGGGTGCAGGGGCATAGACCAGTTGTTGCATTCTCCTCTGAGCCTCTGAAGTTGACTTTCTGTCCCAACTGATCTCTCTCCTGGTAAGGGGGCTTCTCAGAATTGAGGGAACTTCCCTCATTTTCCAGTCCTCTCCCAGGGGTGCAGGTCCTGTCCTGCTTGCTCCCCCCACCCCCATTTCACCCTACCTGGTTACATGGAGATCTTTCTTGTCCTTTCAGGTGTTTGAGGTTTTCTGCTAGTGTTCAGTGGGTGTTCAGTGAGAATTGTTTCATTTTTAGGTGTATTTTTTAATTAATTAGCTGAAATGTTTATTTTATATTGGAGTATAGCTGATTAACAATGTTGTGATTGGTGGACAGCAAAGGGACTCAGTCATACATATACATGTGTTCCTTCTCCCCTGAACTCCCCTCCTATCCAGATTGCCACATAAAATTGAGCAGACTTTCCTGTGCTATATAATAGATGCTTTTTGGTTATCCACTTTAAATACAGCAGCGTGTATATGTCCATCCCAAACTCCCTAACTATCCCTTCCCACATCCTTCCCCCACTGGTAGCCATACTTTCATTGTCTAAGTCTGTGAACCTATTTTGTAAATAAATTCATCTGTATCATTTCTTTCTAGATTCTGCATTTGAAGGATAACACATGTTATTTCTTTTTCTTACTATACTCAGTATGGCAATCTTTAAATCCATCTATGTTGCTGCAAATGGCATTATTTATTTCTTTTCTATGGCTGAGTAATATTCCATAGTATACATGTATTTTTGATGTATTTGTAGGAGGAGGTGAGTTCCAGGTCCTTCTATTCCACTATCTCCATGAGAGCTCTGTCAGATATTTTTCAATTTCCTTACTATTTTCTGTCTTCACTCACTACTCAGTTCCAAATTCAATGGCATGTATTTCACATTTTACTTACATCTGCGCTCTACTTCAGTACCTAGTTTGTATCAGTTAAGTATTACTACAGTGTGACTGTTGAGCAAACAACCTCAACTCAGGAACTTTTAACAAGAGAACAGTTTATTCTCAGATGTGAGGTTGGGCACAGCCTGGCGGCTCCTGCATTTAAGCGGTTGGTCCAGCTAATCCTGATTCATCGTTCAGGTCTACTCCACATCTGATCATTTCAGGTCTCTGGCTGAAGGAATAATAGCTACCCAGGGAAGCTTTTATTATGATAGTGGTGGAGCTACAGAGAGAATAGTGGAAACTCTTGAGGCTCTTACCACCTATTCTTGGAACCGGCATTTTGTTACTTCTTACCCCATCTGCCATTGACTAAGGAAGACCTGTAGCTGAGCCTAAAGTCCAGTAACAACAACAACAAAAATACAACACCCTTGATGAGACCATGGCAGAATATCCATGCAGGGAAGGACTGGGTATATAAAAATTGCTATAAATAATTTTATGTATTACACTTTGAGAGCCCCGACTAGCCCTGCCTGCCACCAAGACTTTATAAGTAGGGCCAACACAAAGAGTATCTGCTTCTTTATTTGTTGTTGTTCAGTTGCTCAGTTGTGTCCAACTCTGTGACCCTGTGGACTATAGCATGCCAGGCTTCCCTGTCCTTCACTGTCTCCCAGAGTTTGCTCAAATTCATGTTCATTGAGTTGGTGATGCCATCCAACCATCTCATCCTCTGTCATCCCCTTCTCCTCCTGCCTTCTATCTTTCCCAGCATTAGGGTCTTTTCCAGTGAATCAGTTCTTCCCATCAGGTGGCCAGAGGAGCATCAGCATCAGTTCTTCCAATGAATATTCAGGGCTGATTTCCTTTAGGATGGACTGGTTGGGTCTCCTTTCAGTCCAAGGGACTCTGAAGAGTCTTCTCCAACACCACAGTTCGAAAGCATCAGTTCTTCGGCACTCAGTCTTCTTTATGGTCCAACTCTTACATCCATACATGATTGGAAAAACCATAGCTTTGACTAGATGGACCTTTGTTGGCAAGGTAATATCTCTGCTTTTTAATACGCTGTCTAGGTTTGTCATAGCTTTTCTTCCAAGGAGTGAGCGTCTTTTAAATTTGTTGCTGCAGTCACTGTCTGATTAGGAACCCAAGTGGTTTTGGAGCCCAAGAAAATAAAACCTGTCACTGTTTCCATGTTTCCTCATCTATTTGCCATGAAGTGACAGAACTGGATGCTATAATCTTCATTTTTTGAATGTTGAGTTTTAAGCCAGGTTTTTTCACTCTCCTCTTTCACCTTCATCAAGAGGCTTCTTTATTGCTGAATCCTTAATTCTAAAATTAAAATCAGTTAGTTCATCATTATTCTGCAGTTTTCAGTTTGACACTGGAAAACAAGTATATGTTGTTGTCCATTCACTCTGAAAACTACCTTCTGTTACTTAGTCATTTTTATGCTGGATGAACAAAATACTAACTCATGATGAAAGTTATTGCCCTCTTTCTTAGTGTCATGATACTAGAACTGTCACTAGATCTTCAATGTCATCTGCAATCACTTGGTTTATATTAAGTCCCACATCATCCTTCATAAATGTCCACAGATTGTTGAGAGGGTAAAGCACTCTATATTCCCCTTGTTCTTCAAATTTTGACCCACTTTGATCTGAGAATCCATTTAGATTGTGCATTGACAATCTTAGTTGAATGGCCCAGGGCACAAATTTTCTCATTGTTCCCCTTAGTATTTGGTAATTTTTACTCTGTCGTCTAACACCAAAATCCAGCAACTCACTAAGAAATAAGATGTTCTAAATTTTGAGTTAGTACTGATGCTGAAGCTCCAATACTTTGGCCACCTGATGCAAAGAACTGACTCGTTGGAAAAGACCCTGATGTTGGGAAAGATTGAAGGCAGGAGGAGAAGGGGACCACAGAGGGTGAGAAGGTTGGGTGGTATCACCAAATTGATGGACATGAGTTTGAGCAAGCTCTGGGTGTTGGTGAAGGACAGGGAAGCCTATTGTGCTACAGTCCATGGGGTCACAAAGAGTCAGACACGACTGAGTGACTGAACTGAACTGAAATTTTGAGTACTATCTAAAGGTATATTCTAGTGCATTTACACAGAGCACAATAATGTGCATTCATCTATATTTTGGAAAATATGTTTATATTACCATAACAAGTTGTAAAGGAGCTACCTAACTTGAAAAATTGTGTCATTAATAAGTAGCTCTTAGTCCAATTCTGTCATCATATGTTTTATTACATTGTTCAAATTACCTAATTCCTTGGGTTTGGAAGAGTAATTCATATAAGAATATAATACTTAGAATAAATTGTACAAAAGTATAATTCTAAAAAAGTTGAGAGAAAGTAAAGGAGATGGAAATAGATGGAAAGATGAAACAGACATATAGACTGAAAAATCCGTATTTTTAAGATGTCCATTTTTCCGAAGTGGATCAATATATTCGGTGTAATCCCAGTCACACTTCTAGCAGGCTTTTGTGGAAAATAGCAAGTTGATTCACAGAGTATGATGCTTAAATATGTAGTAGCATAGAGTATTGATTCAGGACTCATCCTGAGGCCAGACTCTTGGCTGTACCAGCTTCCATCTCTATGTGTGACTTTTGACAAAATAGTTTAACAACTCACTGTAATATTTGCTTTGTCTGAAATTTGGTATGTCGTCTCAGTTTGTAAACAACATTTATAATTTTCTATAAATTGATGTGTTGGTTGTTTTCAAATGGGCTACCAACTTTGTTCCATAATAGAGACATCAAACTCAGCTCTCCCTGAATTTTATTCTCTCATTTATACAGGCAGTAGCAATAGTAACCCACATCATAGAATTTCTGTGTAGATTAAATGAGATAATGCAAGCTACTTAGCAAAGTCCCTGGCACACAATAGAGATTCAAAAAATTGTGATTATCTAAAGGGAAAAAAGAAAAATAGATGTGAATGGAGTTGAACACAGCAATGTTTTTGTAACTCACACTATACTGGCTATGGAATGATTAAATGAGACCAGGTCTTGAGCCTCACATATGATTCACATATGAAAAATGTCTTTTTTTAAAAAAGACTATTTGGGGATAAAGTAAGCCAGCTACCTGTGGTATATCAGGTAAGCAAGAAGGACCACTGTGAAGGAAAAGGAATAAGGGATTTATGATAGTACTTAGTGAATTCTGGGAGCTGGTAATGGCATCTATGAGAAGCCATTTCCAGTGTTTAAGGAGAGCCAGAGTCATAGAATGTAATCAGGGCACACATTTAAGATAAAAAGCTGGGCATAAAATGGGTGAAAGCAAAGGCAAATTGGAATCTGAAAGAGTAAACAGGAACCCACAAGACAAACTGGAAACTGCCCGCAGCGCTCTCTCACTGCATCTAAAACTGACCACACAGGAGTCTGTATGTAAAGCTGGCGTACGTGACCTCATAGCTCTGCAAGTGTCTGGCCTGGGTCTCAGAGAAGCTGAGAATATCCAGTGAGTGTCAAAGAAGCTTCAGATCCAGCTGCTGCAGGACACAACAAAGTGTAGCTGAAGATCAGTTACAACATGCGTAAGTTGCAGCTATGTTTGAGGTCCTGCACTAACCTTCCAACCATTGCTGCTGCTTCACTTCCATCTTTCAAAACTTGCATAATCTTTTTTGTAGCTAACCCTAACTTGGAATCATAAAGGAAAGAGAATTCTGGGAAATGTATTTTTCAGTAAAAGCATTTTTTTGCCCCTGTGGTAAATTACCATGTCTTACTTTTATCACTGAATATTAAACCCTGCCATAAACATATAAGAATAAATGCTTTATTTGAGTTTGAGATATTAAGAACAATTATATATTGATAGATAATTTATTCTATGTCTTTAACTTTCATTGAATGCTCATTATGTATCAGGGATATTTCTCATCACATTGTTACATTACCATAATAATCTTCACAACTGCATAGTAGTATATTCTCTTATTTACCATCATCTTCATTTAAAAATTAAGCTCAGATGTAAAATAAGTACCAGAGAACCCAGAATAAATGGCAAAATGTGAATCTGAATATGGGTCTTTGAGGTCAAAGTATAGATGCATTTTCTATTGAATTACAGTTTTAAAAAAATCATGGTTAAACATATTTTAAAAATATCAAAATTTTTTCACGAGCTTGAACATGATAGTGGCAGGTAGATGGAAGCAATGAAAATAACATGGTTTGAAAATAATTCACTTTAAAAAGGCATTAAATCCAGAGAAACAGTAAAAAGATACAGTGGTCTTCACATACATGAAAAATCCTTACCTTTATTGGATGGTTGTCAAAAAGGTGATGATTATGTAATTGACAGGCAGACAACAACACATACAGACAAAGGATATGAGTTCTCTTAGTGCGGGTAAAACATATATATTTCACTACAAACAGGCAGCTATACAAACCAGCACATCTGGACAGAAAGGCAAAGCCAAGTCCCCTGACCCTTAAAGTCCTCTCAGAGCAGTCTTTCTATGTGGAGACTACCTAATCTGAGTAAGGATTCCATCACATCTTTCAAACTGATTTGACTTATCATTCTCAAAGGTTTTGTAACTTCTGGCTCTTTCTGTTATTGAAACTCTGGCTATGTGCTTGACTCCTCACCAGGTTCAAAAAATTGGTAAAGATCTCAGCACAGGTCTGAGTTGAATTTTCCCAGGTATAGCACGCCCCTAACCTTCCCAGGCTTCAGGATTGTGTGTGATCCGTTCTGCTAGGAGAGCTTTCATATCCAAAAATGACTGGGTAGATGAAAGGAAATGATCTTACATGGAAACTAGGGCCTAATTTTGGTACAGAAAGATATTCTGTGATAGTGGGACTTCAAGAGACTGGAATGAGGGCTAGAGAATTCCTATGAGTTAAGCTTTTTAAAATATAAAATAGGTCCTTTTCTCACTGGTTTGCTTTGTGATTCTAGACATCTCAAAATATCTTCCAAAATTGTATTCAGTCAAATTTTATTTAGTCAATTTATTTAGAAGATATTTACTGAGCGCCCACCAGGTACTGCCAAGAGTGTCAAAAAATGGAAGACTTGATTACCTAGGTTTTAAGAGATTGTAAAAAACTTTCGTGATATACACCAAATAAAGTTACCAGACTTCTGTAATTTGATACTTCCTCTTCCTTTGTAAGTAACATACCTATTTTCTACAAGCGATTTTCACAGATACATGTGTGGTTTCCTTGTTATGTTGGCTGCCAACATGGATTCCATGTAGATCAAGCCTTGGCCACTGCAACGTTCAGTTATTAGCAAATTATTCATAGAAAGAAGATGTTCAACATTGTGGAGAAATTAAAAAACTCATCTTTCTCAGTAAATATTTTAAATACCCTGACTAGCAGTCAGTTACTAGTAATTTTTGAATTTTTTGTTCAATCAAAATGTAGCAGTCAGGTTTTGTGAAATAATTATGAATAGTTTGTGCTGACATAAAGACATTTGTGAGCATTTTATGTTATGTTATTTTTCACCTTCCAGAGTATGTGCACATGTTAAACCAAGTACCTGCCATGTTCCACACACTTAACAGGTGTTGATAATACTGCCCTTCTTGTTTTAATAACTTTCTGGGAACTTTTCTATGTCTGTATTAAGGACTAACTAGATACTAGGTGTATCTTCCTTTCCTATGATTACTTTTCTCACTTTCATTCTAATAACATGGACATCTCCCACTTTGAATTTCCCTCATCAAATTTATAAGCACAAAAAGACAAATAGTTGCACAAGATCAACAACATCAAAAACAAAAAAGCAGTCTCTTGACTCATTGAAGGCAACTGCTTTCATTCACTTTTAATTACCGTTGGTATTTTCTTCTATACACCTACATATACATTGAGGAGTCTCTTGATTTTACAGTTTCAGTTATCATCTATTGACTTCTTACTTTGGGAGGTGAAAACATCCTTTGTGTTTCCTCCATCTCTTCTCTATACACACGAGCCATCATGTACATTCACATACTCACACATATACACCACACCTCTCACCATATCAACGTTCCCAAAGCTCATCATAATATTGGGTTATAGTAATATTCAATTTTAACAATATTAAAACTGCTACAATAGCACCATTGTTCAGCTGTATCATACTCTGTGATCCCTTTGCCTTATTTTACATCTACTTTTCCCTTTTTTAAAAAAATTATAGAATTTCAGCTGTGCAGCGCTACAGTTCATCTGTAGACACAGCACTAGAGAGATCATCACCACAAGTCTGGTTACCAGCTGCCACCATGGTTGACCCCCTTCACCCACCTTTCCCTGCCCTCAACCCCCTTCCCCTCTGGTAACTGCTGATCTGTTCTTTATATGAACTTGCTTTTGTTTTGTTTGTTTTGTTTTTTTAGATTCCAAATAAGAGTGAAATCAGGAAATCAGTGTTTTCTTCATCCAGCTTACTGTCTTTTTTTTTTTTTTAACTTTTCTTTCTCTGTATCCTTCTCTCATCAGGGATTCCTAGTTTCATGAACCCCAGATCTGCCTCCTACTTTGCTTTCACCCTACTTTTGGTAAACACAGATTCTAGTAACTTCCTGAGAAGAGCAAATGGAAGGCAACTCTTTTGAGACCTTGCATGTCTAATGTTGTCTTGTAACGCTTATTTTGATAGTTCGACTCTGTGTGAGAATCCTATGTGGAGTTTCTAAGGCAATTCTACTTTTGTTTTCTGGTTTCCAGAGTTAGTTTTGAGAAGTCTGAAGCTATTGTAATTCTCAATCCTTGTATGAAACCTGTTCTCTGTTTTTTTGTATAAAGTTTTTGAATCGCCTTTTTGGACCCAGTTATGTGCTGGAATCTTATTAATTGTTCTTTTCAATCTGAAAACTATGCCCTTAAATTCTGGGAAATGTTTTCAAATAATTAATTTAGTCAGTAATTTTTTTAATTTTTCTCATTGTGTTTTTTTAAAACTTCTATTCTTTGAATGTCAGTCTCCTGTAGTGAACTCCTGATTTTATCATCTTTCTCCCTCGTTTCTATATCTTTTACCAGTTTTGGGGAAATTTGTTCAATTTCATAATTTAATTCTTCATATGAATGTCTGTTCCTGCAGTTATTTACAAGGGCACCCTTATATTCTTATCTCTTTTTTTTTACAACCTCCTTTTCTTATTTGAAGGCTGCAACAATTTCATTATTTATTTGAAGACATAAATCATAATTTTTAAACTTTTTTTTGGTCTCTGACTTGTTTTAAAATTATTCAAAGTTCTTTTTGTCTTTGGTTTATTTGTACTCTATCTCCCATGTTATGGGACATTCTTTCTCTATAAAATTATCATCCATTCATATTTCAGTTGAAGTGCTAAGAAGCTGCTATGATCCTCTGTGCCTATGGGCTGAGCTTATTTATTGGTTCTCTGAAACATAAGGTGATCAAGCTAAACAATTTTACGAGGAGATCTGAAATTCTCAATACCTCTAGGATGTTTTTTACCAAAAGGAATTCTTTACTTTTCTACCTAGGATTTATAGTCTGGCTGCCACTCTTCCTACTCAAGAGGGAAGCTGTTCAGGATATAGATTTTCATATAACCCACTATTTTCAGCTTCAGCTGTATTTCTTTGGTACAGACTCCTCATGATTCCCTGGTAATTCAGTGGTAAAGAATCTGCCTGCAGTGTAGGAGGCCCTGGTTCGATTCCTGGGTTGGGAAGCTCCCCTAGAGAAGGGATAGTTTACCCACTCTAGTATTCTTGGGCTTCCCCGGTGGCTCAGACGGTAAAGACTCTCCCTGCAGTGTGGGAGACCTGGGACCTGGGTTCGATCCCTGGGTTGGGAAGATCCCCTGGAGGAGGGCATGACAACCCACTCCAGTGTTCTTGCCTGGAGAATCCCCATGGACAGAGGAGCCTGGTGGTCTATAATCCATAGGGTCACAAAGAATTGGACAAAACTGAGCATTGCACGGCACAGACTTCGAGATTAAACCCCTTATTTTCAAGCAGTCTAGGGGATGTCATGTGGCTTGGCTTCTAGGATGTAAAATGTGCCATAACTCTTGTAGCAGAAACACCCTGTCCAGACAGGAGCAGGGTATTTTTGAGCAGAATTACAATGGACTCAAATCTACCCACTGAGAAAATAATGTCCTTAAGCAGCTCTACATCACCAATTTTAAGTTCTTATAGAACATGTTAGAAAGTTGCTAAATTAATAAAATAATACCAGCAAATTCTATAACTACACAATGCAATAGACTTCAAGCCACAAAAATGCCATATTCTTTAAAACTTATCCTAAATCCCTCATCATGCCTCATAACTCTGTTTCCATGATCTTTGTGGTCCTGTTATCATGTGGTCTCAATTCCTACAACTTCACTGGTTTCAAGTATCATACTGGACTCTTTCCTGCTGGGTTTGTTGGTTCCTTTTAGATATGGCTTTGTCTTAATCGCCAGGCAATGTCAACTCTCTCCATCACTCATAACTTCCATCTTAATGAGGAGATAATTTCTTCACCCTGTGTCAGTATCATATTTATTAATGTGTTTAAAAAGAAAAATATAATAATATTCTTGGGCTTCTCTGGTGGCTCAGGGATAAACAATCTGCCTGCCAATTCAGGAGACAAGGGTTTAATCCCTGGGTTGGGAATATCTCCTAGAGAAGAAATGGCAATCCACTCCAGTATTCTTGCCTGGGAATTCCCATGGACAGAGGAGCCTGGTGGGCTACAGTCCATGGGGTGACAAAGAGTTGACATGACTTATCGAATAAACAACAACAAATATTCCTCCTAGAAACAGAGGACAAAAATTCCTCTCAGTTTCAAGATAGAAAAACATTCAAACTAGATTCACTACAGCTTCTTTTCCTGGTGAGGTTAGATGTGTTTTATGATCATCTAAAATTCCTATTCCTTAGACACCTTCAAGTAGAAGGATGGGCCAAACTTTAACTTATCTTTTCTCCTGAATCTCTGTTTTAGAGTTGAGTTCCAGATCTATTGAAGGTTCAGGGTATGTGAGGCAGGTAACTACTAACATACACCATGATATCTGGTATTCTTTCAGACCATTTGAAATGCCCCTTGAAGAAGACCCTGCATTCAATCCTGCATAGAAATACAACTCACAAATGTATTAAAGGCGGGTAATTGGGGGAAAAAACAGGAAGATCTCTTTCTTTCTTGGTGTCTCTCTCTCTCTCACAAACACACCTCTGCCTTTGGCAGTTAAAAATTATGACCAAATGCTTCTTAGTAGCTTCCAGTTGCTATGAGGTTATAAAGGAAGACAGCTGATCTCTAAGGTAACAAGGGTCCAAGTCAAACAAAACCTTTAGATTAAAGTCAACACTTTTAAATTAAAATGAAATCGTATCCTGGGCTGGATGTGAAGTGCAGGTGTTTCTTACTTTCTATGCCCAACAGTCTTAGCCAAACAGGTGGTAATTAGAGCATCATAGTTCAAAACTTCCAGCCAAACTCTCCTTTGCTTTCTTGATAAACCTTTACCTGAAATAGTAAATGTTTGAAATATAAGAGAAATTCAGACAGACGGAAAAGACAAAGGGTCCTTGAGAAAGACTTCTGTTTATTCCCGGACAAGTGGGTCAGGAGTCAGGGTCATGCCCTCTCTTGATGTGTCTCTAAATAGAACTAAGGCCCTGATGCTAAATTTCATAGACAATAGGGTTTGTGATGGCTTCCTTTTAGCAACATATTTCTTGCTATGCAGGATACAAATATAACTTATTGTTCTATACATTTATATCCTTCTTTCACTTTTTATCTCTTCTCATTTGTTCTTTCCATATCTTCAAACTACACTCCCACCCCAATGCCCCATCTTCCATGGCGGAAATACACATGTGAGAAAAACATAGAATTTAATGACCTCATAAATGTCTATGTTTAAGTTCAACTTTTAAAATTGAATTTTTAGGCTGGAGTCTCTTCTAATTTGCATGGAATTCAGCTATTGAAAATATTCAATATTTCTATATTGAATATTAAGCACTTTTGGTGATAATTGCTATGATAGCAAATAACATGAAGATGCATTTAAATTACCAATGATTTCCTTAAATGCATCAAAAAGGGTGTTACTATAAGAGCCAGCATTGCTTGGGTGCTTACTATGTTCCAGGCAGTGATAAATATTATTTCATTAAATCATTTTAATAGTCCTATGAGGGATCATCTCCACTTTATGGATGAAGAAAGGAAAGCACAGAACATTTATCTGATTGAGAAGCAACAGTGCCAGAGCTGGAACACAGACATCAACTCCCCAGAGTCTGGACTCCTAAGGAGTGGATGACAGGACCTCTCCATGTGGCTGTGTACTATATAGGAGAGAATTGTTACTCAAAGAAAGTTAGAATGAAAGGGGCTAAGAGACCCTCTCGTCCACCCTCTCCACCCATGGAGAAATGGAGGCTGTGTGTGACGTCCCTGAGTGCCTGCCACCCAGCTTCTGTGGGGCTGACATGTTTGAAGTTCAGCTGCTATTCTGTTCGGTCAGCCTGAGTCAGCCCTGGATGGTATTAAAACAAGGTGGAAGAGGTCTCCTGGCAACACTCCTGGAACACTAACCTTGGCCTAATAGCCCCGGTCCTCAATGTGTCTTTCTCTCAGTTCACATGACATGTCTTCCCTTTCTTTCTCAAATATCTTCTTTCTTGCTTTCCATTAGATTAAAAGGGAATGAAAGCATGTTTCATGAGGGTTTTAGAATCTGATAATTATTGTTATTTTTTATTTAATATTTTAAAAATTAATTTATTTTTAATTGAAGGATAATTTCTTTACAATATTGGTTTGATTTCTCCCATACATCAACATGAATTAGCCATAGGTGTACATATGTCCCCTCCCCTTTGAACCTCCCTCCCCAGTTATTGTTATCATTGCTGTTATTTTGAATTCCCCCCCTCCACTTTGTAACAGATGTAGGCTGCCTGTTTTTAAAAAGTAAACTAAAAGCCACACTTCTTTCTGTGCATCGTTTTGGAAAACATGGGCATTCCGTTGGAAAAAAGCCGTTTTTGTGAAGCTGAGGTCAAGGGTCCCCATTCTAAGGTCTACTTCAACTGGAGAGCCGTAATCCCACTTCGGGGGGCCACCCTGCAGCGCCCCAGGTGAGTGACCGTGGACTCAAGCGTCAAGGACAAAAGAGCCACCTTAGTCCTGATGCTGTTTTCCTCGCAGGTAAATGAGAAATCAAATCCTCCCCTCTCCCGGCAGCACTGCCCTCTCTGAACAGGACATTAACTTCCACAAACGAGCCCAGTGGTGAGGGGGTGATTAGCTAGACGGGCCTTAGCAGCGGGGCTCCCGGAGCTGCGGCGGTGGGGGCGGGGCCGCGTGAGCCCCGGGTCTTGTGGTTCCATCGACAGCGGCGGCGGCGGATGAAAAGCTGCTGGAAGTGGGGGCAGGGGAGAGCCCAGATTGTAAACATCTCTTGCCCGTTGCCTAGAAGCAGTGGCAGCAAACAGTCCAAAGACTGCTCCTAGATTTTCAAAATTTCCTTTATATGCAGGGCTCTCTTTCTTTTTAAAATATGCGGCCATTTTATGAGGTCATCAGCTCTTCTGCGACACGTTCGTCTATTTTAATCATTTCCCAGCCACCAGCTGGACTTTCTTACCCAAAAGGGGTCATTTATTGTTTAACAAAACCTTGTTCACCTTAGTACGTTAATTCTGGTGCTTTCATAAACCTTTGAATGACTACTCGGTGTTAGGTATTCATATTTGTAAGAATCCACAGAAACTTAAAAATATACTGATTTGTTTATAGGGAAAATTTGATAGTTCTGACAGTTTTCTGAAAGCAGCTGTGATGAAGAGCAAGAGTTCTGTGTTATAAATTGGTTAAAAATGTGCTAACAGTAATGTTGTAGGCTGTCTTGCAGAACTGAACTATGAGATATCCCACACAGCCAGCAAAGAAAGGTCAGGGAAGTAATAGTGGAAGATTTTAATTACCAACGCATAGGACAGGATTGCATCAAGTGGGAGAAGTAAGGCTGGGTCTGGTGCAAAGCTGCTTTCTAATTTAACACGTGCATCAACCTGAAAAGGAAGGAAGGAATGCCAGATTTACAATTAAATAATATTTAGGACTCAGAGGAAAGAGAAAATATGGAAAGCAGTGATTAAATCTCATTAAACCTAGGATATAATCCCAAATAGAAGCTAAAGGTGTTTAGAGACAACATGGAAATGGAGGGAAACAGAAAATTAAATACAGCATATAATCATTAATTCAGAAAGAGACAGGCCACCGAATTAAGGTCAGGGTAAATAGCAGGGAAGTGGTTTTTAAAAACACAGCAAGCATCACCCAGAATGCCAGTCCCACTAATAAGGGGTAAATTTGTGTAGCATTTTACAAGATCAGAGTGGAAAAGTAATGTTTCTAGAATGATGCTGCAAAGAAAAGGCTCCCTACCCTTTTCCAAGATTTGAAATCTTAAATAGAAAATCAAATCCTCTATATTTGGAAGGGAACTCTAAAAGGACCCAGGGGAGAAAAAAAAAGGCATAAAAAATTACCAAATCAGAAGACAAACTTTTTTTATGACATTAAAAGCACACAAGTCAGCAAGGCATCCATAGGGCCATTAAAGGGATGAGTGGGAAGTCAGTGACAGATGAAGCTGCCTTTGCTAAGAGCCTGAATGAATTCTCTGCCTGTGTATTTACCAAAGAAGCTGAAGGTCACATCCCGGAAATTGGGATACATTTTCTTGAGGGGAAGAGTGAAATGTTAAAAGGATTTTATGATCACACGAGAGCAGATAGTTGGGCAATTAGAACTATTAAAAGTTGACAGGTCACAAGACCCAGATTAAGTATGTCATAGAAATCGGAGAAAAGTGCAAAGGAAACAGGAAATGCCTTCAGCAGCATTTCTTGATAGCTTGCTCAGAAGGAGACAAAATTGAACTGGAGCTATTCTAGGACAAGGTGTTTAAAAGAAATCCTTGGAATCTTTAGAAATCTAGGTACTGATAATCTGAGTCATGGTTACAAAGCAGATCATGCCCACCCTCATTTTGCAGTCTTTAGGAATACGTAATCTGATGAAGAGTTACCATTAGCTTTATAAATCACAAACAGTTGGTTTTTTCCCAGAAATGGGGCATTAATGTACTATTCCACACAGGTAAAAATGGAAGTCACTTAACTGTGTCTAAATTTCCCAAGTTATTTCTCACAGTCTCACCTATAATCTGTCTGCATTAAATGAAGTAGTACGAGAGTTAAGTCCAATCTCTCCCTGGACTCAAGGCAATGTATGTATGTGGAATGCAGAGGAAGGCTTCTAGAAATTGCTGTCCATTGTTACTTTGATTGTCACCATTAAGATGGAGAGACAGTGGAAACAGTATCAGACTTTATATTTTGGGGCTCCAAAATCACCGCAGATGGTGACTGCAGCCATGAAATTAAAAGACGCTTACTCCTTGGAAGGAAAGTTATGACCAACCTAGAAAGCATATTAAAAAGCAGAGACATTACTTTGCCAACAAAGGTCCGTCTGGTCAAGGCTATGGTTTTTCCAGTGGTCATGTATGGGGTGTGAGAGTTGGACTGTGAAGAAAGCTGAGCGCCGAAGAATTGATGCTTTTGAACTGTGGTGTTGGAGAAGACTCTTGAGAGTCCCTTGGACTGCAAGGAGATCCAACCAGCCCATCCTAAAGCAGATCAGTCCTGGGTGTTCATTGGAAGGACTGATGCTGAAGCTGAAACTCCAGTACTTTGGCCACCTCATGCGAAGAGTTGACTCATTGGAAAAGACCCTGATGCTGGGAGGGATTGGGGGCAGGAAGACAAGGGGACGACAGAGGATGAGATGGCTGGATGGCATCACCGACTTGATGGGCATGAGCTTGAGTAAACTCCGAGAGTTTGTGATGGACAGGGAGGCCTGGCGAGCTGCAATTCATGGGGTCGCAAAGAGTCGGACATGACTGAGCGACTGAACTGACTGAACTGAACTGAAGATGTGATTATTAAACACATACTAGTGTAAAATACTATACCCAGGGAGTGGTCTAAGCCGCTTATTCTCTCTTTCAGGGTTTGGATTTCACAGTGTTTCATCTCATGCCTTTTAGCATTGTCTTACCAACTATCATGGCACCATATTATTTTTAAAAATAAAACTACTCCACTTTCTGATGATGTCCTCAGAGTGGACATCCGCTCTATCCATCAGCTGCCAGCTGTGTTTCCATGAACCAATAAAAATAGTCACAGAACTGTAAAGTTAACATTAGAAGAACAAGTGATATTACTTAATGTTCATTCATCACTTAAAAACTGCATTTTCTTTTTGTTTTTTTGCCCTTCCTCCTCTCCCTCTGCCTGCCTTTCTTCCTACCCCGTCCCCCACTCCTTCCTTCCTGTCTGCAAATGTTTATTGAATCTCCTAGGCCAGACTGTAAGATTTAACAATAACATGCAAACATTACTGCCCTCAAATAATTTCCAGAGTAGTGGCAACACTGACAGTGTGATAGGGGCTAAAAGTACAAAACCCAGAGTGTCCAGATGATAGAAGGGAGTACATAACACAGCCATGGGCTAGTCAAGGGGAAGAGGGGCCATGGAAGTAAACAAGAGGAGTTGAGTGCAGGGGAGGCGAGAAAGGATACTGTACTCATAAAGAGTATATTTATAAAGGTTTACAGAGGAGAAAATACAGTGAACTGTAAAATGATGTGACCAGATTATTCTCCTGTATTTTTATAAATTTTTTTTTTCTACCAAACCCTACCACACTAACTGCATTTATTATTGAGCTTCAGAGCAAAAGCAGAAAACAGAACAAAGTGAGTGGAGAGCTGAGTGATTTACAAAATATATATCATAAAAGTGTTCATAATTTTCAGAAATACATTTACTTTGTTTTTCATTAATGACTAGGAGGGTTATACTTCAAAAGTGAAACTCTGTGGGCACTTACCAAGAAAATAGGATGGTGAAGAGAGGTGGTGACATTGACATGATTAAATACATCAGACTCTGTAGACCTAAAAGAGCATGAATAGTTTATGCAAGAAAGAGAAAAATCACACAGCAAATGAGGGCTAGACTGTATGCATATGGAGAAAATGTGGACCAGAGTAATGCAATGAAGTTATGATCAACATGAAGATAATACTTCCTATTTATAATTTTTCTTACCAAGCCATCCCATTAGAAACTGGTAGAATCATTCTTGCAAAAATACTGAAAAATCACTCCCATAAATCATTCCCTACTAGTTCTAAAACTGAATTTCAATTCAAGACCTGAACACACACACCCATGGTGGGTTCCTCTCCATGTGCCTTCTGCAGAGCTCCAGCCAGGAAGCTTTGTGTTGATCACATTAACTTTCTCCTTTACCTCCAACCTTCACTGGGATCTACAGTCATTGTAGTACTCATGTTTCCCAATCTTAGTGAACATCAGCAAGAAGGACTCTCAGAAAATCAGAACCTTTTTAGTATCCCCAAGTCTCTTCTTGCATCAACCACATTTTGCTTAATATTTCTCTAGATTCCCTACTACAATATAGCAAACCCTGTGTTTTGGAGAAATACCTCTAATAATCATTTATCAATGGTGTATGGTGTGTCAACTTTACTTATTCCAAGTCATCACTAATTGTGGAAGACAAATCTTTATTCCTAAATGAGAAAAATTTTAAAGGAAACTAAGCAAATGATGGAATTTGCCTGGAAGGATATAGGGATAGGAAAGGGGATGCTGTGGAGCTTATCAGATGACTGTAAATATGACATTAAAAATAATAAAGATCTAGTACCTCACTGGCCATAATGCTGAAGTAGGGTCCAGGCACTTTGGCCAGTGTCTATATTTTAGTTGCTGAATTACAGGGGAGCCCTGTTTGTAAATCAAACTTATTTTATCTGTCTTACTCAGAAAGTAGGGTTTATACTGAAAAGAAAAAAAAATTGTTTTGCAAGCTAGCTATTTTATTTCCCTGCTTATTTGTCTAATTTCAAAACCTGAGTGGATTATACCAAGTAGTATCGAAGTTTTAAAAAATGATGTGTCAAATGATTGATGATTTGCAAATAAAAATATGGTCTATTTATCTCTTGGATTCTCGAGAGATAGTAGAGAAGTAAAATATGTCAATTGATCTAATGCATACAGATGATTAAAAACATTGAGCTGATTTCAGTAGATTGGAGCTCTGGGCCAGGTAGTGCCTTTGACTTGCTTTCTAACCTCTGGCAAATCAATTAAAATTCTTCTCTGTGCACTTACCACACCTTTAAGAGATAGAAATAAAAAGGTTCTCTGCCTACTCACCAAAATAACTGCTGAAAAATGAGATGAACCTAAAAAATAACTTTGCAGTAAGTACTATGTGACAAGTATTACTTTCAAGCAATGACACATACGGCAGGGAAGAGCCCTATAAATATTTGTGAAACAAGTATTAATTTCTAGAAACAATACTTGAATAAGTTGAAAAAGATCTCTTGGAAAGAATGGAAAACTGAAGTCAAACTACTAGAATAAAAATACTAGAGACATTGACACATATTTAGGCATGGTTTCTGAGGGGAAAGATTTGATTATGATGGACAACTTTTCACTTATTGTCAATGTCTCTCATACTTCTCACTCCTTTGCAACCCTGGCTATCACTGATGCAGGATGATGTTTGAGCATTTGTATGTTTGTTTCTTCAAGATAACAGTTTTCCATCAAGTAACACAAGCTTTGGCCATTTTCCAAATTTATACTTTCTTTCCATAGATACTGGATACACTTTACTCTGATTTTATCAGGCAACCATAATTTAGTTTCAGATATTGAATGATATGTGTACATTACAAAAAAGAAATGATGTGTTCAAAGCCTAAATGCAATTCAGTCTAGTCGCTCCGTCGTGTCCGACTCTTTGCGACCCCATGAATCGCAGCATGCCAGGCCTCCCTGTCCATCACAAACTCTCAGAGTTTACTCAAACTCATGCCCATCAAGTCGGTGATGCCATCCAGCCATCTCATCCTCTGTCGTCCCCTTGTCTTCCTGCCCCCAATCCCTCCCAGCATCAGGGTCTTTTCCAATGAGTCAACTCTTCGCATGAGGTGGCCAAAGTACTGGAGTTTCAGCTTCAGCATCAGTCCTTCCAATGAACACCCAGGACTGATCTCCTTTAGGATGGACTGGTTGGATCTCCTTGCAGTCCAAGGGACTCTCAAGAGTCTTCTCCAACACCATGCTTTATTATATTGTTTTTAAAGTATTTCTAAGCTCTCTATAATTTTTAGCATCTGGATATATATGTATAGATAATTCATTTCACCTTATATCTCCAGCATCAGTTGTGTTTATGAAAATTCCTATACAATTTATAGATATTTCTCACAATTCAAAGAAAAATATTAGAAAAAATAATTCATAACCATTATTCTAAAAAATAGCTAGGAATAGTCTGGAAGAGATGGGGAAAAAAAGTCCGGAGTGGACAGTAAACCTATTAATATGAAAAAAAGTTGATTTTATTTGAGCACAGTTGATTAATAATGTTAGTTTCAGGTGTATAGCAGAGTGACTCAGTTATCCATATACATGTGTCTATTCTTTTTCAAGTTCTTTTTTCATTTGGGTTACTGCAGAATATTGAGCAGAGTTCTCTGTGCTATATAGTAGGCCTTTGTTTGTTATCTATTTTAAGTATAGCAGTGTATACACATCAATCCCAAAATCCCAGTGTATTCCTACCCCCATCCTTCCCACCTGGTAACCATAAATTTGTTTTCTGAGACTGTGAATTTGTTTCTGTTTTGTAAATAAGTTCATTTGTATCATTTTCTTAGAATCCACATATAAGTGACATCATATGATATTTGTCTTTCTCTGTCGTAGTATGATAATCTCCAGGTCCATCCATGTTGCTACAGATGGCATTATTTCATTTTTTTTTTTAATGGCTGAGTAACATCCCATTGTATATATGTATCACAGCTTCTTTATCCATGTATCAGTCAATGGACATTTAGGTTGCTTCCATGTCTGGATTCCCAGGTGGCACACATCTGCCAATGCAGGGCACATCAGTGATGTGGGTTTGATCCCTGGGTTGGGAAGATCCCCTGGAGTAGGAGATGGCAGCCCACTCCAGTATTCTTGCCTGGAGAATGACATGGACAGAGGAGCCTAGCAGACTACCATCCACAGGGTCACAAAGAGTCTGACACCACTGAAGCGACTTAGCGTAGCACAGCACGTGTCTGGCTATGGTGAATAATGCTGCAGTGAACACTGGGGTGTGTGCATCCTTTCAAACTGTATTTTCCTTCAGATATATGTTCAGGAAAGGGATTGCTGGATCATATATTAGCTCTATTTTTAGCTTGCTTTCTTTCTTTTAATACTGTTTTCCATAGTGGCTATTGTTGTTCAGTTGCTAAATCATGTCTGACTCTGCGACCCCATGGACTACAATACACCAGGGTCTTCTTTCCTTCACTATCTTCCTGAGTTTGCTCAAATTCATGTCCACTGAGTTGGTGATACTGTCTAACCATCTCATTCTCTGCTGCCCCCTTCTCCTTTTGCATTTAGTCTTTCCCAGCATCAGGGTCTTTTCCCATGAGTCAGCTCTGTGTATCTAGTGGCCAAAGTACTAGAACTTCAGCATCAATATCAGTCCTTTCAGTGAATAGTCAGGGTTAAATTCCTTTGGGATTGACTGGTTTGATCTTGCTGTCCAAGAGACTCTCAAGCCATAGTGGCTGTACCAATTTACATTTTCACTAATAGTGTAGGAGGATTCCCTTTTCTCCACATCTTCCCTACCGTTTATTGTTTTGTAGACTTTTTGATGATGGTAATTCTGACTGTTGTGAAGTGATACTTTACTGTTGTTTTTGTTTGCATTTATCTAATAATTAGTGATGCTGAACGTCTTTTCATGTGCTTTTCGTGAGGTTTGGAAAAAGCAGTCTATATATAAAAAGACGGTTTTAAGTTGCTGGTCTTTTAATTTCAAATGCGTTTCCAGTATCGTGCATTTGTGCTCTCCTCATGATTGCTGGGGTTGATAGCATATTTGTGTGTAGGTGATTTCCTACTTTTAATATGTTTTTGTTATTCAGTCACCAAGTCGTGTCTAACTCTTCACGATCCCACAGACTGCAGCATGCCAGGGCTCCCTGTCCCTCACCGTCTCCTGGAGTTTGCCCACGTTCATGTCCATTGGATTGGTGATGCCATCCAACCATCTCGGCCACCTCTAGGAGGGCTCCTCAGTAAGTATCCCCAGAACTACCGCTGCCACTGTATTCGTTCCCACACTGAGCCCTAGCTCCCCTGCCTCCTCAGGAGTCCCTCTAAGACTAGCTGGTTGGTGTGGCTTGTTCTCCTGGGTGCTGGTATCCATGAGACTTTGTGTGCCTCCTCCGAGAGTGGAGCTTTTCTTTCTTTCAGTCCTGTGGGATTCCTGGGGTCTCCTCTTCCCATTGCCAGACCTCCAGGCTGGGGAGCCTGATGTGGGGCTCAGAACTTTCACTCCTGTGGGAGAACTTCTGTGGTAGAATTATTTTCCAGTTTATGAATTTCTCACACGGCAGGTATGGTATTTGATTTTATTGCTTTGGAGAGCCCCTTTTACCCTCTTGTTGTGGCTTATTCTTTGTCTTTGGATGTAGGGTATTTTTTTTTTTTTGTGGGGGGGTAGGTTCCAGTGTTTTTTTGGTTGATGCTTGTTCATCAGTTACTTGTTATTGTGGTGTTTTCATAAGGAGAGGTGAGCTCACATCCTTCTACTCTGCCATCTTGTCTCCCCAAAAGTTGGTTTTAAAATCCACTGTTACCCACACCTTTACATACACACACACACATAAAGATCATTTGGGTTGTGTAATAATATGCTATTTTAAATTCCATTCTGATTTATATGTGATATGGTTTTATGAGCAGCTTTGAAATTAAGCAAAGCATATGTTGCTAATGTAGTATACTTAAATAAATACAGTACATACTGAGTTAACTATGTGTAGATATAATACAAGTATTTTGTAAGGCTCCATGGAATTGACTTTATAAGTCCCAAATTCAAAAAGTTACATCAAATTTTTCAAATTATGTCACTCTATTATATTGTTAGAGAATGTTTAAAGTCCTTAAAAATATTCTGTTACATCGGAAGTTAATTTTCATATTTATTCATTGGGGTTTCAGAAAAACCCCAGTGTAAGGAAATCTCAAGGAAGAGGATGAGGTAAGTTGTGGGAAAGATGGCACCTTTTCTAGCTGTAGATCTAGGTCACTATTTGAGTGAATGGAGGATCTCTCTTAGATTGGCCAAACCTGTAAAAGGGCATAGAAATTAGCAACTGATCTCAAAAGCAGAGAATGCCATTAAATAATATTTATTGACATGGAAAGACATTCATAATCTTTATGAACTCATTCTTATATCTACTTATATTCCTTTTTATTCCTTGCTCATAGAAATGATTAATCACTATAAGCATTGTTTTATAATTTGCCTCTCTTTTTATAGTCTTACAGAATTATGGAAGTTTTTGTTTTATCTGAAATTTCTAGTATTACTCAATGAACAAGTACTATTTTGTCATAAAAGAAACTGCATTTTTAACTTTGGAACAAAAAGTCAATTTTTGTTTTCTGAGGTATTATCTCAGATTTTATATTCTCTCAGATTTTCATTCATGCATATTTGACATTTAGACACACATTTTCCTTCATGTTACATGCATATTTGCATATAATCTATGGATTAAATAGATAATTGCATCTAGTAATTAATAATAGATTTAAGTGTATGTGAAATTAACAAGACCTTTTAGTCTGCTTATTCAAATTAACAAATTTTGCTGAAACTTTTAAGTTAGCATACAATAAAATTAACAATAGGGATGTTTTTGACTTATAAAATTAATAGGTGTATAATAGTTAACTGGTTGTTTCTCCAGTTACATGCAGAGATTCTTAGAATCATATTAGGGCTCCAAGAGACCATTCAGCTTAACCTATTCATTTTATATATAAGGATGCTGAGGTTCAAAGAGACCAAGAAATTATCCAAGGTCACTCATTTGATTCATGGCAGCCATTATTATGACCAAAAGTCCTCTGTTGAGTCCATTGAAGATCATAGTGTATTCAAAAGAGCCAGATAGAATTTACTTCTTCCTTCTGAAATTCTTTGCTATACTCTGTTTGAAATTTGAAAATTGTCTTTGTTTAATTTTAAAGTACTTAGTTTATCACTTTAGAATTTGTCTTTCAATATTAATAAGTAAAGATTTATTTGAAGCAATTTTAGGCACTCATAGTTGTAAAAATATGGGCTTCCCAAGTGGCTCAGGGGTAAAGAATCCACCTGTCAGTGCAGGAGACTGGGTCTGATCCTTGGGTTGAGAACTTCCCCTGGAGAAAGAAATGGTAATCCACTCCAGTATTCTTCCCTGGGAAATCCTGTAGACAGAAGAGTCTAGTAAGGTTACAGTCCCAGTCCGTGGGGCTGTGAAGAGTTGATCATGACTGAGCATGCCTGCAGTTGTAAAAACATGTATTAAATGTAAAGCTATGGCTTAAAAACCTTTTAATCTTAAATCCTGATTCCACTTTGAATTTGTTGAATTTCCAAGAGCAGTTTTAAAGATTTCAGTGTAGGGACCAAGTAGTATAAACTCACATGTGTCTGATAGTAATCCATATGAACGGTTCAAAAATATCTTAGTGTTACATATATACACATACGAAAACACACACATACATATACATGGTTACAAACATACATTTAGTTCATTTTAATAAAACAAGATTGAATATGATAATCTATTTTAACTAATATTTCATTTGTGAAATCATTTAAAACTGATCACATTTAAGAAGCAATGTGGCGTAGAGGAAGAGCTTGTGCATCATTATTTTCATTTTGTTTTGGCTTTGGAGTCTTAAACACCAAAATGGAGTTCCAATCCATCTACCAACATTCAGACCTTGAGGTAAATTGTTCAACCTTTCTGAGCCTGTTTTCTTACGTGAAAGTAAGATTTAATTCTTCACAGGAGTATCTTTTGAATGATAAGAAGTCACATGTAAAGCACCCAGATTACTGAAGGGCTCAGAAAACATTCAGCACATTGTCACTTATATTTTAATTAGAATTTACATAAAGAATGCATGAGCAATGTCATTTTTAAACTCCAGTTAATCTGTAATTTCCTTCCGTTCATACTCATCCAGTTGCTTAGTGTTCATGATAAGAGGTTATAGTCTCATCTTTTTCCACAGCTTGGCAGACCATCAAAGGGCAAATTCCTGGGAAAACTTGCTCTCCTCTGAGAAAAGGACAGAAAGAGGATACAGTATATATTTTATATTTAAGCAGTTCAATCATCTTCTTTCATGTGCAGAAACAACTAGATGATAAACAATTTCAAAAATCTCAGATTTATAAGATTTCTTGAAAGTTTTGTTAGTCCTCAGACCTTTGCATGAATGCAAACAATACATGTTTCTGAGGATACAGGTGTAAACTGTCTATGTGTCTGGAAAAGAATGAGCAGAAGACCATGGCAGACATAGCATCTGTCTTTATTTGAATGGCTGTCTTGCCGTATCACCCAAGGTTGCTAGTTTCAAGCAACAGAAACAGACTTTGAATGGTTTAGGCAGGAAAGTAAATTATGGAGTAATTCACAAAATCACTGATAAGGCCATACAGCCAGGCTTGACATTGGGCATGAACAAAGAAGGTTTGTTAGCAGCCAGGATCCCATCCCAAATCATCCCACACAACCAACCCAGTAAGTACATAGTGCTACCACCCCACTGGACATGTGATCTCATGGTGAGTTCTGATGTGACCTTGGCTCTGAACCCGGGACACCACTGATGCTCTCCGACACTGCTGCCCCTAGAGACACAATCATTCAGGATCTCTTGCCACTACTTGCTGCTATGGTGCATTGTCTGTGGTTTTTTTTACTTGGGTCACTAGCATCAGATTCAAAGTTGAGCTAAGGAAGACTGGGAATAAATATTTATGCTTTTGCCCCTCCCTACTACCAGATTCACAAATCAGCGAATTCTCTGAACAGAGGAAGGGTTCAAATGTTGGGCAGCCAAGGAGATATACAAAGTATCCAGTATCTAAGAGGAAGAGCAGGCAGGGTTTTTCTGAGTTGCCACAACAGAAAGCAGAAGTAGGAAAGCAAATTATCAGGGGAAAAGGTAGGTTTGGGGTTTGCAGATTTAAACATGGTAAGAAACTTTCCACAAAATAAAACTGTTTAAGAATGAGATAACTGCTCCAGAAAGTTGGCAACTCCCTGCTACTACTGAAATTTAAGAAATGCTATATGACCATCAGGAAAGAGAGCTATAGAAACAAACCTGCAATGTTTCTATCCTTCTGTTGAGATGGGGATTCTGCCTCAGATTATGATTTTTGTATGTTTCCACCATATTTTGTGTTATGGTTCCTCTTGCAAATATCTTCAGGGGTCTGGGACAGACATAGTATTCTGCACTTTCCTGTGTATCTCAGTCAACTTAGTAATCGCCCAGCTGATTGCAGTGAGCTAAACAAATAGCATTTATATATTTGCTATGATATGGACATCATTGAGAATCTGACTACAAAGAAAGAAAGATCATTATTTTTACAAATTTAACAATATATATTTCTGTGGTCAGTAGCTCTGTGTATGTGATATATTCATACGTGTGTGGGTGTTTAGTCACTCAGTCGTGTCTGGCTCTTTGCGACCCCGTGGACTGCAGCCTGCCAGGCTCCTCTGTCCATGGGGATTCTCCTGGCAAGAATCCTGCCATGCCCTCCTCCAGGGGATCTTCCCAATGCAGGGATCGAACCCAGGTCTCCCGCATTGCAGTCCTGCAGGAGACCTGAGCTACCAGGGAAGCCCATATCCATACCTATGATATATGATATCCATGATATGTGATATATACTATATATAGTTTCTATTTAACAGCAAAGTTGGTAGTGGGATAGGTCTTCAAGTATACAGTATAGATTATAAATAACAACAGTAAAGTTAATAGATTACCTACTGACATGTATACAAAAAGTACAGTCTTTTAGATGTGAGGTATTTACAGGGTTTTGTAATTACTTATACTTCTGAATTTTATTCATGGTGATACTGTTGATAATAAAGTAAGTATTATGCTGTTAAGTCCTTAAGTATGTCATCTAATTTAAAACTTACAGCAACATAGTAAATTTTTTATCCTCAGTGTCAGTTGAAGACTCAGACTCAAAGCTGTTACCTATATTGTCTAACTTTGCAGAACCTGCTGTGACAGAATCTGGGATGGAACCAATACCAACCTGATTACAGCATTCCTGCTCTTAGTGACTGCTTCTCCATTCACCAATACTTTTGCATCTTCCATGATAACTGTGTCCCTAGTCTTGCTGCTTTTTCCTCTCAGCCACCATTAACAGCTCTATTTCTTGATAGATGAATTCAGTATGTACTCAATGTATTTCTGATGTCTACCTGCTTGCATCTATGTAGCAAGTGAATATTCAGTTTTATAGTGATCATTTACCTTTTTGTACGGGCTTCCCAGGTGGCGCTAGTGGTAAAGGATCCATTTGCCAGGAAATGCAAGAGATGCGGGTTTGATCCCTGAATCAGGAAGATCCCCTGGAGTAAGAAATGGCAACCCACTCCAATATTCTCACCAGGGATAATCCTATGGGCAGAGAAGCCTGGCTGGTTGCAGTCCATGGGGCCTCAAAGAACTGGACACAACTAAGCATGAATGCCCACACACACACACACACACACACACCGCTTTTCATCCTCCCAATAGGAAATAGTGTAATAAGCCTCCCTCTAATGGTGGGAGAGCAGCTGCACTCTAGATCCTCAGAGTTGGATGTCCTGATGTTCAACATCATCTGGAGACAGTGCGTTTGCAACTTCTCATGAGGCTGCTGGAGAGTCAGAGTTGAATCTTAGGAATCCATGGAGAGAGGTTTTAGAGGAAATCAGGATGATTAGTAACAGAAGACAGAACCTTTAGCAGTACATGATTTTTCAAAGATTAAACGGTGATTTTAAAATGAATGCTGTCAAATGTCATAGGCCCCACAAGTAGGGCAAACCCTCCTTATAAAGCATCTCTTTCCACTAGATGTAAAAATATCCTGTACAACACCCACGACAGATGGTTCTTCACCTCTGCCTGAGCACTTTTAGATATAGAGAACTCTGGTCTATCTTGTATTGAATGAATTGCTTCCTCTTGCTGCTGGCACTGTTTTTCAGGCCTAGAAATCTGAATTCATCAGCTACTGGGGAGCTTCAGATAATAGAACCATACGCCTGCTATTCTGGGCACCATCCTTCATTATCAAGGTATCTGGAAACTAAATGAATAATCAGAAGGATGCTGTCTAAACTTAGAATAATAGAAAATAAAATTATATAGTATTATGAAATTTTCTCCTCAAGTCATGGAAAAAGCCTCATGAATTATTCCTGTCCAACCACAGAGAGAACATTTCTAATAAGTGGAATGTACAAGGTCTCTCTCTCTCTCTTTCCGGAAAAATGCTGAATAAATTCAATCTAATTTCTCAGATAACCTGTTTTTATCAGCCGCAAATCCATCACCTCATGCTAGAATTTTTGTTATTGTTGTTCAGCTGCTAAGTTGTGTCCGACTCTTTGTAACCCCATGGACTGCAGCACATTAGGCCTCCCTCTCCTTGACTATCTCCTGGAGTTGTTCAAATTCATGTACATTGAGTCCAGGATGCTATCTAACCATCTCATCCTCTGCCACCCTCTTCTTCTTTTACCTTCAATTTTTCCCAGCCTCAGGGTCTTGACCAATGAGTTGGCTCTTTATATCAGGTAGCCAAAGTACTGGAGTTTTAGCATCAGTCCTTCCATTGAATATTCTGGATTGATTTCCTTTAGGATTGACTGGTTTGATCTCCTTGCTGTCCAAGGGACTCTCAAAAGTCTTATCCAGCACCCAGTTTGAAAGCGTCAATTTTTTTGTGGTCCAACTGTCATATCCATACATGACTACTAGAAAAACCATAGTTTTGACTATATGGATCTTTGTTGACAAAGTGATGTCTTTGCTTTTTAATATGCTGTATAGGTTTGTCATAGTTTTCCTTCCAAGGAAAAAGTGTCTTTTAATTTTATGGCTGCAGTCACTGTCTGCAGTGATTTTGGAGCCAACAAAATAAGATTTGCCACTGTTTCCACTTTTCCCCCTTATTTGTCATGAAGTGATGGGACCAGATGCCATGATCTTAGTTTTTGAATGTTAAGTTTTAGACCAACTTTTTCACCCTCCTCTTTCACCCTCATTAAGAGGTTCTTTAGTTTCTCTCTACTTTCTGCCATTAGAGTGGTATCTACATATATGAAGTTGTTGGTATTTCTCTTGACAATCTTGATTCCAGCTTGTGATTCATCCGGCCTAGCATTTTACATGATATCCTTTGTATATAAGTTAAATAAGCAGGTGACAATATACAGACGCCTTGTCCTTCTTTCCTAATTTTGAACCAGTCCCTTGCTCCATGTCTGGATCCATGTCGCTGTTTGACCTTCATACAGGTTTCTCAGGAGACAGGTAAGGTGGTCTGATATTCCCATCTCTGAGAATTTTCCAGTTTGTTGTGATCCATACAGTCAGAGACTTTTGTGTAGTCAATGAAGCTGATATTTTTCTGGAATTCTCTTGCTTTTTCTATGATCCAACAGATGTTGGCAATTTGACCTCTGATTCCGCTGAGATTTCTAAATACAGTTTGTTAATCTGAAAGTGCTTGGTTCATGTACTGCTAAAGCCTAGCTTGAAGGATTTTTGAGCTTAACCTTACTAACATGCGAAATGAGGACAATTATGCACTAGTTTGAACATTCTTTGGCATTTCCCTTCTTCAGGATTGGAATGACAATTGACCTTTTTCCAGTCCTGTGACCCTTGCTGAGTTTTCTAAATTTGCCAAAATTTTACTAAGGTGATAAAGAACATGCTGGTGAGGAAGGGTAGTAGCATGTTGAATATCTGGTAGTGGCCATCTTTTGCAGGCTGATACTAGTAATAGGAGATGCTCCCTAGTACCAAGTGTCCACCCATGATGGGATCTAGAATATCAGAAGCTAGGGGCAGCACTTAACTTCAGAAGCAAAGTGGACAGAATTACCTTAAATGGAAGCAAGGTTAAATGGGCAGTACCTGGAATGGCAGTTGAGGGGGTAGGAGTAGGGTGCTGATGACCTTTAGAAATTTGTTGCGGTGGGTCACAGAACATGATTCTAAAGGCAAGAAAGATGAGCCAACAATAAGAGAACTGCCTAATGCATAAAAAGAATAGATCAAGAATGAATGAGCAGAAGTCTGAGATCAGGTGCCCTCATGAAAAGTCTCCATCCTTCACTCAGTTCCCAGATTTATACCAGTTCCAAGACCAAGAACCCATCGACCAAAGGAGAAGCAAGATCTTTGTGAGGAAGGGCTCTGAAATACTGTAGCCTGTATTTAGAAGTGCTTTCTCCTTTTTTCTTAAAGGGATCTTTGGTCATTAACTCATGCAAAGGACAAAGAGCCTGAGCTTGGCTTGTGAATGGTGTGGTAAAGGGGGTACAGGCAGAAAATGGACTGCTGTTGGACCATAGTCCCTACTTGGAATAAATAACCCCAAGTAACAGAAATGGATATCCTCCCAAAGAGCAGATCTTTGAGCTGTACTTCTGTTCATTTTCTTTGAGTGGCATGAAATGTTGCCTGAGGTTACAGTCTCATGGACAGTGGTGAATGACTTAGCTTGCTGGTCAGGGCCATTGAGAGGGACAAGATTCCAAGACCAGAAAAAGGCAGTTCGAAGTAATAAGCAAGTGGCTGGATGTATGGGTAAAAGCAAAAAGTATTATGGTCTCTGTACCATACGTTAATGTTCATAAGACATCTACTGAAAAAGAGGCATGGAATGATTAAGCCACAGGAGGATTTGACCACTAAGTCTCAGCCAGCCTCTCTCCTTGCCCATTTCAGTGCTTAAACAATGGGAACATGAATAGGGTAAGCAAGGGAAGAAAGATGGAAGCTATGGATGGACCTAAAAGCCCAGGGCTCTTCTTACAGAAGCTGATCTAGCTACCACTGCTCACAACAGCCTGCCAGTAACAGAATTCAATATTGAATTCCCCACATGGTACCAACCAAAAACTGATGACAAGTTGATTAAATTAGGCCCTTTATATCCTAGAAAGGGCAGTATTCCATCATGACTTTGACTGACCTATATCTGCATGAGTTTGTCTTCCTAACTAGAGTGCTACTCCCAGAAGCCTCCAAGGACTCACAGAGCATATGCGAGATTGACATAGGGTCTATCACAATATTGTCTTAAATTGAGGAACTCATTTTATGGCAAAGGAAGCATGGTGTTAGACACGTGACCGTGAGATCCATTGGTCCTAATCGTACCATGACATTCAGAAGCTGCCTTTCTGATCAAGTGATGGAATGGTCTCCTGAAGGCTTACCTGAGGTACAACTTAAAGGGGACATCCTTCAAGGACAAGGAGGAATTCTTTAAGATATGGCATATACTTTAAATCAATGGTCATTATATGGTAACATATGCGCCCCCCCCGCCCCCCCACCCCCCCCTCCCCCGCAAATAGAATATATGGGTCCATGAAACAGTAGAAGTAGGAGTGGTCTCCTTACCATTCACCCATTGACTACTTTGGAAATTTTGCTCTCTGTCCCTTTGACTTTAGACTCTGTAGGTCTAGAGTTTCTGATTCCAAGGGAAGGGATGTGTTCACTGAAATTTTATGCTGTAGCTACCATCTTAACACTGCACTCCTTATACCAGTAAACCAGTATTGAAATAAAAAAAAAATGTGTTATCTCTGGAAGGTATAATTAATGCTGGTCATCATGAGGAAGTAGGATTAATGTTACAAATCAGGATGGGAAGGAATATATTTAACATCCTGGTCATTCATTGGAGAACGTTTGTTGTTATACCTAAGCCCAGTTGTAATCTGAGAAGGTAACCAGAACTTAGATCCCTTTGGGTCTATGCTGGCAGGCAAATCACCTAGACCAACAGGAGAGGAAGATCTATTACTACCTAGACTTAGGACCAATAGCGCAGGGAGAACTGTAGTTTTCTACTAACTCTTCTTGTAAGTTTTCCCAGAAATTGTGACTAACCAGAAAGTCTTGAGAAACTGCACCCAAATTGAGTAAATTTAATTAAGAAGCAAGTGGTGGATCTGAGTGTTTCCAATGGGACAACAGTAAATACTGTTGGTGACTCACTCTTTATTAGCCACTGCTCCCATCTCACACATGATATCCTGTGATAGCTGCTGTGAATGTTGGCTAATGACAGCTCACAGCTGTCCCTTCAGAGAACAGTGGTCAAACAGAAGCTACTGCATCCTGGACCTGTGCCCCACATGGGAAAGGACGAAGTTTTGCCCATGATTGACATTACTGGTTTACTGAGTTACTGAGTTTTCTTAATTTATACAAGTCAAGTAGAGGCCTTCCTCTGAATGTCATTGGTTAGGACTGTTGTCCCAGATACCTGCAAGAGCACCCTAGCTTGTTGACCTTCCTGTAGTACCATTCACGTCCAGTTCATCTTACAAACTATGTCAGATGCATCTCTCTCAACCCTGTGTTCATCATGTCAGCCTGCACTTCAAGAATCTGTAATGGTCATTCAATGTTTACCACATTATGGTGGCTTATCATTACCGGTAAATTTAATAAATATTAGTTGAATATAGGCACTGAAGACACAAAATTGAATATGAAATGATACTTATCTTCACATCGTCTCAGTCTTCAAGGGAATAATGGACTGCTTGTGTCTTAGAGGAGGACCAGGCTTTGCCAATATTGGTATCCCCCCCAGCTCATAGAAGGCAGTGTTACCTGAGAAGGTTGGGGATAATCTAAAGAGGGAGATGAAAACTGACCCTCATCTTAATGTGAGAATAAGAGTTTTTTCTTACATTGACTGTGGTGTTGAGAGGTGCTTTCTTTTCCTTTTAAAAATTGTATTTATTTGGCTGTGCTGGATCTTAGTTGCAGCTTGTGGCATCTAGCTCCCTGACCAGGAACTGAACCTGGGTACCCTACACTGGGAGCGCAGAGTCTTAGTCTCTGGACCACCTGAAAAGTCCAGAGAAGTGCTTTCAATGAAGAGATTCCAGTGTGAGCCTGGGTGCAGAGGAGAGGAAATGCAGTGAGTTCTTGAGTGATTGGAGCAGTAGCTCTCACTCCACTGCAGACAAACTAGAATCATTTGTGAGGTGTGATGTAACTTGTTACTGATAATATTAGCATGCTGAGGTTTGTGACTGACTCATTTATTGAAATAAACTAAGAGAGAATTCAAAGCTCTCCCTGAAGTAATGTTAGTACTTTATTTTATTCTGATACCTTTTTTGTAGTAAAGATTTAGGTCTTTCTCGAAGAGAGGTCTGGCCATTGTTCCTGGCTCCTGGGAGTAATCTCTCTATTGTTATGTCACTCTATTCCTGATTGGTAGGAGTGTCTTTGTTATTCATGATGGAATTCTCAGACCACACCTGACAGATTTATGCTAACAAGAGGATTCCTAGTAAACCTGTTGGATCAGGTGATATCTGTCCAACTTTTGGGGGAATTGAGGGTGGTTGAAGACAGAGTTTAAGTATTTGGGTAATCAGTCAAACAATCATATTTACATTATGAAGCCCAGTAAAAACTCTGGGTACGAAGCTTGCATGAGGTTTTTAGGTTGGCAGTACACTCTGTGTATTCTTGCACATCAGTGCCAAGGAGGGCAGCACATCCTGAGGACAGGGAAAGTTTTGCATTTAGGATCCTCCCCATGTGCCTCTTCCTTTGGCTGATTCTAACTTGTACCCCCATGATAATAAGCCTATCTGTGAGGACAACAGGAGCCAGTGAGTTCTGTGAGTCTTTCCAGTGAACTAACAAGCCTGAGAGTGGTTTTGGGAAACCCAATGTCCTAAATGAGAGTTGTGTGGAATCTTCCCTGTGACTTTATAGTTAGACCCTAACTAGCACTCGGTCACAAAATGCTTAGGCAGACTTGGAATCTGGAGGACTATACCTTTAATCTCATGGCTTGGCTCACTCTGGGTACTTTCTTGTTTAGAACAGAAGACGATAAAGTCAGAGTGCCAACTGATAATTATACATAACCTTGGGTCACACATGAGCATGCCATCCGTCCTGTGTGTCCTGCCCAAGGAGGATGTGTGTGGGTAGATGTGGCAGAAGATGAGGTTACCAAAGTGGGTATTGTCTAAACCAGCAATTCTTATTTTATATAATAGTACTTGAAATGGACAATCACATAGTCTGGTAAAAATCTATAATCTAGAAAAATCCTGATCATTTACTGCAAATAACACGGTATTTGAAATCAGAGACCTACCTTCTTCCTATGTGGGCTTTAGCTTCTTATTTAGTAACTGACTTTATTTCTTTATATATAAATGAGGGTAAAGTAAGGTATAATTTAGAGAATTATGCAGTTTAGATAGAAAATTCACAGCATATGAATGTGCTTTAGAAAGCCTAAAATGTTGATGATGGTAGTAAATAAGAAGGGTTTTGTTCCTCTTCTTCCACCAAATAGTCATACGACAAAAATTTCATCTTCTTCATGTTTAGTTTCCTTTTCTGTAAAATAAAATCACTTCTACTTTTCTGAGTTCTTCTTAGAGGAAGATATTATCATTATAATTTTTCTTTTAGATATCAAAATTCTGATGTCTTTTCTCTTTTTTTAAAGTAACTTCCTTCTGAAGCCCAATATTCCTGATAGAGAGGAGCAGTCATAATGAAAAATTGATCATTACGTTTATAACTCTCTATTTGCCAAGACAAGCATCATAATCTGGGCCAAAAACATGCTCAATAGTGAGAGATATATGTTGCCTAAGGGAATGAAAAGTAATATAAAAATTTGCCAAGCAAGAACTTTCTAATTAACTATTAGAGGAGATAGTAATTAACAAATCATATTAATATAATAATTATATAATTTTACACATCATTGGTTGTATTTTAAAGAAATGTAAGGAATGAAATTGATAAAATTTCATTGTTTCCTTAATTTCTTGTTTCCTTCTTCATGGGAGCCAAATACTTCCTTGTTTCCTTAATTTCTTCATGGGGGCCAAATTTTTGTATTTTCAGAGAAAAACAGGTTGTGGGGAAGAGAATCTGCAATTCATGATTAGCGATTTTGAGAACAAGATAAATTGATTCTTCCACTTAGCAACTCTTATATTTATTATAGTTGGATACTGTGTTGAGATAAAATATCTTTCCTTCTATTCTCACCTTTTCTTTCTTTTATTTTAAACAGGTGAGACACTTTATTACAGTGAGTTTGTAGCAGAGTGGAAAGCAGCAAAAATAGCTTTCTGCAAAACAATTCCTGGTTTTTGCTTCACAAACCTAAAGCCCAGGAGGAAAAGAGAGTTATAGGTAGAGGCAGATATCTTTAAGAAACTTAAAAGAGAAAGAATTATTTTGAATTAGAAAGAGATCCTGCATGTTGAGAGGATTAAGAGGACAAGAGAGGTATATTGACCTAGCCTGGCCAGGGCCTAGGTTGTGAACAGGCTCTCGGGATGGCCTGGTAGGCAGCAAGGCCCAGCAGGGAATAGCTGGAAGTGATCGGAGGTCTCAAGTCTCTACCAAGATTCCTGTTCTGCAAACTTGGCACAGAAACAGCGGAAGCTGGAGCTGAGTGACACATGTAGGCAGGGAAACTGTAAGAACAGGTACGAGATTAGGAGGCGCCCCTGCAGAAACCCCCAGTATGTCATCATTAAATATGATCCTGCACATTTGATACAACCACAGTGGGGCCCCAAGGTCATCGCTATTGGAGACTAGGTGTACCACCAGACCAGCAGGTACTGAATTTGAGATATTTTAAATATCCAGAAAGACAAGACAGGCATTATTTCTAGTATGCCTGAGTCTATACTCAATATGATGAATAAAAGTGCCCAATTCTAAACATTTCAGAAGTAATCAATATATTTAAATCCTCAAATATTTGTCCAAATCAAACCCTTGGGGAAAAAACTGATTAATTTCAGATTTTCCTGTTCCCCCTCCACCAACATCACCTATACTCTGCCATAGAATTAACAATGAAATTAATAAAATCTGGGCAGCAGTAGGAAGAAGGTTAGGAAGCCAAAGACCTAGAGAATGAATAATCTAGATGTCCCTTGAGTAAATTAAAATTAGTTGGTAGCTTAAATGTTGAAGCAAAGGCTACTTTTTGGTAGAAATTGGTTTTATGCTTTTTTTCCCATATGCATATATGCATTGATAAATTTTATGTACAGATTTATATTTTATCATTCACTTAATGAAAATGTCATCTTTCCCTGTCTTTTCTTCAGTGTTTTTACAGGTATATGCCTACAAACTTTATCCCAGAAAAACATCAAGGCACTCACAGCCACTCTGCCAGTCCTATGACCTAGAAAGACTCTATTTTTTTAGCTTTAAGTTTCAAAGAGAGAGAGAGAGATTAAAATAGAAAGTGAATTTCAAAACTGGTATGAATACTAATATGAGATGACCTCTCTTTTTTCCTCTCTAGACTATAATGCCTCATTTTAAAATATATTCTCTCTTTTTTAGTCTTTTATTGTTTATCAACTCCCAGCTAACTGACAGACACTATACTATACTTGAAGAATACAAATCTAGGAAAACCAGGATGCCTGTCCTCAAAGAAGTCAAGTCTTGGGAGCAGGCAAAACTATGTACATAACTAATTGTATAGACCTAGAGCAATCTGGAAACTAACATAATATTAGGAATATGTTCAAAGTGATCCCAGCAAATAGCATGTTTGCTTCTTTCCAGAAGAATGAGTGAATGGCAAGAAGGCATCAGGGAGAGATTCATATAATGGTTGCTATCTGGGCTGGTCCGTGAGGAAAGGGATGTAGGAGTCAGTTGCATTTTAGGGAAAGAGTATTCCAGGCATAAAAACCTGCATAGCAAAAAGGCAGGGACACAAATGTGAAGATGCATTTAGTTTGGGGGATGTTGATGAAATAGTACATATATGTGACCCAGAGAAAGCAGCTAAGGCAAAACATACGAATGAGCTAATACAAGGCTGGGAAGATAAGTCTGGGTGTAAAATTACTTCTAAGTTTCATTTCTAAGATTTATTTTTCACTGTATGTTTCTATATATTAGAAAAGTTGATAAATTTTAGGTAAAAATTAATGCATTGTTTAAAATTATTTAGGCCAATTTTTCTTACTTGGCCTACTTCCTCTTTGGGCATTTTAAGAATTCTGGCAAGGCAGGTACAAAATTTTCCTTAGACTGTCTTTTATTGATTTGGGAAGGTATCACACTTTTGAAGCCTTTTCTCTGTTTTTTTTTTTTTGTGTGTTTTTTTTTTTAATTGAAGTATAGTTGACTTACAATGTTGTGTTCATTACTGCTATATAGCAAAGTCACTCAGTTATACATACATATCGATTCCTTTTCATGTTCTTTTCCATTATAGTTTTTCACAGGATACTGAATGTAGTTCCCTGTGCTATATAGTAGATCTTTGATTATCCATTCTATGTATACCAGTTTGCATCTGCTAACCCCACACTCCACTCCATCCCTCTGCCAACCCTTCCCTGTTAGACAGGTTCATTTGTGTTATTTTTTAGATTCCAGATATGTGACATCATGTAGTCATTATATTTCTCTTTCTGACTTCACTTAGTATGATAATTTGTGGTTATGCTGCAAATGGTGTTATTTTTTATGGCTGAGTAGTATTCTGTTGTATTGATATATTAATATATGTGCATCTTTTTTATCCATTCATCTGTTGATGGACATTCAGGTTTGTTCCATGTCCTGGCTATTGTGAATAGTGCTGATTTGAACATAGGGGTGCATGTATCTTTTTGAATTACAGTTTTGTCTAGATATATGCCCAAGAGTGAGATTGCTGGATCATATGGCAATCCTGTCTTTAGTTTTCTGAAGAACCTTCATACTCTTTTCCTTAGTGACTGCACCAACTTATATCCACACCATCAGTGTAGGAGGGTTCTCTTTTCTCCACACCCTCTCCAGCATTTGCTATTTGTAGACTTTTAATGATGAATATTCTGACTGATGGAATATTATACTTCATTGTAGTTCTTTGTTTTTAATTTTTTCTCATTAGTTATCTATTTTATACATAGTATCAATAGTGTATATATGTCAATCCCAGTTTCCCAATTCATCACACTCCCATGTTTCTCCCCTTAGTGTCCATACATTTTGTTCTCTCTTTCTGGCTGTATTTCTGCTTGCAAGTAAGATCATCTATATGATTTTTCTAGATTCCCCATATATGCTTTAATATTATGATATCTTTCTCTTTCTGACCTCCTTCACTTTGTCTTACAGTCTCTAGACATACTCAGAAAAAATCATACTTCCAAAAGGCCCTTGCAAAATAATATTCATTGCAGCACTATTCACAGTTGCCAGAACATGGAAGCAACCTTACTGTAGTTTTGATTTGCATTTCTTTAATAATAAGTGATAAAGAGCATCTTTTCTTCTTTGGAGAAATGTCTTCTTAGGTCTTCTGCCCATTTGTTCATTGGGTTTTTGTTTTTTTTTAAACTATTCAGTTGTATGAACTGTTTGTGTATTTTGGAAATTGAACCCTTGTCAGTCTCGTGAAAGTGAAAGTAGTAGTTGAATGACTACTGTGTCCAACTCTTTGTGACCTCATGGACTGTAGCCTGCCAGGCTCCTCTGTCCATGGAATTCTCCAGGCAAGAATACTTGAGTGGGTTGCCATTCCCTTCTCCAGGGGATCTTCCTGACACAGGGATTGAACCCAGGTCTCTTGAATTGTTGGCAGATTCTTCACCATCTGAGCCACCAAGAAAGCCATGCTTCACAAATAAAAAGCTTGTAAGTTTAATTAGATCCCATTTGTTTTTTTTTTTTTTTCTTTATATTGCCTTGGAAGACTGAAGAAGCCTGGTCACTGTTAAAAATGACCACCATTTATTAAATCTTATCAATTTTGTTTTTATATGCCATTTCTGTTTCCATTCTTACCAAACACACGTAGCCCTTCTCTGTAATTAAGGCCATCTATAGAGGAACCAGAGATCAAATTGCAAATATCCACTGGATCATCGAAAAAGCAAAAGAGTTCCAGAAAAACATCTATTTCTGCTTTATTGACTACATAAAAGCCTTCGACTGTGTGGATCACAGTAAACTATGGAAAATTCTGAAGAGATGGGACTACCAAACCACCTGACCTGCCTCTTGAGAAACCTATATGCAGCGCAGGAAGCAACAGTTAGAACTGGACGTGGAACAACAGACTGGTTTCAAATAGGAAAAGGAGTACGTCAAGGCTGTATATTGTCACCCTGCTTATTTAACTTATATGCAGAGTACATCATGAGAAACCCTGGGCTGGAAGAAGCACAAGCTGGAATCAAGATTGCCAGGAGAAATATCAATAACCCCAGATATGCAGATGACACCACCCTTATGGTAGAAAGTGAAGAAGAAGTAAAGAGCCTCTTGAAAGTGAAAGAGGAGAGTGAAAAAGCTGGCTTAAAGCTCAACATTCAGAAAACTAAGATCATGGCATCTGGTCCCATCACCTCATGGGAAATAGATGGGGAGACAGTGGCAACAGTGTCAGACTTTATATTTTTGGGCTCCAAAATTACTGCAGATGGTGACTGCAGCCTTGAAATAAAGATGCTTACTCCTTGGAAGGAAAGTTGTGACGAACCTAGACAGCATATTAAAAAGCAGAGACATTTCTTTGCCAACAAAGGTCCGTCTAATCAAATCTAGGTTTTTCCAGTAGTCATGTATGGATGTGAGAGTTGGACTGTGAAGAAAGCTGAGTGCCAAAAAATTGATGCTTTTGAACTGTGCTGTTGGAGAAGACTCTTGAGAGTCCCTTGGACTGCACGGAGATCCAAACAGTCCATCCTGAAGGAGATAAGTCCTGAATATTCATTGGAAGGACTGATGCTGAAGCTGAAACTCCAATACTTTGGCCACCTGATGCGAAGAGTTGACTCATTGGAAAAGACCCTGATGCTGGGAGGGATCAGGGGCAGGAGGAGAAGGGGACAACAGAGGATGAGATGGCTGGATGGCATCACCGACTCAATGGGCATGGGTTTGGGTAGACTCTGGGGTTGGTGATGGACAGGGAGGCCTGGCGTGCTCTGATTCATGGGGTCGCAAAGAGTCAGACACGACTGAGCGACCAAACTGAACTGATACTTCAAATATTGTGGCTGAAATAGCTTTGGAAAGAAATTCCTGATATGGGATTCTCTTGCCCTTCATTCTGTGCTACTTGGACTGTTAAAAAAGACGTACAGTTATATGTCTGCCTTATGTAAGACAATTGCTTATACAGACACACATGCGCATCAGTTCCACACCATATTTTTGTATTTTTCATTCCATTGAACTCATAGTCATTCTGTTTTTAACACTGAGTTGTAACCTCTGTAAAGATGAGAGCCTGACTTTACATCTGAGTTGGCTCCAGGGTGCCTAGAACAGTTCCAGCAGGTAGGGTTTCCAAAATATGTATGCTGATTGATTATTTGATCCTTATGCATTCTTCCTACATTTTTGTTTGTTTGTAATGACTGCAA
The DNA here is from genome assembly GCF_033118175.1 of Dama dama. Classification (NCBI taxonomy): domain Eukaryota; kingdom Metazoa; phylum Chordata; class Mammalia; order Artiodactyla; family Cervidae; genus Dama; species Dama dama. Next base: position 27,195,095 of record NC_083697.1, on the reverse strand, counting down.
GCAAAGATGAGTAGATTTAATATGGGTGGTTTGTTCAGGCAGTTTTAATATGGGTACAGATTTGTTCAGGCAGTTTAACTGTATACTTTTTATTGTTTTTTTATTCCGTACCTGAGAGTAAACACTTAAAAATAGAGGGTGAGAAATATGTGCAAATAATGGTATAAAAATGTGTATAGGTGAAATTCTGAGTTCTCTTCCTCTGTCTGGAAAAAGTCTAATAGCCTTTATTTATTTATGCACACACTAACTTAAAGTTCACATAAAGGAAACGATCTAGGCTTTACACATTTTCACTGGGACTTGAAAACCCAGAGAAATTCCCCATAACACTCAGCAGATTTGCTGTGCCTGGCCTGGTTTGGAATGTTATTAAGGGCTTGACTGTTTCTGAGTGCTCTGCAATAATTTATAAATCGCTTTTCACAAAATCCTAAGGGAAAGGGAAGACGTACCATGGCTATTTTTTAAATTTCCAAATGAAAAAGGAAGAAGGGGAAGGTTGGAGGAAAAAGAAGACTTACAGGGGGTGCCTCCCACTTTCCCTCATTTTTTCCTTCCCTGGCTTTCCATGTCCCGCTTAGTTTGTGACTTTTAGAAATGTCGGTGCTTATTGACCTACACACGGAGAAGGAAAAATCGCCAGCATGTCTGCCATCACACAGAGCAGCACTAGTGTTTAAGGGGGCACACCCATCCATCCGACCTTGTCGTCTCTGCTAAGTCAGGGATCCCCAGCTTCTAGGATCTAATGCCTGAAGATCTGAGGTGGAGCTGATATAATAATAAGAGAAATAAAGAGCCCAAATAAATGCAATGCCCTTGAGTCATCCCCAAACCATTCCACCTCTTCCCCTGGTCTGTGGAAAAATTGTCTTCCAGGAAACCAGTCTCTGGTGCCAAAAGGGTTGGGGAACCATAGCTCTAAACTACAGGCACTTAGAGACCTGGATTCCAGAACTGTGGAGTCTCTGATCCAGTCTCTCTGCACTTGCCAACCTCCAACCTCCTTTTATTGTCTACAGAAACAGGGTTCTTTGCTAAGTGAGCCCCCTTTGGCTTCTGGCTGAAGCTATTCCTTCTGTGTCACCTGCCTCCTCACACCAGCCCTGCAGAGGCCCTGGAGCACTGAGGGGCTTTACCTTCCCCCGTGGCTCCCCTCCTCTGCGCCCCATTTCTGTGTTGATCCTCCTCCTCTGCTAGCTGGCTTCCTGGGCTGCTCCCTCCTGCTGAACTGCCTGCACTCTCCAATTTCTCTGCTCCTTTTGCTCCCTTTCGTTTGGAAGCTGGCTTTCTAGAAAGCTCGCATAGGACTTTAATTCTCACATGTCTGTCACACCACTCCTTGCTTGGGAGGGTCTCATGGCCTTTCTACAAACATGTAAAATAGTAAAGCCCTTCGTGGCCTCTGTACCTCATTCACACCCTCTCCTTTATCTGAGGTTATGCCTCCATCCAAACTCACAGTTTATTTATGGACCTGCTGTCTTCCCTTCCATTTTAGAATCAAAATAATCAAGGGTTTGTTAAGTACCTGATTTTCTTTAGTAAAGAGAACAATCATTTCTTGCTAACTAATCCTGGTGAGGATTTTGGTGAGGTGGGAGTGGGGGCTCTCAGAAAACTGTTGAGCAGAGTGGTAATAAAGAAGAACCACTTCCGATATTCAGCATCAGGGATTTATACAGGAGACAAGCTTTATCTCTGCTTTCCTTTTCTCCCTTATGGACACTCGCTTTCAGACTATGAAAAAGTCTGCTTTTATACTTGAGTTCAGGTCTAGATTAAGGAATGCATCACAACAGACTGCAGTTTTCTAGGACCTTGTGGTGCGACTAGGCATGACTGGGTCACGTCATTTGGCTTCAATTTCATTAATCAGTGAACAGCCTCTGCCAGTAGCACAAAGTGCAGTTCAGATTAGCACTTTGTCCTGATCTTCTCCTACTTATTAAATTATATCCTTATTGAATCACCTGTAATTTTGAAATGTTTTCATGCATATGCATTCATTCAACAACATATTGTCAAGAATTGTGGAATATTAAATTTATGGCCTTAATTTTTCACATCATTACAGTATATAATGCATCTTCATCCTTTTAATGGCCTAATGATGAAAAACAGTTTTATTCTTCTTGACTTTTGACTTGGTCATACTTCTTGCTTTGGACGGTGGGAATAAGTGCTCATAAGTTTAAATAGGGCCTTGCTTGTACTTCTGCCACTTCCAAGAAAAGAATAACCACTGTCTCTTCATTTAGTGGGTTTCAGAATGTGGCACATGGGGTGTGTGTGTACACACACGCATGAGATATATATGTATATGTGTGAATATTATTCACCCAAAAGAAAGATGATCACTTTGCCATTTGTGAGAATATGGATGGAGTGAATGTATCTTTTATTCTTTTTTTAAAATTTTTACTTTATATGTTAGTACAGTTAACAGTGTTAGCATCAGGTGTACGGCAAAGTGATTCAGCAATGCATATGCATGTATCCTTTTTCAAGTTTTTTTTTCCCATTAGATTATTATAGATATTAAGCAGAGTTCCTACTGTGCTATACAGTAGGTCCTTGTTGGTTATCTATTTTAATTATAGCAGTGTATACATGTCAATCCCAAACTCCCAATCTATTGCTCCACCCAGTAACCATAACTTCATTCTCTAAAATTGTAAATCTGTTTCTCTTTCATAAATAAGTTCATTTGTACCACTTTTTAGATTCAGCGCATAAGTGATTTCATATTTGTCCTTCTCTGACTCACTTCACTTATGTGATAATCTCCAGGTCCATCCATGTTGTTGCAAATAGCATTATTTTGTCCTTTTTAATCATTGAGTAATATACCAGTGTATATATACATGATTTCTTCCTTATCCATTCATCTGTCAATTGACATTTAGGTTGCTGCCTTATGTGGCTATATTATATGGTGCTGTGATAAACACCTGGATGCATGTATCATTTTGAATCATGTTTTTCTCTGGATATATGACCAGAAATGGGATTGCTGAATTGCTGGGTCATATGGTAGCTCTATTCTTAGTTTCATTTTTCCTTTTTTTTTTTTTTGCTATATTAAATAAAGTATTTCATTTTATTTTTGTGATTAAAATAATTTATTGTAGTTGAGTTACAATGTTGTGTTAATTAATTCTCTATAGCAGAGTGATTCAGTTATACATACATAATATATATATATATATATATATATACATATATACACACATTCTTTTTATATTTTCCATTATGGTTTATCATAGGATATTGAATATAATTTTTTGTGCTATACAGTAGGACCTTGTTTATCCATTATATATATAAAAGCTTACATCTGCTAATAACAAACTCCAACTCGGTCCCTGCCTCAACTCCCTCCTCTTTGGCAACCTCCAGTCTGTTCTCTATGTCCATGCTTCTGTTTCTGTTTCATAGCTATATTGTGCCATCTTTTAGATTCCACATAAAAGTGATCTTATATGGTATTTGTCTTTCTCTTTCTGACTTCACTCAGTATGATAATCTCTAGTTGCGCCCAAGTTGCTGCAGGTGGCATTATTGCATTTTTTATGGCACAGTAATATTCCATTAAATATGGGGCTGAATAGTATTCCATTGTGTAAATATTTACCACATCTTTAATCTTTGTTTCTATTTTTAAAATTTGTATTGGCATATAGTTGGCTTACAGTGTTGCCTTTCAGATGTACAACAAAGTGGATCATTTATGTGTGTGTGTGTGTAGTTGTTTTTGTTCAGTAGCTAAGTTGTGTCCTACTCTTTGCCATCCCATGGACTGCAGGATGCCAAGCTTCCCTGTCCTTCTCTATCTACTAGCCTTTGCTCAAATTTATGTCCATTGAGTCTGAAATGCTATCTAACCATCTTATCCTCTACTTCCCTTTGCTCCTTTGGGCTTCAGTCTTTCCCAGCATCAGAGTCTTTTCCAATGAGTCAGCTCTTTGCATCAGATGGCCAAAGTATTGGAGCTTCAGTATCAGTCCCTCTGAAGAATATTCAGATTTGGTTTCCTTTAGGATTGACTGATTTGATCTCCTTGCTGTCCAATGAAGGGACTTGTGTAACTCAATGAAGCTATGAGTCATGCCATGCAGGACCATACAATTTGGGTGGGTCATAGTGAAAAGTTCTGACAAAATATGGTCCACTGGTAAAAGGATGGCAAACCACTCTAGTGTTCTTGCTGCAAGAATTCCGTCAACTCTGTGTGTGTGTGTGTGTGTGTGTGTGTGTGTATCTCCACTCTTTTTTTAGATACTTTTCCCATATAGGCCATTATAGAGTATTGAATAAAGTTACCTGAGCTATACAGTAGATCTTTATTACTTATCTATTTTATGTATAGTAGTGTGTATATACATCAGATCCAATCTCCCAATTTATCTCTCCTCACCCTTTCCCCCTGGTAACCATATGTTTGTTTTCTTTATCTGTAGCTCTGTTCCTGTAGATAGTTCATTTGTACCCCATTTTTTAAGATTCTATATATAACTAATATCATATGATATTTGTCTTTCTCTGTCTGACTCATTTCACTCAGTGTGATAATCTCTGAGTCCATCTATGTTGCAGCAAATGGCATTATCTCATTCTTTTTTATAGCTCAGTAATATTGCATTGTAGATATATATCACATCTGCTGGAGAAGATTCTTGAGAGTCCCTTGGACAGCAAAGAGATCAAACCAGTCAATCCTAAAGGAAATCAACCCTGAATATTCATTGGAAAAGCTAATGATGAAGCCAAAACTCCAATACTTTGGCCACCTGATGCGAAGAGCCAACTCATTGGAAAAGACCATGAGGCTGGGAGAGATTGAGGGCAGGAGGAGAAGGGGGTGACAGAGGATGAGATGGTTGAATGGCATCACCGACTCAATGGACATGAGTTTGAGCAAACTCCAGGAGACAGTGAAGGACAGGGAAGCCTGGCATGCTGCAATCTATAGGGTTGCAAATAGTTGGACATGACTGAGTGACTGAACAAGAACTATATGTGTACCAGGTCTTTATCCGTTTACCTGTCAGTGGATGCTCAGACTGCTTCCATGTCTTGGCTATTGTAAATAGTGCTGCAGTAAATATTGGGACACATGCATCTTTTTAACTTATGGTTTTCTGTGGGTCTATGCCCAGGAATGGAATTGATGAATCATATGGTAGCTCTGTTTGTAGTTTTTTAAGGAACTTAAATACTGTTCTGCATAGTGGATGTGACATTACCACCAACAGTGTGGGAGGGTTTCCTTTTCTCCACACCCTTTCCAGCATATGTTGTTTGTAGATTTTTTGATGATGTTCATTCTGATCAATATGAGTGACATGCCACTGTAGTTTTGACTTGCATTTCTCTACTAATTAGTGATGTTGAGTATCTTTTTTGTGTGCCTCTTGGTCATCTGTACATCTTTGGATAAAAGTCTATTTATATCTTCCCACCCACTTTTTAAATTGAGGTGCTTGATTTTTTGATATTGAGGGGCCTGACCTGTTTTCATATTTTGAAGATTAATCCCTTGTCAGTTGCTTAATTTGTAAATATTTTCTCTCATTCTGAGGATGGTCTTTTAATTTTGTTTATGATTTCCTTTGCTGTGCAAAGGCTTTTAAGTTTAATTAGGTCCCATTTGTTTATTTTTATTTTCATTACTCTAGGAAGTAGATTGTAAAAGATCTTGCTGTGATTTATGTCAAAGAGTGTTGTATTTATGTTTTCTTCTGAGAGTTCTATAGTATCCGGTCATATATTTAAGTCTTTAATTCATTTTGAGTTTATTTTTGTGTGTGCTGTTAGGAAGTATTCTCATTGCGTTCATTTAAATATAGCTGTCCAGTTTTCCGAGCACCATTTACTGAAGAGACTGCATTTTCTCCATTGCATATTTTTGTCCTGTTTATCATAGATTAGGTGACCATAGTGTATAGGTTTATCTCTAGACTTTCTATCCTGTTCCATTGATGTACATAATCTGTTTTTGTGCCAATCCCATGTTGTTTTGGTCACTGTAGCTTTGTAGTATATTCTGAAGGCACGGAGCCTGATTCCTTCAGCTCTTCTTTTTCAAGATTGCCTTGGATATTCATGATCTTTTTTTGGTTCCATACAAATTGTAAAATTTTTTGTTCTGATTCTACGAAAAATGCCATTGGTAATTTGATAGGCATTGCATTGAATCTGTAGAATACCTTGGGTAGTATACTCATTTTGATAATATTGATTCTTCCAATCCAAGTCATGATATATCTTTCCATCTGCTTGTGTCATATTTAGTTTCTTTCATCAGCATCTTATAGTTTTTTGAGCATGGGTCTTTGCCTTCTCAAGTTTATTCCTAGGTATTTTATTCTTTTCGATGTGATGGTAATTAGGGCTTTTTTTTTTTTTTTTTTAATTTCTCTTTCTGACCCTTTGTTGTTAATGTATAGAAGTGCAACAGATTTCTGTGTATTAATTTTGTATTCTTCAAATTTACCAAACTTACTGATGAGCTCTAGAGGTTTTCTGGTAGCATCAGGATTTTCCATGTATTGTGTCATGTCATCTGTGAACAGTGACAATTTAATTTCTTTTACAATTTGGATTCCTTTTACATCGCTGATTGCTATGGTAGACTTCCAAAACCATGTTGAATAAAAATGGCAAGAGTGGACATCTTTGTCTTATTCTTGATCTTAGAGGAAATGCTTTCAGTTTTTCTCCATTGAGTATGATGTTAGCTGTTGGTTTGTCATACATGATATCTACTATGTTGAGGTATATTCTCTCCATGCCCCAAATTTTAGGGAGAGTTTTTATCATAAGTGGGTGTTGAATTTTGTCAAAAGCTTTTCCTGCATCTACTGAGATAATCATATTTTTTATTCTTTAACTTGTTTATGTGGTGTATCACACTGATTGATTTGTAGGTATTGAAAAACTTTGCATCCTGGGAAAATCCTATGTGATGATAGTGTATGATCCTTTTATGTACTATTGGATTTGGCTTCCTAATATTTTGTTGATGATTTTTGCAGCTATGTTCATCAGTGATATTGGCTTGAAATTTTCTGTTTTGTGTAATAACTGATTTTGGTATTAAGGTGATGATGGCTTCCCTCATAGAATGAGTCTGGGAATGTTGCTTTGCAATATTTTGAAGTCATTTCTGAAGGCTACATGTTAACTCTTCACTAAATATTTTATAGAATTCACCTGTGAAGCCATCTGGTCCTGGACTTTTGCTTGTTGGGAGTTTTTAAATTGCAGTTTCATTTTTAATACTCGTGATTGGTCTGTTCATATTGTCTGTTTCTTCCTGGCTCAGTCTTGGAAGACTGTACCTTTCTAACAATGTGTGCATTTTTTCTCCATTGTCTGCTTTATTGGCATATAGTCACTTGTAGTAGTTTCTCACAATCCTTTTGTATGTCTGCAGTGTCATAATTTCTCCTTTTTCATGTCTAATTTTATTGATTTGAGCCCTCTCCCTCTGTGTCTTGATGAGTTTGACTAAAAGTTTATCGAGTTTTTTTTTTTTTTTAATCTTTGCAAAGAACTAATTTCATTAATCTTTTCTATTTCCTTGTGCCTATTGTATTTATTTATGCTCTGATCCTTAATGATTTCTTTACTAACTTTGGAGGGTTTTTTTTCATTTCTCTTGAGTTGCTTTAGGGGTAACTTTAGGTTGTTTATTTGAGATTTTTCTTTTTTCCTGAGGTAAAATTGTATTGCTCTAAATTTCCCTCTCAACTGATTTTGCTGTGTCCCATGGGTTTTGCATCATTTTGCTTTCATTTTCATTTGTTTCTAGGTATTTTTTAATTTCTTCTTTGATTTCTTCAGTGATCCATTGGTTATTTGGTACCATATTGCTTAACCTACACATAGTTGTGTTTTTTCGTTTCTTTTTATCTCACAGTGTTGGGTGGGAAAAGATGCTTGATGTGATTTCAATTTTCTTAAATTTATTAGGGCTAGCTTTGTGCCCCAGCATGTGATCTATTCTGGAAAATGTTCCCATGTGCACTTGAGAAGATGTATATTCTGCTGCTTTGGAATGGAATGCTCTATAAATACCAATTAAGTCCACACAGTCTGAGGTGTCACTTAAGGCCTGTGTCTCCTTAGTGATTTTCTGTCTGGATGATTTGTCCATTGACGAAAGTGAAGTGTTAAATTCCCCAACAATTACTATGTTGCTGTCAATTACTCCTTTTATGGCTCTTAGGAGCACCTCAATATATATGGCAAATACTATATTATATCTTCTTGAATTGATCCTTCAATCATTATGTAGCATCCTTTGTATCTTCTAACCATCTGTATTTTAAAGTCTCCTTTTTTGATGTGAATATTGCTACTCCAGCTTTCTTTTGATTTCCATTTGCACTGAATACCTTTTCTCATCCCCTCACTTTCAGTCTGTATGTGTCCCTAGATTTGAGTGGGTATCTTGTAGATAGCATATATATGTCTTTTTTTTTTTTTAATCCATTCAACCAGTCTGTGTCTTTTGATTGGAGCATTTAATCTGCTTACATTTAAGGTAATTATCAAAATTTATGTTATTGCCATTTCGTTAATTATTTTGAATTTGGTTTTGTAGCTCTTTTCTTTCCTTCCTCTTTTGCTCTCTTCTCTTGTGATTTGATGACTAACTTTAGTGTTGTGTTTGGATCCCTTTTCATCTTTTGTGTGTGTATCCATTATAGATTTTTACTTTGTGGTTACCATGAGGGTTTGATATAGCAGTATATATATAAAGAAGATTGTTACAAGTTGCTGGTCTTTTAATTTCAAATGCATTTCCAATATTTTGCCTTTGTACTCTCCTTGTGATTGCTGGTTTTGATGTATTTGTGTGAGGAAAATTTCCGACCTTTACTCTATGTTTGCTTTTCCTGGTGAGCTGTTCAATTTGTAATTTTCTTGTTTCTAGTAATGCCCTTTTCTCTTCCTCCTAAAGAACTTCCTTTAGCGTTTGTTGACAAGCTGGTCTGATGGTTCTGAATCCTCTTAACTTTTGCTTGTTTGTAAAGCTTTTGATTTTTCTGCCAAATCTGTTGGATATTCTTGGTTGAAGGTTCTTCCCTTTCATCACTTTAAATATATTGTACCATTCCCTTCTGGCCTGCAGAGTTTCTATTGAGAAATCAGCTAATAACCTTATGGGAATTCTCTTGGGTGTTATTTGTTGCTTTTCCCTTGCTGCTTTTGAGATTTTTTTTCTTTGTCTTTGATTTTTGTCAACTTGATTACTTTGTGTCTCAGTGGGTTCCTTCTTGGGCTTATCCTGCCTGTGACTATCTGTACTTTCTGGACTTGGGTGACTCCTTTCCCATGTTAAGGATGTTTTCAGCTATTATATCTTCAAATATTTTCTCAGGGCCTTTCTCTCTCTCTCCTCCTTCTGGCACCCCAATAATGTTCATACTGGAACATTTAATGTTGTCCCAGGAGTCTCTTTAAACTGTCTTTATTTTTTTCCATTCCTTTCTGTTTTGTGGCAGTGATTTCCACCACTCTGTCTTCCAGGTCACTTATCTGTTCTTTAACCTCAGTTATTCTGCTATTGATTCCTTTTAGTATATAGTTTATTTCAGTTGCTGTATTGTTAATCTCTGTTTGTTTTTAAGTTCTGTCTCTTTAAGGAGATACTAGAAATGTTTAACAATTTGTGCCTCCCTCTTTTTCTGACACCTTGGACCATTCTTATTATCATTCCTCTGAATTCTTTTTCATGTAGATTGCTACTTCACTTAGTTGTTCTTCTGGAGTTTTACCTTTTTTCCTTCATCTGAGCCACTCCTCTGCCACTTCATTTGTCTAACTTTCTGTGATTTTGGTTTCCATTCCGCAGGCTCAGGGTTGTAGTTTTTTCTTTCTTTTACTCTCTGCTCCCTGGTGAATGAGGCTGTCTAAGAGGCTTATGCAGGCTTCCTGGTTGGAGGGACTTGTTCCTGCTCTCTGGGCTGTCAGAGCTGTTTTATCCCTCTGGTGGGCAGAACCATGTCAAGGGGTGTGCTTAGCAGGGAGCCATGTGCTCAGAAAGACTTTAACATGTACTGACCAAGGGGGTTTTGCAGAAATTAATGCCTGTGGCCAATGATGTGTTCTGTAAGTGAATATCGAATGGGTTTGAGTAAATATCAACAACCTTTTTTGTATTTACTGTATTTATTTGAAACTTTGTATGTACCTTACTAAAGCATTCTAATATTTTGTTAGAGTGAGACAGGCAGTATAGCAGGCACTTCTGTACAGGGAAACACATCATTTATTACAAATATACCATGTTTGCTTTCCCCTGGAAGACCAGACTCTACACTTTCTGGCAGCATTTCGTTAGTTCTGTGGGTATTATTTCCTCTAGAATATGTTTATTTATTTTACCTGATAGTCAACAAAGTGGGTCTTGGTGGGGAGCTCTTTTAGAAATGCCACAATTAGGACCAGGTATGGGACAACCACTACATTCACCAGAATGGTCAGTTACCCATTTTCTACCTACTGCTAACAAAAATTGTTTGTAAATAATTTCATTCTGTGCATTAAGGCTACAATAAATTTTAAGTGCATTGAATAAGCTGTGATTACCCAAACAGAAACTCACTTTCTTATACCATTATCAAGTTTTCTGGAGGATGTTGAAGTTTGTCAGATATTGATCAGATCGATCAACTGCTTTCATGTATTTATTATAGTCTAATATACAAATGATCTTAGTTATTTAATGGCCAGTCCTCTTATCTTCCTTTCCTGTAGATGCAATGGCAGCATCATGAATAGTTATCACCATGCAGGCTAGCCATTTGTCTTTCTATATAAGAAGAATTTCTTCACCTTTCTGTAAGAATGTCATTTCTCTCCTTTTTGATTTCAGATTTCTCCTTTAATTGATTTGCTAGACAATGATTCTCTCTTATAGTCCCGCAAGCTCTGGTTTTATTTTTCAATGGTATTTCAGATATCGACAAACTGTTGTAATAATTGTCATGATAAATATGGTGCCATGAACCAAGATATGGTTGTAGGACTGATAATATTCTTTCTTATTATTCTTTCCCCTGGAAGACCAGACTCTACACTTTCTGGCAGCATTTCGTTTAGTCCTGTGGGTATTAGTCCAGTTCCCCTTCTTTATCTGTGTAAATCTCAAAGTTGCATGTATATCATCACTTTTGCTAACCATCCTGATCAAAATTCCATATTTCATAAGTTTCCAGAATTATAGGTTTTGAATCTCAATTGTCTTCTCCACTTTATCATTCCCTCACCAAGTGATAGCTCTTGTTAGGGATATATAGATCGACTGAAATTTTGGTAGGAAATAATCCAAAAGAGGTTTAACCTTTGAAATTATGTCTGCAGGAAGTGGATTCCAAGTTACTGTTAAAGTGAAGAAATGTCACTATTTGTTCAAACCTTCTTCAGGTCATAATCTTTGGAAAGATACATGTTTCAAGTAAAGGGATCATTTGAACAATATCCTTTCCAATGTTGCTTTCTTATTTGTGCCATCAAAATTAGTAATCCAAGAAACTTCTTCATGTCACTGTTGGTTACATCAGTCCATTTTTAAAGCCTTATCATACTTTTTATATGGTTTTTCATTCTGTTGATGATATCAATTTGTTTGAGAAGCAACCAACTTGAAAAAGTTGTTACCAAAAATTACTTCTGTTATTTCACTAATACTTTGCGGGTTATTACATTCAATAGTTACGCCTGCCACACTGTAAAATCTAATTTTTGTTGTCTCCAATCCACTCTTCTGTAGATGCATAGGCACATTCTCCAGCATTGGGAGTTTCATTTTCAGTATCAGAATCAATGACTAAGGTTTTTTATATTTTTATTAGTCTAATAGTCACATTGCCTGAAGCACAACTAGATTTTGAAGAACTATCATCTTCTGAGACACTAATATATATGTTGCTTGGACTATCAGAGAAAGTATCTGCATTAAATTCACTGAATAATTATTTTTCACTCAAAATTTCACAATGCACCGTTTTTGAAAATTTTGCTGTAATAAACTTGTGTTTATAGTATACACAAGGTTTGGACAAACACCTGATGGCAAACTGTGAATGATGATGACAATCATAAATTGTAAAGTGAATGTCTGATCAATTTAAGCTCTAACAGCTTCGCATGGTGATGTTTAAAATCATATTGATATGTCTGTAGTCAACAATGTGATAAGCAGCCTGTCTGCTGATGGGTGGGGCTGTGTTTTCCCTGGGTTGGTTGTTTGGCCTGAGGCATCCCAGGACTGGAGCCTACAAGCTCTTGGGTAGGGCCAGGTCTTGGTGAGAAAAGTGGTGGCCTCCAGGAGGGCTCACACCAGTAAAGTACCCCTCAGAACTACCCTTGCCAGTGTCTTTACCTCCACCGTGAGCCTGAAGAGACCCCCTCATACTAGCAGGTATGTCTGGCCCAGGCACTTTTGAGGTCACTTCTTTTCATCCTGGTTCCTCATGTACTGGAGACCTTGTGTATACCCTCCAAGAGTGTAGTTTCTGCTACCCTCAGTCCTATGGAATTCCTGTGATCAAACCCTGCTGGCCTTCAAAGCCAGAGTCTCCAAGGCCACCTCCTCCCATGCTAGATCCCCAGGCTGGGGACCCTCATGTGGGGCTGAAAATTTTCATTCCTGTGGGAGAACTTCTGTGATGAAATTATTTTTTACTTTGTAGGTTGCCCACCCAGCAAGTATGGGATCTGATTTCTCAGGATTGTGCCCCTCGTACCATCTCATTATGGTTTCTTTGTTTTTGGATGTAGCATATCTTTTTTGGTAGGTTCCAGCATTTTTTTTGGTAGATAGCATTTAGCAGTTAGTTGTTATTTGGTGTTTTTGTAAGAAAAGTTGAGCTCACATCCTTCTACTCTGCCATCTTGTCAAATCCAGACTTGAATGAATGTATCTTGAGGGCATTATGCTAAATGAGGTAAGCCAGACAAAGAGAAATACATTATAAGTATGACATTGCTTATATGTGGCCTCTAAAGATGCTGAACGCAGTGAAATAGAGACTACAATAGTGATTACCAGGGGCTGGAGGGTAGGAAAAATGGAAAGATGTTGATCAAAGGGTACAAATGTTCAATTATAAAATGAGTACATTCTAGGAGTATAATGTACAGCATGGTGACTATAGTTAACAATACTGTATTATATACTTGAAAGTTGCTAAGAGAGTAGATCTTAAATGGTCTCACCACAAAAAAGAAATGGTAATTATGTGATGTAATGCTAATGCTATGTTGGTAACCATTTCCCGGTGTGTAAATGTATCAAATCAGTACACTGTATGCCTTCAGTCAGTTCAGTGGCTCGGTTGTGTCTGACTCTTTGTGCCTTCATGGGCTACAGCATGCCTGGCTTCCCTGTCCATCACCAACTCCTGGAGCTTGCTCAAACTCATGTCCATCGAGTCGGCGATGCCATCCAAACATCTCATCCTCTGTTGTCCCCTTCTCCTCCTACCCTCAATCTTTCCCAGCATCAAGGTCTTTTCCAATGAGTCAGTTCTTTGCATTAGGTGGCCAAAGTTTTGGAGTTTCAGCTTCAGCATCAGTCCTTCTAATGAATATTGAGGACAGATTTCCTTTAGGATTGACTGGTTTCATCTCCTTGCAATCCAAGGGACTCAAGAGTCTTCTCCAGCACCACAGTTCAAAACCATCAATTCTTCAGCACTCTACTTTCTTTATGGTCCAACTCTCACATCCATACATGACTGCTGGAAGAACCATAGTTTTGACTAGATGGACATTTGTTGGCAGAGTAACGTCTCTGCTTTTTAATATGCTGTCTAGGTTGGTCATAGCTTTTCTTCCAAGGAGGAAGCGTCTTTTAATTTCATGGCTGCAGCTACCATCTGCAGTGATTTTGGAGCCCCCCAGAAATAAAGTCTGTCACTGTTTCCACTGTTTCTCCATCTATTTGCCATGAAGTGATGGGACCAGATGCCATGATCTTAGTTTTCTGAATGTTGAGTTTTAAGCCAACTTTTTCACTCTCCTCTTTCACTTTCATCAAGAGGCTCTTTAGTTCCTTTTTGCTTTCTGCCATAAGAGTGGTGTCATCTGCATGTCTGAGGTTATTGATATTTCTTCCAGTAATCTAGATTACAGCTTGTGCTTGATCCAACCTGGCATTTTGCATGATGTACTCTGTATATAAGTTAAATAAGTAGGGTGACAACATACAGCCTTGGTGTACTCCTTTCCCAATTTGGAACTAGTCTGTTGTTCCATGTCCATTTCTAACTGTTGCTTCTTGACCTGCATACAGATTTCTCAGGAGGCAGATAAGGTGGTCTGGTATTCTGTTCTCTTTAAGAATTTTCCACAGTTGTGATCCACATAAATTCTTTAGTGCAGTCAATGAAGCAGTAGTAGATGTTTTTCTGGAACTCTCTTGCTTTTTCTATGATCCAGTGGATGTTGGCATTTAATCTCTGGTTTCTCTGCCTTTTCTAAATCCAGCTTGAACGTCTGGAAGTTCTTGGTTCATGAATTGTTGAAGCCTGGCTTGGAGAATTTTGAGCATTACTTTGCTAGCATGTGAGATGAGTGCAATTGTTTGGTAGTTTGAGCATTCTTTTTTTTGTTTGTTTGTTTGAGCACTCTTTTACATTGCCTTTCTTTAGGATTGGAATGAAAACTGATCTTTTCCCATCCTATGGCCATTGATGAGTTTTCCAAATTTGAGTGCAAGGAGTTTCCTTGGAGTATAAGGCCTTGTTGTATGCCTTAAATCTACACAATGTTATATGTCAATTATATCTCAGTAAACCTGGAAATTTTTTTTAAATTAAAATTTTGAGAATATGATATATTGTACAGAGGTGCCCTAGCCCACCCACAGATCTGCAGCTTTAAGCAGCACTCTCTAAGATGATCCATGGATGCTTGAATGAAAAGTCAATAATATTGCAGCCACTGAGTTTTGAGATGGTTCACTCTGTAGTGCAGCATCTTTTTAATAATAGTTGACTTAACAAAGTCTCTAAAAGCTAGGGACATGAGACATAAAGCCAAATACATGAATTTCAACCTCCCCAGGTTTACAGTTTATCAACAAAGATAGGTATATAAGCAAATAACATAGCACTAAAGAAGTTTTGCAAAGAGGGTTGGAAAAGCATATGGGAACACAGAGTTGGGAATACCTCATTTTGTTGAAAGGTTCAAGGAAAGTTGTCCATAAAATAAAATAGCATTAGACTATTTGATAAAGAGGGGAAAGGAAGAGTTATGATATTCCAGGCAGGAGAACAGAGGCAGTGCAGGGAGCCATTGGTTAAATTAAGCATGTGCAGATCACAGAAAATCCAAGGGACCTTATCAGAGCTATAGTAAGGGGTGCTATTGTGTGTTGATCTGTAAAGGGTGCTGAAACAGGGCAAGAACTAATAAGAAATAGAGGGCCAGTTAACAAGAGTGAGGGAACCCTCATATAACAGAAAATAGAAATTGATCTCATTACTGCCAATATAGACAGGAACCTCAAGTGGGGAAAATAAATCCTTGCAGCATTGACTTCATTGACCTTGGTTGTACTAAATAACATGTTGAACAATTGTTTGAAGATTATCAGTTTGAAGGACTGCCAAATCATTTGGCAAAGAAAGATGCCAAGTCTTGGTCTGGCCTTGGTTCTTAGAGATTATCTAAGTCAACCTTTTTATCTTATGGATGGGAAAACTATGACTCAGAAGATTAAAATTTACTCAAAGTAAAATACCAGAACCCCAGTCTGATTAATTACTCCTGACTTCCTTCCATCATACTGTACTTCCTGCCATAAATTTGCTGTAGTATGCAGGGAACTAGAAAGTCTGCACTAATGGAAGAATCAGAGAAATTCAAGAATATGTATCACTTATGAAAGAAGTAGGAGATTTAAGAGAACATAGAAGTTATACATGCATGGAGACATCCATAATATCATGGCATATTTCATAGGCATGTTGGAAGTTTACTTGGAGCTTTAGACTAAGACCTACATAATGGCAATGCCCAAGATAAGCTCTGGTTCTGGGAAAGAGACTTATTGTAGGGATAAAAAGGGATGGGGCAGAAATTGATAGATTCAGCTCCAGAGGAACATACCTAATCGGGAAGAAGCAATAAGACTAAGTTCTTACTTGGTTCTAACAGAACAGTAGGCAGTAAGATGCCTTCTACTCAAACACACAAAAGGAAGAAAACTGGGCCCAATAAATGGATATAATCTGGAAGTAGTATCTTTCTGGGAAAAGCCAGAAGATATAAAGGTACTTACTCTATGCTTTTCTTCTCTTGAACACATCCAGTATCTTCTATAAGGTTAAATATTTCAGTAGAGGAACCACAGCCCTCTTCTATAGCATGATAGAATCTTATCTACTCTTACAAGTGGTTTTAGATCCCTTCAAAGATTCCTTAGGAGCAGAGAATTGGTTTTTCCTAAACCACAAAACACCCAGTGGTGTATATTATAGTGAGGTACAATGAATGAGGGCTTCCCTGGTAGCAGGTCAAGAAGCAACAGTTAGAACTGGACATGGAACAACAGACTGGTTCCAAATTGGGAAAGGAGTACATCAAGGCTGTATATTATCACCCTGCTTATTTAACTTACATGCAGAGTATATTATGCAAAATGCCAGGCTGGATGAAGAACAAGCTGTAATCAAGATTGCCGGAGAAATATCAATGACCTCAGAAACGCAGATGACACCACCCTTATGGCAGAAAGTGAAGAACTAAAGAGCCTCTTAATGAAAGTTAAAGAGGAGAGTGAAAAATTTGGCTTAAAACTCAACATTCAGAAAACTAAGATCATGGCATCTCTTCCCATCACTGCATGGCAAATAGATGGGAAAACAATGGAAACAGAGACTTTATTTGGGGGGACTTCAAAATCACTGCAGATGGTTACTGCAACCATGAAATTAAAAGACGTTTGCTCCTTGGAAGGAAAGCTATGACCAACCTAGACAGCATATTAAAAAGCAGAGACAGTGCTTTGCCAACAAAGGTCCATCTTGTCAAAGCTATGGTTTTTCCAGTAGTTATGTATGAATGTGAGAGTTGGACTATAAAGAAAGCTGAGTGCCAAAGAATTGATGTTTTTGAACTATGGTGTTGGAAAAGACTCTTGAGAGTCCTCGGATCAGCAAGGAGATCCAACCAGTTCATCCTAAAGGAAATCAGTCCTCAATATTCATTGGAATGACTGATGCTGAAGCTGAAACTCCAATACTTTGGCCACATGATGCAAAGAACTGACTCATTGGAAAAGACCCTGATGCTGGGAAAGATTGAAGGCAGGAGGAGGAGGGGATGACAGAGGATGAGATGCTTGGATTGGCATCACCAACTCGATGGACATGAGTTTGAGCAAGCTCCAGGAGTTGGTAATGGACAGGGAAGCCTGGCATGCAGCAGTCCATGGGGTCGCAACGAATCAGACATGACTGAAAGACTGAACTGACTGACTGGTAGCTCAGGTGGTAAAGAATCCACCTGCAATGCAGCAGAACCCAGTTCAATTCCTGGGTTGGGAAGATCCCCTGGAGAAGGGATCAGCTACCCACTCGAGTATTCTTGGGCTTCCCTGGTGGCTCAGACGGTAAAGAATCCACTTGCAATGCAGGAGACCTGGGTTCAATCCCTGGATTGGGAAGATCTCCTGGAGGGAGGGCACAGCAACCCACTCTAGTATTTTTGCCTGGAGAGTTCCCATGGACAGAGGAGCCTGGTGGACTACAGTCCGTGGGGTCACAAAGAGTCCGACACAACTAAGTGACTAAGCACAGCACAGCATAGTGAGTGGACAACTGATTAGCATTAACTGAGGAGAAGTGCCCATATTGGGCATATGCCTTCCTGTTACTGTGGCTGATTCACCTCACATGGTCATAAGGTAGATTCCCTGCCTTCACCACATATGTCTAGCGGAACTGATGCAGGTTCTGAACCCTCATCTAAATGAAAGCTGAATCTTCAATAAGTTAGGTCTCTATAAAAGTCAAGATTGGTTCATTCCAAGAGAAATGACCTTAGTTTGGGGTGAGTTAAAATAGAAATTATGAGAACTGCTGTCAGTACCCTATAATGTTGACCTTCTAAAAAATGTTCTTTTTCCAAAAAATAATTGAGGTTGAGTGAAAGCATTTATTGGGTTTCCCTTGTGACTTAGACAGTAAAAAATTCACCCACAATGTGGAAGATCTCTGGGATGGGAAGATCCCCTGAAGGGAATGGCAACCTACTTCAGTATTCTTGCCTGGGAAATCCAATGGGCAGAGGAGAAAAATTGGAGGCAAGCAGAAGTATTTAAATAATAGATACATCTAGAGCCTACAGACACAGGTATATCTCTAAGACTAAGCTTCTGCTCTTGGTTCTTATGAGACTGGTAAAACCCAATAGGTAACCTGTATATTTTAAACTCACCCCTAAAACAACCACAGAAAAGTTCACTCACATCCTCCTTTTGTCTCTAGGTGTCAGCCTCAATGTTCTGTGCTAATTAAACTTCCTTCAGTAAGTGCTGTTTTCCCAGCTTTATCTGATGTTTCTGTAAAAAAGGCAAACATGGCTACCTCAACAGGGCCAACCTTAGTGATGCTTCCCTGAGTCACTCTGGGATCATTCCACCACCAAGTTAGATTCACTTTATCCTAAAACTACCAAGATGGCAGACTTTCTTCTCCCCAAGGGCAACTCCCAGCATGATTTCCTTAGAAAGGCCCATCCCTTTCATCCTTTACCTGACACTACCTCTTCATGGCTCTCCTGTTCTTTTCTTTTATGTCTTCTTGACCTCTTCTTACCCTCTCGAGATTATTATTGTCCATCTTTGTCCTTAAATTTATTTTCTTCCTTGATGTTCCTTTCATACTAACCAGGGTTCTTGACTTTCTCCAATCAATAGAAATTGACTAGAGGCCAGACAAGAAATTCAGTCAAGGCTTTATTGGGTCTCCTGCATCAGCTGCAGGAGGGAGTGAAAACAAGTAACAGGTTCCCTTGCTCATTCCCCGAGGCGGGGCGCAAGCTTGTGCCTTATACGGGGTGAGGGTAGGGGTGTGTTCAGGGGTCAGGCTGGAGGGGTGGCTTATGTGGTTTGCCTACCCTTTTGTGGTGTTGAGTGAAGCGGGGCATGCCCTGAACCCTGCTTTTGCTCCCAATACCCAGATTTTTGCTCTCGGCTCTTCAGAAATGGCATTTGGGTATTTTTTGTCTTGTCTCTTGTGGTTCAGAATTTGCCCCAACTGTGGTGCATATAGTTATTTTTAGTCCCATATAGTTTTTGTATTTTGTTGCTGGGGGAGGGGGGGAGATGTGTGTAGGTGCAAGCTTTGCAGCACTGCAGCAAAGGGCCCCAAGCCTGTCTCATCTTGACAGTTAAATGACTTCAATGCCCTGTATTTATTTGATAATTAGGTTAATATCTTCTGATTTCTCCTCTTTCCTAAGTTTTTGACCCACATTTCTAATCATCTGCTAAATATCACTACTTAGCTATTTCACTTACACATGAAACCCGATAAGCCAAAATGGAACTTACTGTTTTTCTACACAAATTTAGTCCTCACTGTTTTCATCAGTGTTTCATGGATTTGAAACTTCAGCAGTACCAATGATTGTTTTCTTTCCCTTGCTTCATGAACTCCACAATCAAATCCAGCCACTTTCTTAGCACTTTTGAATATACATTTTAAATATTCCTCTCATCTACCCGCTTCTCTCCAATCTTATTGCCAGTATCACAGTTCAGGTTCTTATTATTTCTCTCAGGTTATTTCAGGAACCTTCTAATGGAAGCCTCCTTTTATATGAACTCATTTAAAATATATGGTCAAAATTATTTCTAAATAATGCACTTCTCTGGTACTGTCGATCTTTCCTTTCCCCTCAAATATCTCAGTGTAGCTCCTTTACATTCTTTAGCCTAACTTTTAAAGCATTTAGGCTCCCCATGATCTCATTCCCAAGCTTATTTGCCACTAATTCTCCACATATAACCACAAGATAGGCTAAACATAACCACTGGCTTGTTATTTGTTAGGATATAAAGTTGAAAGGTAGATGTTATTATTATATTGGTTGTTCTGTTATACATGTTCTATCCCATCATCATTCTATATCCAGATACTAATAATTCTGCAGGGCCTGACTCATTTGCTTCCTTTTTTATGTCTTTGCATGTTTTAATATTAGGGTAATACTGGCCTCATTGATTAATTTAGGAAGCATTCCCTCTGTGTCTATCTTCTGGAAGAGATTGTGGGAAATAGGTATTGCTCTTTTTTTTTTAATTTATTCTTTTTTTTTTATTGCTTTACAATGTTGCATTAGTTTCCACTGTACAATAAAATGAAGCAGCTGTGTGTATACTTCTATCCCCTCCCCTTTCATCCTACCTCCCATCCCACCCCCATCCTACCCCTCTGTGTCATCACAGAGCTGAGTCTCCTGCGCCCTACATCAGCTTCCCACTAGCTGTCTTATACGTGTAAGTATACATATATCAGTCCTAATCTCCCAATTTGTCCCACTCTCCCCTTCAATCATCCCGTGTTCATACACCCATTCCCTACATCTGCCTCTCTATTACTGCCCTGGAAATAGACTCACCTGTACCATTTTTCTAGATTCCTTGTTTTACTGTTTCTGACTGACTTTATTCTGTATGACAGACCCATCCAGATCTCTACAGATAACCCAATTTCATTTTTTATGGCGAGTATTTCCATTGTGTATATGTACCATATCTTCTTTATCCATTCATCTTTCATTGGACATTTAGGCTGTTACCATGTCCTAGTTATTTTGAATAGTGCTGCAATGAACACTGGGGTACATGTGTTTTCTTGAATTAATGGTTTTCTCAGGGTATATGCCAGTAGTGGGATTGCTGAATCATATGGTAGTTCTACTTCTAGTTTTTTAAGGAACCTCCATACTGTTATCCACTTAGCTATATCAATGTATATTCCCACCAACAGTGTAAGAGGGTTCCCTTTTCTCCACATCCCCTTTAGCATTTATTATTTGTAGCTTTTTTGATGATGGTCATTCTGACCAATGTGAGATGATACCTCATTGTAGTTTTGATTTACACTTCTTTGATAATTAGTGATGTTGAGCATCTTTTTATGTGCCTCTTGGCCATCTGTATGTCTTCTTTGGAGAGATCTCTATTTAGGTCTTCTGCCCATTTTTTGATTGAGGGGTTTTTTTTGTTTGTTTTTTGACATTGAGCTGTATGAGCTATTCGTGTAGTTTGGAGATTAATCATTTGTCCATTGCTTCATTTACAAATATTTTCTCCTAGTCTGTATCTTTTCATCCTGTTTATGGTTTCCTCTGCTGTACAAAAAGTTTTTAAGTGATTAGGTTGCATTTGTTTGTTTTTGTTTTTATTTATATTACTCTAAGAGGTAGATCAAAAAAGATTTTGTTTATGTCAGAGTGTTCTGCCTGTGTTTTCCTCTGTTTTTTTTTATATTTTAATTTTATTGGAACTTTTACAATATTATGTTAGTTTCAAGTATACAGAAAAGTGGTTCAGTTATCAGTTCAGTTCACTCAGTCGTGTCTGACTCTTTGCGACCCCATTAATTGCAGCACACCAGGCCTCCCTGTCCATCACCAACTCCCGGAGTTCACTCAAACTCATGTCCATTGAGTTGGTGATGCCATCCAGCCATCTCATCCTCTGCCGTCCCCTTCTCCTCCTGCCCCCAATCCCTCCCAGTATCAGGGTCTTTTCCAGTGAGTCAACTGTTCGCATCAGGTGGCCAAAGTATTGGAGTTTCAGCTTCAGCATCAGTCCTTCCAACGAACACCCAGGACTGATCTCCTTCAGGATGGACTGGTTGGATCTCCTTGCAGTCCAAGGGACTCTCAAGAGTCTTCTCCAACACCATAGTTCAAGAGCATCAATTCTTCGGTGCTCAGCTTTCTTCACTGTCCAACTCTCACATCCATACATGACCACTGGAAAAACCATAGCCTTGACTACATGGACCTTTGTTGGCAAAGTAATGTCTCTGCTTTTTAATATGCTGTCTAGGTTGGTCATAACTTTCCTTCCAAGGAGCAAACGTCTTTTAATTTCATGGCTGCAGTCACCATCTGCAGTGATTCTGGAGCCCGGAAAAATAAAGTCAGCCACTGTTTCCACTGTTTCCCCATCTATTTGCCATAAGGTGATGGGACCAGATGCCATGATCTTAGTTTTCTGAATGTTGAGCTTTAAGCCAACTTTTTCACTCTCCTCTTTCACTTTCATCAAGAGACTTTTTAGTTCTTCTTCACTTTCTGCCATAAGGGTGGTGTCATCTGTATATCTGAGGTTATTGATATTTCTCTCTCAGCAATCTTGATTCCAGCTTGTGCTTCTTCAAGCCCAGCGTTTCTCATGATGTACCCTGCATATGAGTTAAATACGCAGGGTGACAATATACAGCCTTGACGTACTGCTTTTCTTGTTTGGAACCAGTCTGTTTTTCCATGTCCAGTTCTAACTGTTGCTTCCTGACCTGCATATAGGTTTCTCAAGAGGCAGGTCAGGTGGTCTGATATTCCCATCTCTTTCAGAGTTTTCCACAGTTTATTGTGATCCACATAGTCAAAGGCTTTGGCATAGTCAATAAAGCAGAAATAGATGTTTTTTCTGGAACTCTCTTGCTTTTTCTATGATCCAGCGGATGTTGGCAATTTGATCTCTGGTTCCTCTGCCTTTTCTAAAACCTGCTTGAACATCTGGAAGTTCATGGTTCATGTATTGCTTATACATGTATATATATTCATTTTTTTAGATTCTTTTCTCTTATAGATTATCAGAGAATATTGAGTAGAAATATTGTGCTATGTACAGCAGGTCCTTTTTGGTTATATATCATATATGACAGTGTATATGTGCTCATCCCAAGCTCCTGATTTATCCCTCCCCTCATATTTCTCCTTTGGTAACCATAAGTTTTTTTCTAATGTCTAATCTATAAGTCTGCTTCTGTTTTACGAATAAGTTCATTTGTATAGTTTTAAAAATTAGACTCCTTATATGAGTGATGTCATATATTTGTCTTTGTCTTCCTTCACTCACTTAGCATGATAATCTCTAGATCCATCCATATTGCTGAAAATGCCATTTTTTCATTCTTTTTTTATGACTGAGTAATATTCTATTGTATATATGTACTATATATTCTTTATTCCTCTGTCAATGGACATTTAATTCATTAAGGATTTGATATCCAGGCTAAATTAACTTTAAGAATGAAGGTCATGAATAAACTGTTATAAATATGCAAGAACTTACATAATACTGTTTCCATAAGGACTTCCAGAAAAATCTACTGGAGCTTCAAACAATCAAAAAGACTTCCATGTCTTGGCTATTGTAAATAGTGCTGCAATGAACATTGGGTTGCATGTGTCTTTTCGAATTATGCATTTCTCTGGATATAAACCTGGATAGCTGGATCATATGGTAGTTCTATCTTAAGATTTTTAAGGAAACTCCATACTGTTCTCTATAGTGGTTTGCCAATTTACATTCCCACCAAAAGTGCAGTAGGATTCCCTTTTCTCCAAGCAATTAACATTGCAGAGGGTATGATGGCCATTCTGACTGGTGTTTCTGCTTTTATTAATTCCTTATATCTGCCTTTTGGGGTTTACTTTATCTTTTTTTGTTTGTTTTTTGAATTGGACTTCTATTTACTTTTAAAAAACTTTCTATTGATATAGATATTAAATACCATAGGATTTTTGCTGATGACTATGTTAGTTCTATCCCACATTTTGATGCATCTTTGTAGCACTATAATGATTTATAATAAATTTTACAATTTCTCTCTATATTACCCCTTTGATCCTTGTGTTGTTTATGGCTCACTGAATGTTTTTCAGGAAAAGACTTTTTTTTTTTTTTTTTTAAAGATAAGGAGTTTAGTTTTATTTTATTTTCTCTGTGCATTTGAAAAACACTTAGGACCAACATAGGAAAAAAATAAAACCTTCTGTGAAAAATACTACATTGACAAAAAGAGGCTTGTGAGGCGTTAGCACCTTAGCCCCTTGGAGGTACAGCAACTCTAATTGGTCAAGGAAGAAAAGAGATATTGGGAGGCTATAACAGGAGGAAAAGACAATGAGATATCACTGAGGGAAAGGGCCTCAGAGGGGAACTGGAGGTTGGGGAGTGGGTCAGGTGGAGGGAGGGGCCCCTACGTAGCCATAGGGTAGAGGTCATGGAGGGCCAGTGTATCCCTTCTAAGAGTTTTAGAGTGCTTCCTGCTTTGTAAATGGTTCCCACAACTGGAAATAACTCCCACCCCAAAATTCAATAGTATTTTTCTGTGCCTGTGTCTTGTATATTTTGGCTTATTACGTGTATCTCTCCTGGACAATAAGCTCCTAAGAGCAGAACTATTTCTAGTAAACAATGTATTCCTCAGAGAAAATACTCCAGAGCCAATAACTAGATGTTCCTGCCAAAAGCCGAAATACAATAAAAGTTTCCTTAATGTATTAATGAGTAATCATAGCTAACTTTTTTTTTAAGAGGAGTAGATACTTGGTATTTCATGGACGTGTGACTTTGTTCTCCAATTTCTTATCAAAATGGTTAAGGACCTTGTCTAAGGTCAGACATTAAATATCAAGTCTGGACTCTCAAAATCATACTTCTAACATAGACCTCCTTGAGCTCCCGTTCTATGTATTCACTTCCTTCTCTATATTTCCACATGAGTGTTGAACACTTTTTTGTGTCACAGCTCTAATACCTGTCTCTTATAGTCCATTCTCTTCAATTTGGCATAGATTACCATGGACTCATACCAAGACTACTGAATTTACTTAATAACTAGTCCCTTTACCCCATAATTTTATTCAGCTTGTCTACATTTATCTTTCTAAATCACACCTGTAGCTGCTGCTACCACCTTGCTCCAATATTTTCAATGGCTCCCTACTATGAATATAAACCTATCATCTCTATCTGGCAACCAACAAATTGGTCTCAACTATGTCTCCAATAAACTTCTCCAAATACTCCTCAACTTGTAGCTGCTACACCAGAAAAGCTAGTCTCTTCATTGCATTTGAATATACCATGTTTATTTTTTCAGGAATTATACACAGGGTTCTATTTCAGTGGAACATCATGCTTATTCTGATCCATTTATCAGAACCTAATGTGACTGCATAATTTATCTTCCAAAAGGGGACTCTTTGGGGAAGGGGGTGGTGAGGCAGATAAGAGAAGTGATTACTCAGGGACTCTCAGGTAAAGCAGTATGAACAATTAACCTATTAATATCTATATATCTCTCCATGTCTCTATCAAATCTCACCTTTTCCCCAGAGTTTTTGGACTCCTGGGGCTCAAGTAATCATTTTACGTTCTTAGAGCACTTTGTATCATAGCAAAGCACACACAAGTCAGAATCCAAAGACAAAGACTCAACACCTGGGTCCCAGCTCTGCTTATTAACTGTGTGGTTAGGAGCAGGCCACTTAACTCTTTGGGATTCTGTCCTCATTAGTAAATAGCATTATTGTCCTCATTTCTTATCCTCCCTGTAGTAGGATGATACTTCCATATCCCTTGCCTTGTAACTTGGTGTTGCCTTCCACTATGCATAGAACACACTTCTTCCCATTGATGTTGGCCCTGGCCATGTGATTTGATTTGGCTGATGGGAGGTTAAGAAGCATGACATGAGCAGGTGTGTTTCCATGGTTTCATCTGCCTTCCTCTGTGCTCCTGTGATCCACTCTGAGGATAACATGTCCCAAGAAGCTATCACTTTATCCTGGGCCTCAGAATGAAGATGAAGGATGGAAGCATGGAGTCGAGAGTAGTCCCCTCAAAGCCAGGCAAGTCCAGATGAGATCAAAGAACCAAAACCAACCTGCAATCAAAGGTCAAGAGAAAAAAAGCTTGAGGTTATAAGTCACAGACATTTGGGGATTGTCATGTAGCTAAGTTTCAGCAAAAACTGAATAATGGAAAATTTTTATGTACTTTTATAAAACTCAATATAGTTATATGAAAATGATTTTAGGAACTGAAAATCACAATTCAAATATTATTTATGGTCATGCTCCTCAGTATTATGAATTATTTTATATATATATATATATATACACACACATATTTCTCATCTCCACATTCTAAACTGTAAAATATTAGATAAGACCATTATTGAGTGTATATAATTATATAATTATTTTTATATGATTTGTATATAATTATATATAAGACATTACATAAGAATAACAATTATAAATGGATTATATAAGAAATATAATTATTTCACATATTTGCCAGAATACTCTGCCTGGGGCCTCACACGTCCCGGATACTGGGATGTGTTTTACAGTTACTATTGCTGTTCCTCCTCTTAAGTATGTTACTTTGTGTCTGTTTTTTCTCTTTTAGATCTTTATCTCTTTATATATTCACAAGGCAGTATAAGATAAGGGTGAGACCTGCCTAGATGGCATCTTTAACCCTCAAAGCTTTAACTTTGCTTATAAAGTAACCACATAATAATAATAGTGGTAGTAGTAATAGTAATACATTTCTAAATGAAAATTACAATAAGTCATTTAGCACAGTGATTGTCACATCTTAAAGCACCCAGCAAATAGTAGTTTTTAATTACATTATCCATCTTTTCTCCTATCCAGAAATTTCTAAGTAGAATTCTCAGACAAGCCTATGTTCTCTAGACAAGTGAAATTCTCTTTATTGTAAACAGACATACATATAGACACACACCCCTAGAACTCACATAGAACTCACAAGATTTTCCATAATTAGGTGGGAGAAAGGTGACAGGAAAAAGATTTATTGAAAGTCCTGTGTTCTCTCTTTGCTCCGTGGCCTTGTTCCTGATATTTCCAATGCCCTGAAATAATTCACATCTCTATTTACCTAACTAATGCTTAATCAATCTTCTGAGTTCTGCTTAGAGGACTCTGCCGAGTCTAGGTTAGGCATCTCTTTTATAAAAGAGCTTTCATAAAATCCTGGTGGAGGGCACTTAAACAAGGAATCGAAATTGCATTTTTACTTGTCAGTCTTCCCAGCTGTACTATAATGTTTTTGAAGGCACAGGTCATGTCATTACTTTTCACCAGCACCTACCACAGTCTTGACACATACTAAGTCCTTAAAGACATAAGATAAAGAATAAAAAGGAAGAAAGGAGGGAGAGAATAAAAGAGGTAGAGACAAGAAAGAAAGGAAAGAAATGAAAGGTTATTTTCATTTCCTTTCTTCCCTGTAAAGAATGTTCAAAGAACAGGACAGTTACTACAGCATCATCAAAAACTCATTTCCACCCAAATCTACATTTTGCTTCAAATCCATGTCAGCGTGTTCTCTTCCTCTCATCAGAGTAATAGGGTGTTTATTTTAAAATGCCAACTCATCATAAAACCTATTTGGGGCAAAATGAAGAAAATGGACTAAGGAAGATTGAAATTCCCACTTCTCCTCTGGTTCTCCTACTTCCTGTTCATTTTAGGAAAAGGCTCTGGACTGTTTAACAAAGGAGGGAGGGGCAGGGGGCACCTCTAGCAAGAAACACAAACAGAACATGTGTCTCATCTGCTTTTTAAAATTAAGAACAGGAAGTTTTCAGCATCATTCATTTAAAATAATTACTCTTCATTTTTATGGATAGGAATTTGAAAGGAGAAAGCCAGATCTGGTTAGTAATGGGGGGGGGAAGATTAAAAATAAAGCAGTAGAAAGAATAGAAGAAGCCTTAATGTTTGTTCAGAGCTGTTTTAAACTCTAAAATCTCCCTCTGAGCATGAACAGGAGAAAGATCCAAATGATTCTAAGAGGTGTCCTCATGCTGAGGAGTGGGACTGGAATGATATCCCTCTGGAATTTGGTGAAATTGAGTTGGAATTAAGATATGGTTATCAAGCCAGCAGTTCACATCTTCAGCTAAAGGAACAGTAGATCAGACATTAATCAATAACATAAAGTCACAGGCTTACTGTTCTTAAACAAATGAGTATTAGATAAGACTTCTCTGTGCTGCCGTTCTATCCTAATTTTTTAATTACCATCTTCAGAACTGATTCAAAGAATTCAAAGAAAAATAACAATTGGAAAAAATGAAGAACTCAGTGATTTTAATTGTCCACTTAGGCCATAAAAATGGATTTTTCTAAGGGACCACTATCTAGGGCATTGGCTACAAAATATACAGAAATCCCTAGAGATGATATGTTAATGTACATTAATTTCTGCTATATAGATGGACTGCGTTCTCACATACTTCATCAGTGTGTACCTGGCAAACGGAAGTCTTTCAACAAATATTAGTAAGTAAACGTTGAAAAAAAAGTTGAAAAGTGTTAGTCACTCAGTTGTGCCAGACTTTTTGCGATTCCATGGACTGTAACCTGCCAGGCTCCTCTGTCCATGGAATTCCCCAGGCAACAATAGGGGAATGGGTAGCCATTCCCCTCTTCAAGGGATCTTCCTGACCCTGGGATTGAACTCTGGTCTCCTGCATTGCAGGCAGATTCTTTACCGTCTGAGTCACCAAAGTGAAAATGAAAGTTCCTCAGTCGAGTCCAATTCTTTGGGACCCCATGGACTATATATAGCCATGGAATTCTCCAGGCCAGAATACTGGAGTGGGTAGCCATTCCCTTCTCCAAGGATCTTCCCAACCCAGGGATCGAACCCAGGCCTTCCCCATTACAAGTGGATGCTTTACCAGCTGAGCCACCCGGGAAGCAGTAATTAAACAAACCCAAGAGTGAATGAGTCATCATTAGAGCCAGCGCTGTGGCTGAATCCCCACTTTTTTGTGTGAGCTTTACACTCACAGTTGATTTCTCTAAAAGAAGCGTGAAACTTAACGGAGACAGACTCAGAGGAGGACGGACACGCCTGCTTGCTACCTGACAGACTAAGCCACTTGTCTAAACCAATTCGGCAGCAACAAGTGCCCAGTGGACGGGGAAGACGTACAGATGGCTGCCTGGATGCATCACAGGACTGGGTTGCCTCTATAGCCCATGGTTGCATTTATTGCTGACAATGTAATTAATTGGCCGACTCCTTGTCTTTCAATTGGTCACCCTCGATGCACAGCTGCGCTGGAGGTTTTGCTAATCGTGCCTGGGACCGGGAGTGTGCTCCGCGGGTCCAGCGCTGCCGGAGGCGGAGGGGCGGGGCTAGGTTGTGACGTCACCGCTGGGCTGCTCTGCAGAAGCCTGGGCTTCTCTCTCCAAGAGGCCGGAACAGGCCTCCTCACGCCCAGGAAACACAGCTTCTTTTTTTTCCCCCTGAGTGTTCATCTTTCTGAAGTATGATGCAGTGCAAACAAAACAAAACACTCCTTAGTTTCCTTTTCCAGTAAGAACTTAGATATAGACTGAAATGTCAGCTTTAATAACCACTGCAGAAAAAGATTGCAGTAACTCCATTAGATTTTATCCAAATTATCAAATTAAAAGAAGCTGGAGCATCAAAAAACTCTTTTAACTCATCTGAGTCCAGCAATCAGGGACATGTTTTGATTTTTTAGACTGTGGAAAATGATCTTTATTTTGTTTACAGTTTGATGAGGATTAGCTAAAACTCCAGGGATATTTTCATCAAATAATTATACAGGTATTTTTACAGTGAGATGGCCTCCTATATCAAACACAGGCTTGTCAGGACTGGATTCATGGATCAGGCAACCATCTTTCCACTGGTCTCCTGCCCCTCTTTCTTTACCTGTAAAATGACTTATTGCATGTCACTGACCATACTTCCACCTCACTGAGTAACTTCTTAAAAGTCATGTGGCAGATTTGGTCCTTAGGGTTCAATTTATAAAATCAGAAAACTGAACTCAGTGAATCTCAACATTCTGTGACCTTACCTAGATATTGAGGCAAATAAAATTTTCAATGTATTTCACAAATTAATAAAACTATGTGCATATATAGTATAAGAACATGTGTTAACTGAAAATGCAAGTAAAATCAGTGTCTTTTAAATCAGTGTCCATGTCCATGATTTGACAGCTTGCTTATGAAAAAGTCCCTTACATGTTCCTTTTTCTGGTTTGCTAATTTTCCATTCTGTATTCCAAGGCAGGCCAATACATTGCAATGAAATCAGGTTAAACATTGATCTTCCGCCCTGACATTGCATTAACTTTTCTAATAAACATCTTCACTATGTCAGCCAGCACTGTGTTTACATCTTGAGCCCAGCAGCCGATTGTCTTGCTTCTCTTAGATGCTTTTGAATTCCGGAAGGAATCTTATCTGGGAGACTAGAATTGTGCATCTGCCGTGTCTTTCAATTTTGTATTTCAGATTAACTGCTCCTTTTCCTCCACATTCTGGAGCCCTTCTAAGAAATTTCCTTCCCAATTCACCCGGTAAGCGCCTGCTTGGGCTGTTACTCCTTAATGAATTCGTGTCTTTTCACCCGTTTCTCCTGCCACCATTGCTATCTGGAGTCAGGATTCTGAGCTCTGACCTCCCTCCTTGCCGTGCTGCCTGAGAAGAACTGAAGGCAGACCCTCAGACCTCAAATATTCTAGATTTTAAAGATCCAGCTTTGGCTGGGATTAGGCCAGGATTGAGGTAGAAATAAGCACTGAATTTTTTTATTTACAGTCCCCTGAAAATTAACTTATTTTTGTTCAGGTTCAGGGGCTGACTAAAAGTATGAACCAGTAAATGTGTCTAAAGATCCCTGATCAAGTACTCTATTTTTAACGTTGTGAGGAATACACGCTTAAGGAATACTTTTCCTAGCAAGTCAAGTCAATACTGCTTGCTTTACTAGAACCACAGGCAAAAGATGACTGCCAGAGAGGCTAGGGAGAAATTACATTGCCAGGTGAAGCAAACATTCCTGAATGATTTCTTCCTTCTGAATGCCAAAGAAATAGATCATAAAGAGTGGGGCTGGGTCTCTGAAGGACATTTAAAACCTCATTCCTGGAAATATGGTCTAAAATGTAAAGGCTGTAATCACTGGTCAGGTCAGAAAAGACGCTCCAAAATTCCCCTTAGGTTAGCAAGAATATCCAGGAATATCTGCTAAAATCTTGTGTATCTGGGAAAATATCCTCTCCAGACCCACAGAATCAGATCAGCCAACCACAAATCAGAATAGCTATAGTGCAAAATTCATTAGACTAACTCTCACCACTTTCCAAGAGAGTATTATGCCACACACTATACTTAACACATCTCATGTATGGTCCTTATAATAGCTCTTTCAAGTACACATGGTTATTCCTATTTTATGGATGGGAAGGAAGAAACTGGAGTGGACTAAGTAACTTCTCCACACATCTACCACATTTACTAGAATTAAGCCCAAATCTGCATGATTCCAAAAGCTTGTAGCCATTCTGTGCTTCTGTAGAATAGCCACACAAGTAGTGAGTAGGGATGCAGACACAATGGGAGTCTTATCATAGTATCCCATATAAGCTTCCTCCTTCCAGTAAGCTTTACGCCTGCCCTCATAGCACCTTGCTTAGACGTACATCAATACTTATAACAGTAGTTTGGGAGCTAGAGAGAGAAAAATGAAAGAAAGAATTACTATATATTGACTCTCTCATTTTACTAGCTTGCCTTGAACAAGTTACTGAATATCTCTCATCCTAATATTTTACCAACAAATGGGAATAAAGCTACTCCTGTGTGTTTTAAAAAAGATAATGAAATTGAAAGACTTTAGATTAATCCTTTGCACATGTAGGCACTTCTTATATTTCAGTCTTGCCCAGTATCCCATGACCTCTTCGGAGCAGGGACCATAGTGTCCACCTTCAGTGTCTCCAGATAAAATGCTTAGCATATCCAGAAGAGGGGGTTTTCCAGCTTTCTCTGAATCTCATGTCAAGAAAATTAGAACACCCCCCAAACTAAACAGACATCTCTGACATGTCTGCATCTGTCAATAGGTTGATTCTGCGTTTCAAAACTAATTTCATGTATCAGTTTATACTAAATCATTTATTCACCCATCCACTCATTCACTAAACATCCATCCATTAATCTCTATATTATCTTAGTGATAACGATGTAAATAAGATTGATCTCTGCCCTGGAAATGATTATAGTTTGGTAATATGAAACAGACATATGAATAAATCATTTAAAAATTGAATGTGGTAATTTCCACAGCATATATGAAAAAGGATTATGAGAGCAAAGGCACATGATAACACCTTCAAACTTTGTTTCACTTATATTACTGAAAATTACTTTTTCCTCCCAAAATTACATTTCTATTCTTTCCCCTGCCTCCATATTTTTCAGTAAACTTTTGATAGTTTTCTTTCTTTTTAAATAGCTTATATTTAAGGATTTCCCCCTTTTTTGCTCCTTTTCTCTTTAAGTAATATAACATTTTCAAGGAAACTTTGGTTTTATCAAGTACCACTGAACTCTTCTATTTTTCTGTGCACATTAAGTATGCAACTGCACTATGATGAGATGCTTTCCAAATTTTGTCTCCTTTACTTTAAAAATACCTAAAATGAAAAAAAAAAAAATCTGTATCCTCTATGAGAATATTTTAGTTAACTAGAATACATATATTAGCCAGTTATTTATCTTAAATTCCTTTTATCATCGTTAGTCTAATATGTTTATGCTGTACTTTGTTTACCAGTCAGCTATTTGCATCACATATATCTTTTATGTATCACTGCTGCATAGCAGTATACCTCAAAACTTAGGGACTTAACATTCTCTTACCATTCTGTGAGTTGATTGGACTCAGCTGGATGGTTTATTCACATGGCGTCAAAGCGTCAACTTAGGGCTGTAGTCATCTGAGAACTTGAGTGGGCTACAGCATCCAATGCGCTCCTTCACATGGCTGACAGCTCCTTCACATTGCTCGCTGTTGGCTGAGAACTGCTGGCAAGCGGATCTCATAAGTTTTCCTCCATGTGACCTCTCAATGTGTCTGGTTTCTGAAAGGGAATACCCTAAACATGAACATTTCAAGGGTAGAGAAGCTAGTGGTCTCTTAACGCCTCATTTTCTGCACTCTGTTAATGAAAAGCCACCCTACATTCAGGGGGAGGAGAAATACATGCTCTTCTCAACTTGATATGTGGTTCATGGGAAGGAGGAATCGTTTGGTATTTTAAGATTGACTTATATCTCTATACTAGTTAGCTTGTAGTATTTTCTTAAAAAATTATTCCCTTCTCCATTTTACTTCTGTTCATTTTCCTTCCAAATATAAGAATTTAAAATCAGATATCTCTTCCCCCGTACTAACCTAAACATATAGCTGATTGTGTTTGCTTTATGTCTTTGAATATATTAGTGATACTGAAGTCCTGATGGTATCTATTAAAATGTTTATTTAAATATTTTACATTTAGGATTCTAAGCTCTAACTCCCTCTATATGTTCTGCTTTGGAATTAAAAAGAAGCCTTCAGAACTGAAATATACCAAAGCCTGAGATGGGGTGGTATGGGAGGTGGATGGTGGGATTTTCTTACTAGTATTGCTTTTCTTTTTCAGTTCATCTAAATTGAATTCTTAATAGTAGATATGAAGTGCTTTCTTACTTTTCTATAGTAGTCAATCGTAAAAACAAATATCCAAATGCTAACCAATTTAGCAAAGTAAAATATTTTGTAATGTTAACACATAGGAGGTGGGGAGGAGTACATTCTGGACTTCCCTTCTCTTTAATTTCCTTTGGAAGAGAATACTGACTCAAAGTCTGGGTGACCCAACCATGGACTTCATTGGCGTAAACCAGTACACACAATGTATAAAAAATGCTACCATGATAATCAGATAAAATTATTAAAGAGGAAAGAAGATATTGTTGTATATCATTTCCATAGAGAAATATCTTAAACTCTCTGAAGCCTGAGAACCCCTAGGTGAGAACATGCATTATTTCCGATCACAACTAAAGATTCAAGCGGGGGGGAATGACCTTGCCTTCTGTCTAGAGATAGGTAAAAACGAATGTTATAACTACAAATTTAACATTAATCATGGGGAAATTTAACAAATGAAAATTGCCCATTACTGATGGATCTCTTTAGAAACCTTGTATTTCCATGCCATTGTTGCACTCACTACTCATATAGGAAAGAAGATACTGGGTTATTTTTTTTTTTTTCCATTTATTTTTATTAGTTGGAGGCTAATTACTTTACAATATTGTAGTGGTTCTTGCTATACATTGACATGAATCAGCCATGGATTTACATGTATTCCCCATCCTGATCCCCCCTCCCACCTCCCTCTCCACCCAGTCCCTCTGGGTCTTCCCAGTGCACCAGCCCTGAGCACTTGTCTCATGCATCCAGCCTGGGCTGGTGATCTGTTTCACCCTTGATAGTATACTTGTTTCAATGCCATTCTCTCAGAACATCCCACCCTCGCCTTCTCCCACAGAGTCCAAAAGTCTGTTCTGTACATCTGTGTCTCTTTTTCTGTTTTGCATATAGGGTTATCGTTACCATCTTTCTAAATTCCATATATATGCGTTAGTATACTGTAATGGTCTTTATCTTTCTGGCTTACTTCACTCTGTATAATGGGCTCCAGTTTCATCCATCTCGTTAGAACTGATTCAAATGAATTCGTTTTAATGGCTGAGTGATATTCCATGGTATATATGTACCACAGCTTCCTTATCCATTCGTCTGCTGATGGGCATCTAGGTTGCTTCCATGTCCTGGCTATTATAAACAGTGCTGCGATGAACACTGGGGTACACATGTCTCTTTCAGATCTGGTTTCCTCAGTGTGTATGCCCAGAAGTGGGATTGCTGGGTCATATGGCAGTTCTATTTCCAGTTTTTTAAGAAATCTCCACACTGTTTTCCATAGCGGCTGTACTAGTTTGCATTCCCACCAACAGTGTAAGAGGGTTCCCTTTTCTCCACACCCTCTCCAGCATTTATTGCTTGTAGATTTTTGGATAGCAGCCATCCTGACTGGCGTGTAATGGTACCTCACTGTGGTTTTGATTTGCATTTCTCTAATAATGAGTGATGTTGAGCATCTTTTCATGTGTTTGTTAGCTATCTATATGTCTTCTTTGGAGAAATGTCTGTTTAGTTCTTTGGCCCATTTTTTTATTGGGTCATTTATTTTTCTGGAATTGAGCTGCAGGAGTTGCTCATATATTTTTGAGATTAATCCTTTGTCTGTTGCTTTGTTTGCTATTAATTGCAGGCATACACCACAAGCAGTGTTTCTACTGTGAAAGTTCTTCCATGCTTTTCTTTTCAATGGGTAATTATATCTGGATATTCTTTAAATTGAAAATCTGTATTAGTGTTTTGAAGCAACATGTGTGTTAGTAGTTATGATTAGAATTTTATCAGTATGGTAGTTATAATTAGAATTTTATTACAAGTGGACAAGAAGGAATATATATTATTTTTACTTTTAGACAATGAAACCTATACAATAAGTAAGACAGTGTTGATGGTAACTACATACTGCTTGGCAATGATTTTTTTATTTGCTGCAAGAGGGATATTCATACAATGAAAGATAAGAGTTTGATTTGAGGAGACTTGTCATTCAGCATTTGCTAGACTATTTTAGAAGAGACATGATGCTACTTGTGGGAACAAATATAGCATAGTAATTTAGGGCACTGGTTCTGAAAACTACCAAATCACTTACTGACTCTCATTGCCTCTTTGAATGTCTATAAGATGGGGATAAAAATTTGGACCTCAAATTTTATATGATGTAAGATGTATGAACAAAATTTGCCAGGATATTTGGTATTTTTAAATAAGAACTATAGGAACATAAATGTTTCTGGGTAATATATCAACTTTAAAAAGAGAAAATCTTGAAAGAAGCCAGAGGAGAGGAAAAAACCCTTACCTACAAAGGAACAAGAGTTATATAGCAAATCCCTTCAAAAACTGTGTAAGAAGAAAATGGGCTAATTTTTTTACTTACAATGTTGAAGGAAAAAATCACTAACCTAAAATTCTATATCCAGTAAACAATTTCCAAAAGTGAAGGAGAAATAACATCTTTTTCAGACAAACAAACATTGAGATAATCCATTTCTAGCAGAAGAATAGTGCTTACCTCATATGGGAAACTGAACAGTTAATAATATTTCAGAAATGATAATAATATTTCAGAAAAGATAACACCATTCCTAGAGTGCTTCACTAGGGAGCTCTAACTAACATTTAAGGAAGAAATTATTCCAGTTCTCCACAATCTTTTCAAGAAACTAGAATGAGAGCAAACATTTTACAAGTCATTCTGTGAGGCCAACACTGCCCTAATACCAACACCACTTAAAGATGTTACAAGAAAGGAAAATGACGGAACAGTATCTCTCATGAACATAGATGCAAAAATCCTGAAGAAAATATTGGAAAATTGAATCCAACAATGTAAAAATGGAATTTAAATGTATAAAAACGGGACCAAATGGGATTTATTTTAGGTATGCAAGGCTGGTTCAACACTCAAAAATCAATCAGAACTATCCACTATATCAGCAGACTAAAGAAAAATTATATGATTATATAAATTGTTGCGAAAAAAGCATTTGATAAAATGTAGCATCCATTCATGATAAAAAACTACCACCACAACAAAAATAAACCTCAGTAAACTGAAAATAGAGAGGAACTTTTTCAGTTTGATAATGAAGTTTTATAGAAAAGCTAGCATCGTTCTTAAAGGTGAAAATGTGGTGCCTCCCCCAAGACCAGGTACAAGACAAAGATGTTCTTTCTCCCCACTCCTATTTAACATCATAGTAGAAATTCCAGCTAATGCAATAAGATAAAAAGTGAAATGAAGGTTTATAGATTTAAAAGTAAGTAATGAAACTATGATACACAGAGTACCTGATGAACTATGGACGGAGGTTCGTGACATTGTGAGGAGACCGGGACCAAAACCATCCCCATGGAAAAGAAATGCAAAAAAGCAAAATGGCTGTCTGAGGAGGCCTTACAAAGAGCTGTGAAAAGACGAGAAGCAAAAAGCAAAGGAGAAAAGGAAAGATATTCCCCTTTGAATGCAGAGTTCCAAAGAATAGCAAGGAGAGATAAGAAAGCCTTCCTCAGTGATCAATGCAAAGAAATAGAAGAAAACAACAAAATGGGAAAAACTAGAGATCACTTCAAGAAACTTAGAGATACTAAGGGAACATTTCATGCAGAGATGGGTTTGATAAAGGAAAAAATGGTATGGACCTAACAGAAGCAGAAGATATTAAGAAGAGGTGGCAAGAATACACAGAAGAACTGTACAAAAAAGATCTTCAAGACCCAGATAATCATGATGGTGTGATGGCTCACCTAGAGCCAGACATCCTGGAATGTGAAGTCAAGTGGGCCTTAGGAAGCATCACTATGAACAAAGCTAGTGGAAGTGATGGAATTCCAGTTGAGCTATTTCAAATCCTGAAAGACGATGTTGTGAAAGTGCTGCACTAAATATGCCAGCAAATTTGGAAAACTCAGCAGTGGCCACAGGACTGGAAAAAGTCCGTATTCATTCCAGTCCCAAAGAAAGGCAATGCCAAAGAATGCTCAAACTACCGCACAATTGCTCTCATCTCACACGCTAGTAAAGTAATGCTCAAAATTCCCCAAGCCAGGCTTCAGCAATATGTGAACTGTGAACTTCCAGATGTTCAAGCTGGTTTTAGAAAAGGCAGGGGAACCAGAGATCAAATTGCCAACATCCGCTGGATCATAGAAAAAGCAGGAGTTTCAGAAAAAGCAAGAGAGTTCCAGAAAAACATCTATTTCTGCTTTATTGACTATGCCAAAGCCTTTGACTGTGTGGATCACAATAAACTGTGGAAAATTCTGAAAGAGATGGGAATACCAGACCACCTGACCTGCCTCTTGAGAAGCCTATATGCAGGTCAGGAAGCAACAGTTAGAACTGGACATGGACCAACAGACTGGTTCCAAATAGGAAAAGGAGTAGGTAAATTGTCACCCTGCTTATTTAACTCATATGCAGAGTACATCATGAGAAACGCTGGGCTGGAAGAAGCACAAGCTGGAATCAAGATTTCCGGGAGAAATATCAATAACCTCAGATATGCAGATGGCATCACCCTTATGGCAGAAAGTGAAGAGGAACTAAAAAGCCTCTTGATGAAAGTGAAAGAGGAGAGTGAAATAGTTGGGTTAAAGCTCAACATTCAGAAAACTAAGATCATGGCATCTGGTCCCATCCCTTCATGGCAAATACATGGGGAAACAGTGGCAACAGTGTCAGACTTTATTTTTGGGGGCTCCAAAATCACTGCAGATGGTGATTGTAGCCATGAAATTAAAAGATGCTTACTCCTTGAAGGAAAGTTATGACCAACCTAGACAGCACATTAAAAAGCAGAGACCAAAAAAATAAATAAAAAGCAGAGACATTACTTTGCCAACAAAGGTCCATCTAGTCAAGGCTGTGGTTTTCCAGTGGTCATGTATGGATGTGAGAGTTGGACTGTGAAGAAAGTTGAGCGCCGAAGAATTGATGCTTTTGAACTGTGGTGTTGGAGAAGACTCTTGAGAGTCCCTTGGACTGCAAGGAGATCCAACCAGTCCATCCTAAGAGAGATCAGTCCTGGGTGTTCATCAGAAGGACTGATGCTGAAGCTGAAACTCCAAAACTTTGGCCACCTCATGCGAAGAGTTGACTCATTGGAAAAGACCCTGATGCTGGGAGGGATTGGGGACAGGAGGAGAAGGGGATGACAGAGGATGAGATGGCTGGATGGAATCACCAACTCCATGGGCATGAGTTTGAGTAAACTCCGGGAGTTGGTGACGGACAGGGAGGCCTGGCGTGCTGCGACTCATGGGGTCGCAATGAGTTGGACATGACTGAGTGACTGAACTGAACTGAATGAAACTATCTTTGTCCATAGATGGCATAATATCTAAGTAGAATATTTCAAAGAATCTACAAAAAGAAATTCCCAGAATTAATGAGTCTAGAAAGGTCAGAGTATACAATGTTACACTATGGAAGTCAGTTGCTTTTCTACATACTATTTAAACATTTAGGATTATATATAAAAGAAAGTACAAATTACTAGTACCAGGAACAAAAAGATGGAGTTATTTTAAGATTTTATTATAAAAATAGAAGCATGCTATAAACAACTTTGTGTTTATACATTTTCAAAATTCAGAAAAATAGCAAAGAAAAAACTTTCAAAAACAGATGAATTAGAAAATCTGAATAGTTCTAGATGTATTCAACAAATTGAAACTGAAACTAAAACTTCCAATAATATTAAATAAATGTGAGAACCAGAGAACTGATAGTGCTTTCTTTCAAATATTTTAAGAAAAGTAACAACCATCCATACAAACTATTCCAGAGAAATAATAATAATAAAAAAAGAACGTTCCCAAATACTTTTTTAAGGTCAATGAAATCCTGATACCAAATAATATTTCACTTTAAGAATGAAATTTACAAGGCAATCTTTCATGAACAAGGCAAAACCTGAAAAAAATATGAGCAAATCAAATGTATATTAAAAGACTATATTACAAGAAAGTAAAATTTATTCCAAAAAGCAAGGATTTTTTTAATATTCTAAAATTAAAATAACTAACTACATTGACAGAATAAAGAAGAAAACTCATATGAAGATCTAAATAGCAGCAAAAGAAACATTTAAAATAATTAAACACCAAAATTAAAATATCTCAGCAAATTATAATTAGAAGAAAAGTTACTTATGTGATAGAGAGTAATTATAAAACTATCTATAGCAAACCTCATATTAATGCTATAGAGTATTAAGTTTTCTGCCTGAGACTAGGTTGAGGGAACATTCACACTATCACCCCATATATTCTCGTCATACTATAGGCCCCTACTAGTATTATAAAGGAAAACAAAACAAGAGGAAAAAGGCAGGCAGGCAAGGGAGGGATGAGGGAAGACAGGAGAAAGGAGAGAAAATGCTCAAGAATGAAAAATAAGGAAATAAAACTCATTTATGTGATGGTACATTTAAAAATCTAAAATTATAAACAGTTCAATTATTAAGAGACTTCAGTGATGTCTTTACATAGGACAATATAAAAAAATTGAAGATATTTATATGTACCACCAATTAGAAAATGAAACTAAAAACTGACATTTGAAATAGAATCAAAACATCAAAAACCAAAGAAATAGGACAAAACATGTAAAATTTCTCAACAAAAATATATCTCAAAATAAAATATTTGGGGAAGTATTAAAATGGCCTAGAAAACTGAGAGGTTATGTCAAGTTTTTGGATGGAAAGATTCACTATTTATAGGTTTCAATTTTCTGCAAATTGATGTCCCTATTTAATGCAAATCCTGTACAAATTCCATCAGATATCTCATTTTTTTAAAAATGGACAATAGGTTTTAATGTTAATGAAAATGTAAAGAGTCACAAATAACCAAATTTTGAAGAAAAAGTCTTACATTGTTACCTTAACTGAAGGAGTGTGGTATTGGCACTTAGACAGTTAAACCAAGGGAGCAAAAAGTAAAATCCAGAAATGGATTTTTACCTACACCAACACTTGACTAGGGCAAAGATGACATAGCATTATGGAGAAAGGATGGCCTCTCTGATAAATAATTCTGGGTTAATGGCATGTTCAGAAGAAAAAAATGTTTCTTGCACAATTCACACCACCCACAAAAATCACTTCTAGATGGATTTATAGATATAAATTTGTGAGAGAAAATATAGTTTCTGGAAGATAAGAAAATAGCTTTACAGTTTATTAGAAGTCAAAGACTTCTTTGATAGGACACAAAATGCACTATTAGATAATTATTGATAAATTGTATTACATTAGAATTTTATGAATTACATAAAGTTATATTTAAAAGTATATAAAAATTAAAAAGCTCAGTTTATTAAAGATATTCATTCAAAGGCAGATAGTTAAATAAGGGAGAGAAAATATTTGCAGTACAGACAACTGGTAAAGGATTATGTTCAGAATATTTTTTGAAACCTTATACATTAAGAAAAAGACAATGTAGTAAAAAAAAAATAGGCAAGACTTCAGTCATCTCATTAAGTAAGCTACTGAAATGTCTGTTAATCACATAAGAAGGTGTTCTACCTCAGTTATCAGGAACATGTGATTTAAAGCCACAATGTATTGATGATCTGTTTATTGATGTGGGTGGTGATTACAAATATGTGTTCATTTTGTGAAAATTCAAATGGTATGTTTATGATTTGTGCACTTTATATATTTCAACAGAAATGTTTATTTCTACAATGGATAAGTGGGTGTAGTGATTGGGGTATTTGGCTGATAGAAGGTGGGAGAAAAAAGGTTGGATTGGTACTTAACCTCATATTTGCCATACTAGTCCCTTTTCCCATCCTTACTTGTTTCTCTTTAACACACTATTTATGTTGGAAGTGTTTCAGCAGGAGTGTCGGCTATGGCAATTGGGATCAGAGTTAAAGAAGCAGAATGCAGTTTACTTCCCTTTTCCACCCATTGCCTTTCATTTCAATTCTATGTTCCCTTCTGCATAATTAATACTAGAACAGAAGGAACTGGAGGATTCCAAGTGGGAGCTTAGAGTAGAAACACAAAACTTTTACTCTGTCCAAACCTCATCAATTATTCTTGCTGCTAGATGAACATTGGGAAAGATAAGAAACAGGGTTTTGATTTGAGGAGCCACAAGCCATTACAGGATCCACTGATAAGAAGGGGGAAAGCTAGCAAATACCTGGTCGTGGCAGTAAGGAAATGAAACACCTGTGAACACATCTGGGTTGTACATACTGGAAACAGGACAGCCCAATACTGAAGATCATGGGCATCAGAGACAAATAGACTGGTATATTAGTAAATCATGTATATTAGTAAATTACTATGTGATTTCAGACAAGTTACTTATTTTATTCTTCCTAAGCCTCCGTTTTCTCATCCTTAGTTTGTGTCAAATACCAATGTTTATTTCATAAAATTGTTGTGATTAAACAAAACATATTCACAGAGAAAGCTTAATGGTACCTATTGCAGACTAGGTTCTCAGCTCATATTTACTATTAATAGGACAATGATGATAATATTAGTGTTTCAGAAACCTGTATCTTTTTTTGGAGATTAATCCCTTCTCAGTTGCTTCATTTGCAAATATTTTCTCCTATTCTGAGAGCTGTCTTTTCGTTTTGTTTATGGTTTCCTTTGCTGCGCAAAAGCTTTTAGGTTTAATTAGGTCCCGTTTCTTTGTTTTTATTTTCATTAGGAGGTGGATCTAAAAAGATCTTGCTGTGTTTTATGTCAAAGAGTGTTGTATGTTTTCCTTCAAGAGTTAGTATCCAGCCTTACATTTAGTTCTTTAATCCATTTTGAGTTTAGTTTATATGTGGTGCTAGGAGATGTTTTCATTTCATTTGTTTACATGTAGCTGTCCAGTTTTCCCAGCACCACTTATTGAAGAGACTGTCTTTTCTCCATTGCATATTCTTGTCCCCTTTGTCATAAACTAGGTGACCACAGGTAAATAAGTTTATCTCTGGACTTTACACTGATGTGTATTTCTGTGTTTGTGCCAGTACCATATGGGTTTGATTATTAATTTCCAAAATATACAAACAGTTCATGCAGTTCAAAATAAAAAAAAAATCAAAAAATGAGTGAAAGATCTAAATAGACATTTCTCCAAAGAAGACATACAGATAGACAAAAACCACAGGAAAAGATGCTCAGCCTCATTAACTACTAGAAAAATGCAAATCAAAACTACAATGAGGTATCACTTCACACTGGTCAGAATGGTCATCATCAAAAAATCTATATACCATAAATGCTGGAGAGGGTGTGGAGAAAAGGAACCCACCAGCACTGTTGGCTGGGAATGTAAACTGATACAGCCACTAGGGAAAACAGTATGGTGATTACTTTAAAACCTAAAATAGAGCTATCCTATGCCCCAGAAATCCCACTCCTGTCCATATAAATGTAGAAAACCATAAGTCACAAAAAGATACATTCAACCCAATATTCATTGCAACACTATTTACAATAACCAGGACACCGATGCAAACTAAATGTCCACGAACAGAGGAATGGATAAGATATGGTACATACATACAATAGACGATTACTGAGTCATAAAAAAGAAAGAAATACTGCCATTTGCAGCAACGTGAAAGGGCCTAGAGATTGTCATACTGAGTGAAGTCAGAGAAAGACAAATCCTGTGTGATAGCACTTACATGTGGAATCTAAAAAAAGGATACAAATGAACTTTTCTACAAAATAGAAACAGAGTTACAGATGTAGAAAACAATTTTATGGATTCTGGGTGGTGGGGGCGGAATGGAGGGAGGGATAAATTGGGGTATTGGGGTTGACATATATAATAAACACTACTGTATATAAAATAGATAACTATTAAGGACCTACTATCTGTAATGCAGGAGACCCAGGTTCAATCCCTGGGTCAGGAAGATCCCCTGGAAAAGGAAATGGCAACCCTCTCCAGTATGCTTACCTGGGAAATTCCATGGACAGAGGAGCCTGGTGGGCTGTAGACCATGGAGTCAGAAAAGAGTTGGATACAACTTAGTGACTAAACACAAACACGCACACACATATATAACCGACTCACTTTTCTATACATCAGAAACCAACACAGTATTGTAACTCAACCATATTCCAATAAAATTTAAGTAAAAAGAAACCTGTATCAACAGTCTTCCATCTTAAGACCCTTTTCAGGTAATGTAGCTCTAAGGCCAGCAATG
Organism: Dama dama; assembly: GCF_033118175.1. Lineage (NCBI taxonomy): Eukaryota > Metazoa > Chordata > Mammalia > Artiodactyla > Cervidae > Dama > Dama dama. The sequence continues at coordinate 27,151,266 of NC_083697.1, read as the reverse complement.
TCTTCTTGGTTAAAAATAATTTTCAGTCTCACCTAATAGAGTTCTCTTCATTAGAACTATATATTCATGGGTTTCATAAAATATAACCTGTTCCAGGCATTCAGTAATAGGACAATTCCACTGATGGTAACTAATACTTCACCATTTAACACATCAAAGGCTTTATCAAAAGCCTGCCTGATCCCCTGCATTTTGACATCATTGCGTATGCTGTAGTATTTCTTCTACCAGGCACTAAATTAAGCATTGATAATTCAGAGTTAAAAGATAAATTTGGTGTTCTCTGGTGAGATAGATAAACTAAGCCATGAATTCAATAGTGGATGATAATGTCTTAAGATAGACAAAAGCACACAGGAAGAATAACCATAATTGACTAGCTGGATTTGGCAGAAGAATATTAAGGAAGGATGCCTGGAAAATGTGATGGCCAAGCTGAGTTTCAATAGATGAGCAGGAATCGGCCACATTAGTACAAGGAGAGAGACTTTCTAGGGAGCTTGTGTGGAGGCAAAGTGGTATGGAAGAACATGTTGCATTTGGGAAATGCAAGTATTTCAACAAGGCAAGCTGCTTGCATTTTGCATGATGGATGCTTTAATTTTTTCAGATTTAATGTTTTACATCCAAAGTATTATGTGTCCATTTGTACAGTTAAAACTACATATGCTCTTATTGACCTATCATCAATAAAAGAGAGAGTTGATAGCATATACATGATTTATGAGGCAAAACTAAATTCCATTGTGAGCAGGAAGTGTAATGTTTTTCAGCCTTACTTTTGAATTTTGCCTGGTAACCACACGCCTAATCAGCTGAGATACCTTGGGAGGCTAGGTGAGGAATATTTATATTGCACTTTAGGAAATGCAGCAATTAGTTTTTAGGCCCAGTCTGACAAGGTGGTATCATAGAAAACTTAATTCTGTCCTCCACAAAAATGATACTATTAGGAGAGTCAAGGAGCAGACCTAGGCTATGTTATTTCTGTCATTTTCTTGTTCTGTGACTCATTTTCATAAACAAGCAGCAATTTCATCTTGGGAAACTTTGAGTGATTTTAGGTACAAAACCCATAGACTACCGCCTGTTTTATTCTATGCATTCAAGGATTACGTGAACACCATCTAGAAAGTAATAAACTTTATTCCATTCAAACACCATTCAGCTGGAGTAATTCCTACCTGTTTTTCAAATCTGAGCAACTGAATCCTAAGTATAATTCTTAGTGTGAGTTTACCCAATTTAAAAACTCTGTTTACATACCTACATTTTAGACCCCCTTTGCAGGATGTTTTACCTTAAATCCTTAAAATTATACTTGAGAATGAATAGTTCCACTACACAGAATACAAACTATAAAAACTATATGCAACTTTGGAGTAGAAAATGGCAACCCACTCCAGTATTCTTGCTTGAAAAATCCCATAGACAGAGGAGCCTGGTGGGCTACAGTCTATGGGGTCACAAAGAGTCGGACACGACTGAGCATCCATGCATATACAACTTATCAGGATTGAGAGATTTTCAAAAATTACTTAGCTAGATTTTCAAGAACTATGGCTAGTATGCAGAGTGATTCTGCATTAACTTCCAGACCATCTGTATTAGAGAACTGTGTCTCTAAACCAGTCTTGTCTGAATGCTTACATCCTGAGTCTGTTTGTATATGCCATGCCAAACTCTACCGAGCGGTGCCTAATTTCAGTCACTCCAGTGATCAGATCCCAAACTTCAGTTTCACCAACAGTGTTTCTCTAGTTCTATGCCTGGTCCGTGTCATTCTGAAATATAAGGTGTACTTTATTTCAATATGTTCTGTGAAATGCCAACTGTAGCTGCTTATTTCCTAGGGATGCACCCCTTGTGCATTTTCTAATCTGTTCTATGGCATTGAGTATGTGTTTATATAAGCACCTGATTTTTGGCAGAGAGACAGTACCAGATTGGCAGTATAGCACCTGAAAATAGCTCCTCTCTGTCAAAAATTTTGGACTCCATGATGCTTCGTATGTAACACTATCAAAGATACATTTTCATTACCATCTCTTCTCACTCCAAACTCTACCATGTAATAATTCAAAGTTTTAATGTCTAAACTTTCTTGCCTGCTAAGCAGAATTCACTATACCTGTATAAACTCTGTATTTACTAATTGAAGATAAAGCAGGTAAACACCGTATCTCATAAGAAAATTATATAAATCAATAAAAACTTTAAATTGCAAAGTTGCCCAAATTAGAACAAAATGGATATGTTATAAATCTACTAAGACATTTTGTATAGTTTACTTCAGCAACTTTGAGAAAGGTGAATGTGCATGAATTGTGTATTAAGGATGTTTGATTTTTTTATTCCATTAGTGAAATCTGTGACTTATATTATCCTAATTATAGCCCTAATCTACATTTGGACTGTCAAAATATCTTTCTTATTTCATCACACAGGACAAATGGAAACAATGGTTTTTTATGAGTTTGTGGACAGAAAATGGAAGGTGTTTATTTTGTTTTAAAATGGAAAGGAAGCCTTTTAACACTGTAAATCCCTTTAAGCCTAGTGAGGATAATTTGCGTTGTTTACTTTTATTGCCCTGAACAACAGTATTTCTGTTTAGCCTCTATTTCTTTTTTTTTTTTTCATTTATTTTTATTAGTTGGAGGCTAATTACTTCACAATAGCCTTTATTTCTTATTCACTGTCACCTTATCTCTTTTGATTAAAAAATTTATAAGAATTTATAAATGACAACCATATAGTATTAAAAACAATTGCCCAAAAAATGCCCAATTAACATTTGTATCTCTAGTCAGTTTTAAGTATGCACAATGATAACTGTTCTCTACATAACAAAATCATAAGGTTCATCCCTTTTAAGACCCTCTGCAAAATGCAAATGTATTAATAATATATTTATATGCCCTCTATTTTGCTATGATTCTTTTTTGGGGGGATACATACTTTATACTGCTTAAATCCTGCATGTGTGGACATAAACCAGAATAAAAGGAGGGAGAAGATATAAATTTAGATAGCTGATCCTTTAGTCTGGAGCAAAAGGCCACTTGCATGTCTTTTCAGGAAGGCAGCAAGAGCTAGGCCACAAAATCTGATCCACAGCCATACCCCTACCCTGAACGTGAACTACTAAAGTAGGTTCAGGGAATGAACAGAACATGTCTATATTTTGCTTTCAAATCACAAATTTTGCTATTTTATAGTTACAGAGGTAATCAGTACAGCTGACTATACCTTCAGGAAGGGTGGCATAAAGTGTTTAAAAAATCACTTTCTAGTATCTATTAATGTCTGTAAGAATACTTATGAAGAAACGGGAAGAAACTTACCTTTCCTTCCTTCCTCAAGAACTGGCTCATGGAGAAAAGGTAAAATATATAACTTGGAGTGTTCTGAAAATCTTTCTACTCTGGCCAAACAAACAATAAATAAGTCTGGTAATATAGTTTTCACTTTAGGGCTTCTTTAACTCTTAAGAGCCTCTTATTAACAGCACACTTTCTTTTATCTTAGTTTTCTATGACTAGCCTTCTTTCTTATTCTAACTTCAAGTTTATAGAACAAACCAACAAAAATCTTGGAGTAAATCCCTGAAGCAAGGCCCTCTCTACTTTAGGAGATAAGTCTCTCTGACCAGCTTGGGGAGAGTTGATGGCCAGACCTACTTCTCCATCCAACCTCAGCCCTTGGTCTTTCCAGTCTGGCACCCAGGCATGTGCATATGCCTGCTTGATCCAATTCCATTCACACCTATGGCAATAGCCACTCCAAGACCAAAGAATATGGTACATACTGGACCAGGTCTTGAAGAAAGGAGTCTCATGGGACCTGGAAGATGACTTGGATTGAGCATGAAAGTCTGAGCATGAAAGTCCTGGGTCCTGTGTAGTGGGATGTGATCAAAAAAGCAGTGCTCACAGCAAAGGAAACCATATGTAAGACAAAAAGTCACCTTATACAGAACAGGAGAAAATATTTGCAAATCATGCAAACAAAAAGGGCTTAATCTCCGAAATATACAAACAAGTCATACAACTCAACAATAACAAAACAACCCAATCAAAAACTAGGCAGAAGACCTAAAATATCCAGAGGAATGGATAAAGACATTTCTCCAAATAAATACAAATAGCCAGTAGGCACGTGAAAAGATGCACGACATTGCTAATTATTAGAGAAATGCAAATCAAAACTACAATGAGGTACCACCTCACATTGGTCAGAACAGCCATCATTAAAATAATCTACAAATAACAAATGCTGGAAAGGGTGAAGAGGAGACCCTCCTACACTGTTGGTGGGGATGTAAACTGGTGCAGTCATTATAGAGAAGAGTATGGAGGTTCCTCAGAAAAGTAAAAGTAGAATTACTATATGATCCAGTAATCCCACTCCTGGGCATATATCCAGACAGAACTGTTAATTCAAAAAGATACGTGCACCTGTATGTTCATAGCAGTACTATTTACAATAGCCAAGACATGGAAACACCCTAAAGGTTCATCAGCAGAGGGATGGATAAAGAAAATGTGGTGTGTGTATAGACACACACATGCATACATACATACAATGGAATACTACTCAGCCATGAAAAAGAATGAAATCATGCCATTTGCAGCAACATGGATGCAACTAGAGATTGTCATACTAAGTGACGTAAGCCAGGAAGAAAATGACAAATACCATAAGACATCACTTACTTATGGAATCTAAAACATGACACAAAGGAACCTATCTATGAAAGAGACTCGCAAAGACAGAGAACAGACGTGCATTTGCCATGTGGGAGGAGTTGAAGTGAGGCATGGAGTGGGAGGTTGGGGTTAGCAGAGATAAGCAACTATATATAGACTACATGACAACAAGGCCCTACTGTACAGCCCAGGGAACTATATCCAATATCCTGCGATAAACCATAGTGGAAAAGAATATGAAAAAAAAAGAATGTAGATATATGTATAACTGAGTCACTTAGCTGACAGCAGAAATGAACATGACGTTGTAAATCAACTACACTTCAGTTTTTAAAAAAAGGAGTGAAAACACATACAGAAAGAAAGTAGTGGACGGGTGTAAGTGAGCACATCCTCCTGGCCTCAGGGGCTCTGATCCCCTAGGTGAGGCCAGCAGAGGAGCAGAGTGAGGCCCTCTAAGTGCAGGGCTCAGGGCTGGGCCCCAGTGTCCCAGGTCACAAGGTATTATTCAGGAGAAGCCTACTGGATACACATTAGAGAATAATCAATATTGCAAATAGGATTATTCCCAGCTATGAAGGACATCACCAGGCAGGCCATATTTAATTATAAATGTGGACTCAGAAAGGCAAATATGTATTTCATAAGCAATCATAAGCTAACGAAAAAAATTTAGTAAGACAGTCAAATAAAAAAGTGATCCTTTCATGAGAATGAAAGTGCTCTGAGAATTTTTAAGCTAGTATTTACTCACTCTGTGACTATTTTATAGCTTATCTATTATGTCTCAAATGCTGTCCTAGGTACTAGAGATACAGCAAAGAAGAAATGTGACCAAGTTCCTGGCCCCATGCAGTTTACATTCTAATGGGAAAGACAAACTCTTAAAAAGTATTTTTAAATTAATTGTGTGTAAAATTGAAGTAATTAGAAATATTGGTAAGTAACAGTGAGATGAGGTTGGAGGTAAGAGTGTTCAAAACCTGGTAGACCATGGTAAAGATATAGGTTTTATTCCAGGAGAGATAAGTCATTAAAGGATTTTAGGCAGGAACGTTTCATGATGAGCTTCACATTTTTGAAAAGACTGCCTTGGCAGTAAGGGGAGAGAGGCAGGGCGGCAGAGGGAGACAGGAGGCTATAGTATACTTCTTGCAGAATGAGAGTCAAGAATGTCATCATAGATACTAGAACACAACAATCTATTCAAGAGTCTTACTAAGACAACACAGCACATTTTTGGATGTTGCCATTTGAAGTTCAGATCTTGAGCATCCCTGTGAGCATTTCGGAATTGTGTTGGTACACTGTTTGTGGGAAGAAAGGCCAAGAACAAGTTAGCCTTCCTTTTCAGCCTCTGCCAATATGGCTTGTCAGCTGGGAAAGTGACAGGATTAAAGGGGTACAACCAAGCAAGTTGAACAGATTTAAACCAAGCCTCTGTGTAAAGAATTCCTAGGATTGCACTTTCAATCCCACCTAAAATAAGTGCTTTGGGACACAGATTTCAACCAAATAAACAGAGAAAGCTAGGATGAGAAGAACAATACCCAAAGTCGAATGTGCATGTTGTTTCAGGTCTAGCTGATGCCAAGGCCCCTTAATTTTTTAATGCTTCAACACCCATCCCTCTCACCATCTCTCTTTATTCGCCTTCCTGCCCTTTTTTCCGCCCCTGAATCTGTGATGTTGTCTGTTTTAGCCTGGTGCACCTTGGGTCACTGCTTCGGTTTCACTAGAGCTCTTTGCAAAGTACTTTGGCTTTTCCATGAAATCCCCACCTGGGCCTTCTCTTTTCTCTTTTCTTCTATTTAAATACAGACATCGCTGTTAAATTGTTTGTTAATTCAATTAGAGGCAGTAAATGAAGCCCAGGAAACAAACTACAAGCTGCCTGTTTCATCAAAGTCTTCTGATAGCTTTCTCAACTCTGGAAAAGTGTCAGCTTCAACCAAGTGTGCTGCTACACGTACAAAAGGGTAACACCACAGCAGCTATCTGAGAATGTGACAGTGAAAAAATACCACTTCCAGTTACTGGGGAAAATAATTATTAACCCCATAACCACCATCGACAGCATAATACACTATGGGCGATACGGCAGTAAATGATCTGGTGTCTGCTCTCATCCCTCATGCCCTGAGAACACGGCCTCATTAATTCCAGAAGGCCCCATTAAAAGCGTTGCAATGCTCCGCAACCTTGTTTTCTCACCCATTAACCGCAGCGCCCTGACCACAAGATGGTCTTTTTCATGTAGGATCACACGACACCACTCTGACATGCCCAAACATAGCTCACGTAGTATAATAAGAAACTGCTGGCTTTGGCCAAACGAGACTTTGCTGCCTCCAGCCTAAGTGACGCTGCATCTTGTCACTGGAGAGTTATGATCTATTTGGGGAACAAACAAAAAAAAAGTACTTGCATGAAATAATCACTGAACAATCCCAGGCAACATAAAAATAAGATCTCTTTGTCCGTTAATTTAGGCTATGAGATGGATGTCTCAAATAACCTTTTATTCTTGCTAGGCTCATCACACACTGCTAATCAAGTTGAAACATTTCAAAGACTATTTTATTCCTTTAGGTCAAGTCCCCATTTTTTTTTCCCTTGAGAAAAGTCTAGACAGATGTTGGCTAGCAAAGCTCTCAGGACAGTTGGAGGCCAGACCTGCATTACTCGATATGCTGTTCTTCCAAAAACAACCTTGATTCACCATGGGTAAGTGGACACAAACGCAACTAGCTTGGGAAGTGAAATTTTGAAATTAGGTATGATCATTGCCAATAAATTTTTGGCAGCTTAATTCCTAACATAACCCTTTCATAAAGCATCATTCACAAAGATGCTATAGACAGAGATGCAAAGGGAGGCATAGATATAGATGCATAGATATGAATTAGATACAGATATAGGTGCTTGCTCAGTCTGATGTGAAGAGCCGACTCATTGGAAGAGACCCTGCTGCTGGGAAAGATTGAGGGCAGGAGGAGAAGGGGGCAACCGAGGATGAGATGGTTGGATGACATCATCAACTCAATGGACATGGGTTTGAGTAAACTTCAGGAGATAGTGAAGGAGCCTGGTGTGCTGCAGTCCATGGTGTTGCAAAGAGTCAGAGATAACTGAGTGACTGAACAACAAAAATAGGTGCTTACCCAGCAGGCAAAGCTCTCAAGCTTCAAGAGGGAACAGAAGAGACATTTCCTGCCAATTCTGTGAGGGGAAAAGACATTAAGTAATGCACATGCAATTAAATATGTAATTAATATTATATGTGCCTTGAAGAAGAAATTCAGGTGCATTGAAAACATATATTGGTGTTTGATCTAGTCTTGGGGACCCAAATTAGCTGTACGGATTGAGCTTTGGCACCGATCAATTAACTTCTCATCATTTCCCTGAAGTGTTCTGCCTCCCTGCCTGGCGATGGCTCCTATAACTGACATACTGGCGACAGAGGCACTTGGCCAGTCCTCTGTAGGACTTTCTCACACCATCTTCTGAACAACTGTGTGAGACTGGTCACCAAAGCAAATACAATCAAGGCCATGGGCCTCATGCTGCGCGTTATTAATTTACCTGACTTGGAAGGATGAGCAGAGACCTCACAAGTTATCCATCATGATAAGGACACTCACCCCTACATAGCTCTGTCCATCTCCTAAAATCTGCCCCAATCTTCCTCTCCTCTGTACCACCCTGGATCCCCGCCTGTTGCCTTCTAGAACCAAGTCAGTTACCAGCTAAGCCCTGTACATTTAATTAGCCTCTGCTGAGCATCCTGACTACTCTTTTGCTCTCACTGAAACGTGACCCTCCCCGGGTCACAACTTTCTCTGAAGCCTTCTCAAGTGGCGGCTCTTTTCTCTCCAACAACTTATGTCTTGCTGGACTTTGCTCTTTATTGCTGATACCTGGATGCTCCCTGATAAATACATGCCTACACAGACACACACACACACACACGCACACACACTCTGAAACTTGCACCTCTCAAGTGTATTCCACAAGCTAATAACACTTACATATTGATTATTCTTTGCCAGACATTGATCTGACTTAACCCTCACAACAAAGCTTGAGTGACGTATATTGCTTCCTTAGTTTATAGGTGCATTTGAGCTGACTGGGCCGTTCAGTTAGTAGCCCACAGTCAAACAGCTAGAAAATGTGAGAGCCAGGATTTGAACCCCAGCTGTTGGACTCCAGGGTCCATTCTCTTAATAACTCTGTCGTGTTTCCTCCCATCGTTTGGTGCCATTATCTTCATCTTTCCAGCCACTGCCTCTCATTCGGTGAGGATTTTAACTCTTAGCTCATTGGTTTTTTTCCCTCCCATTGCTGGTGATTGCAGTAGATACAGGAAAGACCCCTTCAGTATCCAGGCCTCATAGTTCCTTAATGCCATTCCCTCTGCCATGTACCTCCTTGAGTTCCCACTAGATCTTGTCATTACCAATAATTGCCCCATCTTCCAAATCTCTTTCAAATGTCCCACAGTGTGATCTGTAGCTCTCGTATTTCCACTTCAGAGCTCTAGGACCTCCACTGCCTCATTTTCCTATCACACCTTCTCCCTACTTTCTCCTGATCTGCTTGGATCCCTTGCATTGTTATTACAATTGCTCCATTGCATATATCCTCTGTTTCCTTGGCCTTTTCTTCCTCAATCTTTCTTGCTTGACCAATTTTCATCCCAGGTGAATCTAGTTCTTCCCTTATAAGCCTGTGCAGTTGAACCCGAAGGGAAAAAACAAATGCAGTCAGGCTTACTTTAAATTTATGAAGGCAAACCTCAGCACTGTCTAGTCATTCTACATTTTACTAATCAGTTCTACCAATTCAGGATAGCGATTTCATTGACTCTCCTCCCTCCACAAACCTGATGTTTCACCTACTTCATCCTGCATAGGTGATAATCTTGCTGTTTGTTTCCTGAGCAGTAAGAATCTATAAAAAGAACCATCTTCATCCCATCATTTGCAAACCTCTAGCCTGCCTGCATCGCGGCATACTACTGTTTCTAATCCTTTCAAAAGACATGGCAATCTAAGCCCACCTCCAACCACATTTTTTCTATTTCACAACATAATTAACTCAGTATCATTTAGAAATACAACTATGTTGCCTAAAAATTTAAACAAAATAAAACCAAATGAACCTATATCCAATTTATTTTTTTTTTCAATTTTCAGCTTAGTTACTGTTTTCCTCTGAGGATCTCTCCCAGTAGTTAAAAGTAATTGTACACCTATCAACACAATTGATCACAAGAATAAGTAACAGATGTAACGTCTTCACTTTCTTATTGGATTCCATAATGATTCTGCATTTCTCAGCATATTGAGCTTCTAAATTATTAATCATGTACCTAGTCCAAAACCACATCCGTAACATACAACATATAATACAGAGAGCAAAAACTATACCGTGGTGTCCAGTGTTTCTGGTGGTAAGACAAACCAGAAGAGGAAAGCTTGAGCAGTCCATATATGTCACCCAAGGTTAAAAGATGAAAACAGCATTTAGGAATTCTTGTAAAGGGAACTTAAGCAAACTTTTGTGTGTTTACCTTTTGAATAGTTGGCTCTGATCAATAATGATTTGTTTCATTTATCCATCCATTTCTTACAGGAGGCATTAGTGTAGTTCTTCTAGAATAATGGTTCATGGCTGTTTAAATTAATATTAACACCAGTGTGTGATCAGACCACCCAAGATGGCTGTTGGCTTGCTCTCTGTACATCACCTGCCCGACCTTCACTTTCAGCTTCACCCCACGCACTAACCTCTTCAATGTAGAGCCTAATCAGCTAATACCTACGCAGTTACCCCCACTACCCAGTGATTGCTTTAGTCTTTAGGCCAGAGTGATAGTTTAACTAAGGGAAGACTCTGCCCAGAGTGAAGGCACTTAGCCTGGGGGTCTAGAAGGGCCCTTTCCCCTCTGCGGGTTTCTCTGGTAACTAATGAGTCAAATGGATGTAAGTCCTCTTATAACTAGAAATGCCCCTTCCCTCTGGGAGGGAAGATTGCTGCTCTGCCCATCCAGCCTGCCTGCCTTCTGCAGCTGCTGGAGTGGTGTCACTCCCGGACCCTTGTGCATCTGACACGTGAGATCTCCTTTCAACTAAACTATTGATTTCTCTGTTGATGACTCTGGGCTCTTTTCACAGTCTTGAGGCTGAGCAAGTACAGAGCTTGCAGGCCTGTGTGGTATAGCCCAACAAATAGCTTTATAGTTCAGTATTCAAATAAAATACTTGTTTTAAACACTCAATCTTAGCCATGTCAAAGTATCGGAGAGATGGATGAGACACCTTGACTGAAGTAACTTTGGTTACTTAGGTTGGAAAACTTGGTATCAATGTTTATTATTTTTCCTTTTCACCTCTCATTACATCAACAGACTGGACTCCTGCTAGTGTAGGCTGTGTTGTCCTTAGGAGGCTTACATGAAACATTGTGTACTTGGGGAGATATGACATATACATAAAAGCTCAGATGAATGCCTTGAGATTATTTACACTAAGTGGCAAATAAGTGTATTCCAAATGGACGGATCTGGCATGAGTTATTCATGTGCCATCAGTTGTCAAACTCCTTTCCCTTTATTCTTCAAAACATCTTATATACAAGTTTAAATCTTATTTTAATCTTTTAATTACCCGTGTCTTGACTTATCAATCACACAAAGATGACTACAGCCATTTCCTAGCAAGCCTCTTTATCTTCCAATTCATGCTAACATTCCCTGCTAATAAACACCTCACAAATCATTGTTTTTGTTACTCCATGTTCCCTAGATCAGGGAAGCACCCTAGATCTCCCTACTTCAAAAATTATGTAGTCTTAGTTACTTTTCTTGAGGCTTCAGTTCAGTCACTCAGTCGTGTTCGACTCTTTGCGACCCCATGAATCACAGCACGCCAGGCCTCCCTGTCCATCACCAACTCCCGGAGTTTACTCAAACTCATGTCCAATGAGTCGGTGATGACATCCAGCCATCTCATCCTCTGTCGTCCCCTTCTCCTCCTGCCCCCAATCCCTCCCAGCATCAGAGTCTTTTCCAATGAGTCAACTCTTCACGTGAGGTGGCCAAAGTACTGGAGTTTCAGCTTTAGCATCAGTCCTTCCAATGAACACCCAGGACTGATCTCCTTTAGGATGGACTAGGACATGTCAAAATCTGGTCACATGCTTATTTCCCATGAGGTCCCCCCCCCCTCAGTCTAAAGAGGTCAGTATCCTCATAGCATGTGAAAGCCTGTGGTTTCTGAGCCTTCATAACTGTCTTTTTCCTCACCTAACCAGCATTCTTCACCACTTCTGCTTCTTAAATTTCAGCCTGTCCTTCAAGGCCCAGCCAAGACCCACTATCTCAGTGTTAGTTTCCCACACCTCACCCGTTGCCTCCCCTCTTTTCTTTGCTCCTGTGACACCGTGGCATGTACTACATAGGTGAGTGCATGGCCACCAACTTACTGACAAGCTCATTCATCCATTTTGACTCTCCCAATTATTAATTCTTAAGAGGCAGAAGCTGTGTTTTATACAGATTTCATAGCACCTGTCCAGTAGTGAATGCATACCAGCAATTTATTAGACACTTAGAATGTTTATAAACTCTCCCTTTGCTGGTTTATATTTCCTAATATATATACATATATTTAAATAAATTAGTATAAAAACCTTGATCTTTTCTTTAATATAAATTCAATATATTATTACACACGAGTGTGCATGTAGTATAGAACCTCTATTTAAAGGATGTTTCTGGAACTCGAAAGAATCTAACAGGTATTTGAAGTGATACTTTCTCTTCTTGTTTTTCTGTACTGAGAATCTCAGCAGTATCCTGAATTCAGCACTAAGAGCAAAAACTTAGGGAAGTTTACTGGCCTCTGGATAACACCAAACATACTACACTGAGAACTTATTTACTTTGTGTCTTAGACAAAGCCAGACAAGTAAGATTTTCTCTATCATCGTGCCTAGCACAAGCCTGGGGGTGCAAGTGCTCAATAACTTCTTGCTAATTGATTGAATTTTTGATAATTCATGCCATAGAAGTTTCCATTTCTGAAATATGCTCATAATATCTTCAGGAATTAGATCTAGATGGTATTTCCCAAGGCAATCCCTCATTCTAACTTCGAGAAGTGATGTGATTAATGGGAAAGTGATATTCTCATTTCCCATTTTTAGATTTTACCATTACCTTGAGAGGTAGCAGGTCAAGAGTCTTGCTGTCACACTGCCAGTAGTTTTCTTGGTATGGCAAAAAGTTGTAGACCTAGAAACAGTTTTAGAAACTCTGTATTTTAACCCATTCATTCTTCAGGTGAGAATACAGATTCAGAGAAAACTTCAGGTGATACAGGAAAACCAAGGAAGGAATTAAGGTCTGTTGATCGAGCAACTTCCTCATCTTCATATAAATAACAAAGGACAGAAAAATGCCATCAAATCCTGGGGCTTAATAGAATTTACAGATGCAGGTTTGAAAATCAGTTACCTAAGAGATCTTAAAGTTCATCTCAAAAGCAATACAAAGTGAAATTAAAAACACTGTGCGTCCTTTGGTTAGCTGCAAAATCCCAAAGTTGCACCTGCTTAAAACAACAGTGAATTCAAGCTAAGAGTGTTTTAACAGAGGAACAGTTCACAATTCTTGTCTTAGCACTTCCAATAATTAGCAAACAACTCTTTCAATGATGGGATGCCTCCCTCTAAAAATTAGGAACATTCTTTGAAAGGATAACTCTCAGTGTCTTATATGGAGTCAAAATTTGCCTTCTCACAACTCTGAAGCAATAGTCCTAGCCTTAAATTCTCTAACAGTACCAACAATCCACTCTCCCTTCCTTGGGGCAGATGTTTCTAAACAACACATAGGACCCTTAAGATTCCCTCTTCTCCACTTCTTTTAAACTTGCTTCTTATGGAATGGCCTCCCTCTCTTCTGAAAATAATCTTAGCATTTTGCCCTTGGATTTGTTAGAATGATTTCTGTTAAAGGCTATTAAAAATAAATAAATAACAACAACTCAATATGGCTTAAAGAACAACTAACAACTCCAGCCTCAGGACAATTTAGGCATAGTTTGGTCAGAGCTCTGAGTCCATTTTCCATTGCCTTGCTCTTCTCTACCTTTATCCCTGCGTGTTTGTGAGCTTTCTTCTCAGACTGATGACGTCGCTCATAGTTGTTGGGTGCCTGCCAGCAGCAATTAGTGCTGCCTCATGCCTCATTCAGCAGGAGAGGCAGGTTGCTTCCCATTAACTGCTGGGAAAAAGAAAACACTGAGATTTACATCAATTGGCCACCCCCGAGCCAATCCCTAAAATCAGGCGGACTCCAAACACTGATAAGCTTAGGCCTGGATTAATTAAACCAATTACAGTGCAAAGGGGGAGATGGAATTTTCCTGATTGGCTTTCACTGGGCATAGCTTACCCTTGAAGCTGGACTGAGGTCAAGTCCACTCAAACCTTACTGCTGGTATCAACAAGGCAGGTGGAATGGACATTGAGGAAATAGCTGTATCTTCTGTCTACCGTGCATCTATCACTGTATGTGATACTGAAGATGAGTCTGACCAAAGTCCGAGTTCAGTGAAATATTCGTAATCAGTCTTATTGCTGCTCACCTCATTTTGGAAACTGTTCTTCTGTTAATACAGTGTTAGCTTGAATTCACTGTCATTTAAGCAGGTGCAACTTTGGGATTTTGCAGTTAATCAAAGGACCTACAGTGTTTCTAATTTCATTTTGCATTGCTTTTGAGATGAACTTTAAGCTCTCTTAGGTAACTGATTTTCAAACCTGCATTTCTATTGCTAAATCTCAAAGTCCTGATTTTTTATGTGTTCTAAGACCTTTTTTAAATTGTTTCTATCAGTCAATATATAAGCTGCCTTCTTCCAGACTGATGCTGCTTCAGTTGGATTAGATTTTTAAAAATGTGACCAAAACAAGGCCACGGACAAAGCCTGAGAAAGAAACCTCCCTGCAAACTAACACTAAATTACTAATTACACACAGTGTTCAACCAGTTACACATCCACCTACCTACTGGAATAGTTCTACACCAGTCCACAAAGACATCCTGAGTAATTTCATCAAAACCCTAAGTTAGATACAAATAGTGCAAACTCCCAACCTCCTGAAATCTCCCAGGCACCTCAGCCTATGGAAAACTAAATAAAACTAATTTGGCAAAAATGTTTTTATTACTTTCAAACTGAATCCTACAGGTAGTTACATTATTTTCCAAATATTCACAATTCCTTGTTAGAGTAATCAAGTCTAGAATGCTAAATAGTAAAGATTGACACTGCTGATCTAAGAGTTTCTAGAATCTTCCATTTTACCCCTGGAGAGAACTGGTACGACATTTGCTCAGATCACATCTCCTGGCACCACTCGCTTCCTCCATGATTTCTGCAGATTGCTGCCAATCACTCTGCGATTACATCTGTAAGTCCTTTCAACACCTTGGGATGTAATTTGTCTGTGGCTACAAACTAGAATTAATTTTAAATGTCTGGGTGGCTTTAGATAATCTATTTTTTTCTGGGACTGCAATTCACATTTAATGGTGTTTTTCTCTTCATGCTAGTTTGATGATAACTTTTCCATAATGACAAGGACAGATGCAAAAATAGGAGTGAAATGATTCTGCCTCCTGTCTGTATTTGCTAGCATCTCACCATCTTTTCTAAGCAGTGGGGAAATCTATTATATATTCATAATTATGATTCCTAGCCTTTACATAAGTCCTCTTCATTGGGAACACTCTTCTTGTACTCAACCTTATTGTTATCTTTTATTCATCCATCAGACTTTAGAGATAATCTCCCTGAGAAGACTTCATTGATCCTCCAAATCTAAAGTAAGCACCTCTCCTACATCCTGCATTTCTTCCTGTTACCCTTCTGTGAAATTTAGCACAGTATACTGTAACTCCCTGTTATCATAACAGCATTCCCCATTTAACTGTAAGATGTTAGAAGGTAAGGTCTTTACCTTATTATTTTTTTCCTACAGAGGTTTTTATAGTGCTTGGCACCTGAGTTACATAATATTAACAATTATTAATTTAAAATGTAAAGGTCCTTTCTGTTAATTTTAGTATTTTCCAATTCTTATATTTTTCCCAAGAATTTTTTTTTTTATGGTCACATTGCCATAAACAAGTTTCCTTGATGCTCAGAACTAAATCCAAGTTTTTCAGAGCTTTGCCCAATAAAAGGGTACTTGTTGGGCCTCTCTTTATCAAAAAAAAAAAGTTTCATATGGAAGGAGAAAGAAAAAAATCTACTATGCATATCTAGTCAATCAGAAAGCCATGACTTATTATAAATTCCTTTTTGAGGCATATGAAGTATATCCTTACAAATGGGAACAAATGAAAACAAAAGTAAGGTAACCATTTTTGCAAAGAGTAATATGAAACAAATCCTGGTTTAGAATTTTTTTTAAACACTTTTCAGACATTAAGACAAATCTAGTATTTCAAAACCTTGAAAACTACATTCTTTTAAACCAAATGTTCTTAGTAAATTTTACATAGTCTTTAGTTTTCCTCTTGTATCAAGGGTATTTCTTACTGATATACTTTTCTTACAACAATAAACGTTCTTAACTTATCCAATTTGTCACCTGTTTGCTAGTTTATAAAATTTTAAAGCTAATGGTATATACAAACCCAAATAATGATATTTCATATTTATAAGTGCATCCTGAGATGAATAAATAATGAAAACCCAGTCAGTTTCTATTAAAAGTGTAGGATCTGAATGTTTAAGAAGTCATCTACTAACAGGGAAGTGGAACAGTATTGACTTCATCTGATTTTATTAAAATTTAAGTAGATTTCAGTGAAGTGAAGTGAAAGTCGCTCAGTCGTGTCTGACTCTTTGCAACCCTATGGACTATACAGTCCATGGAATTCTCCAGGCCAGAATACTGGAGTCGGTAGCCTTTCCCTTCTCTAGGGAATCTTCCCAACCCAGGAATCGAACTCAGGTCTCCCACATTGCAGGCGGAATATCCTGTTTGGTCCCTTTTTTTTTTTTTTTTAAATCTGTTCAGCACTGGCGTGCAGTAGTTGTCTTGATTTATTGCCACAGATCACTTACTCCAGTATCTTTCAAGCCATCATTGGCTATATCTACATGCTGGCTGACAACTTGCCTGACTATATTTTTCAATTGTACTCATCAGTCAAAGGCAATTTACAAACAACTACAATTAACTGAGCTCAGAAGTAGGTTTCTGTGATTGGGGTTGAGAGAGAAAAACTGATGCTGACTAGAACAATTGAAAGTTATAGTACAAACTATTCTGCAGCATTTTTTTAAATTTATTTATTTATTTATTTAAATTGGAGGCTAATTACTTTACAATATTGTAGTGGTTTTTGCCATACATTGACATGAATCAGCCATGGGTATAAATGTGTTCCCCATCCTGAACTTCCCTCCCACCTCCCTCCCCAACACATCCCTCAGGGTCATCCCAGTGCACCAGCCCTGAGCACCCTGTCTCATGCATCGAACCTGGACTGGAGATCTATTTCACATATGATAATATACATGTTTCAATGCTATTCTCTCAGATCATCCCACCCTCGCCTTCTCCCAGAGTCCAAAAGTCTGTTCTTTACATCTTTGTCTCCTTTGCTGTCTCATATATAGGGGCATTGTTACCATCTTTCTAAATTCCATATATATGTGTTAATATACAGTCTTGGTGTTTTTCTTTCTGACTCACTTCACTCTGTATAACAGGCTCCAGTTTCATCCGCCTCATTAGAACTGATTCAAATGCATTCTTTTTAATAGCTAAGTAATATTCCATCGTGTATGTGTACCACAGCTTTCTTATCATTCGTCTGCTGATGGGCATCTAGGTTGCTTCCATGTCCCAGCTATTGTAAACAGCATCTGCAGCAATTCTTTAGCCAAGTATAATGACAGATCCCAAGAGAGGAGATAAGTCATCTTTAATTTTTTAAGTATTGTTAATATATTTACAACCCATTTTGTACCTAGTACTAATATAGCCATGAATTATCTGGACAACCTGGGGCAAATCAACCTCTCAATTTTTCCATTAGGCTCTTCCAAAATTGCAGTCTACCAAGTTTGTATTAGGGAGCCCATAAGTTATTTTTTACTATATAAAGCAAGCTCTTAGGAACCTTGTACATAACCATAGTAAAGATTTACATCCTTTACATCCAATATAGATTTCAGTCCTTTTCATTGTTTCTATTACACCTATGAATTCTTAAATTTTTTCACAAAGGATCTTTGTTTATTACTTTCATCATTTTTCATCACCTTGTAGCTTTGACCCTATTTTTAACTTTCCTTTAGCCGAAAATCTAAATTGATCTTTGCAGAAAACCAATAAAAATTTTATACATGGGTACAACCTAATATAAGCTCAATTTTACTTTAAACATTTGCCTCAACAATTTATTCATAATTATAGAATCTGAAGATGAAATGTAAGTCTTCCGTCCAGGACAAGAGGTTCTAATTAAATGAAGAAAATGTTGAAAGTTTTCTATCCCTCTTTTACTTAAGTCAAATTATTAGTCCTTTCTCATGTAAATGAAAAATTAAAAGTTTTCTTATTTTTAGAAGTTATGAATTAAAAAAAATTAGTGCTCCTTATTCTAACTTGATCCTAGATATGTTTCTGAATCCATAACTCTAGTCACTATTTGTATTATAGCTGAGTAGGTAATAGGCTCTAATTTTGTTGTAATTTACCTATATTCTCTGTTATAAGGCCTTCATTAAACTATTTTGTTTTTTTTTTCCTGAAATTCAGAATTTATTTCCTTATATGTCTGATTTTTTTTTTTTGCTACATTCTAGACTTTGTATTTGAAAAATTATTCTGAAAATATTTTGAAGACTACAATACTGGTGGCACTAATGGTAAAGAACCTGCCTGCCAATTTAGGAGCTGCAGGAGACTTGAGTTTGATCCCTGGGTAGGAAAGATCCCCTGGAGGAGGAAATTACAACCCACTCCAGTGTTCTTGCCTGGGAAATCTCATGGATAGAGGAGCCTGGCAGTCTGCAGTCCATGGGGCCGCAAAGAGTCACACACAACTGAAGCAACTTAGTCTCCACACACGATAATGGTACTTTCCTCCAAGGAGCGCTTGTGTTTGCTTGGCAGGGATGCTGCCATTTCAAGTCCAAAGATTATATAAAAACTCATGACCTGGCCTGTGACTTACTATGGGGTGTGTTATTCCAATGAGTCTCACCCTGAGGTGTTCCACTTGGGCACTTCAGTTCACTGTGGAGACAGTCTCTTGTTTGACGCTGAATTTTACCAGAGAACTGAGCTTTCTTTCTGAAGCATCTTATAACAAAGGTTTCATTTTCTGGGAAGATTAAAATGCAGCTGGGGCAAAAGAAGCTTCTTTTAACCAACTTCTGCACTAAATAAACAAATGGTACAACTCCAAATTAGAAACATAGGGTTTTGTATGTTATTTGAACTTGAGTAGGTGCGTTTAGTGTATATTTGTACAAACTGTGGAGATTTCCTGATAGCTCAGTTGGTAAAGAATCCGCCTGAAGTGCAGGAGACCCCAGTTCCATTCCTGGGTTGGGAAGATCTGTTGGAGAAGGGATAGGCTACCCACTCCAGTGTTCTTGGGCTTCCCTTGTGGCTCAGCTGGTGAAGAATCCACCTGCAATGCGGGAGACCTGGGTTCAATCCAGACTCCAGTATTCTGGCCTGGAGAATTCCACGGACTGTATAGTACAAACAATACAAGCTGTACCAACTATAAATTGATTTTTAATTTTGTACAAGAGAATTGACTAATAGCCTAAGCAGTTCAGGCTGCTACAACAGGTTGTCCATGTACCATAGGCAGTTCTGGAGACTAGAGATCTAAGATCAAGTTGTCAGTTAAGTTAAGTTCTGGTGAGGGCTCTCTTTTAGACTGCAGACTTCTCCTTATATCTTCACATGACCAAAAGAGAACTAGAAAGCTCTCTGGGGTCTCTTTTTATAAGGCACTAATCCCATTCATGAGGGTGGAACCCTTATGACCTAATTCCCCCCAAAACCCTGCCTTGCCTTCCAGTCCTATCATATTAGGGGTTAGGATTTTAACATGTGAATTTGGAAAGGGTTAAAAAAAAATCAGTCCATAACAATTAGAATAGTAGTCCTGCTTTAAGAGTCTTGAGTGCCATGAGATTTAAGCTCCAAGCAGTTCTAAATCCTAGCTGTTTAAAATAATTTTTAAAAATTGTTTAGAAATGCATACATTGTAATAGATTTTTAAAAGACTATCCAATGTAATTCTGTTTTCTTAGTTTATAAAGGTGAGAATTTAATGTCCTGTCAAAAAACATTAATTTGGCCTGTAAAGTAAATTATAATAGCGTGAATAAGGCTGACACCACTTTGTGCGTGCTGTGTGTTCACTCAGTCGTGTCCGACTCTTTGCAACCCCATGGACTGTAACCCGCCAGGCTCCATTGTATCATCTTTGTTTTCTATTGTCTAGCAATAAACACTGCAAGCCAGACTGATCAGTGCATTGACCTCAGATGTAAAAACTTATATCTTTGCAGGTCAAGTTACCTTTAAGAGTCAAACTGGAAAATATTAATTTTCATTCATAATCTCAGAGTAGAAGTAGAGATAAAATTCAAGCCCAAAAGAAATTCCAATCAATAATGAATGTCAAGCCAACAAACTGTAAATACACAATGAGAGGCCATATGGACTTTTCATCCTAAAAATTATTTGGTTCCATAGCCTTTGTTTCATTCTTCTGAGGATGAAAACATATAGAATATTCTAGCAAAAACCCATATCTACAGTTTAGTCAATCTTTCTAAACAATAGTATAAAATTCCTTCACTCTATGGCCCAAGCTGAGAAAAATCTTGGAGAAAATTCCAGAAAAAGAAAAGCCTTTCTACTAGAACCTAAGCAGTACATTTTCTGTGATAAGCAATAATTAAACAGCTTAATGAGATAAAACTATACCATAATATTAACTCACTTAAAGTTCAATGGTTTTTAGTTTACTGAGTTTTCAACCATCACTGTAATCTAAATTTAGGACATTTTCATTACCTCAAAAAGAAATCTATACCCATTAGCATTTACTTCTAATTTACCCTCAGCATACCTTCTCATTGCCAGCCCCAGACAACCATTAATCTGTTTTCTGTCTTCACAGAATTGCCTAGTCTAGACATTTCATAAAAATGGGGTTGGGCTCTATATGGTTTTTTAAGACTGGCTTTCTTTATGTAGCATACTGTTTTTAGGTTCATTCATATAGTAGCAGTTATCAGTACCCCATTCCTTTGATCTGCCTAATAGTATTCTATTAAATAGATATGCCACATTTTGTTTATTCATTCAGCAGTTGTTGGAAATTTGGGTTGTGTCCTTTTTTGGGTTATTATGCGTAATGATGCTATGAACATCTGCACACAAGTTTTGATGTGGACATGTTTTTGTTTGTGTAAATACTTGAGTGGATTTGTAGGTCTTATGGTAATGCTATATCTAACATTTTGAGGAACTGCCACACTATTTTCCAGTGTAGTTGTACCAATTAACATTCCCACCAGCAGTGTTTGAGGGTTTCAATTTCTTTACATCCTCACCATTTTTTTTTTATTGTCAGTTATTTTTCTTTTTACTATAACTATCATAGTGAGTTGTGAAGTGGTATCTCATTTGTGACTTTGATTTGCATTCCTGTGGTGACTAATAATGTTGAACATCTTTAATGTGCTTATTAAATGTTCCTGTATCTTCTTGGAGAAATTTATTTACAAGTCCTTTGCCCATTTTTAATTGGGTTATTTGCTTTTTTTGTTAATGAGCTTCAAATATTCTGGATACAGACCTCATCAAAAATGGGATTGCAAATATTTTCCCTTTTCAATTTTTTGATGATGTCATTTGAAGCACAAAAATCTAAAAATTTTGATCCCATTTCTTTTTTTGCTTGTGCTTTTCATCTCATAGCTAAAAAAAAATCACTATATAATCCAAAGTCACAAAGATTTACTTGTGTTTTCTTCTATATATTTTATAGTTTTAGCTCTTACATTTAGGTCTTTGATCCATTTTGAGTTAAATGTTGTGTCTGATGTGAATTAAGCATCCAGATGCAAAATTTTGCATATTGATATCCAGTTGTCCCACCACTATTGATGAAAAAGAATACTCTTTCCCCTTTTTTGTCAGAATCAACTGACGATTTGATGAATCAGTAGCCCAATTGATGTAAATGCTAGTCTCTTGAGTTTACACATGTATTTCAAAATCAACTGGTGGACTCCTTTTAGAGTAACATTTACACGTTAGCTCACATTAATTTCAATGCCATGTTTTTTTCAAAATATTTTCTAATCAAATGTTTCACTTATTCAACCTCAACCTCTCCATTGGCCCCTTCTTATTTTCCTAACTCCCATAACTAATCATGCTTAGTTATTCCCATTTTTAAAAAAGTCAATTCTTGATATTGTCCCACCCTTCACGGTCCAAATTCTTTAAAGAGCAGTCTGTATTAAAAAAAAAAAAAAAAAGACTAGTCTCTATTTTTACTTTTAAGTCTCTGTTAAAGTTATATGAAAAAAAGCTATCAATGATATTCTCATTGTCAAGCAGAACAGTACATTTTCAATCTTTATTGCAACATTTTATGGAAACTACCCTTATATTTTTCCCTCTTTTCTCATCTGTTGTTTTTTATGATACTACCAAAATCTCCTTTTATCTGTTTCCTCTTGTCTATGTCTGTTTTGCTCAACTCTTGCTTCTACTCCTTACATGCTGCTTTTACCCAGGACTGTTTGCTCAGCTTTCACATTTTATAAATTTTCACCAGTCTCTAAAATTAAACTATAATCACTTACTCCCGTTTACAGGTTTTACTTATTTTTACATGGTTATTCAGTATGTATCTCAAAAATAAAAAATTGAGCTCAATATCTTGTCAAAACTTGTTTCTCATTCTTCCTTCCATATATCAATAAATAAGCTACCTAATTTAACAAGCAAGTTTTGAAGTCATTTTTAACTCTTCCCCCCACCCTTTCTCACATGTAAATGGTGAATTTGTCTGGTCAATTTCATCTCTAATTTGTCTCCCATTCTTACAGTCCTTTTTATTCTCTGACTCAGCTCAGTTCTTTTCTTTGGACTTCAATAAAAACTTTCATATAACCCTATATGCAAAACAGAAAAAGAGACACAGAAATACAGAACAGACTTTTGAACTCTGTGGGAGAAGGTGAGGGTGGGATGTTTCAAAAGAACAGCATGTATATTATCTATGGTGAAACAGATCACCAGCCCAGGTGGGATGCAAGAGACAAGTGCTCGGGCCTGGTGCCCTGGGAAGACCCAGAGGAATCGGGTGGAGAGGGAGGTGGGAGGGGGGATCGGGATGGGGAATACGTGTAAATCTATGGCTGATTCATATCAATGTATGACAAAAACCCACTGAAATGTTGTGAAGTAATTAGCCTCCAACTAATAAAAAATAAATAAATAAAATAAAAAATTAAAAAAAAAAAACTTTCATATTATCTTTCATGGTTCCAACAATTTTGCTGTAAAATACAGGACTTATTACATCAGTCCTATTCTTAAAAATCCTTCACTGACTTCCCATTACCTGGAGCATAACTGAATCTACTCAGTTTGGTGGTGATGATGCTGCAAAACTCAGTTCCAGCTTACTTTTTCAGTCTTATGCCCAATGACACAATTCTCCTTCAACAATCCCTACCTTCTCTCTGTTGCTTCACTTCTCAAACATGCCACCAAATACACACACTGCTGTTTTAGCCATGAAGGACTTGCTCACTGTAAACCTCGCACATTGCTCATACATTTATATGAAAGGGAGGCAGGAGAGGGAAGAGAACAAAGCAAGAGAATAATCTCAGACAAAGACCTATAGAGCATAGCTTCAGCCAGATCCTGCAGAGGAACTCTATAGTTACACTTCACAGATGTCTAAGGTAAGCAAACTAAGCTGTCATACTCTTGTATCTGTCAGCCACTAGTCATGGGCTATACAGAAAGGGATTAAATTCCCAGAGACTTATAGATTTCTGCATGTGTGGACAAGAACCTCAGTAGAAAAAGTGTAGTTCCCAAAGAAGAGGCATATTTCAAACTTGCCAGATTTTAGTCCAATAGCTTTTGTACTTGCTTACTTCTCTTGGTTCTTAACTTTCCCTTTAATTTTGGCCTGTCTTATCAATTCTTCTATGAATACAAAAATAATTTTAACATTTAATATACTTTCTAGTTGTCTACAACGAGAGGCTTGGTTCTAGGAAAATACATTTTTGTTCTGGTAATTTTAAGTCATATTTTTTCTCAATTTTTGTTTTATTTGAACTGTTTCTTCAGATTTTATATATTGTTGGATAATTTTCTAATTCATTTTAAAGGTCTGTTTTGTCAGTGAATTTAACACATTTACATTTATTACAACTGTTGGTGGCACTCATCTATAGCTTCATATTTTATTGACTTTTTGTATTATACATTTTTTATACTTTAATTCTCCTTCCATACCTTCCATTGGACATATTGAGGTTCTTCTTTCTGTATGAAAGTTAACATTTAATCTGATTTCTTCATTTGGTTACCAGGGAAATGATATATGTCTGCATTAATTTTTTCTTTTTCTTTTTCTTTTTTTTTTTTTTTACTTTCTACCCATTCGTTATGCTTATCAACACTTTTTTCATCTAAACTCTCCGTGACGTACTTTCAGTTCCACCACCACATTTGTGTTTTTTACATTTTTAACTCTGAGATTTATGGATCTTTTATGGATTTTAGGTTTGTTTTAACAGCAAGAAAACTTACTAAGTTATTTCCTCACCTCTACATTCTATATATTTCTTAGATCTTCCTAGGTTTATTTGACAACTTATTGGTATACTTCTGAAAGAGTTTTCAAAAGAGTCATTTGCTTGATGAAACTTCTGAGCTCATTTGTCTAAAAATATTTAAGTATATTTCCTTTACATTTAAATTACTATTAGTTGAATAGGGTAGTCTAGATTTCAAGTTCTTTTATTCTTATTCTTTAACAACGCTGCCCTTCTTCATGAAACAAGATGTTACATGTATTTTGCATATAAGATTAACATTGACAAGTATGTTACAGTCCATTTCTTGTTTCTTTTTTAAATAATCTGCTCTTTCTATTAGAAACTTTAAGAAAGGTCATTGATGTTTTAAAATTCACTATAGTATGTTTGTATTTTTTTAATTGTCCTAAGGCTTTAGTACTATGAAACTTGTCAATGCTTATCTCTCTTTAATTCTTAGAAATTCTAGGTCACCATTTATTTAAATACTTTCTCCCTGCCACTTTTTTTTCCAATTGGTTTTCTGGAAAAACCTTTAAGGTAGAAATTAACATGTGCATACTCATCCTTCACATCCCTGATTTGTTTTTCTATTCTTTTTCTTTTCCTTTCCTGATAATTTTTTTTGAATTCCTCAATTTAATCTTTAAAGTCACTAATTTGTTACCCAGTTTGACTCATTCTCATATTTTAATTCTTATGTTGAGACTTTTTCTCTTTAAAATGTTGGTATGCTTGTCCTTTCCACTGTTTTCCCTTATCTCTTTGAGAATACTGATTATACTTGCCTTACGTTTAATTTTTCATTTATATTAAGTTTTTGGCCCTCCAACTCTTCATTATGCAATGTAAGGTAGAGGGATTTACCTCACACTGGAGATTTTCTAACTTTACCATCTTTGTTGAACTACTCTTTGTGGATCTCTCTCCACAGTAGCAGCACTACCATTGAGGGATCGGATCCTCCATTCCTCCTCTGTGGTCCTGGCAGCAATGGTGGGGAAGGGGAGATTCTCAGAAGAATCTACTGTTGCTCACCTTCTACAACAGCAAGGTAAGAGTTCCATTCTGCTCTTTTCCTACGTCTTACCACCCATTTTCCTACTATCTGGAGCTGTGCTGGTGGTACTGTTGCTGTTGTTTCTTACTGAAAGCAATAACCCATGCAGTGCAATATGAGAAAAGAAGGAATTAGAACTTGAGAGTTTCTCCTCAAAATTCTATTGTCCTTGTACCCAGCTCTTTTCATATCTAGGTTATATTTCCATGCATGAAAAGCAATCAGATTATGTCTTCCTAAGAATTTTCAGTCTGTTAATTTTAGTTTCTGAGAATCAGCCATACCATCACTTCTCTAACATCCACACAATTATATCCAGGGAAAAGAATCCAGCGATACTCATTCATTTATTAAAAGCTAGGGAGGTTTCCCAACTATCCTACATTTTACCCTCATAACAAAGATCAACTTTGTCACTGCATCTCCCTTTTCAACACCCCATTTTTGGCCATCTATTACAAAATAATTCAGTTCCACAAGATTCTATGTACCTAGCACAATACATTGGGAAAAAGTATATATCATGATCTCAAACTTCTAAGAGAACTTTCTGTTTTGCTGGAAAGGCCCATTTGCTTATATAAAAATCTCTGAGGAATAACCAAGTTATCAAAGTTGTAAGTTAAATAGTCCTAAAATTAATATGATAAAACCTCTCAGTATTACTCAGACAATAAGAAATAACCAGTGCATCCTGTGAATAAATAAGAGCAAGTAAGTGAGGAAGATAGAGTGTTACAAGTCTTCTATCATACTCAATTGCTATGATGTAGTTCTTGGTTTGGCAGTACCTCCTCTGAAAGAGAATAGCAACCCTGACACTAACCTTGAACTGCTTTTGAGTTCTCCAGAGTACAGTACTTACAAGTACTTAAGTTGAAAATTGCTTATCTCTCTTTTTTCCAGGGAGATTTTTAATTGCAGATAAAATATTCCTATGGAAAGAACTCTTTTAAATTTGATTTATTTATACATGTTTACAAATGCCTATTTTTAAATCAACCCGGAAACTTTCACCTTTTACCTTGATAATCCCTATGTCATGGCAGAACTATATTTGTTGACATTGACAGTCATTAACTTGAACTGTTGTAAATTACCTCTCCCAGTCAAAAGTCTACAATATGTCTAAAAGGAGATTGTTTTCCTCCTATGTGCAACATTATTTCTTTTAGCTCCTCAATATCTTAAAGCCATCTGTTTGTGCACCGAAGATCTTCCAGGATTAACTGAACAAAGAATTTGGTGAAGACTTCTGGGAAATTACCACAAAAGACAAATCATAATAGGTGGTTGGAGCAGCAGAAATGCTCTTTTAAGAAAAGCCTTTCAACAGACTCAGAGTTAGAATCTCCTACGGATTCTACGAATAGCAGCAGCCTTGGTTGCAAATCAAGGGCATGATTGTAGGTACACAGAGCTCGGCCCAGGTGGTAACTGGCACAAAGGGTCAGCCCTAAATGAAATTGTGAAGTCAGTAAAATTCATTTCAGTGCACACAGCAGTGTCTTTCTCCTTCACCTCTCCTTCTCTGAAAGCTTTCTTAATGCTTGAAGTTTTCCCCTTCTCTGACAACACAAACTCATTTAATCATGTATTCATTCAATGAACAACTTTTAAGAGTCAAGTGCTAGATGCTAGCATTATTAAGATACAGAAGGCATAAATTATAAACTTAATAACTCATAATCTAATGGGAGGAAAGATACAAAATAAATCACATGATAAATACAATATTCAGAATTCAATACCATGTATAAACATGACTCAAAGAAGAAAGACTTCAACTTAAGAAGACTCAGAGAAAGTTTAAAATGGGAACTTACCAGGTCTTTAACCATTAGGTGTGGGGAATAAGAGAAGGGGAAAGAGTATCCCATGAAAATTAACTGATTGTGCAAAATAGAAAAAGTTACAGCAAACTGCTTCACACTAAGGTGTGAAATTGCTAGGATAAAAGGCAAAATTTCAAGTCTACGGAATAAATCCCTAAAATATGATTTTATAGAACCTGACAAATTAGGAGCATTATTTGGCTTTGCAGGGAAACCTTTCCAGAAACCCCAACAAACAATAATGCTGTTTCCTTTTAAATATAGAAATCCAGTCCTGGTTCACATCAGGCTTCACAGTTTGTATGTCTGTCTCTCCCCCCATTGGCATCTCTATTTTTTTGTCTTTATCTCCATTTTAGGACATACTCACATACACACACACTCATTCTTACACACATTCACACGTGCATAGTAAGTAACATCTGACATGGACCACAGTGCTATAGAATATGTCATTCCAGGATGATAAAGTGACCGGAGCATTTGTTTGCCACCATACTAACAGCGAGAAGTCTAATCAGATTGTTTTCCTACTTGGCCAGATTTAGGGAAAGGTCAGAAAAATGTTTTGTTCTGTTTCTTTTTTATAAGAAAGGTCAGAGAAAAGGTCTAGGGAAGAAATATTTTGAGCAGGCTGAAAATAGCAGGCATGATTGAACACTCTAGGTAAATCCCAAAGATGCTGAGAATCAGGGTCTGTGGTTCTGTTACAGAACCATGCCCCCATTATGGAACCATGCCCCCTCCTACCAAGTTATCCAAAAATGTTTCCTCACACTAGGTAAGAACTAGGTGAGGTGCTGCTTTTAAGATTTTTAATAACTACTGTCAGATGTGCCAGTTTATTTTTTGTTATAACTTTCTGTTTTGATGTTGGCATGGCTTAGCCTAATGGTATGATTTTTGCAAGTCTTTTCTTTCTACAGCCATATTTTGTCATCTCCTCTGAAGACTATATCCTCTATGAAGTTCTTGTTAGCATACCCTTTGTTGGCTGGTTCATTGTGGATCTTAAAAAACACAGTACAAATAGTCCTATCATGGCTCAGTGGGTAAAGAATCTGCCTGCAGTGCAGGAGACACAGGTTTGATCCTTGGGTTGGAAGAATCCCTGGAGAAGGAAATGGCAACCCACTGCTATATTCTTGCTTGAAAAATCCCATGAAAACAGGAGCCTGGCGGGCTACAGTCCGAAGGGTCGCAAAGAGCTGGACATGACTGAACTACCAGCACAGCACAGCACAGAGGGTGTTTAGTAGAAAAGTAAACAAGTCACTTCCTTATTTCACTGCAACGCTTAGCGGTTTGTGTTGAGCTGCGTGTGCTGTGATAGAAACATGCTGACCTGTGCGTTAGGCAGACAGACCGAAAGACAATCCATTTGTACCTGGAAGCTAAGCTGATTATGCATCAAAATCAAAAGGGTAAAAGTCAGAATATATCACTGTGCAGGACAACTAGATACCAAGCAGCCTACCCTGATCAAAATTGAATTACAATTTGAAAAGTTATCAAACAAATGGAATTCATTTTAGTAAACAACTGAACTTCAAAATCATCTAAGCCATGGCCATAACTCTTGGGTAAGCTAGTATCCCCAGTAGATGGGCTAATATTATTTTCAATCAGGTTATCTCACAATTTTGAATCACTTTATTTGATGACTTAATTGCATTGTTTAAAAGGCTTCACCACAGCAGACATACAGAAATCTATCTTGAGGCAGTACACAAAGGAGTTTCTAGGTCTGCAAGAAACATTAAAAGTTATGGATTAATTTTAAGCAGATAAACTCCCATCTACTAGATAATGAGCTATATTTGGATAATGGAAGATGAGCTGATATACAAAATATTACCTCTAATTCTTCTATGAAAACCAGTTTTGTTTTTCAAGCTTTGAAATTCCAAATCAGCATTCTAATATTGCACAAAGGCCTATAATGGACAGTCTTTCATTCACATTCCCAAACTGCAAGTGGCCAGTAAAGAAGAAATAATATGGTCCATACTACCACAAAGAGGGGATAATAACAGCTAACACTGATCCAGTCCCCACTTGACCTGGGACAGCACCTAGAATCCAGGAAGTCTCTCAGCTTCTAATGAAATTGGAAACATGGAGCAAATCCTATAATAGTCTATATCCAAGAGGCGAAGAGTCAACTCATTAGAAGAGACCCTGATTCTGGGAAAGACGGAAGGCAGGAGGAGAAGGGGACAGCAGAGGACAAGATGGTTGGATGGCATCACTGACTCAATGGACATGAGTTTGAGCAACCTCCAGGAGATGGTGAAGGACAGAGAAGCCTGACGTCCTGCAGTCCACGGGGTCACAAAGGGTTGGACACAACTGAGCAAATGAACAACAAATACTATATTAAAATGTCGGAGAAATTCAATAGTCATAAACTATAACTTTCCATTATAGCAATGCTTCTAAGCCTCTTTTCCTCTTCAAATATTTAATGTATGAAATAGAAAAATGTTTTCTATTAGTCTAATCATCATTTAAAAAACTGCCAAATTGGGTCATGTTGTGATGCTTTTTGGACTATTCTTTGATGTAATTTACAAGGATATGAATTTTTTCACGTGAGTAATGACCCTGGAGGTTCTCTGTTATGACAGGAACCTGGAGTCTGGAATGTCAACCACAGCAGTCTGTCCTTTCTCTGAACTGCCCAAACACCTTGCTACAAATGGACAAGCTCCTTGAATGTACAGGCTGCATCCTCAGTACTTAGCGAAACATCTGAAACAGTAAAGATTAAATAAGATTGCTGAATAAACATAAATCTAGAACTCTTTAAAGTATTACACTTATTTATATTCATGCCATTTCTGAGACTAGATTATATTTTCTAATAACATTTATCACTTTCTCTTATTATAGGCATGTAAGATGCTTAAAACAGAAATCACGAAAGTACAGAAAACCATGAAGAAATAATTGCCTATAATACTATAACCCAGAGAAAATTATTATATTTCCCATATATCCTTTCAGTATACCTTTAAATTGTTTTTTAAAAAGTTGTTTTACACATTGAGTCTGCTAGTTTTTCATTTAAAAACATATGGTGTATATTATTACCCACATTAGCAAGTATTTGTCTTAAAAAATCATTTAATGATTAATTATCATTTCATCGTATGTTGTTCATACTTATTTACACACATTATATCAATAAATATATTGGGCATATGTGTGTTATTGCCCATTATTTTTTATAGGCAAGATAAACAACACTTTGTATTTAGTAGGTATTCAGTTAGTGTAGCTCAATTGTAAGAATGGTTGCAAGAATGATTTTTACCATAAGAGTGGATAAGCCAGTGGATTAATTATTGATATTACAAAAATTTCCCATTTTCTACTGATAATCTCATTTACTAAATATTCAATTCAAAATGACTTCATTAGGAACTGTTACCTGATGTTATTATGTAGAATTGTGGAACTGAGATTGAAATGTAAATTTCATAATATTTTTTCCTAAAATAGGGTCTTAATAGGGTTAAGGGTTGATAAATATTAGATCTCACAATAATGCGCCACACAATGTAGAATATTCAGCAGTATCCATAACAACCATGATTCTTTAAAGATATTTTAATTGCAACTTTCCTTGAAATTGTTGATGGTTTATTGTGACAATATAAAGACAACTTAAGGAAGACTATTTATTGATAAATGGGTTTCTAACCAAGATGATAGAGAATGAGATTTATATTCTGCTTTTCTGACAAGGCAATGGTTGTATCTGAAAGGAAAAAGATGCAAGATACTGTTTCTGTGCTATCTATTTGAAGAAAAGAATAACGTCAAGCATATGAAATAAAAAGAATGTCACCTTCAGGTCCCAAACAATTGAATCTAAGAAACTAAAGGAATTTATATCGATCAATCAGCCAGGAAACAAAACACGATAAAAAATAAAAATCATTTCAAATCAGAATTTTAGCCCTGGTTTCCTTTGGAGGTTACATGGCATGGTATTGCATGAATGTGGCCAGAAATCACTCCTGTATTTAGAACAACAAAACTATTTTTCTGTGCATGAGAGAATGTGCATTGGTCATCTAATTAACACTAAAGTTCTATTTTTTTAATATATTCTGAATTTTTGGGTAAGTATAACTGATAGTCAAGTCACAACAGTGTTGGGAATAGGGATACAGCTTAAAGAAAAGATACTAAGGAGTCTAATAGAAGCCATAAGAAAAAAAAAATCAAAGAAGAATAGGAAGGTAGAAACAGGAGAATATTTTACTCTATTTAGGAGTGTGGATGAAGGATGAGTGGAAAGGAGAAGGAAAAATCAACCATGAAGAGTAATTCAAGGTGCTAAGAGCAATGAAGCTGGAAAATAAAAGAAATACAGTTTATTGTTAGTTTCCCTATGTGAAACTGAGGAAAAAACTAAAAGGGTTCTGACATCTGTGTACAAAGTATCATGTAGAAATCCTGATTGTCCCACTGAGCTCTTTATTATGATGTATATCTCTAGCAATATTAAAACATACTTCCTCCTAAACATTGCCAGTGTTGTTGGCAGTCACCTTATATCAATTTTTTTAAGATTTTAAATTTAGTTGTATAGAATTTATTTTAAAAAATTTGGTGTGGGAAAACATCACCAAAATCTGTGCTAATCACTTTGATGCAAAAATCATCAACATTTTCCCATAACTAATAAGAATTATCCAAAAGGATCTTGGTAAATGATTTTTATTTCTACATGAAAATTTATTTTCAGTTTCTAGGAAGTAAATGTGCTTTCTATAATTTCATTATTATCAGTGCAGCCATAAAAGAGAAACTTCATTTTGCATGGTCCCTTGAGTTTTTGTTTTAGCAAATATTTCACATTTCACCCCTTTTGGCCGTCAGGCTAGACATTACCAGTCCCCCTTCCTCCCCTGGCACATAGGAAGACTATTGCCCAAGCTCCCTTTCTATCAGGGTAGGATTGTGTCCCTACATCTTGTTGAAAGAAAGTGAGTGGAAATATTCTATACCTCTTCCAGGACTGACCAAGAGTTCCTCTCTCTCACTCTTTGCTTGTTGCCAGATCAAAGCAGAGAAACCTATGGAGAACTTTGAAGAAGGCCTAGAAGACAGTAGCCTCACGATGGAAACAGCTAGGATTCTTTATCATTTTTCAAAAAGCCACACATTAAACATCCAAACCGTGATATAATCCAGAAATAAACACTTATTTTGTTAAGTTACTGAGATTTGGGGTTTCCTGTGGCAGCTAGCATTGATCATTGCTGATAACAAACATGCCCGTCAAAGTTTTTCTGTTGACATGACTGATTTTGTGTGTAAGTGTTAGGTTTGGGTAGTTTGAGGAGCATTTTGTGATGATTGTTCTCTACAGGAATTTAAGAAATTTTTTTATTGAGTTCGAAAAAAATAAATAACTGGGTTGCTCACACCACATTATCAGCTGAACTACTTTGTAATCAACCAAAGACTCAGCATATTTATTCCTCCTGAATATCAGTTCTCTAAACTACCTCAGGACTTAAATATTCTGAAATATGTTGTTCCATTCAGTTCACAGCTAAGTGTTGTTAGTACTCCTTGATTACTCATTAAAGCCAGCAGCTTTACAGACTAGAACTGCTCTCTTTTTTTCCTGATGGTCAAATACTGTGTAAAATAACTAGATATTTTGGAATAGGAATGAACCTTACAGACTATAGAATTACAACACTTTGCAGATGAGCAAGCTGTGTTTTAAGAAAGGATAAGGGATCAGAGTAAGGACTCAGACAGAGCTGGTTGGCAGCAGAGCTGAGATTAGAATTATCATCTCCTGAATGCTAAATTATATTCTTACCTGCAACAGTTTTTTGACAGCAGTGTCAATTATAGGACTTCTGATAGCCACATTCATTTTAAGTGATACCAGCCAGCCCACAGACAAATCTTGTTCAACTTGATTCACTGGCATCCTACCCTTTCCTATTTGTCAACCTAAGTAATCAAAGAGTAGACCCCAATATAAGAATAGTCAATCCTCATGTTGCCCTGCAATCTAGATTGAGATCTGGTGTATAAAGATGAAGTAGGCCCATGGATTTTGGAATCTGAATAGGGAAACATGGACAGTGTTAATCAGTTAGCAGTAGGATCTGATATGGAAAGTCTATATAAAGAGATAGAATGATAAGTCAGGGCCTTGAGGGATCATGATGAGCCCAAGTTATAGGGGGGAATTTATACTTGGAGATAACTGAAATTTTGCCAGAGGGAGATGCTAGAACCAGTGAATTGCCAGAGTTCCCTACATTCCTGATGTCTACCTTGACCTATTCCAGTACCAGTCAATAGCCCTCTGTATCTTATGGTGACCTAGGTGAGAAACTGTCTTTACGACAGAAAAAAAAGAAGCTATATAAGAATACAGAAACACTTTCATACATCCTTCAACTAAATGAGAAAAACCATTATATGTGGAAATAAATTACAAAATAAAATATCAAAATAAACATTTACAATTTTAAACATGTATCAAAAATATAAACAAAATTTAAGGGCATACAAATTGAGTATAAATATTTACTAAAATCATTTAACAAAAATGTAAATAACTTTACTGTATAATGAGAACATACATGTGGGTAAGAAAAATACTAATGCTCCAGATAACCACGATGGTGTGACCACTCACCTAGAACCAGACATCTTGAAATGTGAAGTCAAGTGGGCCTTAAGAAGCATCATCATGAACAAAGCTGGTGGAGGTGATGGAATTCCAGCTGAGCTATTTCAAATCCTGAGATGATGCTAAGAGATGAAAATGCTGTGCACAATACGCCAGCAAATTTGGAAAATTCAGCAGTGGCCACAGGACTGGAAAAGGTCCATTTTCATTCCAATCCCGAAGAGAGGCAATGTTCAAACTACTACACAATTGCATTCATCTCACACGCTAGCAAAGTAATGCTGAAAAGTCTCAAAGCTAGGCTTCAACAGTACATGAACCAAGAATTTCCAGATATTCAAGTTGGATTTAGAAAAGGCAGAGAAACCAGACATCAAATTGCCAATGTCCGTTGGATCGTGCAAGAGAATTCCAGAAGATCTACTCCTGCTTCATTGACTATGCCAAAGTCTTTGACTGTGTGGATCACAACAAACTGTGGAAAATTCTTTAAGAGATGGGAATACCAGACCACCTTACCCATCTCTTAAGAAACCTGTATGCAGGTCAAGAAGCAATAGTTAGAACTGGAAATGGAACAACATATTGGTTCCAAATGGGGAACAGAGTACGTCAAGGCTGTATTTTGTCATCCTGCTTGTTTAACTTATATGCACAGTATATCTTGTGAAATGCCCAGCTGGATGAAGCACAAGCTGGAATCAAGATTTCTGGGAGAAATAGCAATAACCTCAGATCTGCAGATGATACCACCTTTATCACAGAAAGCTAAGAGGAATTAAAGAAAGCCTCTTGATGAAGGTGAAAAAGGAGAGTGAAAAAGCTGGCTTAAAACTCAACATTCAAAAAACTAAGATCATGGCATCCAGTCCCATCACTTCATGCAAATAGATGGGGAAACAACGTAAACAGTGATAGACTTTATTTTCTTGGGCTCCAAAATCACTGCAGATGCTGATTGCAGTCATGAAATTAAAAGACACTTACTCCTTGGAAGAAAAGTTATGACCAACCTAGATAGCATATTAAAAAGCAGAGACATTACTTTGCCAACAAAGGTAGGTCTAGTCAAAGCTATGGTTTTTCCAGTAGTCAAGTACAGATGTGAGAGTTGGACGATAAAGAAAACTGAGCACCGAAGAATTGATGCTTTTGAACTAGGGTGTTGTAGAAGACTCTTGAAAGTCCCTTGAACTGCAAGGAGATCCAACCAGTCTATCCTAAAGGAAATCAGTCCTGAATATTCATTGAAAGGACTGATGCTGAAGCTCTAATACTTTGGCCAACTGATGCAAATAACTGACTCATTAGAAAAGACCCTGATGCTGGAAAAGATTTAAGGCAGGAAGAGAAGAGGTAAACAGAATGAGGTAAACCAGAATGGTTGGATGGCATCATCAACTTGATGGACATGAGTTTGAGTAAGCTCTGGGACTTGTTGGTGGACAGGGAAACCTGGTGTGCTGCAGTCCATAGTGTTGCAAAGAGTCAGACACAACTGAGCAAGTGAACTGAACTGAATGCTCCAATGAGATAAGATGAAAAGATAATGGACTGACAGTTTAGAAAAGATATAGAAAATGCTGTTACTTGCTCAGTTATGGCTGATTCTTTGTGACCCCATGGACTGAAGCCCACTGGGCTCCTCTGTCCACTGGATTCTCCAGGCAAGAATACTAGAGTGAGTTGCCATGCTCTCCTCCAGGGGATCTTCCCAAACCAGGGATCGAGCCCAGGTCTCCTGCATTGCTGGTCGATTCATTACTGTCTGAGCCACTAGGGTAGCAGGACAGAAAAAGCTGAATAGCATTTAAAAATATGCTTAACCTAACTAATAAGGAAATGAGAAGTAAATCAACTATGAAATATAATTTTTATTTATCAAATTATCAACTATCTATGAAATGTTAATAATATTCTTATAGCAGTTTGGTAAGAAATGTGATCTCAACTTATGCCCAAGTCATTCTTGAATTGAGTCATTCTGGAAAACCATTAGGCAGCACATAACTAGTCTTCAAGATGTTTATTCATACTTACCCAATAATTGATACATGATCAGAGGTGTACACATAGATTTATATCAACATTATGTTAGCATTTATCACAGTTTTCTGTACATGTATGTGTTTGTAGGCTATCTTCCTCATTCATTCACTTTGGTATCTCCAAAGCCCAGCATAGCACCTGGCATAGGGTGCCTGACACAGAAAACACATTTGATGACAATTTGTTGAGTATATAAAGAGGAAGGAAAACAGTTGCCACAGCATTATTTGAAACAATAAAGAAATAGAAAAATGTATCCTGTGAATGATTAAATAATTTATAGTACATAAAATATATAAGCATTAAAATTATGCTTTATGAAATTCTTAATATAAGAAATTAGTTAAAAGTAAAAGTTAACTGAAGCAACTGTACTAATATTGTATATATTTTGTAAGTAGTTTCACTTGGATATGTTTTTTGTAATAAAAGGGAAAAATATATGGATGTTTAATATGAAAGCACAATATTTTAAAAACTACCAGTAACTATATAATCAGCATTATTTAATAAAGCAAATTAACACTATGTTCTTATCTGTGTTCCTAAGAGCATATAGAAGTCAATTTAAGAAACACATAATTCTGCATATCTACTGTTACAATTCACATTTCTAAGGACTAAAGACTAAATACCCTTAATCTATGCTTTTTCCTCAAAAGTCAATGAAATTGCTTTTCTTTCTCTTTCTACAGCATATTAAAGAGCCAACCTACAGTTTGTACTTCATAACTACCTCTAACTCTTATCAAGGAATAGCAAACTTATTGTCCCGTCAAAACCTATTAGTAACTATTGACAATTTTTGACTCCCTATAGTTTTCATGCATATTCATATTCTTAATATTATTATTGTTCAGTGTCTGAGTCATGTGCGACTCTTCACAACACCATGGACTGCAGCACTCCAGGCTTCCGTGTCCCTCACCATCTCCTG
Source organism: Dama dama (assembly GCF_033118175.1). NCBI lineage: Eukaryota > Metazoa > Chordata > Mammalia > Artiodactyla > Cervidae > Dama > Dama dama. The sequence goes on along the minus strand of NC_083697.1, from coordinate 27,114,054 downwards.
GACTTTGCCTAAGTTCATGTCCACTGCATTGGTGATGTCATCCAACCATCTCACCCTCTGTCACCATCTTCTCCTTCTGCCCTCAATCTTTCCCAGCATCAGGGTATTTTCCAATGAATTGACTAATTTGCATCAGGTGGCCAAAGTATTGGAGCTTCAGCTTCAGCATCATTGAATGTTCAGGGTTGATTTCCTTTACGACTGACTGGTTTGTTCTCCTTGATGTTCAAGGGACTCTCAAGAGTCTTCTCCAACACCACAGTTCAAAAATATCAATTCTTAATATTATACATATTAATAAAATGCTTAGTGGAAAACACATTGGTTCAATCTTATTTCATAAAATTTTCTCCTTTAAAGAATAGGTGATTATTCAGTTTACCTTGTACATTGTATTCCTTTAGCATGGTATGTATGATTTCTTTAACAAGGTAAATTTCCTCTGACTTGTGAGAAAAGTAAATTGGAAAATGAACCAAATTATATTCAATAGGAACTCAAGGAAACATACCGCAGGAGTTTCAACAAGTGCATTTTCAGTTAAAAGAAAATGATTCGTGGGGCTGAGTCTAACTAAGCTCCTAATTTTTCTGCACATATTTATCATTAATCTATAAACCTAGCTACTCATTTTCACATCTGGGTGTACACAGAAACCATTGTTACAGAATCAGGTATTTCACCAAACACACTTGTTTTTCTTTTACACAAAGCAAATACAGTGTGTTTGTGTCTTTCATTCACCTCTCAGCAACTAAGCTTAAGTATGCATTTTCCAAAATTTAATGAAACTATCAAAATAGAATGTCAAGAGAACAAGATGGCAGAGGAGTACGTGGACGTGGAGTACATCTCTCTCCATGGATACATCAGGAATACACCTTCAGACAGAGAAGTGCATGCAGAACACCAGCTGAGAGCTAACAGGAGTACCTGACCAGCGGAAAAGAATACATAGAATCATGCAAAACTCAAAATCAAGCCCTGAGCCTTTGGAGTGGGAGCACTGACTCCAAGACCCTAGACTACCAGAGAACTAACCCTAGGGAGTATCAAATAGTGAGAACTTATACAAACGAAACCACTTGAATACAAGACCCAGCATCACCCAACCACCAGTAGCATCCTGTGTAGGACGACTCATCTAAACAAAAAACAACATAAAAAAACAAACCCAATCATCAGCAAACAGGATTACCACCACACTCAGCCTTGCCCATCAGAGGAAAAACAAAAACTCAGAACAAATCTCACCCTATACAAAGTTTACACAAACCACTGGACCAACCTTAGGAGGGCAGAAACCAAAAGGAAGAAAGAATTCAACCTTCTTCAAGGAAAGAATTCAACTTTCCTTGAAGACTGGGAAAAGGAGACCTCAGACACAATAAGTTAAAAAATAAAATGAAACGGCATAGAAATATTACACAAATGAAGGAACAAACTAGAAACACAAAATCATACATTAGAAACACAAAAGTCCAAATAAATGAAGAGGAAATAGGCAAACCACCTGAAAAAGAATTCAGAATAATATCAAAAACCTTGAAAACAAACTGAAGAAATGCAAGAATCATTTAACAAAGACCAAGAAGAATTAAAGAATAAACATACAGAGACAAGTAACACAATTACTGAAATTAAAAGTACTCTCAAAGGAATCAAGAGCAGAATACCTGAAGCAGAAGAACGAATCAGTGAGCTGTAAGATAAAATGGTAGAAATAACTTCTGAAGAGCAAAATAAAGTAAAAAGAATGAAAAGAACTAAGGATAGTCTCAGAGACCTCTGGGACAATATCAAATGCACCAACAGTTGAATTATAGGGATCCCAGAAGAAGAGAGAAAGAAAGGATATGAGAAATTTTTGAAAGAGATTATAGTTGAAAATTTCCCCAACATGGAAAAGCAAATGGTCAATCAAGTCCAAGAGGCACAAAGAGTCCCATACAGGATAAACCCACAGAGAAACCTGCCAAGACACATACTAATCAAACTAACAAAGACTAAACACAAAGAAAGAATATTAAAAGCAGCAAGGGAGAAGCAACAAGTAACATAGAAGGGAAACCCCATATGCTTAACAGCTGATCTTTCACCAGAAACTCTGCAGACCAGAAGGGAATGGCAGGATATATTTAAAGTACTGAAAGGGAATAATCTACAACCAAGATTACTGCACCCAGCAAGGAGCTCATTCAAAATTAATGGAGAAATAAAAAGCTTTTCAGACAAGCAAATGTTAAGAGAATTCAGTGCCACCAAACCAACTTTACAGCAAATATTAAAGGGACTTATATAATCAAGAAATATGACAGAAGAAAAACAGATCTTCTTTTCAAAATCAACCCCAAACAATTAAAAAACTGGCAATAGGAACATATATATCAATAATTATTTTAATTGTAAATGGATTAAATGCTCCAACCAAAGCACACGGGCTGGCTGAATGGATACAAAAACAAGACCCATACATATTCTGTCTACAAGAAACCCACTTCAGACCTAAAGACACATACAGACTGAAAGTGAGAGGATGGAAAAATATATTCCATGCAAATGGGAAGCAAAAGAAAGCTGGAGTAGCAATCCTCATATCAGACATAAAAGACCTTAAAATAAAGATTAAAAGAGAAAAGGAAGGACACTACATAATGATCAAGGGATCAATCCAAGAGGAAGACACAACAATTATAAATATCTACACACCCAACATAGTAGAACCTCAATACATAAGACTAACACTAACAGACATAAAAGGAGAAATTGACAGTAATACAATAATAGTAGGTGACTTTAACACCCCATTCAAACCAATGGACAGATCATTAAAACAGAAAATTAATAAGGAAACACAAGTCTTAAATCATACATTAGATGAGATGGATCTCTTTGATATCTTCAGGACATTCCATCCAAATGCAAAAGAATACACCCTCTTCTCATGTGCACATGGAACATTCTCCAGAATAGACCATATCTTGGGTCACAAATCAAACCTCAGTAAATTTAAGAAAATTGAAATTGTATCAAGCATCTTCACTGACCACACTGCTAAAAGACTGGTTAGCAATTACAAGAAAACAACTGTAAGAACACAAACACTTGGAGATTAAACAACACATTTCTTAATAACCAACAGGTTACCAAAGAAATAAAAAAATTTCTAGAAACAAATGACAATGAAAACATGACAACTCAAAACCTGTGGGATGCAGCAAAAGCAGTTCTCAGAGGGAAGTTTATAGCAATACAATCCTACCTCAAGAAACAAGAAAAACATCGAATAGACAATCTAACTTTACACCTAAAACAACTGGGAAAAGAAGAACAAAAAAAAAAAAAAAAAAAAACACCAAAGTTAGTAGAAGGAATTCTTCAATATATTCAAATCAACCAATGTGGTACACCATATTAACAAGTTGAAAGATAAAAAATATATGATAATCTCAATAGATGCAGAAAAAGCCTTTGACAAAATTTGGCATCCGTTTATGATTAAAACTCTTCAAAAAATGGCCAGAGAAGGAACCTACCTCAACATAGTAAAGGCCATATATGATAAGCCTACAGCAAAGATTATTCTCAATGGTGAAAAACTGAAAGCATTCACCTCAAAACTGAAAGCATTTCCCCTAAGATCAGGAACAAGTCAAAGTTGTCCATTTTCTCCACTATTACTCAAGATAGTTCTGGAAGTCCTAGCTATAGCAATCAGAGAAGAAAAAGAAATCAAAGGAATCCAGGTCAGAAAAGAAGTAGTAAAGCTCTCACTGTTTGCAGATGATATGATACTGTACATAGAAAACCCTAAAGATAGTATCAGAAAACTGCTAGAGCTAATCAGTGAATTTATCAAAGTTGCAGGATACTAAACCAATACTCAGAAATCACTTGCATTCCTATATACTAACAATGAAAAATCAGAAATGAAGGAATCAATCCCATTTATCATTGCAACAAAAAGAATTAAATATCCAGGAATAAACCTACCTAAGGAGACAAAAGAATTGTACACAGAAAATTATAAGACACTCATGAAAGAAATCAAAGATGACATAAACAGATGGAGAGATAGTCCATGTTCCTGGGTAGGAAGAATCAATATTGTGAAAATGACTATACTACCAAAAGCAATCTACAGATTTGATGTGATCCCTATCAAATTACCAATGGCATTTTTCACAGAACTAGAACAAAAAATTTCACAATTCACATGGAAACACAAAAGACCCTGAATAGCCAAAGCAGTCTTAAGAAGAATGGAACTGGAGGAATCAATCTTCCTGACTTCAGATTATACTACAAAGATATAGTCATCAAGACAGTATGGTACTGGCACAAAAATAGAAATATAGACCAATAGAACAAGATAGAAAGCCCAGAAATAAACTCATGCATCTATGGGTCCCTTCTTTTTGACAAAGGAGGCAAGAATATACAACAGGGCAAAGACAGCCTCCTCAATAAATGGTGCTGGGAAACCTGGACAGCTACATGTAAAAGAATGAAATTAGAACACTTCCTAACACCATACACAAAGATAAATTCAAAATGAATTAAAGACCTAAAATGTAAGACCAGAAACCATAAAGCTCTTAGAGGAAAGCATAGGCAGAACACTCAAAGACATAAATCAAAGCAAGATCCTCTGTGACCCACCTCCTAGACTAATGGAAATAAAAACAAAAATAAGCAAATGGGACCTGATTAAATTTAAAAGTTTTTGCACAGCAAAGGAAACTATAAGCAAGGTGAAAAGACAACTCTCAGAATGGGAGAAAATAATAGCAAATAAAACAACTGTCAAAGATTAATTTCTAAAATATACAAGCAGCTCATACAACTCAATACCAGGAAAACAAACAACCCAATTAAAAAGTGGGAAGAAAACCTAAAAAGACATTTCTCCAAAGAAGATGTACAGATGGCTAACAAACACATGAAAAGATGCTCAGCATCGCTCATTATTAGAGAAATGCATATGAAAACTACAATGAAATATCACCTCACACTGGTCAGAATGGCCATTATCAAAAAGTCTACAAACAATAAATGCTGGAGAGGATGTGGAGAAAAGGGAACACTCTTGCACTGTTGGTGAGAATGTAAATTGTTACAGCCACTATGGAAGATAATACGGAGATTCCTTAAAAAACTAGGAATAAAACCACCATATGACCCAGCAACCTCACTCCTAGGCGTATACCTTGAGGAAACCAAAATTGAAAAAGACACATGTATTCCATTGTTCATTGCAGCACTATTTACAATAGCTAGAACATGGAAGCAACCTAGATGCCCATCGATAGATGAATGGATAAAGAAGTTGTGGTAATATACACAATGGAATATTAGCCATAAAAGGAATGCCTTTGAGTCAGTTCTAATGAGGTGGATGAATCTAGATCCTATTATACAGAGTGAAGTAAGTCAGAAAGAGAAAGATAAATATCGTATTCTAACACATATATAAGGAATCTAGAAAAACGGTACAGAAGAATTTATTTACAGGGCAGCAATGAAGAAACAGGCATAGAGAATAGACTTATGGACATGGGGAGAGGGGAGGAGAGGGTGAGATGTATGGAAGGAGTAACATGGAAACTTACATTCCCATCTGTAAAATAGATAGCCAACAGGAATTTGCTTTATGGTTCAGGAAACTCAAACAGGGCTTTGTATCAACCTAGAGGGGTGGGATGGGGACAGAGATGGGAAAGAGGTTCAAAAGGGAGGGGACATGTGTATACCTATGGCTGATTCATGTTGAGGTTTGACAGAAAGCAACAAAATTCTGTAAAGCAATTATCCTTCCATTAAAAAATAAATTAAAAAAATAATCATAGTAAAAAAAGATTATACATGTAAAAAAAAATAGAATGTCAAAGTGCCAGCTATCTCCTATTTGGCTTTCTAGAACTTTATTTATTAAGTGGTTTGAGTCTCTAAAGGCCACCACTCACTTTTCTAAGACCTTGACCATAGACTGTTCTATTTCTTGCCTATTACATTTTTAGCAGCAGTTGGCTATTTGATCTCTGGTTCCTCTGCCTTTTCTAAAACCAACTTGAACATCTGGAAGTTCACAGTTCACGTATTGCTGAAGCCTAGCTTGGAGAATTTTGAGCATTACTTCACTAGCGTGTGAGATGAGTGCAATTGTGCAGTAGTTTGAGCATTCTTTGGGATTGCCTTTCTTAGGGATTGGAATTAAAACTGACCTTTTCCAGTCTTGTGGCCACTGCTCATGGGAAATAGATGGAGAGACAGTGGAAACAGTGTCAGACTTTATTTTTGGGGGGTCCAAAATCACTGCAGATGGTGACTGCAGCCATGAAATTAAAAAACGCTTACTCCTTGGAAGGAAAGTTATGACCAACCTAGATAGCACATTAAAAAGCAGAGACATTGCTTTGCCAACAAAGGTCCATCTGGTCAAGGCTATGGTTTTTCCAGTGGTCATGTATGGGTGTGAGAGTTGGACTGTGAAGAAAGCTGAGCGCCGAAAAATTGATGCTTTTGAACTGTGGTGTTGGAGAAGACTCTTGAGAGTCCCTTGGACTGCAAGGAGATCCAACCAGTCCATCCTAAAGGAGATCAGTCCTGGGTGTTCATTGGAAGGACTGATGCTGAAGCTGAAACTTTGGCCACCTCATGCGAAGAGTTGACTCATTGGAAAAGACCCTGATGCTGGCAGGGATTGGGGACAGGAGGAGAAGGGGACGACAGAGGATGAGATGGCTGGATGGCATCACTGACTCAATGGGCATGGGTTTGGGTAGACTCCGGGAGTTTGTGATGGACAGGGAGGCGTGGCGTGCTGCAATTCATGGGGTCACAAAGAGTCGGACACGACTGAGTGACTGAACTGAACTGAACTGAACTGGCTATTTGAATATAAGCTACAAAAAGTCTAGTCTTCTGAGATCAGCCACAATGAATCAGTGGATAGATACTTAACCTTCTAGAACTCAACCTAGGGGAAGCAATTCTTCTCATGCTCAAGGATTCATAACAACAGCTAAAAAATGCTACAGGATATGCCTATTTATGGGTCATCTAACCAATCCAGTATTCTTGCCTGGAAAATCCCATTGAAAGAGGAGACTGACAGGCTACAGTCCATAGGGTCACAGAGTCCGATACAAGTGAAGCCACTTAGCATATACAAGCTTTGACTAAATAGAAGTTTTATGCTGAAGATCCTCATGAACCATGCTTTACAAACAAAATAACACTAGTGACCTGCCTTCCCGCCATGGTATCCTGCCAGGGAACAATTTTCCCAGTAGGGTGTAACTGCATATGTTATGATCCAAATACCTATAGAAGTTTCCTTTGTGTATGAGGGAGTCTGGCATAACACCTACCATTCCTGATAGAAAGCTCTCGATGATACTACTCTCGGAGGATTTCTCCCTCCTTCTTGGCTACATAGGTATTTTTCCTTTATCTCTACACTCTCTTTGGAATATCTTTATTTGGAGCAGCAGCAAGCCTTTGGGATATATTAACTGGGGTTATTGGATTAAGGTTAAGGAACTGAAGTGTTTCCTGAATTGATGAGGAGGGCCTGCACCTAGGGGCACATACCCTGCTTCCTTGCACTAATGAAGTATGCAATGGGCACTGCTGTTTCTTCTGACCCTAGGATCTCAGCAATGTCACTTCAGCTTCTCAAACCAGCAAATAAAAGATGTTGGTAACAGAAGGCAACGGAGGGAACCCAGAGAGAGAGAGAATGCAAAGCACAGGGAAGAAACTTGTAGACTTTTATCATGATTTTAAAATAAAACATTTATTGAATACCATTCACCAAAAAGGCAAGACAACCTACCATGGCTGAAATATTGTAAGAAGGGAAGAAATTTTGTCTGTTAAACAGTGCAAAGTTATCCAGGTGACAACCTGAACAAATTAATGGAGACAGGCAGATACAATGGGAAATAGAAGAGATGGCATGATGACAATGTTATCCTTGATGAATAATATTCAAGTACAAATTTGTGTGCTTTCAATAGTGATAAAGCAATTGTCATTTTGTATTGAATTTAAGTTAAAAGTGCAGGCTAGAATGATGAAGCAACATAAGGCCACTCACTGGTCATGGTTACATGCTTCAAACTGGGTGAAGAGACACAGATGATATCAGATACCACTGGCACATTGAATATTTGAGACATCTGTGTCATTAATCATGATCCTTTTTTCCATTACTGCATCAGGAAGAAATAAGACTTATTTTCATTCTGAAAGAATGCCGTGTGAATGGAGATTATAATTGTTCATAGACATTCATGAAATATCTAACATACAATAGGAGAAGAGTAATGGTACATTCAACTAAGTATAAATATATCACGGTAATCCAAGTCTATGCTCCAACCAGTAACACTGGAAAAGCTGAAGTTAAACGGTTCTATGAAAACCTACAAGACCTTTTAGAACTAACACCCAAAAAAGATGTCCTTTTCATTATAGGGGACTGGAATGCAAAAGTAGGAAGTCAGGAAACACCTGGAGTAACAGGCAAATTTAGCCTTGGAGTACAGAATGAAGCAGGGCAAAAGCTAAGAGAACGCACTGGTCATAGCAAACACCTTCTTCCAAAAACACAAGAGAAGACTCTACACATGGACATCACCAGATGGTCAACACCGAAATCAGACTGATTATATTTTTTGCAGGCAAAGATGGAGAAGCTCTATACAGTCAGCAAAAACAAGACCAGGAGCTGACTGTGGCTCAGATCATGAACTCCTTATTGCAAATTCAGACTTAAATTGAAGAAAGTGGGGAAAACCACTAAACCATTCAGGTATGATCTAAATGTATTTCTAAATATATTTAAGGGACTAGATCTGATAGACAGAGTGCCTGAAAACTATGGACAGAGGTTTGTGACACTGTACAGAAGACAGGAATCAAAACCATCCCCAGGAAAAAGAAATGCAAAAAAGCTAAATGGCTGTCTGAGGAGGCCTTACAAATAGCTGTGAAAAGAAGAGAAGCGAAACGCAAAGGAGAAGAGCAAAGATATTCCCATTTGAATGCAGAGTTCCAAAGAATAGAAAGGAGAGATAAGAAAGCCTTTCTCAGCAATCAATGCAAAGAAATAAAGGAAAGCAATAAAATGGGAAAGACTAGAGATCACTTCAAGAAAATTAGAGATACCAAGGGAACATTTCATGCAAAGATGGGCTCAATAAAGGACAGAAACGGTATGGACGTAACAGAAGCAGAAGATATTAAGAAGAGGTGGCAAGAATGCACAGAAGAACTGTACAAAAAAGATCTTCATGACCCAGTTAATCACAATGGTGTGATCATTCACCTAGAGCCAGACATCCTGGAATGTGAAGTCAAGTGTGCCTTAGGAAATATCACAACAAACAAAGCTAGTGGAGGTGATGGATTCCAAATGAGCTATTTCAAATCCTTAAAGATGATGCTGTGAAAGTGTTGCACTTTGGAAAACTCGGCAGTCGCCACGGGACTGGAAAAGGTCACTTTTCATTCCAGTCCCAAAGAAAGGCAATGCCAAAGAATGCTCAAACTACCGCACAATTGCACTCATCTCACATGCTAGTAAGGTAATGCTCAAAATTCTCCAAGCCAGGATTCAGCAATATGTGAACTGTGAACTTCCATATGTTCAAGCTGGTTTTAGAAAAGGCAGAGGAACCAGAGATCAAATTGACAACATCCACTGGATCATCAAAAGAGCAAGAGAGTTCCAGAAAAACATCTATTTCTGCTTTATTGACTATGCCAAAGCCTTTGACTGTGTGGATCACAATAAACTCTGGAAAATTCTGAAAGAGATGGGAATACCAGATGACTTGACCTGCCTCTTGAGAAACCTGTATGCAGGTCAGGAAGCAACAGTTAGAACTGGACATGGAACAACAGACTGATTCCAAATAGGAAAAGGAGTACATCAAGGCTGTATATTGTCACCCTGCTTATTTAACTTATATGCAGAGTACATCATGAGAAACGCTGGGCTGGAAGAAGCACAAGCTGGAATCGAGATTGCCAGGAGAAATATCAATAACCTCAGATATGCAGATGACACCACCCTTATGGCAGAAAGTGAAGAAGAAATAAAGAGCTTCTTGATGAAAGTGAAAGAGGAGAGTGAAAAAGTTGGGTTAAAGCTCAACATTCAGAAAACTAAGATCATGGCATCTGATCCCGTCACCTCATGGCAAATAGATGGGGAAACAGTGGAAACAGTGACTGACTTTATTGTTTTGGGCTCCACAATCACTGCAGATGGTGATTGCAGCCATGAACTTAAAAGACGCTTACTCCTTGGAAGGAAAGTTATGACTAACCTAGACAGCATATTAAAAAGCAGAGACATTACTTTGCTGACAAAGGTCTGTCTAGGCAAAGCTGTGGTTTTTCCAGTAGTCATGTATGGATATGAGAGTTGGACTATAAAGATAGCAGAGCACCGAAGAATTGATGCTTTTGAACTGTGGTGTTGGAGAAGACTATTAAGAGTCCCTTGGACTGCAAGGAGACCCAACCAGTCCATCCTAAAGGAGATCAGTCCTGGGTGTTCATTGGAGGGTCTGATGTTGAAGCTGAAACTCCCATAGTTTGCCCACCTGATGCGAAGAGCTGACTCATTTGAAAAGACCCTGATGCTGGGAGGGATTGAGGGCAGGAGGAGAAGGGGACAACAGAGGATGAGATGGCTGGATGGCATCACTGACTCAATGGACATGGGTTTGGGTGGGCTCCAGGTGTTGGTGTTGGACAGGGAGGCCTGGCGTGCTGCAGTTCATGGGGTTGCAAAGAGTCGGACATGACTGTGTGACTGAACTAAACTGACATGAATTTAGATGCATTGGAAACAAGATAACAGATAATGTAGAAGTAATGTAGTCAAATATATTGTTGCTCTTCAGTTGCTAAGTCTTGTGCAGCTCTTCTGTAATCCCATGGACTATAGCCCACCAGGTTCCTCTTGTTCATGGGATTTCCCAGGAGACAATACTGGTGTGGGTTACCGTTTCCTTCCAGGGGAATCTTCACAACCTAGGATGGAACCCACATCTCCTGTATTGGCAGGTGGATTCTTTACCACTGAGCCACCTGGGAAGTCCAGTCAAATATACAGGGGTAGGGTAACTGGAGTGATGTATCCCCTACATAGCTAAAAAGCTGGGTAGGCAGCAGTGATAACCACTATGGGAAGCAACTGATTTGCAAAAGGACACACGCATAATGGTAAAGGAAATGCAGGTTCCTACAGAGGCACCATGTTAAAGGAGAATTTCTAGGATCCAAGTCTGAGCTCCGTGATGCTAACCAACCCTCTTTCAGGGTTCTCAGTGCCAGGTTCTGGAGGGATATATATTTTATCCCTCTGTGCTGAAAGTCCATGGAACTTTTTTGTCTATCATTTTTAGCATATTGATATGCATAACAAAGTCCATTTTAATATCATTATCAATCAGCATCTTCAATCAAATAGTCACAGAAAGGGGACAATTCTGAGCATTCTGTTAAACTGGTTGAATAGATGTGCCACTGCCTTATTTATACATTTCTTTGTACAAGACATGGTATTTGAGAGGTAAATAGGTGGAAAGTATGGGGAAGAGGTCAATGAAAACAGTGAGAGTCCTGGATTAATCTGTAACTAACTTGATTAGCAAGAGCTCAAGTAAGGAAACAGGATTGATATGTACTACATGTATGTGGTGTACTAGACATTCTCATGCATTCTACATATTGTATCTTATTAAATTAAAAAAAAAAGCCATTTTAACCCTTTATTCCTATACTATTCTTAAAGCTGGTCTAAAGTATTACCTGATAATGTCCTCTCTGCCTTTAAGCTATGCTGAAATTCTCTGGAATTTTAAAATCTGTCATTTTGAACATATCAAAATTCATTTAATGACCATCATCACCAATTAGCACTTATCAATATTCAGAGATAATGTGCCATTCTGAACATTCTGTTAAATTGGTTGAATAGGGCTGGCACTGTCTTACAGACAGTTTAAAAATAAAATTCAAAGCTATGTTCTAATTAAGAAAGTAATATGGTAGTGTTTTAGTTGTGAAGTTGTGTCCGACTCTTGAGACCCTATGAACCATAGCCCACCAGGCTCCTTTGTCCATGGGATTTCTCAGGCAAGAATACTGGAGTAGGTTGCCATTTCCTTCTCCAGGGGACCTTCCTGATGCAGGGACCGAACCTGGTCTCCTGCATTGGCAGGTGGATTCTTTACTGATGAAACAATAGTATAAAAACTGGAAGATATTGAAAAGCATAAAGAAGAAACTAAAGTTATCCTGAAGCCTCTCACCCACATTTGACCAAAATTTGATCAATATTTATGTATTAGTGCATTCCTATTCCTCTTCATATATACATGCATATTTTAGCATTGTTATTTAGTTGCTAATTGTGTCCAACTCTTTTGTGATGCTATGGACTGGGGCCTGCCAGGATCCTCTGTTCATGGGTTTTTCCAGGCAAGGATACTGTAGTGGGTTGCCATTTCCTTCTCCAGGGAATCTTTCTGACCTAGGAACTGAACCTGTGTCTACCACATAGGCAGATGGATTCCTTACCACTGAGCCACCAGGGAAGCCCCTAAGTTTAGCATACTTGAGGGCAAATTATTATACACAGTGCTGTATTTTTCTTTTACATTAATTTTTCAGTTCAGTTCAGCTGCTCAGTCGAGTCCAACTCTTTGCAACCCCATGAATCGCAGCACGCCAGGCCTCCCTGTCCATCAGCAACTGACAGAGTTTAACCAAACTCGTGTCCATTGAGTCAGTGATGCCATCCAGCCATCCCATCCTCTGTCGTCCCGTTCTCCTCCTGCCCTCAATCTTTTCCTGCATCAGGGTCTTTTCAAGTGAGTCAGCTCTTTGCATCAGGTGGCCAAAGTATTAGAGTTTCAGCTTCAGCATCAGTCCTTCCAATGAACACCCAGGACTGATCTCCTTTAGGATGGACTGGTTGGATCTCCTTGCAGTCCAAGGGACTCTCAAGAGTCTTCTCCAACACCACAGTTCAAAAGCATCAATTCTTCAGTGCTCAGCTTTGTTTACTGTCCAACTCTCACATCCATACATGACTACTGGAAAAACCATAGCCTTGATGAGACAGACCTTTGTGGGCAAAGCAATGTCTCTGATTTTTAATATGCTGCCTAGTTTGGTCATAATTTTCCTTCCAAGGAGTAAGCGTCTTTTAATTTCATGACTGCAGTCACCAACTGAAGTGATTTTGGAGCCCAAAAAATCAAGTCACTCACTGTTCCCCCATCTATTTGCCATAAGGTGATGGGACCAGATGCCATGATCTTGGTTTTTTGAATGTTAACTTTAAGGCAACTTTTTCACTCTCCTCTTTCACTTTCATCATGAGGCTCTTTAGTTCTTCTTCACTTTCTGCCATAAGGGTGATATCATCTGCATATCTGAGGTTATTGATATTTCTCCCGGCAATCTTGATTCCAGCTTGTGCTTCTTCCAGCCCAGCGTTTCTCATGATGTACTCTGCATATAAGTTAAATAAGCAGGGTGACAATATACAGCCTTGATGTACTCCTTTTCCTATTTGGAATCAGTCTGTTGTTCCATGTCCAGTTCTAACTGTTGCTTCCTGACCTGCATACAGGTTTCTCAAGAGGCAGGTCAGGTGGTCTGGTATTCCCATCTCCTTCAGAGTTTTCCACAGTTTATTATGATCCACACAGTCAAAGGCTTTGGCATAGTCAATAAAGCAGAAATAGATGTTTTTCTGGAGCTCTCTTGCTTTTTCTATGATCCAGCGAATATTGTCAATTTGATCTCTGGTTCCTCTGCTTTTTTAAAACCAGCTTGAACATCTGGAAGTTCACAGTTCATGTATTGCTGAATCCTGGCTTGGAGAATTTTGAGCATTACTTTACTAGTGTGTGAGATGAGTGCAATTGTGCGGTAGTTTGAGCATTCTTTGGCATTGCCTTTCTTTGGGATTGGAATGAATATGGACTTTTTCCAGTTCCATGGCCACTGCAGAGTTTTCCAAATTTGCTGGCACATTGAGTGCAACACTTTCACAGCATCATCTTTCAGGATTTGAAATAGCTCAACTGGAATTCCATCACCTCCACTAGCTTTGTTTGTAGTGATGTTTCCTAAGGCCCATTTGACTTCACATTCTAGGTTGTCTGGCTCTAGGTGAGTGATCATACATTCATGATTATCTAAGTCATAAAGATCTTTTTTGTGCAGTTCTTAATATCTTCTGCTTCTGTTAGGTCCATACCATTTCTGTCCTTTATTGAGCCCATCTTTGCATGGAATGTTCCCTTGGTATCTCTAATTTTCTTGAAGTGATCATTAGTCTTTCCCATTCTATTGTTTTCCTCTATTTCTTTATACTGATCACCAAGGAAGTCTTTCTTATCTCTTCTTGCTATTCTTTGGAACTCTGCATTCAAATAGGTATATCTTTCCTTTTCTCCTTTGCTTTTCACTTCTCTTCTTTTTACAGCTATTTGTAAGGCCTCCTCAGACAGCTATTTTGCTTTTTTGCATTTCTTTTTCTTGGGGATGGTCTTGATTATTGCCTCCTGTACAATGGCACAAACCTTCATCCATAGTTCATCAGGCACTCTGTCTATCAGATCTAGTCCCTTAAATCTATTTCTCACTTCCACTGTTGCTTACCATCACAAAAAAAAATTCTCATTTTTCCATCAGTGTTTCCTAGAATGAGAACATTCCTGAGTTACATAAGGGTTAAAAGATGGAAACACTCTTATCAAGTCTCTTTTCCCCTTCTTTTTCTCTGAAGTAATCAGAAAACTTATCACTTGTCAAAATAAACATGTAAGGTTAGAAATGATAGCATTGAAAAATCATATACATTTCTTTTTCTGGACTAAACAACTTTAAAGGCATACTTAAATTCTTGTGCATTATTCAGTTCATCTTGGTACTGACTTATTCTCATATAGAAGGATCTGCTTGACAGTTGCACAATTTAGTAGCACTAAAACTGCTACTACTACTACTAGCTAATATTTGAAAATGTAGTCTATGTCAGGCTTCTGTACTCAGCAAAGACTCTATGCGGGGGCACTCATTATTTCTAATTTGTATATGAGAATACTTAAAATACAGAGTCTAAATAAGGGTGGTGTCAGAAAGTGAAGAAGAACTAAAGAGTCTCTCGATGAAAGTGAAACCGGAGAGTGAAAAAGTTGCCTTTAAATTAACATTCAAAAAACTAAGATCATGGCATTTGGTCCCATAACTTCATGGCAAATAGATGGGGAAACAATGGAAACAGTGACAGGCTTTATTTTCTTGGGCTCCAAAATCACTTCAGATGGTGACTGCCGCCATGAAATTAAAAGACGCTTGCTGCTAGGAAGAAAAGCTATGACAAACTTAGACAGCATATTAAAAAGCAGAGACATTACTTTACCAACAAAGGTCCATCTAGTCAGAGTAATGGTTTTTCCAGTAGTCGTTTATGGATGTGAGAGTTGGACTATAAAGAACGCTGAGCGCTGCAGAATTGATGCTTTTGAACTATGGTGCTGGAGAAGACTCTTGAGAGTCCCTTGGACTGTAAGGAGATAAAACCAGTCATTTCTAAAGGAAATCAACCCTGTTTATTCATTAGAAACCTGGTGCTGAAGCTCTAATATTTTGGCCACCTGATGCACAGAACCGACTTCTTGGAAAAGACCCTGATGCTGGGAAAGATAGAAGGCAGGAAGAGAAGGGGACGACAGAGGACAAGATAGTTGGATGGCATCACTGATTCAATGGACATGAGTTTGAGCAAGCTCTGTGTGTTGGTGATGGACTGGGAAGCCTGGCATGCTGCTGTTCATGGGGTCGCAAAGAGTAGGATATGACCGTGTGACTGAATTGAACTGAGGAGAGGCACAGTGAATGGAAGCAGAAAGACCAGATGGAAGTTCACTGATTCAGTTGGCATGAGTGATGGTGGTCTCTTGGCCTGGGAAAGGGAAGTAGAAAGAACAGAATATGTGGCAAAAGTTGAGTCAACAGGATTTGCTTCCTTATGTTGAGTTACTGGGGTCCACCTCATCTTTACCCACTGACTCAGTCTGGACCTCGGAGAAAATGCAGGATAAACTTTTTCCCTTCATGTATACTTGATCTTCCTGAAATCTTTCCATATTGAAGAGCCCTCCAGCTATCTTCTGATATCTTTTTAATACTTCTGAATAACCTGAACACCAATGAAGACATACAGATGGGTTATAATTACACAACAGGATGATCAATATCATTCATTATAAGAAAAATGCAAATTAAAACCACAATGAGATACCATCTCACACCAGTCGGAATGGCCTTCAAAAAAATCTACAAACAATAAATGCTGGAGAGGATGTGGAGAAAAGGGAACCTTCTTACGTTGTTGGTGGGAATACAAAGTGATACAACCACTGTGGAGAACAGTATGGAGATTCCTTAAAAAAACTAGGACTAAAACTACCATATGACCCAGCAACCCCACTACTGGGCATGTACCCTAGGGAAACCAGAACTGGAAAAGACACATTTACCCCAAAGTTCACTGCAGCACTATAGATTGTGCTGCAATATAATAGCCAGGATTAGTGCAATAAATAGTGCAATAAATACAATAGCTGGGATATGGAAGCAACCTAGATGTCCATCAGCAGGTGAATGGATAAGAAAGTTGTGATACCTTTACACAACAGAATATTACTCAGCTATAAAAAGAAACACATTTGAGTCAGGGTTGCAGAAATCAGTAATCAGGAAACCAAGCACCACACTCGGAGAGCTGGAGAACTCAGGTTTATTACACTGCCGGGCCCGGAGGAGTTAACACTCCAAGCTCTGAGCCCTGAGGTTACAGAGGTTTTATAGACAGATGATGGTGGGCCACACTAGCTGCTAATAAGCTTGTTTAAACCAAGGGGCTTTGTGCGCATGGGAACAGCGGTCAAGAAGCGGAGGGGGATGCCTGACCTTTACACGGACAGGTGGGATTAAGCAGGATTGCAGGGGCTGGGCAGTTGCAAAGAGCAGGACAAGGGTAAGTGAGATAAGCTTCAGTTCCTAGTATTGGAAGTCCCTACTTTCTGAAACTACATGACCTACATGATCCGGACTTTGCAAGGAGCAAGCTGAGTTACAGAGGCCGAATGAGCAGAAGATTATATAAAATTTTAACTTTTCATCAGTTTTCATGAGGTGGATGAACCTAGAGCCTATTAGGGAACCTAGAGCCTGCATAGTGAAGTAATTCAGAAAGAGAATATCATATATTAATGCATATATATGGTGTCTAGGAAGATGTTTTCATCATCCTATGTGCAGGACAGCAAAGGAGACACAGACATAAAGAACAAAATTTTGGATCCAGTGGGAGAAGGAGAGGATGGAATGATTTCAGAGACTGCATTGAAGCATATATATATTGCCATATGGAAAATAGTTAGCCAGTGGGAGTTTGATGTATGAAGCAGGGCACCCAAATTAGGTGCTCTGTGACAACCTAGAGGATTGGGATAGGCAGGGAGGTGAGACAGGGGTTCAGGAGGGAGGGGACACATGTATGCCTATGGCCAATTCATGTTAATTTATGGCAAAAACCATCACAATTTTGCAATTATCCTCCAATTAAAATTTTAAAAAGTGGTGCCCACACTGAACACTTCATTTGTGTGTTCTCTGACAGTAAGATCATGGCATCTTGCATCATCACTTCATGGCAAATAGATGGGGAAACAGTGGCTGACTTTAATTTGGGGGGCTCCAGAATCACTGCAGATGGTGATTGCAGCCATGAAATTAAAAGACGCTTACTCCTTGGAAGGAAAGTTATGACCAACCTAGATAGCATATTAAAAAGCAGAGACATTACTTTGTCAACAAAGGTCCGTCTAGTCAAGGCTATGGTTTTTCCAGTGGTCATGTATGGATGTGAGAGTTGAACTATAAAGAAAGCTGAGCGCTGAAGAATTGATGCTTTTGAACTGTGGTGTTGGAGAAGACTCTTGAGAGTCCCTTGGAGTGCCCAAGGGATCCAACCAGTCCATCCTAAAGGAGATCAGTCCTGGGTGTTCATTGGAAGGACTGATGCTGAAGCTGAAGCTCCACTACTTTGGCCACCTGATGCAAAGAGCTGACTCACTTGAAAAGACCCTGATGCTGGAAAAGATTGAGGGCAGGAGGAGAAGGGGACGACAGAGGATGAGATGGTTGGATGATATCACCGACTCAATGGACATGGGTTTTGGTAGACTCTGGCAGTTAGTGATGGATAGGGAGGCCTGGTGTGCCGCGGTTCACAGGGTCACAAAGAGTTGGACACGACTGAGTGACTGAACTGAACTAACCCATAAAGGACAGTAAGGCTACTTCCTCCCAACGTACTACATTTCTTTTAACAGAGCCTAATGCACATGAATTGCATGCATAGTGAAGAAAAGAGGTGGGGGATATGACTTGAAGGGTCAGAACCAGGACAATCACTTGTCATCCTGTTGTTGCAGAATATCTGTGAGAGTGATGACTGTAGGTAAAGGTAACAGAGCTGAGGAGATGATTGTTTTCTTAGCAGATGACCATCTTAAGAGAAGGTGCTAAACCGATAATTAAATGTGCCTAATGCTGAAAAGTTCTTCTGGGTGTGGGATCCATTGTACAGAGCAGATAGAGAAGCAAGATAGGAGAAAGAAAAAGCAAAGCAGTGTTCCTCATGAGAAAGCATTCTGAGGTTTTATGTTCAAGAAATAAGGTGAGTAAAGTGGAGAATTTAGGTGAACAGAGAATAGTTTTTAAGTTGGAAGCAACGGTAAACATGATTTTTGGAGTAAAGTTCTCTGGGCTCTTTAATAACCTTGATTGGTATGACTTCTTGTTTTGCATCAGTCTCAAATAATACATGAACCAAATTTTAACCAGTTACTACAAAGGAGGTGTCTTAACTATGTTTTACCTAATTTGTTTCCTTATCAGTTATTTCTGCACTGCAGTGCCATAGGACATAC
Source organism: Dama dama (assembly GCF_033118175.1). NCBI lineage: Eukaryota > Metazoa > Chordata > Mammalia > Artiodactyla > Cervidae > Dama > Dama dama. The sequence continues at coordinate 27,095,008 of NC_083697.1, read as the reverse complement.
ATTAAGTCTATTAACTCTGCAGTGGTCTTAGGATGTGAGAATTTGTGGCATATTAAAACTGTCTCCTAAATGCCAGATCTGATTTTCCATCTTTGTTACATTTTGTTTCTATTATTCCATGCAGAATATTGCCCTATTCTGTGAAGGAGCATCTGAAATTATGGGACGAACATGAGATGGTGGAGAGGGACATTTTGAAGAGGATGTTAATGTAATCCTTAAGAGGAAATGTACCATATTCAATGAATGAAAGTACATCATTTCATTAATCCTCATTCAGGGAAGGGGGCATTATGTACACAATTCTCAATAGGAAAGGGAAGAGAGGAAAAATAAAATCATAATAGTTAATATTAAACTCTCATATTTCTTATAATACATGCTGAGAATGTTGAGTTGGAGGTAGAAATAAACAGGAAGGCCACAAGCAGGGCTTCTAAAACAATTCTTATTTTTGAGACCAAATAATCCTTCAATATTCATTCACAACCTAGGTTATAGAAAAATATAATCCACGAACCAAAAAAACATATCATTAACAAGAACCAAACAATAACAAAATCTCATTTTAAAATATTTTCTAGGATTACTAAGGATTCTACAGAAATTAATGCATTCATTTTTACAGCTTCCTGAATTGTATATTCAAACAAAAAAAAGAATAGTTACAAAGGCTAGCATCTATTAAGAGCTTACTAGAGCTAACCTCTATGCTTAGTGAATTGCCCTGATGCCTTACAAACAAACCACCATAACCCATCCTTGCCAACAGACCTAAAGAGGCAATACTTCAAAACTTTATATCAATAAAACCTAAATTCCTTAATAGGATATCCAAGTACTACATTTCATTGTACTTCATGAATAACCAATGCATTTGTATGTTGCATTCTATAGCTTACCATGCTACATCAATTCAGTGTCTGTAAGGAGATTTTATTATTGGCTAAAGCCTTAAAGATGTTTAAGGGTAAAACTAGGCTTTTATATAAGGGAAAAAACATTGAATTTAATGTAGTTAAACATTAAATATATTCCTGGCAAAGCTCCGCCCCAAAGGTTAAGAGTAATGTCATACAGATTGGGAACTAGTTGAGATTTACAAAATAAAGAGTAGTTAAAAAGACTTTTGTTATTTAACCTGAACTGGGACAATTTTTATATAGCCTTTTATAAATTAATTGGAGGGAGCTCATGAGTCATAGATAACACTAAGCTCTTCTAGTTGGTGAAGAGAGGAATGGATGGGAGTAAACTGTAGTGAGATAACATGAGATGTTGAGATGGTGTAGAAATGGCAACCAAACTCCTATGGGAGCAGTTGCAAAGCAATGCACTAGATATCATTTACATCCTTTTTAGATATCATTTACATCCTTTTAAAAAATACTAGACCTGAATATATTTGCAAAATATTCAAGACATTGGAACATGATATTTTTTTTAAAGTAAAATCAAAAGGCAAATATTTTTTTACCCATTTATAAAGTAAGACCTATCCTTTACTGAAATGGTATACAAAGCAGTAACTAATTATTGTTCTCCTAAAAATACAGTCAATGTGTTACTTAGAAGTAGGATATGTGGTTTCCAGTCCTGGATCAATTGCTTCTTCTTTTACTCAGTAAACCATTCATTTAGCCATTCATTCAAAGCAAGATTTATCAAGTATTTATTATGAGTCAGACACTTTGCTGGCTATAAGGAAGGGATGTGTAGATGATGAACCTAAACTGAATGATTTCATAATCTAGTAGGAGAGATACACAAAATAGCAAACAGTTATTATAGTGATATATTATGTGATTAAACATAAATTTATGGAACAAAAGTAATATATGAGATGAAACTAGTTCAGGTGAGGGTAGGAGATATTTTGCTAGTAGTTAAGTGTGGTCAAAATTTACAGTGGCAGAAGAATGAAGGAGTGGTGTTAAAGTTGATATAAGCAGGGAGTAGCTGGATTATGAGCAACCTACCATGCTAGGCTAAAGTGTTTATTTTAACAGTTGTAAGGCAAGCAAAAGTCAGAAAAATGTAAGGAGAGGTGGGCAAAAGGCAGTTGTTAAATTTATGTTTCAAATAAATCCATACTGCTATGGAGACAAAATTGGAGAAAATTTAAGACTGGAGACAAAAGAAATATTAGGATACTACTGAAAAACTTGGATAAGAAATAAGAAGGACTTTACATGCATATGAAGAGAAAATTGGTGGATTTGATCGCCTATTAGAATGTGAGACAAGAAAGGAAGGAGTTAAGGATGAACCACATATTTCTGAGTTGGGCAACTGGGTAGATAATGAAAATAATACTCATCAAAATAGAAAGAGTAGGTTTGTTTTAAATAATTTGGAGACAAATTAAATTCCAAGAGCCTTTGTGACTTCCAAGAAAACAAGTATAGTAAATATTTGAGTGCATACCAAAGGTTGGACATAAAATAGGTCTCTATGCTACAGACACAGATTTTAGAGTTTTAAAAATGTACACAACAGTTGTAGCCATGAGTTTGCATAATAAAAATGAGAATATAAGATTGGCTAGTGATGGAACTCTGAGAGTCCTCAATACTCTACTAACAGTAGCACCATAATATAGATACAAATGTGTATATGCACACATTTTTCAAATCCACATTGAAAATCCATACATAGTATTTTCTCAGATCATTATGGAACTAGAGAAGTAATCAATGACAGAAAGATACATAGAAAATTCTCAAGTATTTGGCAATTAATATAATTCTTTGTATTTAATAACATGGGTCAATGTACCACAGCTTCCTTATCCATTCATCTGCTGATGGGCATCTAGGTTGCTTCCATGTCCTGGCTATTATAAACAGTGCTGCAATGAACATTGGGGTGCACATGTCTCTTTCAGATCTGGTTTCCTCAGTGTGTATGCCCAGAAGTGGGATTGCTGTGGTACATATACACCATGGAATATTACTCAGCCATTAAAAAGAATTCATTTGGACCAGTCCTAATGATATGGATGAAGCCGGAGCCCCTTATACAGAGTGAAGTAAGCCAGAAAGACAAAGAACATTACAGCATACTAACACATATATATGGAATTTAGAAAGATGGTAACGATAACCCTATATGCAAAACAGAAAAAGAGACACAGAAATACAGAACAGACTTTTGAACTCTGTGGGAGAAGGCGAGGGTGGGATGTTTCGAGAGGAATCGGGTGGAGAGGGAGGTGGGAGCGGGGATTGGGATGGGGAAGACGTGTAAATCCATGGCTGATTCATATCAATGTATGACAAAACCCACTGAAATGTTGTGAAGTAATTAGCCTCCAACTAATAAAAAAATTAAAAAAAAAAAAAAGAAAGTAAGAAAAAAAAAAATAACATGGGTCAAATAAGAAATCTCAAGAAAGATTAGGAGATATTTTTAATTGACTGAAAATTAAAATATAGCATAGCAAAATTTGCAAGATGCAGCTAAAGCAATACTTGCAGGGAAATTTATAGTATTAAATGCTGTATTAGAAAGTTAGAAAGTTCTCAGTCAATTATCTGTTTTTACTTTATGAAAGTAGAAAAGGAGAAGCATGCTAACCACAAACTAAGCAGAAGGAAGTAAATATTAATAGCAGAAATCAATGAAATTAAAAACAATAGAAAAAAGCAATAAAAAATTGATACTGTGAAAATCAATAAAATTTATAAGCCTGCAGCCAGACTTATAAAAGGGAAAAAGAGGAAGAGAAAAATAAAAATTACAAATATCTAAAGTAAATAGGTGATATCATTACAGACTCCAGAGATCGTAAAGATAAGAGAATACTAGAGACGATCTATATGCACACAATCAAAAGGATAGATAAAATGGGCTAATTTCTTTAAAGACACAAATTAGCAAAACTCACTTGAGAAGAAATAAATAACCTTTAAGATCCAGAACACGCTTTCATTACTGAATTCCACTAACATTTAAGGAACAAGTAATAATAATTCTGTATAGTCTCTCCTGGAAAATAGGAGATAACTCACAACTCATTTTGTAAGCCAAGCACACCCTTCCTGAACCAAATAAGAATTACAGGGGGAAAAAAAAACAACTATAGACCAATAAATCTTATAAACATAAGCTAAAAAATTTAACAAAATATTACCAAGTTAAATCAAAAAAAATATAAAAAGGACAATACATTATGACCAAGTAAGTTCTTTTTCCAGGAATGTAAACCTGGGACAATACTTAAAAATCAAACACCATAACTCACCATATTGAGAAACTAAAGAAAAAATATATGATCATCTTCATACATGGAGAAAGAATTTTTAATAAATTTCAACATCCATTTATGATAAAAGTCTCAGCAAACTAGAAATAGAGGTAACATTCTTAACCTGAAAAAGGCTATCTTGGGGAAAAAATGTTGCCATGATAGATATGAAAGACTTATAGCCTTCTTAAGATCTAGAATAAGGTAAGGATGTCTTCTCTCATCACTCCTATTCAGCATCACATTGGAAATCTTAGCCAGTACAATAAGGTAAGAAAAGAAACAAAAGATGTCCAGCTTGAAAAGATGAAATAAAATCTGTCTCTGTTTGTATATAACTTCTCAAAGAATCAGGACTTCCCTGGCAGTCCAGTGGTTAAAGACTCTGCACTTTCACTGCCAGGGACACAAGTTCAATCCCTGGTAGGGGAATTAAGATCCCGTGCTGCTGCTGCTGCTGCTAAGTCGCTTCAGTCATGTCCAACTCTGTGCAACCCCATAGATGGCAGTCCACCAGGCTCCTCTGTCCCTGGGATTCTCCAGGCAAGAACACTGGAGTGGGTTGTCATTTCCTTCTCCAGTGCATAAAAGTGAAAAGTGCAAGTGAAGTCGTTCAGTTGTGTCCGACTCTTTATGACCCCATGGACTACAGCCTATCAGGCTCCTCCATCCATGGGATTTTCCAGGCAAGAGTACTGGACTGGGTTGCCATTGCCTTCTCCAAGATCCCGTGATGTGAGACAAGAAAAAGAAAAAGGAATCTATACAAAAGCTCTTTGTAAATGAGCTTAGAAAAATTGCAGGATACAAGGTCAGTATACAAAAATAAATTTTATTTCTGTATGGTTGCAATGAACTTGAAAAATACCATTTATAATAGTACCCAAAAAGTAAAATTTTAGATAGAAATCTACAAACAAATTTCAACATCTGTATGCTAAAAATTATAAGCACTGATGAAAGAAATCATAGACCTAAGTAAATGGAGAAATATATTCATATGTTGGAAGACTGAATGCTATTAATTCTACTTAATTTAATACACAGACAACACAATATAAATGAAAACTGTAGGAGACTTTTTTTGTAGATACCAACAAGCTGATTCTAAAGGAACTAGAATAGCTGAACAATTTTGGAAAAGAAGAAATAAATTTTTGGAACCACACTACCCAATTTCAGGACTTACCATAAAGTTATATAAATCAAGAAAATGTGATATTGGTGAAGAATAAACATAGAGATCAATGGAACAAAATAGAGAGCCCAGAAACAGGCCCTGACAAATATTTTATTTATTTGTGACAAATATGTAAGGTCAATTCAATGGAGATATGTTACTCTTTTCAATAAGCAGTGCTAGAATAATTGGATATCAACAGGCAATCCACACCTCATCCCTTACACAAGATTTAATGCAAATAAGATCATTGGCCTAAATGTAAATATAAAACTATAAAATGTCTGGATCTGAATGGCCTTGGGTTTGTTAATAGAGCTTTTAGAACACCACACACATATACTGTTGGTCAAAATTAAAAATGTCCAGTCACTTTAAAAGACAGTGTGGCAGTTTTCTTATAAAGTTAAACATGTATATATAAACATACATACAGGTCAAGAAGCAACAGTTAGATCTGCACATGGAACAACAGACTGGTTCAAAATCAGGAAAGGAGTACGTCAAGGCTGTATATTGTCACCCTGTTTATTTAACTTATATGCAGAGTATATCATGAGAAATGCTGGACTGGATGAAGCACAAGCTGGAATCAAGACTGCTGGAAGAAATATCAATAACCTCAAATATGCAGATGACACCACACTTATGGCAGAAAGCATAGAAGAACTAAAGAGCTACTTGATGAAAGTGAAAGAGGAGAATGAAAAAGCTGGCTTAAAACTCAACATCCAGAAAACTAAGATCATGGCATCTTGTCCCGTCACTTCATGTCAACTAGATGGGGAAACAATGGAAACTGAAAAACTTTTATCTTTTGGGCTCCAAAATCACTGCAGATGGTGACTGCAGCCATGAAATTAAAAGACATTTGCTCCTTGGAAGAAAAGTTCTGACCAACCTAGACAGCATATTAAATAGCAGAGACATTACTTCGCTAACAAAGGTCCATCTAGTCAAAGCTATGGTTTTTCCAGTAGTTATGTTTGGATGTGAGGGTTAGACTATAAAGAAAGCTGAGTGCCAAAGAATTGATGCTTTCAAACTGTGGTATTGGAGGAGTCCCTTGGACAGCAAGAATATCCAACAAGTCTATCCTAAAGGAAATCAGTCCTGAATTTTCATTGGAAGGACTGATGCTGAAGCCCCAATACTAGCCACCTGATGCAAAGAACTGACTCGTTTGAAAAGACCCTGATGCTGGGGAAGATTGAAGGCAGGAAGAGAAGGGGACAACAGAGGATGAGATAGTTGGATGGCACCACCGACTCAGTGGGATGGTTGGATGGCACCACCGACTCAATGGACATGAGTTTGAGTAAGGTCCGGGAGTTGGTGATGGACAGGGAAGCCTGGAGTCCATGGGTTCACAAAGAGTCAGACATGACTGAGCAACTGAACTGAGCATGAACACCAGAGTACTGGAGTCATAGCCATCAGTGTGGACCCATGGATTTTAAGAATGATACAGAGATGCATACATTAGATGGATAGATGATTGATAAATCATCTGGATTTGTATACATACACACATTTCCTAGCTCTTTTGACAAGAAGTATTAGAAGCAGTGACATCCTTGTGGCCATGAGAACAACTAATAACCAGATTTTTTGGTTTCTAAATATTTATTCTTTAGTAAAAGCAACCAGAGATTCTTGAGGAAGTGGTTGTTTCCAGGGCTAGGGCAGGAGAACACAAGAGGAACCTGAAGCAACTTGTGATACCAGAAAGGGAAAAAAAGACATGCAAAGTTGTTTGTTTTTTTTTTTAAGGATGAGAACATGATCTCCATTTGGCTCTTTACTGCTAAGATCAAAACTTGAGTAACAAAATAGACAGCAATAGTACTGGATTATAACTCATAAAACAAATATCTATAAGTTCATACTTATAAAAATGTGAGTAAATGAGATAAAAAGATATGCTTTCTTATAAAAATTACAAGTAGTAAATGAAGAAAATTGAAAATCACTATTAGAAGAGCATAGTGCTAATTATGCAGGGTGGATTCACCTATGGGTACTAGAAGTATGAAGAAAATTTAAACAGGGTATTTGCAGATTCTCAAAGCATCTTCCTCCATTTGTTTATTCATTACAAAGGGGAAAATGATAAGCTTACAATGGAGAAGCTGTCACACAGTTTAATCAAATGATTAAAAGTTATCATCAAGATGAATGCATATCAACATCATTTACCTTGACTTAATGCTCTGAGAAGGTAACTGCAGCATTCTTCTCAAGAATGCATAACTTGGATCTAATTATGAAGACATATTTCACAAACACAAGTAAAAAGATATTCTACATATGAATGAACCCAGCAGTACACTTTAAAAATGTCAAGATCATGAAAGACAAGGTCATCAAATAAAAGAGAGACTAAGGAGACACGACGTCTAATTTGTTGTGGGATCTTGGACTGGATCCTGGAACACAAAAGGAACACTGATAGAAGGACTAGGGAAATTGAGTAACGTGCATAACTTAATTACTAGTATTATGCCCATGTTCATTCTTTACATTTGATAAATACATTATGATTATGTAAGATGTTAACTAAAGAGGAATCTGGGTAAGAGATATAGTAATTCTCTGTCATAATATTGCAATTCTTGTGTAAGTCTAAGGTTATCTCAAAATTAAAAATTAAAAAGAAAGTATTGAGGATATAGAGCAATGGGAACTCTTATACATTGTTCGTCATTAGTATAAAATATAAATTATTACAAATACTTTGAAAAACCACTTAGCCTCTTCTCAAAATAATCCTATATATGTCTCAGAACTGTAGTACTGGAGAAGACTTCTGAGAGTCCCTTGGACAGCAAGGAGATCAAACCAGTCAATCTTAAAGGATATCAATCCTGAATATTCATTGGAAGGACTGATGCTGAGGCTGAAGCTCCAGTATTTTGGTCATCTGATGCGAACAGCTGACTCACTGGAAAATTCCCTGATGCTGGGAAAGATTGAGGGCAGAAGGAGAGGAGAGTGTCAGAGGATGAGATGGCTGGATGGCATCACTGATGCAATGGACATGAACTTGGGCAAACTTTGGGAGATGGTGAGACAGAGAGGTCTGGCGTGCTGCAGTCCATGGGGTGACAAAGAGTTGGACAACACTGGGTGACTGATCAACAACAGCATGTCCTATTTTGCAGTAAGTCCAGTTTTAGGTATGTATCATACAGGTATGTATACATATGTGCTCCAAACGATATACACATTAATGTGTTTGGTAACATTATTTAAAGCATTAATAGCAGAAAGCTGGAGACAAGCCCAATCTCTCTCAATAATGGAACAGATAGATTTTGGAATATTCATACAGTGAAATACTATACTGTAATGAAACTGAACAGACTACTGTTATATTAAACAACATGGATGAATCTCATTTGGGTAATGGTGAGTGAAAGAAACTGAGCACAAAAGAATATGTACTGCATGATTTCATTTACATGAAATTCAAAACTAGGCAAATGAATCTATGGTGTTCCAACTCAGTATAGTGGCTCTTGTAGAGAAGGAACGGTCTTATGCCTGGGAGGGGACTCAAAAAATGCTTCTGGGATGCTGGTAATCTTCCAGTTCTTGAGCTGGATAGTTATATGCATGTTTTCATTTTGTAAAATTCATCAAGCTATACATGTGAGATGTATTTTTCTACACACATCTTATAAATTTTAATATAAGTAAAATTTGGTAGTTTTTAAGACAAAGGATTTCTTGGCTGTTCTGCTATGAATAGACCTTAAGGATGCTGAATGAAAGTAGGGTGATCAGATAGACAACTGCACATTATAAAAAATAAGAATATTTGATTTATAAATTTTTTTACCAGCTAAGCCACAAAGGAAGCCCAAGAATACTGGAGTGGGTAGCCTACCCCTTCTCCAGCAGATCTTCCTGACCCAAACCTGATCTCTTGCATTGCAGACAGATTCTTTACCAACTGAGCTATCAGGGAAATCCTTTAAAAAGGAAAGATAAAATACTGGACCACAAGAGCATATAAATGATAAGAGATGATCTTAAAGTTTTCTCAAGTCCTAATGTTTTGGGGGAGCAGATTAAAATTGATTAACCTTTGTTGAGTGTGAGTATTAAAATTTAAAATTTCGAGAATAATTCCTAAGGGAATAAAAATAGATTTTATTCTAAAGTAGTAGTGGAGAAAAATGGAATGAGAAAAAAACCCTCAATCAATCAAGAAAAATGCATAGAGAAGTGAGACAATTAGGAAACACAAAATAGGTGGTAGAAACGAGTTCAAATATCAGCAACCGTAACAACAAACTGACTTCCATTCAAAAAAGAAAAAAATTTTCAACTTGGGGAATAAATCCAACCTTACTTGTTTTCAAAGAGACACACCTAAAATATAAGATGTTAAAAGGTTAAAAATAAAAGGACACAAAGAGACACACTAAGCAAAGATCAACTCAGATAAAGAAAAGGTATCTATATTAATTTTGTGCCAAAGGAAGAATTAGTAGAGTTTAGAAAGGAGAACACAATTTAATGATAAAAGTTTTAATGTAGAAGATCAATGTACTCAAAACTTATAGCACCTTATAAAATAGCTTAAAAAATACAAAACAAAAACATACCAGAATTATAGAGAGAAGTAGATACCCTACCTTCATGGTGGGAGTTTTCAACACACCTCTCCATTTTATTCTTAGGTAAACTAAACTGAAAACTTGGTAAGGAATACAATAATCCTCATTTATAAGACTTATATAGAATGCTACGTCTGATAACTAAAGAATTTCCACCCTTCTCAGATACTCAGGAGCACATCGTAAAAGTGGGGAAGAGGTAAATACTAGGTAATCCTCTACTAAATTTTAAAGAATGTGTATTATGCACTCTGACTACAATGAAATTTTCCAAAGCAAAACAGAGATATACTTTAAAAGGTACTTTAAAACATACTTTAAGAATTTTCAAAAACTGCTTCTAAAAATCCATTGATCAAAACAAAATCACAACTGAAATGATAATTTTGAACTGAATAATGACAGTACTTCATATCAAAAACTTTGAGATGGAGTTTAAGCAGAAATTGGAGGGAAATTTTAGTCTTAAGTGCTCTAAATGCATGAGACTTAAATAGCAAAAATAAATAAATATTTGAAAAGAACACCACCAGAGTGATTGTGAGCAGAAGTAGGTGATGAGAGAAAAAGAAGCCTCAGTAAAAATAGATTTTGCTATTTTTGTTATTTGTAGAAAAAAAATTCTGAGTAATCTATAGAATTGCCAATTGCTGAAGAGAAGTCAAAGATATGAAAAACTGCTCTTGCCCTCAAGGAAAATTATATAAATCAGAGTGAAAAATAAAGACTAGCCAGTGGGAGCAGAGATTTGTGACAAAGCCTGAGAGTGACAGCTTGATTGGGGTGATGGGAACTGATGAGATTGGGCAGCCCTCACCAGTAGCTCTTTAGTCTGCGACCATCAGCTGCTGGCCTCCAGCGATGGGTATAGGAGAAAAGTGTGTGTCCTTAAGGGAGATTCCAGCTTTGGATAAAGAGGAAAGTGAAGGAGCTTTCTTTGAAGAGAAGTGTGGGACGCTTTGTTTACCATGATGCGAAGGTATCAGAGGAAGGAAAGAAAATGTTTAGCAGGGAGTAAAGAAGTGGGAGAAAGAATCTGGGAAGACCCACATAACAGCCCTAGAATGAGGAGGTATGAGAGAGACAGGCAGCAAAGACTCTCATGACGACTCTGGCCAAGGGGGTGGAGGGGAGTAGGACATGAGGCATTTTTTCCTTCTGAAGATTCTAAATGAAACTCTGGAGGAATGTTGTATTTTGTATTAATGCTTCTGCAGGTTAAAACTTCTAAAATGCTGTACACTTGGTGATTCTGGCAAAACGTAGCCTTTGGCCAAAGTTCCAGTGGAACACTGGTAAGACATGACTAAGGTCTTTCTGAAGTTCCTTGGGCTAAAAGCAGCAGATCATAGGAATCCAGTGATAATTAGAATGAGACATATTAGAGGTAATCCACTGTGCTGCACGGGTGATGGTTTAAGTTTTGGTTTCTAGGAACGTTTCCTGGGGTGGGTCTCTGGCAACAGTTGATAATGGACTCATTTGATGGACCCAGGTTGGACTGTTCCAAAACTTAACAGTTATGTGGCCCAAGGTGAACTTCCTTAGTGTCCCCCTCCCCCTTCTCTGTAAATCTGTGAAAATGATACAGAGATCTTGTGATGATTACTGATAACGTAGGAAATTACCTAGCACAGTAGACATCTGCCACATCGTAGGTAGTTCATAAATGGTATCTTATCATTATTATTGTCACTTCTTCCAGATCACCACTATATCCACAAGTTACAAACATACCTAAGTGCTTTTAAAATCACCAGTCCTTTATCACACGGGCACATGACAACCTCTATCTCCTGGCCAGAGTCCACCAGATCAGTGATTTTACTTGCTTTGCAGCACCCTGTTGACCAGTTCCAGCTTCCTCTTCAAAGTTGCCTCATGTCGTCCACATTGGCACTCCCTCCTATCTACCCCAGGGGACATGGGGAGGGACAGTAGGACAGCAGACAGCCTTTTATGCTGTACTTTATATTCCTGCTCTCATTCTTTTATACTGCTCTCTGCTTTACTCTCTTTTATCCTGCTCTTGATTCATTCATTTATCAAACGTTTATGGAGTGTCTAGGTACTAGGTTGGACACTAGTGATGCAAAGTTGACAAAGGCACAGTCATGCCCTGAAGGATATTTACAGTCCTGTGGGAGAAACAGATGTGAGCAGATTCTCACAAGGCAATTAGATAAGTGGAAGTGGGAGGGTTTCTATGGTGCTCTGGGAGCACAAATGACGAGGCAACTAACTCTTCTAGGACAGACAGAGGTTTTACAGAGGTATCTGAGCATCTTTTAAAAAGATGATTAACATATGTGAAACAGGTTGCCAGTCCAGATTGGATGCATGAGACAGGGTGCTCGGGGCTGGTGCTCTGGGATGACCCTGGGGGATGGGATGGGGAGGGAGGTGGGAGGGGGGTTCAGGATGGGGACACATGTACACCTGTGGCAGGTTCATGTCAATGTATGGCAAAAACCACCACAATATTATAAAGTAATTAGCCTCTAATTAAAATTAATTAATTAAAAATTAATTAATTAAAAAATAAATAAAAAGATTATTTAAAAGGCCACCAGTCCATGAGATGGCAGTGAGGATGAGAAAGGAAGAGAGAAAGGAAAAGAGAGTCTACAGACCAAGAGTTTGGGGTGGGGGGCACAGGGAGGGGCGTGGATTCCAGCAGAGAAAGCCAGGATGCTAGCTTAGCTGCAAGATTTTAAGGGGAGGTTTAGGGGAAAAAAGAACAAAATAGTATTCAGGGAAAAAGTAAATAATATTTTTCAAAGATACTTTACATAGATTAAAGAAAAATTCTTTTCCACAAGTGCCTAAGATTGCTTAAGGCAAGAGCACATGCATTCTCTATAATTCTTACTGAAAAATTGAAATCTTTGAGATTCATGTCATACTTGATAGAGATGTTGCAGTAAACAAAATTATCAAGGCACCTTTAAGCATCATCGACGGAAGAAGGTTTAGTTTCGTTTGAAGTGATCACACTTTCTCTTGCCTCTCACCCACCTTCTCCTGGGGTTCGGTTCACTGCCCTCACATCTCCTTGTAAGAGGGTCCTTGCAGTGGGAAGCAAAGACTCAGGCTACAGCAACCCAGTGTGTGCATTTATATCTCCAGTGCTCTTATATCCATTCCCAGACTGGGAGAATATTAAAATAAAAAAAACTCTCTCCTCCTCTTCTGCCTCAACAAAAAATAATATTAGAGCATAGTCAGTTGAACCCAGTGAAGGCCATCAGCAAAAATGCAACTTTTGACTTCAGCTTAACTCACCATCCCAAGACCAGTGGGTTATATAGGAGTCATTGTTGGGAAAAAGCTTCAATCAAGAGTTATTAGGAACATAACTACATTTTAAGATAAAGTAGGAAAAAATTTTCTGGGAGTATATAAGTACAGGAGGAATGTGTTAACTAAGGTGAAAAATGGACAAAACAAATACATTTTGACAACTCTACCAGGTTCCTTCCTTGACCCAACTCTTACAACATACATATTTCCTAAGAGTTTTTACACTTCCTCATTCCTGAAGGAATGAATCTAGTCTTTTCCTTAAGCCACTAAAACTCTTCAGAGTACCTTGGTAAGTCAGGCCAGAGAAGTAGAAGAGGAAATGCAAATACAGAATACACTTGTTTATGATTTTCTCATAAATATCTATAAGTCAAACACGCGAATACTTTTAAGGGTCAATTTTACTGGAAAAGACCCTGATGCTGGGCAATATTGAGGGCAGGAAGAGAAGAGGGCATCAGAGAATGAGATGGTTCTATGCCATCACCGACTCAGTGGACATAAATCTGAGCAAACCCTGGGAGATAGTGAAGAGCAGGGAAGCTTGATGTGAGGCAGTCCATGGAGTCACACAGAGTCAGACACGACTTAGTGACTGAATAACAACTACATGTGAAGAGTTGACTCATTGGAAAAGACCCTGATGCTGGGAGGGGTTGGGGGCAGGAGGAGAAGGGGACGACAGAGGATGAGATGGCTGGATGGCATCACTGACTCGATGGACATGAGTTTGAGTAAACTCCGGGAGTTTGTGATGGACAGGGAGGCCTGGCGTGCTGTGATTCATGGGGTCGCAAAGAATCGGACACAACTGAGCGACTGAACTGACTGACTGACTGACTGAGGGGTGTCCTGTGTGGGCATGGTTAGTTGGGATTTGTTTTGTGAGGACTGGTGTCAGCAATGTTAGTGTCTATTAAAAATGTGTCAAACTAACACAACATTATACATCAACTATACATCAATATAAAATAAAAAATTTTTTGAAAAGATGAAATGTGTCTGTTTCCAGATACAGCCTAGGCTATGTACATACAGGGACATCTCCTTGTTCTGTGGAGTTTTAAAATTTTTTTTAATGGAGGTATAATTGGCATGTAACATTGTATAAAAGTGTATAACAGTGATTTGATATTCATACATATTGCAAAATGATCATTGTAATAAATTCTAATCAACATCTCGTTAACATATGTTACAGGCCATGCACACACCACATCTTCCTGTCCTGTGGCATTTTATTCTAACACCTACTTTGAATAGTCACCAATTTAAAAAATTTTAAAGAATTAGAAAAGAAAAGCCAAAAAGAATCATCTAATGAGCAAAACCCTTCACTTCTATGTTGAAATGGAAATTAAGAGAGGTTGAACTATTTGGTTACATTAACTTGGTATCTCATATCAAGGAACAATAAGTGATTTGATGTCAATGCTGTGGGAATTACAATAGTTTCAGTACATTTAGAAAGAGGAGGAGAGGACATTTTAAGTACTGTGAAACTACTCATAATCACAGAACAAATATTTTCTTACTATTTTGTAAATAACACTGAACTGTTTTTATCTCCATCAGCCCCAACCAATGTGGTACCATTTTTGCATTGCAGACCAGTCAGGCTGAGGAGCATTAAATTTAATTTGTGCAAAAGTTGAAGGTGGAAAAGCGTGAAATTAACTTGACGCATTTTTACGGCATTTTCTATCTTCTAGCTTCTCTCAGCCTTTCCAATCCAGAATGATTTGATTGGCTGTGTCATAATTTCCCCATCCCTGGAGCTTCCCTCTCCTCTCTGTTCAGTGAGATTTGAGGGAGTCTGTGTAGCTTATTCTTCCTTAGTCTACAGGAAACCCAGCTGAAGGAAATGCTGATTTATTTGGCTTGATATTTACTTTGGCAGAGCTTCAGTCTGTGCTCAAGGTCCACTCATCTTGGTGACTCATCTCTTGCAGGAGTATGTGTGTGTGAAAACAGCCAAAGATGAGTCAACTCATTCAAAAAATCATTCAGCATGGCCCAAATGGTTTGCAAAGATTTTGAAAGAAAACTAAACCTTTTATAAGGTTGTATATTACACAGTAACTTATCAGCAATTGGTTGCTAATATAACACCTATAAACTCACAAGTTTATTACAGACACACCTCAACCAACGGGGTTAAAACTGCAATATTCCATATTGTATCAAAAAATGAAGCACTTCTATATGATTCTAAAAACACACAGAATAAGAACTACTTGAAGACAAATGTGTTTAGGAAGAAAGAGGCAGATGGGAATAAGACTGTGGGTTGCCTACTGTAGATTTCATTTAGTGGCTAGTTGTTAAGTTTTACAAGAAATTTCTGCAGTATAAGCACTCCTCTCATTATTAAAAATCTAGGAAGATCTTCTATCAATTCTGTTCATCTCCCGATAGGACCATTCACATAGTTCATATTATTCAAGTAACATAGTTGTGCAGAGATTTTGAAGTTTTGTCAGGAGAGATTGCAAAGGAATGTATTTGCAAATTACAAATGAAGATAGGATATTACAAACAAAAATGAAATGTATAAATACCATAATTGCAAATTCTGCCTTATACCATTGTGTACTTATTATTTAAAAAGTAATGATCAAAGCATATCTTGTGCATATTTATAGATATAACAGTGTAGTAATTTTTAAAGGTACCTATTTAAAATTTTTTCTGCTCATGAGCTGAACAAATGTGTCTTTTCCAGGGCTGGCGCATCATCCTTAATAGAACCTTTTCTAAATAATTTAATCTCTTTTCCAAGAGAAAGCAGGTATTTCTCACCCTAGACAGAACGTGTACTACTTTTGACAATATCTAACACAAAATTGGATCATCTGCATTAATTCCATCTGCTACACATAAATATTTTTATAAAAGGCAGAGGAACCAGAGATCAAATTGCCAACGTCTGCTGGATCATTGAAAAAGCAAGAGAGTTCCAGAAAAACATCTATTTCTGCTTTATTGACTATACCAAAGCCTTTGACTGTGTGGATCACAATAAACTGTGGAAAATTCTGAAAGAGATAGGAATACCAGACCACCTGACCTGCCTCTTGAGAAACCTGTATGCAGGTCAGGAAGCAACAGTTAGAACTGGACATGGAACAACAGACTAGTTCCACATAGGAAAAGGAGTACATCAAGGCTGTATATTGTCACCCTGCTTATTTAACTTATATGCAGAGTACATCATGAGAAACGCTGGGCTGGAAGAAGCACAAGCTGGAATCAAGATTGCTAGGAGAAATATCAATAACCTCAGATATGCAGATGACACCACCCTTATGGCAGAAAGTGAAGAAGAACTAAAGAGCCTCTTGATGAAAGTGAAAGAGGACAGTGAAAAAGTTGGCTTAAAGCTCAACATTCAGAAAACCAAGATCATGGCATCCGGTCCCATCACTTCATGGGAAATAGATGGGGAAACAGTGGAAACAGTGGCTGACTTTTATTTTTCTGGGCTCCAAAATCACTGCAGATGGAGGTTGCACCCATGAAATTAAAATTAAAGGACACTTACTCCTTGGAAGGAAAGTTATGACCAACCTAGACAGCATATTAAAAAGCAGAGACATTACTTTGCCAACAAAGGTAGGTCTAGTCAAAGCTATGGTTTTTCCAGTAGTCAAGTACAGATGTGTGAGTTGGACTATAAAGAAAACTGAGCACCAAAGAATTGATGCTTCTGAACTGTGGTGTTGGAGAAGACTCTTGAGAGTCCCTTGGACTGCAAGGAGATCCAACCAGTCCATCCTGAAGGAGATCAGTCCTGGGTGTTCATTGAAAGAACTGATGTTGAAGCTGAAACTCCAATATACTTTGAAGAACTGACTTACTGGAAAAGACCCTGATGCTGGGAAAGATTGAGGGCAGGAGAAGAAGGGGATGACAGAGAATGAGATGGTTGGATGGCACCACCGACTCAATGGACATGGGTTTGGGTGGACTCTGGGAGTTGGTGATAGACAGGAAGGCCTGGCATGCTGTGGTTCGTGGGGTTGCAAAGAGTTGGACATGACAAGTGACTGAACTGAACTGAACACATGAATATTCCCATGGGTGGTAGCCTCTGATGGTGCAGTTTTTTATGAAGCATCATGCATTTATATTTGGCAAATATAAACACAAAAATGCATATTGACTCATACCTTGATTCTACCAAATATAAATAAAAGCCTTCCTATTTCTGAAAGGAATATAGAAATAAATAATTCACAGGCTTTCACAGAAAGTGTAAAGGGACAAATAATAAACCTATAGTTGAGTAAAATACAATCAGCTTTCCTTTAATTTTGAAACAATAAAAACACTGGAGAAATGGAGAGGAAATGTTAAAGAGAGAGATAACCGTTTTTGTGTTGGGAAAGAAGGCATAGAGGTATTCGTTCTTTCCAAAAATGATTTAACACTTACAGAAACTCATAAGATAGGGATTCATCCTTATTGCACAAATGATAAAACTGAAGATCTGGGGAAATGTTACTTGATGAAAGTTATACAAATAGAATTAAGAACTTAATTCTTGTTAAGCTTAATTAATGTTAATTCAGAGAAGACGATGTCTGGGATAAATTCTGAAGAAAGAATTAAGCCTATTTTATGAACAGGTGAACACTGGAGAAAGAATATGGTAGACAAAGGGTGATTAATCCTAATAAGAGCTATCATTTAAAGCATTTACTATGTGTTAGATATTTAATGTACAAGTATATAACTATCAAATTAACATAACTTATATGGTTCTCATAATGATATAATGAAGTAGGTGATATTACATCCATCACAGAGAAGACAAAATGGAGCCAAGGAAAGTTTTAAGTAGCCCACCAAATATCTGACATGTTAGAGCCTGGTTTGAAACTAAGTCTGAAGCATCTCTAAAGTCTGTTCTTTCCAAAGTCATAGGATCACTATTGCAGCTGGATCAGAGTGGAGGAGGAGGAAGAAAATGGTGGGATTGAGCCTGGTGAGTTGAACAGACATAGGTCACAAAAAGCTTTGTAAGCCAAATGATGACTGTTTACACCTCATCCTTGGTTGACAAGAAGTCTTTGAAAGATACTGAGGAAATGACATGATCATATTGGAGCTTTAAGGTCATTCTGGGTAAAGTGTGAATTGTAGAGATTCACTTAATTTGGGAAGCAGAGAGACCAGTTAGTAGTGAAATAACCCAAAGCAGTATATAATGCCCGTTCAGTTAAGTAACCATGGGATTGAAGTAGACGCAGATGATTCTAGATCTATCAAAAAGGTGAAATTGACAAGATATAGAGACCAATAGATTTCTTTGCTAATAACAGAGTAATGATTCTCCCAGGTCCCTGATTAGGTTACTTAATAAATCAAACACATACTAGAAACTAACTTGACAGTTATGGGTAAGCAAGTAAACAACATCTAACAAAGATTCAGTTATCAGGCTAGGTTTAAAATTAATGGAAAAGTTTTGTTGTTGTTAAGATTAGAAAAACGTTACCATTATAATAAATTTGGAGAGCACTTGAAAAAGCAATTTGGATTTTAAACTATGAGATGAGTGATTTCTGTATTTGAAAGCACTTTGTTTGTTTTCATGTTTAATTTGCTTGTCCTACATTTCTAAAATGTAAACTCCCTGAAGGCAGGAATTTCATAATTCTTGTTGGCATTCTAAACCCTGCACATAGAATAGTCCTGGTATAGTAAGCATTCAATAAACGTGTATGCATTCATGACAACCTAGTGCATAAGATTGAGATCCTGATTACAAAAACCCTCACAGTCTTCCGCTAAGTATTCATGCAATATTTTTGCTCCCTCCCTTGCCAAATCAATGATATTGGGGTCATTTTTGACATTTTGAGAGGACAGAAGTCAGAAATGTAATGACAAAGGTCCCTGAACTCTGACTCTACCTTCTTCCTCCAAATAATGAACACCAAATTAATTTTCAGATTGAACAGTCTTAAAATTCCCTAGAAAATCAATAATACAAAGTGATAAGACTAAGGTTAGATGATTTATTTATCCATTGACTTTCAATATTTCTGGCAAGAGATATTAAGGTCAGTGATGATTACCTCATCTCTTACTCCTTCCCCTAAACATTATTCTCCTCACTGCTGCATTTAACCTCGAGGACCACCCAGTGTTGCTTGGATTTTAAATACAGTCAGCTCGAATGGGGGAGAAATCAGGGTAAAGATAAAACCAAAAACTGTGAGTCTAGGATTTGCCTGAGGAAGAAGAGTCAGTGAACAGGAACAAGCTCAGAGACAGAAAATCCAAACAAGGTTATTAACTCAAGATCAGAACAGCATAAAGAGAATCAGAAGTTGGTTCAGAGGCAAGAAATGCAAAAGAGAAGCATATCTTGGAAGGAAACAGGATTACATTCACCTGGCTCAGAGCCTCACCCTTTCTTTTACTCAGATCCATTTCCACAAGAAAATTCTGGAAAAACTTTTCATTCTGAGCATGCCCTTTCTCTTTTTTATTTTCTCTCCAGATTTGCCTTATTCTATGCCTGATCTTTGATGGTTTTCTAAGGGTTCTTCCCAACCCCTTCCAGACACACCCACGCCCCCAGAAAAATCTTATACTCTTTTTTAACAATTTGAGGTATTCTCACAATGTTAATTACAGCAAAGTATCTCTTTCTCTCTGTGTTGATCTTTTCTTGAACCCCTGTTTCATAGTATTAACTGCATATAGAACATCTCCAGTTGGAACATTTCAAATTCAGCAATATTAAAAATATATTTTCCATCTATATTTTTAACCATATTCTCATCATTACTTCCTACATCACCTTGGGGTCAGATAACTGCAATGCATTCTCATCTGGAAATTCTTCCTTCAATCTCTTCCACTTCAAATCCAACTTACACCTAACTTCAAATTAAAGAGAACTCAAATTTCACTTTACCATATTATTCGTCTGACTTAAAAAGAAAAAGTTCAATTAGCTTTCCATCATAATGAAGTTTCTTAACCTATCTTATATAGAAATTCTTGGGGTTTTTTGTTTTTTGGGTTTTTTTTAGAATTCAAAACCACTAACTAAGGACTGTATCATCATTAGACCCTGTTAATGATGTCCTGCAATTTGAGGTCCCATCATGTTTCCCCACCGATTCTCCATCCTCATCACCCAGCAAGAAGTCCACAGGCCAGGGGAGTTACCCATGAAGAGCTTTTCATTCCTTCACCTAAACTACAATCCAGGTACCTGTGACCTTGATAGTTCCTTCACAAATAGCCCAGAGTCTGCTTCTGGGGCTTGTGTGGGCCTCCTTCCTGACTAGGTCCTCCTGATGGAGCCATGAGACAAATTTGTACAGGTCTCAGTTCAGTTCAGTTCAGTCGCTCAGTCATGTCCGACTCTTTGCGACCCCATGAATCGCAGCACACCAGGGCTCCCTGTCCATCACCAACTCGCAGAGCCTACTCAGACTCATGCCCATCAAGGTGGTGATGCCATCCAGCCATCTCATCCTTTGTTGTCCCCTTCTCCTCACGCCCCCAATCCCTCCCAGCATCAGGGTCTTTTCCAATGAGTCAGCTCTTCGCATCAGGTGGCCAAAGTATGGGAGCCTCAGTCTCAGCATCAGTCCTTCCAATGAACACCCAGGACTGATCTCCTTTAGGATGGACTGGTTGGATCTCCTTGCAGTCCCAGGGAGTCTCAAGAGTCTTCTCCAACACCACAGTTCAAAAGCATCAATTTTTCGGTGCTCAGCTTTCTTCACAGTCCAACTCTCACATCCATACATGACTACTGGAAAAACCATAGCCTTGACTAGACGGACCTTTGTCGGCAAAGTAATGTCTCTGCTTTTTAATATGCTATCTAGGTTGATCATAACTTTCCTTCCAAGGAGTAAGCATCTTTTAATTTCATGGCTGCAGTCACCATCTGCATGATTTTGGAGCCCAAAAAAATAAAGTCTGACACTGTTTCCACTGTCTCCCCATCTAATTCCCATGAGGTGATGGGACCAGATGTCATGATCTTAGTTTTCTGAATGTTAAGCTTTAAGCCAAATTTTTCACTCTCCTCTTTCACTTTCATCAAGAGGCTTTTTAGTTCCTCTTCACTTTCTGCCATAAGGGTGGTGTCATCTGCATATCTGAGGTTATTGATATTTCTCCCGGCAATCTTGATTCCAGCTTGTGCTTCTTCCAGCCCAGGGTTTCTCATTATGTACTCTAAATAAGCAGGGTGACAATATACAGCTTTGACGTACTCCTTTTCCTATTTGGAACCAGTCTGTTGGTCCATGTCCGGTTCTAACTGTTGCTTCCTGACCTGCAGACAGGTTTCTGAAGAGGCAGGTCAGGTGGTCTTGTATTCCCATCTCCTTTAGAATTTTCCACACTTTATTGTGATCCACACAGTTGAAGGCTTTGGTATAGTCAATAAAGCTGAAATAGATGTTTTTCTGGAGCTCTCTTGCTTTCTCGATCATCCAGCAGATATTAGCAATTTGATCTCTGGTTCCTCTGCCTTTTCTAAAACCAGTTTGAACATCTGGAAGTTCTCGGTTCACATATTGCTGAAGCCTGGCTTGGAGAATTTTGAGCATTACTTTACTAGTATGTGAGATGAGTGCAATTGTGTGGTAGTTTGAGCATTCTTTGGGATTGCTTTTCTTTGGGATTGGAACGAAAATGGACCTTTTCCAGTCCTGTGGCCACTGCTGAGTTTTCCAAATTTTCTGGCATGTTGATTGCAGCAGTTTCACAGCATCATCTTTCAGGATTTGAAAGAGCTCAACTGGAATTCCATCACATCCACTAGCTTTGTTTGTAGTGATACTTTATAAGGCCCACTTGACTTCACATTCCAGGATGTCTGGCTCTAGGTGAGTGATCACACCATCGTGATTATCTGGGTCGTGAAGATCTTTTTTGTACAGTTCTTCTATGTATTCTTGCCACCTCTTCTTAATATCTTCTGCTTCTGTTAGGTCCATACCATTTCTGTCCTTTATTGAGCCCATCTTTGCATGAAATGTTCCCTTGGTATCTCTAATTTTCTAGAAGAGATCTCTAGTCTTTCCCATTCTGTTGTTTTCCTCTATTTCTTTGCATTGATCACTGAGGAAGGCTTTCTTATCTCTCCTGGCTATTCTTTGGAACTCTGCATTCAAATGGGAATATCTTTCCTTTTCTCCTTTGCTTTTTGCCATTTGTAAGGCCTCCTCAGACAACTATTTTGCCTTTTTTCATTTCTTTTCCATGGGGATGGTCTTGATCCCTGTCTCCTGTACAATGTCACGAACCTCCATCCATAGTTCATCAGGCTCTCTGTTTACCAGATCTAGTCCCTTAAATCTATTTCTCACTTTCACTGTATAGTCATAAGGGATTTGATTTAGGTCATACCTGAATGGTCTAGTGGTTATCCCTATGTTGTAGTAGTGTTCAATTGCTGCATGAACCAATTATTACCAACTTACCAACTTAAAACATCCATTTATCTCACAGTTCTATAGCTCAGAAGTCCCAGTGGGCCCACATGGGTTCTCTGTGGAAGGTCTCATAAGGCCACAGCTATGGTGTTCGCTGGGCTAGGGTCCTACTGAGGATTGGGGAAAAGGATATGCTTTCAAGCTCATTCAGGTTTGAACAGAAATCAATTTCCCATGGCTGTAGGACTGAAGTCCCCATTCCCCATTCCCTTCTGACTGTCATTCAGGAGCCATTCTCTCAGCTCTTTATGGCCCCAGCATGCCTCTTCACATGGCCCATCTATCTTCAGACCACCAACAGTTCATGGAGTTCCCATCTCTCTGACTTCCTCTTTAGCCAGCAGAGAAAGTTCTGTGTCTTTCTCTGTCTTTATTGGCTCATGGGATTACTTTGGTTCACCAGGAAAAGCCAGCACAATAGCCCTATTTTAAGGTCAGCCGTGCCCTACAAACTTACGTGATAAGTGATGTCTCATTGTATTTACAGGTTCTGAGGATTAGGGCCAGACATGGTAGTACTCCAGCTGCTGTGGAAAAGTACCGCAGACTGGGGACTTAAACAATAGAAATGTATTTTCTCACAGTTTTCTCTGGAGGCTGAAACTCTGAGGCCAGTGTGTCGGAAGAGTTGGTTTCTTTGAAGGCTTCTCTCATTGACTTGGAGATGACTGCCCTTGCCCTGTGTCCTCACATAATCTTCTGCTTGTACATGTCTGTGTCCTAACTGCCTCTTCTTACAAGAATGCCAGTCATATTGGATTAGTTCCCACTTATATGACCTCATTTTAACTTAATTCTCGCTTTACAGTCACCATCTCCAAATACAGTTACATTCTGAGATACCAGGAGTTAAGACTTCAAGATAGGAATTTTAAGGGGAGACAATTCAGCTCATCATAGGGACTGCTGTTAGAAATCTGCCTACTGCAAGAATTCAAAATGGGAACCTGGCCTTGAAGGTTTCTGTGAAGGCATATTTGTCAATGTAGGAGGACAGAACACATTCTGTTTAACAGTTTTCCTACTTTACTATTTTTAAGTATCTTGATATATGGTATGTAGGTCTTCAATTGTATTTCTGCTCCAATTCTGCAGATCTGGTGAATGTGTCTGGACAGAGAGGTGAGGAATCTGAGAGGGAATGAACAGAACTGGGGGCTGTCTTTCAATGAAAAGCAAAGGTGGTGGTAGCAGCCACACTGGTGTCTATGAAGTGAAATCTAAGTATCTACTGATACAGCTAAGTCTATGATTGGGAAATAAAGTCTATTTTCTTTAACCTGTCATTTCAAAGCATACATATGGTCAATCAGGTATTCCTTACTCATCCTTGTAAGGTGAAACGAGCTTTCTTCACCTCCCCAGTTTCCACTCCCACCCACTCTGCCCGCTTTGTTCCTTCCTGCATAACCCAAGACTGTCCAACTCTCTTAGTCCACTCAGGCTGATAGAATGGGTGGTTTAAAAGCCACCAACACGAGGTGACTTATCAACCACAAGACTTTATTTCTCAAAGTTATAGAGACTCAAAAGTCCAAAATCCAGGTGCTGGTTGATTCAGTGTTTGGTGAGGGCCTGTTTTATAGATAATAAACAGATGTCTTTCCTGTGTCACACCTGGCAGAAGAGGCCGGGGAGCACTCTGGGATCTTTTATATAGGTACCAATTGCATTCATGAAGGCTCTGTCTTACAAAGTCTCCACCACCTAGTACCATCACATTGGAAATTAAGTTTCAACATGCATTTAGAAGATACAAACAATTCAAAGATGACACCAACCTCCTATTAAAAACCTACTTCCTTAACTACTTTCAACTTCCAAGGCATGTTCTTGACTCTCTCAGTCATTTGGAATTTGACATTTATAATTTTGTACAACCTTTTAAACCTTTTAATGTCATAAACAAAATACAGTATCTCTTCTAGATTGTGATCGTGTTGAGTTCAAGTACCATGGCTTACATACCTCCCCCAGTGTAGAGGGAATGCACCTAACTTGGTAAATGCTCAGATGAAATGAACTGAGTTTATTTTCCTAGTGTTTGTTTCTTATAGATGCAACATGAAAAATAATTTGGTGTTAAAATAAGTTTGGGCAGGTTTTACAAGGTTACAGCATGTTTCTTAAAGACATCTCAGAGTCTTTAATATGCCATCATATATGGTTAATATCTAAGAGAACAGTCATGAAGACTACCAAATTTATTGACCTTTTATTTCAAGAGCATATGCAACTTGTGTTCCTAAGTATGCAACTAGTGTTCCTAAGTATATATACTTTTAAAAAGGCTGGCTTAAGAATTAGTCCTCACCCAACTCTCTTTTTATATATATAGTATTATTTATATGCAGCATATAAAAGAATTCCAAATATCTATATGTATTCAAAAGTCTTTATCCTGATATCCCTACTCTAACTATAGGCAATTTTTCATGCTATATGAAAATTCCTATATGATATGAAAATTTCTGGCTCATAAGGTCTTCAGGGATAAAAGTTCAGGTCTTTTCCATAAAGTTTAGTGATGGACTGAACTCCATGTCCTTTGAGGAAAGATCTAGAGTAAAGAGCTTTATATCGAAATATAAAATATCAAGATTCCAGTTATTAAGTGGAATGTGTTTTTTAAAAAGAATATAGTGCCTCTGGAGAGCACTTAACATTTCATTACTGTAAATGACTTTGACATCCATAAGGTTTAAGTTATCAGCCTCTCTTAGATTGTAAGCACTGTTCAGATGGACACAGTGGCTTTCTTAAGTTCTACAGAGTTTAAGAGTACATTTTTCTAAAAATGTTAATGACAGTAATGATGGTTTTCCCTTGCAGAGTTGCTGTGAAAATTAGTAACAGATGCTCTAATAAATACTTTGAGCTCCTTTGGGAAAAACCCAATAAAAATTACTTTCATGTAATAATGCTCTTGTCTGTGTACCTAGACCTACCTGTATATTTGTTGTTGTTGTTCAGTCACTAAGTTGTATACAACTCTGCGACCCTGTGGACTGCAGCGTGCCAGGCTCCTCTGTCCTTCATTATCTCCCGGAGTTTGCTCAAATTCATGTCCGTTGACTCGGTGGTGCTATCTAAACATTTCATTCTCTGCTGTCCTCTTGTTTTGCTTTCACTCTTTCCCAGCATCAGAGTCTTTTTCAATGAATCTGGTCTTTGCATCAGGTGGCCCAAATATTGGAGCTGAAGCTCCAGTCCTTCCAAAGAATATTCACAGCTGATTTTCTTTAGGATTGACTGGTTTGATTTCTTTGCTGTCCAAGGGACTCTCCAGAGTCTTCAACACCACAGTTAGAAAGCATCAGTTCTTCGGCACTCATCCTTCTTTATGGTCCGACTCTCACATCCATACATGACTACTGGAACAACCAAAACTTTGACTATATGGTCCTTTGTCAGCAAAGCGATGGTCCTTTGTCACTTTTGAATAGGCTGTCTAGGTTTTTCACTTGTACATTAGAGGATCTTAAAATACAGAGGGAGGCATTAACCTCTTTCAAATGCAGATGGATAAAGTTTAGGCTCAGCATGAGTGTCTGAATATTGAGAAGCTGGGTCAAGTGGGTAAACCCTTGGGTATATACTCCTGATTTTACTGTTTACAAATACCAACATGATCAAAGTTTTAGGATGTAATTTCTAGAGTCAAAGAGAACTGACAGTCCCCAAACCATTCCCCTATTATCTTAGCTGATCTACAGGGAACTATGTTGTGGAAAACTTTATCTAATTTGTAATAATGCTGTGAAACTGAATTTTCCATTAGTACTCTCATATATTGTATTTTCCTCAAATACTTTCACTCTCTTTTCTAATTGAATTTCTCGCTTTTGAAGCCAGAGTTTCTTTTATCAATACCGTTATTAGCATTTGCATTCCTATTTTTAACTCCCATTTCAAGGCATGCCTTGAAAACATTTTGTTGAAAGCAGTTATTTGCCATGTTTTGCGAATTGTAGTTCAGCAAAATTGAAAAATACCTCTCCTGCATTAGTAACATAAGAACAAAAATATATTTTATCACTTTGAGTATGTAAACACACAGAGAACAGAAAATCAAATAATAGAACTAAGAGGAGACATAGTCTAATGGACTCAGCAGAGAATTGGAGCCAAAAATATCTGCGATCCAACCTTGGCTCCAGTACAGGGTCCTATGTCCTTGGGTATGTTCCTTTGTCTTCATGGAGTGAAAAAGTACTTTTAAAAAAGCAAAAAATAAAAAAACCTCACTGTAGTAGAAATAGGGGGAAGTGGTCAGAAGCATGACAGTTATTTCAGTACTATCTAAAGCAAGATTTTCACTTTTAGCTATGACTGTATTGTTTCCTTCCGTTTCTGTCACAAGCTTGACACTGTTTCTGTTTATGTAATTCTAATTGTTTTGTCTCTGTACCCTTTGAACTTGGAGACTTCCCAGCCATAAGTCATTTAAAAGCCCTCAATCAAACAGCCTTACCCTTCAGTCCTGTTACTACAAGGGTATGCAGTTATATAGGTATTTAAAGACACCAATAGCTCAAGAACCAGAGCATAGATACTTGGTGCTCTCAAGTTTCCCTAAGGGTATAACCAGGTTGAATATGTTCTATTACATACAGTCTCCATCTGTGATGTTTGGACAGGAAATAGAATGCATGGTACCTCACCAGCAACTTGTATCAATTTGTCAGTTTAATTGAAGGCCATTTGTGTGAGGGCTTGCACACGTCACCTCATGAGAAAACAAGGGTCTCCTCACAACAGCAAACATCCCAAACACAACCTGAAAGCAATACCACGTGCTGCTCCCCCTGACTTTTCCTGCATCTTACAAAGTATTTAATATATAAAGGGCCAAATAAATGTTTGCTAAATTTACCTGAATAAGCTTAAGTTTCTCTTCTTAACTGTACAAGCAGTAATACTTCTGCAGGTACCACTTAGGGAAAAGTTAATGGTAAGGACCAGGAATCAGCTCTTTTGCTGACTGTCCACTTTCATGAGTGAGGCTGTTACTGCTGCCTAAGTCACCAGCCCCATCCCATCATCTCTGTAGCCATGCATGGACTGGACCACAGTTGAGACTCTACCCCAGGCTCACCCTTCTCCAGATGCCATATTTTGGTAACCTAGACAAATTGCAGTGGGAGTCACCTCTTCTGACTCTTCCCACTCTTCCTTAAGGTCTGACTTACATAGGAAGGTCTCCTTCTCTCTCCCACAATGGGCTTCTCAGAATTTCTTTGGGCAGCAGTAGAAAACTTCCCTCAATGACTCTAATTTCTCTCTATCTCATGAGTTTACACTACCAATATGTCTGTGTCCCCTGTGCTATATGGCCAGACAGCCCTCTCCACCAGAGTCCTCTTGCAGCCGCCTTGATCCTTTCTCTTGTGAGGCTCACTGCCCTGTGAAAGACATACTTTCAGTAAATTGCCCAGCGACTGCCCTAAAAGTATCCTCGTATCTGAGTTTTTGAATAAAGTCACCACCACATCTCTGGAAGATAAAATATGTACATACTTCCAAATTAACTCCTTTTTAAAATTCATGAGGCTCTTGAGGTACTATATATAAACTGGAACTATTAGGAAATAGACTTTCTTCCCAGAATATTCCTTTGTTGGACCTCTTTCCTTCCTTGTGTCACCCAAATGAGACAAAGGCAAAATGGAGCTGTCTCCCACGGAGCTTAGTTTTATCAAAAGTGCAAGTGGAAAGCCCCACATAAACTTCCTTTACCAGACAGAAAGGTGAGTGTGATACACATTGCTTTTAACAGGAAGTAAGTCTGTTTGGAGGTTACCTGCTGTGTGCAAACAATGAAAAGATGAGGGTTCTACAACCAGAACCCAGAACCCTTTGGCTGAGTCTGTCTCTCAGTGTACAGTAAGCATAGGGAGATGGGAGAGAGGTTGCCATCTGTCACAGAGAATTCTCCCATCTAGCTCTGCAGCTAGGTATTGGCTCGGGTGATAATAAGTCAAAGGGAAAGGAATGGCACAGTGGTAAAGAATACACCTGCCAATGCAGGAGATGCAAGAGACTCAGGCTCAATCCATGTCAGGAAGATCCCCTGGAGGAGGAAAAGGCAAACTACTCCAGTATTTTTTCCTGTAAAATTCCATAGAAAATTCCCTGGTGGGCTCCAGTCCATAGGGTCACAAAGAATCAGACATGACTGAACACCCACATAGAGAGGAAACAAAAGCAGACAGGACCCCTAAGCTTAGTGGGTAAATGGGAAAGAATTAAGAGAGAGAGCTTTTCACTTGGAAAAACAGTGATGTGATGGGCTTCAACCATAAATCCTCTTTGAAAGAGCTTTGACATTTTTTCCTTACATTCCACACTTTGACAAGTGAAGTCCTGTTTTATTTTGAGGCTGGGACCCAAGATAGAGAGACAGCTATGTAAGAAAAAAACAAATGGAATACATATGGTATAGGCTTTTCACTGAGCCCGGAACAACTGACTTGCTCAATCATTCTAAAAATGAGAATATGAGTGACTTGAGGTATGAGTCCATTCTAGGAACATGTTAATACAGATAGAGAAGTCAATGCATATAAAAGCTATAGAAAATAAGCCTAAAATGCTCACAAGCTGTTCAGCTCATGTTATGAACGGAATGTCTACATGGCCCCAAAATGCATATGTTGAAATTCTGACCCCAAGTGTAATGATATTAGGAGGTGGGGCCTGTGGAAGGTGATTAGCTCAGGAGGGTGAGGCCCTCATGAATGGGATTAGTGCCCTGATAGAAGAGGCCCAGGAGAGCTTTCCCACTCCTTCTGCCTTGTGAAGACATAGTAAAAATCCTGTGAATAGGAACTGAGCTCTCACCAGATTCAGAATCTGCCAGCATCTTGCCCATCGACTTCTCAGCCTCTAGAACTGTGAGAAATAAATGCTGTGTTTAAACCACTCATTCTGTGGTATTTTTGTTACAGCAGCCCAAACAGACTAAGACAGTTTATATGGACCAAGAGAAAGACCTAGAGCCAAAAGGGAGGAGAAATTTGAAACCACTTACTCAGTGCCATCTAAAACATTCAAAGCAGAGTGACATAAAACTAGAGAGCTGACAAAAATTAGCCATGGACACTAACTGTTGATGGATAGTCCATTGAAATATTTTGCAGGGTTTCAAGTTTATTATGAGAAAGACTATCAGGGCTTGGAAAGGTACAGAAATGGCAACAGAATGATAAATACTATCAATGTTTATAACTGTGAAGAGAGGGGAGGAAAATTAGCTTTATGTTCGTTAGATAAAAAGAGATTAGAAGGGGTAATTACTGAGGTGTTGAAAACTCTGTAGAGTATTGAGAAGGGAGAGACAGGAAATGGCTCAAAAAACGAAAGAGGACATGAGCAGAAAGCAGTAAAGAACTGTGCATTAAAGGGAATTCAGAAGCCATGTATTTATAGAGTAATTACTGCCGTGTGCAGAAAAGGCTACTGGTATCAAACAGGCAGTATCCTAACCTTGAGTGCATTTTTACAGTGAGTCAGATGAGTGCTTCTTAGGCATGACATGGGGATTGGGGTGATTGGGGGAGGGGTTCCTCAAGGCACAGAACCTGCATCAAGGGATTGATGCCTTTGTCAGGGCAACAAGACTGCTTTTCTTCCTGAAATGTGAGCTGCTCTCTCTCATTAACACACTGATCTGGCAGAGCCACATCCTGGAATCCTAAAAACATCAGCTTCCATCTAAACTTTTCATTTCTTATGTGCCTAATTTGGCTTAGTCAGCTTGATGGCAAGTTTGCAATGTTATAAATATGCATATGGCCTGGTATCTGCCACCGTCTGATCCTGACTTATTTGCCTATCGGAAAAAGCATAAGCCAGGGAGGATGTGCAGCTGGGCAAGCCTCCAGGTTTGGAATTCAGTCTTGATAAACATCAGATAATGTTGAGAGCTTATCTAAACTGGTCAGTCCCATACAGCCTCTGACCTTTTTCCAATCACCTGACTAGCTCCTATTCTCTGGAGTTGGAAAAATGACCTATACAAATCACAGTTTTCCCATAATTTGGTCTATTATTGTTATGGAATATTTTGATACCCAAATGTCTCATGGTTTAGGGGTGAACCGATATTTGTTCTTCTTTATAGGGATGTATATGCCCTAAGTTACAGTCTCCCTGAACACTGAAAGGTGTTAAAACCCAGAAAACAGCCTTAACACAGTGAGTGAGTGAATCACCTCACTCCATCCATTGAGTGGAAGTTCAGTGTTGCAGAAAAAATTCTTCCTCATCTCAAACAAATTCAACCTTTGTGCATCCTCAACACATTGTTAAGTATCTTTCTCTCTAGTTACAACCATCTCATCCTCTGATGTCCCCTTCTCCTCCCACCTTCAATCTTTCCCAGCGTCAGGGTCTTTTCCAGTAAGTCAGTTCTTCACATCAGGTGGCCCAAGTATTGGAGTTTCAGCTTCTGCATCAGTCCTTCTAATGAATATTCAGGACTGATTTACTTTACGATTGACTGGTTTGAGCTTAGATTTTTCTGTTTTCTTCAGCATCTACATCCAATTGGTCAAATCTTATACATTCTACTTCAAAAAAAAAAAAAAAACTACATTATTTTTAGATTCAGTTTCCATTTCTCAGCTTCATAGCCTTAGTTCCTATTTCAATAATATTTCACTCAACCTATTGACACAGTGTCCTCAATGGTATTTCAGATTCCAATCCACCCATTAGCAAAGTTTTCTATAAATCAAATCTGATTACATTATTGTCCTACTTAAACCGAGCCATTTGCTGTATCACTCCCAGAAAAAGTGCTCTAAATTCTGCTTCTGTATTCAGTCTCATCCCCTGCCATTACCTCTTGTGTTCCATCCTACCTTTCCTTTTAATGCCCTTGAGAACAATACATTCTCTTGTGCTTGATAACACTGCAAAGTGTGAGTTGCCATTTCCTTCTCCAATGCATGAAAGTGAAAAGTGAAAGCGAAGTCTCTCAGTCATGTCCAACTCCTAGCGACTCCATGGATTGCAGCCTACCAGGCTCCTCTGTCCATGGGATTTTCCAGACAAGAGTACTGGAGTGGAGTGCCATTGCCTTCTCCAAAGTCTCTACCTACTACAGCACAGTTCATACACAATCTCCACTTGGTGTGCAACACCGTTCTCAATCAGATTCTGAGCTCCAGTTAGGAATTGATGTCTTAGTCTGTTTTGGCCTTCCCTGGTAGAATAACTGATACATAATATATACTCAATAATTGCTTAGTGAAACCAATAAACAGTTTGGTTCAGTGATTGCCATGAAAGTAGGATGTTCAAGTGCCCATGGTACCAATGGCCAGGAAAAAACTTAGGGTAGTTTCTTCTACTATGAAAGTCAAGAAGAAGGTGGGACTAGATGATTGTGTCTAAGCTAGCTGGGGAAATTCCCATGAATTTAAGCCATTAGAAAAAAAAGTTTGTAATTTACCCTCTCCTCCCCCTCAGAAAAGTGAAAAGAATTCAAGCTTTTGAGCAAATGCTTACTAACCAACCCCAGAAGGTAGTTTAGAGGTGTCTAGATCTGAATTTTCTCAGAGAAGTTTAATAGTAGCAACACATGTGGTATATGTAGCAATTTTTTCTAAATGTTTCCATCTTTATCTTGGCATATATTTTCACAAATCTAGCCAGGAGATATGAGAATATACTGAGATTTCATTTAGCATATGAAGAAACCAAGGACTCAAGATGTTAGGCAATTTTCTCAAAATTGTACAATGTGTCACCAACTGATTGGTATCCAGTCTCCCAAATCTATGTTTCACGTTCTAGAAACCTGAATGTGTTGTCTTCTCTCTAAAGCTTCTTCCTTTCTCATGTCATTTCTTTCATCAATGCAATAATAATTTATTATACAATGATTTTTCTAAAAGCTATGATAAAATGGAATAATCAATTTAGAGTTAGAAGGCCTGACCTTGAGTTCCTCTACTTGATAGTGGTGGTGGTGGTAAATCACTTCAGTCATGTCCAACTCTTTGCAGCCCTACGTACTGGAGCCTGCTAGGCTCCTCTGTCCATGGGATTCTCCAGGCAAGAGTACTGGAGTGGGTTGTCATGCCTTCTTCCAAGGGATCTTCCTGACCCAGGGATTAGACCTGCGTCTCTTACGTCTTCTGCATTGGCAGGCAGGTCTTCTCACTATCACCACCCGGGAAGCTCATTAAAAGGAATCATCTCCATGGATTGTTAACCCACCAGGTTCCTCTGTCCATGGGATTCTCCAGGCAAGAATGATGGAATAGGTAGCCATTCCCTTCATCCTGGGGATCTTCTTGACCAGGGATTGAACCTGGGTCTCCTACATTGCAGGCAGATTTTGTACCATCTGAGCCACAGGGAAGCCCAAGTTCCTCTTAGCCCATGCTGCCCATGTTCTTCTTAGATCATGCAAATATTCAAAGGCAGCACAATATAATGAAAAGAGGACTTGGTTTTGGAATATCTGGGCTGGATCCCAGTCCAACAGCTTTCTAGCTAGGTCACCTTGAGCAAGCCACTTCACTTCTCTGAACCTCAACTCCCTTATTTGCAAAGTGGGAATAACAATACTTATGCAGTTTACTCTTATGAGACAAAGCACATGAAATCACCCTGTAAAGTATAAGTGCTATGCAGTGATACTGTAAACCTTTATTGAGTGTTTGCTATATGCAAGGTGATGCTTTAAGTATTTTACTGAGATGGGCTCATTTGAATACTAACAATGATTCTATGAAGTAGATGCTATTATTTACTGTTCCTACTTTATAGATGAGAAATAAAAGGCATACAGGATTTAACCAGCTCTTCCAAAATCACACAAGTAAGAAGTGGAGCTAGGATTGAACCCAGAGAGTGAAATGCCCAAGCTCATCTCCAAACCACTTAATTATGATAGCTCTCCAGCTAACACACTGAGTACGTTTATGTTTTAGGATCTTAGGGCATATGAACTCAACTGCCCTTTATATGTATTATCTCCCTCAATCCCCTCTACAACCCTATAGTTTATCCAGAGGCAACAAGTAAATATTAACAAAGGTCCATGCTTGCTCCTCCAGTCTACTGTGAACACAGCAGCCAGAGCAAGACCTCTTTGTTCAAAACCCACTAATATTTCCCACTTCATTCAATGTAAAATCAAAAATCTTTGTGATGGCCCAGAAGGCCCTTATATAGTCCAGCCTTGGCTGATTCTCATACTACTCCCCCTCATTCCTCCCTTCCAGCCTCACTGTTTTCTTTGCTGTTGCTGAAAAATGGCAGATGTGTCCCCATTTCAAGACCTTTGTCTCAGCTGTTTCCTTTGCTTAGAAAGGTCTTACCCAGATAATCACAGGCCTTATTCCCTCACTTTATTCATGTCTCTGCTCAGAAAATAAGCTATCAGAGGCTCCTTTGACTATTCAGTATAAGATAGAACTACCAGCCCCTTTGGTCACTCTCAAATGCCTTACCCTGATTTTCTTTGTCATTAGAGCACTGATCCCAGGTGGCTCAGTGGGTAAAGAATCCACCTGCAATGCAGGAGACTTAAGAGATGTGGGTTCGATCCTTGGGTCTGGAAGATCCCCTGGAGGAGGCATCACAACCCACTCCAATATTCTTGCCTGGAGAATCCTACGGGTAGAGGAGCCTGATGGGCTACAGTCCATAGGGTCTTGAACAGTCGGACACAGCTGAAGCAACTGAGCATGCACACATGGTACCCATCATCAGTGGCATCCATTGATTGTACCTAATAATTTTCTCTTATGTATTTTATGATGTTTCACTCATGCCATATGCACATAAACACACATAAAATCTCCCTCAACACACACATGTATACATACACACTAGATAGTAGCTACTTACCAAAAGTTCAGCTTTTGTTTTCTGTTATTATTCCCCAGTACTGTGTCTAACGTCTAGCAAAAGCCTCAAAATCAAAAAGTTTTGTAGATAAGTGGGAATAAATGATTCCATGCCCTCATAGAGTTTGAAATCTGGTGAAAAGGCAAAAGAGCCTTATTAAAAATTTCTAAGAAACCCTGATAGTGACAGGAAAATCTTGGATGGTTTTTCTTCCATTTCTTTTAGAACCTTTTGGAGTTCCAGACACAGTCCTCTGTTATAAAATAAGGTTGAGTAAGTATTACCAAATAAATACATATCATTCCCTTCCACAGAAGTGCCTCCCTATTACTTCCAATCAAATAATGGCTTACTTTACTGTCAGTGGTGAATAAAGAATTAAAATTCACCTGATTCAAGTCAATTCTGGACCAGGAAGTAGAGATGAGGTATGTGCAAAAGGATTTTGTTTTTTTCATTTCTGATCTATTTTATGAGAAGTTTTTGTTTAATGAGAAGTTACAATGCACTCATGTTACCATAGTATCTCATGCATCATTTTTAATCCAGGAGAAGGTAGGCCCTAACTGACCTATTAAGGTTCCCTTCCTTTTTCTTTGATACCATTAATCAATCTGGCTATTCCATAGTGCCATCCAGCAAGGGAGGTGGGAAAGTAGATGTCTCCCAAAAATTCTATCAAAGCATGGTTGGAGAGAAGAGGAAGTCTCTTGAGAGGAAGTGTTTACAGAGGGTTCTAAAGGGCCATGAATAGGCAAAAGGTAGAGATGTTAAGTTTTGTCTTAGTCCTAGTTAAACATTTACCAGTGTCCATTACATTTGACAACCCTGAAACAATATATGGTGGTGTTATCACTGCTTCATGGAAGAATTGCTCAGAAACCAGGGAACTGAAACATGAATCTTCATTGCTCCCTGGTTAGGTGATGTACCTCAATTTCTTTCCTTTCTATGAGGCATTAGGACTCAGTGGAAAAAATGTGAGCTTTGGAATCAGATAAAATTGGTTTTAAATTTTGCATCTACTGCATATTAGCTGTTTGATTTCAATGTCTCACCTAGCCTTCCTGAGACTGCTCCTGCTCTTGTATAATTGCATTTTTAGACCAATATCATATGATCTTACTTCCATGTGGAACCTTAGAAAAAAGTGATGCAGGTAAACTTGTTTATAGAATAGAAACAGATTCACTGACTTGCAGGACGGGCTTGTGGTTGCCAAGGGGGAAAAGTAAGGGGTGGGATGAATTGGAGGTTGGGATTGGCATATTGTTGTTGTTTAGTCAGTCACTAAATTGTGTTCAGTGACTCTTTTGCAGCTCCATGCACTGTAGCCTGCCACGCTCCTCTGTCCATGGGATTTTTCAGGCAAGAATACTGGAATGGGTTGCCATTTCCTCCTCCAGGGGACCTTCCCAACTCAGGGATCAAACCCAGGTCTCCTGTACCTTCTGAATTGCCAGGTGGATTCTCTACCCCTGAGCCCCCTGGGAAGGCCAGGATAGGCATATACATGCTACTATATGTAAGATAGATAACCAACAAGGACCCACTGTATAGCACAGAGAACTATACTCAGTATTTTGCAATATCTTATAAGGGAGAAGAAACGGAAAGAGAGTAGAGATATGAATATGTATAACTAAATCATTTTGCTGTACATTTGAAACTAACACAACATTGTCAGTCAATTCTACTCTAATAGAAATAAAAAATCTTTTAAATTGTATTTGTAATATCCACTTACTAAGACTTATGTGAAAATTCAGTTAAATTACTATGTAGTAGCACGTCCAAGTGGTCTTAGGGCATGTTCTATTAACTACCTCTCTTTGTCTTAATAGAAAAAAAGGAAAAAAAAAAAACAACAACTTTCAGTTAATTCTTAATAAAGTAGCCAATGATAAAAAAAAAAATAATTTTATCATATGCTTTTTGAAATAAAGATTTCAAATATTTCTCCAGAAATGTCTAGGGATTTGGGAATCCAGGGACTCTAATAAAAAGGCCTAAGGGCCAAACAAGAAGGTAAGGATGAATGAAAACTCCTGCATTTACCTGCTATACGTCAAGTAACGCATTTAAGATCCAGTGGTTGATGGATGTCCTTGCAGCGTCCATCTCTTAAATTTGGTCAGAAAAGAAGAGTTGCTCAAATCTTTAGCTTGTAGGAGGAGATATAAGATAAAATGCAAGAAGAACTTTGGTATAAAGAGGAGCCGAAAACACGATTTGCCCCTAGGGAACGTCAGCTCTCCTCTGACTCTCTTTTCACTCACACACACAAAAAAAAACACTGAGAAATTTCAAAGTCACTGGGTTAAAAGAAAACTTTAAAACAGCCAGGGTACCTACAAAGCAACCCCTATTCTGCCCTGAGTTATGTAGAGAGCAGCTTGGATCTTCACACACCTAATGCAGTGTCAGAGCCCAGCCGGTCCCTGGATTGTCATGAATCTTTTATGAAGGCTAAGTGAACTGAAGTGTGGCTTCAGCCCACTGCAATTTGGGGGTAGGAGCTGGAACCCCAAATTTACCCTGTGTCTTGATCATGTCTCAAGGGGGTGGGAGCACTTGAAAGAGCTCCTTTGATTGCCCAAGTTGATATTCCCAGAATTCAGTAGTGAAATCAGTACCAAGAGCTAGCAAAAATAGAAACTCTGATTCTAAGAGGAAAAACCAACATGGCTATAATTACATAAGGGAGGAGAACAACAACAAACTATGAAACTGTATGAAATATTTTCATAAAAATCATGTCATGGTCCTTTTGGAAGGGAAATGGAGTTAAATATTGGTAACATGGCTAGTTTTCACTCTAATTTAAAATATATTTGAAAAAGAAAAATATATTTGAAGCCACCAAAATAAACTTGGTGTCTGATTTTAAAGAAATTTATGTATCTCTGAGTTTCTACTTTAAATATCTGTTTCTCCACATTACTTACCTGCTGGCAATTTAAGAGCTTGATTTGTGAAAATCACTTAACTCTACAAATATCCATCGTATTGATGATATCATGGAGGTATCTTAAGAATACCTCCAGTAGGATGAATGCTATTGTATTCTAAAAGACTGTTTTAAAAAAGCCTAGTGAGTTTCTATATGTCTAGTGTATCTCAACAATTTCTGTCTCCACAAAGAACAAAGTTAGGATTAGATCTTACTTCAGATAAGAATCAGCTCAGTTGTGTCTGAGTCTTTGAGAACCCATGGACTGCAGCACGCTAGGCTTTCCTGTCCTTCACCAGCTCCTGCAGCTTGCTTAAACGTATGCCCATCGGGTCGGTGATTCCATTCAACCAACTCAGTCTCTGTCGTCCCCTTCTTCTCCTGCCTTCAATCTTTCCCAGCATCAGAGTCTTTTCCAGTGAGTCAGTTCTTCGCATAAAGTGGCCAAACTATTGGAGTTTCAGCTTTAGCGTCAGTCCTTCCAGTGAATATTCAGGACTGATTTCCTTTAGGATTGACTGGTTTGATCTTTAGTCAATTCCTTTAGGATTGGCTGGGTTTAGGTAAGAATAAGACATTGCAATAATTATAACAATATTTTACTATTATATAGTATCTAGCTCATTGATTTTTTTTTAACACACAGTTCATTTTGTTGTTTCACTTCACAGGTTGTAACAACAATACTATGAAATGAAATTCTCTTTTATACAGATGAGGAAATTGGAGCTCAGAGAACTGAAGGTTCTTTGCCAAGCAAGCTGGCTGGAAGAAGGTAAAACCAGAACCAGAAATCAATTCCTCTTGGTTCTGGGAGTAATGGTCTAGACTGGCAGACAATGAAGATGGTCCTAGTACCCAGCCTACATTATTTGAAAGATTTTTTTTAAAGTATTGTGCCCCAGGTCCGTGGATTTCTTATCTGAGCATTTTTCTTTCATGTTTTCTATTATAAAAGTAACATAGATTTCAAATGTAATTTTGCAATTCAGGGAGAAAAGTAAAGATGCTTACTGGAAGGGAATTTGATAAGATTGTTTTAAAATCAGTTTGTAAATATAGCATGTAATATTTTTAGTTTTATTGGACTTTTATATTTAAAATAACTTAATTATTTTAGGCAATACTTTAAAAATATACATTTAGTATATTTCGATATAGACAGCTGTGATTTTCTGTTTATTAAAAGTTACCCTTGAGTCCAGAATGAAAAGTTCTGCAACTTTTCTC
Source organism: Dama dama (assembly GCF_033118175.1). Taxonomy (NCBI): domain Eukaryota; kingdom Metazoa; phylum Chordata; class Mammalia; order Artiodactyla; family Cervidae; genus Dama; species Dama dama. The sequence goes on along the minus strand of NC_083697.1, from coordinate 27,056,109 downwards.
AAGGTCATTTATTATGCTAGAAAGGACCTTAATTTGTTTCATTTCATTCTAAATAAACAGAATAATAAAATACAAGAAATTTCATTTTTTAGTGCATGTTAATTGGCGAAGGGACATCTGCTTGCCTTGTAGTCTTGTACTTTACAAATCAAAATTATAAACATGCAGACTTTTTCAGAACTTATAAATTTCCTTCATATTTCACAGAAGCCTACTCATATGCAGAAAAACAAAATCAGATGTTATCTAGCCAGAAATCCAAGTATTCCATGAAGAATTAAGAAAATGTACAATCTGCAGGATCCAAATCTGCCATTCTGTTTTCCTTTAACTTTTTGGTAACTAGGAAGCAAAGGGATTTCAAGAAGTAATATTTCCCTTCAGATAGTTAACTTGGCAGTGGGGGTGGGCAGGGGAGACATACAGCTGACCTCCATCACCTGCACCCAGGATCCATTCTAAGTGATTTGTATAAATGTTAACCTCCCCTTCCTGACCTTTCCTGAATAGGAAACTAGAGAGATCAGAGGTGACAAGTCAGAGCTCCAGGGCTTTTCTCAAGAAGGAAAACTCCTGAGAAATGAAGAAGGAAAGGAAAAAAAAAAAATCACTAGAGAATTATGTGAGGGTCTATTTCAAAATACTGCACTAGATAATGATCATGACTCAAAATAAGGAGGAGGTATCCTCAACACTGCCACTCAGTAACTTTTAAATAAGTAGTATATTGACTAGCTTGATAATTAGTGAACACCCCAGGTTTTCACCTACTCTTGTAGTGCTTACTACAAGTTAATCCTTCTGCCCAGTGCTGACCACACAAATATAAAAATGACTCATAGTCTTTTCTCAAGAAGCTTACAGTTCATATGTACTATTATGAGGTAAGTGCCGTGCTAGAGACTGTATAGAGGAAGGGCTCTCATTCTAGCCTCAGGAGAGAGGGAAGATCATTGGGTTACTAGCTCCATATAAACTAAGGCCATGTCACCACAACTTCTACATGCACAATACTATATACCCCTAATAGATTCCCGGTGCATTTGATGACAATTTCTGCTGAGTCTTATAGAATGAGCGAGTTCTATTGGTTATGAGAAAGGAAATGACTTTTTCAGAATGTCTAAGATTAGAGGCTCTAAGGTAAAGGAAGTTCTAAGAATTGTAAGGCAAGTTTTAGAAATGGCTGAAAAACTAAGTGTTGATGGATTATGAGAACAGGCAGATATGCAAGAACATATCTTGAAGATTCTTGTAAAGTCAAAGTGTTAGTTGCTCATTCATGTCCGACTTTTTGAGATTCCATGGACTGTAGCCCATCATGTTGCTCTGTCCATGGAATTCTTCAGGCAAGAATACTGGATTGGGGAACCATTTCCTTCTCCAGGGTACCTTCCTAACCCAGAAATCGAACCTGGGTCTCCTTCATTGCAGGCAGATTCTTTACTGTCTGAGCCACCCGGGGAGCCCGAAGTTTCTTGTAGGTCATGTTTAAAAATATACATATTTACCAAGAAACACAGTTCTTACTTTATAAGGTTGAATAAACCAATAGTTCCAGTATAATGTATGCCTAGGTGACTCCTTTGAGAGCCTATAGAAGTAATGTAATCAAAGTTAGCTGTCTAAGTGGTCCTACCAAAAATGTGATGCTTGAGCTTTGGATGAGCAAAGTAAAGAGAAATCATATTATAAGGGGAAAAATACACATCTGAAGACATGGAGGTGTCAAGTACCATGGTTTTTAAACAATCCAATATGGCTGGAGCCATGGGTGATGAAACTAGAGGAAAGAAAGGAACCTGACCATGATGGTTTCTATGTGCTAAATTACATTGTTAAACTTGACCCTGAATGGAATGGAGAAGCATTCAAAGACTTGAAGCAAGAGAATTGAGCAGATTTCCATTTTACTAAGATCTGTACATGATATGGCTGAAAAGCAGGAAAATCAGTGAAAATGATTCTCAAAGGGAGATTACCACCCCAGAAGGCAGGTTAGAAATTTTGGGCTGTCTTTGTTGTCCCAATAATTAGGAGGCATTATAAGCATTTAGAAGACAGAAGTCCAGAGATGCTGGAGATCTTCCAACGCCAGCAACTCTGAATAAGGAAGACTGTTTCTATACCAAACACTACTTCCTCATGTCCTACTGGACAATCAAGTATGTGAAAAATCTTTCCCCAATCTTCTGAATTAGAATCTAACACCATTTACATGTTAAAACAAAGTGAGCTTCACTGTTTTAATTTATAGTGAATTTTGTATGAAGGTAAGTACCATATAAATTGAGATAAAATTTTATTCTGAGGGGGCGTGGACTTTATCAAAATTTGTTTGCCATTTCAGACAGAAAAAAAAAAGCTGTATCATGGAAATGTTGCTTGTCACCAACGCAGCCCACACCTGAGTTATAGCCATTATTGTCACTGTGCTTCCACAAAGCCCAAGCTCCCAGCCCTAAGCTCTGACATCGTTTCTCCCCCAACAGCCTCTTCCACATCCAGCCACAAGTCCAGCTAATGGTATTTCACCAGGCTGCAACCCTCCTGTTAAGAAAGGGTCTTCAGAAGATCTAAGAAGTCATGAGAGACAATGGAATGGACAGTTCTGTATAGGAAAGAAAATTGGATTTGAACAGTGACTCTCCAACTGGAATGTGCACGTACATGAGGATGAGAATTACCCTGGGAGGTGAATTTAAAAGGCAGATTCTCAGCTCTACCCGCTGAGAATCTGGGTCAGCTCAAGGAGTAAGACCAAAGAGTTTGAATTTTAACAAGGTCTGCAGGGGACTCTTGCAGACATTTAGGCCTCAGAACACCTTGGAGAACCCCTGCACAGGATGCTATCTGAGATCTCCTCTAAGCCTAACATTCCCCGACCCTATGAAGACAATGGCTGACTATAGGCCTGAGGGGCTTCTATCTGTTCCCTGAGTAGGACCACCTAAACTCTAAACACCACCATCTGACCTTGGCCCCAACATAAGGGACCACATGTGCCATGTGTCTTTGTGACCACCCAACATATGCTCTAAGCAACTGACAAAGTAGCCACCTTTTCATTATGTACACAAAATACCACCTTTAGTATTCACGCATATCTATGAAAGGTAAATGGTCAAGAAAGACTCAAAATATGTAATGTACATCATAGCAGCTGTGTAAGAAATAAAGTTTTGCCAAACTACACTAAAATGTACTCTATGACAAGAGCGGTGCACTTTCTCCATGGCTGTCATAGATTTCATGGACCCAGAGAAATTCAGCCATTTTTAGAAATCCCATGAAATTTACCTTTTCACTTGAATCCACATGAAATCAAAATTTTTCCCTACGAGTCCCCATAAAATTGGCACATTTCCTCAGAAGACCCCATGAAATTATAAAGAATATTGCAGATTCTTTGCTCCTGGCCCTTGTTTGCACATCTTAAAGAGACAGGTTAGATTATAGAATTATTTCATTTTTCTGATAAAAAGATGAAGTTGCCCCAATTTCTTTCCCTTAAATCATCATCGTTATTCACTTTTCTAATTGTTCTTTAAGACGAGAGTGTATCTGAACATTTAAGGAGTAAACATTTCTGGAAAATCATCTGAAGTAAGGAAGTTGTGAATAAAAGACTATCCCAGTAGTTTTCATATTCACAAACTATGCAATACTCAAGTCAAAATAAAATTTCCCCCAAAGCAAAAAGTCTCATCTCATTGTAATATACAAATCTGCAATGGCAAACAGCGTCTTTTATAAAGTTCTACTTCATAGGATGTGTGGAATCAAATGAGATCACAAATGTGCAAGTACAGATAGTTCTGTGCCTTAGAAATATAGAATATTTAGGTGGAATAGTTTCAGAATTAATGAGAAAAAATTGATTATTATAATAAGTGAAAATAGACATTTCTGCTAAAAGTAGCACATGTATTCCAATTAATTTAAAATGAACACTCAGCCTTTTCTATTCACAATGAAAAACAGAACATGAAAATAATAAAAAAAGGGCATCATGGCAACACAAAACAGAATTGCAACAGAGAGCTGGCTTTAAATTATGACAATTTATGCATTATGAAAATGAAAGGAACACACACATTTCATATTCCGGTCATAATCATAAGATCTTATCTTCCCCCTTTTACCTAGATCTTGATTCCCTCCAGTCGTTAAGCAAAACAAGCTCTCAGTTCAGGTTTAAGGTCACACTTAAAGTGCACATATTCACACTTTCCTGAATGTGAGCCACTATTCCTTCCATTCAAAGGAGGAAGTTTGGCTGTGGATGTATCCTTCTAAATGTTAATCAACCTAACAGAATTCCTAAGCTGTCCTCACACTTTGATTTTGAATTATGTGAAAATCTCAGTAGATTCACCATGCACAATCGAAAATCCAGAAAGATGCTGGGGATGACCACAAAAATCAGTATAATAAAGAGAGTTACTCCAAGATGTCAGCCAGAAATTTTCACACTGTATCTAGCTACCCCACAAAATAGACAGATGCAACTATAGAGAGGAAAAAGTAATTTAACTTGTTCTGATATTTGGAATTCTGATTTCCATTCAGATGGGAGAGATTGGACTGTCCTGGTAAAAACATCAGGGTGGAAAGAAAAGCACTTCTCTTGGCTCTCGACCAACCTTGATTGGATTCGCCTTTAGGTTAATCATTTGGCAACTGAATTTACTTTCTGTTGTGATGATAACCTTTCAGGCTTTCTGGCAATACACAGCAGATGGAATCTGGGGTTGAAAAGCAGGGGTACAGGGTTCTAATCCTAACTTTACTATTAAATAGTGATGTGACCTTGTGTTCCTCAGTTAACCTCTTTGAGCTTCATTCTCCTTATCTGTAAAATGGGAACAGTAATCCCTCATCTGACAACTTTTCAGAGTTTCAGTAAAGCTCATAGCACATTTTCAAAGGAAAAGAGCTGTGTACTTGTAAAAAGTTTTCTCAGAAGGAAATTCAGTGAACAGAGGACCCCCAGGAGAGTCCTTCTGAAGTCACAGCCAAGGGATAACCCCCAGTACTTCCACATTCAGGATGTTCAGACCTAGCAGAAGAGGCACATATATCTGCCAGCAAACATTCTTTGTGTCTTGGATTTCTAATCTACAAACAACCTGGGTAATGAAATTGAAACTGATGTTTCTCATGTGATGTTTTGAACATTGAGTGCTTAAAACAGACAACCATACACCTTTGGTAAAGTGTCAGTGATCCAGAACTTTTTACCTGTTGATAAATTAGTTTAGTCCTTGGTTCTTTGTATAATGAACTCATGTGGTAAGTTATATTACTTTCCTTACTTTATTGATGATGAAACTAAAATGTTAAACTAAAATGTGGTTTCCTGATCTAGGGTCTCCAGTGAGGAAGTAATAGAGCAGGGCCTTGAATCCAAGGAATCAGTCATCTTCAAGGCCCTTGTCTTTGTTTTTATTGATACTTGAGAATAGCTTCTAAAAAGCTGTGTTAACCAAGAGGGTTGATTGTTAAATTTTTTATTAACAGACAATTTGGGGATAGGGAATGGAATTTAGGATTGGTTAAGCAAAACTTATATAAAAGTAAAGCAAAAATATTAATTTACAGAATGCAGTTTTAATATTTTACTTTCCTTAAATGAAAAAAAAAAAAAAAGATTAAAACCAATAGCATTAGGAGGTGACTCAAATGGTAAAGAATCTTCCTGCCAATGCAGGAGATGCAGGTTCAATCCCTGGGTTGGGAAGATCCCCTGGAGAAGGCAAAGGCTACCTACTTCAGTATTCTTGCCTGGAGAATTCCATAGACAGAGGGTCCTAGCAGGCTACAGTTCATGGGGACGCAAAGAGTTGGACTCAACTGAGTGATTAATGTGCGTGTGTGTGTGTGTGTGTTGGGAATTACCACATTAAGAACTTTTCTTTACTAATTGAAAGTGAAATTGCTACTACTATGTGTTTTCCATATTCCCTTGCCTGGACAAAACACACACACACATGCAACAACAACAATAAAACCCACAGGCTGCCCTGAAGGTCCCAGAGCTCACACGTAGAACCTCTAGGTGCTAATGGAATGGAGTGTGGACTATAAACTGAATGGCTTAGAGAAATGCCACTCACTCTATTGCCAGGGACAATCGGTGTTTCTTCAAAACTACAGGACTACAGTTGACTCTGGAACAACTTGTAGATTAGGAGCATTGATACTCCTCGCTGTTAAAAAAAGTCATCTAATTTAGTCAACCCTCCTTATCCGAGATTCCAATTCAACCAACTGTCAATCATGTAAGACTGTTGTATTTACAACTGAAAATATCCACCTAAGTGGATCAAACTTGTGTTGTTCAAGTGTCAATGGTACTTATATTTGACAAGACATTTAAATAAAGTGATTGTCTGGCTGAGGTGTCCTGGTCTTTCTATCGCACAGTCTCCACAACACAACTTTTCCCCAAATTGATGAGTTTCATAAATGGAGCATAAATAGTATACAAATAAGTCTCAATTCATCTGAAGTATCATAGGATTTTATATACAGAATGTAAAAATAATAAATAGTAGGCAAAGGTTTAGTTAATATACTTCAACTAAATGGTTTTATTCTATTAATGTTTTTTTTTTCTTTATAACATCATCAATACACTGGAATTTTTCTTCACTGTAAGAATGCATTTGCTAATTTATCTACTCACTGCTTTAACAGCTATTTAATGAACCCCCTACCCTTTACCAGGCCCTAATCCAGGTTCTGAAAATTCTGATATGACTACAGTCCCCTCCCATCCCATGCTCAAGGTCATTTCAGGGTAGTGTAATAGAAGTCAGAGATCAGGCAATTACAATAGGATATATAACTAGAATATTGCATGGTGCTATTCCAATTGCCTCAGGAGTGAATTGGCAAGAATTGGTGCCTTTCCTACGGTTTAAGAAGTAACTGGACTTAAGTTGGCATGCTGATTCCACATCTAAGAGGCTAGAAACTGGGCAGAGACACCCAGGCATCTAGAAGCTGTAGGATTGGGGAGGGAGGGGTCTGAAGTCAAGCCAGAGTGGATCCTTATGTTGGGAAATTGTAATGAGGAGGCTCCTGAAGAGTCTACAGGTGAACCCACCCCAAAGAAGTGCAGTCATTTGAACACTTTACCCCACAGATGGTGTCTACAAACCTGTTGAAGATTGGGGTTGGGGTGGTGAGCGGGGAGAGTGATGGCTGACAAGGGTCTATAGCAGGAGCCATTAAACAAACAGACTCAACCCCCTGTCTCAAGTCCCTTCCACCTGTTTCAATACAAAACCAACTGGAAATAGAAGTTAAGGAACAGATAAGCTCCACTCCTGATTCAAGCTATTAGTCAGACATGGGTTCGAGAGATGGGAATGTTATACTGGACATGAAGTTATCATTTTAAATTTGACTAATTTTTTTTTACAACAGCTGAAAGTGATCAGACAACCATAGGATTGGTCTGAGATGTTACTGACTGGGAAAACCACTTGATGGTGGTCATTTGAGAAAGAAGAAAACTCTATCTTCCATGTAACTCTGGGAGAGTTAAGACTATTCAAAATGATAGCTGTAAGTGTGATAAATAAGCTAGAGGTGTCTACAAGGGTATGGTGAGGGGTCTTAAAAGAAACAACTGACATAATATTGAGATGCTAAAGGAGTCTCGGAGATGTTTATAGCTATGAGCAGACTATCACTTCTGTTAGCCTCTCTAAGCCTCTCCTTTTTGCTTTTGTGAAGTTGCTTACCAAAGTCATTGAGTCATGTTTATTTTGGTCTTAACTCTTGATCACTGGCTTTTAAAAATAGCAAAGGCCTTGCTCTACACAATGCATAGTCTGGTCCTTTTTTTTTTTTTTTTTTTTAAATAAGTGAGCTCTACTTTGGATTTCACTTTGGTGATTTCATTCCCTTAACTGGCTGACTCCCCTTAATGCATTTTGAGGATGAAGACGTTTGTTTTTAGGATATAAAGAGAAACATGAGTGCCAAATGAAAGAACAGATTTCAAAACCTGGATCATTTGGGTTACTTGTATCACTCAGGAAGGGAACAAGGAAGAGAAGCAGAATGAGAGAGTAGATACAAGCGCTTCTGAGGACCCCAGAGCCAGGCCTCCAGCTGACTTCCTGCGGGGATGCTGCAGTGACATCCACGCTCTGATGGAAGCTGGCAGCAGGCTCGGAGGAGAAGGACAGCAGTCCTGCCTCATGCGCACCCAAGGTGTGATGGGGCCTCACACCCCAGCTCACACCCACCACAGTGCTTTCAAGAGAGAGGTCCAGGAAATGAAACAAAGAAGTTTCCTTGTTTCTTTTTTAGGTTCTTCTGCCTGAATTTTATCCTCAGCTCTTTTTGTCTCCTACCATGTGTACTAAGACTGTAAGAAATGAAATGCCAACCCTCGGCAACTAGAGTGACTTAAAAGAATAGATTCTCAAACCAAAAGCAGCCATTTTATTATTCAGGAAGCTTTTAACATGCCTTTCTCTGACAACGCTTTTACTTTCATATAATTAAGAGATTTAAAAACCTGGAAAACGTGAATGATTTTGCTCATATGTATGCTCATATGTATGCCCATACATACACAGCGCTCACAATGAATCATGTGCTATTTTGTGCAACCAACCAAAAAGTATTCCTTTGCAGTTTAATCATTTTCATCTTTACTTCTTGCATAAGCCTGGTCCAAGTGGTACATTGAATGCTCAAAAGCGACATTATACTACAATTATTTAAACTGAAAAGAAAGATTTTTCAAGTGGGAATAATAAAATTATCTAGTTTCACAAACTGAAACCTATTCCACCAATAAAATGCTGTTACACTTTTTTAGCATCTCCTGAAAATTACTACTTGTAATTTAGGAAACTGCCATCATTTAATACTTGGTTATACAGAATAGTAGTAATGATTTTTCTTCACCATAGATAATTAAGATTTAGTATAAATTAGATTACATAATCTTGCAGCCCCTTTTTCTAAAATTACTACATTTCAACAGTATGATTTAAATGCACAATGTGAATAATATACAAATATTGAAATATAAAAAAGTATATGTAAGATATAAGCAAGGTCCATTCTTATACAACAAATTTATTAAGTGAAAATCAACTCTGGTTTTAAAGTTTGCATATTTATAGCTTATAAGTCTTTAGGCCTTCTTATAGTCTTACTCTTGGGTTTTATTTTGCTTTGATTTCCTTGGCAAAAATTTAAAAATTTCAAAAAATTATAGTGATTCTCACACCTTTATTTGCAAGTTTGGGAGAAAGTGACTCAACTGACTTTAGTTGTTAATTTTAATCACATTAAGAGAAAACAACTTCGGTAGTAACGATCAACAACAGCAAAAAAGAAACTGTTAAGATGTAGTTTTTCAATTTGGAAAGTAGCTGGGAGTTTCCTAAAAAGTTAAACATACAATTAATACATGACTCAGAGAACCAATTCCTAGATACTTGCCCCATCCCTCCAAATAAAAGTATATGTCCACACAAAGACTTAATGTGAATGCTCATAGCAGCATAACTCAAAACTTTTAAATAATAGAGAATTTAAAGATCCATCAACAGTTGAATGGCAAACTGTGGTATATCCACATGATGTACTACTACTCAACAAGGGAAACAGAATGAATTAGTGGATCCATGCAACATGAAAACTTAGAAACATTACACTAAATGAAAGAAACTATATATTAAGGACTACATATGCTCTGATTACATTTATGTGGAGTTTCTAAAAATAGCAAAATCATTAGAGACAGAGAGCAGATCAGTGTTTACCTGGGGCTGGTGATAGGGTGAGAATTGGCTAGAATGGGCATTAGGAAATTTGTGGGGAGGATGAAAATGTTGTAAAACTATATTGTGTTGCAAACTGAACTTTAATAAAACACCAAAGTATACACATTAAATTAGTAGATTTTACTGTGAATTACATATAGAAAGAACTTTTAAAACTCTAGGCTTTTACTATTCTCCTTCTCCTAATACTTCATATGTTTCTCTGCTTTTTATTCCTGATTGAAGTAGAACATTTTCATTCGGTGATCTTCTACTGAAAACTCACCCAAATATAGCAGCTCTTCATATCTCCCTCCTTCTGTCTGCCTGGCTTGTTCATTTACTCCGTCATTCAATTATTCAACAAGACTATATTGAGCATCTACCAAGTATCAAGCTGTGCTCTAGGTGCTGCAAAGGCAAGATGAATAAGTCATCTCCTAATGCCTCTCTTTTATTCTCATCACAAACTCTGTCTTCATTTTAGAGCCACTCTTTCCTCGTCTTCCCTATGTATACTTAATGTCCTATTTAGATCAGTAATTTGCAAGTTGGTTCAGGGCTTTGCCAATGTTCTACTTCACTTGAAGTGTCAATCTTTTAGAGTTGAATGAATATCTCTTTAAAACACTTAACAAATTCAAAATTAATTAATCTAATAAAATATTTGTTCAGTGGTTTCTTTGAAAAAACACACCAGGTCACATCAATGGTTTGGGACAAAGGACTTTGACTTTGCTCAGCAATATCAACTTAACTCAGCAATATCAACTTAATCTCCATCACTGACAACTGAGGCAGTTCTGAAAATGTATGAAGGGTACTCTGCACTCTGAAGAAGAGACAGAGACATCCAAACCCGCTTGGTGGGTAAGAAGTAATTCTGGTACCTCTTACACTTGGAAAGCGGCCCTCAGATTTTCATTAGATAATGCCCAGAAATATTAGTATGTTAGCCTTCAGAATCTGGATTAGCAATTCAAGTCTGTTTTCTCTGCACATAGATTTTTTTTCCATTTCTGATTTCACTAATGCTGAGCAAAGACATGACTCTCTTCAACCTTCTCCTATAATATCATTTGCTGGAGAAATCACTTGGTGACCAACACTGCTATAAACACAAACACAAGGATTATATAAGAGAGAAAATAATTCTTTCCCCAATATTTAATCAACTTTTTCAATACTCTGGCCCTTTTTTTCATATAAAATGATTAACTTAATAAAATCAAAAGCACTTAATTCAGTTATGTATCTTTAAAGATTTCATTTATGGAGACTTTGTGAACTCTATGTCCTCTCCATCAATCCCAGCATTGCTGAGGAATGAGGAAGAAACATTTGGACAAAAGGGTGTGGACACCAAAAAAAAAAACAACAACACACGAGGAGCAGAAGTTATTGATGCACGCAACACTACCCCTACCGTGTCAACATCAGGCTTTACCTGGTACAGTGTCAATGCTTGCCTTTAGCCAGTTATTCAGTGACAAAAGTGGAGATTATGTTGATTTGAGAACCACTATAGCATGCAAAAGTAAGTCTTTTGCAGTTCCTTGTAATAAATCTTTTACACTCTGATTGTTCAAAGACGTTTTTGTTTGTTTTTTCCTGAAACTGCCCCATCTCACCTTTTAGTGTTAGTCCTTTGTAGTGAATGGTTTGGTTTCTGGCAGAGCACACACTATCATCTGTACGCACTGATGCTGTCATTTCACATGGTACCTGGCCCTTGGACCCTATCTTCATACCTGGTCAGAAGCACAGATGTCAAGTGGTAGAAGGACTATCTTTCAGGGTCCTTGATAGTAAAAAGTCTTACATAAATCAGTCTTGCAGAAATAAAAAATAAAAAGAAACTGTGAAATTTGGTGTCATCTGTGGAAATTGTCCCCTTGGTTGAATTTGTATGGAAATATCTTAAATTCAGGTTCCAGACTGATGTTTTGCTTCCATCAACTTTAATGCACCTGAAGGTGTGGGTCCTGGGAAAGATTTCCATTAATAGAGAGACTTTAGTGCTGGTTGCTGTGACCAAACACTTCATTTAAAAACAGTTCTGTCATGTTATGTTCAAAATATGTCTAAATGTGAGTAGAAAAAAGTTGAGTTGTGCCAAGGACTCAGATTTAAAACTGGGAATGTGGGGGTTGGGGGCAGTAGTGAATAAAACCAGGTTTTCTGAAAAGCACATAGGAAATATAATATCAGAGTTGTGTTTTCTAAGTAACACTCATTAGTAGTCATTAACTGGGGGGAAAAAAAATGAAGTGAGAGAAGTGATTTTTAAAAAGATAAATAACAGGAAGTTTTCTCTTCATCAGCAATAGTATTGTGAAAGCAGCCATCTTTTAAATGGAGGTAAGTTATCACGGCTCTTTGATGACTAGGGAAGAAAGGGCAGAAGGATGGTACCTTGTCTATGTATTTCTATCCTGAGATGAAAATGAGAAAGATAAGAATGTAAGGTGATTTCGAAACACAGCAGGTGTACAAAAACCTTGAGATGAGTTGCCCTTTCACAAGTACTGACTGGATGGAGAGACCCAGGTAAGGGGTCAGTGGCTTTTCTCTAATAAGGAGCTGAAAAGAATAATGAGGTAATGCCTGAAGCAAAAGTGGCAGGAGCCAGCCTACGCGTGTCACAGAAACATTAGCATTTGTGAGCAGAGCATCGACTAGGTTCAATGCAATGCAAAGAAGGACAATAGATCAACATTTCAGGTTGGACTTAAACAGAAATTAAAAATAGATAAAAAACACACTTGTGTTTAGGTATTGATATTTCTTTCAGTCTTGCCTCCTCAATCTAAGAAATGAACTCTTAAATGTAATTTGCCAAGTAGAAATTACAATTTTGTTGTCTAAATCAAACTTAAAATAATACTTAAAGGTCACCTCAAAATATATATGTTATATGTATGTAAGTGTGCAATTGTGTGTGTTTTAAAGAACTCATACCCTGGCCTGGAAGTCTGACTTTTTTTCATTTATCTCAAGTTATCATACTAGGAAAAGAATAACTCATTCAGTCTGAGCTCCACAGTCTATAGACAATGCTGTCTACTTAGCATCAGCTACCTGCCTTGCAGGAATTGTCAGCCTAAACTGAAAACACCTTATTTCTGTAACTGATTTGTCAAACTACTGTCCTTTTTGAAAGTTAGGATTAAGTTATGAAAGCTTTAACATTTGCACACAACAATTTGAAAGGCAGAGGACATATTATGAAGAGATGGTGGGGAGAGTCTCTGTAAGCTAGGGGGAAAAGTCATTCTGATAGACATTCTTAATGTTAGTTATCAAATAGGAAGTGACCTCCAGCCATTCAATATGCAGTCAGAGACAGTGAGTCATAGTTCTGATCTTCCCCGTGTCCTATGGGTAACTAGGTCTATTCAGAGGAATTGCATTCTCTCCAGTCTGTCTGAATCTGCAAGTACTCCTCAAGGACCAAATTGACCTAGAAACTTTTGGAACACATATGGTTAGTAAGGTAAGTACATCATTCAAGATGAACAGTCTTTCCTGTCTGTGATGTCATCCAGCACACTGCATCTGGCTAAAAGAACCATTTCTAAAACTCCAGAGTTACCCTTCTCTCTTAGCAAATTCTCTTCCCCCACTTGCACTGGGTTTAACTATATTTCACATTCTTTTCCTTCTGGAAACTCGGGCTACAGCTCAGCCACAAGTGGTATGTATTGGCAACCTGGAAGCAGTCAGGGACCTAATGCTTTATGGCAGCAGTTCCCAACCTTTTTGGCCCCAGGGCCTGGTGTCATGGAAGATAATTTTTCAACAGACTGGAGTAGTAGAAGGATGGTTTGGGGATGATTCAAGGGCATTACATTTATAGTGCGCTTTATTTCTATTGGGGCTTTCCTGGTGGCTCAGATGCCTGCAATGTGGGAGACCCAGGTTTGATTCCTGGGTCAGGAAGATCCCCTGGAGAAGAGAATGGCAACCCACCCCAGTATTTTTGCCCGGACAATTCCCAAGGACAGAGGAGCCTAGTGGGCTACAGTCCCTGGGGTCACAAAGACTCAGACACAACCGAGTGACTAACACTTTCACTTCTTACTTCTATTATTATATCAGCTCCATCTCAGATCATCAAGTATTAGATCTCAGAGGCTGGGGATCCTTGCCCTTTTGGATACACTTTCAATAGTAATCAGAGGGATCCAGAAGATAAACTATTCTTCCCCTGTCCCCTCTGCAGACTGTATAAGAAACCATGGTCCACATAGCTCCCCAGAGCCATCCCCAAAAGACTAGCTAAATGTCTGTGTTTTCTTTTGAAGCTGTGGCCACTTCAGTAACACACTATGCTACATTTGCTTTGTCTTTGTCTCTTCCTCACTTCCTTTCCCCCTCCACTCGTGCTGCCCCTGAACTATACTCTACAATAAAGCATTAGCATATAAATTTCACCTCAGATTCATTCTGTCATCTAAAGCTAAGCGTGGATGCCTGATAAATTTCATTATTTTGATTGAACGCCATCATAAGCAGAAATTATTGGCCCATGATAATGTCTAATCAAACGTCTTTGCCTCGTTTTGAACACTGTGGACCAAGTGTGTCTCTCTGCTCTTACAGAAACACAAAAGGAGAAAGAACCAGAAGCACAAGGTTTTCCGTGCTGGATTTACGGATGGGAGAGATGCTATCTCGACTGGATCTTCAGGAAAGGATGAGACAACTTTGACACATCTTGATTTAGGTAATCAGTGATTGCCTATTAATCCTATACGTTTATGTGAGATGGAAGAAAAAGTCATTACATTGTGGTCCTGGAAGCATTAGGCCCCATAAGAGACTTTCCTGAAGGTGTCCTTTAATACTTCTACACATAAATTCTGGATATACCAAAGTTCTCCAAACACAACACAATAAAACTCTCAGACTTCTATGTCCTTGCACAGGCTGTTCATTCTCCCTGAAGGTCCTAAACATGCATGCATGCACACACACACACACATATACACACACTTCCATCTTGAAAACGGATGATTCAAATAAAGACCTTTTCAGTGGCTGCCCCAAATGTCTCTCCTTCTCATTGCAAAATTAAGTGTTTCTGTCTCCTATTGATACTTCTGTTCCAATTCCTAGCTCACAGCACCTGTCTGTCTACTGGTCTTTTAACTATAGTGGGAATTCCCTAAATTTTCAGATTGTGTTGGTTTTGTTTTTATATCCCCAATATGTCTCACGACCCTTGAGACATGATAAGGACCAAGTAAAAAGGAATGAATGGGAGACCAAAGAGGTGAACAAGAACAAAGAAAAGGGGGAGAAAAGACCATGGGAATGTATTCTATCAGTCTCCTTACATTCTTTCTTTCTCCCCAAAATTTGGATTTGAAGAAGAGAGTCCAAAGTTGAAATAATATTACATATTTTTGAAAGTTTTAGAAAGCATCACAACATTTCATGCACTGTACCACAAAATATTTTAAGTCAATCCTCAGGAGATGTTTTTCTGATTAAAACATGCATTCAAGAATATAATAAAAATCAATAAAGAAAAGGCTGCTTTCCAGAAACTTGTTTTGAGGGAAGTTGTCTTGAAACACTTTAGATCTACAAACAAACAGATATTTGTATTTCAGTACCAAAGTTTGACCTGTAGAAAAAGGACATCATGAATTAGAATGGATCACTGTGTAATGCATAGTAAGTCAGCTCATCCTACGGAAGAGATAGAAACTTCTAAGTGCAGTGTTTTTAACAACAAATTTAATTGAGCACTAACACACAAATCTTCTCCCAATCTTGAACCTCAAAGGAGCTGACCCAGATGCATGAGAATCTTTCACTAAGTGGAATAGTTGTGCCATACCCAGGCTTTCAGAAGCATCATTGGGTGCTTTCAGAAGCACCCAGGCTGTGAGAGAAGCATCATTTCCTGAATAGGGCTGTGCTATCCTGACACAGTTTAAAAACTGAGGAGGCAATTACTATTTTTGATTGTGTTAACCTGTGTGTAATTATGTAATTACCTACAAAATTTAGGCAGAGTGTTACAGATCTAAATCATTAACTTTAACAATTGACAAGCTGCTTTGATTAGTATTTTCATAGTGTAGGATAACATACTTTTGTCGGCTTTCCCATGATTAGTTATGATTGGGAATTTATTTATGCAGAACATTTTTATTGCTTGTTTGGAGAAACAGAGCTGGAGCGTGAGGGCAGAGGAGTCACGTGCCTCCCTCGTGGTTCACTCAGGAAACACCGGTGATGAGAAAATACAGAAGAGGTCCTCGTTATCACCCCCCAAATGACATAAAATCGTAGTGTCACATTAGAAGAGTATCCAGAGAATTCAGTTTGGGAGTATTGGGCTCTCCTTTGGCAAATTAGACTAACAAGGATATCAGTGTATGTGGCATCAACTCAGACTGTCACACGTAACCCCCGACTTGGTCAGACAGCCCCTCTGACGGCATCGATCCATGCAGCTGCTCTTCTAAGGAAAACACATGTCAATATATTTGTTATTTACTTTCTAGCAGAAAACCAGCAGCTGCAGCAGTTTTTGAGAGAATTCTTTGACACATCTCATTTCCTATCAGTCTTAGGTGCTAGTGGCTATACACACACATTCCTATTAGGCCAACATCTCTGAATGCAGCTAGCAATTGGGAGAGAAAATCCTTTAATTTCTTGGCCATGATGGGACTGTGTGATGCCAAATTTCAACTCTCTATGGGAGACAGAAAGTCCTCGGGACATGAAGCTTTTCTTGCCTCCCCAGGCAAATTGGCTGGGCTCACTTATTTGAAGGAAGTGATTATTAAAAATGGCTTAGAGAAATTTTAAAGTAAAATTAAAAATAAAGAGAGTTCCCCAGCTACTATGCTTGTATTGTCTTTCCCTTCTTAGGGAGAGTGTTTGGGGTGGAGATCAGAGTAATCAAAAGCGGCTGACACGAGTAATCCATGCTAATTTGAAATGAAAATAAAAAGTGTGTGATTTCCCACTGAGATCAGAAGGTGAGACTATCCCTCCAAAAGAATTTGCAGAGCAAAAATGGACCTTTAGCTCTCAGTAATCTTTCCTTTCTCTCTGAAATTTTATGACATTGTATTCTAGTGAAAATATCTAGAAAGGAATAGTTTCATATGATTGTCATTGTCTCGCTATCTAAATAATAATAACATTCTAAATGCAGTTTATGGAGCAGAGGAGTTAAAGAGGAGTAAAGAGGAGCAGAGAATGCTGTGCCACATGAGAAATTTTTTTCTATATCAGATTAGGAATGCCAAACTCCACAACTGTAAAATATGGATCTCTCAGAATCAGACATCTCTGTTGCCATGCACAAGCATGAACATCTGCTCCATCTTTCACAATGAGACTTTTCCCCACAATCAGACAAGCTACTGTCTTTGAGATGCAAGCTTAATTATACTGTTTTTAAACCTTCGTGACTGAACACATGTGAAACAATGTCACTTCCTTACTGTCTTTAATCTTGTCTTCCCATCTCTCTAAATGTAATGTAAATATAGAATTTTATCAAATTTCAATTCTCCATCCAGCCTTATAGTTTTTCTCCTACTTAGCTATGACTCTCTGATAGTTCTTATGAATTTAAGAAATATCTACCTTTCTGAAAATCTGGAGACTGCATCCTACTCGTGTTCTCTTCTCTGATAATAGTATATGTTATCTCCTCCATTATGCATATTATGCAAGAAAGGAATGTTGTAGGATGCTTTATAGTATTCTTTTGCTTTCTAAATAAAATGATCACACATAATTTTTATTATTAACATTTTTTGTATCTGCTTTCCATGGCCTACATAGATTCATATCTATGACTAGCTATGTTTGCAGCATATTTGGAGGTGGCAATATGCATTTCCTCTGCCAGAGCATTCTACACAACAACGCAAAACATCAAGAATGAAAAAGAGCCAGAAGTCACTTGGGTTTTATAGGTAAGTTGTGTTGTTGCAGAATCTTCCTCTGTTGGCACATCATATCCAATAAGGCCATTTTGCTGCCTAAAGAACTAATCAGTTTGTCTTTCTTTTCTTTCTAAGCACAACATATTTGAATCCAGTCCCTCAGTTGAAACCCAGGTATGAGATGAAGCTCGGATCAGGAATAGAATATTATGGGCATTTGAAGTGGAGAGAGATTTGGGGAGATTATTGGGAATGATGTGAAGTTCAGCAAAGAAGAGAGGAATGGGATGAACTCCGGGATGGTGTAAAACAAGGAGTGTCTTTGCACATATTACTTGGTAACAATAGCTGTATTTATATTTTAATACGGCTGTTTGGGACAGGATGATGACTGTCAAAAACAAAGCAATTCAAATCTCTAAACCAAGATTCCTTTGTTGTGGATGGTCATCCCATGCATTCTAAGATGTTTAGCAATACCTGCAGCCTCTCCCCACCAGATACAGGAGACTTTCATTCAGTTATGAAACCAAAAAGGTCTCCAGCCAAATGTCCCCTGCCTGCCTGGGAAGCAAAACTTCTTCCATGTGAGAACTACTCTTCTAAAAATCTTAAATGTCTCACATTACTTTTGACAACACAAGCTATCCCTTATATTACCTGCTATGGCTTTCAAAGGAAAGGCAAGTGTCCATAGAGTTTAAATACTCCATATTCATGACCCATTAGCAACAGCTAAGCAGCTGCATGGTTAGCTGGCCACACAATCAGAAAAGGAAGTTGATGACCCAGCTTTATCACAAATGTATAAAGACCCAAATGTATAAAGTCACAGCTCTGTTCTCTACAATAGCATCTAGATAGTAAGCAAGCAAGGCAGGCCTGGTGTCTCCACAACATGCTTCTAGAATACTCTGACTATGGACACATGACACTCTGTCTACAGGACATTCTTTTTTACATTTAATACTCCATTAATAAAAGTCTCAAGAATGGTTGAAGGTGATGTTGGCACCTGGAAGAGGGAAGCCAGTCTAAGACATTTTCTTAGAGCCTGTCAGGGTCTTGCAGGACGGTAGAGCAGTCTTGTTTCTAGATGAAAACAATATTATTTTCACTTTAGCGCACTCAAAGGTCCATCATAAGTTTAATCTTCATTCAAAAATTAACCATGAGCTACTTCATATTTCTATATTCTTAGTAATATGGCCTTTCATAAAAGGTCCAAACAGAATTGTATTAGGACAGCAAAATATATCTAATAGAATTTTATTAGAGTTTTATACCCAGTAGACATGCTTTTAAATTTGAAAGGTATGTTACTATCAAGCTTATAGAAACAATACATTTTACATAATTTTACATTTCCAGGGATATGCTGGCTTTTCTTTTTCTGATCTCATAAACTTTTCTAAATTTCTTAGGAAATGAAAGATTCTAAAAATCATAAAAGTTCCTGTTATTTCCTAAACAGCATGCAAAGCTGTTGCATAATCTCAGAAAAAGATAGACAGGACAGACCTTACAAATATATTTTAAAGCTCTGAAATGTAGACAAGAATATGTAAATTGAAAGTAAATTTATTTTAGTGAACTGGCAAGAAGGGAAAAAATATAGGGCCATATGTTACCATCAGTTTTGCTATGCATATTTGGGGGGAAAAAAGTTTCTTAAGCCAGGCATTTTCAGTCCATAAAATGCCTTCCATAGGTAACCACAAGCTGGCAGAAGTAGCAGGCAAGTGTTGAAAGTTAGAAATGAGGACAATGCTTTTATTGGTGGCAGAGCAGAATTGGGAACTTGGTCTAAGAGGAATGGAGATGAGGGTATGATAATTTTACGTAAGTGAAAATGGTATCAGTGAGTAAGGAAACTCTCAGCTAGAAGCAGAAGTTCTTTGTTTCACCTCCTTTTCTCCCATTGGTGTCTCTATTCACAGAGGAACTACTGTGAAAATCATCTACAGTGTAAAGAACATGTATTCCGGCTCACCTCTCTGTTCTAGGTACTAAGTGATTTCTTCTTTCCTGCTTTGCTTCAGTAAAAATATCACAGTACACAGCAGGTCAGTTGAGATCTAGCCACAAATACAAATAATAAATTATGTGGACTAATATAAATAATATGCTGTCTGAAAGCAAGGCTTTATCTGTTCTGACTATAATCTGCAGTTCTGGAATAATGCCTGGGATACAATAAGTGCTCAGTAATTTTTATTAAATGACTGAGTGAATATCATAATAATTTTGTGACATCATGAACTTATATATTTTAAATTAATAACTATTCTTCTGTGTGTATTGTTTGTGTGTGTGTAGATGTATTTGGACTCTGCACATTTCCATGAAAGACTAGAAATTGCTCAATGATGACATGTTTGTATATGTGTGTACTCCTTTAGTATTTCTAAACCATTTTTCCATGGCTTATAGTACACAAACTCAGAGGACAGAATCCCAACTATTTCAGAAGAAAGAATTCTATTTTTTTTAACTGAGACCATAAGCAGACAAGTGACTGAATCTCTAAACTTCTATTTCTTATCTATGAAGTAACTAAAAGCTCTCCTAAGGTTCCTGTGAGGATTAAATGGACTGATAGGCATGAAATTGCTTGGCAGAGTGTAAAATACGGGATAAATATCAATGGCATTACTGAAGTTATTTTCAGATAACAAAGAACATGGATGAATGTTATGATTATTAAAATATTAGCAATTATACAACCTCCTGGACTCCAAGATGTTCAAAGTTTCAAGGCACCAATAGCAGGTAACCAAGAGTTTTGGGTTCTGAGGCTAATTGTAGCAGTGAGACTTGACAGAATTCTTGAGTTTTTTGCACCTCAATAACATCATTTGGATAACACAGCCCCTCAGAAAGTTCCCCAAGCTTCCTTTCTGCTCTAAGGTTTTAGGATTCTATGAAAGAAACAAATCGATGTGGCACTTGGAGCACAATCCAAAAGGTAAGACCAGACTTGAGGAAAGTGTCAGAAAAAAGAAAGGAGTGTAGTTGGTCACATCTTGTGCCCAACTTACAACTTCTCAGCCCAACTCTCCCTCCAGTCATTACTGCAGCAACCAGCTTCCCTCAGCTATCATCTTGTTGCACAATGCAGACTCCTCAGGACACCCGTCAGCTCTCACACATGGGCAGCCTGGGAGTGCAAGGAAGTCAGGACCCAGAGAGGAAGACTTTCACCAGTGGAGGACAAGATCTAATGGACTTAACTCTCCTCCTCCTATCCCTCAAGTAAACATTTCTAAAGTGGTACTCTATTGGCTTCTCGGAGGGTCCTGGGAGGATGAAACTCAGTTCCCCCCAGGGGGGACCAACTCAAGGCCACATCCTTGAGTGAAGAGGCTTTCCCTCTTCCCTGTTTCAGGCTTCCTAACCTACCACTCCTGTTCCTCGGGACCAGTTCCCAAATTAAGCTACCGAACACAAGCCCTGGTCTCACACTATATTTTGTTGGTGGGTCATAGACTAAGAAACAAGTGGTCTTGAAAAGCTGACCTTCAGGATGGGATTTCAGAGCTGAATCATTCAAAGAATACACTGAGATAAAGAAGTCATCGTTGTAGTAGCATGAAGTCCTGGTAACTTTTAGTATGCCATACCATCATCATTACTGAGCTAGCATCAGCTTTAGTTGAGAGGCTTTGTAAGTCGTAAGAATCCCAAGGAAGTGTTTAGAGGGATTCTCCTCTTCTGCATTTGCAAAGCAGACTGTGATCAATTTTGAGTCCTGGATTTAATTGAAAGCAGTGGTTGAATAACTTTTATATACCAATGTCAAAGACATGATAGACAAATCAATGGTATTCCAAGACCTGAGATAGAGGCATTTCATACCAGGTGGTTAGACTGTAAAGCTGTATGAAAGAAAATCTATTGACACCACATTCATGTTTCAGAATTTAACATTCTAACCAAGAAACCTAGAGCCAGTCTCAGTGTGCCGTTAGGATGGCACTCTGAAGCTTGGTCTATAATAAATAATATAGAGATATCAGAACTGCCTTAACAGAGGATTGAGAAAAGATTCAGAAACCTCAGAAATAACAAAATGATTTTTTTTTAATGTGACACCAAAGAATCTATACCTATGAGCCTGCCACATTAACAAAATTTTAGTGGTCAAAAGTTCTGGGGCAAGCTAAGACATTCCCAAACCCTAACCTAACCCAATAAGGTAAAGGACAAGTTGCTGGACCTTGCACCTTCACTACCAGGATAAATGTACATGCCGAGTGTGTGCTAAGTTGTGTCTGACTCTCTGCAACTCTATGGACTGTAGCCTGCCAGGTTCCTCTGTCCATGGGATTCTGCAGGTAAGAATATTGCAGTGGGTTGCCATGCCCTCCTTCAGGGGATCTTCCCAAGCCAGAGATCGAAACTGAGTCTCTTACATCTCCTGCAGTGGCAGGCAGGTTCTTTATCACTAGGGCCACCTGAGAAGCTAGCATATAATAAGAATATCTGGATGTTGGAGTCAGTGCACATTGCACTTGGGAATGACACAGAAGGTTTGAGTAGATTTCAGAATAAGGATGGCATTACAGAAGTTCCCATCTCAAGTTGCAAGCTGCCCTGACCAATGGGTCAGAGAACACAGCAGATCCAGTGGTTCTAGAGGTGTCTATGGTGGGTTCTGACTCCGAATGTGGTGTCTGTTAAGTCCTATCAGTAGAGTCTAAGTGAGAACTCTCCTCCATTTGAAAAGCATCTCCTGGCTTGTTCCCATGCCTTAGTAGAGGAAGAACACCTTGGCCATGGAGCATAGTGAATATGCCACCAAAGCTGTCCATTATAAGCTGAATATTATCCCAACCATTGAGCCACAAGTTTGAGCAAATGAGGCAGTGATCCATCGTTAGGTAGACTGTGTGCAAGCAAGTCCAGAAAGTACAAGGAAATTCTATGAACATGAAGCCCAGAATCTTACTACTTCTTTGGTTGCATCAAGACTTTCCCTCAACTAAAGCCTAAGGCCTCATGGGGTGGTATCAGTGGTATAACACAAAAGCAGAAGAGAAAAACCTGTGAACCCAGCTCATCAATGGATTATCTTGAAATGTTGGTAATAGTCAAATATGGACTACGAATCTCTCTGGAGCCCCACACCAGGAGATCCTGAGTTGAAGAAAAATCCCCAAAGTTCTTTTCTGCTCTGACGTTCTCTGACAGAAAAGGTGTGTCTGGCACACTTGTAGCAGCATCCAGAATGGAGAGCTGTATTTAATAAGCATATACTGGACTTCTCTTGTGCCCTTCTCTTGGTCTATCTTGCACTTTAGCCCTTGCTGTTGTAACCAGAAACACAGACTGAATCCTGACAGCACCTCTCATAGCAACTCCAAATATTACTTGCTTTATGCTCTGGGGCTTCAGTGACTCCCTAGCAGCGTGAGACACTTTGGAGAGGTGTCAGGCCACAAGAGAGCAGTCTGGAATTGAAAGGGAGATAATGTCCCATTAATAACCCTTTTGTTGACTTCTTAAGAACCTTGAAATAAGAAGACAACCTCAGATTAGCTAATTATAAACTCTAGGCATGCTGTGAGGGTCAGAAGGCCCCCAAGGTAGGATTTAAAAAGACCCACTAGGTACTAATGCATGTACAGCTTGGAAGTGCAAGAATGTTGTTATTCAGTTGCTGTCTGACCTTTTGTGACCCCAAGGACTACATCATGGACAGGCTTCCCTGTCCTTCACCACCTTCAAGAGTTTGCTCAAACTTCCCCGGGAAATCATTTCCCAAAATAAACTACCCCCAATCAAACCCTTGTGGATTCTTTTCCTGCTGGGACAGCTAGGCTAGCCCTGAGAGGTAAGAATAGGAAGCACAGTTCCTTAACTGGAGACTTGGCTCTGATATCTAGTATTTCATGAATGTATAGATCTAACACAAGAGATGGCATTAAACCCTCCTACTGATATTTTGTGCCCTTCGCCAAGAGATTTTGCTTTGTCTGTTTTGTAGTGATGATGGGGAGGGGAAATTCCTCAGAGAAATATGGGGGAGAGGATAAAAGACCTATCTAGAAAAAACTATCAGCTTGTCACTATCCATGATGCCTGACCCTCCTCCACTCTAGACTGATTTTGAATCTCATACCTGGATGAAACTCTGTAATATCTCTTCAAGGGCTTCTTGGTGGTTTCTCAGCTAATTCAGGAATCCCAGTCTTCTTATAACATTTTGACATTTTCCATTTTGGGGGATGAACACAACAGCCTGGGTTAGCTAGCCATCTTATCTGGAAAATAGTTTAATTTTTAAATCAAACATAAAACTAACCATGCACTATCTATAAGATCTTGAGAAACTCATTTATCTCGGCATCCTCATCCATAAAACAAAGGGTTGTTGTAAAGATTACATGATAGTATCTAGAGTTGTGCCTGATACATAGTCACGCTCAACAAGTATTAGCTGTTGAGCTAATAATTAATTCTAGTCATGAATTAGAGTTGCATAATACATATATTTGGTTGATCTGTAATGAATAAAGGTACTCCCTGGTTACTGGGCAACAGAAGGACCTATTCCCAAACTGGGGACCTCTGACTGTGGCCCTGCCACTGACTCTGTAAGAGTAGAAACCCAGACAAAAGAGAGGATCCCCGGGGTGGTAGAAGAATTATATCAAATGCTTAAGATTTGCTTCAGAAGGATGCGGGTTTCCTAGAAACTTCTCCCACGTAGCAGGAAATATATATACCATGTAAGCCCTGGAAGAAGCAGGGAAGAAATCAAGACCAGCAAATGTCTTCAAAATTTTAGAATTAAATTATTGTAGAATTAGAAACCTGGGCTTTGGAAACATTTTTTTCCTTGTTTTTTTTTTTACTTCCTGCAGTTTTATTTTTTCTTCTCCTTTATCATCTGAAGCTTTTGTCTGTTTCGTTAGTCTTTAGGGAAAAAATAGTGTTCCCTTTAACCTGATCTGCAAACAAGATAACAACATATCCCCAGAGGCCACACAGGACGGGGGCAGCTTACCAAGACGAGGTGCCCCCAAAAGATAGGCGAGTTTTTCAGGTACACAGTGAGGGGATGTGATCCAACTCAAGGCCTTTTTAAGGCCACACAGAGACCTCTTCAGAGAGACCTTAAGACTCGGAGATTTCTCTGTGAGTTTATATAAAGGAAGCCCATATTTTGTTGCCTTGTTTTAACTTTTATTGCTAAAATAAGAACTGTACATGTTTAAGGACTCATGAGTGACTAACGCACACACAAGGACTCATGATGATCTGAGATACACAGTGAAATGATCACAACATTCAAACCAATTAACACGTCTTCTCCTCACACACTTAACATTTGTGGGTGTGATACAAACCCCTGAACTGTACTCTCTTAGCAAATTTCCTGGATTCACTGTGGGATGATTAGCTCTGATCACCATGCTGTATACTGGATCTCTCAACTTGCTCATTCTACATAACTGCGACTTTGGGTCTTTCAACCAACGTCTCCTCCTGGGAGCCCCCAGCCGTCTTGCCCTGATAATCACTGTTCTACTCTCTGCTTCTATGCATTCAACTTTGTTAGCTTCCTCATGTAAGTGAGATCATGCAGTTGTTTTTTTTTTTTTTTTCTTTCTCTGTCTGGTTTATTTTACTTAGCATAATGTTCCCCGAGTTCATCCACACTGTTGCTAACGGCAGGATCGTAAACGAGGTCAGTCTCTTAAAACAGCATCAGAATCAGGCATCTGTCATAACTGCCACTTCTAAATGCCGAGGCCAAATATGAGTCAACACTTCCAAAATGCACACAGAAAAGGGTACTACTCTATCTTATCCTAAAATGGCACAGCATTTTATATAAAGATCATCTCTAATACTCACTGGTTCCTTCTTTTTTGCCCAACAACTAACATTAGCATAAGCCTATGTCAGTAATGTCAATAAACAAAGAAAAAGTTCAAAAAATTAATCAATTTTTGATTATCCTTCTCAATTATTACCAGCTCGTCTATGCAGTTGCTTGCTCTATATTTGTTCTTCAATCTCATAGGAAGCTCCAGCCTCAAGATCCCCTTTTTTTTCTTATGGACACCCTCATCTCTTTACCTCCATTCCCTATAAAGCTTACATTTCTTAATCAATCATTTAAATCCATCTATTATTGATATAGAGAACACACTATATATGCCAAGGGGTGGAGGGGTCAGGGAGGGATGGATTCGGAGTTTGGGATTAGCAGATGTAAAGCCATTACGTACTGGATAGTCCTACTGTAGAATACTGGGAATTATATTCAATATCCTGTGATAAACCATAATGGAAAATATGAAAGAGAATAGGTATATGTATGACAGAATCATTTTACTATAGAGCAGAAGCTCACAATGTGATAAATAAACGACAGTTCAATACATTTTTTAAAATTCCTTCTGATTTTTACATCCTTCTGATGTCAAAAACCTGCAAGTCTCGTTCTCTATTTTTCCTTCCAAGGAAGTAACAACTAACAAAACCCTGGACTCAGAAAAATCCAACCTTTCATCCTTCCCAATTCTGTGCCAGGACCCCTGGGTGCCATGGGCATCACTCAATTCTGTTAAGCTGCTGCTATTACAGATTTGAGGTTTCCAACCTGTGTTGAGTCCTCACTGCTGCCTGACCACCATTGACATCAGTGATTTCCAACCCTGGCTATACATTAGAACCCTGGCGAGCTTTTAAAACGTCCTAATACCTGGGCCTCACCCCAAACCAGTAAAATCAGATCCTCTGGTGGCAGGACTGAGGCTTTGGTAATATCCAAAGTTCCCCCAAGTGATCTAACACACAGCCAGTGTTTAGAACATCGTTCACAGTCTAGGTAGCAGATAACAATCACGCGGAGTTATTTAAAGTACTGATTCTGGGTTCCCCCTTCACGTATTCTAATTTAGTTTGCCTAAGGTACAGTCTGGGAGTTTTGACAATTCCCTAGGTGATTCTAATGTGCAAAGGTAAGCCCCACTGGTGAGAGCCACGGTCCTCAAGCCTCCAGCCTTCTCCTTCCAACTCACCACAGATGACGGCCTTGCTTCCTGCTTCACAGAGAAAATAGAATTTATCAGAAAAACCTCTCTTATCCTTCCTTTCTGCCATTAAAGTCACAGCAAACCTCCTCCTATCGGTGGCTAGTCTCTGCACTTCTTTTCTGGCTCTGTCCTTCCCCCACGCTCTCAGATTTCTCTCCATCGTTACTTCCCTCCTTGCCCTCTGCCTGTTCCCCACTGGTAGTTAACATGTTCCCCTATCACTCACTCCTAAGGAGAGCTTTCCTCCTCCCCACGTCGTCTTTGAGTGCTCTCCCATCTCCATCACCTGTTCAGAAGCAAGCCTCTGTAAACTGTTGTGCACTCTTCCTCACTGAGTGGTCACTGCTTTACATGTTGCCATCTGTTTATTCCCCCAAAAAAGAATATTCCAAAGAAACCAGTGACCTCATTGTCACAAATCCAGTGTGCACAGCTCACTCAGCCTTTGTTGTTGTGCTGTGTTGTGCTAGTTACTCAGTTGTGTCCATCTCTCTGTGACGCCGTGGACTGTAGCCCGCCAGGCTCCTCTGTCCATGAGAGTTCTCCAGGCAAGAATACTGCAGTGGGTCGCCATGCCCTCCTCCAGGGGATCTTCCCAACCCAGGGACTGAACCCAGGTCTCCCACATTGCAGGCGGATTCTTTACTGTCTGAGCCACTCAGCCTTTATTGTCATTAAATCCTCAGCAATGTTTGGCCCTGCTGACTTCACCCTAACTTCTTGAAATCCTCTACCTCTCCTTGGTGTTTTCAACTCCACACTCATCAGGTTTCCCCCTTGGCTTCTCAGATACGATTTCAGCTGCAGTCACAGGCGCTGCTGCCTCGGCTCTTCTGAATGCTACTGCCCCTCGGGGCTGCAACCACCCACACTCTCTGCTCTCACGTCATATGATCATTGTCCCCGTGACTTTCATAGAGTGTGCTAAGTGATTTCACACCTTTATGGATGTGAAACTCAACCCACAAAGGCAGGTAGTTAAGAATTACAAATGATTTGAAATTCCATCTCAGAGACATTATTCTATAAACTGATAGAAAACAATTAATGAGTTCCTTTAGGGGATCCAACAAGTAATTCTGCAGTTCTGGGGTCACAGACATTGGGGCTGAGACGGAGAGCTAAGTACCACATCCCAAATGACTAGATGATCTCAGAGATTTCTGAAAAGTCTCCCTATAACTAGCCTACCTTTGCTGTTCAGGGTCCATAGCTTTTCTACTGTGTCTGAATCATTGCACTTAGGACACAAGGACCCACTTGTCCTCCTACTTGCAGGGTCCAATATGTCCTGGAGCATCTCTCTTCCTCTCTGCCCCACTTGCTCTTCTGCCACCTTCAGTTCCATTTCTCACTTAGCTGATGTCTTCTCATTGTATTTCTTTAGGAAAAATCTCCTCACCCTCTGTATCTGCCAATTACGTCCATTATGTTGGTGCTAGTGGTCAAAAACACACCTGCCAATGCAGGAGGCGTAAGAGACATGGGTTTGATTCTTGGGTTGGGAAGATCCCCTGGAGGAGGAAATGGCAACCCACTCCAGTATTCTTGCCTGGAGAATCCCATGGACAGAGGAGCCTGGTGGGCTACAGTCCTTGGAGTCGCAGAGTCGGACACAACTGATGTGACTTAGAACATTACAGCTAAAAATGATGCAATCAGGAAAATGTTTCCCAAGAATAAACTTTGGCTCTAAATTTGATAAAATCAGACATTAAGTTAATCAATAACACTTATAAAGAACTTATCACAGTGATGAACACATAGGGAACAATTAATAAATGATAGATATTCATATTTCCCTACTTAAACATAATTTCTGATACCATATATAAAATAAATGACTGAAGCAAATATTAAAATGTGAATGCCAAGAAATGGGTTATACTTGTTTGGCATATATACCAAGTTGGGTTATACCAAGTTTGGCATAAGAATTTCATATCTAATGACAGTTTAAATGAACCAAAAAAAAAAAGTCCAGACAGAAAAATCATTCAACTTCTGTCAGTGTTTTATGATGAAAAAACATGAATAAGAGTCACATGATTTTGTGTGGCTACATGTAAAGCACTTAGAAATAGTGAGCCTGGTTTGATCACAAGTAAAATGAGAAACCAAACTTGTTTATTTCAAAGTTTCTTCTCACCTGTAAAAGTATCTGATACTATAAAAATAATTTCAAAAAAATAATAAATAATAATTTCAAAGAGTCACCATCTAGAGAACATAACTTAATAACACTGAATCTCTGACTGAACACTGAACAGAGACTGCATTCCCCTCCCTTCCATGCAAGGGTATTCTTGATTCTAAATGTTCATATGAATGAATCCTTGCATTTCTAAGCAATATATTGCTTAGCTTTGTGTTTTGAACTTTCTAAAACTATATTATTGCTGCATGCAATGTGTCTAAGTTGGTTTTTCATCAGGCTTTATGAGACTTATACATTTGGATGTATACTAATTATGGGATTTTAACATCTATACTCATGAATGAGTCAGTCTATTTTTCTATACTTCCTTTGAGTGGCTCAGGCACTACAGTTTATATACTGTATGTACAAATATTTATATATAATAGACATCTATAAGTGTATATGTGCTTATATAAAATGAGGTAGGAAGTGTTTGCCATTTTATATTTTCTAGAAGAATTTTTACTTATTGGGAATGATCGTATCCCTAATGTTTGGCAGAACTCACATAAAAGTCAGTTGGGCTTGGTGTTTTCTTGGTAGGAAGACTTAAAAATACTGATTTAATTTTTAAGACTCCTCAGGGTTATTTGGTATTCCTGTTCTTCTAAGTCACTTTTGAAGTTATATTTTTTAGTTATTTTATCCATCTCATCTAAGTTCTCCTATTTATTGTTCACATTGTTCATCTTATTTATCATTTTAATTGTTCATTGTAACTACAATTATGTTCCTTTTTATGTTAATATTTTATGCTTTTTCCTGATCCATTTTGTCAGTTTATATATTTCACTGTTTTTGGACATTTTTAACATGTATTTCCATATATTTTATGTCACATTAATTTATGCTGTTATCTCTACTATTTCTTTGCTTCTATGTTCCTTTGGGTTTATTCTGTTGACATTTCTCCTAACTTATGGTGAACACAAAGCTCATTAATTTTAAGATTTTATTGTAATATAAGTACTTACTGCCATATATTTCCCTTACAATACTGTTTAACGCTACTCAAGAAGTGTCTGTGCATATGGTTTGTATTGCAGTGACCACGGAGATAAGTTGCTTTATCTCCTTCGAAAGGCTGTGCTACTAGGGAACCCTACTCAATACTCTGTAATGACCTATATTGGAAAAGACTCTAAAGAAGAGTGGATTTATCTATATGTATAACTGATCCACTCTGCTGTATGGCAGAAGCTAACACAACATGTACATCAATAAAATGAATTAATTTTTTCTTAAAAAGCCTTTTCTGTGAGACTGGCAGCAGCTGCAGCTTCTGATCCACTGTGGCATCACCACGGCCACACCTCCACAGGCTGCTCAAAGCCAAGGACCCATCACAGCAGGGGTAACAGCACAGGCCACGTTTGCTGGACGCGGGACTCGGACAACAGGCAGCCTTCCCCTGTGGACTCTCATGTGCTTGGCTGAGAGTTTTCTCAGAACTGACTGTCTAAAGTCCTTCCTCCCCAACCCTCCTTTGTCTTTTCTTTTCTTTTTTTTCCTGGGTTTTATTTTTTTTTATTTATTTATTTTACTATCAAGTACACCATAGCTGTAAATTTTTTTCTTTTTTTTTCCAATTTTTATTAATTGGAGGCTAATTACTTTACAATATTGTAGTGGGTTTTGTCATACATTGACTTGAATCAGCCATGGATTTACATGTATTTCCCATCCTGATCCCCCCTTCCCACCTCCCTCCCCACCCGATCCCTCTGGGTCTTCCCAGTGCACCAGCCCTGAGCACTTATCTCATGCATCCAACCTGGGCTGGTGATCTGTTTCACCCTAGATAATATACATGTTTCGATGCTGTTCTCTCGAAACATCCCACCCTCGCCTTCTCCCACAGGGTCCAAAATTCTGTTCTATACATCTGTGTCTCTTTTTCTGTTTTGCATATAGGGTTATCATTACCATCTTTCTAAATTCCATATATATGTGTTAGTATACTGTAATGGTCTTTATCTTTCTGGCTTACTTCACTCTGTATAATGGGCTCCAGTTTCATCCATCCATATGACCCAGCAATCCCACTTCTGGGCATACACACCGAGGAAACCAGATCTGAAAGAGATACGTGCACCCCAATGTTCATAGCAGCACTGTTTATAATAGCCAGGACACGGAAGCAACCTAGATGCCCATCAGTAGACGAAAGTAGATAAGGAAGCTGTGGTACATATACACCATGGAATATTACTCAGCCATTAAAAAGAATTCATTTGAATCAGTTCTAACGAGATGGATGAAACTGGAGCCCATTATACAGAGTGAAGTAAGCCTCCTTTGTCTTTTCATAGCCTGAAGGCTCCTGTGGCTTACTCCTCCCCATTTCCTCTTTATTCTTCAAGGTTGTCTCCCCAGAATCTCTCCTTACATCTCATTCTGTACTGGTATTCACTTCTCAGAGGACTCAGACTGACACTAGTGTTTTTATTATTATCCATCCTAAATGTTTCCAAATTTCTATTAAGATTCCTTCATTGCTGTTGATGAGCTTTCCCTTCCAAATTTCACCTCCTAACATAATTTCATTGTCTCATGTTCATATATTATATTCTTTGAAATTTCTTTTTCATGATACTTGAAAAAAATGGGTATTGAGTGCAGAGTTCTTTTAAGTTTACTAAAACTGTTATTCAAATTAAATGATATAGATGTAAGAGATGTATAAACCTCTCATCCCTATAGTGGATTTGTTCATTTCTCCTTTTAGTTCTGTCAAGTTTTACCTGGTATGTTAGAGGCTATTTCATCAGGTAGATACAACTTTAAAATTGTTACATGTTCCCAGTGAACTGGAATTTTATCTATTGAGTCCCTTCCTACATGATATTGCTTTTGACCTAGAAGTCTGAAAGTATTATTCTCATTTCATTTTTAGGCTACTTTTGCTTTTTCCCATCTTTTACATGAAAATATTTGTTTACCTTTATATTTTATGTGTATCCTTGGAAAATGGCTTTTGCCATACATCCTGCAATCTAGAAATATCACTATTTTAATTACTGAGTTAATACCTTGTTCACTTACATTTATTTTGATTGCTGATACACTTTTTTCTGTTTTATTTTATGTTTTTCATATGTCCTGATTTTTTAACATTTTTTAAATGTTTCTCATTTCCTATTTCTTTTGCGTTGATTGCATTCATTTCTTTTTTAATTCATTATACCATTTGGTTCTATTTCTTGGTGGTTATCTTTGAAAATTTACCATATATTCTTAACATTTAGAAAAATCCCTTTTTTATGCCTCTTTCCAAATAATATAAAGATCTTAGAATATTTCAACTTTAATACTTTAACTCTGCCTCAATTGAAAATTATATTACTGTTTAGTGTTTTAGTTATCTCTTACTTTCTATTTAATCTTAACCTCATACACTGGACATGACCAGTATTTTTTTTTATACAATGTCTACATTTGTTGACATGCTTACTAACATCTTTGTTCACTTATTCCTTACACTTCGGATCTACAGTCATTTTTCTTTTTTATTATATGCTTTCTTTAGAAGTTTTTTTTAAACTTGATGAGGTTAAGTTTGCAAAGAAGTCTCTCAAAAAAAAAAAAAGTAGTCTCTCTCTCATTAATGGAAAATTTATTTCTATTACATATAAAATCTAAATATTTTTTCCAGATTTCAATTTACTGAGGAGTAAAGTCCTTGGAGATTTAAAAAATGTTCCTGTGAGTTCATCAATGCATTTAAAAGTGTGTTTGTTTAAAATCTAAACTGATTTTCACTGAAAGGCTTTTAGAGTAGTCTATTATTATAGTCTTCCTGTAGTCTGGTCTTCCTATAATTCTGAAAGGAGCAGACTATTTTTATTATTTTATTTATAAACATAATCAAACTCAGTCATGTCTGACTCTTTGCAACTCCACAGACTGTAGTCCACCAGCTCCTCTGTCCCCTTTCCCAGGCAAGAATACTGGAGTGGGTTGCCATTCCATTCTCCGAGGGATATTCCCATCCCAGGAATCGAACCTGGGTCTCCTGCATTTCAGGCAGATTCTTTACCATCTGAGCCACCAGGGAAGCCAGTTAAGCTTTACCAACATGCAATATCAGTCCTGAATATTCATTGGAAGGACTGACACTGAAGTTGAAACTCCAATATTTTGGCCACCTGATGCAATGAACTAACTCACTAGAAAAGACCCTGATGCTGGGAAAGATTGAAGGCAAGAGGAGAAGGGGACAACAGAGGATGAGGCAGTTGAATGGCATCACTGACTCAATGGACATGAGTTTGAGTAAGCTCCGGGAGTTGATGATGGACAGGGAAGCCTGGCTTGCTGCAGTCCATGGGGTCACAAAGAGTCTGACACGATTGAGCAACTGAACTGAACTGAAACATGCAATATATAAATTGATGGATGTGCCAACACTCATTACACAGATTCTAAGGTCACAAGTTATCCTCAGAACATGAGTTTCTGAGGAAAGAGAGCCATTTGCCCAACTCAAGTGTTGATAGGTACTCAAGAATGCATTTCTTGTTTAAAATATTGATATATATTACAGTCAACAATTAAGTAGCTTTATGGATTGATTATCTAGTTCCAATGAAACAAGTCTTATATAAGGGACAAGAATCCTTTAAAAAAAAAATCCCTGTAGAAAAATTACAGATTGAAATTTACACTAAACTGAAGCATAAAAAACAATCTACAGTAGCAGAGCTGACAGTTCTCCTACACCCAGTATGAGTGCTTTTTTGGCCACCATTCAAGGTAAAATTAATGATAGTCTAATTAGATGTGACAAGAAGTCAACCAAGACTTAAAATTATCAAGAGGCTGACTTGATATAAAGAGCAACAATTATCATTGTTAAATATGAAACTGGTCTAATTGATTATTGTGGCTTTAAATAATAAGCTAATGAAAGATGAAGGCACAATTAGCAAAAGATTTTAAAAGTAAGATTTATTTCATCTTTATTTTACCCTTTTAAATTTATATTGCATTTATTTTATACTGTATATATTTTACATCTATAAATAAGCTAATACACTTTTATTAGGGTTGAGTGCTCAAAGTATTTTTCCTAATAAGGATATTTATTTATTAAAATTGGGGGTACCGATTTACTACCAAAAAAGTGACTTGAGAGCTTGAGCATTTAGGATTTATCTTTATTTCCTTCATAGAGGATAACTCTGACCTTTCCATGTGATAGTAATCCAATAACTCTTTATTTATTTATTTTAATTGGAGGCTAATCTCTTTGTAGAATTAATATTTTGTTCATCTTATGTATTTTAAAAGTTGTTCTTTCCACTGAGTCTATTTTTGTACATGGTAGGGATTTTGAGGAGCATTCCCTCTTGGATCATCTAATCTATTCCCAGAATGTTGGTAGAATTGATTTTTATTATTCCAAACGTATGCCTGATGGATGAGTGTCAAGTGCTACTTTGAATATTATTAGTAAAGGTGAATTCATTATTTCCCTTGACAATCAGCATCGTCGCTTAATTGTTCTCATGGTTAAAAAGTTTTCTTATATTTAACTTAAATTTCCCAGTGCAGTTTAAGCTCATTACTTCCTGTTCTGTTCTCTTTGACTAATGAGAATTGGTCCCTGTCCTCCTGGTAATATCCCTTAACATATTTCTGGAAGCTATCATGTCTCCCCTTAGCCTTCTTTTCTCCAGATTGGGAAATTCCCAGCTCTACTAACCTTTTATCATACATTGTATCCTACCTGAATTTCTATATTTTGTGGTTTTCCTCTAAATTACATTAATTTGTCCTTAGAGAAAAAATGCATTCAGAATTTAGTAATTTCCTGAAAATAAGTAAAAAAATAAATAGCACCATGTATAATTTACCTAATGTGATAGATAGTAAGCATGAAATTCTACTTGGGGAATAGGTTTGCTTAAAGTAATTCTTATTCACAGTTTCATAAAAGACCATGTAAGATTATCTTTCTGTTTCTACCCTTAATAGAGAAAATTTCAAGGGTCTGAAATTTTATGCAAACTTGTGTCAATGCAGCCATTTGCATAAGGTTACATGCACAAAATGCATTTTTCTAGAAAACTCTTTCCTAGCTTTCATAATGGAGCTCTGTTGCCTTCAAAAAGGCAAAATCTGATTGGATTCTAGTCCTGAAACAAAACTCAAATGAATAGAAAACTAACCTGTTTAACTTTTCTGTTACTCAAATTTCCTTTCTGAAAATGAAATAATTTATGGCAATATACTTGAAGTAAATAATACCCATGTGTGACATTTTTAAAAGAAACTTGAATTAATATTGACCCATAAACCAGGACTTGTTCTTAGGATTATTTTTGGTGTATTTGTATCCCTCTACACATCCTCACTAAGGTGCTAATTCAGAGTATCCTCTTTCTGTCTACTATAATGTTGGCAGCTCTATTACCAGCTGTTCTTGGCTGCTCCCAAGTGTGTAATATACAGGCCTCACATTTGTGAGTGATCTTTATAACAAGGCACAAATTCTCCAAAAATATTACTCCCAAGAGAGCAATCAAAGGAGAGAAGAATTTGTACTTCCAAACATGCTCTACATTCTCCCCTCTATGGGTATGGACCACAAGGCTCTCCACCCATCTTACAATGTCCTCTATGCCTCAGTCTTTGGTAGCAGATAGCCCATCAGCAACATCCAATACGGAGATAATTCCAATAAGAAGGAAGTCGCCTGCAGTGCAGAGACTGAGTTCATAGGGTCTTATTTCCATAAGGATATGTTTAGATTATGTATGTTTACAGAAGAAATAAACATCTTTGTATCAAACACCAATCTTCCTTCTTTTCAGATCCTCACTTCGACATCCTTGTTCCAGCTCTCCGTGTGTTCTAACCAAATACACACAAATGCAACCAGATGAAGCCCCATCTTCCACCCTGTCCATGGATGTATCTCTCTCCTTTCATCCAGGGGCTGCCTTGCAGGTGATACCACAGGACTCTGCTCAGTTCCCATACACTGTATGCACAACTTGCAAGTATGGAGGAGCTATTATGTCATGGGGTAAAATTTATCAGTGGCTTACAACAGCTAGCAGGAAAACTATCCTTTCTCCCTTTTCCCCATAGGAATGGTTCAGATGCAGTTTATGAAATAGCTGCACATTAGCCCTTTCCTTGGCTCTGCTTTCTGGGAAAACAAAGCTAAGAGACTCTCTTAGCTCTTTTGACCAATGATACATAATAGAAGAACCCCCAAGTATTTACTGTGATTTTCCTCATGTAACAGGTATTCAATACAAAGCTCTCTTTCAAATCAGAGACAAGGCATCCTCTATCTTAATCAGTAAAGATAATGTATTGAACATGGTGAATATATCTATTGACAATTCAATAAATATTACTGAGTTTCTAGAATGTCTCAGATAGTGTGCTATATATGGCTTTCTGTCCACAAGCTGAGGATTGAGAAATTCTTATATTGTAACATGACATTTTAGCTAACTAATCTTAATTTCCCACTCCCAACTTCTGTAACTATAGCCTTTCTAAACAGCAGATAGAATCAGTTTTACTGATCTAAGAGAACCAAGAAAAATAAAATGTGAATATCAACTCTGAAGCCAAATAATCTGGTTAAGAAGTTCCCTTAGAAAAATCTTCAAACCCTTAATGACAGTAAAAGTAGAACTAATGCAAACAAAGAGAAATTCTGCTGAAAATAAATGCATTAAAAAAAAAAAAACAGAGAGAACACAAGAAAAATGAAACTTCCTCAAAGAGAGACATAAAGGAGGAAAAGTTGCAGTCTTTGCAAAGAAATTAAAAGGTAGAAGTGATAACTAACTTTATCTTTCTGATATCCTTATAGTGTTAATAAAAAAGAAAGGTATTAGGACAAAGGCATTCCATAATTATAGCTGTTTCTAAATGCTTTTAATTACAATTACGAATTGTATTGAATATGGTAAGGAGAAACCTCTTTGACTTACTATGTGTTTTTTAAATCCAATGTATATGGACAGTTTACACGAGGTGAGAATGGTAATCACTGTGTAAATGTGGGTAACTGAAGCTTTCAAGGAATAAACAAGGTTGTCTCCCAGGAAACCAGATTACATGGGTGGCTGTCAAGAGGATTTGCAAGAGCGATGAGGTGAGGTTGAGGGCAAGGAGTACAAACTAAAGAAACAAGAAGATTGATGGCATCTAGTTTGGAGTCCAGAAAGAACAGAAGGTATGAAAAGGTGGCTGGAAGGTGGGGAGGGGACATGAGAAGGAGAAGCAGAGGGGAAGAGAGAACAGAGGTCTGAAGTGGCTCTTCTCAAACTCTTTTCATTCTGCATTCTCCATTTGCTTAATGTAGGGAAAGGAGCCAAGAATACCCGGTACATGAGAGCTGATGCTAGAAGAAAAATGGGCTTATGGAAAAGACCCAGATGTGGGTTTTTAAAAATACTGCGTGTGATCATGGGAGATCCTTTTCCATGTCAATTACCTTTCAGACGTTAAGAAACCACTTTAATGAAAAGTAAGAAAGAATTGGCAGCAAAGGTAGGGGAAAAAAGGGGCTGTTTCCTTGACCGTTAGGATACTTAGATAGGGTCACCATGTACCCTGAGTATGCAAGTAAAGAGAAGAATAACAAAAAAAAAAAGAGAGAGGGAAGTGACTCCTGGGAAGATTAAGCTCCCAGGAGACAGCATCAAGGAGGTATGCCCATTTATATCAATTCACTTGGCGCATTATGACAGACATGCAGCTTTTAAAACTGACATCAACAGTTCTGCATTGTCAGATAACATATGCAGAAACTTACTTATTGGCCCTCCAGTAACTCCCAGGTCATGCCACTGACTCTATCTACAGCCTCCCAAGCAGAATCCCCTGTTCTTTCCATCTCCCCTCATCTCATAGGAAACAAATTGTTTACACACGTGTTCATTCAGTTTATTCAATATGAACTTCTCGTCTGAAGAATATGGACAAGCTTAGCCTGCTCTCACAGTTGTAAAGTTGTGTGTATTTAAGTACACGTTTTAATGCAAATTTTGATTATTCCATACAAATAAGTCAGATCGACTATCGTCAGGGTCTATACCCAACCATATGGAAAAATGTCCCTGTGCACTCTTGGGACAAAAATGGAGGAAAGACAGCTCTGACTACTTTAGTCTAATATTCTTACTTAACTTTCTTATTTGAGATTTTGTGAGAGTTTTATAAAATCAACTTAATTAGAATCAGCTGAATTAAGTACAGTTGAAGTACAATAAAGTGAACCAACTTTAAATGCACATATTGACACATTTCCACAGGTATATACACTGAAATAACCACCAAGACAGTGATATAAGATATTTTTACTGCCTCAAAAATTTTCCTACTACTCTTTACAGTCAGGTAACCATCCACGGGGGCTTCCCAAATGGTGTCAGTGGTAAAGAACTTGCCTGCCAATACAGGAGACACAGGAGTTGGGGATTCAATCCCTGGATCAGGAAAAGCATGCGTACACACACACACACACACCATCCACAACTGTGCACAGACCATCACTGATCTGCTTTCTGATGTATGTGTGCACGCATTTAGTTGCTCAGTCATGTCCAACTCTTCTCGGCACCCTGGACTGTAGCCTGCCAGGCATCTCTCTCCATAGGATTTCCTAGGCAAGAATACTGCAATGGGTTGCCATTTCCTCTTCCAGGGCATCTTCCTGACCCAGGGATCAAATCCACATCTCTTACGTCTCCTGCATTCGCAGGTGGGTTCTTTACCACTGCATCGCCTGGGAATCCCTTTCTGTATTAAAGGCTATATTTGTCTGTTTCAAAAAATGAAAGTATAAAGTGTTATTTATGACTTGGTGTAATGTTTTAAGCTTTGTTGATTTTATTGCTTATATCAGTGTTTCATTCTTTTCTTACAGCAAAATAGTGTAAATAGTCATAGTATAATATATAAAAAGGTACTCATAGTATAAAATATATTCCACTATATGGATATAACACAATTTGACCCATGACCGGCTGACATACATGTGGGTTCTATTCAGTTTGGGGCTACAACAAATAAAACTGCTAAGAACATCAGTGTTTAGTTCTTTGCCCTATGTTTTTGTTTCTCTTGGGTGTATGTCTACTGTTTATTGAAATTGTTGTATTATTTACCCACAAGCAATGTATGCATCATATCCTTAGCAAAACTTGACTTGGTCAGACTTGCTAATTTTAGCTATTCTAATGAAAATATTGTGGTAACTTGATATCTTTAAATTGTAGTTTCTTGATATTAGTGATACTGAATATCTGGCCATTTGCACATCTTCTATTTTAAAGTGACTATTAAAGTATATTGTCCATTATTATTAGATCATTTTTCTTATCTTTGAATTGTAAGTGCTTATGACACGCTGTGATACAAGACCTTTGTAACTATTTGTTGCAAATATTTTCTCTTTATCTGTGACTTGTCTTTTTTGTAAGTTTTTAAATTTCATGAAGTCTAATTTGTTAATTTTCCTTTATGATTCATTTTTTCCTGTTTGCTCTAAGAAATCTTTTCATTTCCCCAAGGTCAATAACACAGCTACTCAGGTCTAGATGAAGTCATTAGGGAGGGCTCCAATTCAATAGAATTGTTGTCCACATGAGAAGGGAATTTTGACCCAGATACATGGAGAGAGCCCCACGTGGCAATAGAGACAGGAATTGAAGTACTGAAGTTAAAGACAAGGAATGGCTACCAGAAGCTGGAGGAGTCAAGGCAGGATCCTTCCCTAGAGACTTCAGAAGCAGCATAGCCCTGTCCAAAGCCTTGATTTTAGATTTCTAGTCTTTATAACTCTGAGAATAAATTTCTGTTATTTTAAACCAACAAATTTGTGATATTTTGTTATGGTGGCCTTAGGAAATTAGTACAATGTCTCTGTGTGATTTGGGAGTCAGAGTAATTCTTACCTCAGTAAAATTATTAAAGAAGTTTAACCTTTTGTACAGAAATGCTATAAATTCTTCATAAAGCCTTCTCAATGTTACAACTGCTAGTAAAACCATCTAGGTCAGGAGAATTTTGGTAGGGGAAGATAATTACACATTTTTTTTTAAGTGGTATAGAACTATTTGGAATTTCAAATTCTTCTCGAGCCACTTTTGATAATTTATGTCTTTCGTGGAATTTGTCTACTTTGTCTAGGTTTTCAAATTTACTGTCACAATGTTATTTGTAATATTTCCTTATTATACTTTAAATATCTGTAGAATATTGAGATGCTTATAAAACACAAAGAGATGTAGCAAGTACTATGCTTCACTTTTTGGTTAAAGAAGATGTACAATATGGCAATTTGTCCGGGTTTTTTGTGGGGGTGGCTATAACTGTACCCTGACCACCAAACCCTTAAAATTTTCAGTGAAGAAACCGGTCCCTGAAACTACAAAGAATCTCTTTCCCAGCTTCTAGTGCGACATGTCTTTCCATAGTAGGTTCTAGTTCACTAGTCAAATCTTAGTCATCCTATCTCATTGGCATGATGCCATAAATTTAATGAGTCTTTGTGAAGAATGGTAGAATGACCGAACAGTTCAGATGTCTTCAATCTATAATATAATAGAGAGGAGAGTATTAGAATACCTTACAGGCAAAACTGTAAATAAAAATTATTGAGTACCCTTCATTAATATAAACTACTTTAAATCTACTTTTTAACTTAGAATGAAAAATAATGACTTTTCCAAAACACAGGCTACATAAAATGTGCTCAGGGCCTTATTAATCTCCTCTAGCAAAAACACACGTGTAGAAAAAGAACACATGTCATAGGGACCACTATTTGGTTACAATCAGTCTAGTCTGTAGTCATTTCTCAGGATAATCCAGTTTCTGCAGGAAAAGGAATAGAAAATTTAACAGATATGATAGGGATTCCCTACTTCAGTCTTTGGGTCTTTAATGGTCTGACCTGATATCTACCATCCCTTCAAGATGTTATATTATTTTTTATTTATAACCTTAACTGGATTGTTGGGAGAGGAAGAGCAAAGACATTTCAAAAGTTCCCACTTGGCATTCTCCATTATGATAGTCCCCATGCAGTGTGAGTGTTGCTCAACTGCCAAGTGTATCAATTTTCCACTGACAGAAAGGGGAAATGACTATTGCATGAATCTGTGGGTCTGAGGAGCCCACCATGAGCCCGTTTGACCCAGGACTGCATTTATTATCTTGTCTCCATATGCTTCCTTTCTTAGAGCAAAATAATAATGATTCTTTGTGTCTTTAGGCATCACTATCAGCTCAGACCTTGTGTCCAAAAGTCCAGTAGGACCTTTGAGTCAGACGGCTCAGAAGTCTGGGTGTTCCCTTGTGGTAAGCAGAACAGACCCACAAAGATGTCCGTGTCCTAATCCCTAGAACCCGTGAATAGATTCATTGCATGCCAAAAGGACTTTGTAGATGTAATTAAGGTTATAGACTTTGAGATAAGGAGGTTAGCCTGGTTTATTCAGATGGCTCAGTCTAATCATATGAGCCCTCAAAAGCAGAAGAGTCTACCAGAGGCAGAGAGACCATAGAATTAAGAAAGATTTTAAGTGTGAGAAGAACTGAGTGCGCTGTTACTGCTTTGAAGACGGAAGTGGCAATGTGATGAGGGACAAATTTTGCCTAAAAGAGCTGAGAGTCTCCTGTCGCAGTCATCACAGGGACCTCAGCGTTACAACCATAAAGAGATGAATTCTGTTAACAGCCTAGTGGTATGGGAACATATTCTTTCCCATAAAAAAGCCTCCCAAAAGGAATATGACACTACCAACCCCTAGATTTTGGTTTTGTGAGACCTTAAACTGAACCAGCTGAGCCACTTTGTATTGACCTTCTGACCTACAAAACTGCAAAATAATAAATTAGTGTCACTTTAAACTGCTAAGTTTGTTATGGTATGTTGTGGCAGCAAAAGGGAATTAATACATGCCTTTTCCTGATGTTCAGTCACTCAAGTGTGGTTCCTTTGAGGAAAGACTGTGAGAGCATCACATGCTACACGTGCTGTATTTCCTCCTAGGCACCCAGTCCTCTTTTCAGTCAAAGCGTTCTGGTTGTGCACATTGGCTCAGCTTCAGAAACTGAGCAAGAAGTAGGAACTTTTCATTGGGCTGACCCTCCTCTGCCCACTGCTCCTCCGTTCTTTCACCCTTTTGGTTATAGATTTTAAATAGCACGCTTGTTGGTTGCCAAACTATTTTGCCCCAAGGGACAACATGCTCTATTAACCATGTCTATCCTTTCCTGAGGGACAAGTTCCCTCCGCTGCCCCTTTGATCTCGCTAGTAATTAAGGTAATTGCAGCCGCCTCATTTCTGACGATGAAGTGTCACCTCCTGACCTCCATTACTCCACAGCCATCCTGACATGTACACAACGTGCCAGGTTTGTGACCACCTCTCCTACCTTCAGCCCTGCCCTGCAGAGGAACACCACCACAGAATGTATTGATGTCGCTGTCTCTCATCAGTGCATTCCTAAAGGCTTTAGTGAGTGCTGTGATATGCTCTAAGCCCTCCTGTGGAACTAAACCTTTGAGGGGTTTTCTGGTTTCACATACTAATTCAGTGCTCCCACTCCCCCAACATCTTTATTCCTTCCTTGCGGCATGCCAGGGCATGCCAGACACTTCCGCTTCCCTCAGGGCCAACCATCGTGTTTCTTGAGAGCAACGTTACCAGAGAGTTTGTCCCTTCCCTTAGGGTCTTTGCCAAGAAAATAAACCCCATGAACTGAGAAAGCATTCACAATCAATTATTTTTTACTTATTCACTTTTATTCCAGGCTTCTTGATCAGGTGCCACCAGCTTGGCAGGCAAGAGGGAAGTTAAGGGCAGCCTGTTATGAGGGTATCTGCTGTTTCGTTGGCAGATGCCTCCGCAGCATGGTTCAAGACAAGTACTAGCTCCAAACAAGAGTGGGCTACCTCCAAGTTCTGAGGCTTAGAGGGAGCGGGTTGAGTCCAGAGTCAAACTATTCTCAGGGGTTTCCAACCACTGTCCCCTTCCCATGTTTTGGGGTCAGCTCCAGACATTTTCATTCAGGGCCATTGTAGATCAGCCTTGGATGAGTATTCAAACAACCCTGCAACTCTACAACTCAGCAGACTGTATCAGATTTTTAAGGTACTTGGCTATGTCTGCTCTTCCACTAGAAGAGAAGGATCTCTTTGAATGCTACAAATGAGGCCTCACGCCCTCACAGTTAGCATTTACCTGTCTTTTAA
Organism: Dama dama; assembly: GCF_033118175.1. Classification (NCBI taxonomy): domain Eukaryota; kingdom Metazoa; phylum Chordata; class Mammalia; order Artiodactyla; family Cervidae; genus Dama; species Dama dama. The sequence continues at coordinate 27,012,886 of NC_083697.1, read as the reverse complement.
CAATCCTCAGTTTCTGCAACCCCTCAGTATAGCATAAGTACAACTTATCAGAGAACAGTCAACTCCACTATCTTTGTAGAAACGTTTGGCTATCTTTCAAATGATTCACAGAAACTACAAGGGCATGTCCCTCCATTGGTCTACTTTCTTGTTCAATGCTGAAATCTTTTATCAATCATGCCACTCCTGTGTGCCAGGGACAATTCATGCCCAATCTATCATTTGGGATGGATTCCATTTTGCCCGCCTTTCAATGAGTGAGTCACTCTCAAATCCCTATCTTATCACCTGTCTAATTAGACTATTCCTGGTATCATTTGTTTCAGTGTGTATGTACTGCAAATCAAACACATGATGGGTGGTAGTTTAGTTATGCAAGAGATTTAATGTTGAAGGGAGCAATAGGAGGTGCGCAGAGCCTTTGAATCATAATACATATCTGATATGTAGAGAAGAGATAAAATGAAGGGAGAAAAATCTTAGTGTACTTGAAAAAAAATTCAATAAGGTCAATGGGAGTGCTTTAGCCAATGCCACCCATTAGAGAAGTCCCAGCGCTTGCTGGAATAAGCCCACATTAGTGCTCTCACCATGGTTTCCCTGGCGGTTCAGCTGATAAAGCACCTGCATGGCAATGCAGGAGATGCAAGAGATGTGGGTTTGATCTCCGGGAGAAAGGAATGGCAACCCACTCCAGTATTCTTGCCTGGAAAATTCTACGGACAGGGGAGCCTGGTGAGCTACAGTGCATGGGGTTACAAGAGTCAGACACAGCTAAGCACATGCACACAGCTACACACCCACACCCCCACACAGCTCTCACCATGTCCAGGCGAGAGCCGTGAGCAGCCTGAGGGCAGTGTGCTCTCAGCACAAAAGCAAGAGTAAATCCAGAATGATAGCCTGCTCCCTGCTGCAAAATACCTGAACAGTACATTTCATGTCCTCCGTAATTAATTTTTCTCTTGGCTATGATTCCCACTTTCTGCTTATTTGTATGTCTAGTAATTTTTATTGAATATTGAACATTATGAATATAACATTTTTGAAGGCTGGATTTTATTTTATTCTCTTAAAGGGTGTTGAATTTTCTGGCAAATAGCTAAGTTCCTTTTAGGTTCTTTTTCTGTTTATCTCCATAATCTCAAATTCTCTGTCCCACACCTTCTAACCAGCTGTCTCCCTGAATATCAATCTCTGTCTTCTCAATTTACCAGACCATGTTTTGGTCCTTCCTTTCTGCTCCATAGTCTAGAAATTACTTCAAGTTATAAACCTCAGGTAGTCACAGAGTTCATCTGTTTCCCTTTTCTCAATACTTTGCTTATGTTGTCCAATTCCTGAAATATTTTTTCTTGTATTTTTGGCCAGTTTTTAATTTTTTGTGAAAAATGAAAGTCACTCAGTTGTGTCTGACTCTTTGCAACCCGATGGACTATACAGTTCATGGAATTCTCCAGGCCAGAATACTGGAATGGGTAGCCTTTGCCTTCTTCAGGAGATCTTCCCAACCCAGGGATTGAACCCAGGTCTCCTGCATTGCAGGTGAGTTCTTTACCAGCTGAGCCATAAGCAGGAGATTAATTCTATACCATCTTACTCCTTCATGGTTTGATCAGATGTCTGAGTTTCTCAAAAATTTGAAAGCAGCATTATAGTTTTAATTTTATGTAAACATGTGCTCAGCTCTAGCATTCAAATTATTTTATCTGAATGATTTTTATTTCCTCCGTACCACAGGGACCACTCTCCTGTTCCTTGGTTCTCTTGCTCTTCCTTTCTGTCTTTTTTCACCTATCATACAGTTAGGATTACAAGGCAGACATCTATACAAATGTATACCCAGTGAATGTTAGCACCAAAAGTGAAAGTAGGAACATAATAGTGGGAAAGAGCAGAATAAATTAAAATTTGCTTATTGAACCATAACTATAAATGCTGTAAACATTTTCAAGATTCTTGTGATCCCTTGTAAATGCACATGTAAGAAATCATGAAAGAGTTAAACACAAACCAAACTACAGTGAAACATAAAATGAATAATGTTTAACTTTAGCTACTGAAAGCAGTGCAAAAACTGATAATATCACAGAAGAAGTAAACATCATGTAAAGATCTTTTTAAAATGTGAGGAAATATTTTTGATAGCATCTGTGTTAGAGGGATGCTATTTCCTACCGAAAGCAATGGGCTTTTGAAAACTCTCCATACTCAACACAGAAAAGAAGGCATTTTCAAGTTTTTGCAGCAGGCATATTTGGAGAATTGGAAGATAGTAAAACCATTAACAAGCACAGGGGTATAGTATAGAAGCAAGTAAAAACTAGAAATAACTCCAGTGAAACTAAAATTCTTTGATAATCAGCAAATGTCTTACTCATTTTGTGTATCTTTTAAATACCCACACACAAACTAGGAACCCCATAAATACTGATTGAATTAAATTACCATAACTTGGGATTTTTCTTTCTTCTTTTTTTTTTTTTTTTTTGGAAATTACAGTAAGTTTCATGCTTAGGTAGAGTACTTGAGTTAATGGAAATACCTGTTAGACCATGAAAGAAGAGGAGAGGGGAGGAGCCAAGATGGCGGAGTAGGACGGGGAGACCACTTTCTCTCCTACAAATTCATCAAAAGAATAACTGAACGCAGAGCAAACTTCGCAAAACAACTTCTGATCGCTAGCTGAGGTCATCAGGCGCCCAGAAAAGCAGCCCATTGTCTTCAAAAGGAGGTAGGACAAAATATAAAAGATAAAAAGTGAGACAAAAGAGCTAAGGACAGAGATCCGTCCCGGGAAGGGGGTCTTAGGCAGCATTGCTTGGGGTAGGGTCCGGGCCTGAGTGCCCTGAGGACAATCGGAGGGAGCTTCTGTGAGTTGCCAACTTGAACTGTGGGAGACCAAAAGAGAGAGAGTAAATTAACCGGCTGGAACACACTGCCGGCCGTTCGCAGAACAAAGGGACCAAGAAAGTCCAGAGAGGAGCTCGCAGGCTGCGGACCAGCCCAGCCCCTCCGGAGGCAGGAGGCAGGGGGGAGGGGAAGGTCGCGGCGAGACACAGGGCGCAGGCACCCGACCGGCGCGGGCGGGGACTGGGGCTGGGGACCTGGAGGGCAGAAGGCGCGCGAACCCGACTGGCGCCAGCGGAAACTGAGACTGGGTCCGCGGAAGGGAGTGGGCGCGCCACACCTGGGGAGAGTGCGCCCACCAAGCCCCTGGCTGCCTGGACCGCTCTGACAGGGAAGGCACAGAGAGCAGGCGCAGCTTTTCGTTCCGCGCTTTTGTGGAACACCGGAGGGCTGGAACCTCGCGCAGCGCGGGGCGCGCTCCATATAGAACAGCCGGGAGCCTGAGCAGCGCAGACGGAGAGGGCAGCGCCAGCCCCTCCCCGCGGCGCCAGCCCCTCCCCGCAGCGCAAGCCCCTCCCGGCAGCGCCAGCCCCTCCCCGCAGAGCGACGGAACTAGCTACCTGAATAAGAGTCCACCTCCGCCCGCCTGTGTCAGGGCGGAAATGAGGCTCTGAAGAGACCGGCAAACAGAAGCCAAATAAACAAAGGGAACCGCTTCAGAAGGGACTGGTGCAACAGATTAAAATCCCTATAGAAAACACCGACTACACCTGAAGGAGCCTGTAGATATCGAGAAGTGTAAGCTGGAAAGAGGAGCTATCTGAAACTGAGCCGAACCCACACTGACCGCAACAGCTCCAGAGAAATTCCTAGATATATTTTTACTTTTTTTTTTTTTAAGTAAGGAAAAAAAAAATTCTTTTATTTTTTTAATTTTTCTTTTTTATTTTTTCTCTTTTATTTTCCTTTAAAATTCCCTATTACTCCCCCATTACTCCTTAACTTTCATTTTCATAGATTTTTATGATTTTTTTAATTAAGGAAAAAAATTTTTTTTCTTTTTTTTCTTTCCTTTTTCTCTTCTATTTTCTATTTTTCTTTTTCTCTTATTTCTTTTAAAAGTCCTCTAGTACTCCTCTACTACTCCTTAATTTTCATTTTCAATACACTATAACCTTACAAAAAAAAAAAAAGAAGAGAAGCCCTATTTTTAAACCGAAGATTATTCTCTCCGAATCTTGACTCTCTGTTTTTCTACCTCAGAACACCTGTATTTCCTCCTTTCCCCTTCTCTTCCCAATCCAATTCTGTGAATCTTTGTAGGTGTCTGGGCTATGGAGAACACTCTGGGAACAGACAGCTGCGTAGATCTGTCTCTCTCCTCTTGAGTTCCCCTTTTTCTCCTCCTGCTCATCTCTATCTTCCTCCTCCCTCTCCTCTTCTTCATGTAACTCTGTGAACCTCTCTGGGTGTCCCTAACTGGGGAGAATCTTTTCACCATTAACCTAGAAGTTTTATTATCAGTGCTGTATAGTTGAAGTCCTGAGACTACAGGAAGAATAAAACTGAAATCCAGAGGCAGGAGACTTAAGCCCCAAACCTGAGAACACCAGAAAACTCCTGACTACATGGAACTTTAAGTAATAAGTGACCGTCCAAAAGCCTCCATACCTACACTGAAACCAACCACCACCCAAGAGCCAATAAGTTTTAGAGCAAGACATACCACGCAAATTCTCCAGCAACGCAGGAACATAGCCCTGAACGCCAACATACAGGCTGCCAAAGGTCACACCTAACACATAGACCCATCCCAAAACTCATTACTGGGCACTCCATTGCTCTCCAAAGAGAAGAAATCAAGTTCCACGCACCAGAACACTGACGCAAGCTTCCCTAACCGGGAAACCTTGACAAGCCAATCGTCTAACCCCACCCACTGGGTAAATCCTCCACAATAAAAAGGAACCACAGACCTCCAGAATACAGAAAGCCCACTCCAGATACAGCAATCTAAACAAGATGAAAAGGCAAAGAAATACCCAACAGGTAAAGGAACATGAAAAATGCCCACCAAGTCAAATAAAAGAGGAGGAGATAGGGAATCTACCTGAAAAAGAATTTAGAATAATGATAATAAAAATGATCCAAAATCTTGAAAACAAAATGGAGTTACAGATAAATAGCCTGGAGACAAAGATTGAAAAGATACAAGAAATGTTTAATAAAGACCTAGAAGAAATAAAAAAGAGTCAATTAAAAATGAATAATGCAATAAATGAGATCAAAAACACTTTGGAGGGAACCAAGAGTAGAATAACGGAGGCAGAAGATAGGATAAGTGAGGTAGAAGATAAAATGGTGGAAATAAATGAAGCAGAGAGGAAAAAAGAAAAAAGGATCAAAAGAAATGAGGACAAACTCAGGGACCTCTGGGACAATGTGAAACGCCCCAACATTCGAATCATAGGAGTCGCAGAAGAAGAAGACAAAAAGAAAGGCCATGAGAAAATACTCGAGGAGATAATAGCTGAAAACTTCTCTAAAATTGGGAAGGAAATAGCCACCCAAGTCCAAGAAGCCCAGAGAGTCCCAAACAGGATAAACCCAAGGCAAAACACCCCAAGACACATATTAATCAAATTAACAAAGATCAAACACAAAGAACAAATAGTAAAAGTAGCAAGGGAGAAACGACAAATAACACACAAAGGGATTCCCATAAGGATAACGGCTGATCTATCAATAGAAACCCTCCAGGCCAGAAGGGAATGGCAGGACGTTCTGAAAGTAATGAAAGAGAATAACCTACAACCTAGATTACTGTATCCAGCAAGGATCTCATTCAGATATGAAGGAGAATTCAAAAGCTTTACAGACAAGCAAAAGCTGAGAGAATTCAGCACCACCAAACCAGCTCTTCAACAAATGCTAAAGGATCTTCTCTAGACAGGAAATGCAGAAAGATAGTATAAACGTGAACCCAAAACAACAAAGTAAATGGCAACAGGACCACACCTATCAATAATTACCTTAAATGCAAATGGGTTGAATGCCCCAACCAAAAGACAAAGATTGGCTGAATGGATACAAAAACAAGACTCCTATATATGCTGTCTACAAGAGACCCACCTCAAAACAAGAGACACATACAGACTAAAAGTGAAGGGCTGGAAAAAAATATTTCACGCAAACAGAGACCAAAAGAAAACAGGAGTCGCAATACTCATATCAGATAAAATAGACTTTCAAATAAAGGATGTGAAAAGAGACAAAGAAGGACACTACATAATGATCAAAGGATCAATCCAAGAAGAAGATATAACAATTATAAATATATATGCACCCAACATAGGAGCACCACAATATGTACGGCAAACACTAACGAGTATGAAAGAGGAAATTAATAGTAACACAATAATATTGGGAGACTTTAATACCCCACTCACAACTATGGATAGATCAACTAAACAGAAAATTAACAAGGAAACACAAACCTTAAATGACACAATGGACCAGCTAGACCTAATAGATATCTATAGGACATTTCACCCCAAAACAATCAACTTCACCTTTTTCTCAAGTGCACACGGAACCTTCTCCAGAATAGATCACATCCTGGGCCATAAATCTGGTCTTGGAAAATTCAAAAAAATTGAAATCATTCCAGTCATCTTTTCTGACCACAGTGCAGTAAGATTAGATCTCAATTACAGGAAAAAAAATGTTAAAACTTCAAACATATGGAGGCTAAATAACACGCTTCTGAATAACCAACAAATCATAGAAGAAATCAAAAAAGAAATCAAAATATGTATAGAAATGAATGAAAATGAAAACACAACAACCCAAAACCTATGGGACACTGTAAAAGCAGTGCTAAGGCAAGGTTCATAGCATTACAGGCTTACATCAAGAAACAAGAAAAAAGCCAAATAAATAACCAAACTCTACACCTAAAGCAATTAGAGAAGGAAGAAATGAAGAACCCCAGAGTTAGCAGAAGGAAAGAAATCTTAAAAATCAGGGCAGAAATAAATGCAATAGAAACTAAAGAGACCATAGCAAAAATCAACAAAGCTAAAAGCTGGTTTTTTGAAAAAATAAACAAAATTGACAAACCATTAGCAAGACTCATTAAGAAACAAAGAGAGAAGAACCAAATTAACAAAATTAGAAATGAAAATGGAGAGATCACAACAGACAACACTGAAATACAAAGGATCATAATAGACTACTACCAGCAGCTCTATGCCAATAAAATGGACAACTTGGATGAAATGGACAAATTCTTAGAAAAGTATAACTTTCCAAAACTGAACCAGGAAGAAATAGAAGATCTTAACAGACCCATCACAAGCAAGGAAATCGAAACTGTAATCAAAAATCTTCCAGCAAACAAAAGCCAAGGACCGGATGGCTTCACAGCTGAATTCTACCAAAAATTTAGAGAAGAGCTAACACCTATCTTACTCAAACTCTTCCAGAAAATTGCAGATGAAGGTAAGCTTCCAAACTCATTCTATGAGGCCAACATCACCCTAATTCCAAAACCAGACAAAGATGCCACAAAAAAAGAAAACTACAGGCCAATATCACTGATGAACATAGATGCAAAAATCCTTAACAAAATTCTAGCAAACAGAATCCAACAACATATTAAAAAAAATCATACACCATGACCAAGTGGGCTTTATCCCAGGAATGCAAGGATTCTTTAATATCCGCAAATCAATCAAGGTAATACACCACATCAACAAATTGAAAGATAAAAACCATATGATTATCTCAATAGATGCAGAGAAAGCCTTTGACAAAATTCAACACTCATTTATGATTAAAACTCTCCAAAAAGCAGGAATAGAAGGAACATACCTCAACATAATAAAAGCTATATATGACAAACCCACAGCAAGCATCACCCTCAATGGTGAAAAATTGAAAGCATTTCCCCTGAAATCAGGAACAAGACAAGGGTGCCCACTCTCACCACTACTCTTCAACATAGTGTTGGAAGTTTTGGCCACAGCAATCAGAGCAGAAAAAGAAGTAAAAGGAATCCAGATAGGAAAAGAAGAAGGGAAACTCTCACTGTTTGCAGATGACATGATCCTCTACATAGAAAACCCTAAAGACTCTACCAGAAAATTACTAGAGCTAATCAATGAATATAGTAAAGTTGCAGGATATAAAATTAACACACAGAAATCCCTTGCATTCCTATATACTAACAATGAAAAAACAGAAAGAGAAATTAAGGAAACAATACCATTCACCATTGCAACAAAAAGAATAAAATACTTAGGAGTATATCTACCTAAAGAAACAAAAGACCTATACATGGAAAACTATAAAACACTGATGAAAGAAATCAAAGAGGACACAAACAGATGGAGAAACATACTGTGTTCATGGTTTGGAAGAATCAATATTGTCAAAATGGCTATTCTACCCAAAGCAATCTATAGATTCAATGCAATCCCTATCAAGCTACCAATGGTATTTTTCACAGAACTAGACCGAAGAATTTCACAATTTATGGAAATACAAAAAACCTCAAATAGCCAAAGTAATCTTGAGAAAGAAGAATGGAACTGGAGGAATCAACCTGCCTGACTTCAGACTCTACTACAAAGCCACAGTCATCAAGACAGTATGGTACTGGCACAAAGACAGAAATAGAGATCAATGGAACAGAATAGAAAGCCCAGAGATAAATCCACGAACCTATGGACACCTTATCTTTGACAAAGGAGGCAAGGATATACAATGGAAAAAAGACAACCTCTTTAACAAGTGGTGCTGGGAAAACTGGTCAACCACTTGTAAAAGAATGAAACTAGAACACTTTCTAACACCATACACAAAAATAAACTCAAAATGGATTAAAGATCTAAATGTAAGACCAGAAACTATAAAACTCCTAGAGGAGAACATAGGCAAAACACTCTCTGACATGAATCACAGCAGGATCCTCTATGACCCACCTCCCTGAATATTGGAAATAAAAGCAAAACTAAACAAATGGGACCTAATGAAACTTAAAAGCTTTTGCACTACAAAGGAAACTATAAGTAAGGTGAAAAGACAGCCCTCAGATTGAGAGAAAATAATAGCAAATGAAGAAACAGACAAAGGATTAATCTCAAAAATATACAAGCAACTCCTGCAGCTCAATTCCAGAAAAATAAATGACCCAATCAAAACTGGGCCAAAGAACTAAACAGACATTTCTCCAAAGAAGACATACAGATGGCTAACAAACACATGAAAAGATGCTCAACATCACTCATTATTAGAGAAATGCAAATCAAAACCACAATGAGGTACCATTACACGCCAGTCAGGATGGCTGCTATCCAAAAGTCTACAAGCAATAAATGCTGGAGAGGGTGTGGAGAAAAGGGAACCCTCTTACACTGTTGGTGGGAATGCAAACTAGTACAGCCGCTATGGAAAACAGTGTGGAGATTTCTTAAAAAACTGGAAATAGAACTGCCATATGACCCAGCAATCCCACTTCTGGGCATACACACTGAGGAAGCCAGATCTGAAAGAGACACGTGCACCCCAATGTTCATCGCAGCACTGTTTATAATAGCCAGGACATGGAAGCAACCTAGATGCCCATCAGCAGATGAATGGATAAGGAAGCTGTGGTACATATACACCATGGAATATTACTCAGCCATTAAAAAGAATTCATTTGAATCAGTTCTAATGAGATGGATGAAACTGGAGCCCATTATACAGAGTGAAGTAAGCCAGAAAGATAAAGAACATTACAGCATACTAACACATATATATGGAAATTAGAAAGATGGTAATGATAACCCTATATGCAAAACAGAAAAAGAGACACAGAAATACAGAACAGACTTTTGAACTCTGTGGGAGAATGTGAGGGTGGGATGTTTCAAAAGAACAGCATGTATACTATCTATGGTGAAACAGATCACCAGCCCAGGTGGGATGCATGAGACAAGTGCTCAGGCCTGGTGCACTGGGAAGACCCAGAGGAATCGGGTGGAGAGGGAGGTGGGAGGGGGGATCGGGATGGGGAATACGTGTAAATCTATGGCTGATTCATATCAATGTATGACAAAACCCACTGAAATGTTGTGAAGTAATTAGCCTCCAACTAATGATTAAAATAAATAAATAAATAAATTTTTTAAAAAAAGAAAGAAGAGGAGAGAAATAGGTGGAAAAATAATAGACAGCATCAGTTTGTCACAATGGCTTCCTTTTTTCTTACCAAAAGATAGAAGGAACTGCCATAGAATTTCCTAAAGGAGATAAATTCTGTGTTCCCAGAATTTCAAAAGATAATTGAGATTTCTTCCCCTCATGTGGAATTCATTGGAAAAATCTGAAAAATGCAACTGGGAAAGAATGTTTTAATAAAATGGACAATTTACAAAATACCAGTTTATAAAATGACAATATATCAAAAAAAATGCGTGCCACTTTTTAATGCCAATTTTGGCTTGCCATTTTTAAGACTTTTTTCCCAATGGTTAACTGAGAAAAAAGAAACTTGAGCAAGAAGGAGTATTTACCAAAAGGAGTATTTACTGTGGATTATGTGGTGAAAAGAATTAACTCTCATTCAATATCATTAATAATGATGCCAAGTGTAGGGTGTGAGTATTCCCAGTTATCCCCAAGATGGCAATCTTCCTTGAAAGTGCTATATAACATTTCCATGTAAAATCTGAGATAAAAAATTTAGAAAAAACTATTACAAAATGTTTTTATTAGAATCACTTAAAAATACTTATATATCAACCTGTTACTTTTCTGAGATTTTCCTGCTTTACTGACATCACCACCACTTGAGAATGTTAGTGGTCTTGAAATTTTTACTTTTGTTGAATTCTTAGGTAGTAAAGTCTGACTCATCAAATTTTACTTAAAAACAAGGGAAAGACAATTGTTATTGAGAGGCAGTTTTCTTAACCTAAAAAAAAGTATCATTTTTAATGGAAAAAAATAGACCCATAATAAATTAATTTTTTAACTGTTACCCCTTGTTCTATAATCCCTGCTATTGGTTATATATTTATGCAAACCCACAACTTAGTAATTTCTATTTTTTTTTTCAGGAAAAGGAAAAATAAAGTATATTGAATTAATTTACACAAGTGAAACTAACTGGAATACAGACTTCAAGGTCAAGCATTTAAGCTACATGAAAAGTATTTGCAAGAGTAATTTGCATTTGTTTCATTTTCAATTTTTTCTTTTAAGATGGTGTTTTCTTCCAGAATACATTCACAGCTATTCTAAAAATCAGCATATGCATTCTCTATGTCTTTTCTCATACTTTTTATGTGTTGGCAGTGGAAGGGGAGTCCAGGACAATTCAGTCCAACATGTGACCAAAGCTGGAAATTGCTATGTTTGGTTTAATATGGGTATTCTTCCCAGAGCTGTTTGTATCCTTAGAGATCATTATTCCTACAACATAGGGATCACTCCTTAGAACTTTCTTGTTCCTCATAATCAAAATATTCTTTGTCTTTACTTTCATGAATCACAAGCAAGCCCACTCGCATCTTGTGTTGTGAAACAAATCTGAGTACCCTGCCCCTTCCACTCTCTGTGAACCAGCATCTCGACTTTGCTTAGGCTATTTGTATGTGGTTGAAGTGGATGCATGTGGTGAGCAAGAAAGTGCTTTTTGCTTCTCCTTTTTCCTTATTGTGGATTCACTTCAAGCTGCAACAGTCACTTGTATATGCATGGCCTAGATACTTAAATCATACCTGGAATTTTCAGCTGAGAGTTACACAACCGAGCCACTATAGAGGTTCGACTGTTGAAATCTATTTCCTGGAAAATGCTGTTGTACTGTAGCTGATGTCAAGATGTGATATAATTACTAAAAACAACAACAACTTGGGCCATATTTTTTTTTAATTTCACATTAGAAAGCATCCATGTTTTGTGAGCTGCTGATTGGTGATTATGGCAGAAACAGGCAGATTGCTAATCAAACCCATTTTCTTTTTCTCCCGATGTGTGTGTTCAGTGGCTCAGTCATGTCCAACTATTTGCAGCCCCATGCACCACAGCCCACCAAACTCCTCTGTCCATGGGATTCCACAGGCAAGAATACAGGAGTGGACAGCCATTCCCTTCTCCAGGGGATCTCCCTCACCCAGGGATCTCCTGCATTGCAGGCAGGTTCTCTACCATCTGAGCCACCAAGGAAGCCCTTTTTTCATAATAAAAAGGGACATTTCCTTGTCTCCTTTGCATTTAGGTGTGGTCAGGTAATTACACTCTGGCCTATAAAGTGGATGGCCAATAAAAATCTACATAATTCTCTGTCTCAATTCTACCATCTGTAGTCTATATGACAATACCTACTTTTGATTATATTCTTTGCAGCCAAAGATGAAGAAGCTCTATACAGTCATCAAAAACAAGACTGGGAGCTGACTGTGGCACAGACCATGAACTCCTTATTGCCAAATTCAGACTTAAATTGAAAGAAGTAGGGAAAACCACTAGACCATTCAGGTATCACCTAAATCAAATCCTTCATGATTATACAGTGGAAGTGACAAATAGATTCAAGGGATTAGATCTGTTAGACAAAGTGTGTAAAAAGCTATGGATGGAGGTTTATGACATTGTACAAGAGGCAGGGATCAAGACCATCCCCAAGGAAAAGAAAAGCAAAAAAGGCAAAATGGTTGTCTGAGAAGGCCTTACAAATGGCTGTGAATAGAAGAGAAGTGAAAGGCAAAGCGGAAAAGGAAAGATATACCCATCTGAATGCAGAGTTCCAAAGAATAGCAAGGAGAGATAAGAAAGCTTTCCTCAGTGATCAATGCAAAGAAATAGAGGAAAACAATAGAATGGGAAAGACTAGAGATCTCTTCAAGAAAATGAGAGACACCAAGGGAAAATTTCATGCAAACATGGGCTCAATAAAGGACAGAAATGGTAGGGACCTAACAAAAGGAGAAGATATTAAGAGGTGGCAAGAATACAAAGAAGAACTGTACAAAAAAGATCTTCACAACCCAGATGATTACGATGGTGTGATCACTCACCTAGAGCCAGACAGCCTAGTATGCGAAGTCAAGTGGGCCTTAGGAAGCATCACTATGAACAATGCTAGTGGAGGTGATGGAAATCCAATTGAGCTATTTCAGATCCTAAAAGATGATGCTGTGAAAATGCTGCACTCAATATATCAGCAAATTTGGAAAACTCAGAACTGGCCACAGGATTGGAAAAGGTCAGTTTTCATTCCAATCCCAAAGAAAGGCAATGCCAAAGAATGCTCAAACTACCACACAATTGTGCTCATCTCACACGCTAGTAAAGTAATGCTCAAAATTTTCCAAGCCAGGCTTCAATAGTACATGAACTGTGAACTACCAGATGTTCAAGCTGGATTTAGAAAAGGCAGAGAAACCAGAGATCATAATGCCAACATCCATTGGATCATAGAAAAAGCAAGAGAGTTCCAGGAAAACATCTACTTCTGCTTTATTGGCTATGCCAAAGCCTTTGACTATGTAAACCACAACAAACTCTGACAAATTCTTCAAGAGATGGAAATACCAGACCACCTGGCCTGCCTCCTGAGAAATCTGTATGCAGGTCAGGAAGCAACAGTTAGAACTGGACATGGAACAACAGACTGGTTCCAAATGGGGAAAGGAATATGTCCAGGCTGTATATTGTCACTCTGCTTATTTAACTTATATGCAGAGTACATCATGAGAAATGCTGGGCTGGATGAAGCACAAGCTGGAATCAAGACTGCTGCAGCTTCTGCTGCTAAGTCACTTCAATCTGACTCTGTGCGACCGCATAGGTGGCAGCCCACCAGGCTCTGCCTGGGAATCAAGACTACCAGGAGAAAAATATCAATACCCTCAGATATGCAGATGACACCACCCTTATGGCAGAAAGTGAAAAAAACTAAAGCGCCTCTTGATGAAAGTGAAAGATAAGAGTGAAAAAGTTGGCTTAAAACTCAACATTCAGAAAACTAAGATCATGGCATCTTGTCCCATCACTTCATGGCAAATAGACAGGGTAAGAATGGAAACAGTGACAGACTTTATTTTTCTGAGCTCCAAAATCACTGCAGATGGTGGCTGTAGCCATGAAATTAAAAGACGCTTACTCCTTGGGAGAAAAGCTGTGACAAACCTAGAGAGCATATTAAAAAGCAGAGACATTACTTTGCCAACAAAGGTCCATCTAGTCAAAGCTATGGTTTTTCCAGTGGTCATGTATGGATGTGAGAGTTGGATTATAAAGAAAGCTGAGCACCAAAGAATTGATGCTTTTGAACTGTGGTGTTGGAGAAGCCTCTTGAGAGCCCCTGGAACAGCAAAGAGATCCAACCAGTCCATCCTAAAGGAGATCAGTCCTGAATATTCACTGAAGGACTGATGTTGAAGCTGAAATTCTAATACTTTGGCCACCTGATGCAAAGAACTGACTTGTTAGAAGAGATCTTGAAACTGGGAAAGATTGAGGGCAGGAGGAGAAGGGGACGACAGAGGATGAAATGGTTGGATAGCATCACCGACTCAATGGACATGAGTTTGAATAGACTTTGGGAGTTGGTGATGGACAGAGATGCCTGGTGTGCTACAGTCTATGGGATCGCAGAGAGTCAGACACAACTGAGTGACTGAACTGAACTGATGACAATATCTATGTCAATTTTGGTAGCCATATATTGAAAATGGTAGTCAATCCTGAAATGTCTGTGTCTATACAATTGCCCTCTTTGCTCCTGCATAACTCCTCACCTCTCACCATCAATTGTACTTTAGAGAAGCAAGTAATAACGTTTCTTTCGCATTCAGTCATGACTTAAAGGTTTACTTAAGGTTTTCAACAGCGAATTGTAGCTAATATAGTGGCAAAAATTTAAACTATCCTATATGTTGACTGCCCACAATTTTTTCTCTTCTAATATTGCTTTTATGTGGGTGACTAGTTCATTGTTTCTGAGAGTTACTACCAAAAGAATTTTTAATGAAATTTACCTCTTACACAAGGATGTTATAGGTATTATTACAATATTTTAATAAATCTTTCAGGGGCTCATGAAGCAAAGGCTCCACATAAAGCAAAATAATGATGTTAATTGTATTATACACTACAATTTTAATGAATAATACTGCATAACATAAATACAAAACAACTATTTACAGAGACAATTGTTTCTCTGAAGTGAAATGTTTGTGAATACATCAGAATAATTTCATAGAACCAATTAAGAAAGCGCTTGGTACAACCTATCCATTTTGTACTCTTCCATTTTCATAGTTACAAAGCTAAAATGCTTAGAAAAGACTAATAATTATCTCTGCTAACAAAAGAAAACTAATCCTTTTCTTTTTTAATCCAACCAACTCTGCTTCCTACCAAAGCAGCAGAGAATTCCTGGCTCTGATCTGCACCTTCTGCCCATCCATTAAAAGTAGATGACATCATGCTCTGACCCTCTTCGCTAGGACCAAAATTGCTTTCTATTATGGAATATAATGTACAAAGGTCTCCAAACTTCCATGTTCAGGATTTCCACTTTCATCATAATGTCAAAGCCACCATCATGATGTATACCATGGAAAGGCCAGTTTTCTGAACAGCTCTGAAAAGTGTGAAATGTATTGTCTACACAATCAGAGCACTTTCTTACAGTTAAGATTTGTCCCTGCTGGTCTCTCCATTTATAAAAAGTTTATCCCTTTCTATAAATCAATGTTTCTTTTACCTCAAAGTACCAATTCTATGTACTATAAAACCTGTCCCAGGTCATTTCTCTTTCTTCTCTGTCCAGAAAGCCTCCAGTCACATAGTAACCTGACTATTCACTTATGTCACTAGAAGAACCACATGGCAATATCTGTCAAGACTCGTATAAACAACACCCAGTCTGAGACTAACATGGGTGGCTATGCTGGTGTGCAATGTATAATTCCAGTGGGCATCATGTAGATTATTATACAGATTAGAGTGGCATAATAATCAATTGTATATAGTGGCCCTGCCCAGTACCACATTCTTAATTCTTTCATGTTCTGAGTTCCACTACCCTTCATCTACTCTTTCATCTTTTCTCTGTTACTAAGAAGTACTACAACTCTGAAAACATCACCAGTGAGTGGTACATGCTGTGACTACAATTCTTGTTGGGCTTTTTTTCCCCCCATTTCTTTCATTCCTTTAGTCTCAATCTGTTCTTCAAACTCTCAAGGCTTCTATTTCCTTTCCCTTTCATTTTTATGTATTCTTTTAGTCCTCTTCCCTTGCCTCATTTTCTTTCCTACCCAGCCCAGACTCCTTAGTCAATAATCCCAGCACAGTCAGAGATACTCTGCACCCTCTCCTTAGTTCTAAATCTTTTTGCATCATGGGCTCCACAACGAACTAAACCTAGATCAAGTATCTTCAGCTGGTTTGGTTCAGTTTAATTCAAACTACTATATGAATGCCTACTATAAACTAGGCACAAATGGTTTTTTTTGTGTGTGTGTGTGTTTGTTTGTTTGTTTGTTTTACTGTGCGTAGGTGAATGCCAGGAGCATATAAGCACAGGGCACTCACTGAAATAATAGAAAAGAAGACCTCAAGTGGGCTTTAAATTCATCATAAATGGTAAGTGAAGGTGGGGAAAGTTCAGCAGCCCTGTAGGATGGTGTCACCACATATGTATGGGCTTGGGACTCCTCCGAGATGTCAGTGAACTTGGCAATCCTTTGCTTGCTCACAGATAACTCTTGTCCTTATTATCCTTAGCATTAATCCAAACCAATACACTCTCCTCAGAATTAACCCCTCCCAGATCCCTCCTTGGCAGGCATCACTACTTCCTACCTCACAGAGAAAACAGAAGTCATCACCCATCAACTCCCTCAATCCACTACTCTGAAACCCAATTTTGCACCATGCTGTCTTATTCTCAGTTTTAGAGAAAGCCTAGTGCTTCCTAAACTCTCCAACCATACTTTGCTCTGAACCTTTCTCATCTCCCTCAGAGACCTTACTTCATTAATGATTATCTCCTTTATCATACAACAAACTGTCCTTCTGCATTAGCTTCTTCCCTTCTGTTAAAAATCTAGCCAAGTATTATCACCCTTAAAGGGAAAAAAAAATCTAAATCCTTTGTTTGCCTTTCATAACCCTATCTCCTGTCATCCGTCTTCAATCAATTTACCTTTTAAAAAAATTGTCTGCTCTGTGGCCTACTTCTCTTTCTAAACCATGGTAACTAGTCTCACACAAACTCTAGTCCTGGAATGTTTGTGGTCAGCTCAGCATCACAATCACGTCACCTAAACCTGGGAAATACAAATCCCAGACCCTCTTACCTTACATGGTTCTAGGTTAGACTTTATCAATGAGAAACTCAGGTGAGAATTAAATGAAAGTAAACAGAAGCTGTGATTCTTTGGAGCAGGTGACATATGAGATATACAGAGAGATGATCAAATCACCATGGCTTTCAGGGAAATTCTGAAGACCCATTTGTTTCCCCTCCACAGACTGAAGCCATTTTGGGGGCTTTCAACAGATTTTGGAGAAATAAAATAACTGCTGTCAGCTTTTGAGAACAATTTACTTTAGCATCTCACACTGAGATCTTTCATGTCAATTTCTCCAAACTTTGGACAACTTCCTCATCTTCAGTGGCAGCTTCCCTGAGTTTCAGTCCTTCAATTTTTCTCCCGCAAGTTCTGTCAATACACGATTCTATATTAAACCTTCTATGCACAGACTACATGGAAAATATTACCTGAGTGAATGCTGATGAATATACTCAAATACTCCCCTGAGTCTATTCTAGCAAATATCACCAAAAATCTGCAGATCTCCAAAACCCTCCAAAACTTTATTTGGTGTCTCTGAAACTATTGCCAATGTGGCAACTGCTTTCTTGGAACTCACTATCCTTATGGAACTTCAGTTCAGTTCATTCGCTCAGTCGTGTCCGACTCTTTGCGACCCCATGAATCGCAACACACCAGGCCTCCCTGTCCATCACAAACTCCCAGAGTTTACTCAAACTCATGCCCATCGAGTCGGTGATGCCATCCAGCCATCTCATCCTCTGTCATCCCCTTCTCCTGCCCCCAATCCCTCCCAGCATCAGGGTATTTTCCACCGAGTCAACTCTTTGCATGCGGTGGCCAAAGTATTGGAGTTTCAGCTTCGGCATCAGTCCTTCCAATGAACACCCAGGACTTATCTCCTTTAGGATGGACTGGTTATGGAACTTAGGGGCTAGCAGAAGAGATACTTAAAGACATAATAATATTTATATATATATAATAAGATGTACCGTAAAAGAAGTAAACTTCTATCAATGGAAAGAGGAAAGAGCAACTGGACCTATCTTAGGGAATTATGATGAAGGATTCTCTCTGAAATCTCCTGACTATACTGAACTCCTCTGGAGCCTCCAAGCAGTACATGGGGCCTCCTAGGCAGTATTAATACAGCTAATGACTTTCCTTCCTTTCTCCCTTTATTTTATCCTCTAGGATATAATGACTATGTCTACAAATAAACACTCTTATTTTTCTGTCCTGCACATTTTTGTTTCTAAGGCGATAAACAATGAACAAAGGGAAAAGTGAGTAAAAAAGAGATTCTGAGTAAAGAAAATTCACTTACAAAATTCTCTGTCCAGAGTTTACAGGCTCAAAAGCCTAGATTTATTCAAATAAATTTCTCTAAACCCAAAAGCAAAGATCTTAATTTTTTCTACTATGATAGTGCTTTAGAAAATAATCTCAATTGTATACAAATGTATATCCACAACTACTACTTATAAGAAAATCAATTAAGTAAAAAATTTACATATATGCAAAAAACAATCTTACTAGATTCTTTTCCCCAGGAAATCAAGGGCAAGATCCTCAACTACTTTATATTATAATATGTTAATAGATCTAACAGTAACAATCAATTTAGTGTGTGAAATCCACTCTTCCATAATATTTTGACTACAGTGATATTTCACAAGCTGTCAGCATGGATAGAAAATTTCCATAATTTTAGAAAACTAGGTCAACATCATATAGATACACGCTACATAATCCAGCCTATTCTGTCAATATCTTAACTCTAGCAGGAATGTGGATTCCATAATACTGTGAAATCAAACAAGAATTTCTGAAATAGAAGCAATTGGAAAATGTCCTATACTTCCAAGTTAAATTCATATGTGGAAAATCTGTGTGTAGTACAATAGACTTAAATAAGGAATGCTGCAGATGAAATAAACAAGAATTTGGGTATGACAGTCATTTTAGTTGATTACATCATAGCCTGAATTTAGAAAATCTATGATGTTACTATGGAAACTGTTTTTGCTTAAATGTAGTTATAGATATTCTTTAAGTACAAATTAAATTAATTGAAGGCAGGAATAAAATGTCAGAACTATTTAGAAGCTTAAAGAACAATCTACTTACCTAGAAGAATTAAAAAGAGTGATGGAAAAGTGAAGAATATGAACACGTCTCCTAAAATGAACAATACATACAGAATATTTTCAAAGCAAGCTCTACACATTTTGAAATCCACTTAGAATAATGTAAACTCCAAATACCATCCAATTCCAACTTCAACATGACGTTTACAATCTAGTGGGACTAAAACTATAAATTCTCTGATACCTACTTTTATTTTTTAAAACTCAAGTGGAAGAATTAATCTTCCTAGGGATTACCTGGGATATTGTAGACACTGACAAAGTGCTTGTTGACTAAATTAATGAATTAGCCTAGAATGAAGCAATGTTACAGTAACGATGCTGCGATTGATTAAGGCCCAGCAAATAGTGCTCTATTTCCTATTTTTCCTGAACTAGTTAAATGTAAGAAAGATAGAAGGAAATGGAAGATGCTATGGACTGAATGTTTGTATTCCTGCAATATTCATATGTGCAAGCCCTAATCCCCAATGTGGTGGTATTTGGAGGTGGGGCCTTTGGGAGACAATTAGATTAAGATGAGGCCATAAGGGTGGGGTATGGTATGGACCTAACAGAAGCAGAAGATATTAAGAAGATGTGGCAAGAATACACAGAAGAACGGTACAAAAAAGATCTTCACAACCCAGATAGCCACAATGGTGTGATCACTCACCTAGAGCCAGACATCCTGGAATGCAAAGTCAAGTGGGCCTTAGGAAGCATCACCATGAACAATGCTAGTGGAGGTGATGGAATTCCAGTTGAGCTATTTCAAATCCTAAAAGATGATGCTGTGAAAGTGCTGCACTCAATATGCCAGCAAATTTGGAAAATTCAGCAGGGGCCACAGGATTGGAAAAGGTGAGTTTTCATTCCAATCCCAAAGAAAGGCAATGCCAAAGAATGCTCAGACTACTGCACAATTGCACTCATCTTACACGCTAGAAGAGTAATGCTCAAAATTCTCCAAGCCAGGCTTCAAAAGTACATAAACTGTGAACTTCCAGATGTCCAATCTGGATTTAGAAAAGGCAGAGGAAGAAGAGATCAAATTTCCGACATCCATTGGATCATAGAAAAAGCAAGAGAGTTCCAGAAAAACATCTACTTCTTTTTTATTGACTACACCAAAGGCTTTGACAGTGTGAATCACAGCAAACTGTGGAAAATTCTTCAAGAGATGGGAATACCAGACCACCTGACCTGCCTCCTGAGAATCTATATGCAGGTCAGGAAGCAACAGTTAGAACTGGACATGGAACAACAGACTGGTTCCAAATTGGGAAAGGAGTACATCAAGGCTGTATATTGTCACTCTGCTTATTTAACTTATATGCAGAGTACATCATGAGAAATGCTGGGCTGGAAGAAGCACAAGCTGGAATCAACATTGCCGGGAGAAATATCAATAACCTCAGATATGCAGATGACACCATCCTTATGGCAGAAAGCGAACAAGAACTAAAGAACCTCTGATGAAAGTGAAAGAGGAGAGTGAAAAAGTTGGCTTAAAGCTCAACATTCAGAAAACTAAGATCATGGCACCCAATCCCATCACTTCATGGCAAATAGATGGAGAAAGAATGGAAACAGTGACAGACTTTATTTTCTGAGCTCCAAAATCACTGCAGATGGTGGCTGCAGCCATGAAATTAAAAGATGCTTACTCCTTGGAAGAAAAGTTATGACCAACCTGGACAGCATATTAAAAAGCAGAGACATTACTTTGCCAACAAAGGTAGGTCTAGTCAAAGCTATGGCTTTTCCAGTGGTCATGTATGGATGTGAGAGTTGGATTATAAAGAAAGCTGAGCACTAAAGAATTGATGGTTTTGAACTGTGGTGTTGGAGAAGACTCTTGAGAGTCTCTTGGACTGCAAGGAGATCCAACCAGTCCATCCTAAAGGAAATGAATCCTGAAGAACTGATGCTGAAGCTGAAACTCCAATACTTCGGCCACCTGATGAGAAGAATTGACTCATTTGAAAAGACCCTGATCATGGGAAAGATTGAAGGCGGGAGAAGAAGGAGATGACAAAGGATGAGATGGTTGGATGGCATCACTGACTCAATGGACATGAGTTTGAGTAAACTCTGGGAGTTGGAGATGAACAGGGAAGCCTGGCCTGCTGCATTCCATGGGGTCGCAAAGTCAGACATGATTGAGCGACTGAACTGAACTGAAATGAGACCATGAGTGTTGGCCCTCCATAATATGATTAGTGCCTTTATTAAAAGAGGAAAAGATAAGAACCCTCTTTCTCTCTCTGCCATGCAAAGATATAGCAAAATGCAGTCATCTGCAAAACAAGAAGAGAACTCATGTTAGTCAACAAATTTGCTGGCACCTTGATCTGAGTCTCCTAGCCTCAAGAACTCTGAGAAATAAACACCTCTTGTTTAGAAGACCCAGTCTATAATACTATATTATAGGAGTCAGAACAGCCTAAGACAGAAGACTTAATACAAATATCTCCTTTAATATTGAACAGTCTAGTAAGGGATAATGGAACTGTTGTTCGCGGGTTTCCTAACTGTGAGCTCAGATTTTAGCACTCACCAGGCACAGACAGCATGAGAAGACACAGACCTTCCCATGAGGGAGTCTGCCTTTGTCAACCTAACACACACAGAAGTGCACTTTTTGTGAATGGATTTGGACTTAAAGAAAAAGATAAAAAGAAGTAACTGAGCTAGAATACTAAGCATATTCTTCCAAAATTAAGCTACCCAATACATCCAACTCCCCCAGAAAGAAGCATGTGAGGATGAGGAGGCAGGTCACAACTGTTGTATGGAAAGGAATCATCAGGCTTTGTGAAAAAAGTGTTCTGTGTGTACCAATTACGGGAAGACTTGTGTTATTTGATAATCAATCAATCATGGGGTAGGATCAGTATACTCCCATCAAATAGGTTAAACCAGGGCATTTCTAGTCACTCATTCATTTAAAAAGTATTCATTGATAGATACTTGGTCTGGGCTTTCTTGCAGATCTTGGGGTTATGAGGAAGGTAGACACAATATCCTCCTTAGGAGGTGTATAACTTATACAGCAGACATCAGTTGAGTTAGCAATTACAGTTCAGAGTGACATTAGCATAGAGGAAGTACAGAGTGCTCTGGATGCTCATAGATGAGACTTTAACCTTATGAAGCTGAAGAATTCTACCTGAAGGACTCAATTTTGAAGCAGAGGGCAAAAGCATTTGGTAAGAATTAGCCTGACAAAGGAATTGATAAAGTTTCTCAGGCAAACAGACATTAAGTTTGTAGGCCTAGAGTAAAGTGTGAGAAGGTGGTGTAGTCAACAAATCAAAAGAAATTCAGGAAGGCAAGGGTGTAGTGTGAAGATGAGGGAAGAGAGAGATTCTGCTAGAGAAGCAAGAGGAAAGAGAAATGCCCAGGTCCACGTTTTAGGAAAATCACTTTGGCTCTAGAGAGGAGAAATAGCTAAAAAATAAAGTTATAAACACTGAATTAAAATAATTGCAATAATTTAAGAGGAAAAAGTGGTAGTTTGAATAAGGGGACTAGACACAAAAACGGATAGAAATAAATGTACTTTAAAAATATTTGGTAGGTAGAATAACCAAGATTTGGTGACCTTCAGAAGATATCCAATATGAGGCTAAAAGAAAAGGAGGTGAATGTATTCTGCCTCAGAGAGCAAAGTAGATGTTTGTGTCATTCACTGAAACAGGAACTCACCTGAAAGTCGTTTGGAAACAGGACTGCAAAATGACAAGTACATTTTGGTGGATTTTAGATCCAGCTTTTTAGAATATCTAAGTAGAAATGCCCAGTAAGCACTTGGGTATATGGGTCTGGAGTTCGGGAAAATAAGATAATTGATTAATCATAGGGTAGGATCAGGATATTCTTATAAAATAGGTTAAATCAGGGCATTTCTAGTCACTCATTCGTTTAATAAGTATTCAGACATTCTTGCAGATCTTGGTGTTATTAGGAAGGTAGTCACAGCATCCACCCTTATGAAGTTTGGAAATTGGAAATAGAAGATAGGAACCAGTGGCATATAAGTGATGCTTGCAGCTATAACCATTTCAGTAAGTGGATTGAATTTGGTAATGAATGATCAACAAACTGCATTATTATTTAACCACCATTTCCTTCAAACCTATTCTGTAAGATTTCCCTTTTTTACTTAATTAATTTGTTTTTTATTGAAGGATAATTGCTTTACACAATTTTGTTGTTTTATGTCAAACCTCACCATGAATCAGCCACAGGTATACAAATATCCCCTCCCTTTTAAACTTCCTCCCATCTCCCTTCCCATCTCCCTCCTCTAGTTGATACAGAGCCCCTATTTGAGTTTCCTGAGCCATACAGCAAATTCCCGTTGGCTATCTATTTTACATATGGTAGTGTAAGTTCCCACATTACTCTTTCCATACATCTCACCCTCTCCTCCCCTCTCCCCATGTTCACAAGTCTATTCTCTATGTCTTTTTTCTCCATTGCTACCCTGTTAAGTAAATTCTTCAGGACCATTTTTCTAGATTCTGTATATATGTATTAGATTATGATATTCATCTTTCTCTTTCTGACTTACTTCACTCTGTATAAGAGGTTCTAGGTTCATCCACCTCATTAGAACTGACTCAAAGGCATTCCTTTTTATAGCTGAGTAATATTCCATTGTGCTATATACCACAACTTCTTTATCCTTTCATCTGCCAATGGACATCTAGGTTGCTTCCATGTTCTAGCAATTGTAAATAGTGCTGCAACGAACAGTGGGATACATGTGTCATTTTCAATTTTGGTTTTCTCAGGGTATATGCCTAGGAGTGGGATTGCTGGGTCATATGGTGGTTTTATTCCTAGTTTTTTAAGGAATCTCCATATCGTCTTCCATAGTGGCTGGATCAATCTACATTCCCACCAACAGTGCAAGAGTGTTCCCTTTTCTCCACACCCTCTGCAGCACTTACTGTTTGTAGACATTTTGATGATGGCCATTCTGACCGGTATGAAGTGATATCTCATTGTCATTTTAATTTGCATTTTTCTAATAATGAGTGATGTTGAGCATGATTTCATATGTTTGTTGTCCATCTGCATGTCTTCTTTGGAGAATGTCTGTTTAGGTCTTTTCCCTACTTTTTAACTGGGTTGTTTGTTTTCCTGGTATTGAGTTGCATGAGCTGCTTATATATTTTGGAAATTAATCCCTTGTCAGTTGTTTCATTTGCGATTATTTTCTCCCATTCTGAAAGTTATCCTTTCACCTTGCTTTGTGTTTCCTTTCCTATGCAAAAGCTTTTAAGTTTAATCAAGTCCCAAGTAAACAAGTCCCACTTGTTTACTTCTGTTTTTATTTTCATTACTCTAAGAGGTGGGTCATAGAGGATCTTGCTTTGATTTATGTCTTTCAGTGTTCTGCCTATGTTTTCCTCTAAGAGTTTTAGGGTTTCTGGTCTTACATTTAGGTCTTTTAATCCATTTTGAGTTTATCTTTGTGTATGGTGTTAGGAAGTGTTCTAATTTCATTCTTTTACATGTAGCTGTCCAGGTTTCTCAGTACCATTTACTGAAGAGGCTATCTTTGCCCTGTTGCATATTCTTGCCTCTTTTGTCAAAAATAAGGTACATATAGGTGCATGGGTTTATTTCTGGACTTTCTATCTTGTTTCATTGGTCTGTATTTCTGTTTTCATGCCAGTTCCATCCTGTCTTGATGACTGTAGCTTTGTAGTGCAACCTGAAGTCAGGAAGGTTGATTCCTCCAGCTCCATTCTTATTCCTCAAGACTGCTTTGGCTATTTGGGGTCTTTTGTGTTTCCATGTGTGTTGTGAAATTTTTTGTTCTAGTTCTGTGGAAAATGTCATTGATAATTTGATAAGGATCACATAGAATCTATGAATTGTGTTTGGTCATATAGTCATTTTCACAATATTGATTCTTCCTACCCAGAAACATGGAATCTCTCTCCATCTGTTTATGTCATCTTTGATTTCTTTCATGAGTGTCTTATAATTTTCTGTGTACAGTTCTTTTGTCTCCTTAGGTAGGTTTATTCCTGGATATTTAATTCTTTTTGTTGCAATGGTGAATGTGATTGATTCATTCATTTCTCTGATTTTTCATTGTTAGTATATATAAATGCAAGTGTACTTGCATTTCTGTGTACTGATTTTGTATCCTTCAACTTTGCTAACTTTACTGATTAGCTCTAATAATTTTCTGATACTATGTTTAGGGTTTTCTATGTACAGTATCATGTCATCTGCAAACAGTGACAGCTTTACTTCTTCTTTTCTGACCTGGATTCCTTTTATTTCTTTTTCTTCTCTGATTACTGTAGCTAGGGTTTCCAGAAACATGTTGAGTAATAGTGGCAAAAGTGGACACCCTTGTCTTGTCGCTGATCTTAGGGGGAATGCTTTCAGTTTTTCACCATTGAGAATGACCTTTGCTGTAGGCTTATCATATATGGCCTTTACCATGTTAAGGTAGTTTCCTTCTATGCCCATGAAGTGAAGTTGCTTAGTCATGTCCAACTCTTTGGGACCCCAAGGACTGTAGCCTACCAGGCTCCTCTGTCCATGGGATTTTCCAGGCAAGAATACTGGAGTGGGTTGCCATTTCCTTCTCCAGGGGATCTTCCTGACCCAGGAATTGAACCCAGGTCTCCCACATTGTAGGGAGATGCTTTACCATCTGAGCCACCAGGGAAGTCCTATCCATAGTATATAAGATATTAAACTTAAAACATCCAAAGCCCCTCTCGATTTTACTACATATATGGATAAATAAGTCCAACATCTATGTAAGTTGACTGTTTTGAATCTAATACTATATTTTGGTCTTATTCCCAATCCTTATTTTGGCTTTGATTGACAGATCAGCAATATCTGAAACTATGATGTTAATTTTGTCCATTATATTTTCCTAATCTGAGTTTTTGTTTTTGTTTTTTTTTTTTTTTTCAGAGTGCTGATGTTCACTTTTAGGAAGTTCTGTTTTGAACAAATGGGGTCCTATCTCAACTTTCAACACCCTCGTCCAATCATGGTTGAGTACATCAAGTGTGGACTCCCAACCCATCCAAAGAATGCTCTTTCATGAGATAGACAGGTATCTTTGACCCAATCCTTCCCCTGCCACACAAACACATACACACAAAATGAACAATGAAATAAACACTGCTTCCAGAAACTAAATTAGAAATAAAAAGAGAATGTGTTACTGAGAAACAAAGCTGAAAACTAAATATATAAGAGAAGCCCTGAGTGGAGGCCAAAGGAAATCCTAAGAGCCAGAGCTATGGTAAATTATAAAGTTTAAAAGAAGCTATACAGGAAGCAACAGTTAGAACTGGACATGGAACAACAGACTGGTTCCAAATAGGGAAAGGAGTATGTCAAGGCTGTATATGGTCACTCTGCTTGTTTAACTTATATACAGAGTACATCATGAGAAACGCTGGGCTGGAGGAAGCAAAAGCTGGAATCATGATTGCCAGGAGAAATATCAATAACCTCAGATATGCAGATGACACTACCCTTATGGCAGAACGTGAAGAGGAACTAAAAAGCCTCTTGATGAAGGTGAAAGAGGAGAGTGAAAAAGTTGGCTTAAAGCTTAACATTCAGAAAACTAAGATCATGGCATCTGGTCCCATCACCTCATGGGAAATAGATGGGGAGACAGTAGAAACAGTGTCAGACTTAAATTTTTTGGGCTCCAAAATCACTGCAGATGGTGACTGCAGCCATGAAATTAAAAGACGCTTACTCCTTGGAAGGAAAGTTATGACAAACCTAGATAGCATATTAAAAAGCAGAGATATGACTTTGCCAACAAAGGTCCGTCTGGTCAAGGCTACGATTTTTCCAGTGGTCATGTATGGATGTGAGAGTTGGACTGTGAAGAAAGCTGAGCGCTGAAAAATTGATGCTTTTGAACTATGGTGTTGGAGAAGACTCTTGAGAGTCCCTTGGACTGCACGGAGATCCAACCAGTCCATCCTGAAGGAGATCAGTCCTGGGTGTTCATTGGAAGGACTGATGCTGAAGCTGAAACTCCAATACTCTGGTCACCTCATGTGAAGAGTTGACTCATTGGAAAAGACCCTGATGCTGGGAGGGATTGGGGGCAGGAGGGGAAGGGGACGACAGAGGATGAGATGGCTAGATGGCATCACCGACTCGATGGGCATGAGTTTGAGTAAACTCCGGGAGTTTGTGATGGACAGGGAGGCCTGGCATGCTGCGATTCATGGGGTCGCAAAGAGTCAGACACGACTGAGCAACTGAACTGAACTGATAACAGTTTTATTCTTTTTCCTGTTTTTATTATACACAGAAAGAAGGAACTTATTGTTAGTACAGAGTAGAAAGAGGAGAGACACTGAGTCATGGTAATGACAAAGCTGTAAGAAGGATACTCAGGATCAGGAGTTCCTTCAACTGGGAGCCCAGCACTACAGTGAATTCAGAATTAACTTTCTAGATATGTAATGGTGCTGGGATTTCTGTGAGGTCTTGTCTAGAGTCACCAAGAATGTTTGTAAGGTTGTGCTCTTATAAGATGATCAAGCCCAGGATGGAGACCACAATGACACCTAGCCCATATTCAGAGCTGTGGTGACCTGGATGAAGAATACCTATGCAGGATTCATACATCCAGTACAGTTCCTCGTAAGCTGCACACTGTGGCCCCACTCTCATCACCCCAAATGAAATGTCAGAATAAACTCCCCCTTTACTAAATTAATTTTTTAAGAAAAAAGCCAGCATGTGTTACTCTATCTTTACCTCACGTGTGTAAAAAATTGGGCTCTCACAAAGACATATCATTTCACACTGTTAGAATGGTTATTATCAAAAGACAAGAAAGAATAAGGTTCAAGAGGATGTGGAGAAAAGGGAACCCTCATGCACTGTTGGTTGGAAAGTCAATTCATGCAGCCATTATGGAAAACAGTATGGCAGTCCTCAAAAATTTAAAAGTTGAACCACCATCAGTTCAGTTCAGTTGCTCAGTCATGTGTAACTCTTCGCAACCCCATGGACTGCAACATGCCAGGCTTCCCTGTCCATCACCAACTCTCAGAGCTTACTCAAACTCATGTCCATTGAGTCAGTGATGCCATCCAACCATCTCATCCTCTGTTGTCCCCTTCTCCTTCTGCCTTCAATGTTTCCCAGCATCGGGGTCTTTTCAAATGAGTCTGTTCTTTGCATCAGGTGACCAAAGTACTGAAGTTTCAGCTTCAGCATCAGTCCTTCCAATGAACACCCAGGACTGATCTCCTTTAGGATGGACTGGTTGGATCTCCTTGCTGTTCAAGGGACTCTCAAGAGTCTTCTCCAACACCACAGTTCAAAAGCATCAATTCTTCGGTGCTCAGTTTTCTTTATAGTCCAACTCACATCCATACATGACCACTGGAAAAACCATAGATTTGACTAGATGGATTGTTGTTGGCAAAGTAATGTCTCTGCTTTTTAATATGCTCTCTAGTTTGGTCATAGCTTTTCTTCCAAGGAGTAAGCATCTATTAATTTCATGGGGGCAGTCACCATCTGAAGTGATTTTGGAGCCCCCAAAAATAAACACAGTCACTGTTTCCATTCTTACCCTATTTGCCATGAAGTGATGGGACCAGATGCCATGATCTTAGTTTTCTGAATGTTAAGCTTTAAGCCAACTTTTTCACTCTCCTCTTTCACCTTCATCAAGAGGCTTTTTAGTTCTTGCTCACTTTCTGCCATAAGGATGGTGTCATCTGCGTATCTGAAGTTATTGATATTTCTCCTGGCAGTCTTGATTACAGTTTGTGCTTCATCCAGCCCAGCATTTTGTATGATGTACTCTGCATATAAGTTAAATAAGCAGAGTGACAATATACAACCTTGACGTACTCCTTTCCCGTTTTGGAACCAGTCTGTTGTTCCATGTCCAGTTCTAACTGTTGCTTCCTGACCTGCATATAGATTTCTCAGGAGACACGTCAGGTGGTCTTGTATTCCCATGTCTTTTAGTATTTTCCACAGTTTACTGTGATCTACACAGTCAAAGGCTTTGGTGTGGTCTATAAAGCAGAAGCAGATGTTTTTCAGGAACTTTTGCTTTTTCTATGATCCAATGGATGTGGGCAATTTGATCTCTGGTTCCTCTGCCTTTTTAAAACCAGCTTGAACATCTGGAAGTCATGGTTCACATATTGTTGAAGACTGGTTTGGAGAATTTTGAGCATCACTTTGCTAGTGTGTGAGATGAGTGCAATTGTGCAGTAGTTTGAACATTCTTGGGCATTGCTTTTCTTTGGGATTGGAATGAAAACTGACCTTTTCCCGTCCTGTGGCCACTGCTGAGTTTTCCAAATTTGCTGGCATATTGAGTGCAGCACTTTCACAGCATCATCTTCTAGGATTTGAAATAGCTCACCTGGAATTCCACTGTCTCCATTAGCTTTGTTCATAGTGATGCTTCCTAAGGCCATTTGACTTTGCATTCCAGGATGTCTGGCTCTAGGTGAGTGAACACCATCATAGTTATCTGGGTCATGAAGACCTTTTTTGTATCAGTCTTCTGTGTATTCTTTCCACCTCTTCTTTATATCTTCTGCTTCTATTCAGTCTATACATTTTCTATCCTTTATTGAGCCCATCTTGGCATGAAATGTTCCCTTGGTATGTCTGATTTTCTTGAAGAGATCTCTAGTCTTTTGCATTGTGTTGTTTTCCTCTATTTTTTGCACTAATCACTTAGAAAGGCTTTCTTATCTCTCCTTGCTATTCTTTGGAACTCTGCATTCATATGGGTATATCTTTCCTCTTATTCATTTAGCTTCTCTTTTTTCTCAGCAATATGTAAGTCCTCCTCAGACAACCATTTTGCCTTTTTGCATTTCTTTTTCTTGGAGATTGTCTTGATCACTGCCTCCTGTACAATGTCACGAACCTCCGTCCATAGTTCTTCAGGCACTCTGTCTATCAGATCTAAACCCTTGAATCTATTTGTCACTTCCACTGTATAATTGTAATGAATTTGATATAGGTCATATCTGAATGATCTAGTGGTTTTCCCTACTTTCTTCAATTTAAGTCTGAATTTGGCAATAAGGAGTTCATGATCTGAGCCATAGTCAGCTCCCAGTCTTGTTTTTGCTGACTGTATAGAGCTTCTCCATCTTTGGCTGCAAAGAATATAACCAAGCTGATTTTCGTATTGACCATCTGGTGATGTCCATGTGTAGAGTCTTCTTTTGTGTTGTTGGAAGAGAGTGTTTGCTATGACCACTGTGCTCTCTTGACAAAATTCTGTTTATATTTCACCTGCTTCATTTTGTACTCCAAGGCCAAATTTGCCTGTTCTGTTACTCCAGGTATTTCTTGACCTCCTACTTTTGCATTCCAATCCACTATAATGAAGAGAACATCTTTTTGGGGTGTTAGTTCTAGAAGGTCTTGTAGGTTTTCATAGAACCATTCAACTTCAGCTTCTTCAGCATTATTGGTCAGGGCATATACTTGCATCACTGTGATATTGAATGGTTTGCCTTGGAAATGAACAGAGATCATTCTGTCATTTTTGAGATTGCATCCAAGTACTGAATTTTGGATTCTTATGTTAACTATGATGGCTACTCCATTTCTTCTAAGAGATTCTTGCCCACAGTAGTAAACATTATGGTCATCTGAGTTAAATTCACCCATTCCAGTCCATTTTAGTTCACTGATTCCTAAAATGTTAATATTCATTCTTGCCATCTCTTGTTTGACCACTTTCAATTTGGCTTTATTCATGGACCTAACATCACAGTTTCCTATGCAATATTATCCTTTACAGCATCAGACTTTACTTCCATCACCAGTCACATCCACAACTGGGTATTGTTTTTGCTTTGGCTCTGTCTCTTCATTCTTTTTGGAGTAGGGGTATATAAGATGGCAGAGTAGAAGGATGTGTGCTCATCTTCTCCTTGGAGAATACCATAATTAAAACTCACTGTTGAACTGTCAACAGGAGAATGTTGGATCCCACCAAAAAAAGATACCCCACATCCAAAGGCAAAGTAGAAGCCCCAGCAAGATGGTAGGAGGGGTAAAACTACATTTTGAATCAAACCCCATACCCTCCAGAGATGCTCAGAGGGCTCAAACAAATCTTGTGCATACCAGGACCCAGACACCCCACAGAGGCTGAGCCAGAACTGTGTTTGTGTGTCTCCTGAAGCAGTATGGGTCAGCAGTGGCCTGCTGGAGAGGCAGATGCTCTGGGTGCAGCAGACTTGGGTATGGCATAAGCCCTCTTGGAGGAGTTGCCATTAACCCCACCATAGAGCCACCAGAACTAACACAGTGCTGGGGAAACAGACTCCTGGAGAGCACAAATAGAACCTTGTATGCACTAGGACTCAGGAGAAAGGAGCAGTCACCCCACAAGAGGCTGATCCAGACTTTCCTGTGAGTGTCCAGGAGTCTCTGGCAGAGGCGTGGGTCAGCAGTGGCCTGCTGCCGGGTTGGGGGTACTGAGTGGGGCAGTGCATGCATGGAACCTTTTGAAGGAGGTCACAATTATCTTCATTACCTCTACCATAGTTTGGCCTCAGGTCAAACAACAGGAAGGGAACACAGCCCAGCCCATCAACAGAAAATTGGATTAAAGATTTACTGATCATGCCCCCCCATCAAAATAAGACCCAGTTTCCCCCACATTCAGTCTCTCCCAACAGGAAGCTTCCATAAGCCTCCTTAGCCTTATCCCTCAGAGGGCAGACAGAATGGAAACCGCAATCACAGAAAACTAAACAAACTGATCACATGGACCAAAGCCTTGTCTAACTCAATGAAACTAAGAGCCATGCCCTGTAGGGCCACCCAAGATGGACAGGTCATGGTGGAGAGTTCTGACAACACATGGTTCTCTGGAGAAGAGAATGGCAAACCACTTCAGTATTCTTGCCTTGAGAGCCTCATGAACAGTATGAAAAGGCAAAAAGATAGGACACTGAAAGATGAACTCCCCAGGTCAGTAGGTGTCCAAAATACTACTGGAACTACCATATGACCCAGCAATTCTCATTCTAGGTATTTATCTGAAGAAATCAAACCACTAATTCAAAATGGTATACTCACCCCATGTTCATGGCACCATTCTTTATAATAGCCAAGACATGGAAACAACCCGAGCCCATCAATGGATGAATGCATGTGCAGTAGTAGTGCAGTCATGTCTGACTGTCTGTGACCCTATGGACTGCAGCCCACCAAGCTCTGATGTCCATGGAATTCTCCAGGCAAGAACACTGGAGTGGGCTGTCATTTCTTTTCCCAGGGGATCTTCCCAACCCAGGGATCAAACCCGGGTCTCCTGTATTGCAGGTGGATGCTTTACTCTCTGAGCCACCAGAGAAGACCAATGGATGAATAGATAAACAAAATGTGAGACACATACATACACACACACACACCCCACCCCCGACACACACACATATATATATACACATATGAATACTATTTAGTATAAAAAAGAATAAAATACTGCCATTTGTAACACATGGATCACCCTTGATGGCTTTATACTAAATGAATTAACTCAGACAGTAGAAGATAAATATTATATGATCACATTTATCTGTGGAATCTTTTAAAAAAAAAAACAAAAACAAACTCATAGATACAGAGAACAGGTGGCCTGAGGCCAGAGGTGGGGGTGCGAAGTGGGTGAAATGGGAGAAGAGAGTCAAAAGGTACAAACTTCCAGTTATAAAATATATCATTGGGACGTATTGTACATCATGGTGACTATAGTTAATAATACTGTATTGTATATTTGAAAGTTGGTAAGAGAATAGATCTTGAAAGTTTTCATCACAGGAAAAAGAAAATGTGTTAACTGTATGATGATGAATGTTAACTAGACATTGTGATCATTTTACAATATATACATATATTAAGTCATTATGTCATACAGCTAATACAATGAAACTAGTAGAATGCTATATGTCAGCTATATACCAATAAAAAACAGAATGGAGGGAATGGAAAAATGAGATCTCTAGTAGTTTGTCTCTAAGATTCCTTCAAGCACTTTTATCTGTACTTTTAATTTAATGTGATTTTTTTTTCAGAATTTAAACCTTGTGATTTCACTGTTTTCATATTGATGACTTAATCCTATGTGGATCTTCTCACTGCAGGAAGCATTAGTTTCCTATATCCATATTTTAAATTTACTTCAATTGCATTATATATATATATATATATATTCATATGTATATATATATATTTATATAAATTAGACCAAGGTTTGTCATTCTCTGAAGTATAAATAGTACAATGGCAAAGTAGCCTCTTTCCTTAATTTGCATGTAATTTAAGCAGAAGACTAAAAAAAATTACAATAAACTGGAGGTTATGCCATAAATAAGCACAGAGTGTAGTAGAAGCACTGAGGCTTGGCGTCAAGCTCAAACTTGGGGATTACAGATAAGGAAAGGCTTCTGGAGAAGATAACACCTAAGTTGAGTTTTAAAGAAGAGAACCAGTAAAGGGAAATGTCAGAAAGGCATTGTAGTCAAGACAGCAGATGCAGAAAAGGATTGACTATTGAGAGCAGAGCCTTACAGCAATGCTGATTAAGAGTTTATGAAAATTACAGTCCACTGTGCTGTGTGCTGTGCTTAGTCACTCAGCATGCAACCCCATGGACTGCAGCCCTCCAGGCCCCTCTGTCCGTGGGGATTCTCCAGGCAAGAATACTGGAGTGGGTTGCCATGCCCTCCTCCAGGGGATCTTCCCAACCCAGGGATCAAAGCCAGGTCTCCTTCATTGCAGGCGAATTCTTTACCATGGATTCTTTACCAGCTGAGCCACAAGGGAAGCCCTCTGAGCTACCAGCAAAGCCTTATAGTCTACTTGGGTGGAGTCTAAAACATACAGCCCTCTGAAAACAATTTCCACTCCCTAAAGAAAAAGTATTTTTAAAATATAAAGGGATTTGAGATAACTGAATTTCAGTAAACTTTTGATATTAACATGCATGAATTATTCTCATCAAGATAAAAATATTGATATATATGTAATATGTTTATACAATAACCTACACATTTTATATTAACCCTTGATTGATTGATTTAAGTCACTCAGTCATGTCTAACTCTTTGCAACCCCAAGGATGATAGCCTGCCAGGTTCCTCCAACCATGAGATTTTTCCAGGCAAGAATATTGGAGTGGTTTGCCATATCCTTCTCCAGGGGATCTTCCCAACCCAGGGATCAAACCCAGGTCTCCCACACTGTAGACAGACTACATTAACCCTATAAATCATTATATCAATATTAACTTTAGCAATATAATGTCCTTTAAATTTTCTTTCCTTTTTTGTTATAGATTATATATGTACATCATAAAAAAGAAAAAGTGTATTCTATGAAAATTGTTTTACTCACTGTCTCTCAAAATCTCTACAAATATTGACAGTTTCTTTGTATCCTTCCAAAGCTAGTATATATATTACAAACACATAATTGGTAAACTTTAAGAATATTTAAAAAGTTGAAAAGTATTTAAGAATATATCTTAAATTTAAGAATATATCTTAGAGAATTCTCCAGACTACTTCAATGTTTTTTCTTTTTTTAATATTTTTAACATTTTATTTTGAACTGATTTTAGACTTACAGAAAAGTTGCAAAAAATATTATGAATTTCCTTATATCACTCACTATGTTTTCTAAAATGTTAACATCTTATATAACTGTGGTATAATTATCAAAAACAGGATATAAGCATTGTTGTAATATTATCACTTAAGCCAAGACCTTATTGTAATTTCAACAAATTTTTGGCTAATAACTTTTCTTTCTTACATGATCCAATCCAGGACCCCATGATATATTTAGTATTATTTCCTCTTGGTCTACCAGTCTGTAAGAGTTCCTCAGTCTTTCCTTGTCTTTCATGAACTTGCTACTTCAGCAGTACTAATAAGTTATTTTGTAGAATTTCCTTCAATATGGCTTTGTCTAATGTTTCTTCATAATTAGAAAGAGATTTTGCATTTCCACATATATGCCACAGAAATGATGCATCAGAAGTTATTTATTCCAGGACCCAAACAGGAAAAATACAAGGTAAACCTGGAATATCTGGTGATGTAGGAAGGTAATAAAATGCTCTAAAAGGTGAAAGTTTTCTGAAAGGACACAAGAGCCAACAGGGTTAATGATCTAACGTCCAATGGCCCTAATGACCAAAGCAAGATCAAAGAGCAACAAAATGAAAAAAACAATGGTATTGGATTATAACCTATAGAATAAATTAAATATTCATAAGTATGTAGTGATATAAATCAATAACTGAGTGAATAAATAAATAAGGGGAGGAATAGCTCTTAAAATACAAGTTCCAGTGAGTGAATCCAGAGAAACAGAGAATCAACATTAGGCAAACACTACAGTAACAATTATTACTGATAAGATCCACCAATGAATCCAAAAATTAGGGGGCAGAAGTATGAGAAAGGAATTGCCTAGTCTCAGATTACCTCCCCTATTAACTTTAAAGGAAAAAATATTAACTTTGCAGTGGAGAAATTTGATACATACTAACTTAACCATATGATCATGGTACCCGTTGTTTGTCATATGATATATGAGCTATTTGGTGTGATGCAGGGAGAAGGATGAAGATCATAATTCAATTTTCAACAAATAACTTTTAAAATATATATTTATGGGATTTAAATTTTTTAATATTAAAAATTTTAATGTAAAACAATACAGTACAAGTCTACACTTACAGTAACAGTCTATTTTATGATTTTTAACATGTATAAGCATGTATTAAATTTCCAGAAATGAAATTGCTAGATCAAAATATATAAGTAATCAGTTATGTTAACATCTATAACTGAATTACCCTCCATGCCACTTATGCCAGTTTATATTCAATCAAATATTTGTACTACAGTCTCAACAACAGAATGTGCTGCTAAACATTCTAGTGTAGAGTATTTAAACATCTACAAGTGTTATGGGTAATGCATAGTATTTTAGTTTGGTTTTATGCTTCTGTTTATGTTTGTTCTTGGGTTATTTGTACTTTCTTACCTATGAATCATGAAGAAGGAAATGGCCACCCACTACAGAACTCTAGCCTAGAAAATCCCATGGACAGAGAAGCCTAGCAGGCTACAGTCCCTGGTGTCACAACAGTCAGACACGACTTAGACTAAACCAACCACCACCTAAGAATCATATTTGCATATCCATTATCCTTTTCTTAGTGGGATAATCAGTCTTTCTTATTTTTATTAATTTCTGGGAGCTCTTTATGTATTAGACTAATAAACCTCTCATCTATAATATGACTTGCAAATATTTTAAAAAGCACATATTCTGAGGAGTAAGTTCTATTAGTGTGTTATCACTGTTGTTAGTAGGTATTTTCCAACTACTTTTATTCTCATAATTAGAACCAGTGTATGTTACTGTATATCTTAAAAGTGATAAAATATCAAATATTTTAAAGATTAGCTGCTTTCATTTTCTCTAAATTATTTCTTCTAATAAATTTAGACTTTAGGCATGATACAAAGAAGTTTTGCTCTCTATTGGTCAAAAAAAAAGATAAGTAATCAGGACTTCATCAAATGAGGCTTCATAGGATTTTAGATCTAGCATATTATTTTTAAGAGCTAGCATTTTTCTAAATTGAATATGAAACTAGAGGTTTTGGCAAAAAATAAATATTGTCTTTTCCACAAGAGTAAAATCTCCAAGTTTATTTAACTCAATCTCAGATTATCCTATGATACTCAATATATCAATGAGAAAACACTGATAAACAACAAAAAATTGAATTCTAATTTATTATAGTAATTCTGGTACAATGTCAGTTAAATATGATCTCCATAACTGTATCGCTAGCCAGTAAAGAATGAGCTGGTCTTTGAACCCAACATATCTACAATGAAGGCTCCTGTGCCAAACATGGATTGCCATTGCCTCTCCCTTCAGTTTTCCCTTTATTGATAAATGTGATAAATACACAAATAGAGAGAAAGAAAAGAGAAGGGCAGGAGAGAAGAGATGGGGGGAGAAAATTTTATATGACTATCTAAAGCTGTGGTTTCCAAAATTTTTTATTACATACCCACATTAGCAAAAAGTTTTCAGCTTGCATCTCCAATATAAAGTTTATAAAATTATATATTAAGCACATTTTATCTAGTTATAGAATGTTAATACAATAGATTCCCTTTCTTCAACTTCTGATAAATAATGAGAAGTTCTGATATTTTTCTCATTTCTAATGAATCCTCTTCCATATACTCTAGAAGATAAACATCATACATGGAAGGAGTTGTAATAGAGAACAACTGTAATAGGGAACAACAGATCCTTTCATAAAATCCAGTCTATAACAGCAGAAACATACAATCTATTTGGAAGTCATGAACTGAAAAAGAAAATAGCATATAATCAAAAATGAGAGATCTTTTTTTTTCTTAAGCCTGACAGAATTAAAGAGGTTTAAAGATGCTCTAGGTGTTTAGCAAAGTGTTCAGATAAGGTGAATTTCAAACTAAGCTTTGAATGAGAATAGTTAGAAAAAAGGCAAGAGATAAACTAAGCAAATTTTACTGAATTAAAAGTTTCTGAATATGCTGTTGTACTATACATACTAGCGTGCCATGGGTTAAGGAGAGAAATGGGAACAAGGTGGCAGACACATGAGGCTAGCCTGATGATATGAAAGTATAAGTGACAAGCCTCCTTTTATGTCTACAACATCTGCACATGGTGCTAAGTACTCACACAAATAAAGTTCTAAAGAGCAGGCTGCTGACTCTTCCATGTGTGTTAAAATCACCTGGATATGTTGGTATAAGGCAGATTCTGAGAGTAGATTGAGGTGGGGTGTGAGATTCGCTGTTTCTAAGAAGATCGTAGGTGATGACAATAATGCTGGTCCACGGACCACATTCTGAGGCCCAAGTCCATTGAGGTCAAATCCCCCACAGGCCTTATTGTGTGACTTTTATTTTGGTAGGATTTCAAAGTTACAGAAAAATTTCAAGGGTATATACTATCAACATCCCTCATCACTGTTGATGGTAACTGTGACCACGGAGCTGAGGCAGTGTTTCTCAGGTTTCTTCCCTGTCAAGTTACTCTTTTTGCCCTTTTTCCATCAACTCTACCCTTTGTAAGGAGGACTTTCTCTTTTCAGCTCATACTTTAGGAAAGAAGAGTTGTGCTCTACTTCAGAGGATAAAGTATGTACAAAATTATTTGAAATCATCAGGCACATTAACTTGTCCCATTTATGTATTTATTTCATCATTTGCTTATAGCAGGAAAGACCTATGGATATTCATTTTGTATTTTGAATTATAACCAACACTACTGTTTTCTATTGTTGAACTTGTTTGGACTTTGGCCATTGAGAGCTCTTTCAGTTGGCTTACATTTCCCTCTAACATACTTTTATCACTGTTTGCTTCTGCTTTTAAATGTTTCCTTCTTTTCTGGCACTACAAGATTCTCCAGGCTCATCTTCTATATTCCTTGCCTCAGTTCTAGAACCTGCTATTTCTCAAAGGAGTCTTGGTTTCTTCTTTTAGAAAATAGTATCAGAAACCAGTATCTTGGTACTAGATGTGCTTATCTGCATAGCTGAGGTTGTTGATATTTCTCCTGGTAATCTTGATTTCAGATTGTGCTTCATCCAGCCTGGCATTTCACATGATATATTCTGCATAAAAATTAAATAAGCAGGGTGACAATACACAGCCTTGTCATACTCCTTTCCCAATTTGGAATGTCAATTGTTCCATGTCCAGTTGTAACTGTTATCCTTGACCTGCAAACAAATTTCTCAAGAGGCACATTAGGTGGTCTGGTATTCCCATCTCTTGAAGAATTTTCCACAGTTTGTGGTGATCCACACAATCAAAGACTTTAGCATAATCAATGAAGCAGAAGTAGATGTTTTACTGGAACTTCCTTGCTTTCTCCATAATCCAACAAATGTTGGCAATTGAATCTCTGATTCCTCTGCCTCTCCAAAGCCCAGCTTGTACATCTGGAAGTTCTCGGTTCACCTACCGCTGAAGCCTAGCTTGAAGGATTTTGAGCATAACCTTACTAGCATGTGAAAGGAGCACAACTGTATGGCAGTTTGTACATTCTTTGGCATTGCCTTTCTTTGGGATCAGAATGAAAACTGACCTTTTCCCATCCTGTAGCCACTGCTGAGCTTTCCAGATTTGCTGGCATATTGAGTGCAGCACTTTCACAGCATCATCTTTTAGGACTTTCAATAGCTTAGCTGGAATTCCATCACATCTACTCACTTTGTTTGTATTAATGCTTCCTAAGGCCTACTGGACTTCACACTGCAAAATGTCTGACTCAAGATGAGTAAACACATCATCGTGGTTACCCAAGTCATTAAGACCTTTTTTGTACAGTTCTTCTGTGTATTCTTGCCACTTCTTCTTAATCTCTTTTGCTCCTGTTAGGTCCTTGCCATTTCTATCCTTTGTTGTGCCCATCCTTGTATGAAATATTCCCTGGATAGCTCCAATTTTCTTGTAGAGAA
Source organism: Dama dama (assembly GCF_033118175.1). NCBI lineage: Eukaryota > Metazoa > Chordata > Mammalia > Artiodactyla > Cervidae > Dama > Dama dama. The sequence goes on along the minus strand of NC_083697.1, from coordinate 26,972,963 downwards.
CTCTAGTCTTTCCCATTCTATTGTTTTCCTCTCTCTCTCTCTCTTTTTTTTTTTTTTTGCATTATTCATTTAAGAAGGCCTTCTTATCTTTCCTTGATATTCTCTGGAACTCTGCATTCAGTTGGATCTATCTTTTCCTTTCTCCCTTCCCTTTTACTTTTCTTCTTTCCTCAGCTATGTGTAAAGCCTCCTCAGGCAACCCCTTTGCCTTTTTGCATTTCTTTTTCTTTGGGATGGTTTTGGTCACCACCTCTTGTCGAGTGTTACAAACTTCCATCCATAGTTCATCAGGCATTCTGTCTACCAGATCTAATCCCTTGAATCTATTTGTCACCTCCACTGTATAATCATAAGGGACTTGATTTAGGTCATACCTGAATGGCCAAGTGGTTTTCCCTCCTGCCTTCAATTAAATACAAAATACTTAGTACATCTCAAAATTTTCAAGACCGTCAAAAACAAAAAAAGTCTGAAATTGTCCCAGCCACATAGATTATTCCCTTGCTTATAGACTTCTCCCCTTGTTTGTCTGTAACTCTTCACTGCAATAGTGAGAAACCTGATACCACCACCAACCATCAACCTAGGTAGCTGTTTGATTTTAGCATACATGTATAGTGGTTTAAATTTGTTAAACCATACCCCCAAGGGAAAGAGCCTTATCAACTGGATTTCATGTTTATTACATCCCTTTCTTTAGGTTTACAATCTCTGCTCATTTCCAAAGGTAGCTTGGTAAGCACCTTTTCCCCCATCCCTTTCAGGAAAGATGCTTCATTTATATGTGATGCAGTTAAATTCTTTTTTTTCCACTTGTGTTAGCATTTGAGATCCTTCAGCATACTAAGTGATTTCCCACTACATTATAATTTAATTTTTAATCTCTTATCTTTACTATTGTCTTTCTTCCTCCTGCTTTGGGTTTAGTTTTCTTTTTCGATTTTGTGAAGGTGAAAGTTTAGGTTATTGATTTTTAGATCTTTATTCTTTTCTAATATGTGCACTTCATGTTATAGCTTTTCCTCTAAGTACAATTTTCACTGCATCACACAAATTTTGCTAAGTAATATGTTCACATTTTGTTGATATTTCTCTTGATAATTTTTCTCGGACATTTGTGTTATTTACAAGTGCATAGTTTAATATTCAAATATTTGGGATTTCCAATAAATCTTTCTGTTAGTAATTTCTAGTTTAATTCCACTATGGTTAGAAAATTTACTTCATATGATTTACGCTGTTTTAAAGTAGTTAAAATATGTTTGATGATCCAGAATGGTCTTTAGTGATGCTATACCTCACACCACTGAGCTTTCTAATAATGACAACAGCACTTTTCTCTAGATTTCTTGTTATATTATGATAAATACTCTCTCCTTATTTAGGTCACTATTCATTAGATATCTAACTACTTGCAGCTGAATGCATTCCTAACTAATACATTACCACTTCACAGATTTGATTTAAACATCTGTGATAGGGCATATAAAATACTTGGCTCACAGTGTATTGCATAGTAAACAATAAATGTAAACTACAATTTTCACTTATTTATGACCTTTCTTCCAAAATTATTTGAGATGGCTTACAGAAACACACAATTCAACAGAATTCAAAAGAAAAAATTACTGGAAAAAAAAGTAGAATCTCTAAAGTTAAGACACAAAACACATTCCCAGAGATATATAAAACTCCTACTGGCAGTCTCCAAATTTGATTTGAGTTTCCTAGACAATAAAAAAAGAAATAGAAATAGAAAAAGAAACAAGTCACCTGATATTAAAAGCCAAGGTAAAATTTTTTGCTCAAAATCAAGTAATAGTACAATGCAAGAGAGGAATTTGACCTTGTAGAGACTGAACTTCCAAGATATAACCTAACCTTCTGAGTTACTGCCCACTGCATCATGTTAAGGGGCTTTATTAGGGCACCCAGATTTTGCCCACCTTTATCCTACGCCTAGAGGAAAAAGCAAAGAATTCACTATGATAGAAGAGAGTTTTCTCACAGGGAGAAAAATGTATCTGCTCCAAGCTGATAACCAGAAAAATCTTAAAAGTTGTCTACCATGATAATTTCTTGCAGTGGTTATTTCCTTTAAAATTTATATTGGCACCCAGAAAAAAACACTTAGGCTGGGTGATTTCTGAAAGACTCTAAAATACCCAACTGCTTTATTTTTAAAATCTATTTATAACTTTCAATACCCTTGCAGTAACCAAGAAAATCACAGTCATGTAAGAAGACAGAGAAATATGCATGATACCCAAACACGGAGGCAATCTTAGAGCGTGTGAGACAGTGGGGGAGAAGAATGGAGGGAGAGAGAGAGGACTATAAAGAGAAGCAGTAATATGTTCTTATTGATACATTTCTCATTTATTGTGATGTACATATTATCTAACAAGGAGTTGTAAATCTGAGAACAGAAAAATCTGCTTTAGGAAAACAGTGGTGTCTTTTCTTAAGAGTTCAGAACCCTCAAGAGCCAGGGAATATTTTCTGAAACCTTCCAAAAGAATGTTTTAATGCTCCTTTTAGAAATTTAGGAGTATTTCTTGCATTCAGGAAGTCTACAAGGTGGGAAGTTTATGACAACTCCTTAACTCAATATAAACGTGAGCAAGAATATGTTGGCCATCACATACCTTGGGGAGAAAGCAGAGAGGATGACTATCAGAATCAAAACAATGGGGAAGGGAAAGGACTAGGTTTTGTTTTTGTTCCTAGAGTTTTCTTCTCAAGGTGAGTGAACAGAAAAGGCTCCAGTTTAAGCCTATAAAAGAACTGCAAGTCTACAGCATAGAAGCTAAGGCAGGTGCCTAAGGCCCTGCTTCTCAGGTAACTTGAAAAACATACTGTGCGGATAATAATAAAGCTCTAATACAGCTCCAAATTATGGGTTTCAATTAAGTTTTCAAATTGTTTCAATCATTAGATATAGGGGATCAATCTTTGCTCACAGAGCTATATTTGCATAAATAAGTGACACAGATACCTATTTATTCTACTTCAAGTTTGCTTCAGTGCCTTAGTCTATGGGTAGTGTTAAAATCCACACGTCTTAAAACATAATTTGGAAACCATTCCCTCACTTATCCTAATTCATGAGATCAGGATTGCGAGGGCAGAGACCATTTGGTTTTCCTGAAACCATGCTGTGAGAACAAGAAATGCTCCTGTTTAGTTGTCATGACCTCCCGCAGGGGAGATGCGCGACCTTGAACTCTGGTGTCAGCTACTCCAGACGCATTTGCTTAGATTTATGAATGAACGCACTAGCTAGAAAGTAGCCTGATCTTCTAATTATTTGTAAACCACTTTACATACAGTGTTCCCAAAATAGGTTCTGAAGCAGCTCCACAGTCACTGAAATTTTGTAGTTCACCCTTCAGTTACGTATTTTTTTCACCTTCAGCGAATACAAGGAGTGTTTCAGCCTACATGTTAAATATGAAGAAGCAAACGTGTGAAGTGAGAAAATAAAAATACATTGAATTTTTTTTAGAACATATACTTACACACTTTCAAAGTCTGCATATATTTAAATGATAAGGAAACTCCATGAGAATACAGCCTTTGCCTATCTTATTCATCAGCATAGCCCCAGTGCTTATTATCAGCATCCGGCATATAGTACTCACTCAATAAACACTCCTGGAATAAATAAATAAATACTTCACATAAGAGATAGCATTACTGCACCTAAATCATTTCCCCATTCATGCTAACCATGACCTTTCAAAAAAAAAATGTATTTGTCTGCCCCAGTAGCGAAGAATGGGCTGAAAATTCTTCCCATCTTCTCCTGACTACCCATCAGAGACGTGAGTATCATCTCTCAGGTGGCTGTCAGACCCAAGTTGAAATTGCTGCTGTTCTTTTCATCAACTTATAGCTTTTATGCCTCATACCATTTCCTTAATTTGAAGAAGCTAAGTTTTGTTTTTTAAGTAAATAAAGAATTAAAGTGAAAGAAATAAAGAGTAGGACCGTCAAAGAATTTTACTCCCTGTTTTGCTTAAGGACATCAACATGATCTTTAAAGAAAGATTTACCAAGAATAAAAGAGATGGCTACCTTTGTTTTTTATTATGGATGCATTAAAGGGTACAGGTAAAAATCTCTGATAGTAAAAGAAACCTCCACACATTCTTAGGGAGGATATTTTAAATGTACCTACATGTATAGATAAGTAGGTTCTTTGCTATCAGACACTGAAGTTTCAGACTAAGGTAGAGGATTTAATTTCAGATACCTCTCAAGCTTTATACTATTATTACAAGTAGAGAATGATTCCAGCCATTATGAACCAGGATCCAGATGAATCCCTGCTGGTATTATCTAACTCTGACTTCACCTTTTACAACTTGTGTTTCACCTTCCAAAAGACATTCCCCATCCCCCAAGCCCCCACTGCCTGCCGACAGAGATACATACAAGAGGGCATCGCTTTACAGTCCCACGTGGGTTTAGCCTTGTGGAGCCAGAGGCCTATCAGATGTGCTGCTCCTTCTCTTCTGAAGCACGGCAGCAGCACTCAAACAGTTAACCACCTTCCAAGTGTCCCAGTAATACATTCCTGCTGCAACACTCCTCAGCTCTCCAGAATCGAATTTCTGCAAATGTCTGTACATGGAGACATTCACTCCCCAGCTCAACAGAAAGGGCTGCAGTCGGGGCCAAGGAGAGTGAAAAATGAGCTTACAAATGTGGGGCAGGACATGCGTGGCTGGTTTTTTCTTTTTCGTTTGACTCAAAGAACTCAGGCTTCTGTGTGACAGTTGGAGACTCGGACAACCAGCATTCTTTAAAATGCACATAAGGATGACAGTTTGCTGCCTGACTACCACTGGCTGGCTAGAGCCCCTAAATGAATTATGAGAAAGTGTGTGGGATGGAGAAAGGATTTACCTTCAGTGATGAACCTATTGGCAGTTCTATACATGCAACTATTATCATGCATATTCATCATTATGTCTCCACTTTTCTCCAAGTGGTGGCACTGAATGAGTTAAAAGTCAAATGGTTGTCAATTAAGGGTATAAGTGAAATAATCTTGAAATATTTGACTGAAGGTATAAGCTTGCTCTGTGTGCTAAGCAAGAACACCACAGGGAGGCTGAAAAAAAAAAGGGTGGGGGGCAATGGGTTTGGAAGAGTGCATTAAGCCAAAATAACACACTTGTCCTGACCATCCTGGGTAGTGTGTCTCAGTAATTAGGAGGAGCAATACCCTTCTGTGGACTGGAAAAGCAAGTAAGAAGGAGACTTAAGTTAAGCTAGCATACATCAAAAATAATTGACAATGGTTAGGCTTCATTGTACTGAAGCCTGCACTGGCGTTGCAGCCACCAGCCCACCACCCACCTAAGAATTATTATTTGAAAAGGATGTCAGAGGATTATAGAAGATCCTTGTGTCTGCTCCAATTAGGATCAACACTTCGGCTGCCTGCTCACTGAGCATTGGGTATGTAATGATGAAAACACAGTGACCCCTGCTGGAGCTGTGTAGAACTGTAACGTCTTCCCCGAGCCAAATGTGACCTGCAAGGCGGGCATCCTGGAACTATCATTTGCGTGTGGCAAGCCAAAAGGGCTGTGTTTGCTTGTTTGAAAGAAGCCTCTATATCATAATACCAGTATCAAAATAATTAACTGCAAAGATACCTTCAGAATATTTCAACCAGGCTAAGACAATTAAAACGTCTAATAATAGAGCCTTTTTATTTTCTGCATGGTGTTTATCATTTCCTTGGTTCAAATTGTGACAACAACCAGTGAACATCAAATCTGAGTCCTCCCTATTATGTTTTAGACTCCCTATAGACTCACTGTCTCCAAAATACAGTATTATTTTCAAAGAAACTTAAAATATGGAAAAAACACTAAACTTTTGAGTAATTATTTTGTTTCCACTATAAATATTATCCTAGAGTTTGAATATTGATGACAATTTCCTTCTAAGCTATTTTCCATATGAATAAGGGTTGTAAACTTGTGTTATGACAGAACATTACTGAGAAATTTTGCCTCTTAAGAATTCTCAGGGAAAAGTTCAGGGGAAAAGACTTTTTCCAGCATATGTGGATTTGCCAAGTTGTTTTCTAGCTATACATAGGACATGGAACAGTTAACTCACAGAATACATGACTTTCTATTTTGTAGGATGTATTAAAATAGCATAGATATTATTTGAATTTTTGCTGTGTGTTGGGGGTTAGAAAGAAGAAGTACTTCTTGAATAAGTTAACAGAACAATTATATCAGTGTCAGTGAAGTTGGCATAAGCTCTCCTGCAGCACCTAGGCATGTCTCCTGGCATGTTCTGTTAGCTGGCCCATCATGGGGTTCAATGCTTAGCCAAGACTCAGAGGCCATTCTCTATACAGATCATTTAACCTGGTTCCATTTAATAGTTGCCACAGCACCCCTTAGTTCAACCAACTGCTCTGAAAATACACATTATCGGTCAAATGGGAAAAAAAAAAAAAACCTGCAAGCTCCATTCTAGCTTCATATAAAGAAAATTTGTACATCATATTTATAATAGTTCAGTGGTCCTCTTATGACAGTCCATCTGTTAAAATTTTTTTTAAAAGGAGTAAGGAGTCCATCTTTAGGGTAAATTAAGTCAGTCACACTAAAGTGATTATGTATGGGATGCCAATTGGTTTTGTACTTTTAGCAAAAAATAAAACTGAGTCAAAAAAAAAAAAAAAAAAACCCAATCATGGAATGTAAACTGAATGAAGGCAGGGACTTTGTCTTTTTATTAATGTCTATCCTGAATACCAAGGACATCACTCTAAATACAGCAAGCACGTATTAAACATTTTAAATTTGTGAATTATATATTTTTCTAAATAGTAATATTATTCAGCTTGTGCCCTGACTTTCCCATTTTCCAAATATCCCCATGGACAGATTATCTACGTAATTCCTCTAAACCCTGATTTGTTCAGCTATAAAATAAAGACAATTACAACAACCATCTCAAGCAAACAAAATGAGATTAAGTTTAGAGAGATACTTTATGAGTTTAAAAACATAACACAAAGTGCATCATATGTGCTATGGGTACATGTGAAGTCTTAAGTAAATGTTTCTTTCCTTAGAGTCAAGACAAATTCCAAGGCAATGAATTAGAAAAAATGGTTCATAAAGGTCATAGAAGCTGAACTACACATCAATATATGGAGTTGAATGAGGATTTTTTTTTTAAAAAAACTGACAGCATTTATTAAAGAAAAACAATTTCAAGGAGTCACATGGATTATTATTATAAATTAATAAGAGACAAGGACACACAGCAATGGAGAAGGAGGATGAGTAATCCTTTCAAAAGGGATAGAGAAACAGAAATAAGCTTTATTTCCCAAAAATAATGCTGTCGGAAAGGCAGAAAGAAGTATTGCTGTTAGAAGCAGCACAAATAGGAAGCCTGAGCTCCGGTAACTCTGAGTCACAGGGGCAGCCATTTTTAACAGTCCCCATCCGTGATGTTTACATCGCATAACTGTTCAAGAACCAAAGCATTTGAACAGTAATATACAGAAAGACACTCCAAGCCAAATTTATCACTTAGGATGGAAAACACCAATTAAAATGCCTATTTGTCTTTTAAGGAAAATTGTATAAGCTTAAAGTCAAAGCTAAAATATTTCTCAGAACTTCTCTAGGCTCCCATGTGATTTCCTGTAACTCATTTTCCATGACAGACATATAATTTAAAAGGAAAAAAGATGCAGCAGATGAAAGAGTGAGTGGGAGAGCTCCTGTCATGTGTTTTATAATGCTCCTCCTGTTCTGAGCAGGTTGAGGCGAGGCAGTCATGCATAGCACGCTGGCGTCGTTGAGAGTCTCCGAACCTTAATGATACAATTCAGAGAACACGGCACTCACCAAAGAGCTGCTGAAATGCTCAGCAGGGGTGGTGACAAGACCAGGTCGCCTTAGTCAACCAAACTCTAGCTATCGTACCTCAGAATCTTAACTTGACTCAGCGTTTTGTGGCAACCTAGTTCATCCTATAAAACACACGCCATTTCACATTACTCATTATTTCCAAAAGGAGATTTAATTTACATCCAAGTGTTATCCAAAATGTCTAAATGCTCACTTTCACAGGCGCTGGCTGTCTCCTATAAGCACAACCCATCACCAGTTATTCAATGAACAGTAAGCCTCATACTACAGGAAGATAGATCCCTAAGATTTTCTTCTTAAATAGAACATTCAGTGGCAGACGTCATACAGGCAATTGGGCTATTAAAGTTATATTTAATAGGTTAATCACTTAACTGCTAGCTAAATAAAACTCAGAGTGTGTAAAAAGCACAAAGAAATTTCAACTATAATTCACACTTTTTTAAACTACCCCACAAATCAGAATAATAAAAACTGGCAAAATTTATCAAAAAGAATGGTATGATCATGACAGAAAAAAATGAGTAAGCCAGAGAAAGCCAGTAGCTTTAAAACCTCTATTCCTGAACCCAGTCATGCTTCCAATATCATTCTTCAGGCTGACCCTAAATCATTCATGCATCACCTAAATAATGACAATTAAACATTATTCAGTATTCTTCACTTTTAATTCTTCTCTGTTGTCACTTTAAGTGTAATATATTGTTATATGTTAGCTGTTATTTAAGTGACTTCTTTGATTAGTAGTTTGGGGAGGTATGACATAATTCACACTTAAGAAAAATTAATACATGTGCTATAATTATTCTAAGTGAAGAAATGAAGTGAAAGTCACTCAGTTGTGTCCAACTCTTTGTGACCCCATGGACTATACAGTCCATGGAATTCTTGAGGATAGAATACTGAAGTGGGTAGCCTTCTCTTCTCCAGGGGATCTTCCCAACCCAGGGATTGAACCCAGGTCTCCTGCATTGCAGACAGATTCTTTACTAGCTGAGCCATAATGGAAGCCCATAATTATTCTAAATTGATGAATAATTATTCTACACTGATGGTCAAAATCATTTCAATAAAAAGAAATTTTCCCCTTCCATTTTTACTCAGTCATTCCATATTTGTGTTTACTGAAAATTTTGACTACAGTATCTAGTAGGAAAAGTAAGAGAAAAAATGAAGATGTGCTTAAAAAGAAAAATTAACCACAAGAATTGCTTCATTTGAATATCTTTTATGCTACTTTGAAATACACACACAAACACATACACACACACACACACACACACACAGAGAAAGCCCATTTTGCCTTTACCATCAGGTCCTGTCATTTTAGATATTTCTTCAAAGAAGACACACAGATAGCCAAGAGGCACACGAGAAGATGTTCAACATCGTGAATTATTAGAGAAATGAAAAACAAAACTACAATTAAATACTATTTCATACTGGTCAGAATGGCCATCTTCAAAAAAATCCACAAACAATAAATGCCAGAGAGGGTGTAGAAAAAACAACAACCTATACTCTTGGTGGGAATGTAAATTGGCACAGCCATGGTGGAGAACAGCATGAACACTCCTTAAAAAACTAAAAATAAAGCTACTATATGACCCTGCTATACCACTCCTGAGCAATGTCCAGAGAAAAACATGGTCTGAAAGGATACAGGCACCATAATGTCCACTGTAGCACTATTTACAGTAGCCAAGACATGGAAGCAACCTAAATGTTCATCGACAGATGAATGGATAAAAAAAGATGTGGTACATATATATAAAGGAATATTACTCAGCCATTAAGAAGACTGAGATAATGCCATTTGCAGCAACATGGATGGATTTAGACACTGACTTATCGAGTAAATTAAGTCAGAGAGAGAAAGACAAATATTCTAGGATATCACTTATATGGCAAGTCCAAAAAATGATACAAATGAACTTATTTACAAAACAGAAACAGACTCATGTTCTTAGAGAACAAAAGTATGGTTGGGGGGGGGAAACGATGTTGCGGAGGGATAATTAGGGAGTTTGGGTTTGATATGTACACCCTACTATATTTAAAATGGATAACTAAAAGATCTACTGTATAACAAAGGGATCTCTGCTTAATTATGTAAGCCATCTAAATGGAAAAAAAATTATAAAATAGATACATGTATATGTATAACTGAATCACTTTGCTGTTTACTTGAAACTGACACAACATTGTCAATCATCTATACTCCAATACAAAATAAAAAGTTAATAAAATAAAAAATAAAATGTGAAAAAAAAGTCAGGTCCTGTCAATTTTATCCCTTACAGATCTTTGAATCCTTTTTCTTCCTCCCGTGCCTACCTTCAAGCAGATAAAGGAGACTTCTATCTCTTGTCTGGACTTCCCCAGTAATTTCCTACTGGAACTTCCCTGCTCTAACCTAATGACCCCACACCTTCCCATCCACCCCCACCCCTACCCCAACCAATTCCAACAAATTCTCAAGACAGCCAGAGGAATCTTACAAAATGCAAGTCAAAAATTGAGTTAAGTCACCTACCTGCTTAAAATGCATTACCTTTCAATGCTTCCCACATTCTTAGGATCAAGATTAATTCTTTACATGAACGTATAAGAACCGGTAGGGTCAGCTTCCTATCAACCCCCACCAGCCTTTGCTACCCTCAGTGATGTTGGTCTTCAATTCACTGTAGTCTCTCTCTCCTCCTGTTTCCACTCCCTACCTATCAGCTTTGCACATCTCCTTAGGTGTCTTCCTCAAGGAAACTACCTGACACTTAACACTATTTCAAATCTCTTACCACATCCTTATTTTTTTGGTCTGTAAACAACAGCTATATATTGTCACCCTGCTATTTAACTTATATGCAGAGTACATTATGAGAAACATTGGGCTGGAAGAAGCACAAGCTGGAATCAAGATTTCTGGGAGAAATATCAATAACCTCAGATATGCAGATGACATCACCCTTACGGCAGAAAGTGAAAAGGAACTAAAAAGCCTCTTGATGAAAGTGAAAGAGGAGAGTGAAAAAGTTGGCTTAAAGCTCAACATTCAGAAAACTAAGATAATGGCATCCAGTCCCATCACTTCATGGCAAATAGATGAGGAAACAGTGGTTGACTTTATTTTGGGGGGCTCCAAAATCACTGCAGATGGTGACTGCAGCCATGAAATTAAAGCTTACTGCTTGGAAGGAAAGTTATGACAAACCTAGACAGCATATTAAAAAGCAGAGACATTACTTTGCCAACAAAGGTCCATCTAGTCAAGGCTATGGTTTTTCCAATGGTCATATATGGATGTGAGAGTTGGACCATGAAGAAAGCTGAGCGCCGAAGAATTGATGCTTTTGAACTGTGGTGTTGGAGAAGACTCTTGAGAGTCCCTTGGACTGCAAGGAGATCAAACCAGTCCATCCTAAAGATCAGTCCTGGGTGTTCATTGAAAGGACTGATGTTGAAGCTGAAACTCCAATACTTTGGCCACCTCATGCGAAGAGCTGACTCATTTGAAAAGACCCTGATGCTAGGAGGGATTGAGGGAAGGAGGAGAAGGGGATGACAGAGGATGAGATGGTTGGATGGCATCACCGACTCGATGGACATGGGTTTGAGTAAACTCCAGGAGTTGGTTATGGACAGGGAGGCCTGGTGTGCTGCAATTCATGGGGTCGCAAAGAGTCAGACATGACTGAGTGACTGAACTGAACCGAAACAACAGTAGGTATGAGTTATGTAGGATAAAGAATAAAATATTATTGGGCCACAAAGGGCCCCAGAGTGAATTGTAATCCTGAAGTTAATTTCTATCATCCCAATGTGGGACCACACACTAGGAAGTGTGTAAATACATATTTGTTTCTAAGCATCAATGAAGAGCGTTAAAATGCATTACCAAAGAGTTAAATTAATCCATGTTACCTGGAGAGGTGCTGACTCTAAGATAGGATATTTGTACTAAAAACAATAATTTTACTAGTATAAATCTAGCATATTCTTTAGATAAATCCTGGTCTTCTCATTCACTATTTTCTCCTGGCTTGGGTTGCTCTTGTCTTTCCTCTCAGCTCTCCCTAATGACAGCATTTGTTGTGCCATCACAAAGCTTTTCTTATTTATTACCTCTCAGACAATTCTTCTTTAATTATTTTGCTATTTTGTAAATTCAGGAGATGCTCTTTTAAAAGATTACATTTATTTTCCCCTATGTATTTTAAAACATACAAATCTACTAAGACTTCCTACAGATTAATACAGAGATCTATGACTCATAGTTTACACTGTCACTCAAATCCATTAACCCCTGAATATCATTACCAAAGATTTGGGAGCAATAAAGGCATATCTCTGTGGCCTCCTTCATTTCTATCTATATCCCATTACCAAACATTTTTCCTTCAAATTTTTTTTTTCATTTTATGCTTTGCCTAGAATATTCTTACTTGCTTTCTCTCCAATTTTCTCTTTGGTTAAATCAAAACATGCTTTTCTGGAAAAGGGAAAGTAGAGGAGAGGAATTCCTATGATTTGGAGACTTTCCTTATTAAAAACATACTCACTTTCTCTAAAAGAGATATGAAAACTGAATTCTTGAATATGAAAGCTGCAATAATAAAATATCATCTTTGACGATGATAGAGAAAACAATATTACAAGTTCCTACTGACAAAGATCTAACTTAAAACAAGCCGTTTAAGATATACTCTCATAGGATGGAATGAGTTGGTGTTTGTTCAGAACACTTACACCTATGATTACGGAGATCATACCTATAATGTGGGGATATTCTTCTTTCTTTTCAACACCAAGATCATTGTGTGTGTTGTGGGAATTGGGTGAAGTGGTATGGGATGAGGAAAGGGTTGTTGCCTGTCATGGTTTCATAGACAATTTAAAAGCAATTCATGACAAAACTGGAGTGTCCATTACTCCAGCATATATTAAATGCTAAGGTCTTCAAATGTACTTTTTCTAAGTCTTTATGATGAAGAATTTTCTAGTTCCTTCTTATTTGTGTTAAAGCTGATCTTATCACACTAAGGACCATTAATCTACAAATGAAATCAAATTATGTTTTCTTAAATGTTTGCATATTAACAGATATAAGATGGTATTATTTTTGTTATTATTTTTAAACTAGGTATATAGAATTTTATATTAAGAAAGTAAAGGTTTAGGTGTCAAAGGTACAGCTTCCAGTTATAAAACAGTCATGGGGATGTCATGTACAGCCTGGTGACTCTAATTAATAAAACTATATTATATATTTGAGGGCTTCCCTTGTGGCTCAGCTGGTAAAAAATCCACCTGCAATGTGGGAGACCTGGGCTCAACCTCTGGGTTGGGAAGATCCCGTGGAGAAGTGAAAGGCTAACCGCTCCAGTATTCTGGCTGGAGAATTCCATGGACTGTATAGTTCATGGGGTCGCAAAGAGTTGGACATGATTGAGTGACTTTCACTTCACTTCACATATATTAGAAAGTTTCTAAGAGACTAGATCTTAAAAATTCTCACCACAAGAAAAAAATTATAACTGTGTATGGTGATGGATGTTAACTAGGCTTATTGTAGTGATCATTTTGCAATATACACAAGTACCAAACCATTACGATGCACACTTGAAACTAGTGTCAATTTTACCTCAATTAAAATATGTATTTTAAATAGTGAAGGTTTATTTTTTTAACATAATTCATTTCATTCTATTTCTTACTATCTTCACAAAACTATATTCTTTCATAGTTGCCCCACAGATTCAAATTCACTTTCTGTAGGAAATGCTTCCAATATGAATTACCTCTTCATTTGGGCATACTCTCCTGTTGATTTTAGTAATCCAGGTTATAAGTACTCATGGTCATTTACGTACTGTTTGTCTAGAATGTAAACTGAAGGGAAACATTAATATTAAACGTTCACAGAAAAATTACAGGCTGTAATGTCAAAAAAAAGTTCAAATCTTATTTCCATCATTTTCTGTTAGCTTTTCCACGGACTATTCATTTAATCTTCCTAAACCTTAATTTCCTATTTGTAAAATGAAGAAAACAGTGGTACCTAGTTCCTAGGTCAGTTATTGGAATCACATATTTTAATATATAGATTTAGCTCAATAGCTGGCATACATTAATAACCTACTACTATTAAATGCCTCAAAAAAGACCTATTTTCCTTGGTTCTCTTGTATTCATACATATATACTTACTTATCATAGTATTTAATATATAGTGGGTTCCTAATATATGTAGTTTTGAAAAAGACTAGAGATTATTAATTATTAGTTATTACTATTATTGTTATTACTACCAATTATTAGCAGTGTAATCTTGGGAACATTGAATTTATACTAGAATAATCATGTGGTTATAAAGAAAGTCTTGTGACTTTATGTAATTTACCATTGACTCTGAAAATAAATAATCTTTTCTAAAAGTATCTGCTTTCTGTATTTCGAGGTTATTTGAGTTGTTTCTAGGATAAAAGTTAAAAAAAGGCTGAAAGCATGAGATGGTAAAGTCTGGGTGAAGAGTTCCCAGAGCCTGGTCTGAGTTTTGAGTTCTCTGACTCGAATGCCACAGACAGACAGATGCTGTGTGCCAGGCATTCCAATTTCAACACATTTCACTGGACACATTCCAGGTGAGAGGCATCTTTCTGAGCCTTGGGGATACAGCGGAGAACAAGACAGGTCCCATGCTCACAGCTTAGCATGCAGTGCCAGAGCATGGGTCCACAATAGTGGCACGAGAATGAAATTCTCTCCACATCCCTAAGTTTTGGGGATCAAAGTTCAAAGACTGGCCAGAGCCACAATGAATTGATCCAGACAGTACCATCATCAGCAAATGAGAATCGCTATGCCATTAGACTACATTGCAAAGTTAGACTCACCTATTTTCCATTTAATAGTCTTAGTATGAAATGGGAAAATCACTGAAGCTTCAGATATTCATTTGGGTTTGGAGCAAGCTTCCTGGAATGAGGAACCAGGAGGGAGACTCAGAGAACAGGCTTTTCACAAACGCTTCCTGCTCAAACTTGTTTCAGACAGACTGAACATTTTACAAGAACAGGTTTCTTATTATATTCCTTTTAGCCTCCTGGACTGAAATCAGCTGGCTGAGAACCTTTACAAAAGTATCAAGCCTTTTCAAACCTAAAGTAAGAAGGGGAGTTTTATTGAGATCTTCTTTTTTTTATCCTACCCATATATCTGTATCTTCCTACATAACAAGTGTATGCATATTTCAGATACTTTCCTAATTTACAGTCTCAAAAAATATGGGTAAGTTAAATCAAATGTCAAATTCTAACACCTGTTACAAATAAACAGACTGACAAAAGCTCCCCTGGACACACTGATGGCAAGATTTAACCCACTGCTGAGAATTAGTGAAAAAAAGTTTTAGAGAGCTGTGCATTTAGAGGAAAGTCCCCCAGATTTTCTTGGGAGCTAAAGAATTTCCAAGAGTAGGCAGTGAAGTCAATCACTGCTGTATCAGTTTTCTCTCAATATTTCTAAAAACTTTGATTTGAGAAAAATGTCAAAGAAGGAAAACATGAATTCACCTATCCCAAGTCAAGAAAAAATGATAACATCCTGATTCCAGAGCACCCCCATGACTCCACAAGCCTTGAAAAGTGAAAGTTAAGTCGTTCAGTCATGTCCAACTCTTTGCAACTCCATGGACTGTAGCCTACTAGGCTCTTCCTCACATTAAGCCCGAATGGTACTTCTTATCATCCACCCATGGGATTTTCCAGGCAAGAGTACTGGAGTGGGTTGCCATTGCCTTCTCCAGGGGGATCTTCACATCTCCAGGGGATCTTCCCAACCCAGAGATTGAACCCAGGTCTCCCGCATTGCAGGTGGATTTTTTACCAGCTGAGCCACAAGGGAAGCCCTCAAATATACAATATAGTTTTATTAATTAGAGTCACCAGGCTGTACATGTCTCCCGCATTGTAGGCAGACACTTTTACCATCTGAGCTACCAGGAAAGTCCACAAGCCTTAGAACTAGATTAAATTTCTTGGAGTCCATAACTATAAATTTCTAAGAGGCATATAGAAATTATTGGCAATCAGAATGCATTTTTACCAGCAAAGCCACCAGCCCTTTGTACTTTCTCTTCCATGTACCTAGAATGTTCTTTCCCCCATTCCATACATAGCTTATCCCTTACTTTCACTTAACTCTCAACCCATAAACACTGTCCTTCAGGCCCTAGTTACAGCACCCTCTGCCTTGATCAGAAGCCTTCTTTCTGAGTCATTCTTTCTTCACTGATATTCTGTTTGTGTTTAACCACACCATTGTTCTTCCTACCCACTTACATTATTTATATCTTCCAAACAGTACCTTCTCCTTAAATTCCCACCCCTGTCAACTTCCCATTCTGTCTAGCTTTCGAGCTAACTGTGGGAAGATGGGGACACAATCAAGCTGGAGGCAAAGGCAAGGTGATGCATTTTCTATCTTTTCGTCACAATAGCTGGTCCTAATAGGAGTCAAGAAATGCATTCCAAATGAGATGTGGGGTTCTACTTCTCTATCAAATTAAGCCTACTGTATAGCACAGGGAACTCTGCTCAGTACTCTGTGGTAACCTAAATGGGAAATGAATTTGAAAAAGGATAGGCACATGTATGTATATAATTGACTCACTTTGCTCTACACCTGAAACTAATACAACATTGTTAGTCAACTATAAACCAATATAAAATAAAAATTAAAAAAAAACAAATTAAGCCTTTGGCATCCTTAGATTTGATATGTAAGACTTAAATTTTTTGCATATGCCCTAAAGGCTTATGGTATGCACTAATTTACCTGAGTTTTGAACTTGAGTCTTCAGCAGGTCACTTAGACAACCATAATATCTCAACAGGCTTCACCATTTTGCACTAATAATTGTTTGAAGAGTATATTGTGTTATCAAATTTGGGGATTTTTAAAGTTTCAGGATGTATCTCTTATCTATATCAAGCATTAACTGCAGTTATTGTGGCTCCATTTTGTACATTAAATTCCTAGTATGTGCATCAAAACTCAGGGCCTTTTATAAAGAGTTGTACATAGTAACTTCACAGTGGAACACCACAGATGGGTTGTAAGATAATTAACTATAATTACTACTCCTTGGGAGAGTGGAAGTGAGGATTAGAGGAGAAAGAAATTACATACACCTTGGTACTGCATAAAAATTATCAAGGTGCCTACACAGAAGAAAATAGAATATAATTAAGTTTAACTACCCCAAGCAGTATGAACCAAGTGTTTATTAAATTATGTTGAGGCAAACAGTACTGAGAAAAAATCATTTTCTGGTAGTCTGTAATAGAGGTAGGACTGACCTATAGACTACTGTAAAAAGATATGGAGGTTCAAGAGGGAGGGGATATATGCATACTTATGGCTAATCCACATTGTTGCACAGCAGAAACCAACAGAACATTGTAAACAATTATCTAATTAAAAATAAATTTTAAAAAGATACAGGAAATAAAGTGAAGCCTGTTACCATTAGCAAAAAATAGTAACAATCAAAAGCTAATCATCCAGTGCTCAGATCTCACCTTCTAATACTTTCTCCAATAAAAGGAACCAGAGCTACAAGAAAAAATAGCTGATGCTAGGGCTGGATCCAGGAATATACAAGACATCCAGAGCAACTTATGGTGCTAGAAAGTAAGAAGCACTCAAAAAACAAGGGGATGGAGTATGTCAAGAGGACACAGGACCCAAGCTGAAAGAGCTTTCAATGGCCAAACTGGGTCAGTCAGTTGCTCAGTCATGTCCAACTCTTGCGACCCCGTGGACTGCAGCACACCAGGCCTCCCTGTCCATCACCAACTCCCAGAATTTACTCAAACTCATGTCCATTGAGTCGGTGATGCCATCCAACCATCTCATCCTCTATCGTCCCCTTCTCTTCCCGCCTTCAATCTTTCCTATCAGGGTCTTTTCCAATGAGTCAGCTCTTCGCATCAGGCGGCCAAAGTATTGGAGTTTCAGCTTCAACATCAGTCCTTCTAATGCATATTCAGGACTGATTTCCTTTAGGATGGACTGGTTGGATAACCTTAACCAATTAACAAAATAACATAGGTTAGATTATAGCCCAAACTATACAATATATGTCCTTGAGTTCATACTTTTATAAAGAAATGCTTGAATAAATATACAAGTAAATAAATTAGGGAGCAAAGACAAATCTCACATATAGAAGAATCCAAATAATTTCTGTAAGTACTCCCTACAAGTAGGGGACCTGAAGGCCCCATTCCTTGACTGTTTGCCACACTTAGTGACTTGTTTAAAGAGTACAGAAAGGTGGGGGAAAAACTAAATTTATACTAGACAAACACCACCTAAGTCAGATGATGAAGGTCAACATCAACCATGGATAAGGCAGGTTGAGAGTATGGACCCTTAATATGCTGAGAAGAGCATGTCACCTCCACCTCCATGGCTCCTTCTCAAAAACACTTATCTCCAGATTTACCGTGAGAAAAAGGTTAGATAAATCCCAAATGAAGGACATTTTATAAAATACCCAACTAGTACTCCTCCAAACTGTCCAAGTTCTCAGAAACAAAGTCTCGGAAACCATCATAGCCAAGAGGAGACCAAGGAGGCATGGTGACCAAACATAGATAGTAGCCTGGATGGAATCTTGAAGCCAAAAAATAAGACATTAGAGGAAAACTACTGTAAGCTAAATTAAGTGTGAGTTAACAGTAACTGTTGGTGTTCATTTCTTGGTTGTGACAAAGGTCCCATAGAAATGTAAGATTTACCAATGGAGGAAGCAGAGTGAACTTTCCATACTCTTTTTGCAGCTTTTCTGTAAATCTAAAACTATTATTTAAAGGTTTTAAAATTTTTAAATTAACCTATAATATCCATAAAGGAATATATTAGAAATCTTTACAACTAAAATGTTTTTATCCCTTGGGAACCAAGAGTAATATAAGAATAACAATAACTATCATTTATGGAACAACTTAGGGAGTCCCAGCACCAGGCAAAGGAAAGCACATCTTATTAATTCATTTCATCCATGTAGCAAGTCCATGAGCTAGATACTCATGTCACCACTCCTCTTTTACTGTGAGGAAACAGGCAACGGGAGGTAAACCAGGGATGGATGGCTAAAGAGTTGCTAAGCAGGGCTGCTTAAACAATAAAAGTTTCCCATATGACATCTCCCAGATTAGACATCTGTACTCAGATATTAAAGGGATTATTTCACATAGAGGTGCAGATTAGAAAATTATAATAGGATGAATTATTCCTAACAGGCAGAAAGAATATAATCAGATTTCTTACCCTAAGCTTAGGGTAGATTGCAACTGTGTAACAGAATAGTACACAATTCTGGAATGGACATATGGTGATATAATCAATCCCAGGGATCTGAAGAGTCAATACTTACAGATGAATCAGGATTCATATAAGCCAGCTTTTACTTATGAATGTCAATTAGATGCCAAAGATATTAAAGTAGATGCAATAAGAGGGCTAGCCAGCCAAGAGCTGTACTTCTTTCTGGAATGGTGGTTCAAGAACCAAAATTGCTCTAAAATCTTAAGAAAAAGCCTGAAAACTAGGAGAATCACCAATCATTTTAGATCACGGGTTTTGTTTTGTTTTGTTTTTTTCAAGGACATTTTTGTTAGGGAAGAAAAGGGAATCTAACAGAGCTAAGAACCAAAAGAAATGGGGAAGAGAGAAGACATCCAGACCTACAAGTGATCGATGCTTAGATAGCTGAGCAGTGGAGTTCAGACGAAACTGCAAACAAGGTCAACAGCATTGGGCCAAGGGCAAACGAGGTGGGACCTGGCAGGAACAGTGGACTTGGGTTGCTCTCTTATTTACTCTGGTGAAAGTTTGCCCCTGAAAGTGTAGTGAGAAAGAAAGAAAGCCAGAGCAAAGCCTCTCCCAGCTTCTGTTGTTTACTTAAATATAGATGGAAAATCTGTGCCTGGGTCTGGTTGTAGAATTGCCACATTGTAACTCCAGCACCTGGAAGGGAACCTCACACATACCACTCTTCCACAAACATTTGCTTACAGAATAAAATAATTCTCAACAAATTAGTTTCTGATAAATTCCGGTTAACAGCATCTAATTATATACTGAGTGCATTCTGACAAGTGAATTCAAAATCCTAAATCACAGAGTGGGGGAAAAGAAAAGGGAAAGAGGTAAGCTGCTCAAATTTTCAAAATCCATTCACAAGCTCTTATTTCTAGATTAGTCTCTATACATTAATTAGGTCCTGGCCTTCTAAAAGCAACTATTATGTCTTCATTGCTCAAAAAATATTTATCTATCACTTTTGTCAAATCTGTATCTGGCTCTGTGAATACAGAGTGGAATGGCCAAAGTACTTTACTTCAGAAAACTCAGCATATAGAAGAATAGTTGTTATAATAGCTAACATTTGGGAAGGAAATCCAGAAAAGAGGGGATATGTGAATACGTTTAGCTGATTCACTTTGCTCTGTAGTAGAAACTAACATTGTAATGCATGAACACCCCAATAAAAATGTTATTTAAAATACTAAAGAAAATTGGTTACCATTTATTAGACATATGAGTCAGCACTTTTTAAGCTTAAGGTTAAGGTTTAAGGTTAACCATTTAAGGTTACACATATTAATTAATTAATTTAATCTTCCCAATAAATTTATAAAATGAGACTATTATTGTTTTCATTTCCCAAATGACAAAACTATGACTTAAAAAGCTTGAGTAACTCACTTAAGGATCTATAGCTAGGAAGTTACAGAGCTCAAGTCTGAACTCAGTAAAACTGACTCCAGAGCATAAAAGTATGAAAAACGTCCCATGAAGATATGTGTGATTTTTAAAATATATATTTATCTGCAAAGCACAATGCCTAGTGCAGTAAAACGAACATCAAATATCAATAGTATCATCTGAAATTCTATAAGCTTCTCCAACCTGAAAGATCCAAGCAGATGTGTATATGTATGGGGGTAGCCGGGGAGGATGGTAATGGTGTAAAAAAGTTATAATAATCATAATAAGAAGATAATTATCCAATTAAATTATACCAGCAGCCTCATGGGAACCTAACCTCTAAATATTTCTTTTAGGATCAAGAAAAACCTGTGGTATCTTTTGTTTTTATGGCCTGAATCTTATTGGTCCCCTCTTCGCAGTCTCCCTCCTTTTGCTCCTGACAATATGGCCTCAGAGGAGGAAGTAGGGCCTTCCTGGTGGCTCAGACGGTAAATAATCTGCCTACAATGTGGGAGACCATGTTCGATCCCTGAGTTGGGAAGATCCCCTGGAGAAGGGAATGGTAAGCCACTCCAGTATTCTTGCCTGGAGAATTCCATGGATAGAGGAGCCTGGCAAGCTATAGTCCATGGGATCACGAAGTCAGACACAACTCAACACACACACACACACAGAAGAGGAAGAAATTCACTTCATTCAGACTTCTCCATTGAAAATTTTGTGGGAAAATGTGTTCAGTGGAAATCTTGATGGAAGCAAGAATTTCTCAGTAGTCAAAGAAGGGAAGGAATTCTAGGCAGAGAGAACAGCAAGAACAAGTATTCTAAAATCTCTAGAACACAGACGATGGGGGAGGATGTGAAGACAAATGTGAAAAGCTGGGCAGGGGACATTTGTGCATAATTGCATAAATTTTGTCAAAGAATCATTGAAAGTTTTAAGTAGAGAATTAACATGAACAGTTTCAAGTTTAGAAACAGGGTACAGAAACTGGAGGTACATACACTAGGAATCTACTGAAATAGTCAAGCTTCCCAAGAAAAACAAGAGTGCTATTTTTTGCAAGACACAACACAAATGATGGTGAATATGAATAAAAAGAATGGATGTGTGAAACATGCTGTCAAGGTCAAATTTACCATCTCCAGTGACAAATTAGAATTTATTCATTCATTTATCCAAGGAATACTATGTTTTTGGCATGGCTCTAGACCCAGCAATGGACAAGACAAAATCTTTGCCTTATGATGCTTTATGATGCATTCTAGTAGGGGAAACAGAAAAGAAACAAGTACATTTACATCTTAGGTAATTATAAATACAATGACGCAAACAACAGGGTAAAGTATGCTGATGGGGGAGTAGGTGAGATAATGGGAGAGAAGGGGAGGGTGGTAAACAGAATAATGGTCCCCAGAAAGTCCAAGTTTTAAATTTCAGAACCTGTGAATGTGTCATGTC
Organism: Dama dama; assembly: GCF_033118175.1. NCBI lineage: Eukaryota > Metazoa > Chordata > Mammalia > Artiodactyla > Cervidae > Dama > Dama dama. The sequence goes on along the minus strand of NC_083697.1, from coordinate 26,950,789 downwards.
ATAAGACAAAGGGGAATTAAGTGTGTGCATGGAATTAAGGGGCCAATCAGTGAAGTATAAAATAAAGAGATTGTGTGCGCGCTCACTCAGTTGCTCAATTGTATCTGACTCTTTGAGACCCCATGGACTGCAGCCCACCAGGTTCCTCTGTTCTTGGGCTTTTCCAGTCAAGCATACTGGAATGAGTTGCCATTTCCTCCTCCAGAAGATCTTCCTGACCCAGGGATCAAACCCATGTCTCCTACATTTCCTATATAGGCAGGCAGATTCTTTACGGTCTAAGACACCTGGGAAACCCAAAATAAGATTACCCTAGATTATCTGAGCAAGTCTGATATAATCACAACAGTCCTTAAAAGTAAAAGAGGAGATCAGAAAAGAGAGAGAGGTAGAGACATGGCAAGTCTAAGAGAGACTTGGCTTGATGTTGCTGACTTTGAAGGTGAAAAGAAGGCCATGACCTAAGAAATGTGGGTGTCCTCTAGCTCTAGATAGCAAGGACACAGATTGTTCCCTACAATCTTCAGAAAGGAACCTAGCCCTGCCAACACTTTGGTTTTAGCAGATTTCTGACTTTCAGAATTATAGGGTAATAAAATGGTATGGTTTAAGCCACCAAGTTCATGGTGATAGCAGCAATCAGAAATATAAATGGAGTGGGAGCTCCATCACTGGGTGATCACTTGAGTGACAAGTAGTGGTGCTGGGTAGAGGAAACAAAAGGAAGAGGGGTTTTCTTTTTTGTTATTCAGAATAGGTATTTGAGAAATATGATTAAGTCAATTTTGAAATTCTTAAGAGTAAAGGCACCAATAAGGACAACCAGAAGAAAACGTTGCAAATATAGTCGAATAGAAACACTAAAAAAAAAAAAATTATGGTAGATTAGGGACTTCTGCCTTGTTTTCAGTCAATTTACAAGTGGGAGTAGAATTCATAAACAAGGATGAGATTGTCCAGGGAGTTACTACTAGTGTAGAAGTAAGGAATCCCTACAGCAGAGACACTGAGAATATTCACTCAGAAAGAAGTTGGGGAAATAGTGACTTGCAAAGGAAAGATTGAGGGAAGGAGAAGGGGCAACAAAGGATGAGATGGCTGGATGGCATCATCAATTCAATGGACATGAGTTTGAGCAAACTCCAGGAGACAGTGAAGGACAGGGATGCTTGGCATGCTATAGTCCATGGGGTCACAAAGAATTGGACACAACTTAGCTACTGAACAACAATAACAGAAGGAGATGTATCTCTAGATATATCTAACTCCACCTGAGATCTCATTCTTGAGTCCAGACCCACATTTACAACAGCTTATGAAACATTTCCAGTTGAAAGTTGCATAAGCCTATCAAATCTGTTGTGTCCAAAATGAAATTAATTCCTTCATATACCTGATCTTCCTGTGGTGTCCTTATTTTCAAAGATACCTCCAGGAATTTAGTTATTTGAGGTGGAAATTCAGGGATTAACAATGTCTCTCCCTTTCTTTTACTAGTCTCTTCATAAAATCCTTTATTGGACTCTATCAGCTCAGCCTCCTTAAGCTTCTTAATTTCCTCTGCTTCTCCCCATCCCCACTGCTCTTTTCCAGGTCACTATCGTCTGTTAGCAAGACTACATCATTAGCATCTCACAGGTTTTCTTGCCTCTCTCCACTCTATTCCCACAATGCTTCTAACATGCCATTCAAAACAATGCTCATGTCATTGCCCTGCCAAAAACTCTTCAGTGGTTTCCTGTATCTCAAGGTAAAATAGAAAGCCTTTAGCGTGGCAAAAGTTCTCTGAATGACCTCACTCTTGACCACGGCCCCAACTTCAATATCTCTCCTAAATCAAATGAAAAATCTGTCTTTTCCTAAATATGCTATCTGTTTTCTCATGTGTCCCATCCTTTGCGCAAATTGTTCCCTCAGCCTTTAAAAAAAAATCCACCCTTCTCCATGTAGATAATTTATCCTAACCCTTCAGGACTCAGCTGACACTACACCTCCTTTAGAAATCTTTCCCAGACATCCCCAAAGTTTACTGAGCAGCTCCTCCAACATGAATCCTTATGCAGAAGAGATTTATTAAAAGTTTATGAGGTAGGTCACAGACAGGATTAAAGACTGAGAATGTGAGTTTATGAAAAAAGAGGTAGAAAACAGGGACACTCTAGAGTCTGACAACCACTGTTGTCAGGATGTCACCAATGGAACACATTTACACAAAGCTTATTTTTCTCCCTTGTATCATTCTCTCATGATTCAAAATCCCAGGGGACAGTCTAATTGGCCTGGCTTGAATCTCATGATGATAACCTGGCTGAAAGAAGGCATGCATGCATGCTCAGTTACTAAGTCATGTCCAACTCTTTGCAACCCCATGGACTGTAGCCCACCAGACTTCTCTGTCCGTGGAATTTTCAGGCAAGAATACTGGAGTGGGTTCCCCAGGTGGTGTATTAGTAAAGAACCCACTTGCCAAGGCAGGAGACATGAGAGATTCAGTCTCGATCCCTGGGTTGGGAAGATCTCCTGGAGAAGGAAATGGCAACCCACTCCAGTATTCTTGCCTGGAGAATCCTATAGACAGAGGAGCCTGATGGGCTATAGTCCATGGGGTTGCAAAGAGATGGACATAACCGAGCATGCACACATGCCAATACTGGAGTGGGTTGCCATTTCCTTCTCCAGGAGATCTTCCTGACCCAGGAATGGAAACTGAGTCTCTTACATCTCCTGCGTTGGCAGGTGTGTTCTTTACCACAGAACCACCTGGGAAGCCCAAAAGAAGGCATATTCATAAACATTTTTACCATCACCACACATATGGGGGAAAAGGTACTATGCCACATTAATATCAAGATGCTGCTACTAAAGGAGGAGCACTCAAAACAGCAACATGTGTCCACTACAGCCATAAACAGAGTGTGAGAATCACTGGATTCATAGTGTCAGAAATAGACTTTTTCCCTAAAGTGTGGTAATATACTGGAGAAAATCAGGATGAACTTTGAGCTGTCTTGTTTTCAAAGACAGTTGGTATTTCATTATAACAATGTCTTATTAAGTCAGCCATTCATTAAAACGTGCTGCAGGCTAAAATCAGGGCCATTTCTTTCACTATCTGAAATAGAAAAATAAAAAAAGACATCTTGTACTAAAAATAATGTGATATTCGTTTTGAGATGTATCAGTGAGGAAATTTCTAGGATGGATTAATATAGGTAGTCCTAGGACTCATGAGAATAAGTAAAGGGCTACATTCTTTTTCCTAAGAAGCAATGAGCATCTTTCTGTTACCTCTTGTTTTTCTTAAGAGCCTCATGAAATCACAAGGCATAGCCCACTGTAGCATGGGATCTCTCCCAGTTTCAGCAGATGTCTGCCAGGCATGCCTAAGAATTTCCCTTCAGTTTCACGTTCCTGCCATCTTCTACGTGTCACAGATACTCAGTTGGAATTCTTTTTCAATCAGGACTTGAACTTCTCATTTGCAAAAGGGATGGGGCACTCAAAAACAGCAGTCCCTACCTTTTTGGCACCACGGAACCCATTTGACGAAAGACAATTTTCCACAGTCAGTGGGTGCGGTGGATGCTTTGGGGATGATTCTCATAAGGAGAACATGACTTAGATCCCTCACGCGTGCAGTTCACAGTAGGCTTTGCACTCCTGTGAGAATCTAACGCCACCACTGGTCTGACAGGAGGCAGCGCTCAGGCAGTAATGTGAGCGACGGGGAGCAGCTGTGAGTACAGATGAAGCTACCCTCACTCACCCACCACTCACCTCCTGCTGTGAGGCCTGGTTCCTGCCAGGCCATGGACCAGTACTGGAATTGTATGCTCATCCTATAGCAGACAAGCCTCCTTTCTATAATCTCTTGGAAAGATCACATGAAAGAAGCTTTAGTGAGAGGCACACTCAGTGTGGCTCCAAAGCCTTAAACCTAAATCTTGGGAGGCAGAACATCCATGTTTTCTGTAAATAGGATACTCGGTGTCTAGACAGCACATGTGACTTCAGCATTTTCATTTTTCTTTCGCCAAGTTCATTTGCATTCATTTTTTACTCTCATCTACTGATGGATATTAACTGAAGCAGAATTGCATCCAGTTGGATATTCCACTGACAGAAAGAAGTGCTTTAATTAAAAAAAAAAAGTGACATCGGCTTCGAGAGGAAATGCTATTAGAGAAAGACAATGCTCTTCTCTACTAACGGGCAACATTACCTTGTACAAACTAACTTTTCTCTGTTTCTAGTTTTTATACTGTGCATAGTAATATTATTGGATTGGCCAAAACTTTCGTCCGGATTTTCTATAAGCTGGTGTGGAAAAACCTAAATGAAATTTTTGGCCAACCCAATAGCTGTGAGTGGAGAAGGAAATGGCAACCCACTCCAGTATTCTTGCCTGGAGAATCACATGGACAGAGGAGCCTGGCGGGCTACAGTCCATGGAGTCTCAAGATTTGGACACGACTTAGCAAATAAACCACCACCATAGCTGTGAGAACTCACAACATAATTTATATAAAAGTAGTTTGGAAAAGAAAAAAGCAAACGATTATAATCAAAATCAGAGTAGACAAGTGCTTTGACAAATTCACTCTTTTACTCCAAAATTATCTTTCCCACCTGATACTAATGCTACCTTCAGATTCAGAAACTAGAGAAGACCTCCCATTTCCTCCTCTGTTATATGATGCAGTTACCCCCAAGTTGTGCCAAATAAGCTCTTCTCTCTAGTTTTGCAGGTTACCTACCTGTGTGTGTGTGTGCTCAGTCATGTCTAACTCTTTGCGACCTGTTACCTACCTAATAGTAACTAATCAATGGCTTTTCAGCCAGTGAATGTTTTGGCTATAACAATAGTCAAATAATACTTTTCCTTCAAAAAAGGAAAAATAAAATTTGAAAATTCACTGAATTACATTATCTCTGGCAAATTTTATTTATTTTACTGTTAAGCCATCAAAACAGCAATGCCTTAAAGAAAATTGGACATGATATGAGTCAAGTAAATATAAATATTGACTATTCGTGGGTACATACATCTTGAATCTAAAGTCATTTTTAATTGATTCTGGAAGAACTTTTTGAAGTTCAATAAATGCTTCACGAATCAGTTGGAAGTTCACAAATGGTAATAATCATTCACTCATTTCAATGGAAATAGTCTCATTAACATGTCAGCTGCTAAAAATGTATGAGTCCAGCCATGTTCTTTGCCTGACTCAAGGTAAGAAACGCTACTTACACAGTTTTACTTCAAAAAATAACACTTGTTTAAATTGTTAACAGTTTCCTCTAGTGGTAGCCCATGGTGAGAAATTCAACCCTCCCTCCCTCCTATATGAACATTTCCAAATCCTTCAGCTAGCTTTTACATTGCCAAGGCAAAACAACTTTTCTGACTGCATTTTAAACTATTTTAACCAGCTTGAGAGATATGCATCTTCCTCAGTGCAAAAAATGCAAAAATTAAATCTAAACTTCAGAATGCAGGAAATCCAAGACTTATGCAAAATGATCTCAAAAGTCCCAAAAGTAATAAGCAATACCTATAACAACATCAGAACAAATATCCAGTAAAACAATCACATGGTGTTAACTAAGCAACTCTTATAGATTATCTGTTGTATAAGAATTAAATTAACTAAATGGAAACATTTCAAGTAATTTTTGCACTCACAGTACAAGGTTTGCTTTGAAAACAGTGGCTTCAAGGAAGGTTTCATTTCTATATTGGTTACTTAAAACACTAGGATGTTTAGGAAAACATCATATAGAGTCTGCCTTGAATTAAAGCAGTCTCAGTAAATAGAGCTCATACCATTCATGGGAAATATTTTTAAAAACTGTGACCAAATGGGACATTGAAACCTGCATTATTATCCCATTAATTTTGAGTCTGTAGAACCATTCATTTAGCACCAACATTGTTTAGTTTGAGCCAGGAGCTAAGCTCACATTCCAGAAATATTCAGTTCAAATTAGGGAGAAGAGCACAAATTGAAAGAAATAATAACTTAATTATATCATAAGATTAAAATGCCAAGAAAGTTCTTCCCATTTACCAGTTTCACTAGATAATAAATGTCACTGACTAACATTTCAAATACTATTTTTAAAAAAACCTGCTTTTGCTTTTTCTTGGAAACACCAACTGAATACCTTCTTAATAAGTTCTCTAAAAGCAATTAGTGACTTTTTTCTTCATTGGAATATAAGGTTTCACAACAAGTTTTCAAGCTCCTGTACCTACCCTCTTTCTAAGGCTTCAAATCCAAATGGCAAGTAGCCACATGGCACAGAGCAGTTCAATGCAGAAGCAGGAATCTCTTAATATCTAGAAACCAGCTCTACCACTTCTGCTCCTGGCACCAAAGAATGAAAAGGAAGAGAAAGAGGAAATGCAGTAGAAAATCTCTGTGACCTTGAGCTAGGCAAAGATTTCCTAGGTATGACACCACAAGCAAGATCCACAAAACAACAAACTGATTAAGTGGACTTCACTGAAATTTAAAACATACTCTTTTAAAAACCCTGTTAGAAGAATGAAAATGTTACAGATTATGATATTACAGATGTTACAGATTAGATCTTTGCAGACTATATTTGATGAAGTTGTTTCTAAAGAATAAAGATCTCTAAAAACTCAATGAAAAAAATTTTAATGGTGAAAAATTGGACGCCTCTCCAAAGAAGTCATGCAGATTGCTAATGAACAGATGAAAAGATATTCAACATCATTAATCAATAAAGTAACGCAAGTTAAAGCCACAATGAGATACCACTGCATATCCACTGGAATGAATGAAATTTGAAAACTTATATCCAGTATCTATAACAGTGTGGAAGAACTGAAACCCTCACGCCCTGCTGATGGAAATGTAAAATGGTACAACCACTTTGGAAAACAATGTGGCTGTTTCTTAAATTAACACACACCTGTCATATGATTCAGCCATTCCACTCCTAGATTTTTTACCTAAGAGAAATGAAAGCCATCTGTCTGCATCTTATATGTGAATGTTCATATAGCTCTGTTTGTAACAGCCAAAAAACTAGAAACTAGAAACAAGCCCAACACCATTAATACAAAGAATACCACTCTACAAAAGAATGAGCTATTGGTAAATGGCAAATATAGATTAAACACAAAATACATTTAATGAGTGAAAGAAATTAACAAAAAGGTATTGGGTTGACTAAAAGTTCATCTGGGTTTTTCCATAGTCTAGAGAAAAAATCCAAATGAACTTTTTTGCCAGCCTAATACATATTGAAATATTCTATTTATATGAAATTCTAGAAAATGCAAAGTAATCTGTAGGTAATGAAAAAAACAGACTGGTGGCTGCCCTGGCAAGGGGGAAAGGGGTGGGGAGGAGCAAGAGGGAAGGGATTACAAAGGAACACAAGGAAAGCTCTTGAATATGATGAGTACATCAATTATGTTAACTGTAATAATAATTTTATGTATATAAACATATAAACAAAATTTATAAATTGTATGCTTTGTGTAGGTGCAATCTAATGTATGTAACTTATACTTCACTAAAGTTGTGTTTGCCCCCATCCAAAAAAAAAGAGAAAGACAGACACAAAGACATACAAACAGAAAAACACTCTACAGAGACAATGTTAAGATACCATAGAGTTGGAAATAAACCAAGCTGTCTGCTCTTGGCACACACTAAACTTCCTTTCCCCACCTTGTAGTATCTGTATTTATGAACTATCAAATAAGGTATGCGGTCTTCATGGATAATATACTTATACATGCAAAAGGCATCCAATTAGCCACTCTCTTCACTTGCCCAGGAGAATAACAATCAATGACTGATGAGTTGAAAAGCATACAGATCTGATTTACAATGTTTCCCTCCATTGTGATGGTGGGTGGGAAAAACATGCTTAAGCATTGGGAAATGCTTCTTTGCCAAGCTTCACTAAAGGCCTAGATGGACATCTTTTCTTTCCACCCCAGACTTGCACCAGTAGTCATCTGCTGTCTCACAGCCTCGATGGCTCTGTCCGCAGAGCAGATGGAGCTGTTCTTTCTTTCTTCTTGTTAGATTTGATACTCACTGATAAACATTTCCTCCTTGCTGAGTATTCTTGTTCACATGTGTTCATTTGGCATTGTACCTGCTCATAAGATGTTCTAGCAACATAGGTGCCAAGTCGTAATGGTTCTTCCCTGGAACCCTAGTAGTCTTTGGGGTACTATTTAATTTTGTCCTCTGTACCTTTTGTCCTCTGTACCCCTGTGATGAAGATAAAGCTTTATACTTTTTTTGCAATACATTGTTGATATGCTCAGATATGTTCAGCTTAAAATATTTTTATAAACATATCAGTCTGATGGGGCTCTCCTGGTGACCCAGAATTGGTGACTCAATCTGCCTGCATTGAGAAGTCGCAGGCTTGATCCCTGGGTTAGGAAGATTTGGTATTCTTGCCTGGAGAATCCCATGGTCAGAGAAGCCTGGTGGTTTACAGTCCAGGGAGTTGCAAAGAATCAAACATGACTGAGTGAGTGAGCAAACACACACATCAGTCTCACATCTTCTGTGAACAGTGAAGACTAGCTCTTTTCCACTTCAGTTTCTTCCCTATGGAAGGTGCCAATGGCTTTATTAAAAAGAAGGGGCTGTTTGCCAATTGGAACTGCCTTATATGCCCTGCAAAGCAGCCCAACACAGCTGGTGGGCCAAATAATCAGTCTCTGTCCTGGGGTTTGGCTCCTGCCAGAGCTCACACAACCTGAGCAGCAGCAGGAAAAAGACAACATGTCCATAGTGTGTGTAGTTATTTTCTTGGCACAAGTACAGTTCAGTTTACATCAGCAAGTGCTGTCCACGTAGGGTATTTACTCCATATATAAACAGGCAGTTCACATGACCCTTGATAGACGTGGTAATAGTTTGTACTAACAGCTGACTCAGAGCTGAATTCTGCCAGTTATCCTGTGATTAACTCGCTGCACTGGAAGAGAAAAAGCAGCTCTGGCTGAACCCTTGGGTTCAGGTTGAGAATCAGCCTACAGAGAGCTCAACTACTAAGATCCAGTCAATGGGCAGTGAACCCAGAGGTTTTCGATATCTTTAAACCATTTCCAGCATGCATGAAATGGGAAGACAGCCACAGCCTCGATACAAGCACTGATGCTTCCTGAAATGCTATCCTCTGTGGTGTTTTGGGTTTTTCTTTTGCTGTCTAAAGCCACTTGAGGTTTAAAATACATAACCGACCCAGCCTTCCAGCATGCTTTGGGTTTGCAGTGAGGAAACATAATTCAAGGAACACAAGGCCAACAGCAAGCACATTCCCCATGATTCCTACCAGCCAAGGGCTTTGGACAGAACTGACAGGTCTTCAGAAATGCCATGAGTATACTTCTACTCAGTAAATGGGCTTTGCCTTCCTGTATTTCTTCCCATTCCAGTGCTGACAGTATGAGTTTGTTCAAAATCTCTCTTCAGCCTGAGGGTGAAAGGACTCTTAAAAACTTCCCAGACCAACTTAATGTGTCTCCAACTTAAACTTTAGACATAAGTTTACATCTCAATATCTTTAAAATTTGCCCAATTTACATTTACTTAAAGTACTGCTAACCTTGAAACTAAATTGAAATGTTGGCTATTTGGTTACTCTTTGTCTCCACCAATTTTTAAAATTAAATATTTGCCAAAGTAAAAGTTGCTAAGTATCTTAAAAATATTTGCCGCATATGCTGAAAAACCTCCAGTTACTACGTGAACGCTCTTTGAGGTGCTGGATTAAAATTTCACTTACTCTATTTGTTAAGGATTTGGGGATTTTTTTGTGTTGACAGGGAAAGGAAAGCAGTATTTGAAAGTAAAAACCAAGCAAAATTATATGTATTTCAGAGTATATCACTCTGAACAGCCCACACTGAGCAATGAAGTCACATGGTTAGAGTCACATTCCTTCTTATTCATGCATTTCCTGATATATAAAAACATCTGTGTAGTTAGTTAGAAAGTGTGCACTGGCACAGTCTGAGTCCATTGTGACTTCACGACAGGAAGTGGGGGTTCATATGGGCTGTTGGAGTGTGAGACATAGGTGGCTCCACTACTTGTTTTGTTTGTCGTTTCATTTTGTCTTGATCTGTTTTTCTGCTGTACCACACAGCTTGTGGGATCTTAGTCCCTTGACCAGGGATCAAACCCAAGCCCTCGGCAGTGAAAGCGCAGAATCCTAACTACTGGGTCGCCAGGGAATTCCCATTTATTAAATATTATTAAATATTTTTAACATTACCAAAATTATAAGCTACAACTGGTAGTTAGTAGTAATTTTTTTAACCAGAGAACTGTATTATAAACAACCAATCTAGGGAATGCTTTGGCTTGGCCTAGAACACCTACAGGGAGAAAGGTCAGGAATTACCCTTGAAAATGGGGAACCAGGACTTGAGGAGGAGGTAAGCTGATTTTCTATTGTCTTAGTGCATGTTGGCTGCTATAGCAAAATACCACAGACTGGGTAACTTGTAAACAACAGAAATTTCTCTCATAGTTCTGGAGGCCAAGAGGATTAGGACAGGGTACCAGCTGATCTGGCGTCTGCCGAGATGTCTGTCGCGCTTCCTGGTTCATAAATGGCCATCTTTTCACTGTGTCCTCACACACTGGAAGCAGCGAGAGAGCTCTGCGGGGTCTGTTTTCAAAGGACAAGAATACCACTCATGAGGGCCCAGCCTCATGACCTAAGCACCTCCCAAAGGCCCTACCTAATACCACCATATTGGACATGTGTGTCTGGGGGGACACAACATCCCGACCACAGCACCTGTGGTCATTTGCTCTGCTTTCTTAGTTTTTTGCTCCTGCCATCTTTTGAGATGCGTAGGCTCTCCACTGCTTGTCTTCATCACAACATAAGAGACTCACAATCCAGACTGGTATTAACAATGACCATGAACTGAATATCTATCATGGGCCAAATACTGTATTATCATTTTCCAATAAGTCCATGCAACCCATAATCCTCACAATCACCCTCCAAGATAAGTGTTATTAATCCCATTTTACATGCAAGGAATCTAAGATTCGGAGAGGGCAAATTATTGATGGGCAGACATATAGTATTAGGTAGCAGAGCTTCAAACTCAAGACTGTCTGCTTCCAAAGTCAACATTTATTCTATTTTGTTTGTCATTCCTTCTAGTAACTTAACAGACTCTCAAGCCTTCCCTGAGAGTGTGTTTCCTCCATTCCTGCCACTTTTTGCTTTAATAAAACAAGCTGCCCTTCCCTGCCATTATCCTAGTTATTTTAACATGGTTATGCTTGCTAATGGACTTCCCAGGTGGCAGTAGTAGTGAAGAACCCCACCTGCTAAGGCAGGATATGTAAGACATGAGTTCAAACCCTGGGTTGGAAAGATCTCCCGGAGAAGGGCATGACTACCAGCTCCAGTATGCTTTCCTGGAGAATCCCCAGGGACAGAGGAGCCTGGCAGGCTATGGTCCATAGAGTTGCAGAGTGGAACACAACTGAAGTGACTTAGCACAAACGCACATGTTTCCTAATAACAATAGCAACAGCAACACCCATGCATGACTAATCCAGGTGTGTTTGTTTGCCAAAATAAAAAGATGCGTTTTTGTTCCTTACTAGAGAAATGGCTCTGGAACTGAGGACAACATAGACTGGAAGAGCCCACATACAGTTGGAATGGGACATTTAGAAGAAGAAAATGGGGACAATTTCAAAAGTTATTAGTCCTAGGAAGAAAACACTTCTCAGGTCATCCAAGATTTAGTTTGCTTAAACTAAAGTGATAATATAGATTTCTTAGCACATCAGACAAGAGAAACTGTGGTTTGGGGGCAAGAAGTGATGTAGAGTTTTAGCTACCTACGAAGTCAGCAGATTCTTGTATCTGGATTCTACATCTATTCTATTTTTCAGATTAATTTATAGCTAATGTAGTAATATGATTTTTGCTATACTCAAGTGTCATTTTTCAAATTTGAGAAATTTATTCTTCCTTTTTAAAGGAAAATAATTGTAAAGACTTTTGCATACTACTTAAATATAAGCTTCTTATGCTTAAAAAGTAAAATTAATAGCAAAATTAATCTATGCATTAGTCAAACTATGAATATAAACAAACTGAGTTATCAAGCTAATTTAATATCATAGATAATGCCATTTTACTTAAACCAATGTGTTGGCATTAAAAATAATAGATAATATACCCTCAGGTTTGGTTCTATGTTTTAACTATTTATGTATGTTGAATTCAATAATATTAATGTAGATAAATGCCTTTTCAACTTAAGCATACAGCATATAATGAAATTAATCACTTCAAGGTTTTGCTTTTCTATTTTTTTTTTTGCTACTTAAAGATTACCGGACCTTACATTTAATCAAAGCCACAATGATCTACTTTCACATGTCAATGTAAATAACTTTATAAAAATGGTTGCAGAACTTCCCAATTTACAATGGGGTTAAGTTGAAACCATTGTAAGTTGAAAATATCATAAATCAAAAATGCATTAAGTAATGGCTGAGTAATATTCCATGGTGTATATGTACCACAGCTTCCTTATCCATTCATCTGCTGATGGGCATCTAGGTTGCTTCCATGTCCTAATGAGATGGATGAAGCTGGAGCCCCTTATACAGAGTGAAGTAAGCCAGAAAGATAAAGAACATTACAGCATACTGACACATGTATATGGAATTTAGAAAGGTGATAACGATAACCCTATATGCAGAACAGAAAAAGAGACACAGAAATACAGAACAGACTTTTGAACTTTGTGGGAGAATGTGAGGGTGGGATATTTCAAAAGAACAGCATGTATACTATCTATGGTGAAACAGATCACCAGCCCAGGTGGGATGCATGAGACAAGTGCTCCGGCCTGGTGCACTGGGAAGACCCAGAGGAATCGGGTGGAGAGGGAGGTGGGAGGGGGGATCGGGATTGGGAATACATGTAAATCCACGGCTGATTCATATCAATGTATGACAAAACCCACTGGGAAAAAAAAATAATAATAATAAAAATTTAAAAAAAAAAAAATGCATTAAGTATATCTGACCTACAGAACATCATAGCTTAGCCTGTGCTCTGCTTAGTTACTCAGCATGTCCAGCTCTTTGCAACCCCATGGACTTAGCTTGCCAGGCTCCACTGTCCATAGAGATTCTCCAAGCAAGAATACTGGAGTGGGTTGCCATGCCCTCCTCCAGGGGATCTTCCCAACCCAGGGCTCGAACCCAGGTCTTCTGCATGGCAGGCAGATTCTTTACTGTCTGAACCACCAGTGAAGCCCAAGAATACTGGATTGGGTAGCCTATCCCTTCTCCAGGGGATCTTCCTGACCCAGGAATCAAACTGGGGTCTCCTGCATTGCAGGCAGATTCTTTACCAGCTGAGCTACCAGGGAAGCTCCATAGCTTAGCCTAACCTACCTTAAATGTGCAGAAACATTTTAGCCTACAACTAAGCAAAATCATCTAATATAAAGCCTGTTTTATAATAAAGTGTTGAATATCCCATGGAATGTATTGAATACTATACTGAAAATGAAAAACACAATGATTTCCAGGGAACAGAACGGTTGTACGTGTATTGGTTGTCTACTCTCCTGATGGCATGGCTGACTGAAAGCTGCGGCTGGCTATCCTGTCCAGCACCATGAGAAAGGAATTTACTGAATATCACAAGCCCAGGAAAAGATCAAAATTCAACATCTGAAGTACAATTTCTATTGAACGTTTATCACCTTTACACCACCATAAAGTCAAAAAATCCTAAAATGAACCATTATAAGTTGGGGACAGTCTGCAGTTTAACTGAAGATAAAATTAGTATCATGGTACATGAATAAAGTTTAATTTGGTAAGAGAGATGAAAAATACCAGTGGTTTGAATTTCTTTGGATTTTCTAATATTTCCATCATTAAAGTAGTCTAGAAATAGGCAGCCCATGACTAATCCAGGGAAGCCATGATGTCAACCAAAATCCAGGCTCCTGTATTTCTGCTCCTAAATCACACCTTCCATTTTTCAGATCACCCCATTGTCCATGGAGCCCATGCTGGAATTCCAATCATCATATCCACACTGAACACAAAAAAGAGCAAATGGAAAGGGACAAAAAAGATTCCTCCCCATTGAGTCAGTCCCCTTTAAACAGTCTTGCCATAATTTTAACATTTATGTTTCATTTGCCTAAACTTAATCATATGGCTATGTGCTTCCCTCAGTGGCTCAGGTAGTAAAGAATCTGCCTGCAATCCAGGAGCCCTGGGTTGGGAAGATCCCCTGGAGAAGGAAATGGCAACCCACTCTAGTATTCTTGCCTGGAGAATTCCATGGACAGAGGAGCCTGGCCAGCTAGTCCATGGGGGTCACAGAGTCAGACATGACAAGCAACTTAGCATGCATGCAATCATATGGCCATACTTAGTAGCAAACGAAGAATAGCAATGCAGATTTGCTTGTTTTTGGTTTGCAGGCCTGGGTATGTTACAAAGATGAAAGAGGAACATGGATGTTGGGGTAGCAACTATCTATGTTTGTAGCATGTGTTATTTTTAAAGTCTGCATTTAAAAAATCTAATGCAGTTCTTAACATAATCAGGAGCACTTACATACACTGCCAATAAACTATTGCCATTTGGTACACACACAGATGACATGCACTGGGTGTCTGTGAAATAATAGTAAAAAATATATTGGTCTCTGTTGCCTGTTCAAGACACAGAGCCCTAAAACTCTTGTAATTCCCTGGGCTATAGGAATGTCTTTTGTTGTAAAGAGCCTACTCTTGGTAGGCTCCTGGATAGCTTCAGGATTGAGATGGGTCACCAGAAAGAACAAACCATGATTAGAAGCTTGGAACTTTCAGCCTTACCCTCATCCTTCAGGAAGGGGAGAGGGGCTAGAGATTGAGTTAATAATTGACCATGCATACGTGATGAAGCCTCCGTAAAAATCCCCGAAGCATGGAGTTTGCTGAGCACATGCACAGGCCAGGCTGGCACACACGTGGACAGAAGCTCCGGCACTCCCCTCTCTTTCAGACCTCACCCTCTGTATCTCCATCTGCCTGCTTCTCTGTAACATTGATAAAATCAGCTAGTGAATGTAAATAAGTGCTTCCAGGAGTTCTGTGAGCCATTCTAGCAAAATAAAAAACCCAAGGAGCGGGTCATGAGAATTTTAATTTATAGTCATTTGGTCAGAAATACCCAGGAAAGCCTGACACTTGTAATTGGTGTCTGAAGTAGGAGCAATCTTATGGAACTGAGCCCTTCACATGTGGGGGTCTGATGCTAACTCCAGGCAGAGAGTCAAGGTGCTGAATCGAATTGTCTGTCACCCAGCTGGTGTCACAGAATTACATGATGTGAAAAAAAAAAAAATCACTACCGGTGTCAGAATTGCTATGTGTATGTCAGTAAAGAAGATACCCAGCAGTGTATATTGCATGTCTACTCACAATGTGAAAATGGTAATACCTCTACGGTACAGGTGCTTTGGGTTCTAGTTACTGAAACTCTTACACCCCAAGTGGTGAGCTGGTTCTACCAGCATTTTTCTCTTCTAAAACGCTAGCAAAATCTCTGTTCATACAACACAATGACAGTTTCTAATTTCTAACATAGCCTCCAGCAACCTAAGGGATCAAAATTTTCTGTCTTTTATAGAGGAAGCATCTGAGGTTTAGAGATTAGACAACATGCCTGAGGTCATGCAGCTAAAGCCGGGCTGGCCCCCTCTGTAGGTGCTGTGCCTCTCAGGTCTCCTCCTGATGATTCAGACATCCGGCCAAAGCTCCCTTGACAGAGTGCCTTCTTCAGACCTAGGGATCTATTTAACACCTTGCATGGTCCTGTAGTTTTAGTGACTTAAAAGAATGAATGTTTTTTTCTGGCACTTCAATTTCAAGGCATCTCAAAGTACCAGGTAGAGTGAGTGCTACTCTACCAAGGACAGTGTTGAAAATGTACTGTTTTACATTGTTGACAGTAAATACACAACAAGTTTTAACAATTATTATATAAAAATGACATCATTATGGTTGTTAAGAACATTAATTCTAGGCAGAACCACTATGGAAAACAGTAGGGAGGTTCCTTAAAAACCTAAAAATAGAACTACCATATGATCCAACAATCCAACTCCTAGGCATATATCTGGAAAAAAAAAACATAATTCAAAAATATACATGCACCCCAGGGTTCATGGCAGCGCTAGTTCACAATAGCCATGACACAGAAGTAACCTAAAGGTCTATCCACAGAGGAATTGATGAAAAACAGATGTGCTACATATATACAGTGGAATATCACTTAGCCATAAAAAAAAGAACAAAATGATGCCATTTGCAGCAACATGGAGGGACCTAGAGATTGCCATGCTGGATGAAGTCAGACACAGGAAGACAAATGTTGTACGATATTCCTTATGTACTCAGTCACTCCGTTGTGTCTGACTGTTTGTGACCCCATGGACTGTCATCTGCCAGCCTGTTCTGTCCATGGAAGTTTCCAGGCAAGAACACTGGAATGGGTTGCCATTTCCTACTCCAGGTACTGCTTATATGTGGAATCTAAAAAGACGGCACAAACAAACTTCTTTACAAAACAGAAGCAGAGTCACAGATATGGAAAACAAATTTATGGTTATCAGGGGATAAGGGGGAGGGTAAATTGGGAGATTGTGATTGACATATACATGCTACTCTATATAAAATAGATAACAATAAGAACTTACTGTATAGCACAGGAAACTCTACTCAATACTCTGTAATGAACTGTACAGGAAAAGAATCTAAAAAATAGATATTAATAATATAT
The DNA here is from genome assembly GCF_033118175.1 of Dama dama. Classification (NCBI taxonomy): domain Eukaryota; kingdom Metazoa; phylum Chordata; class Mammalia; order Artiodactyla; family Cervidae; genus Dama; species Dama dama. Next base: position 26,933,927 of record NC_083697.1, on the reverse strand, counting down.
GCATATGTATAACTGATTCACTTTGCTGTATACTTGAAACTAACACAACAGTGTAAATCGACTATACTTTGATAACAATTTTTAAAAACTATCCCACAGGCAAATATTTCCTTCTAGTCTTTCTTGTGATACTTTAAGTAGTCTTCATCATACTGTACTATTTATTCCTGCTTGTTCAACATATGACATAAGCATTTTCCTGCTTACGATTTTTTTTTTAAAAAGAACAGTAATTCCAGGTCCATAGCACTAGCTTTTGAATCATAGTTCCAAACTTACTGGCAGTGTGATCACCACTGGGTGAACCAACCTGTGCCCCAGTTTTCTCATCTGTAAAATGTAGATAGTAATAGTAAGGTTGTTAGGAAATAAATGGGTTAGTATGTAGCACTTGAAATAGTTCCTAACACATAGCAATACTATAGCATTTGCTATCAGTATAGTAGTAGTTATATTATTATTTTTATTATTATAGTCATCCTATAGAGGCTGCAGAAGGGAACATTTTTCCATAAATGGGAATACTCTAAGGTGAGAGTCATGAAGAATATAAGTAACTTAGAGAATCACAGAAAATGAAAATGAACTTAAGAATCACATAGACCCTCAATCAAATAAGGTCTCAGATCCATCAGTTATTTTGGATGGAGATCTGTCCTTAGCTGGCAACAAAGGAACTTGTCTTTCTGTTTATTTTTTTAATTCGAATATGCTACACTTTAGCAAAATAATTTATTTTTTTTTAATTCAAACTGTCAGATTCACATCAGAAATAATGAAAACTGGCTGCAAGAGGGAAAAAGGGAATAAATCTTCAGTTTGGGTGGGGGTGGGGAGAAGCACCCACACATTTGGGAAAGGCAGGAACTACTATGCAAAGCAACACCAGCAAGAAAAATAAACAAGGGACTCAACTACACATCAGAGATAGGTCTGACCGTGTGTGTTCGTTGCTTAGTCGTGTCCAACTCCACAACCCTATGGAACGTAGTCCACCAGGCTGCTCCGTCCATGTGATTCTCCCGGCAAGAATACTTGAGTGGGTTACCACTCCCTTCTTCAGGGTATCTTCCTGAGCCGGGGATCAAACCCAGGTCTCCTGACTCGCTCTTTACCATCTGGGCCACCAGGGACAGGTCTGACCATAGTTAGCACTAAACTGGATTTTCCTAAGCATTTTCCTACTTCTAACTGACCTGTTATCCCTCCTACATTTAGATCTCACATACCTCCCGATTCACTTGAAATTTCTTTTTTCAATTTGATATGTACCGTGGTTACACATACCATGGATACGGTATTCCGTAAAGGAATAATAAATGAGTTTAGAATGCACCCCCTTCTCTGCAAGACAGACACTGAAGGACGGCTTCAGACTTCACTGTATAAAAGAGTACAATATTCATCAAAAATAATTACTAAAAGAAAAAATGTATTTCTGAGCAGTATTATAAAACGTCTACTTTCCTCCAATCTCACACAGATGAACTCAGTTATAAGGCTTCTGTGGAGTGACCCTCAGAGTTCACCTCCTTCCCTTCCCCAAACAAAAAAGTGAAATAAAGAATACCTTCGAAACTAAAGGCAAAAAACATTGCAGGGAAAATAAAAGCAGTTATGCATGAGCCACAGTCTGATTCATTTGATGAAATTTAAAGATTCAGCATATAGAAATGACTGACGCCTGCCAAACTTACTTTAACGCTCCCTCTTTACACCAACTATTTCCCGCTAAATTCACAGTTCAGTTCAGTCGCTCAGTCATGTCAACTATATTATGTTGCTTAAAAAGGTAGGAACAAAGCAACATAATATAATTGCTGTGGGTCCCAAACCCTGGTGCTGTCTAAGCCTGCACAAGGGCCTCCGCACCCCTCTCTCCCTGGGAAGCCCCAGCAGCCTCTGGATCTTGGCACATGTGTGGACACCCCACCTGGTGTGATAAATGCAACTCTCCAAACTCACAGCCCCTTTCTTGTTTCTGCCTGCCCGTTTTCTAGCACAGTAGCACCCCCACTAGAGGGCAGGAAAGGGCCCAGAGAACCAACAGAACTCTCTTAACTGAGTTCATAAAGTTTCGACAGTGAAGAATTAAATTCTTTTTTCCCCCAGTGTCGGTGGTCCTAATTAACGTATATAATGGAGAATGGATCTCACTTTGAGTTTCAGAATCACTGAATAGAATTCAGAATTCTAATTCTGTGACTGAGTCAAGATTTTCCCAGCAGTTATTTTATTTGGCAAATTCATTCTTCTCCTGGAATAATAATACCTTTTTAATAATACCTTGGAGCAGGCTCTCCTTTGCATGTACATAAGACAGCTCATATTGTGTAACAAAATGCTGATTGAATTGACTATAACTCCCATCTACTCGAAGAAAAGGCAGACAGTACAAAAATCAGGATTTTATATATTTTCATAAACAAGTGCTAAGATTTAAAAGACAGAACAAAGTTTTGCTGCAAATAATATGCTTACCTAAGCTCAGCATAGTACGGCGCCTACTGCACCCATGTATGACAGGAATAAAACCAAAAAAAAGCTAAAATTTCATATTTCAGAATTGACTCCAAGTCAATCTAAGTTTGAAATATTTGTGCAGCTTTGCTAGGCTGAAAACAAATGGTGTCCTTAATTCAGGGGTTGCATTTTTTTTTTCTAACCTATACTATGTGAACTCTTGGAGAACATAGATTTGCTACCCTTTCTTTATAAAATGCAACTGCTATTTCTATTCTGGGGATTTCTCATGAGTTAACAGCCACACTGTCACATATGGTTGCCTTTCCACCTAGTACTGTTGAGGGTTAAGTTCCTATTGATTTCTGTGACTAGGGCTTGGGGTTTTGTGTTGTCTTTTTTTTTTTGAGGTCAAATGTGTTTTATCTAAGAGGTCAAAGTGTGGTGGTGCAGCTGCAGTCTGGGCATTCCCAGCAGGAGGAAAGTAACAACACACCATCTACAGAGCCGTGCATGAGGAAAAACTACAATTAGCTTTTGCTGCTTTTCTGCAGAATCTGTATTTGCATTTTAAATTACATTTTGGTGTACTCATTTTCATCTTTCCTTTGGCTTTTAAAGCTGGAACAGAGTCTCCTGACAAAAACACTGCCTGAGATTGGCATTTATTAGGGAGGGGGGGAAACACATCCACATGATTTTTTTTTTTTCTAAAATATTCCTCTGAGATTAGTTATTTCAGAAAGTCATGTTGACAGGCAGATGGAGAGAAAGATGCAAGATGGTTTCAGAGATTCTAGGAATCTCAAAGCCTGGATTTCCATTTCAACATTTCAATTCCTTGCTAGTCAGTGAGTTTCTCTAGCTCACTATATTAAAATGTGTGCTAGAGTAATATATATTAAACTTGCTCTCCTGATACATGCTGACAATTACATAGCTTATCACGCCAATAAGTTTATTGAAATCAAATCAAATCAAACTTGTCTCTTAAATCCCTGTAGAGATGCTCTTTCCACAAATTTATAAAGCTGTATTCTCCCTCCCCTTGGTTAACCTAAAAACTATCGATTAGCAACAGCCTTCTAAGTGAGCATGCACACGTGTGTGCTCAGCTGCTAAATCACGTCTCACTCTCTGCAATTCCATGGACTCAACCCACCAGACTCCTCCGTCCATTGGATTTCCCAGGCAAGAATACTGGAAATGGGTTGCCATTCCCTTCTCCAGGGGCTCTTCCTAACCCAAGGATCAAACCCAAGTTTCCTGCATTGGCAAGTGAATTCTTTACCACTGAGTCACCTGAGAAGCCCTTCCTAAGATCACTGGGTGTTAAATGTACAACAAAACAAATTCACACGAATTAGATTGTGGGCTTATTGTCACTTCTTTGAGGGGGGCCAGCGCCTCTGCATTAAATGATTAACACATTTGACATTCTCATAGAGTCTTTGGTCAATGACTTTATGAACGGGTAAGCCAAAAAGAATACCTTATTTTTCATTTTATTCCTAAAAGAGAGATGCAGAAAAAAAAGAAAATTGAGCCAGGTGCCTAGATGGGGATAGAAAAATATCACAACTGAACTGTCAGTTTTCTAAAAAAGATAATAATGAGGAAATGAGCAACTATGATTGGCTCAAGTGTACTTAAAGGTACTGATATTGTGGGATATTTCTAATTTTCTACAATTTTAGAAAATTCTAATTTCCTATTATCTTATTGCTTTACATCTGAGTGCCTCCTAGTCTATATTTTTCCAGCACTCAGTGGTTTCTTGCAATACAGTAATAACAAAAACTTAGGTTTGAAGCACTTTTACACACATTCATGAAGAAAAAAAAAAATCTGAATATAAATGGCATTAGGGACAAATTTGTGAAAAACACAGATAAAACCCCTGGTCCCAGAAGTTTCCATTCTAGTTAGCAAAAGAATCAGTAAGTAGGAAATAAATCAATGAACGAAAGCATTGCGGATAGTTATCAGTGTTATGACAAATAAAGCACAGTGATTAACTAGAGTGACATGGAGAAGGTAAGGCAAATGCAAACGGAATCATCTGGAAGACCTAACAGGAACTGTGACACTTGGGCCCCACGGCAAGGAGAAGATAACAATGAAGAAACCTGGGGTCAGAGTTGGAGCAGAGGGCACAGCAAGGCTACGGTGCTGATGGAGAAACCAGCTTGACATTCAGAGGAGCTTATGTGGTTGCTAGACGGCAAGCAAGAGGAAAAGGGAAAGGGGACGAACTTAGAGGCAGGGTCCCCATTTTCAGGTCATTAGAAGCTCCTGGGCTATCGATTCTTGTGAGATCACCCCTAAAACAGAGTGGATGAAAACCAATTATATTTGGCTCACCATTTGGAGACTGGCAACATGGGAAAGTTTCTTCCAGACAGTTTCTCTCTGATCCACGCGGTGCTAGCTGGGGCAGCTGAAACTAGAGAACCCATGCCCAGGGGATTTCTTCCCTCACCGTCGGGGCCTCAGCGCTCCCTGGCCCCTCTCTACACGGCACCTCACATCTGAGGCCTCTCCAAACAGCTTGGTACTCTTCCAAGCGGCAACGTGGCTCTCTCACGGTCGTCAGTCTCCTTACCCAAAGTCGGGCTTCTCCCAGAGCAAGCCTTGACCCAGGCTTCAAGATTCCTGACGACTCTCTTGAAGTCACAGAACATGACTTCTACCAATATCTGTCACACCAAGTTCTAAGGCCAACCCAGATTCAGAGGGCGCAGAGTCAAAGAATCTCGGCCACCTGGAGTCTGCCACAGAGTCCGTGGATAGTTTTCTGCATTTTATTCTGAATTCAACGGGAGGCCACCGGAGGCTTTAGATATGGAAATAGCAGGATTTTGGTTTTGTTTTTAAAAGATCACTTGGCTGCTAGAGAACACATTGAATGAGGACAAGACAGAAAGCAGGGAGATAAGTTAGCCACTAGTATGGTTGTCTGGACGGCCTATAACAGGTTGGCAGCAGCTGAGCAGGACAAGAGTGGGTACTAATGGAGGCCATCATAAAGGAATTGCACTTGGATAGGTCTGGGAGAGAAGAACCAAGAGGAACTACTTACATGTCTTATGAAATTGCCCTAATAGCTCTTTGAGGTAGCTGTATGCTGCTGCTAAGTCACTTCAGTTGTGTCCGACTCTGTGTGACCCCATCCCTGGGATCCTCCGGGCAAGAACACTGGAGTGGGTTGCCATTTCCTTCTCCAATGCATGAAAGTGAAAAGTGAAAGTGAAGTTGCTTAGTCATGTTCCACTCTTCGCGACCCCATGAACTGCAGCCTACCAGGCTCCTCCGTCCATGAGATTTTCCAGGCAAGAGTACTGGAGTGGAGTGCCATTGCCTTCTCCGAGGTAGCTGTATGGTAGGTCTTATTTTCCCCAACCTTTTTTCAGATGAGAACAATGGAATTCATAGAGAAAAGAAAGAAAGGTAAAGAAAGAGGAGGGTTAGGAAGGGAGGAGAGGACCGAAGGAAATGCTTTCCTAAAACAATTAACTAGACAATAAGAGGATGGTTCTAGAGTTAGTTCTGATACCTACTCAAACATCTTCCTTTTATACAATGTGGTTAACTGTCAGTCATTGGATAACAAGTTTTAAATTATTTATTCTTATTTTGAAGTGAAAAGTGAAAGTGTTAGTCTCTCAGTTGTGTCCAATTCTTTCCAACCCCATAGACTGTAGCCCACCAGGGTCCTCTGTCCATGGAATTTTCCAGGCAAGCAAAAGTTTTGGTCTTAACAGTTCCAGAATTTAAACAATGAGATGACCAATATTTGAGAGGCCTGACATTTACGTTGAATTGATTTTACATCTGTTAAACATCACCTACTACATATACACTTTTTAAGTGGAATTGATAATCGACATGAATAGAGAAAAAGCATGATCTAGTAGAAAGGCCCTAAAGGTTCTACTCCTTCTTTCTGCCTTCAACACTAAACAGCTGCGCAAATGTTTCTTAAAGTATATGCTTCAATTTCCTCATCAAAGCATTATTATTTTCAATCATCATGTTATGGACAGGTAATAAGGAAAATGTTGGGAAAAAAGTTTGTGCACTTCAAAGAAATTAGTGTAGGATTATTGTAAATTCTTCCCCAAACCAACATTAATTTAAATTCAAATTGTAATACTTTAAAATCACTAAATTTTAAAATACCTAATACATTGTGACTCTTTGTGAGTGGAGTCCTTTTACTAGCACTTCTCTAAGCCATGCTAATCAGTGTTCAGCGCTTAACAGAATTTTGCCAAACCAGTCATCAGGTATGAAAACATACAACATGGTCACGAAAATAAGCATTCTGTGAGAATCTTGATCACTAAGTCTGTCTGGGACCTTTATAACAACAGTGTAACTATTAGTCAGATGTTGATCATCACAGATAATAATTTTAATCTCCCATGCCTTTGCTTTATGTTAAATTGTTTGCCAAAGTCAGCACCTCCCATTTGGTGAGAGCCTGGAGTGTTATGCACACAAGTGCTTATGTACATGTACACACTCACACACACACCCACACACACACCATAACAAAGCCCAAGATAAGTTTCTTTCACTTTTGGCAATGTTCCTTTACTGACATGTGAATACTGATTGGACTTGTTTCTGTAAAGTTCTATCTGAATAATTACTTGGTAATGTGGTCTGAATTTTATATTTCTCAAGAGAAGTAAGTCAGAAACATTAAAACTGCCTGGATATCTTTTTAACTGTTTCCAGTTGGACCAAAAAATTGTGCAGTATATAGATGAGGATGGAAGCAGCTCTAAATACAGAAAAGCCAGACCATTTCTCTCCTACTTGTTTTGGGAAACTTATCTGATTTGGAAATGCTTAGGTATCGGCAGGTTTGGGGACCTCTGCCGAATGTCTAAATACACTTTCTGATTATTCAAAGATTTAATGAATGTTTCCGATAAATTGCAGCCAAAACACCTTTGGATTTCAGTGCGAGCAGAATTCAGTTAGATATTCCACTAGTGTCATCCTTCTTCAAATTCAAATTAAATAACCAGTGTTCCAAAGTATAAAATTCCAAATGCATCTTCTTTTCCTTCGAAAGCATCTTTCTTCTTCAGATGTCACTAATTCTGCTAAAGACATGAGCATTCTCATTTCCCTCTATGTTTGAAGACTCAGTTCTTCCACTTGTGCTATCCACCCATCCACTTGCATTGTCCATCCACATATGGACAATTCCATCATTTTTAAAACCTTCCTGGGCCTATGATTTCACCTTTCACACTCCCTAAATCACCTTACAGGTCTTCCCTGGTGGCTCAGTTGGTAAAGAATCCACCTGCAATGCAGGAGAATTGGGTTTGATCTCTGGGTTGGGAAGATCCCCTGGAGAAGGGAATGGCAACCCACTCCAGTATTCTTGCCTGGAGAACCCCATGGACAGAGGAGCCTGGTGGGCTATGGTCCATGAGTCACAAAAGAGTAGGACATGACTTAACAGCTAAAGTACAAAAAAAATCATCTTACAAAGTCTCTCTGCATATTACAATTCTGAAGGAAAATTTGGTTGTTACTTTTTGATAAATGTTCTTTTAGAGTTTACTTATTGACTACCAAATACAGTTCAGAGTCAATCTTGGTCTCCAGGTCAGGGCCACCTCTCAGGTGTGTGGGGTGCTGGGCAAATAGTTTTTCTGCAGAGCCCTTATCTATATAAATGATTCTTTATTAAAAATGCACTAAGAATCTATACACCCATGTGAGGTACAGTGATTTACGGATGAAAATTTTAAATCATAAATAGAGAAGATGAGTTTACATATTTATTTATTAACCATTCTGCAGAGGTAAAGATTCTTCAGGGTCCATCTTTTCTAGTTTAGATTCTGGTAACCATCTTGGCATTATCTTCTGGTGGTGGCACAAACTACTCATAAGCCTGTTAATCCTAACAGGATTAAGTCTCCATTTCTTATATTTATTCCTCACATTCCAGAAATTGTTGCCAGTTCCTGACCTAACCTGAGTTCAAAAATAATTATGCTTTTTGTATTTTTTCCCCACTGAGAGAAAGAAAGCAGCATTGCTGTTAAGACAATACAAGGCTCTTGGGCCTTGTTTTTATTGATACAATATAGGTCATCTCACCTCTAAATCATCTACAGAATGCTGGTTACATCACCAACAATGCTTCCTCAGTCACTGAGCTGCCCATGAATAGTCACTGGTTTCCAGTGACTGTCTCAAACGTTATTGACCTCCATGAAGATGGTCACAATGCAACTCTTACCAAGAGTCTGCAAGAAAATGTGAACGGCAGTTCATTTCCTGGCCATGTTAAATTTACTGTTTGGAATTTTATCACATCAATATAGAATGACAAATCTTTCATCCATTTCTAAAATTCTTGAGGTTATTTCTAGAATGTGTTCTTTTCAATGCTGACCGCAACTCTGCTGCCTGTACACGACCACCATGAAGGAAAACAGGAGAGGGGCTTGTGAGCAAAGTGAAAAAAATGTCCCTTTTATGTAAGGAAAAGTGCATCCTTGGCCTAGCGTGGCTGTGACCAGCCTCAGAGAGCGTGATGTCAGCTCATTAATTGGAGACAAGTAAGGATGTGATTCAGAAAGTCTTAACAGCCTTGACTAACATTCACATTCTTAGAAACAGAACTTCAGATCTTCATCCTGCAATTAGGACAAACTAATCCCCAAAGAAAATATCTTGCTGAATACCTGTAGATTATCTAAATAAATGAAATTTAAAAGATAAGATGGAATTTGGTCTTTCATTCTTAGCTTCATAATTCATCAAAAAAGTATTTAGCCTGCTGTTATTTTTCCAAAGAGATGCATCTACAAATACAGTAGTAACAAATTATAGTGAAATTCCTTTTACCCATCTCTTTGAAGTAGATATACACTGACTTCTATAGTTGTCTATTACCCATGACTACATAGACTTCCACTTAAATGAAAACCGAAACAGTCGTCTCATTTCACCTTCCAGACTGAGAGACTCATTAGCAATTGGGAAGGCAGCGGCTGATGTTCTCTGTCAAGCTGACCTGTTTAACAATCTAAAATCTATTAGGATAATCTTATCTTCCAGGATTACATGTGGCATAGTATGGTTATGGAAGGTGTCTGGAAACATGTCAGATGGAGCCTGCCTTTAAAGGAAGCTGATTGTTTCCCCTCGGTCCTTAACACCCATTCTGAACTGTGTGAGGAGGAATACTGTATATTTAAATGCATCTGTTGTACAACTGCTGACTTCAGAGCACTCTCGCAAGGGGTGGGTAATCACACAGATGGTGTGCTTCATGACCAGAACCACTTGCTGTTAGATGCCACATTCACAGAGAACATGTAAATACTTGGCACCAATCTGGGAGTTTTCAGAGGTGTTATATTCATTTAGAGAGTTACAGCTTTGGTGGTGACAGCTTCTCATTTTGGGCTAGCAGGATTAATTCTTCCCTTTTTACTCGACAGTCCAAAAATTGCCATCATTTCCTGATCTAACTTGAGTTGGAAAAGAGTGGTGTATTCTTATTTTCCTTATTTCTCCCCTTATTTAAAGAGTATTACTGTACCAATAAGAATATGATGCACAGGGGCCAGATGAAGGGAGAATACTGGTCTGGTGTGTCACAGTGAAGCTTTCAGGTCTATATTTGTGCTCCTTCCCACATTTCAGTGAATACCACTAGCAGTCAATGGGATTGTTTATATTCCCTCACTCCAAACTTATTATAAAGAGCACCAGGTTGTTCAATGTGTATTTTCTACAAACATTCACTTGCCCATTCCCCTATCTATGAAACCCATTATTGATGGAGGGCTCACTGAGTGTAAAATATAATTGTTCCTTAGGTTATTCTCCTGATACCTAGGTCTTGTTTTCAAAGTAAGAAAGTTCAGGAGGGGACAGAGACAAGAAGGGCTAGCAAAGACAAGGGGTGAGGGCTCTGCAAGGAGGGGAGGAAGGTAAAAAGGAGCACAGTCAGTGCTTGGTCAGAACAGACTGTCAGTCAGGATAAGGTGTGACAAGATAGAGACATGTTCTGGACATTCTGCACAGAAAGCGTGTACCTGAGCACGCAATGCATGTGGCCACGGCCCTTACTGCAGATCTAAGTATGGCTGTTGCAAAGAGTAACATAGGGCTGGACACTAGGGGAACTGCAATGACAGAGTAGCTCCCCTAAAGGAGTCCACCATCCAGACAAGAATATACACCAATAAACATAACAAACTGTCAACATGAAAATAAATAAATGAATGACTGTAACATAAGACTCCAACTTCAAAGACATACTTTACACTTGCAACATCATACTAAAAAACTCCATTAAAACAGGATATGTCTAGAAAGACAATGTTTTTAAAATGAACAAAAAGCAATAATATGCAAAAGAAAATTCATAAGAGGTAAGCTTAGAAAACTAAAGGGAAAACAAAGAGAAAAATAATGGAAGCCAGGAAAGAAGCATGCATTAGAAACAAAATTATTTTGGTTTTTTCCAAGTCATTTAAATTTTTTTCTGTTTATATATTTTCTATAGAAAAGTTAGAAAAATAAAGCAAAACAAAACATACTGCTAATCATTGCAGATGGTGACTGCAATCAAGAAATTGAAAGACGCTTGCTCCTTGAAAGAAATGCTATGACCAACCTAGACAGCATATTAAAAAGCAGAGACATTACTTTGCCAATAAAGGTCCACCTAGTCAAAGCTATGGTTTTTCCAGTAGTCATGTATGGATGTGAGAGTTGGACTCTCAAGAAAGCTGAGTGCCAAAGAATTGATGCTTTTGAACTGTGGTGTTAGAAAAGACTCTTGCAAGTCCATTGGACTGCAAGGAGATCAAACCAGTCAATCTTAGAGAAAATCAGTCCTGAATATTCATTGGAAGGACTGATGCTGAAGCTGAAACTCCAATAATTTGGCCACCTGATGCAAAGAACTAATTCATTGGAAACGACCCAGATGCTTGGAAAGATTGAAGGCAGAAGGAGAAGGAGATGACAGGGGGTGAGGTGGTTAGATGGCATAATCAACTCAACAGATGTGAGTTTGAGCAAGCTCTGGGAGTTGGTGATGTACAGGGAAGCCTGGTGTGCTATAGTCCATGGGGTTGCAAAGTCGGACATGACTGAGTGACTGAACTGAAACTGAATTCTGACATCTAGTGAGAAACAATTACCCATGCACAAGAACTATGATTCCCTTGTACACATCTTAAGACATTTATGCCTTTAAATAAAAATGAGTGACTATGCTTCAGTAATGTATTTTCCTTCCTAATTAACATATTGTAGAGAAGGAGATTATCAAGAAAATGAAGTGCATTGAAAAGTATTAGAAGTAATTCTTATCTGATTTAATACAACTTTCTGAAATATCTAAGGAAATGGGGAACTTCTAGAAGTAACTCATTCCTTGTTATTTCTCATAAAAAATTTTGAGACACATTTTTTATTCAATTAACCATGACTTAAAGCAATAAAGTTGGACTTAGTGACTGAACAACAACAACAAAGCAATAAAAACATCTAGTGAGGCTGGGGGTCAGCAGCCCAGCACATGTGCAGTAGCTCAGTGGCATCATCAGAGGTCCTGGCTCTTTTTCTCTGGTCCCCACACCCGGCCTCAAGATGTTGATCTGCTCCTTCCAAGCCCCAGAATAACTGTCACAACTCCTCTTGGTGTTCCCGTGTGTGCATGCTAAGCCACTTCAGTCATGTCTGACTCTGCGACCCTGTGGACTGTAGCCTGCCAGGCTCCTCTGTCCAGGAGATTCTCCAGGCAAGAATACTGGAGTGGGTTGCCATGCCCTCCTCCAAGGGATCGTCCCTACCCAGGAATCGAACTCATGTCTCTTTTGTCTCATGTATTGGCAGGTTCTTTACCACTAGTGCTATCTGGGAAGCCCAGTGTTCCTATGGTGAGAGGAAAACATAAGGGATGCACCGCACTAGCTTTGTCTGTTCCTTGGATGAGAAAAGCAAAAGGTTTTTGAAAACTCCCTCCCCACTTCACTCAACAGGTATCCCCTGCATCTCATTGATCAGAACTGGGCCAAATGTCTGGGAAATTAAAGAATACTATCATTAAGGTTGAATTGAATCAATGATGAGTCAATGCTTAGAGCTGAACCCGTGGTGATGCCAAACCAATTTGAGGTTCTGTTAGCAAAGAAGGAAGGTACAAAAGAAATCACCCAACCAACTCACCAGCTATCCATCATAATAAGAACCATGGAACTGATTCACGAAACCCACCTAACAACTTCCCAGGCGTCCATCAAATACTTCCCATCACATAGGAAAAGTCACTCTCCACCTCTTGCCCAATGAAAGCGCACACTAGCGTCTCTGCTCCCTGATCCTCTACTTTGTGGTCTTCACAGGCAGGAACGGGCACACTGCTTCTAGCCACATTATCACTATTTATTGCTCTATATGGTTCTCTTTGTTGTTGTTGTATAGCTACTAAGTCCTGTCCGAATCTTTGGGACCCCATGAACTGTAGCCTCCCAGGCTCCTCAGTCCATGGGATCTCTCAGGCAAGAATACTGGAGTAGGTTGCCATTTCCTTCTCCAGGGGATCTTCCCGGGATCCCTTCTCCAGGGATCTAATTCACCTCTCCTGCACTTCAGGCAGATTATTTATCCCTGAACCACAAGGGAAACCCTATACAATTCTATTAGGGCTTCTTTTATCCTTCAGAGCAGGCAGCCCATGAGCCAAATTTTGCCTGCTGTGCATTTTTGTCAAGTTTCATTAGAACATAGACATGCTTGTTTATTTATATATTGTCTATAGCTGCTTTCACATTTGTGGCACAGACAGCATATGTCCTTTATTGCCAAAAATAATGTTACTGTTTGGACCTTTAAAGAGAAAAGTTTGTCAACCCCTGGTCCACACATCTGTAAATTTCTCAATGGCAAAATTATACCCTGCATTTCTCTTATATCTTCATGAGCACAACCCTGGAGAGATAGGAAGTCTCCAAGAAATACCTTCTGATTGATGGAAATGAAAATCAAAGGGTTGGTAGCTAAGAAATTCTGGCACAGTAAATGACACGTAGTTGGTAATTTTACTGAACAAATCCAGGAACTAAGTAATTGATTAATTAAAGCAAAATACCTAGTGTATGGCCTCTGGATCCTGATCATCTATATTCAAATGCTGTATGTCCCAGACAATAAACTTAACATCTCTGTGCCTCAGTTTCCCCTTGCATAAAATAGAAATAACAGTACTTAATAAACTGTAAAGTGCTCAGAACAATGCCTGGTGCATGATAAACACTGAAAGACTATTAGCTATTAGTAATGCTCTGAGAAAAAGTCCTTTTGAACATGGTGTATTATTTTTTGCTTTCTTAGCTGCTTATCTTTAAACCTATTCTGCAAAAAGACACGACTGCATCAGGAGAAATTTCCACCTTTTCCTGGTGATACTAACCCACGTCTGAACCAAGGGGAGATTGCAGAGAAATCCCAGGAAGTAATTGCTAGTAGCAGGGTCAGAGAAGAAACTAGCACGCACTGAGGGGGGGGGAACCAAAAAATCACAAGCATGTGGACACAACACGATTGAACTCTGTTCCCACTGATGAGAAGCAGCAGCGCCATGGACAGGAGGTGAATGGTGGGAGAGGGCTTGCATCGAACTGTCAGCTAATGAAGTGGTGAGAAATTAGCAAGCCTTGTGATTTACACGCTAATTCTCCCTAATGCCACCTGGGGGCTTCCTGCAGGCAGGGGGGGTGGGGGGTGGGGTGGAGTGGAAACCGGTGCCTCCGTGCAGCCCGCAGCCAGCCTGCATCACTATTCTCTCTTTGCCAGCAACACAGCAGCCCAGCTTGCTCCCATTCACTGTGCAGCAATCACTTGGCCGACTTCCCTCAGAGCCTGGGCAAGCCTCAGCTATAGCAGCAAAATGAAGACAATGAAAGGAATTTTAAAAGGCTTCCACCTTTTTGCACTTTCTGTATGCTCCCTCTCTAACGATCGACTCAGCGGGCAACCTTCTACCTTTTCTGCAACCCTGCCGTCTCCCTCTCACCACAAGGACGAGCCAGCGGAAATGGGCATCGCAATCAGGGCTCTCTCTGAAACGCAACTCAGAAATAAGATTGGTGAGACGGTGCACTCAGGAGCTGTTATCACTACACTTATCATCATTACTTAAAAGAGCTTTTCTGGTAGATCTTCAGCCTGTATTTCTCTAACAAAAATGCAGTCCTGTCCAGTAGCCTGATCCCTGGACTCTGTTATGAAAGAAGTAACAGTCTCACCCCAAAAACACATGCCAGGGGGAAGCAGGGAAGGACCGTCTCAGTCTGCCGGCATCTTTCAGGCAAGAGGCCAAGTCAGAACTAAGCAAAGAGTGTATGATTGTGTATAGAACTGCCTCCCATGTCATCATCATATATTTCCTTGGACGGCCTCTGGACTGTCAAATGAAGAACTCTGTGTTTCAGCTCCCCCCGGTTAGCAAGGGCTGGCTTTAAGACCATTAGGAAGGCAGAGAATGCTACAGTCTTCTCTGTTTCTCTAGGGTCACAGTGTAATTGTGTGGTGGGAGGAAGGGGCCCTGGAGATGGCGTAACAGTCACTTCTCATTACCTCCCACTTGGTTCATTACGTTCGTAGACAACGATTGCCCACGTGTGGATACTTCCATTACACAGAAAGAGGTAATGTGCTGTAGACCTCGAACGGCTTTCAAAGGGGGAGAAAGCCGTTTACTCCAGGCACAAACCTATCTTGTTTCCAGGGGCCAGGCCAAAGGAATGGAAAGCGGCATAAGGAATAGATGACTGATGATCAATACACAAGATATTGTATATCACACAAGGCCCCACATATACTTAAACCCAGTGAGATGTTTACATGTGTGCATGCCACTAGTACACAACCCATCACACAAAGGACAGCACCCTTACTTACTAACCTACAAAATTTGACCTTAACAAGCAGATCCGCTCACTCAGGAGTATGTATGTAGGCTATTCTGTGTGGCCTCCCTGAACTAGCAATCATCCTTTCCTCCCTCTCACTCACGCACACACACGCACACGCAAATACAAAAGACCTCTTCCATTTGCATGGGTGAGTCCTGAGAAGCATGAAATCCAGATATACTATCGCATGCTTTTTTCTCAAGGGATTAAAAAGCCCCAGTTACATTATAAAATAAGGGGACTTAACCAGAAAGAAAACAGAATTATAGAGAATTACAGACTGTTAGAACCAAAAATGAATTTTAGATATTATCCCAAACTGAAATGCTCAGACTTTTTATTTAAAGAAAAACCTCTCCCCTAAGAGTCAATAAGAGGTACTTAACAAGAAACGCCCGTGATGGAGTAAAACTGTATACTACATACCATATCCTACTATTGGCATTTTTCAGTGATGTCAGCTTATTAAATATTCTGAGAATTTCTGTTACCAAAAATAATCCGTTTAATTTAGTGTTACCCTAATTTATTAATTCAAGGAATGCTTTTTTTAACTAAAATCTTTTCAACATCCTATAGAACAATTACACTACAGTGGAGGAAATCCTATTATACTATAGTTCCATCGTTTTCCATAAATTTCTGTGTATTTGCAATTTTCAAATTTTAGCATGCATTCTAATCACCTGGGGATCTGATCCATAGCAACTTTTCAGTACCCAGATAAGGCTCAGGAACCTGAATAGATACCAAGCAACCCTCATACAGAGGGCCTCATACCACACTTTGAGAAATACCGGTCATACCCGTGCTTTCTGCCTGAATTTACCAGGGATGGAACTACACACTGTTAACAAAAAAGGCTTGACAGTTATTAGGTTAGATGTCTGTAGCTTTGACTCTGAAAGTTGCAAAAGATTTCTGAATGTGAAAATGAGTGTTTGTTTCTCTAAATTCATCACAATTGATGGTCCAGTCACCTCTACACTTGGCTGTAATGCTCTGTCATTTTCACTCTTCTTCAACTCCTTGCCCACTCATTTGCTTCACTATTCTGTTCTATTCATTTATTCATTCAACACTTTTTTTTTTTACACAGCATCCTGTGTGCTGGGGTGCTGGATGACACACTAGGGATATCAGTGAACAAAAGAGACAAAAATCCTCACCCTTGTTGGCAGACCTGGACATCCTAGCAAGAGGAAGACCGATAGTAAAACAACCTAACAGATAGTAAATGACATAGTCAATAAAAGTTAACAGCTGAGCAGGGTTATGAAAGAAACAGAACAGACTAGGGAAGATCAAGAGTACGTGCGGTCAGGGGCTGGGGAAAGGGCTGCAAGTTTTTAGAAGGGCAGTGGGAATGACTTTATGAAAAGTTGACATTTGGGAAAAATCTTGAAATAAAAGAGGTGGCCTTTTACATACGTAGAATGAGAGTCCAAGCCTCAAGAAAAGCCAGTGCAAAGTGAGCTGTCCCCTGTCAGAGAAGGTGTAAAGGAGTGGGTCTGGAGGAGGCAGCAAAGAAAGGGGAGCGGGTAACACAGCCAGAGAGGCAGCCAAGGCCAGACTGTCCAGGTCAGAGCTTTGACTTTCACTCGGAGGAAAATGAGAAGCCATTGCATAATGCATTTTGAGCACAGAAATGAGATTATCTGACTTCTGTTTGTAAAGATTCTGAATTTGACAAAATGCATTCACCACTGATTGGGTTTCTACTGACATGCCAGGCACTTGAGCTGGGGCCCAGCATGTAAAAATGAACAGACAGTGCTCAGAATACTCACAGTCTCTGGGCTTCTGGTATAGCTTGCTGTAGGTCATTTAGTATGTACTTAAAAGCCATGCTCCTTGCCCCTTGCTTAACCAAGTCCCTGCCCAGCTGTTACTTCGTGACCCCAGTACCCGCGTGCTCCCCTGCCGTGGGGCTGGAATGGGGAGACCTTGGTCAGAACAGTCCTGAGGTTCTGGTGTCCGGTTCAGCCCTGAACACACTGTGTGGCCTCTGGCATTACATGAATCCCTTTTTTCCTGGCTTTTCCATCTGTTTATACAGTTTTCTGCAGAAGTATATTTGTGAGGCCTGATGGGATAACCAGCTCTGAGAGCTTTCGGGTGTAATGAAAAACTGACAATTTTAATTTTCCCTCAAATTATCATACTCTAAAATAAATAGAGAGTCGAGTAGATTCTCCAGCTATTCATCCTGGCAGCTCTGCCTCAGCTGAAGACAGTCTACAAGTTGGCAGACCAGAGCGAAGAGAAATTCATCTTAGTTCCTGGAGAAAAAAACCTGCTAGTTTCAACAACTGAAATTCTGAGAGAGGGTTTTCTGGAGAGGAGCCATTTGCAGCAATAATGTATTTGAGAATATTAGCTTCTTCGTCTCTTGCTGACTTTTCTGTTGAGGAAGGATGCAAAAGGTGGTTGCATTGAACTTCAGCCTCAATTGTGATTCTAGATGATCAGACCTGGCTCGCTCACCTCACTTGTCCATCATCAGAAGACACTTCAGAGACAAAACCTCCATTCTGAGCAAATGGAGAACAAAATGACAAATTTCAAGGACACTGGTGCAACAAACCAGAAAAATGATGATCACAGCTAAGTTTGCCTTCTGGATGCATATGTAGCCTTCATGAACAGCAACGCCATTTTTTTTTTTATCAAATGCTTATGATGCAACGTCACCCAAATCAGGGAAATTCAGGGATTTGGCAGGTGGGAAAAGAGAAATGCAATACAATGCCACTTCAGACTGCAGTCGCCGTTGGAGCTAGGCTACTCCAGACGTTTTCCTTTTGTCCTCATTTAATGGTTCCTCTAAATACAATGTCTCAGTATCAGCCAAGGCGCAAAATTTACAACATACTAATTAATAGCAAGATGCTTAGGTCAGCAATTCTGTCTCTGAGTATGTAATTATGTGTTTGGAGCCTTGTTTTTTTTTTCTCTTGCCTTCCTCTGTCAGATTTTACTAGTGGAGTCAGGGAGTATTAAGAACACATAAAATTTTAGGTGGCTGGAGCATGATTAATTTTACTTAAACAGTGAGGGATAAGCTATGCCACTTACCTTCCACCACATGATTATACGTTCTATCCGTTGTCAGCTCAAAACAAATCATACCGGGATTGAGGATTACAACTCACAAAGAGTAACTATAGTTGTAAATCTGCTTCTCACCATTCTTGACTGACTTATTTTTGTGAAAGTAAAAGTAGTCCTTTTTTCCTAACCAGAGAGTCTTGAACTTCAGATTATCAGCAAAACACATTGCTGCACCTGCTCTGCCAATCCCCAGCCCTGGGTCACTTCTGCCACTAACTTTCTCCACTCCTGCTTCCAGGCAGCTGGGCATGGAAAGAAAAATCACATAATTCTGTTTACTGGCACAGCAACAAATCTGTGATCCCCAGCAGTGGCTGGGCCCCTACTGCTACTGGCAGTCCTTGTATTTGTCCCGAGTCAGCTCCGTTTCAAATTTCCCTACAGCTGTTCTAACCTTTCTACATGCTCAGAGATCCCCTCATTCTAAGTCGATGCCATTGTCCATGCATCAAAAACAAAACAGAAGCCCTCTCTTTCCCCTCTGCCTGCAGCCTGCCTGACATCCACAGGGTTGCCCATCTTTTCCCTCCCTTCCTCCTAGATCAGAGAAGAGTCATCTTTCCTCATCCTCCAAGTTAGCACTTCTGTAGGATATTGGACACATCTCCTCAGCCATCTTGAGAGAACCTCGTGACGTCAGTCATTTCCCCTCACACGTTGTGTCTTTAATCCATCATTCATGTTCTCTGGCTTCTGCCCTTCAGTCTACAAATTTGCTCAACTTCTTTCCTTACCACCATGCACACGCTTGCATGCATACAAACTCACACCCACAATTCTTTAATCATTTCAGCCTCTCACTCATGCTGCAAATTGCCTTGTCTGGCAATTAGTTGTTTACATGACAGTTTTCAACTGGTCCAGCAATTTTTAATTGTTATTGTGTCAGATCCCTTCAAGAATCTGATTAAAGCAATGGGTCTCTTCCCTGGCGACATGCACAAAACTACACACACAGAAACGTCTACATAAAATTCCAGCTTGTTCAGGGACCTCTCGGAGGAGATAGTTCTACACTCACCAGCACTCCCAGTTCCACTCCTCTTCTGGGGACGCTGGAGAATTACACTTCCTTGCTGATTTGAGATTAGTGTCTTTGACCAATGAAATGAGAGTGGAAGTGATGTGTGTGGAAGCCTTAAGAGCCTATACTCGATGTGCAATGCTTTCTCTTCTGACTCTGCCGCTGTAAGTGCTGCATTCCAGGTAGTGACTGCTCCGTCAGCGTGGGTCTTGGAGTGACGAGGAGGCAAACCAGCGTGCTGGCCAACCTGCAACCGGCAGACTGAGTGAGTGAGAAATCCATCTGGTTAATTAGAGTGGCTGACAGAGGGGATGTTTAGTTACTGTAGCATAACCTAGGCTCTCCTGCTTGATCTCAGGGAATTCTCCATTAGATACAAGATCATCTAAGTCAGACAGATCCTTTCTAGGGGGCGTTCAGCTACCCTCCTTCCTGAGTAGTTCTAGGCTTTCAGTTCTCCCCCTAGAAGGCTCTTTCCCTAGTTCTTCCTATGACTTTTCATCCTTCAGACCACAGTGTATATGTTACCTTCTGAGAGAGATTCTTCTTGGCCCTTCTTCTCCCCTCTGCCCCGTTACTCTCTCCATATTACCTATTTCTGTCTTTCACAGAGTGTATCACAGCCCATAATGATTTATTTCCTGTCTCTCAAGTTCTGAATTCACAGTATTTGTATTCTTGCTATTAACAGCAATTCATAAATAACTGACATCATACTTCAACGCCCTGTGAACTTAAGGAAGTACCTTCCAAAAAATGGACTGCTTTCATTTCCTTAATATGATAAAAATGGAACCATGAATGGTCTATAAAAGTCACTCATGTTTTTCTAAACTCTGTTAACAGAAGACGAAAACTAACTAAAAATGTCAGACGGACATCCAAATGCTTGGATGTGTACCCAGAACAAACCACTGACCCTTGGTATTCACCCAGTCACGAGAGAGAGGTCGACTAACATTTTGGGGTTTTTTCAGATAGTTATGGGTCAACAGCACTGACAACCTTTGATCCCAACCCAGTTAAATAGTAGTTTTTGTTATTCATTGACATACTTTTTGTTTTGTTTTTCTTTTGCTGTGTATATGCAACAAATGGTCTTACTTCAGAGGGACGTTAAGAATTAGTCCTGAAATGCCAGAAAATGTTAAGCAGCTAACCCTTTGTTATGCATCAGGAATATAAGTATAACTTGTCACAAAATAAATAATTCATACTTGTTCAATGAATGAATGTATACAATTATTATAAAATCAAATATTTCACTTTTACTGTATATAACTGATACTACAAAAGACAACTATTCTAATTTTTAAAACCAAAGTTTCAGCCTTACTGTTTCATCTCCACACAAAACATGTTTATTGTTCAAATATTTTAGAAATGTATAGCTTAAAATGCGAAACTTTCTGTTTTCACTGGTTTTACAAGTTGTATTAAACAGTCCTGACACTTGACAAGAGATTCAGAAGCCATGATGCCAGCATATAATACAGCAGACTCTGAAAACATTCTCTAAAATTTAGACCTCTTCAGATACTCAATTTCATAAGTACAAAAGTTTTGGAAACATCTGAATTAATTGTTAGACCAGCATACATTTTAGTCTTGATGAGAACCAAGAAAAATGTTTTAATATTGCTAAAGAAATAAGCTTGGTTTGGAAACAAAAATAAGCTTGATTTAGTTTTCTCATAAACTCTTTCAGGTTTGTTTTGGGAGGGAGGGGGTTCTTTAGACATGTGCAATTTAAAAATAATATTGATTTTTCAAGATGGGACTGCATATTTCTTTTTCCTTTTTAAATTGTTTCCTCTCAATTAACACATTTTAAAATGAGATTATCATCTGCCACTCTGTTTTAAGAGCATGTGGGTAATTGATGAGACTTAATGCTTTTAAAATGGGACATGCATCAACCATGTAGGTGCACACATTTGTACATATATAAAGACATATATTGTCTTTCATACAAGACAGGCCATTTCTTCATTCCTTATCATTACAACACAACCTTCAGAAAAAGCATAAATACTTCTTTTCTATTCTACTAAGGCATTTCAACCAAACACCTAAGTTGCACAGAAATAGTTGCTATAGAAATTCAAAGGGGATAAATAATACTCAATTATGCTATCAAAAACTGCAACTCAAGTAAGGCAGTATCAGGGTTTATGTTTAAGAATGCTGACTATATTTATTCTTGACTTTATGTATACTCCAAATTGAACGTGCTGAGTCCCAAATTGGAAGGTTCTTAACTGCTAAAAATAGTACATCTTAATGAAAATATTTTAGCTGGCATTCCAGATTAGGAAATCAGTACATGCCAAGAAAGTTTCTTTTGTACAAAATAGTAAAATTTAATGAATAATGGATTCAAGTGATGCCAATTACTTGCCTTCATTTCACACAAAATTTCTTTATGAAATGAAAGAAAGTGAGATTTACCTACACAAGATCTGCAGACACCTTGGCTTTCAAGAATAAATGATTCTTCAGGTTTCTACATGTCTTTCATTTATTTTGCTAAGGAGCTTGTTTTGAATAGTGCTCTATGACAGCATTTAGGGGTTTCCATTAAGTTTATTAAAGAAAAAAATTATATTAACTATCTCCCAAAAAACATTTGGCTCCATTTTTTGGCTTGTTAAGAGATTGTACTTTAAATACAAAATTACTAACAAGGCATCTGGTAAATGTGAAGGTGGCTATTAAACTCTTGTAGCCTTTGATCTTGCTAATTAAGTTTTATAAAGACTTTAGAGAAAGAACAGTTTGCCAGTCAACTTACTCAGATATTATAGCTTTAGGAAGAAGTTATTTTAGCATATTGGTTCACCCTGTGTTCTAAAACTAAAAAAAAAACAACCCTATTTTAAAAAATATGACACTGATGTACCCATATTATACAACTTAACTCCAGTTGACAGTGTAATCAACTGAGAAGAAATAAGAGGGGAGGGGAGGGGAGAAACCCTCTCTTGGGAACTATAAGAATTAGTAACCTCCCTACACATTTCTATCAGAAAATACATATTGATCCTTATGATTTCTAGAAACCTTCTATTTTATCATGCCTTAAAAATTATACCTGAATCAGCACCTTAATGGGGTACCCCTTTCTGGTTCAGTCTGGAAGAGTGAAGGAGTGTGGGTTATGGTACCAGACAGGCAAAAAAACAAAGCCAAGCTTTAACATTTACTGTGGACTTTTGGTCATGATCTAACATCTTCAGTCTGCATTTTCATCCATAAAATCATAAGACACTTATCCTAGAATGGTATGAATTTTATATCAATGCTCCTTTGAAATTATCTTCATGAAGTTCACCAATACACTTAGTTTTAAAAGTCAGTATTTAGCTCTTATTATTTAGTATCTTTGTAATATTTGACTCTTCACCATTTCATCACTCTTCCCAGAAACCAAATGAGAAAACAGTTTGATCTACCCTTTTCTGCCATTTTCTCCCTTCCTTATTGTTCATTATCACTCTCGTTTGACAGACTATTCTCTCTATATTGTTAATTAAATGACCTCTGTGCTCTTCTCCCACTGAACTATCTTTCCAACAAATTCTATCGACCACTACTTTTCCCCTGCGCCTCATTTTCAGACTTCTGTCCCAAGTTTTGTCCCCAGATTGCCTCTGCCTGTCAGACAACTTCCTTGGATTGTCCTATGAGTACTGTGCAAACTTCCACCCACTTCAACCCAAGATAATAAGCTAGACCTCTCTTTCCCCTTTATTCTGCTCCCACAGTCCCCTGGTCTACAACATTGATTCTACCATTAAACTATGCTATTGCTTCTTATTCTTTCTGTCACTGCTATAATAATCAACGCCACACGTTTAGACTAATAGGATGGCCTCTGCATTATTCACAGTAGTCTAAATATTTCAACAAAGAATATTTGTTACAAGTACTATAACGAAAGTCTCAGTGGTTTAGGACAGTAAAGTTTTTTTTTTTTCTTGCTCATTTTACAATCCAGTGCAAATGGTTGGACAGGATCTTGTCCATTCAGGTGACTAGGTTTCTTCCAGCTAGCAGCCACACCACCTTCTAGTGGAATCCCCCACCAGACCCCCCTGTAATTGGCAAATAACTGAGAGAAAGAAAGGTAGAATTCAGTTATGGGATTAGCCTAAATACAGTGGTGGAGCACAGATGTAACAAATACAATTAAAACTCCCATTTCAAAATGAGTAGGTAATACTGGGAGATGCACAGTGTTCATTAGCACATGACAGTTCTGAAACTCCACTTGGCAGGCCTTATGAAGTCCCCTGCCATGGAAGGAAGATGAGTTACTTGGTTAAACTTTAATTATGTTCTCTGAAAATAATTTCCTCAATGGTCCTTAGCTTTTAGGAGTTCTTATTGTCTATTTCCTCCCTTTGGACACAACAGCTCAAAGAGTTTTTAGTCTGATATTCAGCACTTCTTGATAATACAAGTTCTTCAAAATCTTGATAGGTTTCTGTTCTATTTGCTTCCATCTATAATCCTCAGGTTTAATTCTCCTCTCTCCCCCTCTCTCTCTCCTTAACTGCAGCTGTTTTGATTATTTCTTCCTGCAAGGGCACACCCTTACTCTAACCTCTTCCATGGAAGTAAATCATGTTGTCCAACTAAGCAGCTCTACTGGCCTTTTGTGGCTCCATTTGGGATCTGGAAGCAATCGACTTTCCAACCATTTTTCACAGCAAGTCTTTGGACTCCATCATTTTCTGTTCAGCTTGATAACCGGCCAGTTCTTTCTGGGTTCATGCCTTTTATGAAACACCTTACCGAAGGCAGCCAATAATAGATATCATACACTAACACAGACTGTTTCTTTAAAGCACATCCCTTAAAGCAGAGGTTTCAAAGTGTGCTCTGCCCAATCCTAAGAATGCCATAGACCCCTTTTAGCAGATCCACTACATCAAAAATACTTCCATAATATAAGAAGTTATTTTCTTTTTTTACTGTGTTGACATTCCCACTGATACTACCAAAGCAACCACATGTAAAGCTGTTGATATCTAACACAAATCAAAACAATGTCATCAAACTGTATCATTGTATTGTATCATTGATTGAACTTTGTATTCTATCTTTTCCTATGTACTCAGTTGATTTTTTAAAAGCCAGTTTCACTTAAAAATGCACTTGGAACAGTAAAAATTATTCACCTTATTAAATCTCAATCCTGGAGAACAAGTCCTAAATATTCTGTGAGACCAGAAGGAAAGAACACACACACCCATGACTTCTGCTGCATACCTGAATTCATTGGTTGTCTTGAGGAAAAGCACTGTGCAATTGTTGGAGTTGCAAACTGAACCGTCTCTTTTCTGTGGAACACTGTTTTCACTTGAGAGAACACGTGATAAACAAAATATGGTTATTCAGACTCGGGTATTTGACAGTCATTTTCTTGAAAATAAATGAAGTGAGCCTGTCACTTGAAGGCGAACAATCTGACAGTATTTGTTGACAATGATAAAACTTCAGCTTTCAAGTGAAAATTAGAATTTTGGAAAACTCGTACCATCACCATGAGCTTGACAACTTCTGAATTCTTAAAGACTTTTCTGAAGAGACCAGTAAGTGATATTAGCAAATGTGATTTTTTTAAATACTATATAATGAAGTATACCAGTGGTATAACTCAAGGAAAAAATATTTTCTAAGTAACCAATGTAAGATACCTTTAAACCATAGGTAGGTAAATGATTCCTTTAAAGTGCAATCAAACCAACCAATTTTAATGTTATAAGCATGTGAAAAGATATTCCTTTAAAACAAGGAGCTGGTCTTCTAACAAGAAATATGCATGTATCTCTGTAAGGTCAGATTTTCTTTATATATTTCAGTTAAAATGACATATCACAATAGAGTGAAGAAACAAATGAGAATCTAGCTGTCTTCTGTTAAGCTAAATAGTACAGAGTTTTGTGAAAAAGAAAATGCCACTCTTTTTTATAAATTTTTTGGAAGCACAGTTATCATAAAAATATTGCTTATGTTAACATAATGGGTTTATGACTATTTTTGATTCATTAATGTTTTTTAACTTCAGTTTTAACATGGTAATTCTTGCTAGATATAACCCACAAGCAAAAGTTTTGGGGATCCTCAATAGTTTTTCAAAAGGTGAAGAAGCACTGAGAAGAGAACATTTGAGAATCTTGGTCCTAGAGAAGGGATCATACAGCCCACAGGTCAAATCCAGCTACTTGCCTATGTTATGTAAATAAAGTTTTATTGGCACACAGCCATACCCATGTACTTCTATATTATCATGGCTGCTTTTATGCTATAATGGCAGAGTTGAATATTTATAAGAGAGATGATATTGCTCCCCAAATCCCAAAACATTTACTAGTTTGCCTTCATGGAAAGTGTGCTGACCTCTGTTCCAGAGCTTTGGTTCTCAAGCCTGGATGCACATTAGAATCACCTGGAAAACAGTTAACATGATACCAGTATCCCTTTCCCTCCCCCAACATATATACACTGAGCAATTAAATCAGAATCTCTGGGAACAGGTCCAACCATGGATAGTTTTATTAAATCCTCCAAGTGACTCTACTATATAGGCAAGGGTAAGAATCGCTATCCTAAAGTTTTAAGATTTTTAGGCATAAATCTTGCCTTTCAAGTTATTCCAAACATCAGATAATCCAAGATGTTTCCCCTACAGAACATGAGTTACTGTATTGCAAGCCCCTCTCTGACCAAGCACTGAGTCAGTGCCACATTTGTTGCTGTCACAGAAGCACCCCACCGTTACAAATTTGCAGTGGTACAAATTTCAGTATTAGTCGGATAGGCTACCTTAGCAAACACTTCTCACTTTCAGAGGCTAACATAACAAAAGTGTTCTTTATCATACAAATCATGGTGCACGGTGTTTGGTGGGGGTCTCTGCTCTACAAAGGAACCCAGCTGCTTCTAGCTAGACAATCTACCACCCAGCTGCTTCTAGCTAGACACTCTACCACCCCTCCGGGCCTCAGAGAGCAGACTGGATCCCTCCTCATCCAGCCAACAGATGAGAGAAAATAAACAGCATGGAGGATTGAGTAGGAGGTGTTTAATGAGTCAGGCCTGGAGGAGGTCGACATAGCCCCGTTGGTCAGAACTTAATCATTTGTAAGTGCAAAACAAGGTGCCAAATGTAGCCTACCTTTCTGCCAAAGAGGAAAAGTAAAATAGTTTAGTGAATTATCTTTATCCCTGTCACAACCTTCCTCCTAACTGGTCTCCTATATCAAGTCCGGTACTGTGAACCACCTTAATGCCCCTTGTCAGAGGCAGAATAATAGCCTCCCAGATATGTCCACGTCCTATTCTCCAGAACCTGTGAATGTGTTATGTTACACAGCAACAGGGACTTTTGCAAATGTGATTAAGGTTAAGGATCTTGACATGGGAGCGTCTCTTGGATTATCCAAAGTGGGTTCAATATAATCACATGAACCCTTAAAAATGGGTCCATTAAAAAAGGTTTTTCTGAATGAAACCTTTCTGAATGAAAGTCAGAGAGATAGGAAAATGGAGGAAGGGTCCAAGAGAGGCAATGTGTTTGAAGGAAGGGGGCCATGAGCCAAGAATGCAGGCAGCTCCTAGAAGCTGAAAGAGCAAGGAAATGGACTCTCCTCCAGAAAGGAACACAGCCCTGCCAAACACTTGATACTAGCCAAGTGAGACAGGAGTCAAACTTCTGACCCAAAGAACTGTAAAACAACACATTTGTGTAGATTTAAGTCACTAAGTTTCCAGTAATATGTTACAGTAGTAATAGAAAATAAATGCACACTTCACTTCTATGTTCTTACTGCTATCAGTGACAGCCCCAACGTTTAAATCTTAATTGGTTGCTCCTTTTCTTTAAATTCTTTATTGGCTCCTCATTCATTCACTTAATACACACTGAACAACTATAATGTGTCAGGCACCCTCCCCATCACCAAGACTGCTGCCCTGAATAAGACAGACACGCTTCCTGCTTCGATGCTTAGCGGTGCAGGGACTACAGTCTAAACTCTCCCACGTCATTCAATGTCTGCACAGTCTAATGCTCAACAGCCTACATACCATCTCTTGACATTTCTCTCTGCCAGAAACAGAAAAAAAAAGGCTTTGAAAAAAAAAATGTTAGTTGCCCAGTCGTGTCCAACTCTTTGCAACCCCATGGACCATAGCCCGCTAGGCTCCTCCGTCCAAGGGATTTTGCAAGCAAGAATACTGGAGTGGGTTGCCATTTCCTTCTCCAGGGGATTTTTCCCAACCTAGGGATCAAACCCAGGTCTCTCACATTGTAGGCAGATTCTTTTCAGTCTGAGCCACCAGGGAAGCTCATCTCTTGACAATTCTCTCTGCCAGAAAAAGAAAAAAAAAAAAAAGGCCTCAGGAGTCCTGATAAAATGTCATCAGATTTCTAAGATGCCATGGTCTGTTTTAAGAACATCACTAGCCACAGTAGAAAACTGTTCTACCCTCCCTATTCTTTGCTCATCTGGAAAACTCCCAATTCTCCCCTAAAAGTGATCTCAAATATTATTCCAGAAAATAAGGTCACTCCCAGGCTCCCTCCTCTTTTTACTGTGGAGTATATATATCCAAACTAGTAGTTGTTACAATGAATTGCAACTGTCCCTTCAGTGCCCTAATTATGGCTTTCAACAAATTCAAAGAGAAGTTCCTAGTAAACTTGCTTTTAAATAAATGCTGAGAATTCTCTTTCATGCATTCATTCACTCATTCTCTCAAAATAAATTCATCAAAACACATACTTCACCAGAATTTGAGTTAAGTTTTCTGCAGGAAAATTGACAACACAATAAAAATCTCAAAATAAGAAAAACAGACCAGCCTCTAAACTCTGTTTGCAATGTCTTTTCCAGCATAGATCTCTTATTCTTTTCAAAGAGCATACTTCTTGGAGTGACAAAATGGAGAGCAACACTGAGAAGCCTGCATAATGACAATCATACTGAATATGGCTACCACAAAACTAGGATTCTGCATGTACCTCTGTTAGTAAATTTCTACAATTTACTAAACATGCATGAACGTGTACAGTACCCATAAACTTCAACATATACCTACAACACATAACACGCAGTGTATTAAATTATATGAAGAATTTTATTTGGATGGATTTATTTCATCTGCCTATAAGAACTAGAGGAAAAAGATCAGTCTTTTTATAAGCATTTCAAGTGTTTATAAAATACATGTTAAATATACATTGTGAAACTATATTGTTGTAATTTATTGTTACATTTTTCTTGAAAAAGAGAGCCACTAGTCTGTTTCACGCACTGACACATTTTCCTGGTATAGGCAAGCACTTCATGCAAGATTCATATTCTAGTTAACTAAATAGACAAGAATTTTTCTTATCAATTATTAAATTTTCCTGCATCTGGATATTTTATGTTCACAACAGTGAACATTAACATATTTAACTTGGTAATATATCTGTAATATATAAATGGTGATTTGCTAAATAATTTACTAGTTATAGAGATTATTTTGATAAATTATTACTGTCACTATTATGGAATCATCACACAAAGGCACATTTTAATACATTTTCAAACAATTCTTGAACAACTATTTTGTACCTACTATGTGCAGGGTGCAGAGATCAGTCAGAAACATGTGTAGAATAATTATCAGTTGTTGGCTAGAGTAAAATTTATTCCAACCACAGGAACATAATTTTCAAGAGACAAATTGTAGCTGTCAGCACATGAACTTTTCCTGAACATTTCCACTTTTATTAAGAACTCTCACCTAGCATCCAGCAAACATTGGATTCCTACTAGCACGGTGGTTTAGCTTCCCTGCACACAGAATATTAATAGTCATAAACTCTTTCTTATTCCCACCTCCCAATACATTAGCAGTTTTCCAGTGGGCATTGATTCTGTGCAATGAAGTCTAATGTGATAACCACAGTGGTGGAGTAACCAGGAAATTATCCCCCTAGGAGGACAGGAGTTTTTTCTACCTCTAAGTCAATGATCACTAAAACCAAACAACACATTGTTAAGTTTAATAAATCACAAAGGCCATAGGGACCTGCAAATTGCAATAGTGAAGTCACAATTATCCAGCAATTAGGTTTACATTTATATTCACCCTTTCAATAATCAAGTCTACAAATGCCCCACTTCTTCCTGCTGAACTTGATCTGGAAGGTTTCTAAAGCTTTCATTTTTATGCAGGTTTCTCAAACCAAGAAAACAACTGCATCTGAATGAAGTAATAATGACAAACCTTATGAAGCAGAAAGAACAATCATTTATTCACCTATCATAAAAGCCTAATTTAAAAAAGGGGGGAGTGCAGAGTGCCAAGCTCTATTTCCTTTTTTTTTTTTTTGAGGTTGGATAGTATGTATGATGATTTAATATATTATGAAGTTTGTGAGTGCGATTGCATAAAATTGACCATTAAGAAAAACTGTAAGTATATCCACAATAATGATATGTCATGAATTGAAGATGGTGATAAATTCAATTCTATGTATCTAAGTTTCAGTTAAGGGAAAGAGCAATCAAGGGAACAAATAAACTCATTTGTGTTTTCAAATTCTTAGTGTTTTGCTAATTAAAAATAAACTTCTGTCTTTCAATCTAAAAAAAAAAAAAAATGGGGAGAGGAAGGTTAAAAGTTGCAATCCAAGAAGAATGGATTAGTTGGGGACACCTAGCAGACATCAAAGATCTGAGCAGCATTTATCATTAGGAAGAAGTGTAGGGATAAAGCAACTACTTTTTCATAGGAACTTCACTTGGCAAACATTTCCATTTATAAATGAGCTTGTTTGCCTGATCTAGGCAAGCTAGATCTAGGGTTTTGTAAATAGACCTTAAAAGGATTAAATAACCAAGCTGGGTCTAAAGCAGTCAGTAGGAGTTAGATGATGAAGGCAAATGACAAAGGTTGGTATTCCAAAAATAACCAACTTATTTCCTGTATTGTTTAGGATGTACTTGGTTGCTAGTGACAGGGAAACTAGCAATGGGAAAAAACCTTATGAAGCAGAAGGAACAATAATTTATTCACCTAACCATAAAAGCCTAATTTTAAAAAAGTTCGGGGGGCGGTGCAGATTGCCAAGCTCTATTTCCTTTTTTTTCTATTTCCAAATGGAATGTGCTCTGAGCCATTATAAATATTTGGCTACTAGAAGAGTGTCTAGCTCAGTAAATAACAAACATGAATACCTAAAGTTTTAGGAATGCTTTCAGCTACAGGTAACAAACAGTCTAACTCGAGTGGCTTTTTTTTTTTTTAATCAGGGAATATTTTTTTTCCCATAGTGAGAAATCCAGAATTACCAATGCTGGACTAATTCAGTAGATCAATGGAGGAAAAGACCGTGAGATTTCCTTGACCATTTACTCCTAACTACAAAAAGCTGCTGCAGCTTCAACAATCATATCCCTCTTCCACCATGAAAAAGGAAGATGGGACAGTGAGAAGGGGCAGTGCCAATATCTAAAGTAAACACTATATGAGGAAGCTCCCAGAACATGTCTGTTTTTCATTGACCAGAATTTTGTCCCAGAGTCACTTCTGGCCTACAGGTGAGAAAAAGAGAGAAAGGGCACAGAGAGAACAAGAAAAGCATCTTCTGACACCCAGAAATCAACCTGACACTCACAGCTGAGCCTTAACATTGTGAAGAGCTATTGCAGCACTCATACTAGGCCTTGGTATTCTCCTGTTGACCACAAACCAGCTTCTAAATCACCAGCTATCAAG
Source organism: Dama dama (assembly GCF_033118175.1). Lineage (NCBI taxonomy): Eukaryota > Metazoa > Chordata > Mammalia > Artiodactyla > Cervidae > Dama > Dama dama. Next base: position 26,902,562 of record NC_083697.1, on the reverse strand, counting down.
ATGAAGTGAGAACAACAAGATGAGTCCATAATCTTCTAAGGACAGAAACAAGGTCATTGTACAAACCACAAAAATTCCGAAGATCACCATACCCTAATCTGAAGCCTTGTCACTCCCTTCCCAACTATAGCTTTAGCCTCACTTTATTTTGTCCATCTTATAAGATTTTTAAAATATCTAATTATTGGCTTATCCTCAATTCCCAAAAACATGTAATCTATAACAAAGCCACTTTTTAAAACCCTCCCCCAAATTTCCCCAGTGTGTGTCCCCATCCCATGAGAATCCTTTCAAATACCTTTTACTGAAATGCCTCACATTTCCCATGGTTTGTGGGCTCCTTCCTTTCATATGGTAATAAATCCACTTTGTTTAATCACAGGTATGTTTCTGGTGGTCTTTGGCTGGAAGGCATTTAAGATTCAGTCAACCAAAAAAGTATTTGCCACAACTTTGTTCCATTCTGGTCTAATTAAAATGGTGGACCCTAACGGGTCAGGCTTCAAAATCCTTAACTGGAAAAGGAGTCAGGGTATAGTGAACAGAGCATATGAAGAAGAACCAGGGGACAAAAGCTCTAATCCGATCTGTCCAATTTACCAGTTAAGTCACCTCATGTAAGACACTAAAGGACAGGAAAGGAACTGACCTTATGATAGTCTAAGTGAACCAGCTAACATTAGCTGTGCTTGAGATGGCAAATCAGCTCCAAGAGTTTGAGTGTATTTTCCTTCTCTTTACATTTGAAAAGTTGCAGGATCAGGGTTTGAATCCAAGCACCTAACTCTAAAAAGTAAGAGAGTTAGTCGCTCAATCATGTCCAACTCTTTTCGACCCTGTAGACTGTATCCCACCAGGCTCCTCTGTCCATGTAATTCTCCAAGCAAGGATACTGGAGTGGGTAGTCAGGGGATCTTCCTGACCCAGGGATTGAACCTGGGTCTCCTGCATTGCAGGCAGATTCTTCACCATCTGAGCCACCAGGGAAGCCCCTAACTCTAACTCTTAACCCCCAACTCTGAAGCCTGTTTTCCATTATACCAAGTTTTCATTTCTTCCTCTGTGAACTAAGTAGGTTGTGAACTTTAGAACTTTAAAGGCCCTTTCTGCTCACCATTTCAGGGCTCTGGATGATGAATCACATTATTTATATTTATGCTTTTTAAGCCTACCTGGTCTATAGATGACAGGTACAGGAACAATGTGAGGTGATGTATGTTTATGGAGTTTGAATTTGACCAAGACTTTTCTTTAATAGCTTAAATCATGAATTTGAGTTACCATTTGAACTTCCAAGTAAAATCAATTTTCAGTCCCTTGTAATTTAAAATATGATTTGCATTTCTTTAATAATTAGTGATGCTGAGCATCTTTTCATATACTGACCTTCTGTGTCTTCTTTGGAGAAATGTCTATTAAGGTCTTCTGCCCATTTTGTGATCAAGTATTTTTGTTGTTAAATTGTATGAGCTGTTTGTATATTTTGGACATTAAGTTCTTGTCTGTAGCATAACTTGCAAATATTTCCTCCCAGTCCATAGGCTGTCTTTTTTTTGTTTGTTTCATTTGCTATGCAAAAGCTTAGAAGTTTGATTGGGTCCCATTTGTTTACTTTTGCTACTACCTTGGAAGACCGACCTAAGAAAACATTGGTATGATTTATGTCAGAGAATGATTTGCCTATACTCTCATTGAGGAGTTTTATGGTGTCGTATCTTATGTTTAAGTCTTTAGTCATTTTGAGCTTATTTTTGTGCATGGTGTGAGGGTGCATTGCTGAAAACCACTTGCTAAAGAGACCATCTTTTATCCATTTTATATTCTTGACTCCTTTGTTGAAGATTAACTGTCTATATGTGTGTGGGTTTATTTCTGGGCTCTCTATTTCACGTCATTAATTCATATGTCTATTTTTGTACTGATACCACATTGTTTTGATTACTCTACTTTGTAGTATTGTCAGAAGTCTGGAAGAGTTATGCCTTGTGCTTTGTTTTTTTCCCCTCAGAATTGCGCTGGCAATTCTGGATCTTTTATGGTCCCACATAAAATTTTGGTGTGTTCATTCACCCAGAGCCAGACATCCTGGAATGCAAGGTCAAGTGGGCCTTAGGAAGCATTTCTACAAACAAAAACTAGTGAAGGTTATGGAATTCCAGCTGAGCTATTTCAAATCCTAAAAAATGGTGCTATTAAAGTGCTGCAGTCAACAAGCCAGCAAATCTGGAAAACTCAGCAGTGGCCACAGGACTGGAAAAGGTTAGTTTTCATTCCAATCCCAAAGAAGGGCAATGCCAAAGAATGTTCCAACTACTCCACAATTGTGTTCGTTTCATATGCTAGCAATGTAACACTCAAAATCCTTCAAGCTAGGCTCCAATAGTATGTGAATCAAGAACTTCCAGATGTACAAGCTGGATTTAGAAAAGGCACAGGAACCAGAGATCAAAATGCCAACATTCACTGGATCATAGAAGAAGCAAGAGAATTCCAGAAAAAACATCTACTTCTGCTTCATTGACTATGTGAAAGTTTTTCACTGTGTGGATCACAACAAACTGTGGAAAATTCTCCAAGAGATGGGAATACCAAACTACCTCATCTGTCTCCTGACAAACCTATATTCAGGTCAAGAAGCAACAGTCAGACATGGATAACAAAAAACAAACTGGTTCAAAGTTGGGAAAGGAGTATGACAAGGCTGTATATTGTCACCCTGTTTCTTTAACTCATATGCAGAGTACATCATGGGAAATGCCAGGTTGGGTGAAGCACAAGCTGGAATCAAGATTGCTGGGGGAAATACCAACAACATCAGATATGCATATGATAGTAATCTAAAGGCAGAAAGAAAAGAGGAACTAAAGAGCCCCCTGATGAAAGTGAAAGAGGAGAGTGATAAAGCTGGCTTAAAACTCAACATTCAGAAAATGAAGATCATGGAATCTGGTCCCATCACTTCATGGCAAACAGATGGGGAAAAAGTGGGAACAGTGACAGACATTATTATCTTGGGCTCCAAAATCATTGCAGACAGTGACTGGCAACCACAAAATTAAAAGACACTTGCTCCTTGAAAAAAGGTGTGACAAACCTACAAAGGTATTAAAAAGCAGAGATATCACTTTGCCAACAAACGTCCGTCTAGTCAAAGCCATGGCTTTTCCAGTAGTCATGTATGGATGAGAGAGCTGGATCATAAAGGTTGAGTGTCAAAGAATTGATGCTTTCAAATTGTGGTGTTAGAGAAGACTCTTGAGAATCCCTTGGACAGCAAGGAGATCAAACCAGTCAATCCTAAAAGAAATCAACCTTGAATATTCATTGGAAGGACTGATGCTGAAACTCTCATACTTTGGCCCACCTGATGCAAAGATCTGACTCATTCCCTGATGCTGGGAAAGATTGAGGGCAGGAGGAGAAGGGGGCAACAGAGGATGAGATGGTTGGATGGTAACACCAACTCAATGAACATGTGTTTGAGCAAACTCTGTGAGATAATGAAGCACAGGGGAGCCTGGAGTGCTGCAGTCCATGGGGTCACAGAGAGTCAGTCACAACTTAGTGACTGAACACCAACATAAATTTTTGCATTATTTGTTCTAGTTCTGTGAAAAATGTCATAGGTAATTTGATAGGGATCACATTCCATCTGTAGATTGCTTTGGGTAGTATGGCTGTTTCAATCACAGTAATACTTCCAGTTCAAGAGTATGGGATATTTTTGTGTGTCTTTGAATCCTCTTTATTTTATTAATGTTTTATATTTCTTAGCGTATTGCTTTCACCTTCTTGGTCAGGTTATTCCTTGGTATTTTTTTGGTGCAATTTCAAAAGATTTTTTTTTTTTTTTTTTACATTCCCTTTCAGTTATTTCATTGTTAGTGTAAAGAAATGCAACCTATTTCTGAATGTTAATCTTGTATCCTGTTACTTTGCTGAATCCATTTACTAGCTAGAGTAATTTTTGGTGGAGCCTTTATGGCTTAATATATATAGTACCATGTTATCTGCATATAGTGACATTTTCCCTTTTCCCTTCCAATTTAGATACCTTTTATTTCTTTCTCTTGTCTTCTGTGGCTAGGATTTCCAGTATTATGTTGAATAGAAGTGATGAGAATGGGTATCCACTTGACGTCAGAATGGCCATCATGAAGAAGTCTACAGATAACAAATGCTGGAGAGGATGTGTAGTAAATGGAACCCTCCTACACTGTTGATGGGAATGCAAGTTGGTGCAGCCACTATGGAGATCAGTATGGAGGTTCCTTATAAAACTAAATATGTAGCTGCCATATGAAACAGCCATCCCACTCATGGGCACATACCCAGACAAAACTATAATTCAAAAAGATACACGCATCCCTATGTCCACAGCAGCACTACTCACAATAGCGAAGACATGGAAGCAAGCTAACTGTCCACTGACAGATGAATGGACAAAACAGATGTGGTACAAATACACAATGGAAGACTACTCAGCCATAAAATAGAACAGAAGAATGCCATTTTCAGGAATATGGCTGCAACTTGAGATTATCAATACCAAGTGAAGTACATCTAAAGAAGACCTATACCATATGATATCACTTGTATGTGAAGTCTACAATAAGTCACAAATGAATCTATCTTCAAAATAGAAACAGACTCACAGACATATGGTTGCCAAGGTGGGGAGATGGAGGAGGAAGGATAGACCAGGGCCTTGGGGTTGGTAGATGCCAACTATTGCATTTAATGAGGTTAAACAACAAGGTCCTACTGTATAGCGTAGCAAACTGTATCCAATCTCCTGGGATAAACCATAATGAAAAAGAATATAAAAAAAGGTTTGTGTAAAACTAAATCACTTTGTTATACAGCACAAAGTTGTAAATCAACCATAAATAAATAAAAAATAAATCAATTAAATTAAATATGACTACTTAAGGAATTGAGTAAGATCCTGTACAAAAGGGGCTGAGAAAAGTAGACTTGACAATAAATGTAGGAAAGCAAGTCAACATATTTCTTTTTTATATTCAGCATTCAACATGAACAATTTAACATTCATTTGCACATTCAACTAGGAACACTTACAAGCTAATAATAGACAAATATGAGAAAATATAATCATAGATAAATAAGGACAAATGTAAAATTACATGCATTTTAGTCTTATCAATTTAGAAAAAAATTTTAAGAGAAGTAATTGGCAGTGTTGAAGACTTAGGGCATATTGAAGACAATATGCACTTAAGGACCAGAGGAAGCAATGTTATTTTGTAACTTTCTTCTGAAGGGCAATATGCAATATATATCAAACATTTCTAATATTTTTGCCTATTGCCTTTGAACCATAATTTCCTTCTATACAAAATTACAGATGTGTGCAAAGAGCCACAAAAATGTAGAAATACTATTTATAACTGATGAAATTTTGTAAAAAGTTAAAAGATTAATGATAGAAGATTGGTTAAATAAATTGCAACTTATTCATACAAATGAAATCTATGGTTGTTGAAAAGGAAATGAAGAAACATTAAGTACTATGGGTAAATGTTTAAAATACATCGCTACATTGAAAACATAAATTTTTCAATGTGTGACTGCGTTTTTGCTTTAAGCATGTATATAAAGGTGTTGCTATGGATTTGAGTATGTATGGGCCCCAAAATCCATTTGTTGAAATCTAACCCCCCAATGTGATGGTATTTGAGAGGTAATTAAATCAGGAGGGTAGAGTATTCACATGGGATTAAGACCCTTATAAGAGCCCAGAGAGCTAGTTCCCTCTCTTTCCATGTAAAGACATAGCAACAAGTCACCAGTCTGCAACCTGGAAGAGAAAGTGAAAGTTGCTCAGTCATGTCCTACTCTTTGTGACCCCATGGACTATACAGTCCATGGAATTATCCAGGCCAGAATACTGGAGTGGGTAGCCATTCCATTCTCCAGGGGATCTTCCCAACCCAGGGATCAAACCCAGGTCTTCCACATTGCAGGCAGATTCCTTACCAGCTGAGCCACAAAGGAAGCCAAAGAATACTGGAGTGGGTAGCCTATCCTTTCTCCAGAGGATCTTCCTGACCCAGGGATCAAACTGGGGTCTCCTGCATTGCAGGCGGATTCTTTATCAACTGAGCTATCAGGGAAGCAACCTGGAAGAGGGTCCTCACCATATCTGGACCACGGTGGCACTCTGATCTCAAATTTCTAGCCTCTAAAACTATGAGATAATAAATTTCTATTGTTTATAAGCCACCTGGTCAATAGTGACTTGTCAGAGCAGCCCAAACTAAGACAGATAAAAACACATTTTTAAAGACTCAAATATCCAGCAACTATCTCTAACTGATGGAATTGTAGTTGGTTTTACTTTCTTCTATTTATCTATATTTTCCAGATTTTCTACCAGAACTATCTATTCTTATAATAATTTTAAATTAAGTGAGGTTTTGAAACAAATATTAATATATCTAAATCAATAAAAATATCCCATGAGTACTTCAAATGCTAAATTCAACTGTCCTTTTAAAAAAAGACCCTAGATAAAAGATAACTCCTCTCCCTGTCATGAGATAGCTCACAGATGCCAAGCTATCTGTGAGACCCACAAACACCTTTTCCTCAAGAGATTTGTTTTCCAAATAATTGTTTTAATTCTCTGCTTTCAAATTTGTAACTAGCTTAAAGTCATGCTGTATGTATAATGAAATTTTTAAGAAGCAAAATTATATAAATGTTATTTATCTTGTAAAACTTTCCATTGTAGTATTATCTAGATGGACTTCTGAGAATTATAAAAGCAATTTCTTTACTTAGAATATTTGTTTTAACAAGCAGCATTTCTATTTAACTTTTTTAAGCTAATGCAATGTTGCAAACCAACAATTTTGCAATAATATTTAGAGATGCTATCACAAGGAGGAGTTTGTTTCAGTTCTTCTTTTTTCTTTCAGCAATTTTTTTTAATACAGGAAGGACTTATAAATATCATCCAAAAAAAATGTGTGCCTTACTAACCACTACATTAAGGTATAAATTGAAATCCTGCTGAAATAAGAAGTTAAAGAATTAATTTGCCCATTACAATAGCTATCTCATATTGGCTGCTTATTTTTATTTACATTCTTTAACAAACACTATCTTATTTCATCCTTACAACCACCCGGCAAAGCAAAGTAGGTATTATGAACCCCATTTTACAGATGAAAAAAATTGAACAAGTTAATCATTCAAACTCATGATTTTGAAAAGCCTTTAATGACTTGGGAGATACTCACAAAACAAAGTTTTGCATACACCCAGTGAGAGTGAATAGATAATTGGTATTATCTTCCTCAGCTAAGATACTAACAAGGTGACTCTGTATTAAAATTTCTAAGTAGAACTCCAAGTTGCCCAGTCTATTTCTTAATTCGTCTCCCCAGGATATGCAATTATTCCCATGGTACTTATTCTGCCCAAAGAATCAAACTTGTTTGCTGTAGTCTTGCCCTAAGACCCAAAACAAAACGTTTCTTCTTAAGCTGGGGGTCCACCTAATGACTGCCGTCTCAATGCCATTTGTTCCAGAATCATCTTCTGTACCACTGTTCTGTGATCAGTGCTGGACTTGGTAGCCATGCCTGATGCCTCCTGAGTGGACCATGCCCTGGGTGTCCCTGCTCAACACCATGGCGAACAGTGAGCCAGGGTCACCCACAGAGTGGGTTTGCACCAAGACATCTACTTTTTTAAAAAACATTTTATATTGGACTATAGGCAGTTAACAATGTTGTGATAGTTTCACATGAACAGCAGAGGAACTCAATCATACATACACATGTATCCACTCTCCCCCAAACTCCCCTTCCATCCAGGCTGCCACAGAACATTGAGCAGAGTTCCCTGTGCTAGACAGTAGTAGGATCGAGACACCTACTCTAATCTTTGCCAGAAGTTCCAGCTCAGAGTTTGACCCAGGAAAGGAAGTTCTAAACAACGAAGGACTATACCCTGTGTCAAATCCAGTTCCATCTCCAAGATGCATCTCTTTGGGTTCACGCACACACCCACTTTCATTTCCAAGTGGTAGGGTTTCAAAAGGCTCTGAGTCAAGCTCCTTGTAGACCCAGAATCAACCTTCCCTTGATATATTTTAATACCTGCTAGTTTAACCTAGGAGAAGGCAATGGCAACCCACTCCAGTGTTCTTGCCTGGAGAATCCCAGGGACGGGGGAGCCTGGTGGGTTGCCGTCTATGGGGTCACAGAGTCAGACACGACTGAAGCGACTTAGCAGCAGCAACAGTTTAACCTAGCCACACCTTCTCGATACATTCTTATTACACATCAACATTTCTTTACACTTCATTGATATTTGAACTTGGTTAGCATCACCTTGGTCTATCCTACAGGTTTTAATAAATTTTAAACTAAAAAGGGAAATATCTTGAGGCTCTAGTTTCCGCCTGTGAAGTCCCTCTGTTCCTATACACTTCTATGCAAAAAGGCTGCCAAATTTCCTTGTGGCAGAATCTATGCTCTGTGTTCCAAGAGATATGCCAGGGAGGGTCATTTGACTGCCAGTGTCTTGGATGCCTGAACCTAGGGCACGTGTAAAAAATGTCCTATTTTACATATGTGTGTGTCTGTATTCATGTATATGTATATATGTGGATATACATGAATATGTATATTCACAAATGTGCATAGAAAACAGCTATTTAACTTTAGTCCATTTAAGTAGTGTTCAGAGCCATAACAGCTATACACAGCACAGCTCCAAGAGGAGCCAGTTACATGGATTCCACTAAGAAAAGCACCCCCGTTCCTGCCTATCCAGTGACTCCGATGGCTCTTATCTCTCAGTAGGATGGATGATACTAGGTCATTTTTATTTGCTTAGATAGAAGGGTTGCTACACTAATGAGTCCACGTTTTGCCTTTTCTATTCAAATAAAAGAATGTTTTCATCCTGCTGACTCCTGGGAGCAAATACCAGAGAGTGACCTATGGAGGATGAGTCCCCTGAGGAAAAGTGTACTTTGAAGGCTCTAAGGAAAGATCACTTGATGGCTAGATGGATTTCTCAGGGTTAGAAAGATGGACATGGCCATAGGCCATAATGGACATGGCAAATCAATCTTATCCCAGGACTTTGGGGGACTAAAGTCCTTTCAAAGAAGATTGGCATGGGGGAGTCAAGTCACTGGCTGCTGAGAACCATAAACCCTGGACTCCAAGAAGGGGCAACCCAGATTGAAATTAAACTGAAATACCTCACAGGTCCAAACTGGGATCAAGGACAGCAAGAGCAAGACTCTCCTGCAGTGGCAAAAAAGAATAGTTGTCCTAAGAGAGAGAATCACTTTTCAGAATCACAAGGGTACAGCCAGAAATAATGGCAGCAAGAATAACCACAGATGGATTCAACACTGGCTCTTTCTTCTTGGTCTGAAAATCTAATGGACCGCTAGGAGAGAGAGAGCCCCCGAAAGAGAGATAAGTAGATCAGCATGCGGATACCTGGTCCTCTCTTCATTTAATCTGCAGAAGCAAAAGGTGCACAACTATGCACAGCCATCACTTCTTCATGCCTCTCTTTGTAAGTTATCTGCAGTGGGCATGTGTTGATTTTTTAAGATTAACATTATAGTTTAAAACTATTAATATGATGAATTATAATACTTAGATATTAACTTACATATGTCAGTTAGTAATGAAAAGACCTACTGTTGGTTTAAAGAGAAGAAATACTGACTTCACGCAGGCCACAAAGATGTCATACAGAAAATTTTAATTCAGTGTGCTGAGATGAGATGAGCTGAGATGCTACTAGAATGTACAGAGGAAAGACAGACAAAACCACCTAAAAATAAAGATTGCTTGAGGATATACTGACGCTTTCGCTACATCCCCACAGCATCTATAGGAAAGGTTTAAGGGAGGGCTTCCTTGGTGGTTCAGACTGTAAAGAATCTGCCTGAAATGCAGGAGACCTGGGTCCAATTCCTGGGTCGGGAAGAGCCCCTGGAGAAGGGAATGGCTACTCACTCCAGTATTCTTGCCTAGAAAATCCCAAGGACAGAGAAGCCTTGTGGGCCACAACCCAAGGGATCACAAAGAGTTAGACACAACTGAGCAACTAACACACACAGCAGGGAGAATACAATTAGTTTCTGTTTATTAAATGACTGGTCCTGTTTACAATGTTTCTGAAGATTTCTTCCTGGGAACATTTATAACAATAACCACTACCACCACCACCTCCATCTTCCCTTGGGTCACTTTGGAAATATATCTCATTTATATTCATGTCAAAACGAGATTCTCTGTTTTTAATTAAGAAAAGAAATATTCTTCAACTTTATGTCACATACTTTTACCTAAGTTGGTCATGTCAGAATCCAGGAGAAACCCATATGGGTTTTAAATTTCTCTCTACTGTTGTTACTAGTAGAAAAGCGATGTTTCACTCAAATATTTTATTGTCAAAGACACTGATTACTCTTACATGAAATAATCAATGGGAAATTTAAACACATACAGAGTTTACACTTAGACTGTTTCAAATAGTACATTCAATTTTACTCTGACTTCCTTAAAGCCATCTAATGATTTATCCTAGCCTCTTTTATGCAGAAGACATTTTAGTAGCCAAGTGCATAAGTTACTCCAGAGAATGAAAACATAACGTTATTATGATTAAACAAAATTCTTTATATCTGGAATGAAACATGATTAAAATTTACCACTATTTCTTTAGTTGTGTTTGACTAAAACTTTCTGTTTATAAACTAACATACTGGGAGGAAACAGAAGAGGAATAACCTAACCTTTATTCTTACACAGCAGGTCTGTTAAGGCCTATAGTAGTACACTGTTAGTAGCTGAATCTACTGGCTAGATAAGAGATAAATAAATACAAAATGAAACACTTCTAGACAGATAGACTGGAATCAGAATTACCTGAAGCACTCTCATTTTTTTTTCAGATTTAAGCTCTTCTACGTTATTTACCATCCACTCCCATCATGGTGGTAGAAAACAATAGAACTGCAATTTAACGTCAAAAATTAATGTATTACAACAGATTTGAGAGCCAAGCTTTGAAACTAGTCAGACGACTTTCTGTGTTGGAAACCCACAACTAAGAAAAATTAAACTTCCTATAATTTTATAAATTACAGCAGAAATACCTGTAATTACCCAAGTAAATGATGACAAAAAAATTTGCCCTTCAGGGGTTGGATTACATTTGAAGGAAGCTGCCTTCTTTTCTATGCTCAAGAAAAAAGGCATGTTGACACACAAGAGAATAATAGCTAATGCATTTTGGATAGCACTGAGAAAAAGGATTTTAAAGAAACCTGATAAACAGGACATGGCTGTTTTCTATAAGGACAGTCAACAAATCCAACAAAACAAGAAGCCACCTGTGAGAGCCAAAACTATCCCCCACACCCAACAAATACACATATGCACTCACCACCCTTTTCAACTAACAGCTCAAACACAACATTAGCAGGCAGATAGTAATCTAGAATGAACCAGATCTGGTGTTTGTTTTTCCTCTCGTATCTGATTGCTGCTGTAAATCAAGCCAGACTGTTCTGAGATAGAAGAGAGTTCTGTGGACTTTGAAAGCCAAAGAAGGCCTGCCTTTAGATACCTGGCAGAACCTCCAAATGTTAATCCTGTCACACACACACACACACACACACACACACACGAACTCAGTCCAGCTAAACTAGACATAGAAGATGATGGAGACGTCATGCATTATTCCTGTAACCAATCATCTAATATAAACAAGCTCAGGACTTCCCTGGTGGTCCAGAGGCTCAAACTCAGTGCTCCCCATGCAGGGGGCCCAGGTTCGATCCCTGACCAGGGAATTAGATATAATTCTGCATATGCTGCAGCTAAGACCTGGCACAGTCAAATAAGTAAATATTTTTCAAAGAAAACAAGCAGGTTTATTTATATATCAGTTCAGTCACTTAGCTGTTCCTGACTCTTTGCAACCCCACGGACTGCAGCATGCCAGGCTTCCCTGTCCATCACCAACTCCAGAGTTCACTCAAACTCATATGAATAGAGTCGGTGATGCCATCCAACCATCTCATCCTCTGTCGTCCCCTTCTCCTCCTGCCCTCAATCTTTCCCAGCATCAGGGTCTTTCACAATGAGTCAGTTCTTCGCATCAGGTGGCCAAAGTATTGGAGTTTCAGCTTCAACCTCAATCCTTTCAATGACTATTCAGGACTGATTTCCTTTAGGATGAACAGATTGGATCTCCTTGCAGTCCAAGGGACTCTCAAGAGTCTTCTCCAACACCACAGTTCAAAAGTATCAATTCTTCAGTGCTCAGCTTGCTTTATAGTCTAACTTTCATATCCATACATGACTACTGGAAAAACCATAGCTTTGACTAGGTGGACCTTTGTTTACAAAGTAATGTCTCTGCTTTTTAATATGCTATCTAGGTTGGTCAAGCTTTTCTTCCAAGGAGTAAGCATCTTTTAATTGCATGGCTGCAGTCACCATCTACAGTGATTTTTGGAGTCCAAGAAAATAAAGTCTCTCAATCTCTCCCCATCTATTTGCCATGAAGTGATAGGATCAGATGCCATGATCTTAGTTTTCTGAATGTTGAATTTTTTTTTTGAATGTTGAATTTTAAGCCAACTTTTTCACTCTCCTCTTTCACTTTCATCAAGAGACTCTTTAGTTCTTCTTTGCTTTCTGCCATATGGTGGTGTCATCTGCATATCTGAGGTTATTGATATTTCTCCCAGCAATCTTGATTCCAGCTTGTGTTTCCTCCAGCCCAGCGTTTCTCATGATGTACTCTGCATATAAGTTAAATAAGCAGGGTGACAATAGACAGCCTTGATGTACTCCTTTTCCTATTTGGAACCAGTCTGTTGTCCCATGTCCAGTTCTCACTGTTGCTTCCTGACCTGCATATAGGTTTCTCAGGAGGCAGGTCAGGTGGTCTGGTATTCCCATCTCTTTCAGAATTTTCCAGAGTTTGTTGTGATCCACATAGTCAAAGGCTTTGGTGTAGTCAATAAAGCAGAAGTAGATGTTTTTCTGGAACTCTCTTGCTTTTTCTGTGATCCTACGGATGTTGACAATTTGATCTCTGGTTTCTCTGCCTTTTCTAAATCCAGGTTGAACATCTGAAAGTTCACAGTTCATGTACTGTTGAAGCCTCACTTGGAGACTCTTGAGCATTACTATGCTAGTGTGTGAGATGAGTCCAAATTGTGCAGTAGTTTGAACATTCTTTGGCATTGCCTTTCTTTGGGATTGGAATGAAAACTGACCTTTTCCAGTCCTTTGGCCACTGCCGAATTTTCCAAATTTGCTGGTATATTGAGTGTAGCACTTTCACAGCATCATCTTCTAGAATTTGAAATAGCTCAACTGAAATTCCATCACCTCCACTAGCTTTGTTCATAGTGATGCTTCCTAAGGCCCACTTGATTTCACATTCCAGGATGTCTGGCTCTAGGTAAGTGGTCATACCATCATGGTTATCAGGGTCACGAAGATCTTTTTTGTATAGTTCTTCTGTGTATTCTTGCCACCTCTTCTTAATATCTTCTGCTTCTGTTAGGTCCATATCATTTCTGTCCTTTATTGTGCCCACCTTTGCATGAAATGTTCCCTTGGTATCTCTAATTTTCTTGAAGAGATCTCTAGTCTTTCCCATTCTATTATTTTCCTGTATTTCTTTTCCTTGATCACTGAGGAAGGTTTTCTAATCTCTCCTTGCTATTCTTTGGAACTCTGCATTCAAATAGGTGTATCTTTCCTTTTCTCCTTTGCCTTTTGCGTCTTGCTGTTTGTAAGGCCTCCCCAGACAACCATTTTGCCTTTTTGCATTTCTTTTTCTTGGGGATGGTCTTGATAACTGCCTCCTGTACAATATCATGAACTTCCATCCAGAGTTCTTCAGGCACTCTATCAGATCTACTCCCTTGAATCTATTTGTCACTTCCACTGTGTAATCATAAGGGATTTGATTTGTGTCATACCTCAATGGTTTAGCGGTTTCCCCCACTTTCTTTAATTTAGGTCTGAATTTGGCAATAAGGAGTTCATAATCTGAGCCACAGTCAATTCCTGGTCTTGTTTTTGCTGGCTGTATAGAGCTTCTCCATCTATCTATATCTATATATATTTATATATAGTATTGCTATTAAGATATATATGAAAGCAGACAGGCTTAAAGTATAAGGTAGAAAATGTCATGTCAAGCAACTTAGAGAATTCCATAACTGATGTTATTTTTACCCTGAATGTACAGTTCACATTCATAGTTCCAGGCTGGAGATTCATCAGTGTCTTCCCAGCATTTTATGAAATCCTTCCACCAGTAATTGAAAGCAACTTATTTCTCCTTCTTTGCTTTTTACCATACATGGACTCCAGAGAGCAGTTTCCCTGTAACACATGATTCATAAGAAGGCTTTCCTACCAACCCTTCCTATAAAGTAAGCATTAATTCTTCTGCAGGCTTTTGGCATTTACCTAGTTGAATACAAAGGTGATTTGGAAATTCTCACCCTGTTTGCTATATAGTTCTAAAGGGCCAACACCCTTCATAAGCAATCCAGTGTTCTTCGGAACAGAAGCAGCTTATTTCACTGCACTGGAAATATCGTGGTGTCTTCTCAGTGGAAAGTCTCATTGAATGGAGCTATTGTCTGGGTAAATGCATGTGTGTGTGTGCTCAGTCATTCAGTCATGTCTGACTCTTTGAGACCCCATGAACTGCAGCCCACCAGACTCCTCTGTTCATGGGATCTCCTAGGCAAGAATACTGGAATGGATTGCCATTTCCTACTCCAGGAGAGTAGGGGAATTTCCCGACTCAGGGATCGAACCCAGGTCTCCTGCATTGGCAAGTGAGTTTTACCACTCAGTGACTTTACCACTGAGCCACCTAGGAAACCCTAGACCCATTAAAGCCAGAAACAGGATAAAGCAAATGTCACTCAGTCATGTCCGACTGTTTGCAACGACTAATGCAGTCCATTGAATTCTCCAGGCCAGAATACTGGAGTTCCCTTCTCCAGGGGATCTTCCCAATCCAGGGATTGAACCCAGGTCTCCAGCATTGCAAGTGGATTCTTTACCAGCTGAGCCACAAGAGAAGCCCAAGAATACTGGAATGGGTAGCCTATCCCTTCTCCAGCAGATTATCCTGACCCAGAAATCAAACTAGGGTGTCCTGCATTGCAGGCAGATTCTTTGTCAACTGAGCTATCAGGGAAGCCCATACGATAAAGAATGTGTGTAAATATTCTTTCATAGACTAATATTAATGGCCTAGATTACATTCTGAGATTCAACTGAATACTTTCTGAAACTACATATGCCAGAAAAACACTGCTGTACCTAAAAGAATGCTGTATTAGAAAGTACACTGAGTCAAAAGAGGGAAGACCTGACCAATATTTCTAACTCTGCAGCCATGAGCCACTCAGTGTTCATTTTTCATTTTTGTCAATTATTTCCTAATTATACATGTTGAAATATTTCCTTCAAGAGGAAACTCAAGCTATCTAGGAAGCCAGGAAGGACAGAGGGAAGGAGGAACCCTCTTCCTCTTGCATCCTGTTCCACAATGCCAAAGAAACACTCTCAGATCTTATCATCCTCTGACGACCCAACTACAGCCATCATTACAGTTGACCCTTAAACAATGAGGGTTTGAATTATCCAGGTCCACTTATATGCGGATACTTTTTAAAAATACTCCATTGCTACACAGTCCATGATTGGTTGAATCCACGGTTACAGAACCATGCATACAGAGGGCCAACTGTAAGTTATATGCAGGTTAACCTTCAAGGTTCACCTGTATTTACAGAACATATCTGTGTTGAAAATTTTAAATAGCCCACTGAAAACTGAAGTGATCTGCATACCACAGACACAAAAGACAAAAATCAATAACATTATTATAAAGAAAAATCCCAATGTAAGAAATAAAGTTATGCTTGCAACTTCAAGATGCAGAGGTTTTGAGATAACCTTCAGAATTCATCTAGATCTATAATCTTTATAGGTAGACCCTTGCAGAATTGCTCTGAAAATGTACATTCTAGACCCAGGCTGCATCAGCTAGCCCCTATTACTAAAGTCCCTAATTTCCAATGGATTTAGCAGAACAGCAGCCCATGAAATGGTAGAATAGCCTATATGACAACGATGATACAAGAGCCTAAAAAAATGCTTTTAGATGGTCTTTTAGATCAGCTAAAAATTATTAGATTTTTTTAATTACAATGTCACCAGTACTTGTATCTCTGTTTATCTGTGATTGCCCCAAGCCTTGGTTCTTGCTGACTAAATCTGTCTTAGCAATAGTTATATAATTTTGCTTCTAGATGTGAGATGGCCATAGGGACTCTACTTCTTGGTTAACGTGTCTTAATGAACCACCACATTTTCATATTTTCCCATAGGAAAGGAACATGGTATGACAGAAGCGAGTTAACACATCGTGATCTTCCCCTCTTTCCTGAAGAAGTCTGAATCTTCCCTTTATATATCCTCTCATTTGAAATAAGGAAACCACTAAGGATTTTAGCTTTTAAAAAATCATGCCAATACTGACCTCATTTCTCTCAAAGATCTGGAACTTATTACAAACTCCTTAAAATCAACAACTGAAAAGGAAACACACCTCCAAAAGGTCAAAGATTTAGCTAATTTACATAATCACTAAAAATTAGGACCAAGTAATACCAAAAAAAATAGATGCCACTCACCACCATATCTTAAGTGCTATATCATACATACATACACCAAGGACACGCATATTCACTAGGTAGGGAAACATCTGGTTAATTTCTGAGATCTCCTTTGTAACAGTTTCCTTAAAAGGAATCTTTTTCCAAAACATCATAAATCATGGTATTTTAGACTTCCTAGTATCTGCCATATTAGGTCAAAGATTATTGGTATTGTAATAGCAAGTTAAATTTACATTGAAAGTTAATTAAATGAATACTTTTAGCATAACATGGTGACACATAGGCAAATTCTATGTATATAGATGGCATTTCAAAAACATTCCATTGTTACTTTCATGTCACATTTAGACATGAGGCACTGAGTATGTATGTGTTGACTGAGTATTCGCAAATTCTCTTAGAGGCAGCCAGTGCATGAGTTGGAGGGAAAACGGCCTGCCAGTTACTTGGAACTGCCAGGTTGTAGGGAACACTTATATCTCCCTCAAATTTTCAGGGAATTCTGAAGCTACATAGGCTGCTCCAGGGTAAAGCTGTCTTGTGGTGGATGAATAATAGGTCCATCTTTTCTTACATTTTCCTAAATAGGCTATTTTTTAGGCTATTTTGCTAAATAGGTTGCAAAAGTTTCCCTCTGTAAAACCTATTTGGCAAGTACTTTTTCCAGGACATAAAGTTAGAATACAAAGAAAATTTTCATGATCACAATGCAACCTAAAACCCTAGAAATATTCCAGTCATTTATACAATCAAGAACCCAATCCATTAACCAGAGACTCTTATCAAATACTAATTTTTGTTGATAAAGCCTAAACTCCTAAACCTGCCCGAAAGGCCCCCAGGATTTTGCAACCAACTTGATTTTCCTCCACCTCTGTGGCATAAAGTTCTCTGCTAGCAGTCTGTCTGTCCTGTTTCTGCTCTCAGAACTCTAGTCTGGATGGGTTCATTTCCAGGGGGTGTATTATGATCATTCTAAGTCAATATTTATAATGTCTCCACCCTCCTTTGCAAATAGGAGTGATCATATTTCCTGATAAAAAGGAATAGGCTTCGCTGAAAGTTCCTTTCCCTCTTCTTCCTGCATGGATAGGATACCTGGTATTATGGTAGTGACATTAAAAACCATGGGAGCCTCAAGCAGAAGAGGGAAAACCCAGTAAATGAAGGAAGACGGAATGGAAAGCTGGACTGAGGCTGTATTTTGATAGCATTGTGAGCAACATAAATATTGTCAGTAACCACCTATCTTCTTGCTTCCTCCTATGTGAGAAAAAATAAAACCCTATTTATGTAAGCCTCTACTACTTGCAATTTTTGTTACTTGCAGCCAAAAGCAGCCTGTCTGGTCAGTTCTGCTTCATGTAGTGCAGTCCCACTGGATAATTAATCCTTGCCCAAACATCACACACCTTCTTACCATATCTTTTCTCCACCATGCTTTGCATATGGCAAGTGTTTTAATAAATTTTATAAAATATATGATGTGAGCTGGTTGATAAAATTTGAACTTTAAATAAATGGTCAATGACTAGACCAATCAATCAAAAATTATTCGCTAACTATGAGACAAAAGCTATGGTGCTACAGCTACTTTAAAGTTTGAGCTTTCTAATCAGAATCATACTATACTTTCCCAATGACAATTTTTTGTGCTTTGTTTTACAAACAAACCAAAGCTATCAACAAAAGTTCTATATACAGAGTGGTTTTCCAGAGGACAGGAACCAGCTCTCCTGTGTTTTATAGAAAGTCTAGATCACTGCCGGCATTCAGTGAATATTAAATTATAATAATACTGCTATGGATATTACTCAGATTCTCCGACATGATTGCAACTTTATGTTCTTGAAGTGCATGAGATCCTATAATAAAAATTTTTTATGGACATGAATGCATGTTACATACAGTTTGTCAGTCAGCTTAGCCAGGTCATATTGGGCTCAAATAATGATGTTTTTCAATGTCTACATTGGTGTGATTCAACTGCAGAGTGTCAGTTTCCAAATTTACCATAATAAATTACTTCTCAAAAACATTATCAAGCTGCAATGATTCTCAATTCTAGGGGGAAAAAATTATTCTTTCTTAACCTCAGATATGCAGATGATACCACCCTTATGGCAGAAAGTGAAGAAGAACTAAAGAGCCTCTTGATGAAAGTGAAAGAAGACAGTGAAAAAGTTGGCTTAAAGCTCAACATTCAGAAAACTAAGATCATGGCATCTGGTCCCATCACTTCATGGCAAATAGATGAGGAAACAGTGGCTGACTTTATTTTTGGGGGCTCCAAAATCACTACAGATGGTGATTACAGCCATGAAATTACAAGACGCTAACTCCTTGTAAGGAAAGTTATAACCAACCTAGACACCACATTAAAAAGCAGAGACATTACTTTGTCAACAAAGGTCCGTTTGGTCAAGGCTATGGTTTTTCCAGTGGTCATGTATGGATGTGAGAGTTGGACTCTGAAGAAAGCTGAGTGCCGAAGAATTGATGCTTTTGAACTATGGTGTTGGAGAAGACTCTTGAGAGTCCCTTGGACTGCAAGGAGATCCAACCAGTCCATCCTAAAGGAGATCAGTCCTGGGTATTCATTGGATGGACTGACTTTGAAGCTGAAACTCCAATACTTTGGCCACCTCATGCAAAGAGCTGACTCATTGGAAAAGACCCTGATGCTGAGAAAGATCAAGGGCAGGAGGAAAAGGGGACAACAGAGGATGAGATGGTTGGATGGCATCACCGACTCAATGGACATGGGTTTGGGTGAACTCTGGGAGTTGGTGATTGACAGGGAGGCCTGGCGTGGTGTGGTTCATGGGGTCGCAAAGAGTCGGACATGGCTGAGCGACTGAACTGACTGACAAGAAATCCAAAATGAGGCAAAAAAGATTTTCCAAATAAAAAAGAAAGCTTAGCACTTTCCTGGTGGTATAGTGGATAGGAATCTGCCTGCCAATGCAGGGGACACAGGTTCCATCCCTGGTCCAGGAAGATTTCACATGCTTCGGAGCTATCGAGCCCATGTGCCACATCTACTGAGCCCACACACCCCAACTACTGACATCTGCATGCTCTAGGACCCCTGAGCCACAACCACTGAACCCTTGTGGACAACTACTGAAGCTCCAACGCTCTAGAGCCAGCAAGCTATAACTACTGAAGCTCATGCACCTAGAACCTGTGCTCCGCAACAAGAGAAGCCACCACAATGAGAAGCCCATCCACTGCAATTAGAGAAAGCCTGAGCAGAGCAACAAAGGCCCAGCACGGCCAAAAATAAAAGTAAATAATTAATTTTTTTTTAATAAGCTTAAGTCCTACCTCTACTTAAAAGAATTCCTGGGAGATTTTACTTTAGTCATTTTTAAGCTATTAAACTTATAAGGAGCATATAATTATTAAGAAAAAGTTCAAACTCACTCATGTAACTTTCACTTTAAATGGTATAAAGTCCTGAGATGGTCACACAGCATTTGTCATATCTCGAAACTTCCTAAGAAGCCTTTTGGCTTTATGGAATTTTGCTTGAAGTTGCCTTAGCTTATCATCCTAAGGAATCATTGGAGCACAGTGATTTCCCACTGTCTTTTTACTTGTTTGTACATCCATTTTATTTCTGTGAGTATACCAAACACTTTCTCTTTGCCTGCTTATCTCTGTTTTCATCAGCAGTCCTTTAGCTGAGAACAAGAGAACACCCTTGGAAAACTCTTTTTAAAAAGTGTGGGGATGTTCTTTAGGATAAAATAGCCTTCCTTTAAAAGCACTTTTATTTTACTTTTGCAAATTTATCCTCAGAGAAATGAAATCCCAGGTTTTGGTATACACAAAAACCTGTATACTAATGTTTCTAACAACTTTATATCTAATACCCAAAACTGGCAACAACCCAGATGTCCGTCAACAGGTAAATGGTTGTGCAAGCTGCAATACATCCATACCATGAAAGCCTACTCAAAAACAAAAAGCAATATTGATATACACAATAAACCCTAAATCAATCTCCAGGAAATTACATTGAGTGAAAAAAACTAATCATTTTAGGTTTAGGTTACAAGTTGTATGATTCCATTCATACAACAATCTTGTAAGGACAAAGCTATAGAAATGGAGAAGAGGTTAGTGGTTTAGGATGGGAAAAAGGCAGAGGGGAAGTGGGTGTGGCTATAAAAGAACAACAGGAAGAATCCTTATGGTGATAGAAACCTTCTGGTATTTGACTCCATTAACAGCAGCCAGGTTATGATGTTGTAGTATAGCTTTGCAAGATTTCTCATTGGGGGAAATTGGTTAAAGGAATCTCTTTATATTATTTTTTACAACTGCAAATGAACCTAGAATTATCTCAAAATGAAAGTTTAATTTTTGCCCAGAATCTGTTTCATCTCCTTATGGAGTCTATCCCATCTCTTTATAACAAGGCCTTATGCTTTTTGGAACCACCTGTCCCTACTTTCAGTCCACGTGGTTCAGATGGTCTAATTTATGGGTAGACTTGACACTCAGACCTGATCAGCCTACTCCATCTCTTGAATCCTAGTGACATGTTCCAGGATGGTCACATGATTCAAGTTGGTACAATGGTACTCACCTGAACTGTGCAAGAAGAAAAACTCTTCCTACTAAGGTTGCTTAGTTTTGTAAGATGAAATTCTTAAACAAACAGAGCCCACCACATTGAGCCAATCAGGGACTGGACTCAGTGCAGAGGAACAAAGTTTGTGGTCCTAAACTCAACCATGCCTGAAGGTTGTTCACTCTCTGGACTTTTCAGTTATGTGATCCAATTGCTACCCATTTTTGCTTAACTTTTTTTCCTTAAGTTTAATCTTAAATGACCTTCACCTTTGGTGAAGACTAGAATCACATTCAGTATATAATACAAGTATTTATATAAAAATGTAATCAAGTTTGAAATAGTTACACCATAACAAAAACATTTTACTATTCCACTAACTAGTGAGAATTCTGGGGGTGGGTTTTTGTTTTTTTTTTAACTTCTACCTCTTAAGTTTAACGTCAGTTCTCCTCCTCTTTTGATTTTCATCTCCCACTAATTTTATTGCACAACTAAAACATTTCGTGGGTAGGCTGTATCTTTTTAATTTTTCCCATTTTTTCTGTTGGGGGTTATATTCTTATTAATTTGCAAGATATTTTTGCAGGTTAGGGCTTCTCTTGTGGCTCAGCTGGTAAAGAATATGCCTGCAATGCAGTAGACCTGGGTTCGATCCCTGGGTTGGGAAAATCCCCTGGAGAAGGGAAAGGCTACCCACTCCAGTATTCTGGCCTGGAGAATTCCATGGACTGTATAGTCTATGGGGTTGCAAAGAGTCGGACACAACTGAGTGGCTTTCATTGCACTTCACTTTGTAGGTTAAGGATAGTAGACCTCTGGCTATCACACATGTGAAAAATACTTTCTCCTCCTGGCCATTGTTCTTTCAATTTCATGTGCAGTATTTATTCCATTTATAAAATTTAACTTTTTATAGTTAAATAGAGCTTCCCAGGTGGCATTAGTAGTAAAGAACCCCTCCGCCAATGCAGGTGATGTAAGAGACTCAGGTTTGATCCCTGGGTTGGGAATATCCCCTGGAGAAGGGTATGGTAACCCACTCCAGTATTCTTGCCTGGAGAATCCCATGGACAGAGGAGACTGGCAAGCTACAGTCCATGAGGTCACATAGAGTCAGACATGACTGAAGTGACTGAGCACATGGTTAAATTTATCAATCTGCTTTTTCATCATTTCTGGCTTTCACATCATGCTTAAGAAAATCACCCTTCTCCATGCCAATATTCTCTTTAAAATTTGCCCATATTTTTGGTCTGCTACTTTTGTCTTTTTTTTTTTCAAACAAGTATCAAGAATGTAAAGAGCACTGTAAACTGACACTCTTTCCCAACTGGTTCCATACTGGACAAATATTTTATTCACAAATATCTTTCCCGTACTGATTCAAGAGTCTAACCTTCTCAAATGCTAAACCTCTATACATATTTGAGGCTGAGGATAAACACTCACATTGTTTTAATTTCAGCTATTTTATGATATAATTTAACATCTGTTCAGGCAATATCCCTTCTCAGTATTTTTGTTTTTCACAATTCTTTCATCTCTACATGCATGTTTATTCTTCAAAGTGAGTTTAGAATCATTTTGCCAAGTTCCTCACCAACCTCTCCACAATAAATAAGGATTTTAATTGATAATACACTGTGTACAGAATAAACTTAAACCAAATTGACCTCTTTACAAAAATTAAGCCTACCTTTCCAAGGTTTGTCCCTCTATTCAAATCTTTTGTTGTGTTTTCAAAACTTTTCATTATGCTATTACATGCTAAGTCACTTTAGTCATGTCCGACTCTGTGAGACCCCATAGATGGCAGCCCATCAGGCTCCGCCATCCCTGGGATTCTCCAGGCAAGATCACAGGAGTGGGCTGCCATGTCCTTCTCCAATGCATGAAAGTGAAAAGTGAAAGTGAAGTCGCTCAGTCGTGTCTGACTCTTTGTGACCCCATGGACTGCAGCCTACAAGGCTCCTCTGCCCATGGGATTTTCCAGGCAAGAGTACTGGAGTGGGTTGCCATTGCCTTCTCCGTATGCTATCACATAGAATGCTATAACTTTATTCATTCAGTTTCTGCATATTTCTTAAGACTATCCTAAATATTAGATGCATTTATTTGTAAATATAAATGGGATATTTTCCCTTTATGTCTTCCTTATAAGAATGTACAATATCAGAAAGCTACTGATTTTATTTTGTAACCATCTATTATAATGAATATCCTTATTTTCTTAAAGCTTTAATAAGTCTGCAAGACAAATATTTTCAGAGAAGGTCAATTAGTTTAAAATAGTTTAGAAAATAATTGGGTAAACAGTATAACTTAAAATTTTAAAAAGTGTCTGATTTTTTTCTTTTTTTATTTTTTTTCAGTTTTATTTATTTATTATTTATTTACTTTACAATATTGTATTGGTTTTGCCACACATTGACATGAATCCACCATGGGTGTACATGTGTTCCCCATCTTGAACCCCCCTCCCACCTCCTTCCCCATCCCATCCCTCTGGGTCATCCCAGTGCACCAGCCCCAAGCACCCTATATCATGTATCAAACCTGGACTGGTGATTTGTTTCACATATGATAATTTACATGTTTCAATGCCATTCTCCCATATCATCCCACCCTTGCCCTCTCCCACAGAGTCCAAAAGACTGTTATATACACTTGTGTCTCTTTTGCTGTCTCTCATACAATCTTTCTAAATTCCAGATATATGTGTTAGTATACTGTATTGGTGTTTTTCTTTCTGGCTTACTTCACTCTGTATAATAGGCTCCAGTTTCATCCACCTCATTAGAACTGATTCAAATGTATTTTTTTAATGGCTGGGTAATATTCCACTGTGTATATGTACCACAGCTTTCTTATCCATTCATCTGCTGATGGACATCTAGGTTGTTTCCATGTCCTGGCTATGACATGATCCTCTACATAGAAAACCCTAAAGATGCCACCAGAAAATTACTAGAGCCAATCAATGAATATAGTAAAGTTGCAGGATATAAAATCAACACACAGAAATCCCTTGCATTCCTATACACTAACAATGAGAAAACAGAGAGAGAAATTAAGGAAACAATTCCATTCACCATTGCAACTAAAAGAATAAAATACTTAGGAATAGATCTACCTAAAGAAACAAAAGACCTATATATAGAAAACTATAAAACACTGGTGAAAGAAATCAAAAGGACACAAACAGATGGAGAAATATACCATGTTCATGAATTAGAAGAATCAATACAGTGAAAATGAGTATACTACCCAAAGCAATCTATAGATTCAATTCAATCCCTATAAGCTACCAACGGTATTTTCCAGAGAACTAGAACAAATAATTTCACAATTTGTATGAAAATACAAAAAACCTTGAATAGCCAAAGCAATTTTGAGAAAGAAGAATGGAACTGGAGGAATCAACCTGTCTGACTTCAGGCTCTACTACAAAGCCACAGTCATCAAGACAGTATGGTACAGGCACAAAGACAGAAATATAGATGAATGGAGCAAAATAGAAAGCCCAGAGCTAAATCCACGCACCTATGGACACCTTATCTTTGACAAAGGAGGCAAGAATATACAATGGAGAAAAGACAATCTATTTAACAAGTGGTGCTGGGAAAACTGGTCAATCACTTGTAAAAGAATGAAACTAGAACACTTTCTAACACCATATGCAAAAATAAACTCAAAATAGATTAAAGATCTAAACGTAAGACCAGAAACTATAAAACTCCTAGAGGAAAACATAGGCAAAACACTCTCCGACATGAACCACAGCAGGATCCTCTATGTCCCACCTCTCAGAATATTGGAAATAAAAGCAAAAATAAATAAATGGAACCTAATTAAAATTAAAAGCTTCTGCACAACAAAGGAAACTATAAGCAAGGTGAAAAGACAGTCTTCAGAATGGGAGAAAATAATAGCAAACGAAGCAATGGACAAAGAATTAATCTCAAAAATAGATAAGCAACTCCTGCAGTTCAATTCCAGAAAAATAAAAGACCCAATCAAAAAGTGGCCCAAAGAACTAAACAGACATTTCTCCAAAGAAGAAATATAGATGGCTAACAAACATGAAAAAATGCTCAACATCACTCATTATCAGAGAAATGCAAATCAAAACCACAATGAGGTACCATTTCAGGCCAGTCAGAATGACTGCTATCCAAAAGTCTATGAGTAACAAATGCTGGAGAGGGTGTGGAGAAAAGGGAACCCTCTTACACTGTTGGTGGGAATGCAAACTAGTACAGCCACTATGGAGAACAGTGTGGAGATTCCTTAAAAAACTGGAAATAGAACTGCCATACGACCCAGCAATCCCACTGATGGGCATACACACTGAGGAAACCAGAATTGAAAGAGACACGTGTCTGCTGATTTAAAACACACACACACACACACACACACACACACACATATACATAAAAATCCTCTGGGTTGGGACATGCTTTCTTCTAGAATTTAAAGATTAGCAAAAGCAAGGAATCTAGTAGCTTTATAAAGCACAAAATTTTCAGAGCTCTTCCTCTGGTTCCACCATTTTGTTTCTCCAATAAGAGAATGCACATCCCTTAGAGCAATTGCTCCAAGAAACCATTTTTCCCCCAGTGATTCTCAAAAAGTCTAATATTGCAATTTAAAAATAAAAAAAGGAAAAACATCTCATCTGATGCTTCTGTTGCATTTTCTTTTACCAGGTTCACAACATATGATTAACAATGCACATAAACTTGGCTCTGTGATTTTGTGTTTAGATAATGATGGAAATCCATTAAACTAACCTTTTATGGTTGATGATCTGTCAGCTGAACATCCAGCAGTTTCTTTTTATAGAAATATGATTTGACCTGCAATGTCCTGGAACATGTTTTTCCAGCTATTTGGCTTCAAGCTTATGCTAATTATCAGGCATTATCTCACAACTTCTGTGGCACACATGAACATAAAAATCACCTCCCCATAGAAGCTTTCTTTGAAGATGAACTAAGTGGAATTTCTATAGCATTCACTGCAGGTATTACTCAAGTGATAATGCTACAACAAAGGGCTTTTTAAAAAAAAAAAAACTAAATTTTATTTTTCATATGTCTTAAGAGTGTCCTAGGTTTTTAGTAGAATGCTGTATTTTCTCAAACACCATGAGTTATAGTAGTGCTTGGCTGAAAATACAAAAGATTCATTTGTCCTTCTCTATAGCTCTTTTAACCAATTACTTAATAACTTCTATTTTTTTTCTCATTGATTCTGCTAATGAGACATAGATTAGTTTGCATCTGAATCCAGAAGTGTAGATTAAACCCCTTCATGTGTACATTAAGTGAGATTAGTAATAACAACCACTTATTGGGTGATTATTATGTGTCAGGTACTAAGCTAAGTGTTCTACATGTGTAATTTCATTTAATTATCATGACAACCCATGAGGTTGATACTATTATTATCCTCATTTTAATAATGAGAAAACTAGGCTTAGAAAAAAGGTTTAGAGGAGTAAAGTCAAATAGAAGGCAAAGCCTGAACTCTCATCCATTACATCCACAATGAAGAATCTAAGAATTGAGTACCCAACACTGGCATGAGTTAATCATCTACCTACCTAGTAAAGTCCACCAGAAATCAGGGGATGTCTGTGGAACAGCTATTGTTACTCGACACAGAAGCCACCAATGGTGAGAATGAGCTCTCTCTGAAAATAATCAAAAACATTATCTCACGGAAACCCCACCACTGTCTTGTTAAATCATCCTTGTTCCCATTTATAGATGAGAAATACAAAAAGTCACATAGCTAGGAAGCACCAGAGACAGATCCACTTCCAGATCTTGTCACTCCAAGTCTAACACCCTACCGTGTAACTAAGGTTCATGCACATGGTGGGAGAGATGGCAAAACCTGTCCTTCATGGTGTCACACCCATGGCATCCTCAAGTTCATATCACCTTCAGTGTCCCTCAGTGCAAACCCTGTGGCTGTGCCAAATATGGGTCAACCACGATAACTGCTGGTGTCTTTCTTCAGGTAAAAGGAAACATCTCTTATTGGCTTATTTCCTGTTTTTCTTCTTCCTGGATATCCACAAAATGCCAATCAAAGCAGGTAAATGCTATGAACAATTCTTAATCCATTTGATGTTCTATATGATTTGACCTACAGATTAAAAAATTAATTAGCTGCTTAAAAGTTGTGTACATATATAAGCTGTTTAATCTCTGTTATTCTGTACAATCCCAATATGCCACTTATCACAGACTATTTTTATGCCCCTTCAACTGTTTGCAAGCTCTCCTACATACTCTACAAGTCCGGATTGTTCTGGGCCCTGTCTACTTAAGGCACAGGGTCTTGCTCCTTCCCATTCCTCAGCCTCCCAGGCAGTTAGACTGGGGACATGAGACCAGCTTGGGCTACATGTGCTCTGGCATTTGGGGGCCTCACAGACCCAGGGAGAGATGCCCCTCCCAGACCTGGGGAGAAATGGCCCCCAAGTGGCTAGCCAATTGTTAAAAATAATAAAAGGCTCAGCTAGGCTCACATCTCTCATATACCAGCCAGCTAGTTCCCAGTCCCCAGACACCTCTTTATACCTAATTCTTGCACACCAAGCCAATATTTCCCCTGCACTAAGTCACCTCAGGACCAGGCAACAAGAAATCACTCCTTTAGCCTGAAACCCACAGGAATTATTCAAACCTGTCCATCCTAAAATGTTTATCCTGCCTGCCTTACCCTTCCCAAGGAAACCCCAATAAAATTATGGCTCTCTCCCTCCTGCATTCTGCCATCTGGTCAGGACCCAGTACTCCCGCCATGGCCCTGGGGGGTGTTCAGTAGCCCCTGTCTGCAACCGTTGGCATCATCAACATCTTCAAAGCCTCCCTCCTTTGGCTGTACCAGCTTTACCAGTGCACATCCAACATGGACATTCTTGGAATGCTGGATACCATTTCTAACCTCATGTTTTTTATCAGAGACTGGAATGCAAAAGTAGAAAGCCAAAAGACACCTGGAGTACAGGGAGGTTTAGCCTTGGAGTACAGAATGAAGCAGGGCACAGGCTAACAGAGCTCTGCCAAGAGAACGCACTGGTCACAGCAAACACCCTCTTCCAACAACACAAGAGATGACTCTACACATGGACATCACCAGATGGTCAATCCTGAATCAGACTGATTATATTTATTGCAGATGAAAATGGAGAAGCTCTGTACAGTCAGCAAAAAAGACAGGGAGCTGACTGTGGCACAGATCATGAACTCCTTATTCTCAAATTCAGACTTAAATTGAAGAATGTAAGGAAAATCACTAGGCCATTTAGGTATGATCTAAATCAAATCCCTCACAATTACACAGTGGAAGTGACAAACAGATCCAAGGGATTAGATCTGATAGAGAGCCAGAAGAACTATGGATGGGGTTCATAACATTGTACAGGAGGTGGTGATCAAAACCATCCCTAAGAAAAAGAAAGGTAAAATAGTTGTCTGAGGAGGCTTTACAAATAGCTGAGAAAAGAAGAGGAGAGAAAGGCAAAGGAGAAAAAGAAAGATATACCCATCTGAATACAGAGTTCCAAAGAATAGCAAGGAGAGATAAGAAAGCCTTTTTGAGTGAACAATGCAAAGAAATAGAGGAAAACAACAGAATGGGAAAGACTAGAGATCTCTAAGAAAATTAGAGATACCAAGGGAATATTTCATGCAAAGATAAGCACAATAAAGGACAGAAACAGTATGGACCTAACAGAAGCAGAAGATATTAAGAAGAGGTGGCAAGATTACACAGAAGAGCTGCACAAAAAAGATCTTCATGACCCAGATAACCACGATGGTGTGATTACTCACCTAGAGCCAGACATCCTGGAATGCGAAATCAAGTGGGCCTTAGGAAGCACCACTACAAACAAAGCTAGTGGAGGTGATGGAATTCCAGCTGAGCTGATTCAAGTCCTAAAAGATGATTCTGTTAAAGTGCTACATTCAACATGCCAGCAAAATTGAAAAACTCAGCAGTGGCCACAGGACTGGAAAAGGTCAGTTTTCATTCCAGTCCCAAAGAAAGGCAATGCTGAAGAATGTTCAAACTACCACAAAATTGCACTCATCTCACACATTAGCAAAGTAATGCTCAAAATTCTCCAAGCCAGGCTTCAGCAATATGTGAACCGTGAAGTTCCAGATGCTCAAGATGGATTTAGAAACAGCAGAGGAACCAGAGATCAAATTTTCAACATCTGCTAGATCATAGAAAAAGCAAGAGAATTCCGCTTCAATAACTACGCTAAAGCCTTTGACTATCTGGATCACAAAAAACTGTGGAAAATTCTTAAAGAGATGGGAATATCAGACCACCTGACCTGCCTCCTGAGCAATCTGTATTCAGGTCAAGAAGCAACAGTTAGAACTGGACATGGAACAACAGACTGGTTCCAAATCGGGAAAGGAGTCCATCAAGGCTGTATATTGTCACCCTGCTTATTTAACTTATATGCAGAGTACATCATGAGAAACGCTGGACTGGATGAAGCACAAGCTGGAATCAAGATTGCCAGGAGAAATATCAATAACTTCAGATATGCAGATGACACCACTCTTATGGCAGAAAGCAGAGAACTAAAGAACCTCTTGATGAAAGTGAGAGTGAAAAAGTTGGCTTAAAACTCAACGTTGAGACAACTAAGATCATGGCATCTGGTGCCATCACTTCTTGGCAAATAGATGGGGATACAATGGAAACAGTGGCTGACTTTATTTGGAGGGGCTCCAAAATCACTGCAGATAGTGACTGCAGCCATGAAATTAAAAGATGCTTGCTCCTTGGAAGAAAACCTATGACCAACCTAGACAGCATATTAAAAAGCAGAGACATTACTTTGCCAACAAAGGTCCATCTAGTCAAAGCTATGGCTCTTCCAGGAGTCATGTATGGATGTGAGAGTTGGACTATAAAGAAGGCTGAGCATCAAAGAATTGATGCTTTTGAACTGTGGTGTTGAAGAAGACTCTTGAGAGTCCCTTGGGCTGCAAGGAGATCACACCTGTCAATCCTAAAAGAAATCAACCCTGATTTTCATTGGAAGGACTGATGCTGAAGTTCTAATACTTTGGCCACCTGATGGAAAGAGCCGACTTATTGGAAAAGACCCTGATGCTGGGAAAGATAGAAGGCAGAAAGAGAAGGGGCTAACAGAGGATGAGATAGTTGGATGGCATCACCGATTCAATGGACATGAGACTGAGCAAGCTCTGGGAGATGGTGAAGGACAGGGGGGCCTGATGTGCTGCAGTCCATGGAGTCACAAAGAGTCGGACATGACTGAGCAGCTGAACAACAAAATCTTCGTCTTAGAGAGGATGAAACTGAGGCACAGAGTGTTTAAACAACTTCCCGAGATAACATGATGATCCAGAATTCTCAGCCAGGCAGGCGAGCTCCAGATGGCACTAAACCAAGGCTTTGTCATCTTCTGTGCTCCCCTCTCCCCACTCTGCTGTCCCTGGAATTGCGCCTGGCTTCATAGTTTTTCTTTGCATTCACTTGATGTGATATGAGGCCACTTGTGTATTTTTACACTACTCTCAAAAAGCAACTGCCATAGATGTCGTGCTTGAATTGGCAGTCTGTTCTATCACAAATTCTAGTTTTATTTTAAATTTCACTCAGTTTTGTTTTATTTAGTCTTTAGATTTCTAGATATTCTTTTACTGAGTACTCTTTCCAGCTCTGACACAAAACTAGTCTCATTGTTTCTGATGTCTATATACAGAGGAAGGATGACAGGACTGGGGAGACTGTCCATGAGATTTTTCACGACAGGTAAAGTGTCACTTGGGAGGATGAGCGCTGCCCTTTTTTCTAGGCTACACTGTATTCACATCACCTCTACATCAATGCATCAATATTTCCAAAGCTCCCAGGATTTCTGTTACCCCCAAGTAAGCTAATCTAGCATGACCTGATATATTATAAAACCAGGTGTTATAGTCACAAGCTTTGGTAAAGAAGTTAGGGCAAAAGTGATGAGCAATGTATGAAGTTAGCTCCCCCAGCAAAACAGACTTCAGTATGATCTGAAGACTTCTAAGTAACCAACCCCTTGACTTCCATGAACAAATCTTATATTAATTCATTCTGCCCAAGGACCCTGGGGAAAAAGACATGAACACTTCCATGGAATTCTTAGACAAGATTCATGTATTTGCTCTAAGTCAAGACCAAGAGTAGTGGGGGAAGGCTTCAAGCTGATGAATATACAATTGTTTACCAGTTTTGCCACGTGTATAGAGTTAATAAGAAAAGGTGTATTTCTAATAAATATTTGCCACCACAAGTAGAAAGATAAGAAAGCCTGTTAGGAAAAATTGCCAGTGCCCTAGTCTCATGTTTCTGATAAAGGACTTCTAGGATAATACTCTCTCCAGCTTCTCCACACTCCCCTCCCTGTTTTGGAAACACACACAACAGAGATGACTGAGGAGATCAGAATGCTATGAATATGGCTCAGCCCTTCTACCCTCACTCAAGTCTACAAAGACAGAGGGCTTTCATTATGGCAAGAGAGCCAGTCAGACCCTGGTGAACAGTATTCGAAGGGCCTCCAGAGAAGGGTAGACCATAGTAACAAATTCCTTAGAGGGCTTTGTATTCAGACCCACACCTCTTCCAGATCACCAGCCCCAGTTATTTGTACTGGCTGCCCCCACCTTTCATTACCTCTGGCCTTCTCCTCCAGATCCTCAACTCCATGTGGCCAATACACATGGATCAGGGCCCAATATTCCTCCTTGGAGCACAATCTCCTTCTGGGTCAGATACTGGAGTTCAGCAGAGGCAAGGCAGTAATTCTGAGTATGTCTTCTCTACATAGTTCTGGTGGATCATTCCAAAGCTTATGCTTAGAGGAAAACAAATAATCTAATTCTCCACTACTAAGGGAACATCAGGCTTTCCATGTGGTAAAGAATATTTCTGCCAATGCAGGGGACAATGGTTCAATCTGTGGGTCAGGAAGAGCCCCTGGAGAAGGGAATAGCAAACCACTCCAATATTCTTGCCTTGGAAATCTCATGGACAGAGAAGCCTGGAGAGCTACAGTCCATGGGGTCACAAAAGTGTTGGACCCGACTGAGCAACTAAACAGCAAAGGGAACATCTAAACTCCATAGCCGAATTCAGCCCTAACAGCCATTTGATTCTGATCTATCTGGCTGTGCCCATTTCTCAATTAGTTCCAAACTCATTAGACTTATGGGGTAGAAGTAACAATCTGCCATCTCTTCAAACTTCAAAAGGTTCAGTCAAAGGTAATCTTGACACAAAGCTTTTATAGGTAACAGCTAAAAAATTAACATAACGTCTTGTATTTTTTTAAAAATCAAGTTTCCTTAGGTTTTCCTGAGTTCAAAGTTCATTTCCTGATAACATCAGGTACAATTATCTATCTCCATTCTTTTACTTCGTTATTGAACTCACAGAATCTCAGAACTGACAACAATCATAAGGAATACTGAGTAAGGATCTCCTCCAAGGTTACAAAGCTAGTTGTTGACAGAGCTAAAGCTGAGTCCAAGCCTCCCCACTCCCAGTGGGGCTGGTTCTCTTCCTGTGTTATTAGACTTCCTTCTAGTGCTTTTTCAGTGAACTGAACACACATGTGCCTTCATTCCTTTGTTAATACAGGAACGATGTTTGGTGACAGCAAATAGATAATGTGTTAACTATAGAACATCAGAATTTAGAGTAAAATTAGATAAAACAGCAGCTCTGTTTTCATTTCCACCAATGAGGCCATTGAGGGCCAGACAGGCTCTACTGCTCCTGCATCTAAAATCAGTTCTCTTTCCTCCTTGGAAATGCCCCTTCTAACCACTGAAAACCAAAACTCAAGTGTTATTTCTTCCTGCTTGACCAGAAAGCAGAGAAAATAGTAGATATTTAACCCCCTAAATAAAAGCATAGGCAGTACATTATTATAAGTATCACGTAATTCTCTACCAGGACCACTCCATTGATTGATTTAAATTAGTTCTCTCCTGAAACTTACTACCTTTTTGGTAATGAGATTTCCCCAGCCTAGCATAGATAATATTTAGAATACCAACCCTGTTTCTTGGGTAGGAAACAACTCAATGATGAATGCTGATGAAAACCATTAGTCGTGCAAAACCATATTAAGTTGTTTCAGTAACGAGACAGGGGCTGTTTAATGAAGCATGTCTTCACCATAAATAACAACAACAGTAAAGACAAATTTACTGCTTTTGTATCCCATGGACATTTGTCACACATTCCAGAGCATTGGAAATGAAAATTGGATATATTTAATTAAGTTAGTATATAAGTAAAAAGGTAAAAAATGTTTAAGAGCAGTCAATTTACATTTGGGTCATAATTTTTGAGAATAGGTTCATCTCTAATGCAAATATATGAGCTGAATAAGTGTCATGTTTATTATACATGCATTCATTGTCTCTGCTGAATAATAATGTGAATATTGAAATTCCAACAGTTGTTTTATATATATGTATGTATAACTGAATCACTTTGCTGGACAGCAGAAATTAACACAATATTGTACAACTATACTTCAGTAACAAAAATTTTTAAAGAAAATTAATGGACAGAGGTTTATTATTTTCAAAGAAAATGCGGGCATTAATGAAGTACTGACCTAAGATGTGCCACGGTGTGTGCTTCCCAAGCTTGGGGGCCCTGTCCTTAGAAGGACAGACCAAGAGAACTCAAAATCCACATGCAGTGAGACCACCACAGAGAAACACAAGCCAGTGCCCAAAGGATGAATCCCAGGTGGAACCAGTCAATCCTCTTCTTTTTTCCCCCCTACAGTGGGGTCACCCAACTATACTGGAAGCTCCTTGGGAGCTGGGATGGCGCATTCCTCATCACTGTGTTCCCAACACAACCTGGATGCGCTGTGACCTGCTGGCCACGGTTCTGAAGCATTCTATCTCTTCCCCTCTGACCTCGTCCTTTTCTGAGTAGCTTTCTTAATGACTCTTTCCTTTTCTACCTTTTTCAAACGTTGTCCTCAACACCAGCTCTGGAAAAGGAAGGGCTGTGCTGGTCTGGTTCTTTGTGGTATCCAGAGTACCCACCACTAAGAAAGCCTGTAACATCATTTGTGGGTTTGTGTCTACTTGACCATTGTTAGGGAGGAAGTTGTTTGAGATGGTTTCATCCATTCATTTTGTAACAGTTCTAACTGATAAATTCTTCTTCAGGAAACCCAGATGTATGGGTGTTTTTATGGGTGGAGGTGGAAAGAAGGTAAAAATCAGCTTCCTAGAAGCATATCTTCTTATTACTATATCTGAGCAAAAATATGCCTCATCATTTTTCTTCCCTTTGGAACTATACAAGAATGACTATGAGCCTTGTCCTCAATAGATATTCAGTTTATTGAAGATAAATAAGATGTCTCCCACTCAAAACAATTCAGCTTGCTCATGGTCAATACTTCTCATTGCCCTTGACATTAACTTCCACCTATCCTCCCCACCACACTTCCCTTTTCCTTTAATGTATAATCCACTGGTATTTCTAAATGAGAAAAACAATTTGCAAAGTATCAACTTGCAAACTCTTTGAGGAGCTCCTTAGAAGAAATCAGCATTGTTGAATAAAGTTCTGCCAGACCATTCTATTCTTCTCTGGCAAAGTAAAAGATCAGATAAAATTTATGATGAACTTGCATTTAAAATTCTGGTCATGGAGCATACTGAGCCATGTGTCAGAAGGTAAAGTCTACCTATCGAACAATAACTATGGAGATGTAAGCCTGATCAGAAAGCAACACCAACAGTGTGGTTGATTCTACATAAACTGAGGAACACACACTATAATCCATAGACTCCAGTCACACAGGAATGAGAACTGTCCCCATTGAAAGTGCATGATTTTATCCATGTGAGTCTTGCATATGCACTTTCTGAGCTATATCCAGCTGCCCACTTCCACTTTACACTCAATGAGGAAAGTAGATAAAACAAGTACATATCTCATCTACACACAGATGTACCTAGCTAAATGTATGGCATCTTTCCAAGCCTCCAAAACGTGTTTTTAAAGGGCACAAAAAGTTCAATTAAGGGCATATACTATAAAGTTCTTTTGTTTTATCCATGTAACAAGTAAAGCAAAAGTCAAAACCTTCCCTTTCTAAAACCAGAGCAACACTCTTAGCTACCAAGGATTTACTTCGTCATTGTCTAGCCTCTGATCTATTGCCATTAAGGTGGCAAGTTATTACTGTTTGTCAGAACTATTCTTGCCTTCCATGTTGCTGTTTTTTATGCATGGTGGGGAGAGAAGAGGGAAATAGAGAGATGCATCAGCAAAGCTCTTGGTCTTGTAGCTTTAAAGGGAGTTCAGAGACAAGGAAAGCCCATACTGCTGTCAAATCTACCCGGAATTTGTTCACCAAAACCACCTCAGCAAAGAGATACTCCATCATAAATATTAAATTAGAAGTTATTCACCACAACACTGTCCCCCACCTCATTTACATTTTATACAGAAAAAGTTTCCATCACTCCTGTCAGTTGAAGTAAATGAAAGAACAGACTTGGACTCAAAATAAGAACAAGCTTTCATAAATGAAACAAGATGTATAAAAGAGGAGCTTTCATAAATGAAACAAGATGTATAGAAGAGGTGAGTAACATAACAACTGCAGAGAGTATATAAACTGTTACCAATCATTCAAAGAGGCCAGAAATGGAAAGTTCTGCCTGAAAAGGTCTGCATGTCCCATCGTTGAATGAGCTCAAGTAGTTTCCCCTAAGGGTGGTGGCAGAGGGAATCCCCGTATCAGATGTTTTGATGAGATTTCAAAAGGCCCTTCTGATATCAAAGAAGTGATCATACTAGATCCTAAATTACTGCTCCAAACCTTTCCACTGTCTCTCAAATCATGGATGCATTGTGTGGCTTATTCTAATTATGTCCTAAATTAATTCCAAAAAGCCATTTCTAATGAGAACTTGAAGTCATATTTATTTTGTTCTCTACACAACTATAAAATTATTACCTATGGAACAAAGAGTACTTTTTTTTAATTCATGTAACATAAGGACAGGTGTACAAGAATTGTAAGGAGTGAGGCCAGTATTTCTTAGCTATATGCCCTTAGGGCAGGATTCTTAACTTCTCAAAGGCTTAGTTTCATCATCAGCTAAGTAAGGGCCACATGGGTTAATATGCCAAATTCCTGGAACTCAGTGGCAGCCCAATAAATGGCATCCACGGTTACTGCTTGCTGTTCTTATCAACATTCCTATTTTATCTCTGATAAAATAAGATAAAATAAAAGGTCTTGTGATGTTGACTTGTTTTTATACTGAGGAAATATTGAACACCTGGAAAAGAAGAATTATAATCCTGGACTCGGGATGTGATTATTTTTCTTCCAGAATGCTTCTCATTAAAAATTTTCCTTGGAAATGGAGGACATGATATAAGAGGATAAAACTTTTTTTTTTTTTTTTCAGTTAGAAAGTCAGACAGTGTTACTTATTCTTGAAATGAACCTTTCTGAGTATGTTCCTGGAAAAACGATGTGTAGTCTGAACTCAATACAAGAATAGTTTGTGGTAAAGAAGTCTGTTAGGAATGACCACCTTAAAACTCTTGAAATCTTTAGGTTCCTGAAAATAGGGATTTATCATGAATGATCTTATGTCAAGATTAACAATCTAGGAAAAAATTAAGTCACACATTAAAATCTCATAATTCGTATGTATCAGATGTATAAGTAGAATAACCGACCAAGTTTTCCCTAAAAAAATGGAGACCTAAACCTTTTATCACACACACACACACTCCAATAATACATAATCAGAGTGCTTTTCATCTTCCTGGAAAACACTGTATACAAGTATATTAGCACTGTCTGGAGATGCAACCATCAGAAATACAATGCTATGAGTCAACACTGCCAGTAATAGGAGGAGGTGAAGTTTTAGGTGTTAAAATATGAAGTTTGCCTGAGGCAGAAGGATAAACAGCCAGATCTCAGCTTGAAGTGTCCAGCTGACTGTATTAATATTTTTTCCAAGCCACTCTGTGAATGACTATTATCCATTAGCTAAGTTTACTGTCCTTGCTTTGGTAAAAAACAAGCACCCTGCCTTCACTTTTCAAAACATCTTTTTACCCTCTTCTAGTCTGAACTCCTCCAGATACTCACCACTTCCTATTCAAACCAGGAACTGATAACTAGTTATTTTTCTCCCCTCACTATCCAGAATGCTGTAAGCCGTTGGAGTAAACCTAACCATCTGCCTCAAATGAACCTTGAATCAGCTCCATACTTGCTGCCCGTGTGTCTGGCAGCAGGTCCAGAGGAAGTTGAGGAGAATGCTGGGAAACTCTAATAAAACTTCAAAAAAGGCGTTCTTCACCTTCCTTGAGCTAGAAGGAAACAAGAGGTATTCTGGTTCCACCCTTTGTGGTGCTGTTGCCTGAACTGAGTTGTGCCCCATCACCCAGTTTGCAAAGGCAGAGCTGAAAATAAAACCTGGCACCCAAGCCCTAGTTCAGTTTTTACTAACACACGCACACCTTGATTTCACTTGAATTTCTCCGTCTCGTTTGATAGAGTGAAACCACTAAAAATTATTGTGGGGGGGGGAAAAAAAAAACCAAACTGGTTTCACAGTTGACAGATTTAATTCCAGGGGGGAAAGGGAAAGATGTCTCAAAGGCATGGGATGACTGGACTAATCCCCAGTCAGGCACATTCACGGGGGATGTGGGAGTATAGGCGATCCCTGAGGGAGAAAGTACAGAGGAAAAAAATAGACAAACACCCTGTGATTTAATCATGGGAAAAGCCTCTATTTATGGAGTGGGAGAAGGCTGAACATTAATTGCCACTTCAGGCTTCTTCCCCGACGTATGCTAGGACTGGTTTTTCAAGTGCGAAGGAAGAGCCCAGACATGTTACAACAGCACAGAGCACGCTCTCACCACAGCCTCCTCTCACAGCTCTGTCACTCCTTCTCACCCCAGACCAGCTCCTGGTCCCCAGGCCTCGCTTGGAGAGAACAGACCAGGGTGGGGCGTCAGCAGCAGAGGACGATGTAGTGGCCGCGTCAGAAGACAGAAGGGGCCCCAAGACCGCAGATCTGGTGTTTGTCCACAGATTGGCCAACTCGCAGAGGAATCTGTCTGCCTAGACGGCAGTTGAGAACAAACTGCATATTCACTCGTGTCATCCCTTTGGTTTTGATTCCAGTTTTCTTTTTCCCCTTTAACATGCAAAAGAGTAGCCCAGGGACTTCCCTGGTGGCCCAGTAGCTAAAACACGGTGCTCCCAACGCAGGGGACCCAGGTTCGATCTTCGGTCAGGGAACTAGACCCCACAGGCTGCATGCCACAACTAGAAGACTGAAGAGCCCGCATGCCACAACTAGAAGACTGAAGAGCTCACATGCCACACCTACGGCCTGGCCATCTCAGTCACTCAGTCATGTCCTACCCTTTGCGACTCCTCGGACCATAGCCAGCCAGGCTCCTCTGTCCATGGGATTCTCCAGGCAAGAATACTCGAGTGGATTATCATGACCTCCCCTAGGGGATCTTCCCCACCCAGGGATCGAAACTGCATCTCGGGTTTCCTGTGTTGGCAGGCAGGTTCTTTACCACGAGCACCACCTGGGAATACCCTAAGGCCTGGTACTGACAAATAATTTTTAAAAAAGAGTAGCCCATAACTGAAACTGACCTAACAGAACTCACTCTCACCATTCAACAAAATCTTGCACTTACACATGACTGGTGTTCTTGGTCAAAACCAGTGGCTTTTGCTTTCTTTCTTTACCTTCCCCCATCTCCCCAGCAGATTTGGTATGGTTGACCTAGTGGAGAATTTTGAAGTTAAATTAGGACTGAAATGATGGGGTCGGGGGGGGGGGGGGTGGAATCTGCTCCACATTATTCCAGGTAGTAAAAATAATATTAATCACTCTTTTTATGGATGTCAGCTGTTCATATATCACCTTCAGTTTTTCCATAGTACCTATTTAATACTTAAACTGATACCTTAAAGAACTTTGGTATTTACCTTAGTCTCAGTCTAAGCAAGAAAAACCTTTTCAAAGAATGAATTTGAAGTACATGTCTATTGTTCTAGTTTATGTTAAATTTAAATGTGTAACTAAACAATTTTGAAGTTTATTCATATACCGCCAAAACCTATCTCAGATTTCATCCATGGGCAACTTTGACTTCAGGAAACACTGAATCAAATTAAAGCATGTTGTGGATCAGGCATGACGGACTTACCAGAAAAAAAAAAAATGGATAAATGGATATTAAGTACTGTGAGGTGGAAAGGCTTGGGCCACATTATGCAGAACTTGATATGGCCAAAAAAAGAAAAAAAGAAAATGCAATGAAAGGTTGGGAATGAAATTAAAGTAATGCTTAAAATAAATGCATTTTCTAGCATAAATAGGATACACTGGAGGTGGGAAGGCCTAGATTTGAGAAGGCCAGAAATCTGACACAAGTAACAGCCATGCCAGATAGAGAGAGCCTGGTCTAAGCTGATAGACTCAAGATAGGGGAAAGGATGAAAAGCTCTGCTATAGTAGAAAAATAGACAGGAACCTACAGACATAGGAGAGTCAAACTGAATGAGGAGACAAGGTCAAAGATGACGGCAAGTTCTCACATGTGTGACCACTGATGCCACTGGCAGATGATGGGGTTTTGAGAGTGGATATTCAAATGAAAATGTCCAATCACCATTCAGTGATACAGTTCAAGAGCTGGATGAGAGGATGGACTATCATGACCTGGTAGTCATCAGCATAGATTTGACAGACAAATTCATAGAATGGACCTGCACCCCAAAATAGAAAGTAAGAAGAGCCAAATACAGTTCTATTCAGGAAATCTGGTTGAATAAGCTGAGAAAGAGGTCATTTATCAACAACAACAAAACTCTGGAACAGGTTTTTCAACCTTGGCAGAACATCAGAAAGATTGGGGAACTTTAAAGGTTACCAAGGTCTGTGCCCCATCCCAGACCAATCAGATGTGCCCCTCTGGGGCCATAACATTCATATAATTACCAAATTCAGACTGAAGTATGGACAATTCCAGGCATATAAAAAACTTTAAGCCAGATCTCTTAATCCTGCACTTTAAGAGCCAACCCAGTTTTCTAGCATTTATGACATAGAGATAATGATAAATTAATAAAGTGCACACGTATATTAAAAGTGATCTTGTGTAAGGTATCTGGTATTTGTTTTCTAAAATTTCCATTTTTATAACCTTTTTTCCATTTCATTTAGCACTTCAGTTATTTTAGTTGAGTAGTACTTTCAGGGCATCTTATCTAGACAACCATTTTTAATATAAAAAAAATAAAGTATCTATAAGCTCTCTTTTTCCCACTTGTGAATGTTTCTAAAATTTCAGTGCCTAGTAAGAGATTTCTTCTTTTTTTCCCATTTCTTTGTTTTCTTCACTCCAGTTTGGATGTTGTCCACACCTAATGTTTTCAGAAATGTTCTTACCTTAGGGAATCTTAATATTTATTATTTGCAAAGCTTTTACAGTCAGATGTAAAAGAAACTACAAGTTTAAAAAATCTTTCAGATTTCTTAGTTGTGTGTGTGTGGTTTTTTTTCCTGGTTACTTCATATTGGATAGGAAAGGAATGTACTTCCAAGAGAATATGCTCATCCTAAATTCAGCTGTGCCCATAGAGGGGAAGAGCTATGCCTTTGTTCCCCTAGTTGTCCTGAGGAATGATACCAAAATTTCATCTGCGATATTTTTTCAGGTATGAATTTGGATGGATAGATGCAATGCATTGAAATTATCACATGTACAGATAATGCTATGACATCAGAAAATTGACTCAATCATTCACCCACCGTACAGGACAACTTATGCCAAATATTATAAAAAACAAGAATGATTTTAACTAAAACTGAGTAAACCGTGTTAATCATTTAGCACTTGATGCTTTTGCTGGACAACATTGTTAATGTCTTTCATTGACATAGAGCTTACTGTGTAATAAGTGAAAAAAATCTGAGTCCATGAAAACTTAAGTATCCTAAGGTTATATAACTTGTTCTAAAGAGCAAACAAATAGTCCATTGTTAAATTCTAAATTAACTGGGAGACAATTCACATCAATTCACTTCAGTCGCTCAGTCATGTCTGACTCCTTGCAATCCTACGGACTGCAGCACACCAGGCTTCCCTGTCCATCACCAACTCCCAGACCCTACTCAAACTCATGTCCATCACATGGGTGATGCCATCCAACCATCTCATCCTTTGTCATCCCATTCTCCTCCCACGTTCAATCTTTCCCAGCATAACGGTCTTTTCAAATGAGTCAGTTCTTCACATCAGGTGGCCAAAGTATTGGAGTTTCAGCTTCAGCATTGGTCCTTCCAATGAATATTCAGGACTGATTTCCTTTAGGATGGACTGGTTGGATCTCCTTGCAGTCCAAGGGACTCTCAAGAGTCTTCTCCAACACCACAGTTCAAAAGCATCAATTTTTTAGTGCTCAGCTTTCTTTATAGTCCAACTCTCACATATCCATACATGACTACTGGAAAAACCATAGCTTTGATTAGACAGACCTTCGTTGGTAAAGTAAT
This sequence comes from Dama dama, assembly GCF_033118175.1. Lineage (NCBI taxonomy): Eukaryota > Metazoa > Chordata > Mammalia > Artiodactyla > Cervidae > Dama > Dama dama. The sequence goes on along the minus strand of NC_083697.1, from coordinate 26,860,561 downwards.
GTCTCTGCTTTTTAATACACTATCTAGGTTGGACATAGCTTTTCTTCCAAGGAGCAAGTGTCTTTTAATTTCATGGCTGCAGTCACCATCTACAGTAATTTTGGAGCCCAAAAAATAAAGTCTCTCACTCTTTCCATTGTTTCCCCATCTATTTGCCATGAAGTGATGGCACCAGATGCCATGATCTTAGTTTTCTGAATGTTGAGCTTTAAGCCAACTTTTTCACTCTCCTCTTTCACTTTCATCAAGAGGCTTTTTAGTTCTTCTTCACTTTCTTCCATAAGGGTGGTGTCATCTGTGTATCTGAGATTATTGATATCTCTCCCAGAAATCTTGATTCCAGCTTGTGTTTCATCCAACCTGGCATTTCGCATGATGTACTCTGCATGTAAGTTAAATAAGCAGGGTGACAATATACAGCCTTGATGGACTCTTTTCCCGATTTGGAACCAGTCTTTGTTCCATGTCCATTTCTAACTGTTGCTTCTTGACCTACATACAGATTTCTCAGGAGGCAGGTCAGGTGGTCTGATATTCCCATCTCTTTAAGAATTTTCCACAGTTTGTTGTGGTCCACACAGTCAAAGGCTTTGGCGTAGTCAATAAAGCAAATTCACATACATACACCAAAAAAAAAATTTTTTAAGAAAACAAAGATAATGTATAAAAGTATTGTAAATCCCAGTATATCAGAAATTTTGGGGCATAGGGGTTTTTACATCATTCAAGGTTTTTACATCATGAATTTTCTTCTTCACACCTTTTAAAACAAATCCTGTGTGTCCCCAGCTTCTCCCCTGTTAGTGTCTACATATCAAATTGTGTGCATATTCTACCTAAAAGCCCTTCAAATATTGGGTTGGCCAAAAACATTTATTCAGGTTTCTCATAAGCTGTTTCCAAAACTCAAACAATCTTTTGGCCAATGCAATATTTTAAAACAGTGATTAGGTCCCTTGGTAATCTCTGTTTTGCAGTCAAATAGCCCTATTTATTGATCTGCTCTTCACGGCAACCTCTTCTTCCTCCTAGTTATTCTCCCCTGAATCCATGAGGGCATCTACATATTTTTCCAAACTCTGTGCTCTACAGAAGTAAACATATTTCAAATGAAATTCAGTCAAAACTGAGGAAGAATGAAATATTGCCAGCTTCATTTTTCATATTCTTTCTCAATGTTTGTTCCCTATTGGAACTTATATCCAATATAAAACCCAATCCATAATTTTTGCTGATGTTCTATGAACAACCTCAGGTCTTTCTCACAGGTACTAAGGCCAAGCCATAGCTCACTCTTACTTTCATTAATTGGTTGTTTCTTTTTACAAGGCATTCCATAGCTTTAAAGTCCTTTTTAACTCACCAGAGTGGCCTAGATATGGCAAGAGAAAAGCACATGGAACCAAACACTATGCAAAATTCACTGAAGAAAATATAATACAGTTGTCAAACATTAAGCCTTGTGTTTAACCTATATGAAAGTTTCAGAAAGTTTATGTGGTTATTGCAATACCAAATAAATACTTTTTCAAATTATTTTTTTGTCTTCACGGAGGATTTCTAAAGTCATTTCAGATGACTCACTCTTGCAAAATTTATAAAACAGGATTATATTCTCTAGAAATGTGTCCCTTGTTATAAAGGCTAGTTTTCATTTGCTTGGAGGAGGGTAACTGGCATTTTTATCATCTCATCAGGAGGCAAAATTCACACTGCATTTTACTTGTAGACAAGTATTTGGCAGGATAAAGAAATCTGGAAGTTTCTTCTCGCAGGAGCCAAGACTTCATGATCTCAAACATCAGCTCAAACTGTTTAAATGAGTGGGCAGAATGAAGCCTGTGAGATTGTGGTGCTGCAGAGTTGCTTAATGGAGAGAATGAGGATGATCAAAATTGAACTAGAGGCCAAAAAAAAAAAAAGAGAGAAAAGAGAAGTAAGAGTAAGGAGGAGTAGCAGCAAACTGAAATGAGAAAAATAATAGTTGTCAAAACAATAAAGTTAGAGTCAAGATGGGATTAGGAAGTAGGAACAATAAAAGGATGATTTACAAAAAAGGTGGAATAATTCACAAAAAAAAATTGCTTGGAATAAAACAATAAAGGGTACTGTAGCAAAGAATTCCTGTTTCCTAGAAGAATTTTTAATACACAGATTATTTTGTCATGTTTAATATTGGCTTAATACAAAAGTAAGAAATGCTTTCCTTTCAGGAATCCTGGCTAAGCAAGCTGAAGAAAAGGTCATCTATCAAGAAGACAGCAGGATTTGTCAGACTTGGCAGCATGTTAGAATCATCTGGAAAGCTTTAAAAATTGTTTAATTTTTTTATTTGACTTTTTTATAACTTTTTTCTTTTACTTTGAAATTAGAATTTTTTTAAAAGAGGAATGCTTTCTTTTCAGTTTAAGCTATACTAAGAGTCATTACTAGACCTGTAGAAAATTCTCTCTCCAGTTTTATGGAATTTTTCTGGAGTGTCAACTTTCAGACAGCTTCCTTCCATTGCAACTTGCTTATAATTTTCATTTTGAATTTTTTATGGAGTCACAATGAAACGCTTCTTCAGTATTTCTATACTGAATCAACACTGATTCCCTATTCAGATGATGTCCTCATTGAGAAAGACACACTAATTTCAAGATTTATACAGCTAAACAAAGTCTCAAGTTCAAGTTTCCCACCACTATCAACAGATTGTGGAAAATAAAAATACTAATTAAAATACAGAAATGAAACTGCTGGTTTCTGGGAAAAAGTATGACTTTCAGAGAAAAATAAGATGCTTTGCATGAAAATATTCTCACTAAAAATACAATTTTTCAGGAAATTATACCTTTGTTGCCATGTGGCTGATGATATTTAAATTTAAGTGGTTTAGGAAGAAACACTTAATATGAATTCTAGATCAAGGTTTTGTGCTTGCAATTTGAAGATGCAAATAAAACTGTTTTTAGAATATTTCTACTTTCAAGAGGAATCAAAACAAAGAAGCATTATATTCCCTTATATCAAAAATACATATTTTTTTTAATTTCTCCTTTTTATACTCTTGAAACATTCCCTCCATGTGTGAAACCAAAGGAATTTCTGATTAACTGATACTAAACGTTAACCTAGAGGTTAAAAATAAGTACATTTCAATACTGTAGTATAGTGAAAAGGGGAACTGTTATAGAATTGGGGTATAAAAATAGCCCAAAATTTCAGCCTAATGAATAAATGTGAAACACATTATTGTTTTCTGACTCACTAAGTTTTGCCACCCAAAACTGTCCACCATTCACTTTATACTACATAACTTGGGAGCTTGTGTAACCCCAATGATCTTTCAGAAATGGCTGGGTCTGATTAATTTAATTGAGTTGAGTCTTTACCCACAAAGGACAAGCTCCTTCATCTCACAGAAACACTATCATGTTGCATCTCTCACCTTTTGTTCATGTTTCTCTATTTGACCCAATTACTCCTTTACTTCCCTATATCTGTCCTTTCTTTTAGTATCACATCTTCCATAAGACCTTTCCAACCATCAAGCTCACTTTTCTCAATCTTAGAATCACAAAACCACAGAAGATGAGAAAGTAAAGTGGCAAAGAGATTCCACTAGTGTGTTAGGAAATATTTGTTCTCTTTAATGTTCACTGTGGCAATCAGATGTAATGACATCATGTTGTCTGATAGCTAGCACCTTGTGAAGAAGGAAAAAGGAATTCATATTTATTGTGATGGTACATTTATTGTGATGGTCACATTTATTGTGACCAGGTACAAGTCCTTCCTACATGTCTTATTTAATCCACACAACTGTCCACCTGAAAGATATCTTTACTTTACGCTTTACTGAGCATTCGTTTCCACACCAGGAGGATACCTTTCCCAGCTACAGGAAAGAAAGGGTCAATACACTCTAAATTATCATCATTGTAAACTCTCAAAATTCAACTGCTCACTGTAAAATCATACCAGGTAGCAAACTGGTTATATATTATGACATATATAAAATATGAAATGCATATTATGACATAAGCATGTCTCAACAGAAAGATACTTAGAATTAGGCTTTCACAGTCATCCCATCAAGATTTGTTTTATGTCAAAAGCTAGTTTTAAAATACCTGCTTCAAAATCCAGACCAAAATAATATCCATCCTACTCCATAGTGGTACCCATCAAAAATCTGAAAGAATTAACAGATAAAGAACAGTTAATAGACATGTGAACCATTCAACGCCCTGAAAAATGTAAATCACATCCCTGAATATTACACACTAGAAAACAGTATATGCAGTCCTTGGAGTTTCTAACATTAAATTTAAGTTTCATTGTTTGGTCCTCAACTTTTTTTTTTTTTTTTTTGGTCAGGGGGAGGCATTGTGTCATCTCCCTGGCCCACCATACTCACTCTGGTTATAAGAGTTGGCTGAAGTTCAGAGCCCATGGCTTTTTTGTTTGATTTGTCTTTGGTTGTTTCTTTTCTCCCTCTCACATCTGAGTCTTTGCGCTTGTCAAACAATGATCTATCTAGAGCACTCATCACTCACATTTTACACTAGGCTAAAACCTAGTTTCGTCTAAGTCAGTTTAAACACTCATCCTACGGGAAACCTCCATCCCAACCCTTCTCTAGTGTCAGTGGAGATCTGACAGATGTACATGCAGATAACACAGAAAAAGCCCATCTGCTTTATCGGTCTCTTTATCTCATTCTCCCATTACAGTAAGCTCCATGAGGGCAGGAGAGTGAACACCAATAAAATGAACAATGACCAAAGTGAAACTCGAAGAAAAGAAACACATGGCATCAAGAACTCAGAACGGTTATAAAATTACACTTCCTTTCACAAAATACACTCAGCAGGAAATGAGTCATGAGGAAGACGTTATTTGGTTTATAGTCAAATGACTGGGATTTATACACCCAACAAGGCTTTGAAGATGTAGGGTGTATATGAAATCTCCATAAAAATATTATCTTACTTCCTAAGCAAATTCCCAAAGAAGAAAATGAGAGGAAAAGCGGAGACAGCTTTGATTACATGAATATCTGAAATACATCAGAAATAAGACTTTTGGAAAAATGGTGGTATGATAGTAGATATCAAAAGTCCTTCCTAAAAACTCAGTCAAATCACAAAGGAAAAACAAGAATAGGGGAGAATCTCCATCAGAGTTCACACCGATCAAATTCCAGTGGGAGATAGTGAATCTATTCTATTCTATTCTATCCTAGTGAACTTAAGCATAAAGCTTTGCATGATTTTAGATGGCTATCAGAATCATTAGAAAACTTAATAAACAATAAAATATCAAGTTAACTTTTCCAAAATGATTGAGAAACACAATCCAGGATCAAGCTATGAAAAAACTGACAGCTCTATAATCAGACACCTGCCTGCAAAACTCAGAAGCTGTCACCTGATAATCAGGAAGTCACAACAAAAATAGATATCCTAAAATGGCATTTGCTGTCAGAAGCTAGTGGAATAGCCTATAATCTCACTTCTCTCTTCCAAATCCCATATAAGTGCATCCAAATTATTAGACCTAAATTCTGTTTAGAGTCCTAGCTAAGAGTGTCTAGAAAATGTACTGTTTTTCAACCTCTTCAACAAGTCATGGCAAAAGCACTACGGATTTTTTACTGACTACAATGTAGATGGGATTAGCTTGAAGGACTCATCAGGAATATAGCCATGATTGTAGTAATGAGACACAGAAAAGAAGTAAGGAAATCCTAGGGAAAACATAAGTACCTTTAAATTAGAGGAGACAGGGCTAGAGACGAGGTTGGCATCACTTAGCTTGGGGTTCTATCACCAGCACATACCAGCGCTATGCTTCCTCACTGGGAGAGGAATCCTGGCCTTTCAGAATGAAGAATAAGAGCATTCTGTATTTCTACTGACAAAAGTAGGGCTGGCCCTAGTAGTACTATATGCCTGTAGTAAAAGAAACATGGCCCTAGGACAGCAGTTTCGAACAACCAAACAGGAGAGATCAGGTTCTTCTGTGGATGTATTTCTCTTCCTTCCCAACCCCCTCAGCCTGATAAATGACTGATAATTTAACCTAATTCATTCAGATGGACACCTTAAGTTCTAAAAGGAAATAACCATGTAAATACTACTTAGAAAGAAAAATATAATAATAACGTCAGATCCCATTTACACCACCCATGGGGAAAGTAAAGAACATTAATCAGACAAGAGGAAGGGACAGAGTATATAAGACCACAGATAAAAAAAACACATTGAGGAGGAAAAAAGGAAAATAATAAAATAGTGGCATTTTAAGCAGCACCAGAAGGAGCAAAGATTAGATTCAACTACAGAAAAGAGATGGCAGAGAATCAGAATTAGACTAAAAAGTAACAATAAGTAGGTAAAATATGAAAAACAGATATCTAATATATGAATAATGGGTATTCATCTAGTAAACGGTTTGCTATCTTTGTGATTGGTTTAGAACACAATACAGAATGTATAAAGGTATGAGAAGAAAATTTTCCTAACCTGAGAAAAAATTCAAGCAGATAAAAGGGCTCATGATAAATTAAGAAAAATAGCCAAACCTTTTGTTACATCATGGTAAAATATTGGAGGTGGGGGAAGGTGGGAGGAGAAGAAAAGGAAAAAATCAGGCCAGGGCTGAGCTCTTTAATGACAGGAAATAATGGGGCAATTATTTCCCTGAAATTTCCATACCAATTGTAAGCCAAGAATTCTGTGATGAAACGAGTTCACATTTGAAGGCAAAAATGTTCTCAGATATATTTCTTCAAATTTTTGCATATCACTCTTGCAATCTTTCTGGGGTCAGGGGGAGGGGGGAACCACCAAACAGGTACTCAACTATTTCAGTCAACCAACCAACACAGCAAGATATAGATTTCAAAAATAGGTAAGCCACGACATAAAAGACTGTCAGGTGGCAAGTTACAGAACACCATCCAGAATTAGCTCTAAAAAAAAAAAAAAAATGTAGTTTTGGTAGCATCATACAGTAAGTACAGGAGTATGCAATCAGTCTTTTATAGTGGACTGGTCCAACAATTTCCTTAAAGACCAAGGTATCTTCCACTCACCCATTTCTTGTCTTAAGCAGGTTAGCTTTCATCCTCTTGAAATCAGAGCTACTACCAAGACAGACATCATTCCCCACACATCCATGAGGGGATGAGAAGGTAGAAAGAGTTTTCTATACTTATTTCTTTTTAATCAAAATTTCCCAGGAGTTTTCCAATGATATCTCCTTATATCTAATTGGCCAAAACTAGGACACATGGCTATCTCTAACTGCAGGGGAAGCTAGGAAGGTTATTCATCCCTTTCAGGCTCTGTCATAGATGGTCTCTGAGTTAGAAAGAGGGGAAGTGAATGACTGTCAATCAAAAGTGTGGTGTCCACCTGCAAGTATACATAATTACAGTTATTGTAAAGTTTTGTAAAAACATTTGTATGTTATATCTGGAAAGATAAAGGTATTTTTAATGTATTATATCCAGACAAAACTCAACATACCAACAAAAATCAAAAGGGGCTTGATGGGGTAGGAAGGAGAGTATGAAGATCGTGGTAAGCACTCAACTCTTATGAGTAAAATAGTCCTTCCCTCCCTCCTGAGTCCCTTTCCTGTATTGACAGGGTGACTTATACACACCAAAATGTGTTATCCTTGCCCTTAAAAATGGTCGCAAGATAGGAACAGTTATCTAGGGTTATCTAGACAATATAGCAAGCACCATTCTATGAGTTCAGCATTTCCTCAACTCCCCACTCCCACTCCTTCCTCAAGCTACACCAAAACTAAATTACCACTTTTTAAAGAAATTCAGATGTTGAGCTTATCCATCTGGTCCATTCTCATCTACTGAAAACCCCTTCTCTGATGCTTACTTCCCAGTGTGAAAACTGGTAGATGATATTAGAGACTCTTAAATCCATGTTCCTAACTCAACTGTCTAGGTCCTACATCTTATCCCACCCTTCCTTCCCCCCCTTCCCACAAGGGTCCCATTTCTACTGTGGAATATTAGTTCTCTCATCTAAACCTCAATCAAGATAAGGTGTCAACAGGGAGCTGAGCTTGGGGCTTGGTGACAACCTAGAGGGGTGGGATTGGGGCTCAAGAAGGAGGGAATATATATATACTTACAGTTCATTCATCTTGCTGTATTGCAGAAACCACTACAGCATTGTAAAGCAATTATTCTCCAATTAAAAATATATTTTAAAAAGGATAAGGTGTTAACAAAGAGGAGGAGTAAAGATAAAAGTCATGGAGATTCAAAATTTTATTCATCATTTCTAAGTCTTTGCCCAATGTAAGATATTATACCCTTTTTTGCTTTTTCCTTTTTTTTTTTTTTTTTTTTTTTTTAGGGAAGAGGACTTCTTCATACTTTTATTCAATTCTCTTTGCTCCCAACAGATTTTGTTCCATGACTCATCATCCCCTGAAAACCAATACACTCAGGCCTAATGCCCATAACTATGTCAGTAAAAGTTTCATTCTTCACTGAAACCAGAACAATTAAAACAGCAGGGCTTTCTCCAACAATGAAACATAAATAATCCCCTAAATAATTCCACCTCCAGGGTTTCCACAAGTTAACACAATCCACAGCTATGGTCACCTAAGCTTTCAAGAGTGTGGAAGGTAGTATAGAAGGGGAAAGATGAGGGGAAATTGGGCATTCAACGAACTCAATCCATCAATCCTACAGTTTTGGAGGACCCCCAAGCAGAAGCCTTCTAGGAAATGGACTGTTTCACAGCTGGATCCTGTTAAAAAGGGCAAGTTTCTGGAGAAACCACCACTCCCCTCCCCCACCTCATTAAGCACATGAGAAACATCTGTGTCCATCAGGCGCCGCCTGATCCAAGGTTTATCCCTCTCTTTCCACCACATGAAAATTCACAGTGAGACTGTCCCAAGGGCAGCCCAGGCATTCAGCCACACCCCTGTCTAGCATGGTCAGCAACTACTTGACTTCCTCATTTTTCCTGGGCACTGTTGCCTCCTGCTTCTGGAGGTTTCTCACCCTTGTGTGGAACAGCTCTCCCTTCTTTCTACAATATGGAATACTACTACAAGAAAGAAACAAATAGCTCAAAACCCAAAGCATTCCAGTGCAGTTCTTCCAAGCCTTTATACCTGGTCTCCGTGGAAACACCCCCTCCATCCTTACCATTAGTCGGCTGCATCATTTTTCCTTGCAGTGGTCTGCTTCCCATCTGACCGCTGCTTCAGGTTGTTGAGAATGTCAGTCTCTGGGTGGGAAGAGAGAAGGAGAGTGCGTGAGTGCCATGGAAAGTAAGGATCTTTCTCCCAGGGACACTTCCCTCCACCTCCGAAGACCAGCTACCCCTGGGGATTCCATTTTTCCTCCTGGCATCTTACTGTACCTGCTCTGGGGGCTGCCTCGGCTCCTCCTCCTTCCTCCTCAGCTCCTAGTCATACTGCACCTTCTGGTGGATTAAAAGCTATTGGAGGAGTTTATGGAGAGGACATGGTGTGGCTCATTCCAGTGGGGAGTCTGCCCTCAATGCGGAAGACCAGGGTTCGATTCCTGGGTCGGGAAGATCCCCTGAAGAAGGGCATGGCAACCAACTCCAGTATTCTTGTCCGAGAATTCCATGGACAGAGGAGCCTGGTGGGCTAAAGTTCATGGGGTCTTGGAGAGTCGGACATGACTGATTGACTAATGAAAAATAAATGGAGAGGACATGACCATGGGTTGACCCTTAAGCTGCTGCTAAGTCACTTTTAGTCGTGTCCAACTCTGTGTGACCCTATGGACCACAGCCCACCAGGCTCCTCTGTCCGTGGGATTCTCTAGGCAAAAATACTGAAGTGGGTTGCCATTTCCTTCTCCAACCCTTAAGCTAGACCCGGACAATTGGAAACTCCTGCTCCTTGAAATGTACGTTCTGCCCACAGGGTTCCCATAGTCAGAGCCATTTCAAGGATGCAGCCTTGAGAGGTGGTATGTTATTGAGCCCTTGTGGGTGTTGTGCAGGGCTGAACCCAGCTGAGGACACTATAAACTCTTAAGATTATGGTGCACAAGTACAGAAATCTACTTATCTCACAGTCTCTAAGACAGCCTAGTAAATAGGTGTTCTTGCCTATTAGGACTGCTGCCTAGGAAATGGGAGTGGCTGCCTTTCTTCCCTCCCTCCATGCCCTCCGTGTACGGAGGCCAGGTTGCAAACTAGTAGCAACCATTGTGGTTGCTCTACCGCAGAGGTCCATGCACCAGGAAAGGCACACACAGGACCCCAGGAGCCACCAGCCAGGAAAAATAAGTCAGAGCCTACATGAGTGGAGAAAGAACCACCCGTTCCCTGCACCAGAGTAAAGGACAAGTCAGAGAGGCGTGCCGTCCTTCCCTCGTCCTGTAAACAAGGCCTGGCCCCCTACCTCCTTCCACGCGTTGCCCAGGTCTCACAGCACCTCATCCTGTTCCTTGAGCTCCCGTTTCAGGAATCTTCTCCTCACTTATCTGAACTCAGGCCTGGAGCAGGATGGGAAAGCAACATGTTTCTTCTAAGACAGTGGTTCTCAGACATTAGCAGATATCAGCATCACCTGGGGGCTTGTTAAGCCTGCCTGCAGAGTCCACCCCCCAGAGTTTCAGATAAAGGAGGTGTGGGTGGGGCCCCAGAATTTGCTTTTCTAAGAAGCTCCCAGGTGATGTTGGTGTGCTGGTGCAGGGGTCACACTCCTCCAAGCTCTACCCTGGCTTCTTCTGCCTTCCCCTCTTCCTCCTTCCAGACTCCAGGCAGCCTTCATTGGCAGGAAGTGACTGTGGGCACTTGAACTCCTCTCTGTGCCCATTTCATCTTGTCAAACAAGATCTGCTTCCCTCTGTCCTCTCTTCATTATCTATTCATTGAATCTTTCATCAGTCCTGTTAGAGTCAGGGAACTAAATAGCTTCAGAAGACTCCAGATGATTCCAATGTCTAAGGTTTCAGAACCACTAGGTAGACGGTGGCCATTCCCCATACCACAGGTGAAGAAAACCCCTACCACCATCTCCCCTTAGGCACCCTCCATGATATGGAACATCAGAGACTGGGGACCCAGAGGGAAAATAACACCTCTCCAGTCCTCTCTCGCCTGGAACATATCCTGTTGGCTTCAAAGGTAGTCCAAACCTCTAAAATATTTCTGCTGCCCTCGTTCTGCACTGATATCCAAGGGTTTCAAAGATCCTGGGTTAGTTCCCCCCTCCAGAGCAACGCCCCTCTATTAAGTGGAGGAAATTCAGGAGGGGAGGTTTATCCATCTGCTGACTCATGCCCACCTTACACCCATGAGAGATGAGGATAGAGCACATGGCTACGATGGTCAATAAGTCTCACAAAGACCCACCACTTCCCTCTCCACCCTGATACATCCACTACACTTCAGACAAAGGAGCAGAGCTCGCCATTCCCTGGATCCAGGGCAAAACACCCCGTTGGACTAAACTAGACCTAGCTGAGTGCCAGCAGTGCTTGATCAGGCAAGTGTAGGTGTCAGGAAGTGGGAAAGAAAACAGAGAAATGCCAAGTAGACACAGTGACCCATGTGAGTCATGACAGTCAGAAACTAAGTCATGGGAAGCCCCCCGGCCACTACCTGGAATCACAGCCCCTTCCTCATGATGTTTCACGATGCCTTCTGAAACTAGAAAGGTGTTGAGAAAAGCAGGATTTCCTCCAGCTTTCTGCAAACCAACATAAGTCAAAAGTGCTGGAACTTACCCAGGCATTGCTTCCTAAACTTTAATTACATCCCGCTCTTTTCCTCTACTGATACTTGTTAAGCCAGAAAATATTTCAGAAATCAAAAAGTCAGATTTGCTTTTTCAACTAAAATGGGAAATGAATCAGTCACACGCAGTAAGTGGCAAAGCCAGAAATGAATCCAAGTGTTTTAATTCCAAGTTAGTTTTTTCCACTGTACCATATTTCCTCACTCTCTAATTCATCTCCTCATCTCTAATCTATTCATCTCCCAGCCAGCCTAGCCAACCCAAAGAATGGATTCTTATCCAGTTTAGCCAGCCTCCAAAAGTCTAATTTCCCAGAACAACTCTGAGACCCACATGCTTTCTCATTGGACAGCCTTGGGTTTTCAAAGAGAGAAAAAGAAAGAAATAAGAATTACGAAGAAATTATATAAGAGGAAAGTCACAGTAGTGGCTGGTTAATGCCATCCTTCCCATGAATTCCAAGGGTCTTCAGTGTGGTGACTCCCAGGGCAAGCCTAGTTACTCCCTAGTTCTCAGTATCGTCTCCACATTAGAAATCCTTGGGGAAACTTTAAAATTCCCCAAGCCCATACCAATTAAATCAGAATCTCTGAGTAGGAAACTCAAATGGTGGGATTGTCAAAATTTCCCAGGTGATTCAATGTGTAGAGTCACTGCTCTAACAAGCCATATGTTAGTTGGTCTCCCAGACCCTAAGGCTGGTCAACTGGGGGATAAGCTTTCTGGGTGGGAATAAGCTGAGTATTAGGGTAGTTCTTTGGTGGCAATGTAAAAATTAAATGTAAGCAGCCACTCAGTAAATAATAAAGTCATGCTTTCATTTCAAAATAAAGCCTCACTTTGCCATACAGCCAGAACTAACACAATATTGTAAAACAACTATACTCCAATGAAAAATAATTTAAAAACAATAAAATGAATGAGTTCAGAGAGGCAGCATGGTGTGATAAAAGATAGCAGGAACTTAAAATCTGGATCAAACCTGATGTGTTACTAACTAGCCCTATCTTTGTCCTTAAGGAAAGTTTTTTAACCTCCCTTGGCCTCAGCTTGTTGTTGCTGTTATTTAGTCACTGCTGCTGCTGCTGCTGCCAAGTCGCTTCAGTCGTGTCCGACTCTGTGCGACCCCATAGACGGCAGCCCGCCAGGCTCCCCCGTCCCCGGGATTCTCCAGGCAAGAACACTGGAGTGGGTTGCCATTTCCTTCTCCAATGCATGAAAGTGAAAAGTGAAAGTGAAGTCGCTCAGTCGAGGCGGACTCTTAGTGACCCCGTGGACTGCAGCCTACCGGGCTCTTCCGTCCATGGGATTTTCCAGACAAGAGTACTGGAGTGGGGTGCCATTGCCTTCTCTGGTTTAGTCAACTAAGTCATGTCCAACTCTTTTGTGACCCCATGGACTACAGCCCACCAGTCTCTTCTGTCTATGGGATTTCCCAGGCAAGAATACAGGAGCAGGTTGCTGTAAGGGATCTTCCTGACCCAGGGATCAAACCCACATCACCTGCACTGACAGGCAGATTCTTTACCCCTGAGCCACCAGAAAAGCCCCTAGCCTCAGCTTACTTACCTGCAAAATAGAAATAATAATATTTACTTCATTGGGTTATTTTAAAGATTAGTGTTTTGTGTGTAAGTACGTATTATGGTGAGTGAAAAGACTGGACATTCAATAAATAATTGTGGCAACAAGAATAACCATAGCAGTTGTACTCACAGCAGCAGTTGTTATTGGATCATGTTGATCAAACTTAAAACTCTCACTTTATTTTGTTTTTAGGTTTTTATTTTGTGAAAGTTTGACATAGGCATGGAACTGAAGCTTCCAATTATAAACAAAATTTCTTCAAGAAAGGCCTTTAAAAAAATATTTTTGTATGTATGTATGTATTTGGCTGATGTCGGTTCTTAGTGGTAGGATCTTTCCTTTTGGTGCTCGGATTCCAGAACTCACAGGCTCAGTAGTTGCCACACAGGGTCTTGGTTGCCCTGAAGTATGTAGCATTTTATGTTCCCCTCCCAGGGTTTGAACCCATGAACCCTGCACTGGAAGGCAGATTCTTAATGACTGAACCACCAGGGAAATTCCAACAAAGCCCTTTTAATTTCTAGTTTTAAGGTACTAAAATGACCTGAGAAGGATTAAGATAACATTTTTCAGTCCGTAAATCAATGAGACCACTTTAACCAAATGGCCTCTGATTTTTAAAGCAATGAGCGGGAAAAAGGGGATCAATTCTATAATAAATGCAATGAGGTGGAGAAAGGAGTATAAAATGAAAAACATGAAATCAAGAGAAATATCTTGCCAAATTTTTAGCATGGTATTTAGTAAAGAAAATAATGACCAAATGCAACTTGCAAAAAGTGTATGAAAACTTCCTCCTATGGGTAGTGACTATATGAGACAAGTTATCACCAAATACATAGATTACTTTCTAGATCAAAGAAAAATATTAAATAGCTATGTGGCCTTAGGAATATTTCTTAATCTCTCTGAGCACCAGGGTTTGTTTGTTTTTTATAATTTTATTGGAATATAGTTGGTTTACAATGTTGTGCTATTTTCAGCTGTACAGCAAAGAGATTCAGTTTGATACATACATACATACATATATATATTCTTCAAGATTCTTTTCTCATATAGGTTATCACAGAACACTGAGCGGAGTTCCCTGTACTACACAGAAGGTCCTTGCTGGTTACCTTACATTTAGTAGTGTGTGTATGTTCAGCCCCAGCTCCTGATTTACTCCTCCCCACTCCCACATTTCTCTCTGGGCATCGGTTTTCTCATCGTAAAGGTGGCATAATAATAATGATGGCATAATAATAATGAGAGTATATTATGTGTATGGAATTAATAGCCAATGGTTCATGGAAAGCACTTACTATGGTGCCTTTCACTTTGTTGTTGTTGTCTATTATTTTTATCTCTGCTTCTAGGATTAAAATGACTTAGTACAGGAATTTGAAGATTTATCAGACAATGGTTACCTGGCTAATTCTCAATACTTGATCCAGTTACAAGATTAGAGTGAAATTTCAGGTGTACTACAGGCTTCCAGGGTCCTTACTTTAGTTTTTCCAGTAGGAATTCTAAACTTAAAGTGTTTACTGGTAGTTCTGGGTTTTAACCAAGCAAGTTAGTTATGTTATGCTAGTTATGACGCCTCTATCACCTGTTATGATTGTTTTTTTTGACAAAGTCTTGATCAGAAAGTTGTGTTACAAAGATTTTTCAGTTTCTCACAGTGGGAGAGCCTTTCTAATTAGTTGCCAAACTCTCTTTGTCATATGTCTGAACAACATTTGGGGAGTGTATAGGAGTTGAGGGAAGAAGCACACAGAAGAGTTGGATCTTCCCAACCCAGGGGTCAAACCCAGGCCTCCTGCATTGCAGCCAGGTTCTTTATTACCTGAGCTACCACGGAAGCCCCTGGGGAAGAATTTGCAAAGGGCGTGGTAAACCTTTCTACTTTAGTCATTTAGTCATTGAATATTTCTTAAGAATTTAAGAGTGACCCAGTATTATGACAAGCAACCGCAAAGTTTCATCGGTTTTATACCACCTGATTTAGTTCTTATATACAAAGTCAAATCAGACATTCCTGATCAGCAGTTTTCATTCAGACAATGACAAAAATCCCAGATATTCCCATCAGTGGCTCTGCCTTGTCCCAGGGTATCTTCAGAGTCCTCTGCCCAATGCTTTACACTCAGCCAGACCACAGCGAAAAGAAAGAGATCTCGTAAAGCTGAGGCTCTGGCACCTATCCACCTTAGTTCATAATAGATACACACCCCTTCTGTTCTCAGCGCCTTGGCAAGAACCAGCTACATGGTCTTACTTGGATGCATGGGAAGCTAGGAAAAGTAGACAGGTAGCCACTCATCAGAAACAAGCCTACATACACTGTGGAAGGAGAATGTGATTCTGTGTTGCTCAGCTAGCCATCAGCCATAAGCACCCAACTGCTGGGGATAGATCAATTTTTTTAAAGTAAACCTTTCTCATCATGAAGCTTTCAGGCTGGTTTATCTTTAATTAGGAGCTCCCTTCTAATGATTCAGTGTGTTGAATTGCCTTTCATCAACTTAAGTCTCACTCCAGTCTACACTGTGGAACTACATGTCCCAGAATCTCTCTTCGACATCATTCAAGGTTAGATCCTGCCAATGAGACATTCACAAAGATTTTAAAGAGAAGAAGTCTTTTTATCAGCAGCAGCTGTTTGCAGGCAGATGAGATCATTGCTGGCAGCACTCTTTGGCTTTCGGCGCTTCTCCCAGGAATCACCTGCTATAAGCAGGCAGCTGAGATCATCAACAGAAGCTTCCAGTGGCTCCAGCCATCCTCCTGAGAATAACCCACTTCACAACTCCATGCAGCTAGGATCACAGAGAGTGGCTTTCCAGTAATCCTGCACTTTCAAACTTGCTAAATAATAACCTTCCAGGCTTTCTCTCCCACAGTCATTCCAATGATCTGGGTTAATTTTATCCCTATACAAATACTAGAATAATTTCTAGTTTCTGACAAAATTTGAACACACTCAGGATATAACAGTTCAGTGCATTTAGTCAGTAATTTAAAAAATATTTTTCAGTTCCTGATATATGTCAGTTCTATGTTAGATGTTAGAGAACACAATTTGACAAGTCCAATAAATAAACATCAGCCTTCATTGTGCTTATATGTAATAATCTCAGTGAGAAACATGATATAAAACAAAATAAATAAATTCTGACAAGTGTTTTAAAGAAAAACTATAGGGCACTATGAGAGAGAACATTTTTCAAGAAAGGTAAAATAAAAGCTAGGCTGCGTGGATGGACAACCACAACACTCCACCCTAACCACAGCTGGAACTTACAACATGTTTATAAAAATCTTCTTGGTTCTTTTTTTTATAAATATATTTATTTATTTGACTGTGTTGAGTCTTAGTTCCTGAACTCTGGATCTTCACTGTGATGTGTGGCATGTGGGATATAGTAATAGTTCCCTGGGATAGAACCCGGCCCCCTGAATTGAGAGCATGGCATCTTAGCCACTAGAGCATCAGGGAAGTCCCTACACAGTTGTGTGTGTGTGTGTGTGTGTGTGTGTGTGTGTGTGTGTGTGTGTGTGCACATGCACACACACGCGCACATGCATGCACACACTTAGTTGTGTCCATCTCTTTTCGACTCTTTTGGACTGTGGCCCTCTAGGTTGCTCTATTCATGGGATTCTTCAGGCCAAAATACTGAAGTGGGTTGACATTTCCTCCTCCAGGGGATATTCCCCACCCAGGGATCCAAACCCATGTCTCTTGCATTACAGGCAGATTCTTTGCCGTCTGAGCCACCAGGGAAGCCCACTTGGTTCTTTATATCTTTTTAACCTTTATATTCTTGGACTTCAAAATCACTGCAGATGGTGACTGCAACCATGAAATTAAAAGACACTTGCTCCTTGGAAGAAAAGTTATGACCAACCTAGACAGCATATTAAAAAGCAGAGACATTACTTTGCCAACAAAGGTCTGTCTAGTCAAAGCTATGGTTTTTCCAGTAGTCATGTATGGATGTGAAAGCTGGACCATAAAGCTGAGTGCTGAAGAATGGATGCTTTTGAACTGTGGTTCTGGAGAAGACTCTTGAGAGTTCCTTGGACTGCAAGGAGATCCAACCAGTCCATCCTAAAGGAGATCAGTCCTGAGTATTCATTGGAAGGACTGATGCTGAAGCTGAAGCTCCAGTACGTTGGCCACCTGATGCGAAGAGCTGACTCATTAGAAAAGACCCTGATGCTGGGAAAGATTGAAGGCAGAAAGAGAAGGGGACAACAGAGGACAAGATGGTTGGATGGCATCACTGACTCAATGGACATGAGTTTGAGTAAACTCCGGGAGTTGGTGATGGACAGGGAGGCCTGGCGTGCTGTGGTCCATGGGATCGGACATGACTGAGTAACTGAACTGAACCTTCAGAGATAGGCCTTTTAATTTATCTGTTTCCAACTTTTGAATATAATCAAGAAATATCTTGTAACCTCTGTCTAGTAGTTCAAAACTTGGCATCTGCCCAGACTAGCTACTTGCCCTATGGTGTTATTGCCTAGAACCAGGGTCCAGCCTTATTCCTTGTAAATAAGCTTCAGCACACATCTATCATTCAAAAAAATGTATTGAACACCTTACGTATGTTGGGCCCTGGTGATGTAATTGAGTAGGATTTACACAATTTCTATCCTTATAGAGCTGGGAGTGGAGGGGTGGGGAGGATCAAAGGCACAAGGAAGAAGGGGGACATCCATGAAAGAAAGTACAGGGGCAACTCATCCGAACTTGGCAGATTTGAGTTTCCCAGAAGAAATGTCTTCTGTCCAAGACCCAAAGGATGCTCAGAAAATTATTTTGGCACTAGAAAGAGGTAACATACTCCTGACAGAAGGAACAGTCTTGGCAAAACTCAGAAGTAAGAGGGAACATGACAGGTGTCCTTTAAGAGGAACTGGAAAGAGTTTAACACAGCTGGATTTTAAATTCATGCTGACTGATATAATAGATGAGGCTAGAGAATTAAGAAGGAATAGATTTTATGGGAAACATCAGGCCATATTAGAGAATTTGAATTTTAAGAACAACGTGGAGCTATTGAAGAGTATAAACTAAAGGAACATGTAGGATCAATTTTGCATTTTGGAAATTTGATTTCAGCTACCATGTGGAGAAAGGAAAGGAAGGAGAGAAAGATGAAAAGAGGAGGAGGAGTTATCATATAGAAAATATTGCCATAATACAAGTAAAAAGTCATGGTAGTTTAGTTTATGGCAGTGAGTCTTTCTCTGGATTTACTGACTACTACTGTGTTTTATTTATTTTCCTGACTTACCCTCTCATAGTCCTTTCAAGATGTTAAAATCCTACTACAAATTTGTCTCAATAGCTGAATTTCTACTACATGACACCAAATATACTTGAAAGTAATTGATTCCCAGGCTGTCCCTCTGCTGATTTCTTAACCGTATGTTCCCCAACTAGGCCATGCTAGGGTTCCAAGAAGTAACAGGACCTATGTGTATGCATGTTCAGTCGTGTCTGACTCTTTGCAACCCCATGGACTGTAGCCCACCAGGCTCTTCTGTCCATGGAAGTTTCCAGGCAAGAATATTGGAGTGAGGTGTCATTTCCTACTTCAGGGGATTTTTCCAACACAGGGATCAAACATCTCCTGCACCTAGTGCAGACCTATCTCTAAATAATTCCTACTTAACTACTTCCTGGCTTCCCTGGTAGCTCAGACGATAAAGAATCTGCCTGCAATGCAAGAGGCCCAGGTTCGATCCCTGGGTCAGGAAGATCCCCTGGAGAAGGGGATAGCAACCAACTCCAGTATTCTTGCCTGGAAAATCCCATGGACAGAGGAGCCTGGTGAGCTACAGTCCACGGGGTCACAAAGAGACAGATAGGCCTGAGTGCCTAACACTAACTACTTCCTATTTTCTGGTACAGAGACACTTCAACTTTCTGTCATTCATCTGTGAAACTGTCTGCTCCCCAAGTCTTTACCATGTTCCCCTACTCTGTCATAGTCGTTTTCCCAGTCTGAATTTAATAGCTATTTTGACCTGAATAGGCAAATCCATGTTTCAAATATTATGAGAGCAATTATAAGTTTATGGATACACTGATTCCTTCATTCAGTAGTCATTGAAGGTCAAACCCTATGGTTAGAATTTTGCTAACCTCTGAAAAGAATAAAAAATGTTGATGGCACATAATTTTTCCTTCCAAGAAGTTAACAAACCAGTTTGCAAGCCCAAGAATGTGAGCACTGAGCACTTACCAAATAAGATATTTAATTTTCTCAAGATGATAGATATCAATTTAATTTGAATGCTTACTATGTGCCAGGCTCTGTCCTAAAGCATGACATGTTCTATACTTTTTAATTATTATAATAATCCTGCAAAGCAGTTGTTATTATTCCAATTCTTAAAATAATGAAATAAGACTCAGGGAAAGTAGATAACTTGTCCAAAATTGTACAGATGGTAAGTGGTAAAAATGGATTCAATCCCCAGCCTGCTTTCCCTCAGGGAATTTGCTTTTTACTCATACGCTATGGTGCTTGCCTTCTAATGCCCATGTATCATTTTATATTCTCATCTAAAACCCATTATGTTCACTTAAAACATGTTCTGGAAAGGAATATGGTGGGATGAACAAAGACATGAATGGCAAAATGCTTTCAACTTTTATGGTAACTCCAACTGATTTACTGTAGTTGACCAAAACGCTGTCTTAAGAGAAGTAACCTATAAAAAGCATTTTGAGACTGCATTTGAGCTCAATATGAAAGAAAGCCATCTTTAATTTGTGAAGTTTTCCCTGAAATCAGAATAGAGAAGTTGTGATACTGAAGTGTGTTAGAAGCTATCTGTGTGCAAAGAAGTCCACAAGACATATACTGTTGCCTAATAACAGTGAGGACTTACATGAATTTTTATATCATATGTATGTCTTAAGCTAGCATCTTACAGTTCTATATTTTCAAAGCATTTGTATCCAGCAATCCGGAAAAGAAAAAGCAAAAGAGAACCGTAAGGGAATAATAGGCCAAACCAGTCCGGTGGTTAGGATTCCACTGCAGGGTCATTGGGCATGTGTTCGATTCCAGGTCAGGGATCTGTATACATATATACATATATATATATATATATATATATACAGTTTATATATATGGCTGTATATACTATATGTATATATACTGTATATTTATATGACTATATATCTATAGTCACCATTAGATATAGTGCTTTTGAGCACACTTAAAATCTGGCTGGTGTAACTGAGAAACTGAGATTTTTATTTCACTTCATCTTAAGTATTCAAATTAAAATACTGATACTTTATTTGGCTATTGGAAACATTTAAATATGTTTAGAGTAACTTGGATATGTGATTATACTCTTTAGCCATAAATGTTATGAAATCTAAAAACAGATCAAGTAATTTCAATGAAAATTAACTTTAAATGCAAATGTACTATAAGTATAAAATACACACTGGATCTTGAAGATTTAGCCCACACACCAAAAAAAATAAGATATTTAATAATTATTATATTGGTTATATGTTGAATATTTTGGATATATTGGGTTAAGTCAAATATACTATTCAAATCAATTTCACCTATTTTTTTCACTTTTTAATGCAATCAATTCCCTAAGTTCAGCAAGTGAAGAATCCACTTACAACGCAGGAGATCCAGGAGACTCGGATTTGATCCCCAAGTGGGAAAGATCCCATGGAGGAGGAGATGGTAACCCACTCCAGTATTCTTGCCTGAAAAATAACGATAGACAGAGTAGCCTGGTGGGCAACAGTCCAAAGGGTCACAAAGAGTGGGAGACGACTGAGCGACTAAGTACGTAGAGAAAATCTTAAATTACATATGAGGCTCACATTTTATGTCTACTAGACAACATTGGATCAGATACTACAAATCACAGGGATGGAGGGTTATGGGGGGGGGGGGTAAAGTCAGTATTGATTTAATCAAATATTAAGGTAGGTATTTGTTCTAGGTCAGTATTTCTCAGACCCTTTTTTTCCCCATTACCATTCCCCTAAGGTGCCTTTTTAAACACTTTTTTCCTGGTTGTTCTCCTCATGAAATTTGATCATCAAAGATGTAGTGTACTGTACATCTGCTTTTTCACTGTTGCCCTTTGGAGGTACCACAAACCATTCTAATATCTGAGATGTTCTTGCCCAGCATATACTTAATAACTTGTCCCTTTGAGGGTGATATTTTTCCCATTGATAATTAATCTGTTATGTGAATTGGGAAGAGTTAAGTGACTAGAGGTCCTACTGAGGTTAGAAGGTGACTTCAGACAGTATGAAGCCATGAAAAATAAGTTTTCACACTGTCTGAAATGAGTTAAGTGGGAAAGGAGTGAGATGAAGAAGAGGAGGTTGAGGTATTATAATAAGGATCTCCTCTTAGAGTATAAATAATTATGTTCGGTGCCCATGATTATCCAACACAGTTTTTCTTTGTATACACCTTTGGATTCCACATTTTTCTAGACAGGTTTAAGTTGGGGCAACACCTAGGTCACAATAATGTCGGTTGTAGAATGAATAAATACATATCAATATAAGAAATGTTGGATGTATCACTAATTCCACCCATACAGATGCCAATTCTATACCTGGGGATGAAAGGAGGAAAAGAGTATATATAGCATGTGCTAGCTTAATTTCTAGGTGTTGGAATCTAATAAAACAAGCGCTACCCCGTCATGAACTCCTCCATGGCTTTTGTCTTCCTCATGTCTTCACTACTCATATACCTGTAGGAATGTAAAATGAGGGTAATTATCATTAAAGGAAGATGAACCCTAAAATGTAGTGAAAAGTCCAATCAGTTCAGCTTTCTATAAATGAAAATTCATGTAAATAAAATGTATTTGCCTTGTATTGGTCTCATAAGGTGACTTCATATAAAGTATCTTAGGAGGCAAAATGAGGCAACATCTATCTCCTAGATGTTGTCAGAAAATAATTTTCCTAAAATGTATAGAGTATGAGGTTGGAACTTGTATGTCTTGAGATAATAATGTAATGATAAACAGACAAATCTGCATTAAGTCATGGGTAATAAAAAGCAAAGTGATGAGTAAGTATTTTCCAGGTTTTTGCTACTACTGTCCAAGAACTTAGGTAACCTAGCCAACTGACAAAGTTTTCAAGTGTTCTTGGAAGATCTATCTTTGTAATGATGAGTATCAAAGCTTCGTGACAATTTAAAAGCATCATTTTTTAAAAAGAATGCAGTTGATTTTGTTTTTTATTTTTTTATTTATTTTTTTTTTTGGCTACACCAGCACAGCATGTGGTATCTTATAATAGCTCCCTCACCAGGGATCAAACCACACCCCCTGCATTGAAAACACGGAGTCTTAACCACTGGACCACCAAGAAGCCCCTAAAAAGCATCATTTAACTTTTTTTAATCCTGACTCAAGCAAATTTCTGATTTGAATATAGCTTCACAAGTAGGCCCTTCTGACCAGAAAAACTCCTCAGCTGATCAGCTGTTTTAAGTTTTCCTACCAGTCGGTGGGGATATTTTTCACTGAAAATTTATGAGCTAGCATTTTAGATTTTAAATAAGTCCACTGGATGCACTCACAATGTAGTATGTTATAAACCTTCAGATTTTTCACATAAATCCCTCCCCTTTCCACCTGTCCTTTTACTCCCCATCTGTATAAACAGTGGAGAAGAATGAAGCTGTCACCTCCGCTAAATGCTGGGAGTTTCTCTGAAAATTCTTGCGCTTCTTGATTCTTGCTTTAAGATTAGTCATTGCAGCCCATAACCTCTTCCACATGCATCACCACGGACACTGTCTTAGTCCCTCGTCGATAGTCCCCAACTCTGTCAGGTTCTCTCCATCACTTCTTTTGAATCAATTATTGCCTTAAACAGTACTGTGTTAACCCTGACTGACATGGTTAAAGTGACTAAGACCAAAAAAATGGGAATTTATTGGCCCAAATAACTAAGGATGGTGGGGCTTCCTAGGTGGAGCCGTGGTAAAGAATCTGCTTGCCAAGGCAGGAGCCACAGGAGACACAGATTCAATCCTTGAGTCAGGAAGATCCCCTGGAGAAGGAAATGGCAACCCACCCCAGTATTCTTGCCTGGAGAATTCCATGGACAGAGGAGCCTGGTGGGCTACAGTCCATGGGGTTGCAAAGAGCCAGACATGATATAATGAGTGAAAAACAACAACAACTAAGAATGGTAAGAATGGCTCTGGCCTCAGTTGCAACTGGGTCTATAGACTCGAGCCTCTTTTGGGGTTTCTCTTTCTGTCCCTCAGCTCTGGTTTTATTGATATATAGGGTCAATTCTCACCTTTTTGCAAACAGCCTTTCTCTGCCCAGTGAGGGTGGTGGACGTGCAGTTGCATGAGCAGGTCCTTCCAGGAGTTGCTGCCAGCTATAGGGGATGCAGTGAGCCAACAGCTTTCAGCTGCCAGCTCCTTTCAGATCTGCCTCGGCTGGGAAGAGCCATCTCCCTGTAGACACACCTTTTCTGTGGTGGCATGCATCTGGGGACAAAGTAAGGCTGGCCAAGGGGCTCTTCTCACTCCAGAGCTCCCTGCCAGTTGGGCCAATGTGTGTGTGTGTGTGTGTGTGTGTGTGTGTGTGTGTGTGTGTGTGTGTGTGCACGCACGCATGCTCAGTTGTGTCTGATTCTTTGCGACCCCATGGACTGAAGCCCGCCAGGCTCCTCTGTCCATGAGATTTCCCAGACAAGAACACTGGAGCAGGTTGCCACTTGGGCCAGGGCTTTGTCAACCCTGAACCACAATTCCACTTCTCCCTCTGCTCAGCAATGGACCTTTTTCATGCCCTCTACAGGGTTGACCCTTAATAAACCCCTGTACCCCAAACTCCATCTCTGTGTTCCTCCAGAGCACCCAGCCTATAACAGTGGAGTTTGTGGCCTAAGTGACTAGGATTTCCAGAATCCCAGCTCCATAGTGCCAGGATCAGGGCTCAGCCTGCCCCCTCTAGCTGATTAGAGCAATCCTAAGGATGGATTCTGATTGGGCCTCCTTGGTTCACATTTCATTCCCTAGGGAAATCACCAGGTCCATAGAGTCAGGGGCTGTGTGACCCCCACCAAGATCACAGAATGAGGAAGGGTCATCTAAAGGAAGGAAAAGTTGAGTTTTGTTATCTTTCATACATTCAACTAAGGGCTCTTTCTCAAATACAGGTCTAAGTCTGTTTTTCTTTTGTTTAAACATCTCCAGCTTTCGCCAATGCCTATAGCAGAGTAATGGTGAAAAACATTCACAATAACACGAAACTTTCTCAAGGACATAGATGCAGCAAAGGGCCCCCCTCATTTTTGTGAGGCATATTACTTAGGAATGTTTTCTGCCTCAAACAGGGTTGCATTTAGCTTAAAAAGATATCTAGAGGAATGCAGTTGCTGCCTTCAGTTCAGCTGCTCCAATGTGTCAGGGCCAGCCGATGCCTTTGGCAGTCCTATGGCTTTTCATTTGTGGTTACAATTCTGCTGCCAAGGCTTTAGCCATCACGACCTCACTTAAGGCAGGACAAAGAAGGAAGGAAGGAGCACACCACAACTTTCCCCAAGCCAGCCCCCCAACACACACACACACACACACACACACACACACACACACACACATCAGTTTCTACTATCAGTTTATGGGCCAGAAATGAGTCACATAAAAACTCCTAGCTGCAGGAGAGATGACTGAGAAAGCAAGTCTCTGTGGAAGTCACCAGGGGAGAAGTGGTTGGAAGCTAGGTAAGAAATACAGTGAGAACAGGGGAGGTTTGTGGACAGACAGTGAAAATGTTGTGGAATGGTAGATTCCAGAGAGTCAGGGTACCAGAGCAGGAGACTGGAATGAGAGAGTACATGGTCAACAGAGTTAGAAAGCTTGAACTTAAGATTGTGGAGTTAGCTGAAGTCATTCATAATGATAAGGTATAAGACAGGGACCCAGGAGTCAGGGGCTAATTGGGAGAGCGAATAGAGGGCAGGAAACAAGCCAAGAGACATCTCTGACTTAACAGGTCTTACAGGGCCATGCAAGTACTTGCCACAGAGAAGTCACTGGAAAAATGAATAATCAACTGACTTCCCAGTTGATATTTATCTGCAATCTTCATGTCTCTCCAGAGATGGAGGCCCTCTTGTCAAACAGCCTTCTCCTCTCCAGTGTCCTGCAAGTACGAAGGTCAACATGCTCAGGGTCAAATCATAATCCCTCACTTACGTTCACTTATGTTCTCAGGTTATCTTAATTATATCCACTTATCTCAGCCAAAAATCTGAGAGTTGTCCTGACTCCTCCTGTTTTTCACAGTCTACATCTTACCAGTTACAAGGTTCAGCAATGCTAACTTAGAATTTGGCTTCCCTGATGGCTCAGTGGTAACGAATCCGCCTGCCAATGTAGGAGACTTGGGTAGGAACCCTGGGTCAGGAAGATTTCCTTAAACAGGAAATGGCAACCCACCCCAGTATTCTTGCCTGGGAAATCCCATGGACAGAGGAGCCTGGCGGGCTACAGTCCATGGGGTCACAGAGTCAGACAGGACTTAGCAACTGAAACAACCATTGAGAATTTTCTTTTTGTTTCTTCTCTTTCTCCAAGACCTTAGTCAGATGTGCATCAGTTCTTAAGCAGGCTTTCGTAGTAGTCTTCAAAATTATCTCTCTATATAGAAATATTTTTCTTTTTAAAATTAAAAGTTTCTCAAATCTCAAAAGTAATATGTTATCCTCAATCTGTGAATCTAGGGAAAGTTGTACAAAGTACCATTTCTTCTTCATACCATCTGAGTAAACTGGTACCCATCTTTCTCATCTTTCACATGGTTGACAACATACATAACTAGTCACTTACAAAGATTATTTTTTTGCTGTTTTATAAAATGGGATGGGTCCATATGCCCTGCATACTAATTTAGAAGTTCCTTAGGCCAATATCAAACACACAAATGGATCTCAGTAATTTATGGATTATGTTTCAATTATTTTGTAACTCTTGCTTATCAGAGTGTTATCACTTGTTATAATCACATACTTAATTGTGTGTTAGATTCTTAGCATTGGAAGGACAGAGTCATGACGATCTTGTTCACTGATATGCTCCTACTACCTGAAGCAAGATTTACTGTGAAAAGCATTTTGAATGAATGCCTAGATAAACAGCAAGAGCAAATAATGTGTCACCAAAACAAGAGCTGATATTTATTGAGAATGTACTATGAGCCAGTGGTATGAGGAAATGTTATGTGCTTACATGCATTACCTCTTTCACTACTCTAAACCTAGGAAGTCAGTTCTATTACTAGTTCATTTTATCGCTGAGAGAATTGAACCATAGAGAAGTTCTCGCTGGCCCAGATGTCATGACTACTAGGCAAAGGATTCCATGTTCTTAGCACTGTACTATATTGTTCTCAGTCGTGTTCAACTCTTTGCCACCCCATGGACTATCTCCTGTCAGGTTCCTCTGTCCATGGAATTTTCCAGGCAAGAACATTGAAGTAGGTTGCCATTTCCCTCTCCACCATGCTCTTAGTAACTGTGAAAATAATAAGTGTATTACCTTTTAAAAGTTTTGAGCATACACCAAAATTTTCCTAAAATACACATTTGTCACTCTCTTGCATTGTGTTAGAGTCTCTTTACTAGGGCATTTTAATTGATCAAGGAGGAAGTCATTCCTGCAGGCTCTCTGCTCTCAACTGTGGTCAATAGGGAGTAAACTTACTGATCAATTTTTCATAATTAGGACTTCAGTTTATATGAAATATTTCTTTTTTAAGATGAGGTTTTAAATGCGAATTTTTTAATCTGATTAACAGCTCAAGTAACTAGTGTTAATATATTTGCTGCAGTAAACCCTATTTTCATCTACTATGCATATTTTCATTCTAATCTGTGTATTATGTATGGTTTATTCATTAAATGGGCTTCTCCAGTGACTCAGCTCGTAAAGAACCCATTTACCAATGCAGGAGACTCAAGAAAAGTGGATTCAATCACTGGGTCAGGAAGATCCCCTGGAGAAGGAAAATGGCAACCCACTCCAGTATTCTTGCCTGGAAAATCCCATGGAGAGAGGAGCTGGGGAGGCTACAGTCCATGGGGTCACAAAGAGTCAGACACAACTGAGCATGCACACATGCATGTATTCTATTAAGCATATTTGCTCTAAGGTTGAAGCAGCAATGACAGGGTATCCAAAATATTCTTAAATATTATACAAATGCAAGGCCCTCTTTCATTTCCCATATGAATTAGCATGAAGAATGTTTTGTTTTCTCGGCTGTTTGGAGTGAAGGCAGAGTTTCGGATCTCCTGGCAGCATTTATTAACACTAAGTGGTCCCTGAACTGCCATTTAGAGAAATGGGGTATGCAGGGCTGTGTGATGCTGGACTGGAGACGTTTCTTTTTGCAAGTTTGTATAGAAAAAAAAATGAGATGGAAAACGAGGCATTTGGTCAAGGGATTAAGACTTTTGAAAACAGGGATTAAGTGAAAATGGAATTGTTTCTCCATGTGTTGTGTAATATAAATCCCCTGCGCAGAAAAGAGTTAACACAGGAGACCCTGTTTCTGTGCTTTGAAAGTTCTGTTTGCAAGATTTTGCAAGGTTGACCCTTGATTGGTGTCTGAAATGCTGAATTTCAGGGAAGCAGGGAGAACCATTCCCAGAACTGAGGAGAGTGGCCCATTGTGCCTAAAAATGTGTAGACAATATGGTTTTTCCTGAACACCTGCTTTCCTTCTGGGAGTTTGGAATTTGGGTGCCAGGCAGAGTACCTATGTGGCCAGCCTCCAATAAAAACCCTGGGCACTGTGTTCTTAACAAGCTTCCCTGGTTAGCAACAACTAGGAATGAGTTGTCACAACTCATTGTCAGGGGAATTAAGTGCATCTTCTCCACTGGGAGAAGACCTTTCAAAATGTATGCCTGACTTCGCTCAAACTTCATTCTATGTGCCTTTTCCCTTGGCTGATTGGGCTTTGTAGCCTTTTACTATAATATATCATAGCTGTGAGTATAAGTATATACTGAATCTTGTGAGTTCTCCTAGCAAATCACCAAACCTGAGGGTGATCTTGGAGATGTTCAACGTAGCATCTTATGCACTATGACTCAAACTCTTCAGTTTATCACATATCTATTGAATTTTCACTGTGTACCCAGATGGGATTCCCAGTGGCTCAGTGGTAAAGAATCTACCTGCCAATTAATGCAGGAGATGTGTCTTCAGTCTCTGGATTGGGAAGAGCTCCTGGAGAAGGAAATGGCAACCCACTCCAGTATTCTTGCCTCATAAATCACATAGACAGAGCTGCCTAGTGGGTTATAGTCCATGAGGTCACAAAAGAGTCGCACACTACTCAGCAACTAAATACAACCACCACCCAAGTAGCTTTAAAACATTGGGAACATAAGGATGAGTAAGGTGTATCCTCTATTAAGAGGCCTTGGTCCAGGGGTGCAGTTCTCACCCAAGCTTGATTTTGTCTCCCAGGGGACATTTAGCAAAACTGGAGACATTTTTGATTGTCACCACTGGGACAGTGCTATTGGCATCAAATGGGTAGAAGCCAGTGAAGTTGCTTAACAGCCTACAGAATAAATGGAACAGCTCTACCCACTCCAATAAAAACTTCTGCAGTCCAAAATGTCAACATGCCAAGGCTGAGAATCCCTGACCTAGTGGGAAAAACAGACACCTAAACAGATAATTTAAATGGAATGTGAAAGCTGTCTGTTGGCTTCTTCCCTTGCAGGAGTCTTGCCTTCTGCCCTAGTTTAGCCATTCACTCCCAAAACTAGGGTGCCCACCTATCACCTTTTCACTTACCCCCTCACAACCTCATATTTCTCGTGATGAGTTTAAATTCCTCAGACAATTTCTATAATCATTCCCTCTTCTACCCACCCTACTCCCATATATCTATCTCACCATGCAGGCCTCACTTGGCCAACCACTACACTACTAAATCCAAGTCTACACCTACTCCAGACCCACAACACAGATGGATTTGATGGCTTCACTTCAAATTCACGATCACTAACACTCCAGTGAGCCTGAAAGTTGACAACAATGGTCCATGTAGTCAAAGCTATTGTTTTTCTAGTAGTCATGTATGGATGTGAGAGTTGGGCTGTAAAGGAAGCTGAACACCAAAGAATTGATGCTTTTGAACTGTGATGTTGGAGAAGACTCTTGAGAGTCCCTTGGACTGCAAGGAGATCCCGCCAGTCCATCCTAAAGGAGATCAGTCCTGGGTATTCATTGGAAAGACTGATGTTGAAGCTGAAACTCCAATACTTTGGCCACCTGATGCAAAGAACTAACACATTGGAAAAGAACCTGATGCTGGGAAAGATTGAAGGCAGGAGTAGAAGGGGACGACAGAGGATGAGATGGTTGGATGGCATCACTGACTCGATGGACATGAATTTGACTATGCTCTGTGAGTTTGTGATGGACAGGGAGGCCTGGCGTGCTGCAGTCCATGGGGTTGCAAAGAGTCGGACACAACCAAGCGACTGAACTGAACTATCCTTCACTCAATGCTTTCATACCTTGTCCTCTCTCCTCACATTTCCTGTACCTGCTACTCCTTTGTTATTTTCAAGATGCTCGAGCTGTTTCCAGTGTGACACTGGAGAAAATAAAAACAATCAGTACTTCTTCAAGCCCTCACAGTCACAATTACCTAGGTACAGGCATCTGGCCCCAAGTCCTCTGTCTTCCTGCTTTTATGAAGGATGAACTCTATTTGTCAACCAGTTCCAACACACTCACTTGCTCAAGGACATCACTCTACCAACTCCATTTTCTCCTGCATCATCATTTTCCCCTCTCTATTGAAGGTTTCCTGTCAACAGAAAAATATGCTATTAGCTTCCCCATCTTAAAAACCTTCCTCTCCTGATCCCAGTTTTTCCTCTATCACTGCCCCATTTCTCTCCTCCCCTTCATAGAAAAAATTCTCAGAATACTTGTATGTATTTGCAGCTTTGAATTTTCCTCCTTCTCAATTCAGGTTTCTACCAGCATTCCTCTTCCCAATCTGCTCTTGTCATCCACGCACCACCCTGCGATGGCAAGTCGTCTTCTCCTGAGTCAGAGGCGGGAGGGGAACCCAGCGCTCTCCCTGAACTCCAGGGCTGCGCTGAGGTCCCAGCTTCACTGTCAACCCGATGCGCTATTCTGATTTCTTTCACCAAGGGCACAGTCCCTCTCAGCTCTCCGACCCATCTCCTCATGCTAATTGCTTTGTTCCTGAGCGGTTCTAAACTCAATTTCAATAAAAAATAATTCAGTTGGCCAACTCATAGTTTCAAGCCAAGCTTCATCATACACAATCTACCAGGCTATGGATTGGCTGGTGAGGTTCAGGTATACACTGGTCACAAATACACAAAAATAGCCCATTATTGCTTCTCTGAGTTGACAGCTGATGGAGAGGGAGTGTTCACAGGAACACTAGGCATTAAAGACAGTGTATTGTAGCCAATGTAAATTTCTAATCATTTCTCCCTAATGACATGGATCACACACTGCCTTAAAATATAGTAATCCTTGCACACTACATGTAGCATTCTCTAGATTTAAATGCTTACATTCAAGGACAATGCCTAATTATCTCCATATTTTTCAAGCATTAGACTGTGTTCTCAGCTTGATAAAGCCACATTAGGGTAGTATAAGAGGAATATTTACACTTAGGTTTTTGGACCTGAAGTCTATTTTCCCAGTTCTCACCATGCTTCATTCTGTGCTTCATGACTGTCTCTTCTGCTGCTAATTCTTTCTAGCTGTATGCTAGACCATAAACTCTGGGTGGGAAATACAGTGGCTTCCCTATACTTACTGCTCTGTCTCGAGAACCTTGCTTCTCAGCCTAGCCCATAATAGGTGACTGGAAAATGTTAGCTGAATAAATAGTAATGAGAATTTGTCCTAGATCAGTCCCTTTGGCTCCAATTTTGACTCCCTGGCTAGCCCCTTGTCATATGTGCTTAGATGCTCAGTCGTATCTGACTCTTTTCGACCCCACAGACTGTAGCCAACCAGGCTTCTCTGTACATGGGGATTCTCCAGGCGAGTATACTGGAGAGGGTCACCTTTCCCTTCTCCAGGGGATCTTCCCAACCCAGGGGTTGAACCCAGGTCTCCTGCATTGCAGGCAGATTCTTTACCATCTGTGCCACCAGGGAAGCCTCTTCTGCAATCTTTGCCTACTCATTTTACTCTTGCCCACCTTCATTCGAGAGCCTCTCACCAAGTCCATGATAGGAATCCTGGCAAGGTACAGTACGCTGAAAAAGTTGGATATACAATGCATTTGTAGCAAACAAATTATCTTCCTGGAAATGTAACCTACCACCTTACTGGCCAGTGCTATTGACATGGCTCTCTACTTTTCCTTGGCACCTCATCACCGTATACAACAGGAAAAAAATAAGACCATTCAATAATAATGTAAATGTTACTATCAATAAAGATAAGAGCTATGTTAGAGCCAATTTACATATTTTTCATAGGCCTGGGAAATTTTAATATGCTTCTCCATTCAGGTACTTATAGTTCAGGGAGGGATTTAGGGTGTGTATGATCTCAATCATTTTTTCTTTTACCTCTTGCTACCCATATTTTGGACATTTCACAGATCATTAGCATGCCTAATAGAGGAGGAAAAATATAAATAGAAAAGGAACTAAAATTAAAATGTATTGACTGGGTTGTATACCCATAACTCTGATATTAAAAAAAGAGAAAGATGGGTAGGTAAAAACTTGCAGAAGGGGTAGGAGACTAAAATCAGCAATTAGAAATGAAGTGTGAGAACTGACTATAGAATTCCTTTATGAAGAATAGCCTTATTTTCCATTAAGATACACCCTGGGAAACCAGCTATAGTATTCTCTATATGGTAGGTCAATTTTTCTGGCAAAGGGGATCATATAATCTCACTGTGAAACATTTCACATGTGAGAGAGAATCTAGACTGGGGGGAAATGTGATGGAAATGAGCTAGAAGAGTGAATTACACACATGTTTGAGTTGAATCTGCTCCTGGCAAGCTGTAAATTATGAGACAGTCATTTACAAGAGAGTCCATAATTGCTAGAGGAATTTCTGTGTTAATCATCAAGAGACAGATTCAATAAAATAAATAAAAAATCAGCGCCAGCTTATGTCAGGTTCTCTCTCCTTTCCCTAGTCAATTATTGGCTATTCTCTGTTGATGACTGAGGAATGACAGCACCTCAATTAGCTATTTTTCCTTGAAGAAAATCACATTGCTTTGATTTAAGCACACCCAGACAAGCTATCCAGGAAGTCAGTGGCTACAGACCTACAAGTCTGTAGATTTCAAAGGATCCCAAAGCCCGTTCCTGTGATTCAAATAAAATGGCAATATAAGACAGAATTGCAGCCCTTATCTGAGAAGGTTAAAATCTGTTTTAATGCAGAATATCTTTTTTTGTCTCCACAATTACTATATTAGACTGAACCCTCATGTCAAAAATTCAACAAAATTAATTGTATGTATATGAAGTATGAGCTTTACTGAATCATACCTATATGAAGAATGATAAATATCATAAATTTTAATACAAATCAGCTGTTAGGCATGTTAATTTTCTCTTCTTCCTAGTTCAGTGAACTATTTTGTATATTCTTAGTTTTTGTGAATTAAAATAAAATTTTATTTATAAAATAAACTGGCTTTCTTGGAGTAAGAGGAGTAAGTTATTGAATAGTCCCTCAAAGGGCAGAACAGGCCACTATAATTCATAATTATTTGAGATGATTTTTTAAATAATTATATAGCAAAAGTAGGTAAGCCGAAGATTGGCATTTTTTTTTTCTTGTTTGTTAGCCATTATAACTGAATTACCTGTGTTAGCTATCAGCTTTTCAATCATTTTATTGGTCTTCCTATCTTATGAGAAAACCATCTATATAGCCTTGAGTTCTAATTTTGAATTTCTATATTTCTCTCCAACTTAGTTTAATTCTGTTTTTACCCATTCATATGAGTAAGGTCATCATAATAAGCACTGTGAGGAAATAACCAAGTTGATTTAAACAAACAGCTTTCCCCTACTGAAAGAGTTTTACATTCTAATAGAAATAAATCATGGCTACTTAACTAGAAAACAAGATAGAAATACTCAGAGAACAGTAGTATACACAAAGGGCTAAGAGAATTTAGAAAACAGAAATAATAGATCCAGGGTAGAGAAATTAAGGTAGGCCTCACAGAGAAAAGTGTATCTGTGTTGGGCCTTTAAGGACAAATATTGTTTATATGTGCTGGGACACAAAAACAGGCAGACCTAACTGTATGGGATGACTAAATTTAGTAACTGAGAGAAATTTGTATTTCTCCTCTCTCTCATTTGGGGAAGCAAGGTGTGGTTTATTCAATGGTGAGCTTGATATCCAGCAATCCCTTTATGGCAATGGTACAAGCAGGAATGGACTACTAGGAACTGTTCCTCACCGCATGAGTGACACAATATATACATCTTCACCTTGACTCAGATGGGAACACACTGATGTGCCATTAAATAAATGGTTTACACAGCATGACCTCTTTCCTAAAAAGAGACTACACCTTGTATTTCATTCATGATAGGGATTGAAAAATGAGAATTTAGTCTTTTCTTTCTTTTTCTAATCATACAATTATCTTTTAATTTTTAAACTTTGCCTTCTGAGTAACATGTAATAGTTGCTAAAGACTGTTAGGAAAATAAGGAAGAAATAATGGCCACAAAACGTAGGAGAGGTATTTTTTAAAATTTTAAGGTGGTTAATAGTGTCTATCACCTTGATTCCCTATAGCTTGGGCTCCCCTGGTGGCTGGGAATCTGCTGGCACTTGGAGAGACCCAGGTTCAATCCCTGGGTCGAGAAGATCCCCTGGAGAAGGGAATGACAACCCGCTCCAGTATTCTTGCTGGGAAATCCATGGACTGGGACCAGAGGAGCCTGGTGGGCTATAGTCCACGGGTCACAAGGAGTCTGACACTTTCTTTCACTTTGAGTTCCCACTATTCACCAGTAAGATGGCAGTGATGTAGATGAGAATACTTCGGTCATTCTTTCCAATGATTATCGGAAACCCAGAAGCCCTAAAGAAAAAACTTGACACATAACACTTTAATATAAAGAGACACTACAAAGGTAAAAGACAGTACAAATGAGAAAATATTTTCAATATATATGGTAAAGGATAAATACCACTTTATATAGAAAGTTCTGACAAATCAATTTCTTTTAAAATAACTACCCACCATTAAGCATACGAAACTATTCCCAACCTCACTAATAATCAATTCAATTTAAACAAGAAGAAATAAATTTTACTTATCAGATAGGCCAAGATTTAAAAGAAAATGAATATCCATTCTTGGTGAAATTAGCATAATCATACACTTTTGTGGAAGTATAAATTTCTATAACATTTCAACAAGCTATTTAGCATATTCCTCAGAATTGACGTGCACAATTGCTTTGACTCAGGAATTCTATGAATTTATCCTACAGAAATACAGGAATACAAGAAACATACAAGCATGATCACTTTAACAGTGGTTGTCATAGCAAAAAAAAAAAAGAAAGAAACAGCCTAAAGATTTGTCCATAGGAGCTGATTAAATAAATCATCACAAATTTTTACAACCAGCATGTATCCATTTTATAATCTCAAGAAAAAAATTTAAAGTATGGTTGGGTGGTAAAAAAAAAAAATTGCTTAAAATGTTCACTTTAAAAATTAACTTTTTAAATCATAAATCACAAAAATATGTCAAGTAAAAGTTGAAAGCATCACTCAGCCCCAAACCCACTCCCATTCCCCAAAGTTGGCACTATTAACAATTCGGTATGTATCCTTTGAGGAATGTGTCTGTGTATATTTTAAAGCCATGACCAGCTCTTCTTTTACTAAACCAAGATGCAATTAAATATTAGTTTTTAAATCTATAATAATATACAAAGTAAACAGCACCAAAATGTTACTTCCCAAGTCTACAGTTTCCAAAAAAACTGAAATCCCCAGAGCCATTGTGCAGCTTCCTTCTACAGAGGAGTTTAATTTCTACACTTCTCTTGCAACATATTAAATGTCACAGACAACAGAGGCGATGAAGCTTCTCTGAGCCTTAACCATTTTTTCCCAAACTTCCTGGTTTTCACCTCATGTATGATAAGTGATTTGTTTCCTATTTTAGACCAATAATGTTTCATAATTTCCATCATGTTTTCTTCCAGCAGCTCTTTTTCTTTCTCCACAGCCTTCCCCTTTCTCTTTAAAATCCAAAAGTTTATTTAAGTTGTTTTAATTCAACAAACATTTAAGCAATGTTAGAACAATCTCTCTAAAGTATTTAGATGCCTGGCTGACCCACAATTTCCATTTAAGCCAGAGAGTAGCTGGAATTAGTTCAATTGATTATTTTTTTCTGGGTCGATCTGTCTTCATTCCCTTCCTTTAGAGACTCTTCTTTCTTCCACTTTCCTCCTCCTTTTCGTTCACTGCTTCCTCTTCCCCTGTCACTCCCTTCCTCTCCTTTTTTCTCCCTTTCTACCATTCCTGCCCCTCCTATCACACCCACTCTACATTCTCTTTCCTTAATGTTTCAGCTACAATATGTGTTAAAACAGAACTTAAGGATTGCTCCTGGAACTAAAACATGATGTAAACCGTGGTTTCTCCTATAGTCTAGCAAGAGAAGATCATGAGCACAATTGTTCCTCATCATCCAGCGACAGCCTGGCCCAGAACAAGGGAACATAGTAACTAGAGGGGGAAAATAATCTTTCATTTGCAGAACTTAAGCTTGTGTGTCTTGCCTTCTGCATACAGGAACCTCTTCACTTTGATCATTATCTTCTATTAAATTTTTTGAGACATCCTGTTGCTTTCAGTTATACCATCACTATCTCATTATCTATAACTCCTTGTCCCTATACACATTCTACCTCTCTAGTTATTTGCACTTAATTGTTACCCTCAACTCACTTCTGCTTTCACCCATGCCTTTGGGAATGCAATAGCAACATACACAATCAAGATACTGACCCTTCAACTTGTTGAAAGACACTGCAACTTTCTAACATTCCTCCTAATGAGGTAATTTTTTTTTAAATTGCTTTACAGTAACATGTGAAGAGGTGAGACAGGATAGGAAGATTGTGACAGACTTATCTAGGACTGTGAAACATAAAAGAGATTTACATGCTGGTTTTTAATAATCAAAAGTCCAAAAAGTCAAGTCTGCTATTGAGACACGATACTTGCAGCTTTGTAAAAGGAACATAAGAGATGTTGTGAAGAGAGATGTTATTTCAGTTTCCCTGGTGGCTCAGATGGTAAAGCGTCTGCCTGCAATGCAGGAGACCCGGGTTCGATCCCTGGGTTGGGAAGATCACCCAGAGAAGGAAATGGCAACCCACTCCAGCATTCTTGCCTGGAAAATTCCATGGTCAAAGGAGCCTGATAGGTTACAGTCCATGGGGTCGCAAAGAGTTGGATATGACTAAGGGACTTCACTTTCACTTTCTTTAAAATATGAAATTTTCTAAGAGAACCACTGGGCTTCCTAGGTAGTGCTAATGGCAAAGAACCCTTCTGCCAACTCAGGAAGTGTAAGAGAAAGACATGTGTTTGAGGGTCGGGAAGATCCCCTGGAGAAGGGCATGGCAACCCACTCCAGTATTCTTGCCTGGAGAACCCTAGGGACAGAGGAGCCTGGTGGGCTACAGTCCATAGAGTCGGGACATGACTGAAGTGACTTAGCAGGCATACAAAAGAAACACCACCATCCTGTCTGTTTTCACCTCATGAATTATTCTCATTCACCCTCTTCATTTTAGAAAAATCTATCTAATATTATTGTAATCTCTTCTCTAGGGCTTCCCAGGTGGCACTACTGCTAAAGAATCTGCCTGCCAATGCAAGAGATGCAAGAGACTCAGTTTCCATCCCTGGGTAGGGAAGATGCCCTGGAGCAAGAAATGGCAACCCACTCCAGTATCCTTGCCTGAGAAATCCCATGGACAGAGAAGCCAGCTGGGCTATAGTCCATGGGGCCGCAAAGAGTCAGACACGACTGAGTGACTAAGCGCACACAAGCTCTTCTCTGAAGTCTGAATCCTTTAGTGTGGCATCAGTCTACACATGTAGTCTCCCCTCCCTCCTGCCATTTTCCCACCAGGTGTCTTTCCCATTACTGTAGCGACTTCTCAGTACTCCCTGATAATTCTCTATTATAGCCCGTGCTACACGTTGGTCCAGAATCCCTTCCCCACTCTTCAGCATGACTGCTTTCCTCTGCCAGCATTCTCTCCTCAGCTCCAGAGTCTCCCCCCTGTGAAAGTGCCTGACCCCGGGGCAAACACAGGCAATCATTTCTCTATTCCTTTTGTCTTCACATATACCTCCATCAGAGTTTCTGTATATATATCATTACATATTTATACATATTATTTTAAAATTTTGCTTTAGTATGTCCAGCTCCTCATTATATTGTACTTTTTTGCCATTGAAAAATCATATCCTTTATCTCTATGACCTCAGCATCTAGAGTACACACCTGGCATTTAGAAGAAGGTTTCTGTATCAGTGACATTCCTTGCTTGTAGGTCATTAAAACCGACTATGGCTAAGTTAGTAAATAAATGTATTAATAAAAGTATTGGATGAATTAGAGAATCAAGGAGAAGGTTAGATAGGGAAATAGGCTCAGAAAATGGACAGGAACCAAAAGATTCAGGGCAGCAGAACCAAGACTAAAGTTATGCCACAAGAATAACTTCCTTGTTACCACTGGTAGGTGCCCTCTATCCTTACTGGACATCACTGTTGTGAATGTGTGGTGCTGCCACCACTGGACTCTCAATACTTTTAAATGATTTAAATTCTCTACATTCAAATTCTGAGTGCAAGCATCTAGATGGCTGAGCCTAGTTCAGCAACCTACACCTCAGCTTGTCAGTAGTAGTAATCAGTTCAGTTCAGTCACTCAGTCGTGTCCAACTCTGTGACCCCATGGACTACAGCATGCTAGGCTTTATAGGCAGAGTAAAGAGAAGTAAACTATATATTCTCCCAATCTACCCAATGAGCAACTCCCTCAAGAAGAAAAATTATGCAGAGTAGCCAAAAAAAATTACAAATGCTCCCAAGAGTTGCATGTTATCATGCTGTAACCATGAACTACAGCAATGAGCAGAATACATTTTAGGTGTATTTAATGATTCTGAATCCATCTTCAAGGATAATGGGATGAGGTTTATTCCTTTTGCTTGTTACAGACCCATGTAAGAGAAAAATAAAATTTCATATTTTTTTGAGCTTTTAAAAAAGCCTGAACTATCAAAAGACTTTCTAAGAAGTGAGACGGCAAGTAGAAATCTAATCAATGTGAGAGGTAGATTATTAGCCCAACTCTACTATTGACTGTATCAAAGAAATCACATACTTATGAAGCAAAAATTAGTTAGCATTTTAAAAATAGAGAATCCTACAATGATAGCTGGAGATCTTAAAATAACCCTTTCAGCAATTGATAGCTTAAGCAAAATTAATAAATAGTAAGGATATAGACTTATACAGCACAATTAATGAATATTTGCATTTGTAAAACACTACATTCAATACCTGAAAAAATATATATAGTATTTAACTACACAAGAGATGTTTACTGAAATAGATTCTATTCTGGTAAATAAAACAAGTGAAAATTTTCAATGCCCTGAAATTATGCAGAATATGCTCTCTTATCACTGTGAAACTTTACTAATAAATAATAACAAAAAGGGAACTAGAAAATGTGTAACTATTTGGAAATTAAGCATCACATTTTAAAGAACTTATAATTTGAAGAAGAAATCATAGGAAAGTTAGGAAATAATTGAACTGGATAAAAATAAAATGTAATAAAACTTAGGGAATACAACTACTATAGTACCCAAATAGGAAATTTATAAAATTTAAATCAGAAGAGGGTTTAAAAGAGGGTTTTCACCTCAAGAAACTAGAAAAATATCAAATCCAAACAAAGTAGGAAGAACATAATTTTTTAAGTAGAAATTAAAAAGAGAGAATAGGAAGAATTAAGAAAATCAAAGACATAGCAGATCTTTGAAAAAAAATTAGTTAACAAGTCCATTCTCTACATCTGCATCTCCATTCCATCCCTGTATATAGGTTCATCAGTACCGTTTTTCTAGATTCCATATATATACGTTAATATACGATATTTATTTTTCTCTTTCTGCCATACTCCACTCTGTAGGAGGAGAGAGTGGAATGACTGGAGAAAGCAGCATTGACATATATACACCATGTGTAAAACAGCTGGTGAGAAGAGACGTTGCTGTCAGAACAAGGAGCCCAACCTGGCGCTCTATGATGATCTATGGCATGGGATGGAGCAGGGGAAGGAAGCTCAAGAGGAAAAGGACATACATATAATTACGGCTGATTCAAGCTGTTGTACAGCAGAAATCAACACAACACTGTAAAGCAATTTTCCTCCAATAAAAAAAAATTTAAGTAAATAAATAATAAGTTAATAAAGGGTAGCACTAGGGTAGCTGATGAAAGTGTTGACGTCAATCAGCCAAGTTATTTGATCTGCTTTGGTTTTTAGCATCTTTTCTGTGATAGCAGCTCTCTGGGAGGGCTTAATAAGTAATATGAAGATCTTTAGCGTTTGTGCCTATTTGTATATATCCATCCATATGTTTCCACCCCATATCTTTTGGTCTCTGACCATCCGTTCTTCTTACAGGCTGACTGCCCATAGGACCACATACTCTTTTATCCGACATATATGACCAGATGCATCACTCAGAGTTCTGCCTAAATGGGGATTTTCTCTCACTACTGTCATTCATAGCCACTGAATGTGGCTGTAGTGAAGTTGCTGTCCATTTTTGGCAGGCACCAACATACCAGACTGGCCCATTCATAAACCAAGCTTGGACTTTGTATTCCTCAATTATCTTATTGTAACTAAATGATGACTAAAATTGTGAGGTAAGTGGTTGCTGGTGTAGCAATGGCAGATGAAATGGGAGTCACCAGCTTGCTTTTGCTCTCTGCTCATCCTCAATTCCAGATATACTACTTCCATTTTACAATGGATTGTTGTTGGGCCCACCCAACTGTACATCTCAATGAGTTAGACAGACCCTAGCTCATGCTGGCAGTTCCAGACATGCAGTTATGCATTCCACTTATAGCATTGCCCAACAGCATGCCAAGAGTTCTTTTCAAAAGGCATATAATTCTCAGAATGATTTTGATGTTCTTCAGCTTTACTATGATGCACCTAAGTGATTCTTTTTAATTTCCTTGCTTGGGATTATTGGATTTGCTGAATGATATTAGTATCTTTCATTGTTTCTGGAAAGTTCTCAAGCTATAATGTTGCCAGGTATTTCCTCTGTTTCATTCTCTCTTACACTGAAATTCTAACTAAATATATATATATTATGTATATATATATATTATATATATACACACACATACACACACCCATATATGTATCTGACCATTTCTGTCTATTCTTGCTATATTTTGATCTGTATTTGATATTTCTCATCTCTGTTTCTGAGTTACTAAAATTTTCTTCAGTAATTTTTTTTCTGACTTAATAGTTCTTTTTTTTTTTTTCTTTCTAGTTCTTTTCTTAGATGTGTATAATCTGTTATTCAGCCAATTGACTGAGGTTTTAGTATAATTTTTGTTGATATAAGTTCTATTTTATGCTTTTTTTAATTTTTATTTGTTGAAATACATTTTCATATTTTTATACTGTGTCTTATAACTCCAAAATATGAAGTTTAAGCATCTGTTTCTTCTTCCTTTCTTACATAGGATAGATTATTTCCTTGTATTTAGCAATATTTTTTATTATATACTGCTCATATACCCTGAAATTTTATCTGTGGAAATGTGTTAATGCCTGGTATCAAAGTAGGTTATTCCAGAAAGAATTTGTCTGTTCCATTCAGGTGTCTGGAACACTTTAAACTGAATTCGCAACTCAGATTTTTGGCTTAGTGGGTAGCATGAATTAGGTTACAAAACTGAATTGTGGTTACAAAAATATCAAAGGATAATTTTTAAAATTTTTCTACCAAATATGAAGTTTTGAGACTGGCAATTTTTCTTATAGTTCCTCAAAGAGAAAGAGGATCTTATTTATAGTCAGTGCATACTTTGGGCATAGAGTCCTTTGTGACTCCAGCTTTATGTATAAGGGATTTTTTAATTAGACTTTCACTTTAGGTGGCTTCCAGAATGTTTTTCCCTTCCTTGAATTTTACAGACTCACAAAAACCAATATTTAAGTACTCGGTATGGTTTATTTACATATCTAGGTACCCAGGTACACCCCAGTCTCTTGCCTGCATAATTCTTCTTTCTTTTCTAATGAATCCAATTAAAGGGCGTTTTATATTTTCAGTTCAGTTCAGTCGCTCCGTCATGTCTGACTCTTTGTGACCCCATGAATCACAGCACGCCAGGCCTCCCTATCCAGCACCGACTCCCAGAGTCCACCCAAACCCATGTCCATTGAGTTGGTGATGCCACCCAACCATCTCATCCTCTGTCGTCTCCTTCTCCTCCTGCCCCCAATCCCTCCCAGCATCAGGGTCTTTTCCAATGAGTCAACTCTTCGCACGAGGTGGCCCAAGTATTGGAGTTTCAGCTTCAGCATTAGTCCTTCCAATGAACACCCAGAACTGATCTCCTTTAGGATGGACTGGTTGGATCTCCTTGCTGTCCAAGGGACTCTCAAGAGTCTTCTCCCAGTGTTTTAGGCTCAAGATAGTCAGTCTAGAAATCTAATCTGCCTTTTCTCCAGAAACCTTTTTCCACTCAATCCATCAATATGGCAATGTCATAAGTGCTCAAAATCTCAGTTTGTTATCAATTATTTGGCTACAAGTAACAACAACAAAACAGATTAAATAGTTGCTAAACTAATTGCCTTAAAAAAAAAAAAAGAGTCTGGAGGTAGGCAATCCATTTCCTGCTTCTTTTGCTGATTCCTCTTTTTTTTCTTACTATCCTTACACTTTTATTCTCTGTCTCCTGAGAGTTTATAGGTAGACCTTTTGTTCCCCTCCTCAAACCTTTTTCTTCTGAGCAGATCGTCCTGATTTAGATGACTCCTCAAAGTAATGAAAACAATTCTGCTGATTCCTACCTGTACTTATTGCCTTGTTGCCATTTCAAGGTCAAAATTTCTAAAACTAAACTCATTGTCTTAAGTCCAAATATACGATTTATTCCAATCTTCCTCTTTCTTCCAGTGGTGCCATCCTTTTACAGTGTTAGAGTGTTAAATATTTAAGACATCTCTAACTGTTCCTGTCATGTTGATTTGATCTTTGAAATGTCTCTAATATCTATTGTTTCAACTTTCCTCCTCTTTCAAAGTTCAGATATATTTACCTCAGTTAACTAAATAACCTCTCACAATTCAACCTGTCCCAAATGCTTCTTTTCTCCAATCTCTTTAAAACAGATTAATCTCTTGTAAATTTAGCTTAAATGAAGTTATGATTCTGAGCCAGAAAACTTCAATGACTCTCCCATACCCATCACATAAAGTCCAGGTTCATGAGACCACCTTTCAGAGCCAGCTCTAATCTGGTACCACTGATGAATCCGAGCTAATTGTCTGTTTCCCCAAAATGAGCATGTGTTATAGTGGGACAACTTCATTCTCACCTCTGAGCTTTTACCGTGCCATGCCACTGCCCTCCCTCTCTCAATTTACCAATTTTACTCCTGTTTCTCCCATAGAGGATTTCTGGAAATCACCTTGAATAAACAAGAGACTCTTATTTCTGATATTCAATAGCCAATAAAACATTTGTTCTGCTTCCAATAGATTGGCTGCTGCTGCTGCTGCTGCTGCTGCTAAGTCGCTTCAGTCATATCCGACTCTGTGCGACCCCATAGACAGCAACCCCCCTGGCTGCTCTGTCCCTGGGATTCTCCAGGCAAGAGTCCAGGAGTGGGTTGCCATTTCCTTCGCCAACACATGCATGCATGCTAAGTCGCTTCAGTCATGTCCAACTCTGTGCAACCCTATGGACGGCAGCCCACCAGGCTCCTCTGTCCGTGGGATTCTGTAGGCAAGAATACTGGAGTGGGTTGCCATTTCTTTCCCCACCAATAGATTGGACTCCCTGATGAATCTGAAAAAAAGGAAAAAACAGGTAACTTGCACTATGGATTAATTTTTTAGCAACCATTCTTCCCCAGTCTTGCCTGCAGTTTGTGAGTGTTTTTCTTGTTGCTACCACTGTGACTGTCTCTTGTGCTCCCCTCCCCACCCTTTTTTAAGTTTCATAGTTTGTGAAATTCAAAGATGAAAAAAACTTGCTTGAAGCCACTTTGTTGACTGGGGATTTGTACATCCTTACATGGTTCTAGTTTGTTTTTGAATAAGCAGTTCCATCTGGATAGTGGCTTTGGGGGGACTTTATGCAGGTGGCAGGCCACTTAATTTGGTGATTTCCTTTTAATTATGTTCATGTTGAATGCCTCCCACAAAGTAGGTAATCTGGACTGATTTCTTTTTGTCATTCTAAATGAGTGTTCATGCTGACATTTTTTTCTTTCTTTTGAAGATTGTTTATTAGAAATTTAGTTATGATTTTTAAGACTCCAATCCATTTGATCTTAATGTATTTTCTTCCCCCATAGAGCAGAGATATTTCAAAACTATTTTACTTTAATGGTTTTTTATCTAGACTAATCCTTTATAAAAGTGCAAAGTGTCTGCATGCTGAAACAAATGTGCATTTGAATGCACAATTGATTAACCAATTTTCAAATAATTAACTTTTTAGATTTTGCATGTGTGTTTGTGGCTTATTTGACCATATAATAATTAATTAGCC
This sequence comes from Dama dama, assembly GCF_033118175.1. Classification (NCBI taxonomy): domain Eukaryota; kingdom Metazoa; phylum Chordata; class Mammalia; order Artiodactyla; family Cervidae; genus Dama; species Dama dama. The sequence continues at coordinate 26,816,235 of NC_083697.1, read as the reverse complement.
TTAATTATAATGGATTGCACCTTCAAATCCTGCATGCATATTCTAATAGAATAACAGTGTTTTTTTTTTTTATCACTTTTCACTTTTTATGTTTTAGTCAAACAGACTAGCACTCACAAGCAAAGGAAGAGAATTTTAAAGGTGGGGGACTTTTCACATCTACAGAAGTTGACATTTTGATTAATGAAGTGTTACAGTTGTTTCTAATGTATTTATTTGGTGTGCATTCAGCAAAATTAATCCTGATAGATGAAATGTGTTTAAAGCACTGCTTACAAAATGAATGGTGTCTCTAAGCTAATAGAGTTATAAATGAACAGGAACAAAATGAAGAAGACTTTAAAAATGAGTCAAGTGAAAATAAATGCCAGATTATAAAACAATTTACTCTGTGTATCTAGAGAGCCAAAGGGAACTCAAGTGCAAAGAATTTGAATTATGGACTGAGTGAGCAACTGAAATATTTAAATATTAGCCTAATGCTATTCAGTCATAAAGTAGGAAGGCTCTGTAGACCTGCACTTCCTACCTTCACTCATGGTATATGCTGCTGCAAAGCAAAAACCAAAATTATGTCATGGGAGTATATCAAGAGTCAAGCAGGTAATATGTGCAATCATGCCGCCCATCAGTGGTTGCAAGAGACCATGTTGTCTCTTGAGAATCACAGAAAACAAGAGCCAGAAATAAGGAGTTGGCTCAGGTACCCAAAAGGCTGGTACTTTTGAGTACTGCAAACCAAAACCAGCTTCTCCATAGAAACTTGTGCCTATCTCACTTTTTGATTTTTAAAAGCAAAATAGGTGTATTTGATGTGATCATCACAGAATACTTCTCTATAAAAACTCCTCATAAAAGGCAGTTTCTATTTTATGAATAACAACTTGAGTCTTTATGGACAATTCTTCCAAGATCTTTCAAAATATATAAATAGTCAAGTTTTCACTCTTGGGAAAGGTCAAATAAATGTAGATATTGTTTGCATAGAATATTATAGGGCTTCAGAGAGAACTATATGAGTGTAAACTCTGGCTTTATCACTCTTTAAGTACTTGACCCTGGGGACTTCCTTGGTGGTCCAGGGGTCAATACTCCACACTCCCAGTACAAGTGGCCCAGGTTAGTCACGAATCTAGATCCCATATGCCATAATGAAGCATTTGCATGACACAACTAAAGATCCCACATCCTGCAACGAAGATCAAAGATCCCCATGTGCCACAACTAAGACCTGAAATAGTCAAACAAATAAATATTAAAAAAAAAACTTGACCCTGCCTGGGCAAGTTAAAAGATCTCTATCTTGGTTTTATCAAATGTAAATGAGGGTAGATAATAGTTATTATTTATCTTTAATCTCAGTGACGTAGCCTACATCCTTAAAAAGTATCGTGTACTTAGTAGGTGCTTGATAAATAGTTGCTTAATGAATGAATGGATATATAAAGTAATTTTTACACTTCTTCGTACTGAAGTTTTCAATAAATGAATGATAAACAAAATCTAATTTGTATCATCTCCTACAGGAGTGATCCTCTGAGATCTCCCCTATTTGGTCTCTCCACTGAAATGCACTTAACTCATTACATTAGAACATTATTGCTAAAAAACAACAACAACAACAAAAAGCTCTGTGATAAAAGAAGTTAAGGAAACACACATATTTTTGCCTTTCTTGGGATTCATAATACAATTAGTTTGCTAGAATACCCAATGAGCCCTGCTGTAGATAAACCTGTTTATCTTTGTTTGTCCAGCATTTCCAAAATGAATTTATTCACAGAAGTCTTTTTTTCACATTATAATACTCCTTCATTTATTCAAATATTTATAGAGTATCTAGTATACACCAAACACTATTTTCATGTCTAAAAAGTCATGAACAAGTCCCTGTCCTCTAAGAGTTTATACTTTTAGTGGTGGGAGCAGATAGTGAAAACTAAAATAATACAGGATTTCAGGCAGTCATAAGCACCATGAAGAAAAATTAGAGTTTGGAGATAAATAACAACAGCTGAGCTTGGAGTATAGGTGGTACAGGGATGCACAGAATATACTTTGAGAAATTCTACCTATGATTTACACCTATGTGCTAATCAAGGTGAAAAAGACCCACAAAAGGAAAAGGCTTGAGAAAAATTTTAACACTCTTTTTTCACTTGAATGGATGTGTGCTCTCTATGAAGATCACATTCCATGACTTTGCAGACCAGCCCTATTGATGGGAATTACTGACCAGATATAAAGGAAAACTGCTTCATGGGAGGCATCCCAGGGATTCTGATTTACAGCTCCCCAAATTGTACTTTGTAGGTGGTACTTAGTCAGTATATGCCTAAGGAAATTTTCCCTCCTTGTAAACTAAGAAAAAAGATGTGATGTTAACACATTTTGTTAAAAGTCTCAGCTGTTCATTTTGCCCTATAATGTCTCTCATTAGTAGAAAACTGATTGGTATAATTCTACCTTCCCACAGACATATAAATTGCATTCCAGGTTCAATGTTGTTCCTCACATCACTAAGCAGGCCAACCCATGCCTTCTTTTATTCACTAATTTAGAATATCTAATAGTAGCTACTGTATGTGCAACTCTATGTTAGCAACTGGGTATGCAAAACTGAACTGACCCAAAGAAGCCTAGACTAGCACATTGTAGGCAGATGGTTAGGTACTTTCCCTTGTTTTTCCCAGCCTCTATCTTAAGAAATCAGTAAAAGCTTCACAAAAATGAGGTGTAACTCATTGGTTTCTCACTTTCCAAAGCCACAGAGAACATAATAAATAGAAATAGATGCCTAAGATAGATTTTAAGTCTTCACTCATGAAATCTTTGGATGGTTTTTAAATATTTAGGGTAATGATAATGATTAATGTATGATTTCCCAGGTGATGCAGTGATAAAGAATTGGCCTGCCAATGCAGGAGACACAGGAGATGTGGGTTCCATCCTCAGGTTGGGAAGATCCCCTGGAGGAGGAAAGGGCAACCAACTCCAGTATTCTTGCCTGGAAAATTCCATGGACAGTAGTCTATAGTCCATGGGGTCTCAAACAGACAAGACTGAGCCACACCCAGACACACAAATGATCAATATGACAATCTTTTGCTAATCAATAGAAATAAGATACCACAAAAGGAGAACTTCTTCCCATCCTTCTCACTGGGGAGGGTCTGTTTAGCAGCATAACTTCTAAACCCTCATCAGACCACCTATAAACAGATACTTGGAACTAGTTAGAGCAGAGAAAGCAGTGATTCTAAGCCACCACCTGAAGCCATATGACTCATCTGAAGCAGAAGTGGTAAGAAACATTTAGGCCAGGAATCTGAAGCTATGAGCAGCAAAGAAAAGTCATAATGATTGTACCGATGAGTCATCTGCCATCTGCTTCTCATTCAGAAAAGATAAGTCAAGATACAAATAACCAAGAATAAAGCAATACCAAGAAAATGCAAAACAGACTGTTTTTCTAGAATGATAGAAGGAAAGATGAAGTGTATGAGAAGCTATCACAAGGAGACTGATTTATTCAGAACCTCATTAAACAGGCTGGGCAGATACAGACATGATAAGACCTAAAACCTGCAGGAACTGCCATGGGAAAAGGAAAGAGGCCTATATTCTAACCAGAGACCTGGAAGCCAAGAGACTCAATAGACGAATTTCAGTTTAACCAATTCATTCTTCCAACTCTACTTGCTGGCTCAACTTGCAATACCAGAGGCAAGAAAATGTCCTAATGACAAGATTCCATTCTAATGAAAGGAGAGGAGCTGACAGCTCACATAAGGTCTCTTCTTAGTGCCCTGATACCCTTCAGCCCTCTCCCATGATCTATTTTGACTACCTCACTAGGAAAGACAAATATTCAGTGGAATTGTGAGATGCTCAATGGAGCGTCTCATGTCATTGCTCTTGCTTTCTATTGCCATTTTAGCACCAATCACACTGTACTGTGAGGTCTTGTCTATGCACTTGTTTCTCTAATAGATGATGAACGGAGAACAGAAGCAATAGCTGATTCATCTCTGTCTCTCTAGTACCCAGCAAAGTTCCTGGACCAGATAGGTGTTTTTAAAATCTTGGTACAACAATGTCCTACTTTATAGCACAGAGAGTTATATGCAATACCCTGTAATAAAACACAGTGGAAAAGAATATAAAAAAAGAATGTATGTATTTGTATACCTGAATCACTTTGCTATACAGCAGAAATTCATAGAACATTGAAATTCAACTCTACTTCAGTTTTAAAAAAAAAGCTTAATGTGTTGAATTTAACTGAAAGTCCTCCTGATGTTTCATTTGTGGCTTGCCCTATTAGTGTACACAATAGGACTTCAGTTATAATTCTTCTCCAGAACCCTAATGAAACTCCACTGAGATTCTAGAGGCCCTACTCAAAATCTTAGCTAAAAGACAGGCTGTAGACTTATATTCAATCATTCATCTTACAAATATTTACTGAGCATCTGCTATGTGCTACACATAGTTCTTGGAGCTTGGGATACACTGGTAAACAAATTAAGGACCCTGCCCTTGTGGAGCTTACATCTGAGTAGGAAGCCCGAACAGAAAGTAAATATGATAAGTAGACATGCTGGGGCTTCCCTGGTGGTACAGTGGTTAAGAATCCACCTGCTAATGCAAGGGACACGGGTTCGATCCCTGGTCCAGGAAGTCCCACATGCCACAAGGCAATAAGCCCATATACCACAACTACTGAGGCCCGCTTACCCTAGGGCCTGTTCTCTGCCACAGGAGAAGCCTCTGCAATAAGCCCACATATCACATCTGGAGAGTGGCCCCCGCTCTCCACAGCTAGGTAAAGCCTGCATGCAGCAACGAAGACCAAGCACAGTCCAAAAAATAGTCATGATAATGAGCAGACATGCTAATATAGAAGAGTATAAATGCCACAGAAAAGAAAGAATGCCAGGATCAGAGTTGGAGGTGGGGCCATTTGCAGCACTAAATAGAAGAGGCAGAGTGTGTCTCGTTTAGAAGGTGAGGTTTGACTAGACTTAAGGAGGCGTTGGGGGTAGCCAAGTGGATGTTTGAGAAATGATGCATTGTGCTTTGTCCCCCAGCTCCATGGAGAACTGTCAGCCAGTGCTGTCTTTGAGATTCAGAAAATGTGGTTAGTTGGCTGAGCTGCCGGAGCACTTGCTTTTGGCTCATGCAGTAAATTCAGTGAGTAAGGTTTTAGTCATTTTGTTACTGCCGTGTGACGTGGGAGACTGAGAACAGGAACAGAGAAAGGAGAAGCACAGGGCTCAAGAATGGGACGAGGAGGAGAGGGAGCTCCATGCTAATCTGAGATCAAGGAAGGTTCTGGAAACCTTGTGGGTGGTAAAAAGTCAAAACTTTTCCTATTTCCTAAATGTTCTCCCCTGTAGGAAGTTTAAATTATCTAAATTTACCATTGAAAACTCACTGGATCTTTTTGCTGCCGCTAAAGACTTCTTTAACTGGGTTTTTTCCTTCATTCTGTATTTCTGTGGCATCCAAAGGAGAGCAATCAGACCTATAATTTCTGGCCCAGGAAAGGGAATTCCAGTTTTATGATTTTAATCCTTGCTCTCTGTCAGTCTTATCACATTATATCTCTCTTTTCCTTGGGGCTTTTCCAAGCTCACCAAAGCACAGTTGAAAATGTATGCATTCAACTAAATATGTTTATTAAATGATTGACTGATCCTGACTATATTCCAAGGACACAAAGATGAAGAAGATGTGATTCTATCAGTAGTGAGAAGCCATCTTTAATAGCCTGTTGGGGTGTTATGTACCAAAGACCAGGACATGTGACCATAAATCCCAAGAAAACAATAAAATATATTTGTCATACTCTAAAAATAATTTAGTCAAAATTAACATTTTTCCCAATGGCATCTCAAGAGTTGAAGCTTAAGAAAACTCATGTTCTTCCCAATAACTATTTTATGACTGCCATTGTCTTTCCCATAAAAGTCTGAGGCCCCAGCAATATTTAGCCACACCTCCCAGTTCCTGTTAGTAAGTCCGTGTTTCAGCAAAAGGACTGTATCGCCTGCATTTACCCATTTTATCACTACACCACAAGAAAGGATGAGGATGGAAGCTTCACAAAATTCAGTATAGAAGAACTGGACACAGTGAAGTTAGGCGACACTTGAAGCCAGGGACTGTGGACAACCTATGAGCAAAGACAGTGATGGTGGCCCGGTGGTCAGAAACTATTACTCTACAGCGAGGTCTGCCTGATGATGTCATTTACATAATATGGAGCTCACTTGTCTGAGAAATAAAGGTCTCTTCAGCCATATAGGTCTTAAGAATTTCCCCCCCAAATTCAAATAACAAAATGTGTAAACCACATGGACGTGGTGTTTGGCGTCACATCACAGAAATGTTTGTGCTTCAATGAGCAGGTAGTTGCTGACTTGAAATAAGACTGCTCCTCTGCAGGGGAAATTGCAGATGTATGGGGATGGGAGCAGAAAATAAGCATAGCCCTCACAGACTGCTGTCTTTGTTTTATTCGTTCTGAGGTCTCACCACTCTCAGGAGGATTTTGCACTGCTTCTGCCTCGCTGCCGGGCCTATCCTGTTCCCATAGCCAAACGAAGGATTCCTGGAATCTAAGGTGTCATCTTACCAGCCTAACCACAAGTTCTGCATTGTTTCCACTGCTCTCTCTCGCCCTTGAATGATACCTCTCCCTCAGTCTACATTCAGTGCCCTGTCTAGGACCCAGGGAAGAATACTGAGTCCTCTGCCCTGCATATCTTCCAAAACAGTAAGACAGACCATCAGGGCAGTAAAATGACAGGCCCATTGTTGGTGCCCAAAACCGGGACTTCCCCTTTTGTATAAGCTGAGTCACATTTTTCCTGTTGTCAACTTGAAGCCTGTCCGTTGATGTACGATAGGCTATCTTGCTGATGTATAAAGCCAGGCAGACAGGTTTCCCTGCATTTGTTTGCCTTACCTTGGACCCTTACCAATTAGAAGCTGTCCACTGGCCAAAGGAGATAAGATGAGGCTTATTACAGCCCAGATACTAGACTGAATGAACTAATTTCTGACAATTTTCTTCTGTTAGCACGCTATCCCCGAGGTTCCTGCCTTGAGCAATCTTACCGATTTTGACACAAGTCTTTTGGGATGTATATGTGCATTTTATTCTTGCTATCTGTTCAGTTGACACATGCTTTCAAACCACACATCTCTTTGATTGGTTGGCAAATTGTGAAAACAGGAAGTCAAAGGATGGAATCAACTGTGAAACAACCATAACAAGTAAAGCTTTCTGCTTAAGTGCTAAGATGGGAATGCTGTTATGAAGAACAGACAAATAAAAAATGAGATGATAATATTGATATAATTCCAACAGGAACAGTGAGCATTCAGAAGGCTCTAGTTATCTTATTTTCAGGAACTTATTACCATGAAACAGTTGCAGATCTTAATCCACAATATTGCTGCTAGATATGATAAAATCTCCAAAATTAGGTGAGGGGTGTGATAACATTTGCTGACTAGGAAATATTTGAGTTAATATTTTTTGTCTGACTATCACTATCTGCACTGAACTGAAAGGAAAAAAAAAAAGTTGCTGTTCCAATTTAATCCCTTCATTTATTTGCAAATATCTATTAGTTCTCACTCTGGAACAAGATTGTAGAGGTCATAGCATATTCCTTTCTTGCTTATGAGCCTTTGCAACTAGACTTTTCTTATAATTCTTCAAAATTGCAATGCATCAGTCCTCCTTTGATATTATTCTCCTCTGGTGAATTCTCAAAATGAAGGATTTTACCACCAGTATAAAGAATAAAAGATATCTTCAAATCAGTAGATATGAGGAACACAGGCAAATATTAGAATGAATGAATGAGGCAATCTTTAGACAAATATCAGAATTGCTGCTTCACTGATATGTAGAATGCTTATGGAGTTTATTACTTTATAACTTTCAAAACTGTAAATGGACTTTAGAAGGATGTGCACGCATTTTCAGGCAGATTCATTGTTGGCAATAGAGTAAGGGAAGGACAGAGAATCAACCACTCCTGTGGTAAATCTTGTTCATCTATTTTCCGAGAATTTCTATATAAATATGCTATATAAATGATATCGTGTGCCCTCTATTCAGATAATTAACTCTTTTTTAAAGTATGATCAATATATCTCAAGGTCTACCTCTGCCTGAAAAGAATTTAGAACACAATGGGACATTTTAATATCATCTTGTTGGAGGGAGAATAAAGAATTCATAATGAGGACTTAGTACAAAAGTGTTTGTTCATTAGAAGATTAAAACACAATGCATGTATTAATCCATTTAACCTTCAAACACTTTTAAAAGACTATTTTAGATTGAAGCACTTTTGGGGCAGTTGGATGTTCATTTCAGCCAGCCTTAATTGTATTCAAAAACCTGGTTTCTAGACATTTAAAATTAAAGCCGGAAGAAAATAAATCTAAAAGGAAAATGTGGGGGAAAGGAGGAATAAACTAAGAGCTTGGGATTTACATACACACACTACTGTACTATATATAAAATGGATAACCAACAAGGACCTACTGTAAAGCACACGGAAGTCTACTCAAATTCTATAATAACCTAAATGGGAAAATAATCTGAAAAAGAATGGACATAGGTATGGGTATGACTGAATCACTATGCGGTACACGTGAAGCTAACACACATTGTAAATCAACAATAAAACTTTTTTTAAAGAGTTAAAGAAAATAAATTACCCCAACCCTCTTATCTCACAGATAAGGAAACTGAGGCACAGACAAATTGGCTCCAGAGATCACAGCATTGGTACAATGCTTGAAAGAAGCCAAGGCCAACCCAAGTCACTTAGATACATGAGCTTGTTTCATGCTTCTGTGCATGAGGAAATAAATCTGCAACCTAGAATTATCCAGTTATCCTCAATCCCATATTGTGAAATGATTCCATTTAAGGATGTAATCAATCCTAATTGTGAAGGTCCTGCATTGATTTTAAACTCATGAATCTGCCTAAAGAGGTGATACCCTTGTCATAGTTCTAGCCCCATCCACAGTGCATTCCCGAGCTGCTCAACCACCTTGGACTAACAAAATAGTTCTTTTTGTTGTTTAATAGAAAGATGAAAAGTGAAGAAAATTTTTAAGTGTAAAGGCACTCCCAAAGAGAAATCCAGAGAAAATAGCAATAATAATGCAAAATATTCAACTATATAATTTCCAAGACTTTCATTTAGCTGTGTAGTCAAATAATGCTATTATTCATTTCACAGCTATAGATCAATTTGCTCATGTGTGAAACCTATGAAATAACAACAATTTTCTCTTCAGATGAATAATCCTGGTCTGAGTTACCCATACAATTTGATGAAAATACATTATTCCAGATGGACTCCAGTTGCTGGGCAGATGGAAATGTGTAAGTAAATGACTAAAAACCTTATTATCCTAAATTAGGTGGTCAGAGAAAGTAGGAGAACATAACTGTATCTTAAATAATTTATAAGTTTTTTGTATTTTTAAAAATTCTTTCAGAAAAAAAAACTGCTAAAGAGAAAAAAGTATGTATTTATAATTTTGACAAATATTTCAGTTTTTAAAAAATCTACTCTTACAGTCAAATTTTTATCCATACTTTGTAGCTATACTAAATATAATACAGTCACTTTCCATTTTCACATACTTGGCCAATTTGTCTATAAACCAAGCGCAGGTATTTTCACTCTCCTTTAGATGAATGCATAGTATTCCCCCCCACCCACTCACGGGCACAGGTGCAAACTAAGGGAATATCACTGGTTTGACTGTGATGAGTGACGTGAGGTGCTGGGCCACCTACCCATGCAGCTACTTGTGTTCTCTGTCATTGCCTGTGCCATTTCTGGACACACCTTTCTATCTAGAAATAGACTGTTGCTGGGCCCATCCACATTCATGACTTGGCTAGTCCAACAGAAATTAGCTCATAATGGGCAGCTCAACTGGGGTGCTATGGGCAAAAGTTCCATCTTTACCTAACCCAATACCACTTCAGGAGCTGTTTTTCAAGAAGTATGTAATTCTCCACTGCAAATGGCATGGCCTTTCTCCAAACTCCCAAAGACCTGCCTTGAGTATCTGCCGCTAGATATCGCTAGAAGCTCCAAACAACATCTTTTCCCACCACTGACACCTCTATCGACTCTGGTGGATCACACAGCCTGTCTTGGACCCCCACTGCAGGCTAGTCCTGATGCAGAGTCCTTTCCTCCTCTGCTGCCTTTCAAAGCTGACAGCCTTCTGTATAACCGAGTGCGTGGGCTACAGTAGCATTTCCAGTTTAGAAAGCATTGCCTCTAGAACTGAGAAGAACCCCCTGGGAGCAATGTCTCCCTGTTTGTGATGGGGATGCAAAATGCAGCAATTTGACTTTTGTAGAGGACAGCATATTCCACCATATCTCTGATCACTGGGTATCTATAAACTTCACTGAAGTGGCAGGTCCCTGAAATTTCATCTCCCACACTCAGGGATCGCCAACTCTTATTATAGAAGAGTAGACTATCTCTGTAAACTCTGAACACTCAGGGCAGTCTACAGAGCCAAAATCCTCTGGGGGCCATCTGTCCAGATGTTTCCATCCTGTGTTTCAAGATCCCAGGTTTTCCAAATCAGGGTCCATAAGAGACCTGCTTTGGCTGAGCATCAAAATGCCTCTTTAGCTTTCAGACTCTATCAAGTTCTGAGTCTGCTCTTGGCTGTTCACTGTTCTACTGGAGGAGATAAGGAGCTCTTCATCATCGTAAGGTACCACAGAGCCTCTCTGACACTCACTCTTAGTATTTGTTTGTGAACAGCCCTCATTTCCTCATTTCCCACTGCAGAGCATCAGGATAGGATAGTGATAACCTGTCAATGCTGCTGACCTTGCATGCCCCATCCCCATACCCTTCAAATTCCTGTTTCATCACACCTTCAGGGGTGTTCTCCATTGTGATGTGTCTGCACATCCCCACTGGTGAAATGTCCAGCTGTGGGACTGCCTTCTGTGCCAGGGAATGTCTGCGTCCTACATTCTTCTCAGGATGGGGCCCTCCTTGCTTGCTGGACATTAAGTGAGCCAAGCCCGAAACCCATCTTACCACCTGATTTATCAGGACATTTTTAGTATCAACTATATCAATGCAGGTCAACCCAGAAGCAGACATCAAGATAGGATTTAAACTTGTAAGATATTTATTAGGAAAAACTCCTGTGAATGATAAAAGGGGAGGGGGCAGGAGTGGGGAGAGCTTTCAGAGCACCATGAGGTTTATCTCTGTAAAAAGAAGTTTGTCATCCTGGATCAGAGGATCTCTAACTTGATAGCTCTCCCACTTCTGCATCTTATGCTCACAAAGTTGCCAGAAGAACCAAAGGTAGGTGTAGATGGAAAGGCCTAGTTCAGAGTCCATGCTGAGAAGCTTCTTTAACAACAATGGTTCTTTAACAGTGTTAAGTTATATCTTCAATGAAGAAAAATCAGGGGAATAATAGGCAGAGCCCCTGCGTGTCCTTCAGAGAACTACAGTGCCCTTAATTCCATGGTAGCCATGGAGGCTGCCTCTCTCTGCATTTACAACAAGCCCTATTTCTCGCCAAAGTCAATGTTAAGCACTTTATATTTAGCACAAGGAAAAAAACAGGATGCACTTATCTCTTACAGACATGACCTCAAAATGTATTCTGTTTTACAACCATTATTACTAACTAAAATGCATCTCCCCTGTTGTTTAAGCAGAAAAGAAAAATAGGGCTTGCGACAAGAGGTAGGACAAGGCAAACAAATACTGTGTGCTGGTTGATGCCAGGCATTACTTTACGCCCTTGATGAATGTCGCCTGCCTTCATCCTTACAACAGCATTCTGGGGTAGGAATTATTATCCATATCGTAAATGAAAATTGAGGTTTATAGAGGTTAAGTCACTGGTTCATAGTAATTCAGTTAATTATCAAAATGATTAATCAGTGACTCTAGATCCTTGTATCTTTGTTTTTAAAAATTTTGTCTATAAAGGGAGCCTTATGCAAGAGTTATAAAAATTTTTTTAGTTTAAATGATTTTCTTTTCAATATAAAAAAAATTTTTGCTATATTTTAATATAATGAACTCTGTAATAATTTTTTTCCCTACCTCAATTAATACTACACTAAGTAGTTATTTTCATACTGTTCATACTGTATGATAATACAGTCAGCAAAAACAAGACCGGGAGCTGACTGTGGCTCAGATCATGAACTCCCTATTGCCAAATTCAGACTGAAATTGAAGAAAGTAGGGAAAACCACTAGACCATTCAGGTATGACCTAAATCAAATCCCTTATGACTATACAGTGGAAGTGAGAAATAGATTTAAGGGACTAGATCTGATAGAGTGCCTGATGAACTATGGATGGAGGTTCATGACATTGTACAGGAGACAGGGATCAAGACCATCCCCAGGAAAAAGAAATGCAAAAAGACAAAATGGTTGTCTGAGGAGACCTTACAAATAGCTGTGAAAAGAAGAGAAGTAAAAAGCAAAGGAGAAAGGGAAAGATATTCCCATTTGAATGCAGAGTTCCAAAGAATAGCCAGGAGAGATAAGAAAGACTTCCTCAGTGATCAATGCAAAGAAATAGAGGAAAACAACAGAATGGGAAAGACTAGAGATCTCTTCAAGAAAATTAGAGATATCAAGGGAAAATTTCACGTAAAGATGGGCTCGATAAAGGACAGAAATGGTATGGACCTAACAGAAGCAGAAGATATTAAGAAGAGATGGCAAGAATACACAGAAGAACTGTACAAAAAAGATCTTCATGACCCAGATAATCACAATGGTGTGATCACTCACCTAGAGCCAGACATCCTGGAATGTGAAGTCAAGTGAGCCTTAGAAAGCATCACTACGAACAAAGCTAGTGGATATGATGGAATTCCAGTTGAGCTACTTCAAATCCTAAAAGATGATGCTGTGAAAGTGCTGCACTCAATATGCCAGCAAATTCGGAAAACTCAGCAGTGGCCACAGGACTAGAAAAGGTCAATTTTCATTCCAATCCCAAAGAAAGGCAATCCGAAAGAATGCTCAAACTACCGCACAATTGCACTCATCTCACATGCTAGTAAAGTAATGCTCAAAATTCTCCAAGCTAGGATTCAGCAATACATGAACCATGAACTTCCAGATGTTCAAGCTGGTTTTTGAAAAGGCAGAGGAACCAGAGATCAAATTGCCAATATCTGCTGGATCATCAAAAAAGCAAGAGAGTTCCAGAAAAGCATCTATTTCTGTTTTATTGACTATGCCAAAGCCTTTGACTGTGTGGATCACAATAAACTGTGGAAAATTCTTCAAGAGATGGGAATACCAGACCACCTGACCTGCCTCTTGAGAAACCTATATGCAGGTCAGGAAGCAACAGTTAGAACTGGACATGGAACAACAGACTGGTTCCAAATAGGAAAAGGAGTACTTCAAGGCTATATATTTTCACCCTGCTTATTTAACTTATATGCAGAGTACATCATGAGAAACGCTGGGCTGGACGAAGCACAAGCTGGAATCAAAATTGCCAGGAGAAATATCAATAACCTCAGATATGCAGATGACACCACAATTATGGCAGAAAGTGAAGAAGAACTAAAGAGTCTCTTGATGAAAGTGAAAGAGGAGAGTGAAAAAGTTGGCTTAAAGCTCAACATTCAGAAAACCAGATCATGGCATCCAGTCCCATCACTTTATGGGAAATAGATGGGGAGACAGTGGAAACAGTGTCAGACTTTATTTTTGGGGGCTCCAAAATCACTGCAGATGGTGATTGTAGCCATGAAATTAAAAGACGCTTACTCCTTGGAAGGAAGGTTATGACCAACCTAGATAGCATATTAATAAGCAGAGACATTACTTTGTCAACAAAGGTCCATCCAGTCATGTATGGATGTAAGAGTTGGACTATAAAGAAAGCTGAACACCGAAGAATTGATCCTTTTGAACTGTGGTGTTGGAGAAGACTCTTGAGAGTCCCTTGGACTGCAAGGAGATCCAACCAGTCCATCCTAAAGGAGATCAGTCCTGGGTATTCATTGGAAGGACTGATGTTGAAGCTGAAACTCCAATACTTTGGCCACCTGATGTGAAGAGCTGACTCATTTGAAAAGACCTTGATGTTGGGAAAGATTGAGGGCAGGAGGAGAAGGGGACGACAGAGGATGAGATGGTTGGATGGCTCCCCAACTCAATGGACATGGGTTTGGGTGGACTCTGGGAGTTAATGATGGACAGGGAGGCCTGGCGTGCTGCAGTTCATGATGTCGCAAAGAGTCAGACATGACTGAGCAACTAAACTGAACTGAATGTGCTTCAAATGCCAAACAACCATAGAATGGTTGACGTTGAGTTCTTTGGCAACTTCTCATATAGTTACAAGAGGTTCAGCTTTGATGATTGTTCTCAATCAGTCGTTGTCACCTTCTGATTGCTGGAGTCTACACTCCTCATCTTCAAGACTCCCTTGCAAAATTTCTTGAACCACCACTACACTGTACATTTGTAGCAGTTCCTGGGCCAAATGCATTGTTAATGTTTAAGTTTTCTTCACTGCTATACAACCTATTTTGAACTTGAATAAGAAAATCACTCAAATTTGCTTTTTGTCTAACATCATTTTCATAGTCTACAGTAAGTATAAAATACACAGCAAGTAATAAGTTTTTAGCAAAAATCATAAAGCAAGAAATGTGCATTAATATGATTATAGCATAGTCACATTTAAGAATGTATTCCAATAACAAACAACAAATTTCAATAGTGCAAAACTGCAATTAGTTTTGTACCAACCTAATAGTTGTTCATAGATCTATTTCTCTCACTTAAATTTAACCTCCTTGAGGACAGTTATCATGTCTAATTCATCTCATCCCTGCCACCCAGAACAAGGCCTAAATATTACAGCTACTTATTTTGTGTATGCTGAGCCAAATAGGAAATCTCAAACAACACAGTTAATTTTTCTTCTAATTCTCCAGTTATTTTGATAACAAATTAGTATATTAGAGAGGAAAACACATTCTCCTCTTTATTCTCTGGGACCCACATCAACATGGAAGGACTCTCTCAAGAGCATTAAAACTCTTCTATTTGTTAAGA
Organism: Dama dama; assembly: GCF_033118175.1. Classification (NCBI taxonomy): domain Eukaryota; kingdom Metazoa; phylum Chordata; class Mammalia; order Artiodactyla; family Cervidae; genus Dama; species Dama dama. The sequence continues at coordinate 26,801,072 of NC_083697.1, read as the reverse complement.
ACCCAAAGTTGTTTAACTAGGTTTTTTCCTTGGCTAAATGCCATGGGAATCAACAGCAAGTCCTCATCCCAGAAACTCACCCCAAGGTTTTCCCCACTACACAGAGAGATGATGGGGAGCATGAAGTAAAGAGCACCTGGAATTCAGGGAACAGATCATGAGTCACTTCAGAAAATAAAGCTTTGACAGTGGCTTTCTGAGTTTGCATCGTGGTGAGGAGCACAGGCTTAGACACAGACGAGCCTTACTTTGAATCCTGCGTGTGGCATTAAGCTGTGTGACCTTGAACCATTTGTTGAACACTTCTAACCACAGTTTCTTTGAGTGTTTCACACTAATACTGTGCGAATAGTGTTATTGTGAGAATGAAAAGAAAGAGCAAGTGTAAAGCATTTAGCACATGGCCAGCGCAGGAGAAATACTCATTAAATAATCATTGCTACTCATTTTTATTTTTCCTTTGCATGCAACTATCTCCTCGTCTGTCTGGGCCAAATGATAACAACACTTGGAACTCATGATTTTAGTAGGCCTTTGAGTTTCCACAGCATCCTCCATCTCAGAGAACCAAAACCCTGGAAAATAGGAATTCTTACCTACTTTATTTATACTAGTAAAGGCGGGAGCACATACAATGGCCTATTTATTCAAAAGAACTGTAGTATAGAAAACTAACCCCACAGGCACAAAGAAAAACCAAGTAAACCCTTAGCAGAATCTAGGTCTCTCATCTTGCAGGATTCCTCTTTAATTGGATCAAACTATCTGTTTCCAGTGGCTAAATATTATTTATTAGCAGCGTAAGTCAATGCTGCTGATATATTACTCTTTCGGGGAGTGTTTGTTTTTGGAAAACTGCTCTCAAATTTTCTAAATGTGAATTTAAAAGTCTGTCAGTCTATGTGCCGATAACACAAAACAGATTGTAAATGTAACGGGATGCAATCAAGTCAAACAAATCCAATGAGAGTGCCAGAAGGCTTAATATTAGGACTGCTCCTGTTCACAGGCTTTTGCTAATGACGGAACAATTGTTTGTGCTGATTTGTAGCTGGCATTGATATGCAGACAGCGACACTTTCATCTAAAATCCAGCTCCAAAATTTTTTTAATCCTGTCAGTGAATTTGCTGTGTCTGCAAAGAGCAACTCCAAAGAATCTTTCTCAATAATAAGAAATGGGAATATGTAAGCAGAGTCTTTAATTCTAAATCCAAGGCATTCGTCAAAATATACAATGACTCTTTTTCTCTTTGTCATTGTTTTGTCATCTCCTGGGATGCCTGCCTCCGAACTACTTATGTGAATTTATAAGTAACACAGCTTTAAAATACTGAAATTGGTCAATGATGGAGGGAGGTGGGCATTAAACTACAGAAGGATAGTGCAAGATTTCAAACTCATCTAACATTTCCTTCTGAAAATAAGAAAATGTAAATGTGCTCTGACTGCTGTTCACATTGACTGTGGGGACCAGTTTTTTATCAAACAGCACCTGCCTCTCTTTTCAGAGATGTCTGCGTGTGAGGATAAATGCAAACAACAAAGGCTTCGACTGTGGCAGCGGCTGCATCATTTGCTGGGAACTTGCCATTATGTTTCAGATCAGAGACTGAGGCTTGATGCAGGGAATGGAGCTTTTAATATCAGGTGAATGGATTTTTATAAGAGGTTGGGAAGCTTTGGGTCTTAGTGAGAAAATAGCGCTTTAAAAATAGTCACATTTCTTTGTACTGCAATTATCAGTGCATGACGAATCATTTTTTATTCTGCTCCATGTAGGCAAAAGGAAATATCCCCTACCCATCTCTGTGGGCTGGACATTTTAAGAAAGTCAAAATGTTCCCATGTTTAATCAGTTTCTTGAGAATATGCAATTTACCTCAAAGACTGATCCTGAAACCAGGCTTCTAAGGGAGGATGAACAAATGGCACAAATTCATCAATTTGTCCAGGAAGTCATTGTCACACGTTCCCTGTTTAAACAGGTAATGTTAAGTAAATTGGTAGCATTTCCATAATTCCTACTGGAAAGAAGGTCACATTGTAAGTGACCAAACATCAGAAATAAGAATAATCAGCCTTATTAAAAATTGGGAAAAAATGATAAAAAATAAAGGAACAGACAATACCTTGAGTTGAGCACAGCTCTGACTTTGATGGCAAAACCCAGGCAGATCTCTTAATGCCTCTGAGCTTCCATTTCCTTATCTATAAAGCAGAAATAGTCAAAGTTTCCCCTAATTGTGAATAGGAAATGGGAAAATGTGAAAGGCTTTGCAAACAGTAAAACACTTAAGAGCATCAGGAAGAAAAGGAGCTAGAGGAATGATAATAGTAACAATAAAACAATTGTAAAAGCAATTTTATTATTAAATAATATAATGACAATTATTATCATTACTATTGAAAATAGTAAATCTTGCCCAGAAGTGCTGAAAATTAGTAGATGGTACACCTCAGACTATGTTGTTCTTATGCTCTGGAGGAAAAGGAGACACAGAGGCCTCTTAATCCCCTATGAAAAAATGAGTCTGTTCTGACTGAAGTGGACTCTAGTCACATTAACATGTATTCTTTGAAAGAAATTCTGCAGACCTTGAATTAAAATCACATCTTTCTGAGAGCCTTTTTCAAAAGCAAAGGGTGGGTTGGTTAAGGATCCTATTCTTCAGAGAGTTTGCAGGGTTTCAGATGACCTTGGCCCACCTAACGGGGGTGGGGGATCACATTAACTTTTAAGGTCATATTTCTCTCTCAATAAATCAGTTGGCCACATGTTTATACAGTCTTACCCGAAGGTGCCTGTCAGTGGCTAGCATTCATTACTGTATCTCTGCTCCAAAATTCATAGTGATCCATTGCTTCAGGAACTAAAGATTTTTAAACAGCCTCCTAAAAACGTTGCAGGAATTATGGATAAAAAAACTACTGTGTATTTTTGCTTCTGAAACCAACACCCCAAGAAAATAAATACATGTTTAACACTAGATGCATTGTATATACAACTTCCCACATTCACTTTCATGATGAAAAGTTCTGTGGTAAGAAGGTAAGGCAACCGGTGGTCACACATGAAGAATCTAAGCACTACAATTCTCTGCTCAGAGATGGAGAAAGATGTGATCAGTATACAGGTTGCCAAGATTTTCCCCACCTTTGGTGGTTGTATACTGTGTCTGTTTAGATAACCACATCGCCCAGAATCTTCTTTCCTGGATGGTCCTGTGTTAGTGCCACCAGGGAGATGTTTGCATGAGACTTGGGAGATGGAATAAATCAGCAGGCATCATACTCAGAAGACAGTGGTTGCTTAAGTCAGAGAGGGACAGAGAGGTTTATGTTGTCCTGCTCTCCTTGATCTAGAGCCACCTTCCTACCTGACTGCCTGCTCTGCTAACCAATAACAGCCCCAGGCTACCTCCAGACCCTTTGTGGTGAGTTCACAGAGGCGTTAGCCGTGAAGAATGGGGAAACTTTAAGCAGACTTCCAACTCAGTGCTATTTCTGACTCCACTCTAGTGGCTGGACTTAAGTGGCTTCCTGCAAGCTCTACCTTGTTCACCCACTGGAGAATTGGGTCAAGTCAGGTTCATATATCAACACAATTAAAGTCATATCAAGATGTTTGGTATTAGAAAAAAGCATGGGCTTCAAAGCCCTTCAAATCTATGTACTCATCATAACTCTTTCCTTTTTTTCAGCTACATTACCTTAATTTTCTTAAGCCTCCATTTCTACCTTCAGGCAAAATAGTAAAACATCTTGCCTTGGTCTTATGTGAAGAAAGTAGAAGTTCTTCCATGAGAATTCTGTATCACAGCTAGTCTTCAAGTAGGTTTGGGGCTCACACACTCTACCTACATAAGCCATGAAAAGCCTAAGCGGAGACTTTAAAGTGACCCATGATTGTTAGTGCCTTGGAAGCATTTGGGAAGATCAAATATAGAAAGTTTCCAAAGGAAAGCACCTTAGATCCAGGGCACAAAGTTTTCCCCAAAATATTTCCAAGAAACATGAGCTCAGTTAAGGGGGAAAAGATTGTGAACACCCAAGGAAACAAGTTGTCACTAGCAAGAATCAACAAAAATGGCAAAAACCAGACTCTGAGTTGCAAAGATTGCAAATAATTATTTTACAAACATATTTATCAATCTCACACTTTGTGTCAGACTGTCCGTGGTGCCTGGGATCATTGATGTATCTGTGAGCAAAACTGAACTCTTTCCATCTTGGTGATATTTATTATCAATGTTTAAAATGTAAGGAATGTCCCTTTAAATTTTTTGAAGAGATACTAGAGGGTGTCAAGTGCTTCCCGGGTGGCAGTAAGGGTAAAGAACTCACCTGCCAATGCAGGAGACACAGGTTTGATTCCTGGGTTGGGAGGATCCTCTGGAGGAGGGCAGCCCACTCCAGTATTCTTGTCTGGAGAATCCCATGGACAGAGAAGCCTGGCAGGCTACAATTCATAGGGTTGCAAAGTGTCAGACATGACTCAAGTGACTTAGCACGCACGCACACAGAGGGTGTCAAAATTACAGGCAAATTTGATAAATAAATAGAACTTGTTGAACTAAAAATAAAAATAATGATCTTGGAAATTAGAAACTCAAAAGGACAGGATAAGACACAGGTTAGAAACACCTGAAGAGAGAACTCAAGCTTTTATCCAGAATGTAGGACAAAGAGACAGAGGGATGAAGAATATGAACTCAAGATAACAGGACACGAAAATTAGGTTAATTTCTAACACATACCCTTTCAGTGTTTCAGAAGGAGAAGTGGTGGGGGTGGGGGGGAAGTGCAATATTCAAGAGATTATGGCTGAGAGTTTTCCAGAAATGAAAGATAGCAATCCTTACATTCAAGAAACACAGCAAGTCATGCTGCTGTGTTGTTGTTTATTTGGCAATAAGTAAAATTTAATGGCAACATATTTTACAACATTAGGTTTTGGTACCAAATGCATATTAAAATATGGAATAAAAAATTTTCTCCTATCATGTCTTCAAAAAGGGTGATGCACTCAGGGCATGAAATTTAAGGAGGAATAATGTAGAGACATACAAGTTCAGGGCTGACCCTTTTGGAAATCTGATGGTGAACACTTCCTTCAACTTTGTGCCCTGGGAGTCTCATTTGCCTCACCTCTGTCCTAGCCCTCATAGACAAAAATCTGCTTTTGTGATCTGATATTTGAAATTATCTAATTGAATATTTTAAAAAATAAGCTGAGCTATTTTTCTGAAGTTTATATATTTTTAAATTTACTATCTTGTGATCTAATATATATTCAATATAATACACCCTTTGTAAATGTATAGTTTATTGAATTTAACAATGTAACTACCTCCACAATCAAGATACAGATATTTCCATCATCCCCCAAAATTCCCTCATGCTCCTTTGCTGTTATCTGTCACCACTGCTGCTCCTAGGAAACCACTGATGTGCTTTCTGTCATTGTAGTTTAGATTTGACTTTTTAACAGTTTAATATAAATGGTATCATGTAGTATTTGTGCATGCATGCTAAGTCACTTCAGTTGTGTGAGACTGTGCAGCCTCATGGACTGTAGCCCTCCAGGCTCCTCTGTCTGTGGGATTCTGCAGGCAAGACTATTGGAGCTGGCTGCCCCGACCTCCTCCAGGGGATCTTCCTGACCTAAGGATTTAACCTGCATCTCCTGCAGCTCCCGCATTACAGGTAGATACTTTAATGCAGAATCACCGAGGAAGCCCTGTAGTATTTACATTTTGTTTTTAAATAACAAGATAAAATTATCTAAGGCAACACTTCTTTCCAAATGTCACGTTACAGATATGAATTATCTGTAATAAATTAAAAAGCTAAGTTAGATGTATTTGTCCCTCTTGCTTTTTTCTTTTTACACAGGCTTCAGAAGTACTAAAGAGATTTTGAGGTACTATGTAAAAAAATGTTGAAATTAGTGAAATAAAAATTTTGTACAGTATGTCTTAAAGCAAATTAGAGAATTACTATTATTTCTATACTCTTAGTTAAATCATATTTAACTTCATATTCATCTTGGTTTTTATCTATAGAAAGTTTGATCATGGATATAAATTAAATTTAAAAGGTACAAAATTTTTTTTTTAAGTTTTAACCTTATAACAATCAAAATCAATATAATGGCTAAACTGGGTGACCAAATCACAAGTGTAATTATCTTATATCCAATGATTGGTATGCCTGGCCACTCCATACACTCTATCAAACTCTCAAAGTGTTCAGTTCTGAAAGAAAAAATAGTCACATCATCATTTAAGTATGTTTAAGACAGAAATTAGAGGCCACTAACTTAATTTTTATGCATCTTTATTGTTTTTCTAAGGGAGATATAATACATTAAAACTTCCCTGGTGGCTCAATGGTAAAGAATCTGCCTGCAAAGCAGGAGACGTGGGTTCGATTCCTGGGTGGGGAAAATCCTCTGGAGAAGGAAATGGCAACTCACTCCAGTATTCTTGTCCAGGAAAGTGCATGAACAGAGGAGCCAGGTGGGCTACAGTCCAGGGGATTGCAAGAGTTGGACATGACTTGGCGACTAAGCCATCACTATAATTACATTCAAAAATCTTTTATAGGGACTTCTCTGGTGGTCCAGTGGTTAAGACTCTGTGGTCCCAATTCAGGAGGTACAAGTCTGATCCCTGGTTGGAGAACTAAGATCCCTCATATGCTGTACAGTGTGGCCAAAAAGAAAAATCTTTTATAAACTTACCAAACAGGTAACTTTTTAAACATACCAGAAGCCAAAATAGATGTCAATACCATTTTTAATGATGAATCCCCTGTGACAATTTTACAAGCTTCTGAGAATTTTCAAACCACAATTCAGGAAATAAAATTTAACTGTTTATAGGCCACTTGTGGCTCACTAATTACCGCATGTCATCAAGAAAAATTCTCTTTAGCCAGTCACACTCTTTGAAGTCTCTGCATTATTTTACACCATTTATCAGACCTTTCCTTCTCCCTTATAATCCTGCCACTTTTTAATTAAGGCCAACATTGTATTACTGTCTCTCCAACCTACCTAGCTAGCTCGTCTCTGCTTCTTTACCAGTTCCTCTTCCTTCTCCTTGGCTGCAACAAGGCTACACCCTCTGCTTTTCTCTCACCCTTCACACTTGCTTTCCTTTGATTCATCTACATACTGATCCTGGTCTCATTTCCCCAGTTCTGTTTCATTTTGCAGACTGTGTTTGTATCGCCTGTCAGCTGGCTTCATTTGGTTAGACCAAATGGGGGCAATGGAGAGAGCATGGAAGCCCCAACAGAGGCGCTGAGGGAGACAGGAGGGTGAAGGGTGGGAGAGCCAGGGTAGTTCCCTCCCTCCCTCTCTGTCTTGGGTGTCATCTCGGATGTCTTCACTGGAGCTGGGTGGTGCAGGCTTCACTCACATGCCTGGCAATTTATTTTGGCTGCTAGTAAGGTTCTCCTTCATGTGATAACTCACCTCTCAGCAGACAAGACTGGGCTTTTTCACAGAGCGGGGTCTGAAGGTGTGGAGAGAGCAAGACTGGAACAGGAAGACCTCTTACGGCCTATGGGTTCCAGAATTCACACACTGTCACATCCACCGTGTTCTATCGGTCAACACAAGTTACAAGGCCAGCCCTTATTCAATGGCTAGAAAAATAGACTTTACTTCTTGATGAGAAGAGCAGAAATAATATATTACAAAGGGCCCGGACACAAGGGAATGTTATTCCGTGGGGGCCATTACTGTAACAATATGCCTCACCCCATCCCTCCAGAAACACTACCCCCATCCTAACCATGGCTTAGAGTCCCAGCTGCACTCTGTTCCTAATCTCTGGCTTGTCTCCTTAGCTCCTTCATCACCTGTTAAACCTATTATTTGCATCAGATTGCTTCTGGTTTCTGTGTTACCGATTTGAAGCTAAATGTGCGTTACCTTTCTTTAACAGTGAATAACTCAAATCTGAGTCCAGCTTGGTGTCTTATCCAAAATCCAATCCTAAATGCCCATATTGCCACCTAGATTTCCTCTTCATCATCTAAAGCTGGCATATCCAAAATCTAAGTTACAGTCCTCTCCCCCAGGCAATGACCATTGTCATTGTCTCTATACTCTGTACCAGGGGGTGATTAACGATAGTCAGTGAACAAAGGCACCACTGGTGTTTATACTGGAACACAGTCATGCTTGCTTATTTTTGTACCACTTATGTCTGCTTTCACACTGCAAGGGCAGAACTGAGTAGCTGCAACAGAGAGCATGTGACCTGCAAAGTTTAAAATATTTACTATCTGGCTTTTTTGGAAAAATTTGCCAACTCATTTTCTAGACCTCTGGTTCCTTCTTTCTCGTGTACAATCAGTGAGCAAGTGTTATCAATATCAATTCAGACTCTTTATTTCTAAGTTATCTCAGTATTCTCTTATCTCTCCCTGTCTCCAACCTCCTGATCTGTTTTACATGTCTCCACTAAATTGATTGCTGCAAAATACACTGTAGACTCACGGGTCTACAGTGACTTATGTATCTAATAATTACAAACTCACATTCTTCCATGAAGCTACCTTAATTCACCCAAGAAAAGTTAATTTGCTCTTTTCCCAACCCATCCTTTTCCAATCTTCTGTTCTCTTGCTTCATGTCAGAGCCTATGAATACAGGAATTCTGTTTCATTGCTTAAAGCTCTGGCACCAGCTACAGTGTCAGGCTTTTAGTGACCTGGGAGTGAGTCACCGAGTGACTATTCCCCCTGAATACTACTAACTTTTTCCCTCTTCTGATACTTTAATTATGTATTTCTTCTACCTAGGGTGCCCTCTCCATTTTCTATCTATCCAAACTATTTTCTTAGTCTCAGCTTCTCTCCAAACTGTCTTAAGCTTAGTGATCTCTTCCTTCACTCAAATACTATGACCCTAAAAATCCATATCATCCTTCCACCCGCTTACCCCCATGCACAAGTGGATAAGAAATTAGCTACTATATTGGTTCTTGGGACAGTAAGAACATATGTTTAAACATTCAAATTTGTAACCTCCTTTCACATACCTCAGAGCTGTCCTTTGAGATATATCTCATTATCCTTATTTAGTGATTTGACCAAAATTACAAAGCTAAATATTAAAAGACAGACCAATAGTCCAGTATCTAAAACTATAAGTTCTAAATCCAAAGCTCTGTTAATAAGACTTTCTAAGAAATGTCAGATGAGTCAGGTAATATAAAATTTTGTTCTTTTTTTTTTTTTGGTAAACTCAGAGGTAAAATTATTCAAATAGAAGAGTTGGGAAAAAGAAATAGAAAACACTTACCCATAGGTTTTTATTCAAAAGAGAAAAAGATCACTTACACAGAATCTAACAATTACAACTTGTCCTTTCAATGTTTGTAAACAAAATCTTGAGATCAATACAGACATTCCTGGAAATAAACTCTTAAGACATTTAAGTGTTGGAACGCTTTTTTACCAGCTTGAGAAGACAGATTATTAAATAGTCAGGAATTTCACAATCTAAGCACTAAGGCTTTGGTATTCTGAAATCACCCACTGTGTAAGAATTTACACGGAAATTGGCAATGATGAAAATCAGGAATTTTTCATTTGTTTTAAGTTTTTTAAAAATAGTTTCCAGCATATCACTGGATCATAAAAGAAGAGGAAGAGAGATAGAGGATAATAATAACAGTGGTAATTAATAATTGATTTTAAAAAAACACATTAGTTTAGAATTTACTATGTCACAGGGGTGTTAAATTTCCCTACTATCATTTTATAATATTACTGTCAGTTTCTCTCTTTATATCTGTTGGTATTTGCTTTATATTTAGGTGCTCCTGTACTGGAGGGACATAGGTTAATGAGTGTAATATTTTCTTCTTGCTTTGGTCGCCTTATCTTTATATAATGCCCTTCATCTTTTGTTATAGTCTTTGTTTTAAAATATATTTTGTTGATATGAGTATAGCTAACCCCACTATTTTATCATTTCTGTTTGAAATATCTTTTTCTATCTGCTCTATCTCTGTGTGTCTTTAGCCCCGAAGTGATTTTCTTATAGGCAGCTTATTGAAGGTCCTGGTTTTTTATCCAGTCAGATAATACCTTTTGATAATTTAGTTCATTGACATTTATAGTAATTATTGATAGATATGTATATATTGCCATTTTATTACTGGTTTTCCATTGTTTTTGTAGTTATTTACTGTCCATTTTTCTTTTTGTTTCTCACATTGCATTTTGATGATTTTCTTTAGTAGTATTCTTAGATTCCTTTCTTTTTGATTTTTGTGTATCTGCTGTAAGTTTTTGATTTGTGGCTACTGTTGGCTTTACATATGTTGACCCATAATTATATCTACTTGACTTAAATGGATAGTCATTTAAGTTCAAATACATGCTAAACAATCTACATATTTTTCTCCCCTCTACCACATTTTGTGTCTTTGATGTTATATTTTGCATCTTCCATCTTATTCCTTTACTGTTTACTGTACTTATTAGTTCTTTAAAATTTTTTTTTCTTTTTAATCATTGTACTGGCTTGAGGCATTATAACAGCTTATCTGATCCCTTATCAACTTATTTAACATTTGTAATACTATCCCAGAGACTTCATGTTGCACTCTTTTTTTTTTTTTAATTGCCTTTCTGTATGTTGTTCTCATTGGATGATTTCCATTATTCTATCTACCCGATCACTTATGTGCTTTTTTCTGTGTAGTTTAGTTATTCATTGCTTCTAGCATATTTTTATCTCAGATATTGAATTATCTGCTTTTTATTGGATCATCTTTATATTTCTAGTTACTTGGTAAAATGATTTGTGTTGAGATCAATTCTCTTCCGTAATTCAGGTGGCATTTCTATTACCAATATCTTGAATTCCTTGGTAAAATTGCTTTTATTTCATCTTTTTTTTTCTGGGAATTTTCTCTTGCTCTTTTTTAAAAATTTATTTATTTTTTATTGAAGGATAATTGCCTTACAGAATTTCGCTGTTTTCTCTCCAACCTCAACATGAATCAGCCATAGGCATACATATACCCCTTCCCTTTTGAACCTCCCTCCCCACCCACCCCTCTAGGTTGATACAGAGCCCCTGTTTGAGTTTCCTGAGTCATACGGCAAATTCCCATTGGCTATTTTACACATGGTAATGTAAGTTTCCATGTTACTCTTCCCAAACATCTCACCCTCTCCTCCCCTCTCCCCATGTCCATAAGTCTATTCTCTATGTCTGTTTCTCCAGTGTTGCCCTGTAAATTAATTCTTCAGTACCATTTTTCTAGATTCTGTATATATGTGTTAGAATATATTTATCTTTCTCTTTCTGACTTACTTCACTCTGTATCATAGGTTCAAGGTTCATCCATACCTCATTAGAACTGACTCAAATGCATTCCTTTTTATGGCTGAGTAATATTCCATTGTGTATATGTACCACAACTTCTTTATCCATTCATCTGTCAATGGACATCTAGGTTGCTTCCATGTTCTAGCTATTGTAAATAGTACTGCAATGAACAATGGAATACATGTGTCTTTTTCAATTTTGGTTTCCTCAGGGTATATGCCTAGGAGTGAGATTGCTGTATCATATGGTGGTTTTATTCCTAGGTTTTTAAGGAATCGCCATATCATCTTCCATAGTGTCTGTATCAATTTACATTCCCACCAACAGTGCAAGAGCATTCCCTTTTCCCCACAACCTCTCCAACATTTATTGTTTTCAGACTTTTTGATGATGGCCATTCTGACCAATATGAGGTGATATCTCATAGTTTTGATTTGCATTTCCCTAATAATGAGCAATGTTGAGCATCTTTTCATGTGTTTGTTAGCCATCTGTATGTCTTCTTTGGAGAAATGTCTGTTTAGGTCTTTGTCCCATGTTTTGATTGGGTTGTTTGTTTTTCTGGTATTGAGTTATATGTACTGCTTGTATATTTTGGAAGTTAATCCTTTGTCAGTGTTTCATTTGCTATTATTTTCTCCCATTCTGAGCGTTGTCTTTTCACCTTGCTTTTGGTTTCCTTTGCTGTACAAAAGCTTTTAAGTTTAGTCAGGTCCCACTTGTTTACTTTTGTTTTTATTTCCATTGCTCTAGGAGGTAGGTCATAAAGGATCTTGCTTTGATTTATGTCTTTGAGTCTTCTGCCTATGTTTTCCTCTAAGAGTTTTATGATTCCTGGTCTTACATTTAGGTCTTTAATCCATTCTGAGTTTATCTTTGTGTATGGTGTTAGGAAGTGTTCTAATTTCATTCTTTTATATGTACCTGTCCAGTTTTCCTAGCACCATTTATTGAAGAGATTGTCTTTGCCCCATTGTATATTCTTGCCTCCTTTGTCAAAAATAAGGGACCCATAGGTGCATAGGTTTATTTCTGGGCTTTCTATTTTGTTCCATTGGTCTGTATTTCTGTTTCTGTGCCAGTACCATACTGTCTTGATGACTGTATCTTTGTAGTATAATCTGAAGTCAGGAAGGTTGATTCCTCCCCCTCCATTCTTCTTTCTCAAGACTGTTTTGGCTATTCAGGGTCTTTTGTGTTTCCATGTGAATTGTGAAATTTTTTGTTCTAGTTCTGTGAAAAATGCCATTGGTAACTTGACAGGGATTGCATCAAATCTGTCAATTGCATTTGGTAGTATAGTCATTTTCAAAATATTGATTCTTCCTACCCAGGAACATGGAATATCTCTCTGTTTGTCATCTTTGATTTCTTTAATTAGTGTCTTATAATTTTCTGTGTACAGTTCGTCTTCTTAGGTAAGTTTATTCATAGATATCTAATTCTTTTTATTGCAATGGTGAATGGCATAGATTCATTCATTTCTCTTTCTGGTTTTTCATTGTTAGTATATAGAAATACAATTGATTCCTGTGTATTGATTTTGTAGCCTGCAACTTTCTTAAATTCACTGATTAGCTCTAATAATTTTCTGATACTATCTTTAGGGTTTTCTATGTACAGTATGATGTCTTCTGTAAAGAGTGAGACATTTATCTCTTCTTTTCTGATCTGGATTCGTTCATTTCTTTTTCTACTCTGATTGCTGTAGCTAGGACTTCCAGAACTATGTTGAATAATAGTGGCAAAAGTGGACACCCTTGTCTTCTTCCTGATCTGAAGGGGGATGCTTTCAGTTTTCATTGAGAATGATCTTTGCTGTAGTCTTATCATATATGGACTTTACTATGTTGAGGTAGGTTTCTTCTATGCCCATTTCTTACAGAGTTTTAATCATAAATGGATGCTGAATTTTGTCAAAAAATTTGCAGAATATTTTCTTCATCTATTGAGATTATCATATGGTTTTTATCTTTCAATTTGTTGATATGGCTTATCACACTGATTGATTTGCATATATTGAAGAATCCATGCTTCCCAGAATAAACCCAACTTGATCATAGTGTATGAGCTTTTTGATGTGTTGCTGAATTCTGTTTGCTAAAATTTTGTTGAAGATTTTTGCATCTATGTCCATCAGTGATATTGCCCTGTAGTTTTCTTTTTTTGTGCTGTCTTTGCCTGGTTTTGATATCAGGATAACAGTGACCTCGTAAAATAAGTTTGGAAGGGTTCCTTCCTTTACAATTTTTTGAAAAGGTTTTAGAAGGATAGGCATTAGCTTTTCTCCAAATGTTTGACAGAATTCTCCTGTGAAGCCATCTGGTCCTGGGCTTTTGTTGTTGTTGTTTTTTCTTGCAGATTTTTTCATCACAGCTTCAATTTCAGTGCTTGTAATTGGGTTGTTCATAATTTCTATTTCTTTATTTCTTCCTGGTTCAGTCTTGAAAGACTGAACTTTTCTAAGAATCTATCCATTTCTTCCAGGTTGTCTATTTTATTGCCATAGAGTTGTTCATAATAGTCTCTTATAATCCTTTGCATTTCTGCATTGTCTGTTGCAACCTCTCCTTTTTCATTTCTAATTTTGTTGATTTGATTCTTCTCTTTTTTTCTTGATGAGTCTGGCTAAAGGTTTGTCAATTTTGTTTATCTTCTCAAAGAATCAGCTTTTAGTTTTATTAACCTTTACTGTTGCTTCTTTTCTATTTCATTTATTTCTGCTCAGATCTTTATGATTTCCTTCCTTCTACTAATTTTGGGATAGTTTTGTTCTCCTTTTTCTTCTTGTTTTAGGTGTAAAGTTAGTCTCTTCAAAGTTTTTCGTGTTTCTTGAGGTAGGATTGTGTTGCTATAAACTTCCCTCTTAGAATTGCTTTTGCTGCATCCCACAGGTTTTGAGTTGTCATGTTTTCCTTGTCATTTGTTTCTATAAATTTTTTTTATTTCTTTTGATTTCTTCAGTAACCTGTTGTTTATTTAGAAACATGTTGCTTAATCTCCATGTGTTTGTGTTTTTTACAGCTTTTTTCTTCTAATTGCTATCTAGTCTCATAGCATTGTGCTCGGTGAAGATGCTTGATACAATTTCAATTTTCTTAAATTTACTGAGGTTTGATTTGTGACACAAGATGTGGTCTATCCTGGAGAATGTTCCAAGTGCACTAGAGAAGAAGATGTATTCTTCTGCATTTGGATGGAATGTCCTGAAGATATCAATGAGATCCATCTCATCTAATGTATGATTTAAGACTTGTGTTTCCTTACTAATTTTCTGTTTTGATGATCTGTCCATTGGTGTGAGTGGGGTGTTAAAGTCTCCTACTATTATTGTCTTACTGTCAATTTCTCCTTTTATGTCTGTTAGTGTTTGTCTTATGTATTGAGGTGCTCCAATGTTGGGTGCATGGATATTTATAATGGTTATGTCTTCCTCTTGGATTGATCCCTTGATCATTATGTAGTGTCCTTCCTTATCTCTTGCAATATTCTTTAAGGTCTATTTTGTCTGATATAAGGATTGCTACTCCAGCTTTCTTTTGCTTCCCATTTGCATGGAATATATTTTTCCATCCTCTCACTTTCAGTCTATATGTGTCTTTAGGTCTGAAGAGGGTTTCTTGCAGACAGCATATGTATGCATCTTGTTTTTGTATTCATTCAACCAGTCTGTGTCTTTTGGTTGGAACATTTAATCCATTTACAGTTAAAGTAATTATTGATATGTATGTTCCTATTGCCATTTTCTTAATCATTTGGGGTTGATTTTATAGATCTTTTTTCTTCTCTTGTATTTCTTGGCTATATAAGTCCCTTTAACATTTGTTGTAAAGCTGGTTTGGTGGTACTGAATTCTCTTAACTTTTTCTTGTCTGAAAAACTTTTTATTTCTCCATCAATTTTGAATGAGATCCTTGCCAGTTGCAGTAATCTAGGTTGTAGATTTTTCCCTTTCAGTACTTTAAATATATCCTGCCATTCGCTTCTGGCCTGTGGAATTTCTGCTGAAAGATTATCTGTTAAGCATATGGGGTTTCCCGTGTATGTTACTTGTTCCTTCTCCCTTGCTGCTTTTAATATTCTTTCTTTGTATTTAGTCTTTGTTAGTTTGATTAGTATGTGTCTTGGCGGGTTTCTCTTTGGGTTTATCCTGTATGGGACTCTTTGTGCCTCGTGGACTTGATTGACTATTTCCTTTTCCATGTGGGGGAAACTTTCAACTATAATCTCTTCAAAAATCTTCTCATAGTCTTTTTTTTCTTTTCTTCTTCTGGGACCCCTATAACTCAAATGTTGGTGCATTTGATATTGTCCCAGAGGTCTCTGAGACTGTCCTCAGTTCTTTTCATTCTTTTTACTTTATTTTGCTCTTCAGAAGTTATTTTCACCATTTTATCTTCCAGCTCACTGATTTGTCTTTCTCTTCAGATATTCTGCTATTGATTCCTTCTAGAGTACTTTTAATTTCAGTAATTGTATTGTTTGTCTCTGTGTGTTTATTCTTTAATTCTCCTAGGTCTTCATTAATTGATTCTTGCATTTTCTCCATTTTGTTTTCAAGGCTTTTTATCATTTTTACTATCATTATTCTGAATTCTTTTTCAGGTAGTTTGCCTATTTCCCCTTCATTTATTTGGACTTCTGTGTTTCTAGTTTATTCCTTCATTTGTGTAGTATTTCTATGCCTTTTCATTATTTTTTTTAACTTATTTTGTTTGAGATCTCCTTTTCCCAGGCTTCAAGGAAAGTTGAATTCTTTCCTTGAAGAAGATTGAATTCTTTTTTCCTTTTGGTTTCTGCCCTCCTAAGGTTGGTCCAGTGGTTTGTGTAAGATTCCTATAGGGTGAGATTTGTACTGAGTTTTCCTTTGTTTGTTTGTTTTTCCTCTGATAGGCAAGGCTGAGTGAGGTGGTAATCCTGTCTGCTAATGATTGGGTTTGTATTTTTGTTTTGTTTGTTGTTTAGATGAGGCATCCTACACAGGGTGCTACTTGTGGTTGGCTGATGCTGGGTCTTGGATTCAAGTGGTCTCCTTTGTGTGAGTTCTCACTATTTGATACCCCCTTGAGTTAGTTCTCTGGTCGTCTAGGGTCCTGGGGTCAGTGCTCCCACTGCAAAGGCTCAGGGCTTGATCTCTGGTCAGGAACAAAGATTCCACACGTGGTTTGTTATGGCATTAAGTGAGATTAAAACAAATATCCAAAGATGAGAAATCAAAGATGAACCCCAAACAACAGTTACAAAATCAGGCAAATAATAATTAAAATAATGGAATATATACATATACATATACACCCATGAGCAAAGTCAGAACAGTCCAACAAAAATAAAGTACAGTAGATTGACCTGCCAAACCAAGGAAATCAAAAACTATATTTATCAGTTAAGAACAAAACTAACTAAAGCAGAAATTGGAAAATAAAGCTAAAGCAAGGTGCCAAGTGGCGAATAATGCAATGAAAACAAAACTAACAAATATGCTGAGAAGAAAGGAAAGAAAGAAAGAATAGATATGCAAATTAAATAGAGGTAGATGAAGATTTATATACATTAAAGATTAACTGCAAGGGGAAAAGTACAGTAGGAAATGCAAACAAAGGAATAAATGTATAAAAATATAATAGGTTTTAAAAAATTAAAATTATAAAAAGAAGAAAAATGAAAAAAAAAGAAGAAAGAAAAAAAGGAAGAAAAGGAAAACTCCACAGAACTGCAAAAGCCCAAAGTAAAGGCAAAGGTTTATAACAACAATAAAACCTGTGACTGAATATACACATATACATATACACCCATAAGCAAAATCAAAACAGTCCAACAAGAATAAAGTACAATGCATTGACCCAGCAAACAAAGGAAATCAAAAGTTATATCTACCAGAGCAAAACTAACTAAAGCACAAACTGGAAAACAAAACTAAAGCAAGGTGCCAATTGGAGAATAAAGCAATGAAAATAAAACTAACAAATATGTTGAGAGGAAAGGAGAGAAAGAAAAGAAAGAATAGATATGCAAAGTTAAATATAGGTAGATAAAGAAGATTTATATACATTAAAGATTAACTGCAAGGGGAAAAGAACAGTAGGAACAGCAAACAAAGGAATAAATGTAGAAAAAATAATAATAGGTTTAAAATTTTTTAATTAAAAATAAAAAAGAGTAAAGGAAAAAAAAGGAGGGGGGGAAACTCCACAGAATTGTAAAAGCCCAATGTAGAAGCAGAGGTTTATAACAACAACAAAAAATGTGACTGAGGGGGAAAAAAAGCTCAAAAGCTTAACTGGATTTCTTAGTGCCAATAAAATTGACAACTACAACAGAGGTGGAAAAAAAGGAAAAAGGAAAAAATCCAAAGAATCTACAAAACAAGTCAAAAAATAATAATAAATGTTTTTCTTGAGTCACTGCTGTCAGAGTCCTTTCCCTCGCTGGGAGTCACAGTCCACCTCGCCTCCCTAGGATGCCTTCCAACACTGTGCTGATCTCTGAACCTGCTGGGGGCCAGCTCAGATTCTAACCTGGTCCTACTCCTGTGTGTTCTTGCCCCCAGTGTCCACAGCTAGCAGAACTAGTGCGTTTTCTTTTGTGGGAGCTCTCAATGCCCTTTTATGTATTCCATAGACACAGAGTCTGCCTTGTTTATTGTATGGATTTAATCTGCAGCTTGTACAGCTGGTAGGAAGGTTTTGGGTCTTCTTCCTTAGCCACACTGCCGCTGGGTTTCAATTGTGGTTTTTTTGCCACCTCTGCATGTGGTTCCACTGGGGTTTGCTCCTGAGGCTGCCCTGGGGGACTTGGGTTCGCCCCTGTGAGGGCCAGGCGTGGATGTGGTGCAACTGCTTGGGTCGCAGGGGTTCTGGCAGCACCAGGTACTCAGGGGGCTGGCGGCTAGGGCAGCAGGAAATATAGAGCTCTAGAAGGGTATGGCAACCAGTGTTGGCCAATATGCTCCAGTGTTCTTGCCTGGAGACCCCCCTCCCTGACAGAGAAGCCTGGCAGGCCACAGTCCACAGGGTCGCAAAGAGTCAGACACGACCAAAGTGACCCTGTGCGCATAGGCACAAGACTTTTTTTTGCCTGTGGCAGCTCTGCCCCAGTGGGAGTTGAGCATGAAGGGGGCGCAGTTGCTTGGCTTGTGGGGACCCTGGTGGCGCCAAGTGTGCAGGGACACGGACTGCCTCTGCCCCAGGAGTCATGGCCCTATCAGAGTCTTTTTTTGAGCCTCTTGTAGCTGGCCAGCAGAAGGCCTCTTTGGCCAGTCTTTCTCTGTAGCTCCACCCGTTCATGCACTTAGAGGGCTCCCTTGCCTGGGGTCCCTCTCTGCTGTTTGGCTCATCAGTCACTTAAAGGAGCACCCTGGGTGGGGTCCTCCTCTGTAGTTCAGTGCCTCAGGCGTTTGATGGGTGAACCTCTCTATTCAACTGCTGATGCTGGCATGTGGGGAGAGGGAGGCTATGGTGATGGCTCCACCCCCTACATGTAACTCAGAGGTATCACCTTGCTTCCATGGCTGTCTGGCTTTCTTCCACTGGCATTTCCCACCACAACCTCCTTCCTCACATCCTCTCAATCCTCTCTGCAGTCAACAGCAGCCCTCATCCCCGGATTGCTCCACACTCCCCAAACTCCAGCTCCCAGCTGCTGCGCCTTCCAGGGGACCCTCGTCCCTGTCCGGGGTATGCATGGCTGCAGCAAAGACTGTCTGATTCTCATTCCATTTAGGCTGCCACAGGTCAGCTGTTTCACTCTCAGCCTTAAATATTTCTCCTCTGGCTCAGACAATTGCCCCCATGTGGGGATTTGACCCCTGCTTCAGTTCCCCCACCCACCGAGGGCAGGTCCAGTCCTACTAACAACCCTGTTTTTCCCCCTAGTTCCTTCATCCTACTGAGTTTTGCATGGTTCTATATATTCTTTTTCACTGGTCAGGTACTCCTGTCCACTCCCAGCTGGTGTTCTGCATGCACTTCTGTGTCTGAAGGTGTATGCCTGATGTATCTGTGGACAGAGACATACTCCATGTGCACCTACTCCTCTGCCATCTTGTTCTCCTGTCTCTTGCTCTTTTAGTGGAAATTAGTTCCTCTGCCATCTTATTGTACTTAACTTGCTCTGTATCTACAAATTTAGGTGAAACAATTTCCTATTGTGGTCACAAAGAGGTGCTCTTATGTGAGAGCATCCTTATGCATGCTGCATATGCCTAATGCCTTTGGTGGGAAAGCTGGACCTGATGAGTTTGCCAGTCACTTCTTTCCTCAGGATGCGCTAGCAGAGGGTATGGCTGATTATGATGGAGCTAGAGCTTCCCTGGAGTGTGAGATGGGATTTCCTCTCTGGTCAGTCGTCGTCACTGCCCTGTCAGGAGCAGGATCTGCTCTCAGATTGCTGAATCAGAAGCTCTGAGGGTTGGGCTCAAGGTGGCTCTGTTCCCTTTAAGTGTGTGTTTTTCCTTCCTGCTCTGGGACCTTTGCCCTCACGGAGGAGAGTGCTGAAGCAAGTGGGGTTTGCGTGCTTACAAGTCCAATGGCTGTCTGTGTAGGCAACCGTGGCTGCAGTCAGACACAGTTCATGGTCACATCTTGCCCTTGTCATGGCCACCCCAGATCTAGTGCTAGGATGCAGGGTGGAGAGAGCGGGGGCTCAGTGTTCCCTCATCTTGGGTTAGGACTCGCGGCAAGGCTGTTGTGGGAATTCCAGCAGCTGTACTGCTGTCAGAACTCTGGGTTGCTTCTGGGGCGCAACCTGAGTAAGCACCCACAGTGGCCACCACCACTCCACCTGAGCTACACCCCAGAGCTTCAGGTTGCCATTGCATTCCTAGGTCAGGTCTTTTTCCAGGTCCCAGATGCCTAGATCCAGTGCCAAGCTGTGGGACAGAGTGAGCAGTGCCAGGGTGTTCACTCGGTTCCAACTGGGGAATGCAGCAAGGAGGTAGCAGGTAGGACAGACCTCTCTCCACCTTCCTGGGGACACACCACACCTGGGCACTCCTCAGAAGTGGGGGTCTAGTCTTCTCCTGCCTTTTTATCTGTCCCAGCAGTTCTCCAGGCAGCCAAAGGGGTTTGTCTCCTACTCATAGGACTCAAGGACTGTGACACCCAGTCTGTGACTGGATCCACTCACTCCCCAGGGCAAGTGTCCATCCATGCAATCTCCCTTTTCCTCTTGTTCCCCCTCCGGCCTGCAGGTCTCAACCTGATGCTTTTCTTCCTGTCCTACTTTATTCTGTGTGTATCTTTCTTACAGTCTTGGTCGTACAGGAGTCCTTCTACCAGTTTCCAGTTAGTTTCCTCTTAGAAGTGTTTCACATGCAGGTGTATTTTTGATGCGTTCATGGAGGGAAGTGAGCTCCATGTCCTCTGACTCTGCCATCTTCATCTCTCCCTCTCCAGCACATCATTGCTCTTAAGCCGGACTTTTACAAGACAGAATACTCACTCTTGGTCTCCTGATGAATTAATCTGTGTCCTTTCATCAGTAGGAAACCTAAACTTGAGTAAAGAAACGGGAAGGAAAAATATGAGATTGCAAAAAGTAAAGGAGACTTGACTGCCGTATAACTAGCCTGTGGAAAACAGGAAGCATAGAAACTAATCACTTACCTTCCTTCTGCCATGGGAACTTCTCAGGAAAGATGGCTGCATATTCTTCCATTCACTGTGCTATCTCTATCATCTTTGCCCTCCCCAGGAAAGCAATTGTGAACAGTTCAAATGCTTCACTTAACTCCTTGAGAATCAATAACCATTTCTGATCACACCCCTTCATCATCAATAAGCAGGGACTTCCTAAATCTAGATCATCATTTATAAAATATGACCTTGAGCAGGTTCAAAGCAATATGCCAGCACTAATGAAGTATGGAAAAGTGTGGGACAGGGAAAGAGAGCCCAAAGAAAGAAAGAAATTAAGAATGGCACCTAGGATGGGGTGAGTTCTCTAAGAGTTCAGTTTCTTACTGTGATAATCGGGTTCTCCTGATGCTTTGAAACAGCAGCACAGTGCCTGTGCTTGCATTCCGCTTTCCCTCCCTCACAATTCTTGGTGTATCCCTGAGAATAATCTGGGAAACTGCACAAAAAGAAAATCAAAACAAACTTCTTCTGTCATATGTCCATAAATGGAAAAAAATTTCTATATTTCCAAGAGGCAAAAGTTAATTTTTAATTCAAGTGTATGCCCCCTTTACGGGAAGAGCTATCCAGTAAATGAGATAAATTTCAAAATTTGCTAGCAGAAATAAAATCCAGAAACTTGGAGGAAAATGAGCACAATAACAAATGGTAAGTTTTCTGTCATACAAAACAACACTGGGCTTGAGAGGAGGAGAGGGAGGTGTACAGCTTAATTAGGAAGTATTCGCCCAGAATACCAATGGCCTCCCAAATGCTCTGCTTAGCTTTCCATGGGCCATTGTCTTTCTCCATAAAGTTAAATTAGCATCTGCAGCAACTCTCCTAGAATTAAAGACTATAGCTCTATGGCTCGTTTTGAACACTCACTGGTCTTGAACTAAATTTAAATCATGAATGGAATATTATTTAAAGGTTGATAATCTTCATGTAACATTACTTCAGCAATGAAACTAAAACCCCTTGAATAGAATTCTGTTGGCTAGCCAAGAGGACCCTGGTTAGGTTCCAGTTTAATAAAATTATCTAGCATTTGCAACTGTAAATGCTTTAAGGCTTTTTTAAAGGTGGTATTATGACTTATACATAAAGTGATAAAGTATAAAGCATAAAGACATAAAGCATAAAGTGATGGACAATAAAACCTTTAGCTGATCTGCAGAGGAAGAGGGGGAAATAGAGGCCATGGGAAGTGTCATGTACTTCCTCCAACTGGGAAGATCCTCTTTTCTCTTTTCCTCTCTAACATCAACAAGGAGCAATTCTTCGGTTCCAAAAGGATTTTTAAATTTCCATCACAGAAAACATATTCCACTGAGAAAATTCAGTAGTCAGTGAGATTGCAGAACCGGAGCACACTTATTGGGGAGCAATCCAAAGTGGCATCCACAGTTACCAAATTAACTTCTTTGTTACACCTATGACATCTAGCAGTACTTCCAGGTACAGTCTGTCATGCTGTGGAAGGGTATAGTCAGGAGAAATAATCTTGTTATTAGACAATTACAAATCTGTAAAGCCCTAGAGGTCATGCTGATCATCTTTTCCATTTCAGTCTACAGGCACTGTCCCCATTGGAGAGTCAACAGGTTCTTGTACTGCTTGGTCCTCAAAGATGGCTAGACATCCCGCAGACACTTGTGCTAAGATTGGGCACCTGGAATGTGATGCTTTGGGTGTCATTATGGTCTTGTGGGGTGGAAGAGAACAAAAGGAGATCTGGAAGAAAATCCCATCCTGTCACCCTAGGGAAAACCGAACTACCTAGAGGAGTCAAAGAGACCTCATGAGGAAAAGGTTCTGCTTCATTTTTATTTTTCTCTCCTATTTAAAGATTTGGCCAACTCCCTAATATCTAGGAAGCAAGAAGCAAGTGTCTCAGCTCAGGGCAGAGCTGAAACTAAGAACAACAGACCAACAGTCAATGTCCACCTGAAAAGCAGAGCCAACCTTCCATACGATCCCGATATGTGAGCTATCATGGATATCCTGATGTCCACACAGAAATCCCAGAAAGTTCCAGAAGCCCTATTGGAAATTAGCTGGATCAGCTTTGTATCTATTATCTGATGAGACCTGATATCCTGAAAGTATATTGTATCGTGTACTGAAGCACTATTACCTTCCTCATTGAATGCTCAGAAATAGGTGAAAAGCAGCTACTATGATCTCAGAAACTGAGGAAAGCTTCAGGGCTGTTCTCATAGTTGACCTGAGAGAAACAGACCCAGCCCACTCATTCTGTTAGGAACAAGACAGGAAATGATCTTTTTGTAAGTACACTGAGAATTGTTAGGGAAAGATGAGGCCAAGAAGGAAGGTCACAGTCACTCTACAAACAGTTGTAGCATCAACAAATCAGCAAATAATTTGAGGAAACCAATGAGATTTATGATTAATAATCCTAAAAATCTGTAATAGGTATAGATAGACATAGATATAATAAATACACATACATGTAAGGCCTAATGCCAGTAGAATTGAGACAAACATATGACTATTATCAACAATTAGTTAAAAAATAACATGACAAGCCCACTACTACTACTACTACTTCAGTGTCATGTGCAGGGTAAAAGAAAGAAACACTCATGTGTCAATTACTGTGTTCCCATCAGTGGTATCATCTTTGATCTTCACTCCAAAAATAGCAAGGAGTGACCATCATAATCACAAAACAATACCATAGGACATTAGGAAATTTAAAATAGTTTCCTGTGTGTTGTTTCATATCATGATCGCCTTGTGAGAAAAGCAGGCTAGTACAGCAGATATGGTAGTTTTAAGAAGAGGAAGCATGGAAAAGAAAGGAAGGGCAAAAAGGGAGAAAGGGACGAAAGAGAGAAAGGAGGAAGGGGGGAAGTTACCTCTGAAATTCAAGATAGCAATTGCTCTACAAATTCTAAGTAGTAATATCATCATCATCAATCATAGCTATAAAATTTCTCATAAACTCATATATTAAGTTGGGAAACTTTGGAAAAAAACAACAGTAAGAGCAGAGTAAAGCACAAAGTCAAGGAAGTCGGTTAAGGAAGAAAAAAAGCAGCAAGCACTAACTTTCCCCATAAGCCTCATCCTCTCTCCGGGAGGCACACAGCCGCCAAGCAATAAGCTTCCATGTAGCGCGGGGTGTGTAAAGAGACCCAGAGGCCAGCCCTTCGAAGGGAAATCCCTCCCATTTTGTCCTCAGTTCAACTCCCAAGATTCCCAGGCTCACCGTGTGAGTCACACTGCAATCGTTTAGGACAGGCTTCTGCACGGATGCCCTCTGCTTCAGCAGGGAATTGCAAGCTCCCGCCTGCCTGTAGTAAGGGGAAAAATCAGTGCAATAATGTGACCGGATGCTGGAAAGCTGGCAGCCAGAGAAAACAGTAGTGTATTTGGCAAATTTTCTTTTGCAGGGCTTTTTACTGTAAAGAACATTGGCCTCCATGGACTAAGAGAAATTTTGCGTCCCTTTCTCGAATTTGATCTCTTTGTTTCCATTTTAATAGGTCGTGGGAAGTTTCCTGTGAATACGTAAACAAGCTTTGTGTTTATTTTAATCACTTTTTCCTCCTGTTTCCAGGCTCCGGACAACCCCCGGCCCTCACTTGAATTGTGGTGGTTACAGTAGAACACAACCTGGTTGTAACTTAAGTCTTTCCTTTTGTAAGAGGAAGTGGTGAGATAAATAAAGGGATGGTATTTTCTTAAAGCAGCTGCATCTCCTATTAACTGGCTAAAGAACTAACTCCTCAACAAAAATTAGTCAACTGAACTAGTTTAAGAAAGAAAAGAAATCTTTGAGCTGGTGAATTTGTAGCTTTGAAAACTGAACACCTACCTAAGAAAGAATCTCTCACTTTCCTGTCATTCCTGAATAGTGAATCTCTCCTTTATTTCTCAGTGAATCACCTTGAAAATGTTGCCATTTTATGATATCTAGTCCCTCTCATCTGAGTTATCAACCCACTGTAATCTAGCGTCTGCCCTTACTACCTTACTGAAACTTACAAAGAAAATGATCAAAATGACCTGCTTATTGACAAACACAATGGATATTTTAACGTCCTTATCTTATTAGATTTCTCTGCAGTATTTCTAGATGCTGACCAACTTCTCCTTTGAGATATTTCTCTTCTTTTCTTTGCCACGATAACATGCTCTCCTGATTCTCTGACATCTGAGAACAATTCTTTTTTTTAAGGCAGCAATTTTAAAAGTTTTAATATTCTTCGAGTAGAGAATAAAGAGTTAAGTAAACACTTTCTAACTTTTAAATCAGATCAATTCTTAGAGTTCTTTCCTGAATCCTCTTCCCTTATCTTCTTAAAAATAGGTGTTCTTTTGTGTTCCCCACCTCTTCTTTATCTTGTTTATTTGTTCTTATGCTTTCAACATCACCTCTACATAATTTTCACATTTGTATCTCTAGCCTAGACTTCCTCCCTAAGTCCTTACATCTTCACCTCCCCATCTTGACTGTAGCCATGATGAACAGTTCTAACTCAGCTCCTGCAGCCAGACTCCCACCACAAGTGCCTGCTGCTGCACGTCTTTCTGCATTCTGCCCCCAGGACCTTCTCTGATACCACAAGAGTTGGGCAGTCCACAGTGGGAGAGTCAGTAGATAAAAGCTCCAGACTTCCATCCTTCAGATGACTAATTCTTGGAAGCATTCTTTGTTCTCAAAAATCCCTTGTTGCCCAGAGTACTGATCTGAATAAAGTACCCTGACATTCATTGTCTCTTCTTCCTTCACCATCCCATTCTTCTTACCTGGATGCTCATGCTTTGTAGGATCACTACCCAAATAAACTACCCACACCCAGGTTCTTATCTCAGGCATTGCTTTTAGCGAAACCCAAAGGTATTTGGTACCAAGAATGGTCCTGGAAAGCAGATTCTCAACATGAGACTCTATGGCCAGACCGTCTCCACTTAGATGATACCAGTAGTATAATCACTGGTGGGAGCAGGAGAGTGATAAAACCCAGCATGATGTAACATTCAATTGCTGAGACTCTCACCCATAGTGAATGTGATGAAATATAGGGGAAAGGAAAAGCATTGCATGAATGATATGGGCTGATGGTAATTACCACTATTGTGGAATTGAAAGCTTTTTGTTAGATGTCATAAAAGGCTTGAGAGAATAGAACAGAATATGGAGTAGAAATAAAATAAAATCACATCAGCTATCAACTCAGTGCACACTGGAAGATCAGAAAGCTTCCATAGGAAGGTTCAAAAAGACCTTCACTCTTACAATCAGATGGTAGTCTATGTTGAAAGTCAGGCCAAAGAGCTAAACCTTATGAAAAGACTGGATGTACAATGTTGAGAGATCTCCCAAGCTGAAGACACAGCCATCATAGAAAAACAGTGAAATGCTGAGACCTGATATGAGAAAGACATTTGGGTGGATTCATTTAAGAGGATTGAAGCACCAAGTTCTTCTGGAGCCTTCAGACTGCCTGAAGCAGCTTACTCCCTTCTGCTAGAGAAAAAAAGTGTCCCTTACCTGAATATCTTATAAAGATCTCACATGAGGCAGAGTCCTAGAAAGATGATGTTGCCTCCTTAAGACCCACCATAGTCTCCCCTTACAATGCATAAACTAATAACTAAGGTCATGACCCAGTATTCACTGAGTAGGGAAATATAGTCTCTGCTCCAGAAGAAAATAGCTTTTTTTTACCAAAATGTAGTACTAGCTTATTAAGGCTTCCTTGGTGGCTCAGTGGTAAAGAATCCGCCTGCCAGTCCAAGAGATGCAGATTCAATTCCTGGTTCAGGAAGATCCCCTGGAGAAGGAAATGGCAACCCACTCCAGTATTCTTGCCTGGGAAATCCCATGGAGAGAGGAGACTGACAGGCTATAATCCAGTTCAGTTCAGTCACTCAGTCGTGTCCAACTCTTTGTGACCCCATGGACTGTAGCACGCCAGGTCTCCCTATCTATCACCAACTCCTGGAGCTTGCTCAAACTCATGTTCATTGAGTTGGTGATGCCATCCAACCATCTTATCCTCTGTCATCCCATTCTCCTCCTGCCTTCAAACTTTCCTAGCATCAGGGTCTTTTCAAATGAGTCAGTTCTTCCCATCAGGTAGCCAAAATAATGGAGTTTCAGCTTCAGCATCAGTCCTTCCAATGAATAAATGGGACTGATCTCCTTTAGGAAGGACTGGTTGGATCTCCTTGCAGTCCAAGGGACTCTCAAGAGTCTTCTCCAACACCATAGTTCAAAAGCATCAATTCTCTGGCTCTCAGTTTTCTTTATAGTCCAACTCTCACATCCATACATGACTACTGGAAAAACCATAGCTTTGACTAGAGGGACCTTTGTTGACAAAGTAATGTCTGCTTTTTAATATGCTGTCTAGGTTGGTCATAGCTTTTCTTTCAAGGAGCAAGTGTCTTAATTTCATGACTGCAGTCACCATCTGCAGTGATTTTGGAGCCCAGGAAAATAAAGTCTGTCACTGTTTCCATTGTTTCCCCATCTATCTGCCATGAAGTGACGGGACTGGATGCCATTGTCTTTGCTTTCTGAATGTTGAATTTTAAGCCAGCTTTTTCACTTTCCTCTTTCTCTTTCATCAAGAGGCCCTTCAGTTCCTCTTTATGTCATCTGCGTATCTGAGGTCATTGATATTTCTCCTGGCAATTCCAACTTGTGCGTCATCTAAACTGGCATTTTGTGTGATGTACTCTGCATAGAAGTTAAATAATCAGGGTGAAAATATACAGCCTTGACAGACTCCTTTCCCAATTTGGAATCAGTCCATTGTTCCATGTCTGGTTCTGTTGCTTCTTGACCTGCATACAGATTTCTCAGAAGGCAGATAAGATGATATGGTATTTACATCTCTTTAAGAATTTTCCACAATTTGTTCTGATCCACATAGTTAAAGGCTTTGGCATCATCAACAAAGCAGAAGTAGATGTTTTTCTGGAATTCTCTTGCTTTTTCTGTGATCCAACGGATGATGGCAATTTGATCTCTGGTTCCTCTGCCTTTTCTAAATCCAGCTTGTACATCTGGAAGTTCTCGGTTCATGTACTGTTGAAGCCTTACTTGGAGAATTTTGAGCATTACTTTGCTAGTGTGTGAGATGAGTGTAATTGTGCAGTAGTTTGAACATTCTTTGGCATTGCCTTTCTTTGGGACTGGAATGAAAACTGACCTTTTCCAGTTCTGTGGCCACTGCTGAGTTTTCCAAATTTGCTGGCATATTGAGTGCAGCACTTTAACAACATCATCTTTTAGGACTTGAAATAGCTCAGCTGGAATTCCATCACCTCCACTAGCTTTGTTCGTAGTGATGCTTCCTTAGGTCCACTTGACTTTACACTCCAGGATGTCTGGCTCTAGATGAGTGATCACACCATTGTGGTTATCTGGGCTATGAAGATCTTTTTTGTACAGTTCTTCTGTGTGTTCTTGCCACCTCTTCTTAATATTGTCTGCTTCTGTTAGGTCCATACTGTTTCTGTCCTTTATTGTGCCCATCTTTGCATGAAAGGTTCCCTTGATATCTCTGATTTTCTCGAAGAGGTCTCTAATCTTTCCCATTCTATTGTTTTCCTCTATTTCTTTGCATTGATCACTGAGGAAGTCTTTCTTATCTCTCCTTGCTATTCTTTGGAACTCTGCATTCAGATGAGTATATCTTTCCTTTTCTCCTTTGCATCTTTTCTTTTCTCAGCTATTTGTAAGGCGTTCTCAGACAACCATTTTGCCTTTTTGCATTTCTTTTTCTTGGAGATGATCTTGATCACTGCCTCCTGTATAATGTGACGAACCTCCATCCATAGTTCTTCAGGCACTCTATCAGATCTAATCCCTTGAATTTGTTTGTCACTTCCAATGTATAATCATAAGGGATACGAAATAGATCATACCTGAATGGTATAGTTGCTTTCCCTACTTTCTTCAATTTAAGTCTAAATTTGGCCATGGCTATAGTTCATGGAGTTGCAAGGAGTCAGACACAACTCAGCAACTAAACAACGACAACAGTACTAGCTATCTGTTTTGACAGGACTTGGAAGAATATGTGTGGGAAAGGATTGTGAGGGTTAAGATGGGGAGGCAGCATATTAACCTGAATAAGGGTGATTTGTTGACATTGAAGTTCTCTTCCATGACTCAGGATTTAATATCTTGGCAAGAACACAGGAACCCAGTTCTAACGCAGAACTGGAATGCCTTCTTAAAGCTTAGTCACAATTATGGCCTGTAAGGGTAGAGATAATGGAACTGCCTTGGCAGAGTACTGTAAAAGGATTTAGACGGCTCAGGAAAGAGGGAAAGAAAACACCCTAACCATGTTCTGCAGGACAGCCCAGAGGATATATCCTTTACTAAGATAGCGAAAATCAAATTTTTATAAGATTCTCTCATATCTTTGAGAATTTCGGTGCTAATTCTTCTCTGTATGCCTGTGTAGATAGTAGGAATTAATGCCACAGTAGTGCATTTCCATTTTGCTGATGGGGCTGATAGAATTCCAAAAAATTAGAGACCAAGTTGTTGCAGTTACTAGTCAGAGGCAAGGTAAAAGTGATTACCTTCAGTTCAGTTCAGTCGCTCAATCATGTCTGACTCTTTGTGACCCTGTGAACTGCAGCACTCCAGGCCTCCCTGTCCATCACCAACTCCAGGAATTTACTCAAACTCATGTCCATTGAGTCAGTGATGCCATCCAACCATCTCATCCTCTGTCATCCCCTTCTCCTCTCACCTTCAATCTTTCCCAGCATCAGGGTCTTTTCAAATGAGTCTGCTCTTTGCATCAGGTGGCCAAAGTATTGGAACTTTAGCTCAGCATCAGTCCTTCCAATGAATATTCAGGATTGATTTTCTTTAGGATGGATTACCGTTAATAGGCATCAAATCCAGAATGGCAATCAGAGTACCTGGACAATGGTGTTCCTGGGAATGACACAGATGGCCATCTGCCTACAGAAAAAAAAAAATCAAGGGCTGGTGAGCAGTGACTGATGTCAGCCTCCACACTGGAAAATCACAATATACTCAGTTGATTTTCACCAAGGGTCCCAAGAAAATTCAATAGGGAAAGAGCAGTCTTTTCAACAATAGTGCTGGGACAACTGATGATCCACATGTAAAAGAATGGACTTGGACCCTTTCCTCACACCATACATGAAAATTAACTCAAAATTGGTTATAAATCTAAAGACCTCAACTATAAACCACTTATTAAAAAAACACAAGTAGATCTTCATGACCTTGGGTAAGGCAACTTCTTAGAGATGACATGCATGTGATAAGAGAATGCAAGTGATAAGAGGAAAAAAACAATAAATTCAACTTTATTTTTAAAACTTTTGTTTTTCAAATGCCACCATCAAGAAAATGATAAGACAATTTTGACTGTTAATTTTATGTTCCAATTTTGCTATGGTATGGTGCTCTGTTAATTGGTCAAACACCAACCTACATATTGCTATGAGAGCATTTTTTAGATGTAATTGATAATTAAATCAGTAGATTTAAATCAGTAGACTTTGAACACATTACTCTCCATAATGTATATGGGTCTTATCCAATCAGTTGAAGACCTTAAGAGAAAAGACTGCGTTTCCTGGAAAAGGAAGTATTCTGCCTCCAGACTTGCCTTTATACAGCAAATTATGAAACACTACAACATCAACTCCTACCAGAATCTTCAGCCTGCCAACCTGCCTACAGATTTCAGACTTGTCCCACAATATGTGAACCAATTCCTTAAAATATCTCTTCTCTGTATCTATATATATATATATTTTTTTTTTTCCTCAATATATGTATTCTTTCCCTGGGGAATCATGACTAATACAATAACCTACATAACAGAAAAAAATTGAATATTATGTATCTGATAAGAGACTACTCTTATCTAGAATGTATTTGAAAACACAATTCAGTAGTAAAGAAAAAATAACCAAATTTTAAAATGAATAAAAGTTTTTACATAGACATTTCTTCATAAAATATACATGAATGGCCATTCATGAAATGATGCATATTATCTCTAGTCATTAGGAAAATGCAAACCAAAGCCACAATAAAATATCATTTCACATTTACTAGGATCTAAAATGAAGCTGTAAGACCATATCAAATATTGGGAAGAATGTGGAGAAATCATAACCCTCATACATTGTTGTGGGAATGTAAAATAATATAACTACTTTGGAAAATAATTTGGGAGTTAACTGTTTAATGTCAAAATAGAGTTACTACATAATTCACTCCTACATGTGGATCCATATAAAATGAAAATACATGCCCACATAAATATTTCTGGAGTATTATTCATTCTAGCCAGGAATGCAAACAATTCAAATGTCCATCAACTAGTAACTGGATAAACAGTATGTAGCATACAACAGAATATTATTTGGCCGAAAAAGAGAAATGAAATTCTGATATATGCTGTTAATACAATTTTGATGACCCTAACACATTGCGCTAAATAAAAGAAGCTAGTAACATCAGATCAGATACTGCATGATTCCACTTATGTAAAATACCCGTAATGGCCAAATCTGTAGAGACAGAATGTCAGTGAGTCGTTGCCTAAGACTGTGTAAGGCAGTGGAAAGAGGAATGTAAGGAATGGTAAATGAATGTTGATGGGGATTGAGTGTCTCTTGCAGTAATGAAAATGTTCTAAAATTAGCTTATAGTGATGTAACACAACTCTTTAACTATACAAAAAAAAAACAAAACTTTTTTGAATTATACACTTAAATGGGCAAATTTTGTGGTACATAAATTACAGCTCAATAAAGCTATTTTTAAAAAAAGAAAATAAGAAAATAAATCCTTTATTTGGCTTCCTTCATTTTTTATTTCATTTTCCCATTCTCTTTCCATGATTTCCTCTAATTATCTCCCAAACAAACAACTTGCATTACACACAAATCCCTTTTGTCATTGCATATTTTATGGGAAAATTAAAATAATAGGCAGCTTTGGATTTTAGAATCATCATATAGCACATTTGAGAATATTACTCTGACCCATATCACAGTACTGAAGAGGACTGAAAATTCTGAGAGGGCTCAGAGCAAGAGAGGACTTAGCAATAGGTCCAGTCTATGAAGCAAGCCTCCCTGCCATTCAGGTCACAAGACCCAGAAGACCCAATGGTGATAAAGCTACATGCTTTATGGGGTCTCAGTAGGAGACTCAGCACAGAATCCTCTGGTTTGCAGCCATATCTTCCACAATAGAGACTAAATATCTCACTATGGCTAATCATGTGTATACAATCAGATCTTCCTAATTTGAGCTGGATATTGTGAGAGCCACCAAATTTTGTAAGGTGGATGTTGATTGCACAGCTCCAATCAATCATATTGGATATAGTATCTTGGTGAGGTCAGGTCTCAACAGGCCTAGAGGATACAAGTAAGTTACATGAATATGAGGCCATGATCACTGTATCAGTTACCCCTGATAACTGAGGGCCAGTTTTCAGGACTGGTGGACTCTTCTTCATCACACAACTATGTTTATTGTCTATGATAAGTCCTCCTTGTCATAAACAAAGGGAAATATTGGACCTGTTCAGAGTCAGTTCAATATGTTGACTTGAGACAAAAAGGTCTGCACTACACCAGAGCTCCACTCATGGACAAAGTAGTCCCTAAGGAACAGAGAAAGGGAAATGCTGTTTGACATAAATTTGATCAGTATTTTTAGTTGCCCACTATTTGTAGAGAGACAAATGGCCTGAGTAAGGGTATATAAAGATAGTGAATTACTATTACCCAGAGGTAATAGAGTTGGCATTGGATTCCTATTACCAAGAAGCAATAGTAGTCTTGACTCCTCACTATCACTGCCAATAATGTGCTTGCAAAACTTGTGCTTTCATATCCTGTGGTCTTAGACTTTGTTGTATTTGAGGTCTTAATTCTGAAAGGGGTGGTAATATTTGGGAATTCTTCTACCAGGCAACATTGTAAGTATTCCATTGAATTTGAAACTGTAGTTCCTCATGTCAATGGACCAATTGGCAAAGAAGAAAGTACTCTATTGAGAAGAACACTCAAACTTGATTCTCTTGAGGGGTTATAGCTGATACAAAATAGAGATAAAAGGACTGCATCTGCAGCTTGCAGTGTTCACCATAGTCTACTATGGTGCTTCCATGCTTGGTGATGACTGTTTACTGGCAATTGGAGCAATCACGAAACACAAGGGACTCAGGCCCTTCCATCCAACCAGTCAGGCAACCTCAACCAGTTGGTGTTGGACTGTTCTTGTTGTTTAGTCACTCAGTTGTGTCCAGCTCTTTGTGACTCCATGGGCTGCTGCAGGCCAGGCTTCCCTGTCCTTCACTATCTCCCGGAGTTTGTGCAAACTCATGTCCATTGAGTCAATGATGCCATCCAACCATCTCATCCTCCATCACCCTCTTCTCCTGCCCTCAATCTTTCCCAGCACCAGGTGTTTTCCTGTTCTTCGCATCAGGGGGCCAAAGTATTGGAGCTTCAACTTCAGCATCAGTCCTTTCAATGAATATTCAGGGTTGATTTCCTTTAGGATTGACTGGTTTGATCTTGGTGTCCATGAGACTGTCAAAAGTCTTCTCCAGCACCACAGTTTGAAAGCACCAATTCTTTGGCACTCAACTTTCCTTATCATCCAACTCTCACAAGGGTTAAAAACCTAGTGTCAGGAGTAGAAGAGGCAGAAGATAGAAATCAATGACAGTCTGAAGACCACTGAAACAACACAGATTGTAGCCTATACTACTAATTCACCTGAACACCTTCCTGCCTTCTGTCCCAGGGCCTTCTTTAGCACAATAGGACGTCCCATGGCTGACAGAACTTCAGTGCAGCTCATACTTCTTGAGGCTTCCTTCACTTCCATTCATCCAAGTACTTCCTACATCCAGTTATCTATCCTTCCCAAGAGTCTGTTGAATCTATCATTTGAACTGTACCTCCTCTGGGCACCCTGACTGCAGTCTTACTAATTTCAAATCTTCTCTAATATCAAGACAGGCTTTTAAAAAGAAAGTTATGTTTCTGCCTTTTAAATCTTTCAATGGCATCATATCACCTACAAGTTAAGGACTAAGTTCCTTAGCTGGGTATATAAGGCTCTAGATGGTATTTCTCTGCTTACTTCTCTAGTCTGATTTCCTATCATTTTTTTAATCCTCAGCCTTTTCACACTATAAAAATATCAAGTAGCTGAAGCTTCCAGATACCTTGTAATAGGCATTTACTATCCATTCTCCCTTCTGGAAGCCATATTCTAAGTTATCTCTAGGTGACCAGCATTTCCCCCTTTTCCAGACTAAGTGCTTACAATTAGACCACAGTTACTGTCCCAGGAATGGGCACTACTTGATTAGAGCCAGTGAATCATAATGAGATTTGTTTTTTCAGGAATCCTACAAAAGAAAACTTTCCTATTAAAAGAAAACATTCCTATTAAATGTAAACCAATGAATTACGTGAGCTCTGTATCTGTGGAAGCCACCTGGAGACCATGGGGGATAGCCATGAGAATAAAGCCAACACAAAGGAAGCACAGTAAATAATGGAGCAGAAAGAATTGGATAATGGTCACCTCATCTGAGACCTTATGTACAGCCAAAACAGAAGTTAGATCTGCTCTAGGCTGCTCATGTTCATGAACAGGGCATTCCATTTTTAGCTTAACTTAGTTTGACTCAGAACTTTTTCGTTTTGTCCATTAAATATGTCCTAACTGATATAAAATTCTCCAAGTCAGGTTTCAGTAATACGTGAACTGTGGACTTCCAGATGTTCAAACTGGTTTTTTAGAAAAGGCAGAGGAACCAGAGATTAAATTGCCAACATCTGCTCGATCATCAAAGAAGCAATAAAGTTCCAGAAAAAACATCTATTTCTGCTTTATTGACTATGCCAAAGCCTTTGACTGTGTGGATCACAATAAACTGTGGAAAATTCTGAAAGAGATAGGAATACCAGACCACCTGACCTGCCTCTTGAGAAATCTGTATGAAGGTCAGGAAGCAACAGAACTGGACATGGAACAACAGACTGGTTCCAAATAGGAAAAGGAGTATGTCAAGGCTGTATATCGTCACCGAGCTTATTTCACTTATGTGCAGAGTACATCACATGAAATGATGGGCTAGATGAAGCACAAGCTTGAATCAAGATTGCTGGGAGAAATATCAATAACCTCAGATATGCAGATGACACCACCCTTATGGCAGAAAGTGAAGAATTAAAGAGCCTCTTGATGAAAGTGAAAGAGGAAAGTGAAAGAGGAAAAAGTCGGCTTAAAGCTCAACATTCAGAAAACTAAGAAAAAAATAATAATAAAAAAATAAAAAAATTAAAAAAAAAGAAAACTAAGATCATGGCATGTGGTCATGGCAAAAAAAAAAAAACTAAGATCATGGCAAATAGATGGGGAAACAGTGGAAACAGTGGCTGACTTTATTTTGGGGGCTCCAAAACCACTGCAGATGGTGACTGCAGCCATGAAATTAAAAGATGCTTACTCCTTGGAAGGAAAATTATGACCAACCTAGACAGCATATTAAAAAGCAGAGACATTACTTTGCCAACAAACGTCCATCTAGTCAAGCCTATGGTTTTTCCAGTAGTCCTGTATAGACATGACAGTTGGACTATAAAGAAAGCTGAGCACCGAAGACTTGATACTTTTGAACTGTGGTGTTGGAGAAGACTCTTGAGAGAGTCCTTGGACTGCAAGGAGACCCAACCAGTCCATCCTAAAGGAAATCTGTCCTGAGTGTTCATTGGAAGGACCGATGTTGAAGCTGAAACTCCAATACTTTGGCCACCTGATGCAAAGAGCTGACTCCTTAGAAAAGACCATGATGCTGGGAAAGATTGAAGGCGGGAGGAGAAGGGGACAGCAGAGGATGAGATGGTAGGACGGCACCACCAACTCAATGGAGATGAGTTTGAGTAAACTCCAGAGTTGGTGATGGACAGGGAGGCCTGGCGTGCTGCAATCCATGGGGTCACAAAGAGTCAGACACAACTGAGTAACTGAACTGAACTGATACATATATAGTTTCATGTGTCTGTGTACTTGTGCATGTATAAATGCCTAAATGCCTTATTTAAATACTTTGGTTAATATTATCTTCCTTGGAAGTTTTTCCTAATTATTCAGAATGTGTTTGTCACCTGGATCACTGTGTTTTCTCTGTACATAAATACAGAGAAATTTGTACTTGAAATTTATGTATTTGAATTTGTCCCCATATACTATATGCATAGCTAATGTGTAGGTCTCTTCCACTAGACTATTAATTCTATTTGTTTCTTGAAAGAGAATTTTGCTTTCAACTAGCCCAATGACAGGCACATAGCAAATACTTACACTTATATATTGTGGGGGTTTAGTCACTGCGTCGTGTCTAACTCTTTGTGACCCCATGGACTGTATCCCTCCAGATTCATTTATGGACTTCTCCAGGCAAGAATATGGAATTGGGTTGCCATTTCCTTCTCCAGGGGATCTTCCCAACCCAGGGACTGAACCCCAGTCTCTTGCATTCCAGGCAGATTCCTTACTGACTGAGCAAACCAGGGAAGCCCACATTTATATATTGTCGCCTAGCAAAACTTCCCCAAAATCACTGGCTTAAAGCAACCAAGATTAGTAATTTCTCTTTATTCTGGGTTTTGAACCCAGAATTTTGAACCCTGAAGAACCATTCTGGGATGGTTCTTCTGCTTCATGTAGTGTCATCTGGGGCACAAAGACAAGTGAAAACTACCAAATGGCTTCATTCACATGACTATCACTTTAAAACCAGGAACTCAGCTGGGACTGTCAGCCAGAGCTCTTGGTTCTCTTCACATGGACCTCTCCTCTCCATAGGACTGCTTGGGTTTCCTCACAGCATAGTGTCTGTGTTCCAAGCAACAAAAGCAGCAACTGAAGATATTTTTTAAATTTATTAACTATAATTGACTTATAATATTCTATTAATTTTAGGTATACAGCTGCAAAATCTCTTCCATTACAGATTATTATAAGATACTGAATATAGTTCCCTGTGCTATACAGTAAATCCTTGTTATCTATTTTATATATAGTGGTGTGTATCTGTTAACTCTATACTTTTAATTTATCCCTCCCCCTTTCCTTTCCCCTGTGGTAACTGTAAGGTTATTTTCTATGTCTGTGAGTCTGTTTCTGTTTTGTAAATAAGTTGATTTGTATTCTTTTTTTAGATTCCACATGGAAGTGATATCATATTTGCCTTTCTCTGTCTGATTTACTTTACTTAGTATGATAATCTTTAGGTCTATCCATGTTGCTCCAAATGGCAATATTTCATTCATATATATGCACATCCACAATAGAATATATATATATATACATATATATATGTATACTACACACCCTCCACATCTTCTTTATCCATTTATCTTTTGATGGACATTTAGGTTGTCTCCATGCCTTGGCTATTGTGAATAGTAGCAGCTGAAGATATTTTAAAGCCCAGCCTTGCAAGTTACACAGCATCACTTCTATCAATATTGTTGAACAAAGCAGCCATAGGCCAATCAAAATTCAAGCGGAAGAGAAATAGATTCCACCTCTTGATGTGCAAGTAGCAAGATTATACTGCAAAAGAGCATTTAATGTGGCAAACGGTGTTGCAGCCATCTCTGAAAGCAAAGTAAAACAGTCCACTGCAGCACTTAATAATCTCTGAATGAATGAGAAAATGAATGAATATACTATGGTCACCCTTTATTCCTGTCACTCATCTCATTCCACCACATTTGTGTTTAAGGTTTGATGGTGGCACACTTTCTCTTATCGGAATACTCATCTTTTTTCTTTCAGTAAGAGTTTCTAAAATTTTCAGCTAGTAAGATCAAGATTTAGGTCAGTTTATATAATTTTTCTCCAATAGTCTCTTTGTGGGGAAAAAGAAAAACCTTCTTTCAAGCCTGTGTTGCAGGAATGTATTGTGTGTGTGTGTGTGTGTGTGTGTGTGTGATTGCTTATTCTGTGTATTCAACGGATCTAAAATGCTCTAATATTCTGACTCAAATTTTAAATTCCTGAGACTTTTTAAATGTTTATTTATTTTTGGCTATGCTGAGTATTGTTGCATGGGCTTTTCTCTAACTGCTGTGAGCGAGGGCTATTCTCTAGTTGAGAGCTGCATGGGCTTCTCACTGCAGCAGTTTCTCTTGTTGCAGAGCACGGGCTCTGGGACACTGCAGTACATGGGCTCAGCAGCTGCAGCCCCCAGGCTCTAGAGCACAAGCTCAGTAGCTTCCACATATGGGCTTAGCTGTTCCGTGTCATATGGGATCTTCCCAGATCAGGGATCCAACCCATGTCTCCTGCATTCACATATGGACTCTCTACCACTGAGCCACCAGGCAAGTCCCTTAAATTCCTGAGTTTCAAGGCTTATGTCCGGTTTAATTACTTTATATAAAACACAATCCAATAATACTTAATAACTGTGAGAAGGTGATAATTTGGCTTGTAGCCAGATTCTTGCATCTTTAAAAATAAGGCAAATGTGTAAACTATGTAAACGTGTAACTCTATGGCTGATTCATATCAATGTATGACAAAACCCACTGAAATGTTGTGAAGTAATTAGCCTCCAACTAATAAAAAAAAAAAAAAAAAAAACAGATTTAAAAAAAAAAAAAAAAACCGAAGAAACAGTGGAGGTGGAGTGTGAAACTCCATTTCTCCAAACTTTGCTTCAGAAAAAAAAAATAAATAAATAAAAATAAGGCAAAGAAGTTTATTATCTTACATCCAAGTCTATGCTACAAAACTCCATGAAGAATGTAGAAATGACTGTTTAGCATAGATCAGCATTATATTTTTTCATGTACCATAATAAAACATATACAGTGAAAATTCTCACTGTGTGAGGCTACATGAACATTGCTAAAGTCTCCACAAGTCCATTCTATCCAATGAGCTTCTTTAAAGACCAGATGGCCCTAGTCAGAGAGCTTTTGTTCAATTAGTCATTTCCTGAGGACACATCTCTAGGGTTTGTCCTTTTCGGTATAATTCCTTATTCCCTTTCTATCTTTATTTATTTGAATTTGATCTAACTTCTCTTTTGACTTGGGTGTTCAAGACATCATCACATCTCTTTTGCTGTATATCTTTATAAATTGCCCTGCTTGGGTTTTTCTACAGTCTCTTCCCACACTAGTTTCTACTTTGGTGCTGCTATTCTTTCGTTTCTTTTAGTTTTGCCTCGTAAACCAAGCCCTAAGTACCAAAACAAATTCTCTGTTTTCAACATTCTTGAACCAGAAACAGTAAACTACATGAACCATTACTTGTCCTGAAACCACCAAACCAGGCCCAATTTCTATGGCTAAATCTGTGGATACAACTATTTGGAGCTTGGCATATATGTCTTCACAATACCTAAGGTTAGGTTCTGTGCATCACAAAATTTCTAATCAAACCATGATGTAGCTAAAAACCTACTATCCAAGAGTTGAGTTTTAAGTCTCAGATATATTTGAATCTTTGACTCAGACGGTAAAGAATCTGCCTGCAATGAGGGAGCCCCAGGTTCAATTCCTGGGTCAGGAAGATCCCCTGGAGAAGGGAATGGCAACCCACTTCAGTATTCTTGCCTGGAGAATCCCATGGACAGAGGAGCCTGGTGGGCTACTGTCCATGGGGTCCCAAAGAGTCGGACATGACTGAAGTGACTTAGCAGGTATATTTGAATCTTAAGTTACTGAGAACTCTGAAGGTGGGAAACCAGAGGAATAACAGCTTTTATAGTGACCCAGGAAAGTGGTTCTCATGACAGCAGCCACCATGCAGAAGCATTCAGAGAGCATGTTTTAAAAATAAGCTGGAATTTATTTTCTGAATACTGAAAATGACATATTTGTTCTTCATTTGTCCTGGTAGGTGAACTTATATAATCAGGGAAATGGTACTAGTTCTCTGCTTTAGAAATTTTACAAAAACATCTTGTAAAATATAAGGAACAAGGAGTTATTTTCTGTCATAGGGCTGTTCTACAGGGTGATCCATGTACTCTGTGTTTCTTAATCTTTCTTCCCACTTGAGATATCATCAAGGTAATAATATTGATACTGATTGTGGGCTTCTTGATGCGTCTGAAACCTAGAGAGAGGCTGACTCCAACTCCTCTTCATGGGCTGGCTGCTGGAAAAATAATATAGTATCTGGTGCTAACTAGCTAATGAATAAAAGAAGGAAGAGAGAAGAATATTAAATTGCTAAATCAAAAACAAAAAATGGAGGAACACCAGGAAATTAATTGAAGTCACCAATGTCAGGGAATAAATCTGATGCTGTCTCACCATCAGGATGCCAGCAGAGCCTTGATTCCTGTTCTTGGAAGAGCAGTGGGGAAATCAGTGCTGGGTGGGAGTGACAGGTTAAGAAGTGTCTAGAGAGGCCTAAGGGGCTACGAGAGCTTTTGGAACTTTCTTTGGGAATTTTCTAAAAATTGAAGTCATAAATCTCTTCATTAAATTGTAAGTAGTTGGAAAATCTACTTTAAGCAAATCCATAAATATGAAGATTTTTCTCACTTGATCCAAAGGGAGATTTTAAGTCAAATGGCAGGGGTGAAATATATAATTTCTTAGGCATGAACCAAGAGTAAATAGAGGAAGCCTTGTGCTTTTAAATAAACACCCTCCACAGACTCAGACAGACACAGACTCTGCAGTCCCCAAAACGTTTACACTTGATAGAGAACAGTATATTACCTGTCTTTCATAAACACAGAGCAGAAAGTTTCATAATAAAATGTGTTCCAAAATGCATTTGTAAATCAGTTGATTGGCATTGGAACATATATATATTTTTTTAATACTAAATCTGTAGTTCAGGTTCTTAGATGAATCCAAAAAATTACTTAAAATCATGCAGTTGAAAATCCAGACCATTCAAATGTTGAGTACAACAACCCAAGTTCTTTGAGTCCTAAGCTAAGCGAACACCAAAGATAGAGATCAGAGGAAAAGCAGGGTCCATAGTAGTCCAGGAAGATAGTTCCTATGGCAACAAACATATGTATACATTTGCCATTCATACGTCAAAAATCTTGAAGATATATAGCAGAATATTCCCTCTATCCAAATCAAAACTTGACCTAAGTTTCTTTCAATTTCATTTATAAATTAAAAAATGTTTTCATTCCATTTTAAAATAAAACTGCTACACCTTAAGTGGTTTCATTCACTTTTTCTATCTCAATCCATATTTTTCTTTCTAAAACTATAGAGCTTTTATTCTGCCAGTAATTTTCCTCCATGTTCCAGGGACCCATGATAAGACCCATAATATAACTTGTCACTCTTTAAGCATAAGAAACCATTAGCCTTTCCTACCTCTTCCTCACAGAGGCTTTTATTGCTGTCTTCTTTCTCACTTATCCCTTGAGAAACAGTTCCTTCCAAATTGAAACTTACCAAAACCACTAGTCATTTCGCTCAACCCACAGTGAGACCTAACAATACCAAAATGTATGAGTTTGGAACAGAGAAAGGTTTATCCTAGGTGCCTGCAAGTGGTGGCTCACACCTGAAAAACCCCAAATTCCCCAAAAGCTTTCAGCAAATCCCTTTTATAGGAAAGGTGAAGGAGGGCTGTGGTTGGTTGTTACAAATTTCTTGGTGTCAGAGTCTTTGTTCTTGACATCATGGTCAGGTAATAATGTTCCTATAAATCTCTACAAAACAAATACTATTTTCTGTTCTGGAAAGAAAGGGCACAGTCTCCGGGCACAACATTCACCCTCTGAGGTCTAGACCCCAGCTAAGAGGAGGGGGTCCCTGCAAGGCTGTTACCCTGCCCAGGAGTATTCCTCCAGTCCCCAGCCTGGGTCCTCCCTCCAGTGCTAACAAGGCAGATCTCAGTTGACAGTTGCGTCAGGGCCAGGGCCCCATGCCCTGTCACCACTGAGGGGGCCAGGAGCCCAGGAGCCAACCAGGCCTCAGTCTTACAGACGGTGTCCCATTAGACTGCCACTTCCATCAGGTCACAGAGGTGATGGGAAAGAGGCTCACAGCCACCTCAATGCCTCAGCTTGGCGAGTTGTTGGCCTTGGCAAGGGCTATGGAGCCCTGAAGGCTGGCTTGAGACCAGGTGAGCTGGAGCGCTCTCGGGAGAAAGCCGGTATCCACCTCTTACCTCACTCTCCCTGAAGACCGCCACTCCACCCGCCAAGACGAAACGGGCCGCTAACGGTTGCTCAGTGACCGCGGTTCCCTGGGGGAGGGGCCCACTGCAGGGTGGACCAATGACTGGGCAGAACCTCTAACCACCGTTCTAAACTTCCGGTTAGTGGTCTCGCGGGAACGGTTGCCCAGTAATGGTGCTACGGGCTGCACACTGCCCTGCTTTTTTGTAAAGCCACTGCTCATTTGTATTTAGAGAACTGTTTAATGTTTGTGTTATGGTATATTCCCAGCCTTTGCCAGGGATACTAAACTCACATTTCAATGTTCTTCAACAGTAAATCTTCTCAACCAAAAATGGCCCTACCTTACATGTTCCAGAATGACATATTCACCAGGCCCTTCTGTCCATGGGATTTCCCAGGCAAGAACACTGGAGTGGGTTGCCATTTCCTTCTCCAGGGGATCTTCCTGACCCTGGGCTCAAACTTGCATCTCCTGCATTAGCAGGTGGATTCTTTACCACTGAGCCACCAGGGAAACTATACAGCCATTACTTATAATTCCCTATTGAATTTATGATGGACATAATAAATTCTTGGATTCTGAATTAAGAATTAATTCTGGGATTTTAAGTGTCTAGACCAAAAAAGAAGGTTCTATTTGTCATTCTCCCCTCCTATTGCTCTCTTTTCCTCTCTCTATTCAAGTCTTTTTTTCCAGAAAGTTGCTCAGCCACGCAGTCTTCCAGAGCTTGACTCTTACACTTCATTTTTCAAGCAAGACATGCTACTGAGATAAGGTCTTGGCTGACTTACATTCTGGCCCAGCAGCTGTAATTACCTGCTGTGTAGACTGTCCCCCAGTACAGCAGGGGGAATTGTATTAGAGACGCCAGTGGGTTTTGTATAAATAGTCTTTCTAAGTCGTTAGTGACCATTCTCATTCCCAAGATTGCCGTGAAAAATTACGTGTTAGCATCAAACCTAGCTCAGTGTAAGCCTTCAAGTTCCCAGCCAGTCTCAGGAGACCCTAAAACTCTTCTCTCTTGAGATATTCTTCGTCTGCTGGCCAACACATAGCTGAGAAGCAGGCAGACAGGCGTACA
This sequence comes from Dama dama, assembly GCF_033118175.1. Taxonomy (NCBI): domain Eukaryota; kingdom Metazoa; phylum Chordata; class Mammalia; order Artiodactyla; family Cervidae; genus Dama; species Dama dama. The sequence goes on along the minus strand of NC_083697.1, from coordinate 26,757,782 downwards.
ACCTCGTGAAATTCAGCCCAGGTCTTCCAACTTTTAAGTATCATTTCCTGTTTGCCTTGAATTAAGTGAGGGTTGCTGTGGTGTCATACATTATTCACCAAGAACAGTATACTACAGTTCACCTTTCCAGAGGTGTCTGAAACATTCAAGACTTATGTCATTGGCTCAAAATTTACATTAGGTTGACTCCAAATGATAATTTAGCTCATACATCATCCTGTTGGCCAAAAATTCAATTTTCTATTATGTACTTAGTTACTGACTTTATTTCTAGTCTTAACAACTTTTTAAAAAACTCTTTTATAGTAACAACTACTCTGACATTGTTACCTCTTTAATGACAATGTTAAAATTAATCATAAATGCAAAGTTTTAGTTCACTAAAGTGTTATTTTCTATTTTTAAAAGGAGAGTGTCAATTAGTCATAAATATCTGGTTTCTAACAGATTCAAGTGACTCAGTTCTACATAAGGACAAAAAGTTTCATCACCAGAGGTGATAGAACACAAATTACAGACAACAATCCCGCTAATTCACATTGGCAAGAAAAAAACAACAAAACAAATTCATGTAACTCTAGATAAAATTCCTATTTCTTACCAAGGGTTTCACCAGCAATCCTCTTAGAATGAAAAGTTCAGCACACTTGTGATAGGAGAAGCCAATTTGAGGCAAAGGTAGTTTAGGGTAGCTATTGGCATCTCATTGAGTAACAATAATAAAGTATTCTACACATGTACACCTGTTCCCATTTCAGTGGAAGAAATCAGTGGCATCTGGGTTTGACGCTCTTATGACTAGGCGAGACAGTGTATCATAATGGTTAGGTGTATAACCCCAGGAACATACTGGGGTTTTGCAGCCCATTCTACACAATCAATGTGTGTGCGAGCATGCTAAGTTGCTTCGGTCATGTTCATCTCTTTGTGACCCTATGGACCGTTGGCCCAGGAAACGAACTTGCATCTCTTACATCTCTTGCACTGGGAGGTGGGTTCTTTACCATCAGCGCCACCTAGGAGGCCCAACACAATAAATAACCTGAAATGAGTTACTCAAGGTCTTTGTGTCTCAGTTTTCACATTTTTTAAATGGAGATGATAATAATAAACCAAATTTTAGGGATATTATAAACATCTAGAACAGTACCTGGTCCAAAAAAAATAAATAATTCAACAAATGTTAAGTCCATGGCTATAGCTGTGAAAGCAAAACTATATTTTTGTTTTTAAAACTCCCAGTGGCCGCAGCTAATGAGGTTGTGACTGGCCCTCTTAACATTTCATTCACACATTTCCAGTAAACTGAATGCAATGAGAGCAAAAGAAATCATTCTGAACTGAGAATAGGGCTATAGTGACTGTCTTTGCTACCAACTGATGGTGATCATACTTGATTTGGGCTCTCTAGTTCCTTATCTGAAGACTGAAGGGAGTAAAATTTTTATCTCTAAGGCCCCTCCAGATCTTACAAAAGAGACTGTACTTGACTATCTTGAAACAATTGGGATGCAACTTTTTAACAACCATTTTTCAACAGGCATGTTTGCATGTTTGCTTTTAGGTATGTTTTCCTTCTTTCAAACTTTAAATCAAAGGTTTGTGATAACTAAAACAGGATTTCATGAATTTTGAGCCAGAAATACAACAAAATGCATTTTTATACCAAAGAGTCAATAATAGCATAAATGAACTCTAAATGAACATAATTTTGTAAAACATAAACTTCTAGTTTAGGGCAACTTGGAAAATAAGGACTTCAATTAAGAGCTATATAAAGGAAATATAGGGAGATAACAGAAAGCAAGTGTAACTCTTAAAGGAGAATTTAAATTACACTTTTAAAAAACATTTTTAAAACAGAGTCATCTTTGCAGGGAGCTCATAGTCTTGAAGGAAGGTGCTAAAGAGTCAGAAAGAAGACAAACCAATTTCAATCTTCAAAGATAGTATTATCTCAAGGAAACAGATGAGTGCCTCAAGAGAAAAGTTGGTTAAGAAAAAAAACCTGATAAAAGAGAACAAAGGGATTTTCCAGATAAATAGAGGGATAATGAAGAGATATGTGGATCAGGAGGAAGTTTTTTTTTTAAGTTATAAAGCAATCAGGACAATAGGGGAAACTTGGATATGGACAACATATTAGGTAACAGTGTGGTGTCAATGATAATAAGATTGTGGTTATGTAGGAGAATGTCTTATTAGAAGATATATGCTCAAGTATTTAAGGGTAAGTAAAGTGAAAAGATGCAGCTTATTCTCAACTGGTTCAGGAGGGAAATGTTAAAAAGAAATAGAGTAAATGTGGCAAAATATTGGCAATCATGAACGTAGGTGAACAATCTGCAAGTGATCATTGTATTTTTCTTGTAATTTGACTGTAGGTTTGACATTTTTTTAAAAAAGAAGTTCTCAAAATTAAAAAAATTCACATATAACCTTTGAATAAATGTTATTGTTTACCCAAAAAATGAGCTTTCAGATGTATTTGACCCTTGTCCATTCTCCTCCCCTAGAACTTAATCGAAGGAGGAGTGTGTGAAAATAAACCCGTAGTTGCTGATTAGTTCACACATCAGAACATCAGGGGCTTTGGAGGTTAGTGTTCTTCTTATAATTAGAGCCAGTTATTTTGTGGTATCTATTGGGTAACATCGAGAGAAAAAGAAATGGGAACCTCTAAACGTAAAGTCAGCCAGTGGTGAGAATAAAGCTAGTCAGGGGAATTTCTTCCCCTAGACTGAGGTGGTGTAAAGTCTTGAGTGGATAAACCAGAAGGGATAACTCAATACATAGAGCCATATGGCTCACATCTCTTGGGCGGGTATGGGTAGTAGAAAATTGATTTTGGTAGTCTATTGAGCCTTTTTTAATTATAAAAAATCAACTTGTCTAAAAATACAAAAGGTGAAAAAATTTTAAAGGAAACCTCGAAAGGTGGAATTTTTCTTAATGAGGAAGCATTCTATCACTATTTTAAATTTAAAATTATAATGAACAATTCTGGCAAGGAGAAAAAGAAATGGTGTTCCCATACATTACTGATTTCAGCATAAATTAGTACAGCATTTTTGGTAAATAATTTCACAAGAAGTGTCAAGAGTTACAAAAATATTCTTTTCCTTTAATCAGTTATCACAGTGTATCTTAAGGAAGGAGAGAGAAGTAAGGGAGAAGGAGGTGAGGGAAAGAGGAAGAAATGAAAGAAGAGAAAGAAGTGAAAAGAGCGGAAGGAAAGGTGAGCTATATATAAAAAGATGGTCATTTAAGCTTTATTTATTTTTTTTTAATTTATTTATTTTTTTTGTGTTGTGGCAAGTACTTTATTTTTTTTTTTAATTTAATTTTTTTTTATTATTATTATTATTGTTTTTTTCCAGTGGGTTTTGTCATACATTGATATTAAATTAAAAATAAATTAAAAAAAAATAAAATAAAAAAATAAAAAGATGGTCATTGCAGATATCTACAAAAACAAAGAGAGAGGAAAAGAGAGAGAGGAAAAAGAAGGAAAATGTTCAATAATGATGACATGCTTGCATAATGCACATCAACATTTGTTGTTTTCGTTCATTCACTGTCATGTCCAACATCAACACTAAGTATATAAAATATTTTGCAAAAAAATAAAATAAAATAAATTTTGCAAATTGTAAGACTATACATACATACTAGATCTCTTCAGTCATATTCAACTATTTGCAGTCCTATGGACTGTAGCCCACCAGACTGTCGATGGGATTCTCCAGGCAAGAATACTGGAGTGGATTGCCATTTCCTTCTCAAGAGGATCTTCCATACCTAGAGATCAAACCCATGTCTTTTATATCTCCTGCTCTGGCAGGCAGGTCCTTACCACTAGCACCATCTCGGAAGCCTGTAAGACTATACAGGAAGAAGGAAAAATGCTTACAGCACCAGGTACATAGAATTAACAATTGCATCTACATTTTTAATTCAACTATGTAAAGTCATGAAGCACAAAGATATTGATTTGTTGGATTATAACCAGGATGGGAATTGGGTTTATCTTTTTAAAATCCCCATTGCTATTGTTATGAGAGTAGACTTGAGTTTAATTATTCTCTGAATAGTTTAGGGCATGCATGCAGCTTTGTTATTGCTGTTTTTTAGTTGCTAAGCTGTGTCCAACTCTTTTGTGACCCCATGGACTGTAGCCCACTATTTTCCTCTGTCATGGGATTTCCTAGGCCATTTCTTTCTCCAGGGCATCTTCTCAACCCAGGGATCAAACCCATGTCTTCTGCATTGGCAGGCCACTGAGGCACCAGGGAAGCCCACGCATGCAGCAAAGTATACTAAATTGAATATAAATTTGGGGGTATAGTAAATATAAATTCTCTCTCCAACTCTACTGCAGACTGTCCATATGAAATTATATTAAACCCCCATGATTCCTCAGCCTGTTCTTATATAAAGAAATCTAAAGACACGAAAATAATATTTACAAGATTAGAAAAACAATATATGCCAATTTGATGAGACTACTTATTTTAGGTTTTAACCTTTACAATGTGACTCTGATACTAGCAACACATCTATTTGTCATTTTGAGGAAACTTGGTTTAGAAGGTTACATAGTACACCAGAGGTTAGAATACAGGCTCTAGAGTTAGGTAAATCTGAATGCATTTTGTATATTGAAAATCCTTGAGAATATTTGTTAGCAACTTTCTGCACCTTTGCTTCTCCATCTGTAAAGTGAGTAAAAATTACACCTGTTGTGGGGCTGTCATGAAGATGAAGTGAGTTGCTGTATATAAAGCTGTCAGCACAATATCTGACATGCGACAACGCTAGGTGAACATCAGAGATTGCTGTTGGTCTCTTTAAGTTCTTTAACAAGGGATGGTCAGAAACACTATAGGGCCCGGTTCTCTATTTGGACTCATTTACAGTATAGTCAGAGTATTCAGTGGGTAATGTTCCTTGAAAATATCTTCAGTGGCATAATTCTATCACCATATAAGATATATTAAATAATATATTATTGGGCTATATTACATAATATATAAAATTATATAGCCTTGTGGGAGATTTTAAAAGAAAAACATTACAAAGGTATGTCCAGATATGTTACTTCTCAAGTCCCATAGAATATGTGCAATTGAGAGGAATCTGAAGAGTAACTTTAGGTTCTTTCTGGAACTAGCTCTGAAAGAGTTCATTTTCCTAATACCTCTTGCTACATTTATAATACCCAAATTCAGGATTTAAATATCCCAGAAGATACTGAGACATTTTAGATAATCTGCATCCCTTTGTTTCTCTAGAAAAGTCAATTACAGAATCATGCGAATTCACCCAAACTTCTTTGAGGGACTGGTCTAATTGTCTAATCCAGCCATAATCAAGAAATAGAGAAGTTGGCCAAGAATTTCTCTTTAAAATAAGCAGAAAATTTGATGCTAATAAAAGTACCTAAATAATAGAAGATAAATATGCAGATTGCATCCTGTTATTACTCACCAAGCACTTCTGGACACTTAAAACAAATAAGGCTGTATATTAGCACAGTGGAGGAACAGGTAGCACTGTTTTTGCTTGCAGGAAACTTGCACTTTATGTGATCAAAATATATGTATGAATAAATAAATTATGGTGGACTAGTAAATGCATCCAAAATACAGTCCTGATAGCATGATTGTGAATGAGCTTTAAATCCTAAAGTCTTCATTCCAGCAGGTAGTAATCTTTAGGTTCTTTTTAGTTCCACAAATAACTTAGGTCTTGAACTTTCAACACCTCATTAACTGAAAGGAGAGGCTGGGGCAATCAGTGTTGCAATAGCATGACTGCTTTTTTTTTTTTTTTTTTTTTTAACTCTCTCAGCCACCAACGGATAGCTGCAAAGCTGTTTCTACTAAGAATGTGTTGAGAGAGTTTCAAGGCTCACAAAAGTTCACTCTTTTGCTGTCAGAGGTACGATTAGACATTTGATGCATCCCCCAGGTTAATTATAAAGGAAGCATCTCATTGGATTAATAAATACTGAGGTTGTTGCCCTAGAAATGAGGGAAAATAGTACCAAATAATTCAATTTGCTCTATCTGGTTGGCACTTAGCAGTGTTATTTGGCAGGTCAACGTGACTCGGGTTAAGCCACAAAAGACCAAATGGGGCAGCTGTGGAAGCAAGTCAACTGATGCTAGCATGTGTCACACAAAGCATTCTGTGCACATTTATCAAGTTCAAGTACCACACAATATAAGCTGGCTTTCCTCTGTGGACTAAAAGCAAAATTGTTCTTCCACTTATTTGATTGATAAAGATACCTCATTTTGCAGCAAAATTTCACTAAAAGTAGTCTCCAAATGTATTTCTAAATTCTAGGAGTTTGAAAAATTCACTGGTAGAGTAAGAGAGTCTATTCCTGGAAAAAGTCTTTCAAAATATATGTATAATCTACAGCCCAAATGCATTAGCAAGCAACTCTGCTTGGACATATCAAAAGTGACTTCTAAGTAAGTGCAAACTTGGCACTTTGTTTTACTATGATAATAGAAACGACAGTTAAAAAGTTTATCTTTATTCTTCCTGGAACAGTATCTAACCTGTTTTAAGCTCTTGATAAGTATTGGCTGAATAAATGAATAACTCTTTGACTAGCCTAGGAAAGTAGAATTCATTTGGCATTTATGCCTATGATTAATCTCCTGGTAATTTCCACTGGTATTTTAGGGACATGTTTTGATACTCTAATTCTTTGAGATTCAAAATTTGGCCCACAGACAAGCATCATCAATGTCACCTGGGAGCCTGGGAAAACTACAATATTTCAGGCCTAATGAACCAGCATCTTCACATTATGTGCGTGCCTGCTCAGTTGTGTTCAACTCTTTGCAACCCCCTAGACTATAGCCTGTCAGGCTCCAGGCAAGGGTATTGGAGTGGGGTACCATTTCCTACTCCAGGAGATCTTCCTGACCCAGGGATTGAACCTGCATCTCCTGTGTCTCCTGCATTGGCAGGTGGGTTCTTTACCACTAGTGCCACCTGGGTTTGATAAAGGTTGAAAAAACCTGATTTAAAACAGGTGACATAGTCTTAAAATCAACACAAAAGCCTGCCTTAAAAGGAGACACAAGGGGAGAAAAATCTCATAAATGGCAACAGGACCAAATGTGAGGTTTGGAAAGTCAAAAATTTTACTCATACGTCATGTGTGGTAGATACATGAAGTCAAATGCCTGTATCCAAGGAATTATGAAACTTCAGGTAAGTTTCTTAACTGCTCTTAGAATTATTTGTTTAAGAAAAGAAAAGGCCAAAGTAGATATCTTCTAGCCCTGATGAGACTTTTCTCTTGTCCTCAAGTGACTTGGGTTTTGCTTCCCAGAAATGAACTGGGGCATCTCTTTCACCCTAGGTCACTCTAGTTTGGCTACAGCATGTGTTTCCTGCCCACCTCCTGCCCCCTCCTCAACTCTGCCAGGTGCTATATACATTCTGAGTAGACTTCTAGTCCATGAAAATGTAAAAACAGCATTTATTCTGAAAAGCCTTGTCATTACAGACAGCTCAGGAAAGAGTTTACCCATATGTATTGCATTCACGTGCCCTTGATTAATAGGGCCCAATAAAATAAATGTCTAGGGAATCACCTGGCAGTCCAGTGGTTAGGAGTCTGTGTTTACTGCCAAGGACCCAGATTTGATCCCTGGTGTGGGCCCAGTAAGATCCCAGAAGCTGTGTGACAAAGCCAAAAAAAAAAAAAAAAATCTTCCACAAAGATCTGTTTTGTACTTTTTTTTAGTTTTCTATTTGTTCTATTAACTTCAGAAGTTTTTTTTAGTACTTTTAAAGGCAATTCCATAGAAAACAATTGCCTGTACAGCTTGCAGGAAAGTTCAAAGTTCCTATTTGTATCCTTAGACTAGAGAAGTACTATATGGCATGATTTAAGGAAAACATTGCTAATAAACAGAGTGATTCTCAGCAAGTTACGACAAGTGGCCCTGAACACACCCCGTTCTCACCACCAACACCCCAAATGAGTTGTCTGTTGGGACCTTCCATTTGCATAGTACAAAGACTCAGAACTGGAAAACCACATGTCTCTAAAGTAACCCTGATATGGTGACTGAAGGATATCATCAAATTCTTGCCACACACTCTCATCAAGCATGCACGCATGCTCAGGCGTTCAGTCTGAGAGTTGAGGTTTATTTCCCCTCCCCTTGATTCTAAACTAGCCCTTACACACACTTTGACAAATGGGATGTGGTGGCAGTGGCTAGATAACTTTCAAGGCTGGTCTTCAAAGATCTGTGTATTCTACTTAACCCTTCCTGGAATGCTCCTTAGAAACCAGCCACCACTTAAGAAGTACAACTAAGCAGGGATCACCGAGGAGGGAGGGAGCCCAAGCTAGCCCCTTAGAGGGTGAGAACCCCTTAGAGGGTGAGAACCCGTGTGGCGGAGCACAGAAGTGCCATTTACATGAGAAAAGCTTGCCTGGAACTTCCAGTCCAGCTCCACCACCTGGTGAATGCAAATGAGTGAACGAGACAGCTCAGGCCACGTGGAGCAGAAAAGCTAGCCCAAACTCTGCCTCAATTCCTGACTCCATCATGGGTGAGCAAAACTCTTACTGATAGCACTGAGTATGGGAGTAATTTGTTACACAGCAATAGATAGCCAAAACACTTGGGGACCAATTATTTTCTCTTTTATTACTTTATCGGTTTTCTCCTATTTTTATATCTTTAGCATTTTTATTTATTTATTTGGCTCTGCTGGGTCTTAGTTGTGGCTCAAGGGATATTCAGTCTTCGATGCGGCATGCAGACCTTTAGCTGCAGCATGCTGGATCTTTTTAGTTGCTGGCATGTGGGATCTAGCTTCCTGTCCAGGGATGGAGCCTGGGCCACCTGCATTGGGAGCATGGAGTCTTAGCCACTGGACCATCAAGGAAGTCCCTTCTCCTGTTTTAATCTGTTTTTCCTGACTGGCCTGCCCATTCTGTTCTTGTATACCCTTCCTGGGAAATTTTTATGAAATCTTTATATAAAACTCTGAAGGAGATAGGATGACTGGTTTAGTGAATTATCTCACCCTCATCAGACAGAACATTTTGAACCAGTCAGTCTTACAGGTTATAAGGTACCGACTCTGGTCAAATTCGTTCTGACTTTGCATGTAGAGCCTTCTGTTGCTCTCCTCAGCAGAGCAATTCATGGGGGCATTGGGCATGCCTGGCACCTGACCTGATGGTTCTGAATACTTTCTGATTAAATCTTCAGCCCTCTGAATTAACCAGTTATCCCATGCTAAAATGCAGATACTCCTTGCACACAAGAGACTACTCATTGTTTAAACTTCAATAAATGTACGAGAGTTTTCCAACATGATCTGGCTGAATCTGAACTTTCATGTTGGAAAAGGAAAAGAAGGCCTGATATCCGTGAACAGTTGGTAGAGGTGCTAAAAAGAAATCAACAAGGACTTAAAAGAAAGACTAAAAGATGGTGAAGGATGATTTTTTTCTGGTTCAGCCTAGAGCAGGCCTTTGGCTTAAAGGTGGAGTGTTGATAAAAGATAGGATTTTTCTAGATATGTGGGGTCACTTGAGAAATCATGTGAAGGCATAATGTGGTGACTAAGTCTATATGACCGTAAAAGAAGAGGAAGATGGAATGAGATACTTGAAGAATATAAGCAAGAGGTTGGAGCCTAGAAAAAGAGGAAGAGAACAGAAGTTTTGGGAAGTATAGAAAGTGTAATACCCTAAAGAGGTTGTTCACTGTCTATCCTTCTCTGGTAAATGCTATTAAATAATACTTAAAATCAGCATTTACACAATAGACATATGTATATAGTGTTTACTGACTTCTAGAATTTGGTCTGTTTGCTTCCGGAGGCTTTCAGAGTTTTTTAAATGGCATTTCCTTTATAATTTTTTGAGGCATCTCCAATTTGAAATGTACATTGTCTCAAACATCCGGGCTGTTAGTATTCTATGCAGGTGATCCAGCACACTGGGTGAAGTAAAGAAAGACAAAAATTGCCCAAGTGGCAAAAGTGAAAAAAAAAAGTACTCTCTTACATCAATGAATTTCAAAATCTAGATGAAGCATGCATTTTTCTTGAAGGAAAAGTTCTTAATTTTTCCTTCAAGCTTATGTAAGATTTTCAAAAATAATCTTTTTAGTATTAATTGGACTCAAGTTCATTTTAATTAAAGACTATACAATCAGGAAACTAAAGACTTCTCTATGATATTTGTTTATATCTGCTTTATAAAACCATAATCAGTACTAGATCATTACATTCAAAACTGTAAAAACAAACCCAACAAAACAGATTTCAAACATAAATCTTGTTCTCATTAAGACAAGAACACAAGAATCTTATATTTGTAAGATAAATGTCCAGGCAAAGGACATAAGGAAAGAATATGTATCCTAGAATTTGGCCAAGTGTGCATTTTTAAAAATTTATACTTTATATTGGAGTATGGTTGATTTACAATGTTGTGTTATTTTCAGGTATATAGCAAAGTGATTTAAATATATATGCTAAACATATACAGGCACCTGCTCTTTTTCAGATTCTTTTCTTATAAATGTTATTATAGAGTACAGCAGGTCCTTGTGGACTATTTTATATATAGGAGTAGGTATATGTTAATCCCAACCTTCTAATTTATCCCTCCCCCTACATTTCTGTTTTGTTAACCATAAATTTGTTTCTAAGCCTATGAGTCTATTTCTGTTTTTCAAATAAGTTGATTTGTATCATTTTTCAGATTCCACATATAAATGATATTGTATGGTATTTGTTTTTCTTTCTTATTTCACTTAGTATGATAATTTCTAGGTTAATCCATGTTGCGGCAAGTGGCATTATTTCATTTTGTTAATGACTGAATAATATTCCATTGAATATTGTATATAACATTCCATTGTATATATATTATTTATTCATTCCTCTGTTAATGGGCATTTAAGTTGTTTCCATGTCTTGGCTATTGTACTTACTGCTGCTATGAACATTGGGGTGCAGGTATCTTTTCAAAGTATGGTTTTCTCCAGACATATGCCCAGGAGTGGGATATCTAAAATATTATCCTTCCTATTTTTGATTAATATAAAATTAGTAATATGATATTTTAAATTCTCTTTCATACTATGTTTTCAAAATTGGGTGTGTGTTTTACACTTTAGTTTCAAGTGCTCAGTAGCTATCTGTGACTAGGCTACCATATTAAGCAGTGCAGTTTAGCCCATAGAAAACATGGCAATGAGTCACAGAGAGGGAAGGAGTAGTTTTGGGATGTTCCTTCCCTGTTGGATCACCACAGACTGGTTTTGCCCTTCATAGCTCCCCTCAGGGTGGCCTCCTCTACACATTGTCCTCTTCTGGGTTCTGGTAACCATTTCTTCAACTTGCCCCTTCAAGCTTAGGGGTGCTAGCAGTGCTCTCCTTTGTATTTTGCATAAACCTTCTCCAAACATCTGCAGTCTCTCTTTATTAAACCCTTTCTAAGTATCCTTGTTTGAGTATGCCTTCCGTTTCCAGCTGGGACCCTTTCTGACTCATCTCTTTTATTGGCATTTCTCTAAAAGGTGTAAGGGTTATGTTCCTGAAAGTATTATATTAGGAATGGTCAGTTCTAAGTATGAACCTGTTAAATGATAGGGTGGTATACCTAAAAAGTTCACTAATAAGTAGAATTCACTGGAATTTGATAAACTAAAATTTGCTTAATGTAATTATAAAGGTGTCTAATAGGAGTATATCTTCTGTATTCAATACCTATTGGTCAATTAAAAATCAGCAACATGGAAAAGTTTCTGGATTTTTAAAGGTTGAAACAATCTAGAAACTTTAAATGTCAGTATTTTCCTATGTTCCAGGACTTCTGAACACACTATTCTAGCAAGAATAAAACTTCTGGAGGCCCTACAAGTCTTAGATTTTATGGATTAAAATATCCTCTTTCAAAAAAAAAGTGAGAAAAAAAATCCATTTATGTAACACAGATATTGATTTGGTTAGCTTTATTATTGATTTCTAAGATTTATTTTGATAAGAATTGTTATCAGTTCCAAGAAGGAAATTATATATAAATAATCTTTCTAACTGGCAAATAATACCTAGATTGTAGAAAAAAATCTTTGGCACCTGTTAATACAAAAACTCACTCTGTGCCCATTTATGGATAAAAGAAGTCTATTCAATCGAGTACTGTGATCTCTTATGTAAGCTATTTGAGAACATTTTCTAGACACTTTTGGACCTATGGAAATGCATGTCTCCTTTATCACAAACTATGGTCATAATTTCAAATATTTTTGAAACACAGAAAATTCAGTTATATACTATTCTCTAGTGAAATCCAGACATAAAGTGTTTGTTTTTGTAGATGCTTTTCTTGGCCAAAGACGTTGTTTGTGGGACAAGTGGAAAAATGGAAAAAATCTATGCTGAAATGAAAAGTACTTAGGGTTCATAAATTGATTTTAACCTAATGGGATGAAAATATTTACTCCCCTACAAAGTAAAGTGCTTTTTTTTTGGAGATCAATGAGGTAGTATCCACATTGTTGCAAAATATATTTGAATGAGATTCCAGCAGGCATACTAGAAAGAGAAGTACTTGCAAAATCAGTTTTCAAAGCTAAACTCCACTTGTTTCACTGATACCAGCCAATGCCCTCAATGTTTTGAAATAGTTGGCAGATGTCCCTAACACCATAACATTATGGGTGCAGCCAATTTTCTTGTGGCTAAACCTACTCTTAAATATTGGTTAAAATAGAATGGGGAGTGAGGAGATTACTCTTAAACTGTGGGCTTCACTGATGCATATGTGGATTCATCTGAAGAAACTCAGATTTTAAGGACAATAACTTGTAAAACCACAAGAGGGTTTACCCCAAACCTCGATCACTTAGAATTGGCCACAGAAGCTTGGTTTTGAATAACAAACTCTGTCAAACAGTAAATTAGGCTTCATGCTTACCATCTTCTGCTTCTGTACAAAAGAAAACATCAGTTTAGAATATTAGTAGGTTACATTGTTGAAGAAGAGTCTCAGAGTATTTTTTTCTGGGAAGGGGCCAATGACTTACCCTACATACTCTCCAACTTATTAATGCAAATATCTCTTAGCCAATCCATTAAGCAAAATTTCACCTACAAAAGTGAGTGATCTAGAATTTTAGGTCACTCTTCCTCTGTAAAATATGTTGAGAAATGTAGAGGGAAAAGAACATTGCTATAAAGAAGGAAATCTCGTGGCTCTGGGGCATTGTGTATAAACCAAAACGTATGTATCGGTTGGTGTCTTGACACTGGAATATGAGAATGGGAAGCCAAGTCAGGCATTATACCATCAGAACTTTCTAAACTTTTACAATGATAGGGAATCACGAGATTACCACTAGAAGGTGGTAATGTGGTAGTAATATTACATGGAGGAAAATGCTTCTTACTGTTAACATCTTTTAAAATATATCCATAGAATTTAAAATCATACAAAAAGGCATTTTAAAAAGCTGACTCACTTTTCTCAAAGTTGTCTTAGCTAAAACTTTTCAATAAGGAACATGTTACCATCATTATGTTACACATTTATTCCTCATAGTGTTTGACACCCTGAGTATCTCTGTGTAAATATCTAATTTAAAATTTTCAGTCTGGAACTGAAAGTAGATAATAGTAGTGTGTCCAAATTCAGATACACAACAGGTTGTCAAGACACTTGATATTAATTGCTAGTTACTTTTTAAATATATATTTTACCCAAATAAGACTTCAGGTTCTAGGAACCAAAGAAAGAATTTTGTTTATACAAAGAAATTGCTTTGTGATTTTATTTATTTAGTTAGTTTTATTTTTGGCCATCCTGGGTCTTCGTTGCTGCACACACACTTTCTCCAGTTGCAGCAAGTGGGGGCTGCTCTCCAGTTGCAGCGCGCAGCTTCTCATTGCTGGAACGTTTCTTGTTGCAGAGCATGGGCTCTGGAGCACATGGGCTCAGTAGTTACAACTCACGGGCTTAATTTCTCCATGGCATGTGGAATCTTCCTGGACCAGGGATCAAACCCATGTGCCCTGCATTTGCAGGCAGATTCTCAGCCACTGAACCACCAGTGAAGTCCTATACAAAGTAATTTTTTAGTCTCTTGGGGAGAAGGGTATATACTCAAGAGTGTCAAGCAATTTCTTTCCTCTGGAATGAGAACACTTAATGGGCGCATATTAAAATGTTTGTTAAGGGCAAAGTACTTAATCATTTGGAAAACCTATTGAAAAAAGTAATGTGTGAGAAGTTTCACCTTTTTTTGTCCAAGTTGCACAGATGTGAGGTTCAGCTCGTTTCCTGCTTCTGTAAGAAGCATTTGAAGCCACTTGGCTGGGAGGGAAATGTGCCTCCCTGCTGCCACTCAGGCCTCCTTGTGTGACTTGCTTCCCACCATTAAATGAACATAGTCGCCTTGAAGGAAATTTTGCACTTGGTCATAATTTTCCTCTTTTTGAACTTTTCTTGCATGCTGAGGAAGTGGAATAAGTCCCCAGCTTAAAAGTAGGCCCTCTTTTCGTCACAATAAATACATGTTAGAGGTAAAGGATATAGAATTCAATAAAAATGAAGGAAAGAATTTATCACTGTAGAGTCTGGGGACTTTTTTCCCTCCCAATTTGGCTTTTGTTTTCCACCAAGGTGTAATTAGATGGATTTTTTTTTTTTCCTTGAACCTTTATCTAGACTTGAGGATTAGAAGTAAGAGGGAAATTTAGTATTTTCTTTCACTTTTCTCACCTATTTTCTTACCTCTAGCTGCTTCAGAAAGTTACAAAAACACCTAAGAATTGAATATGAAGCTTATCATTCTATCCTTAAGTTTAGGTTTAAGTTTAGAACTTCTGTTTCTTCCATGCAGAACTAAATGTTGCAGTGAAAAGTCTGTCTCTTGCTTTGTATCTTTCTGATATAAATTTCAGATTCTAAGTCACTTCCTATAATTGAATCATTATTTATAACTTTAACATATCTCAAGTCCATTTATTTTTTATTTTGTATTTTGTATTGGGGTGTAGCCAATTAACAATGTTGTTGCAGGTGAATGTCTAAGGGACTCAGCCATACATGTACATCTATCCATTCTCCTCTGAACTCCCCTCCTATCCAGGCTGCCACATAACAGGGAGCAGAGTCCCATGTGCTCTACGGTAGGTCCTTGTTCGTTACCATGTCCACCCCAAACACCCTGATTCTTCCCCCCATCAAGTCCATTTTTAGAATATACAGAATTAAATGTTTCAAGTTATGTCTATGTCTTAGATATAATTAAATTCAAACTAATTTTAAAAGAATAAGTCTACAAGATCTCTATTTATACAATGATTAATCAAATTAAATTTCCAAGCTCTCAAAATTATGAATTTAGAAATACCCTTATTATTCTGTTACATATTCCTACTTTTCATAAAGCACTCATAATCTTTCATGCACAGTGTTGACAGATCTACAAATAAAGTTTCTCAGACCACTTATATCACAGTTATCTGGGGTGTTTTTTAAAAATGCAGACTCCTGGACCATACTCCAGCCCTAGTAAATGAAAATCTCTGGGAATAGAATACAAAATCATCTTTCTAAACAAGTTCCCCAGGAAATTTTTATGTATTCTATAGTTTGACAGACACTGGCATAGAGGGCATTTCCTCTATATCCTGAGAATAAAGAAAAAGTTAGATTTTTGTTTAGCTTTTGGTCACCTAATCTGCTACACACACATTATTTGGAAATAATAATCCATTCCATCTGATGGATGTACACACTAAACTGATGTATTAAAGAGCCACCAAGATACCATGCTTTAGATAAAACAGTTTATTTCTCATGGGTTGTCCCAGGGAGGAAGGTGGCTCCAATCCAGGTTGTCACTTAGGGATCCAGATTACTTCTACCTTGTTGTTCTGCCTCCTCTAGAGTGTTGGCCTCATCTTCATGGCTCATAGTCAACACTGGCTCTTATCATCATGTCCACAATTCAGTCACAGTAGGGAAAGGAGATGAAATGGAGAGCAATGAAATTTAAAATGAGGTCTACAAGTTGTATGCTTCCCTGGTGACTCAGATGGTAAAGAAACTGCTTGCAATGCAGGAGACCCAGGTTTGATCCCTGGGTCAGGAGAAGATCCCCTGGAGAAGGAAATGGTTACTCACTCCAGTATTCTTGCCTGGGAAATCCCACGGACAAAGGAGCCTGGCAGGCTACAGTCCATGGGGTTGCAAAAAGTTGGACATGACTGAGCAACTACCACTTCACAAGTTATATACTTCACTTTTGTTGTTGTTGCTTAGTCGCTGAGTTTTGTCTCTTTTGTGACCCCAGGGACTGTAGCCAGCCAGGCTCTTCTGTCCATGGGATTCTCCAGGCAAGAATACTGGAGTGGGTTGCCATTCCCTTCCCCAAGGGATCTTCCCAACCCAAGGATAGAACCTGTGTCTCATGTCTCCTGCATTGTAGTCGAATTATTTACCACTTGTGCTGCCTGGGAAGCCCAAACATGATCACATCCCTGATTAAATCCACTTCATGACTTCCAGTTGCACTTGGGTTAAAGTGCAGTTGGAAAGAAAATAAACCCAACATAATCTAGATCATCTAGATTATCCCCCAAGAAAGTGGGAAGTGGAGGCAGGGGATTGATTCACATAATTAAAAAAATTCAAAGATAGATTATTTTTAGGTTCAGCTAGATGGAAGTGACTCAAATGAGTCAAATGCTCTCATTTGTCTATTTTAGTTTTATTGTCAGGTAGGTTCATCATTTATGATAGGTGCTTGAAAACCCAGGCTTATATTCTATGTTCACAACAATCCCAACAGAAAGAAATTGACTTTTACCCAGCTCCAGAACTGTTTTGTTTCTTTTGATTTAACTGGCCTAGATATCAACATATGGTTCAGATGTCCAGAATCGATCACTGAAGTCAGAGGTTTGCAATGTTTTGGTTGGCCATGTCTGAAGCTCAAAGTGAAATCAGATTCACCTATTCACATGTAATGAAAGTTAAGAGTAGTTCCTTTGGGAAAATCAGGGAGCAGACCTAGAAGAAATGGATTCCAGATAGGTCAAAACACAGACATTTATTATAGTCCACCTCCTAGCTGCACACCATCCACACATCTTTTTCTTATACCTAAAGATTCAAAAATTCCCCAAGCTTACATTAAGCAATAATATCATGTGGAATCAAAAACACATGTTACCAGCACCATGCACTTGTTACCCAGCTACTGCTCCTAGGCTGAGTCTAGACTCTTGTTAATGTGCATTTCTCCTGGCTCAGAAACTTCTTGCACAATGATATTTAATCATCTCCAATAAACATATATTTGTGAGGAGGAAACAAAATAGCTACCATAAGAATTTCTACTTGAAAAAGAGGAAATGGGAGGCGTAGCCGCTTACAACGGACTGTTTGCAGGACAGGAGCAGAGAGATCTCTTGTTCTGGTTTTGGAGTGAATTTCTTGAGAACCTCTTTTGTCTACTCCAGGATGTGTCCTCTAAGAGGATTTTGCTAGTCATTTGTCCTCTATGGCCATCGCTGAGAAAGGCACTGGGGAGTGTTTACTTCCTGGTCTTCATAGCCTTCTCCTGGTGCTATTTCTGTTAGTGTGGGTTTAGGATCCTGGCTGAGTACTGCCTTGGGAGTTGAGCAATCACAGCCTTGAGTTTATGGGTGTTGAAGTTTCTCTGGAAACCCAAGTTCCTTAAAAGTTTAGTAAACTCAACAAAATGTTGAGTTTAGTAAACTCAACCACATTTCCTATAAATTCAGGGAGTTAGCAACAAAAACCAGTGTTGGTACTTCAGCCTAATCCTTGATTCCAGATCCTAAAGGGATAGTTTCTGTCTTCTAACAATTAACCTTGGTGCTCTGTCAACAGATGTGGGTGCAGCTCCTGATTCAATCTTATCTTCTAATTTCATTCTACCCTCCCCACTTTTGCCAGCATTAAATTTAGACTGGAACAGAGGACTTTACTTTCCAAACTCCAGCTATAAAGTTTCTGACTCCTGGCTGGTTGGGATTTCAGGATAAGGGCTCAGGGGCTGCTATTAGTGTTTTCACTGTTTTCAGACAAACCAATGTTAACTGCAGCTTGTCCCTTTCTTAAAGGACCTCACTAAAACTCACAAGAAGGAACCAGTACTTTACTGATTTAAAAAAAAAAAACACATCCTCAAATCTCCAGTCTCAGTAGACCCATGCTCTGAATCCCAAGATACTACAGATAGATAATCAATTGTTATGTTTCATTTCTCAGCTAAAGCAATGTAGGCAGATAGGGTAGGGGATCCCTGGTAAAAGAGAATCAGGTATGGTTTTCTCAACAGAATAGAGGCCAGTTTGGCCTAAGCCATTTTTTTTCCTTAATCTAAACCTGCCCACAATGCTTGCCCTTGGACAGGCCTCAGTAATACTGATCTTAAGGGAACAGAAGGACAAACTTATCAGGCAAGAAAAGTAACAATAACAAAGATAACAAACCAGTTGTAAAGAACCCCAGTTCTATTTCAGTGGTAAAGACAAGCCTAAAGCACTGTCTTGAGCTGTTTTGCAGAATTTAAATCCCCCCCACTCTGGTGCTCAACTACCAGATCAATTGGAATCTAAGGAGTGATAAAGTTGACCTTTTCTGACCCTCATGACTTCAATTAACTAAAGCTTGGACTCTGACAATCTTTGTCCCAATTCTATGCTGAACTCTCCTCTGTGCATGAATTGACATGTACTCTTAGCTTAAAACTTCCCCAATTTTGCTGTTCTGAAACCTAACTCTGACTGGGACTTGAATCCACATGGCCCGGACTCAAACCCAGCCAAAACCCACAAACTTTTAACTGAAATCACACACCTAGTTTCAGGACATAATGAAGCTCAGTGACAGATTTTAGAGTGAAACACACTCCACAGACAGAATGTAGGCCATCTCAAAAGGCAAGGTGGCCTCAAAATATGGCATGGTTAGTTTCTATGGACTGGATAATTTCACAGGCTAATGAGTGGGAGGATTATTCAAGCTATTTGGGGAAAGAGGCAGAGATTTCCAGGAATTGGGCCCCACCCACTTTTTTGGTCTTTGGTGGTCATTAGAACCATCCTGGCCTTGTAGGTGTGTCATTTAGCTTGTTGCTATGTTATATAGAGCATATACTGAGGCTTAAGATCTAGTGGAAGTTGTTGACTCTGTCGACCATTTTGAATCCATGTGGTTCAAATCAGTCTTTGTAGTGTTCATAGTCCTCAGGCTATGTTATTCTTTCAAAGGTTGTGCCCTGCCCTCTTTACTCATGTGCCAGTTTGAGGAGTCTGGCTGCAAGTAATAAATCCTTCCTTCTCCTGCTCTTTGGCTTGGTTGTGTCTTTTGGTTCAATATCCTCCAAGAAGCTGAAATGGAGCAGGACTCTGTGCAACCCTCCCAGGGAAAAGTCTTTTTCATATCCCTCTTTCTTATTAGTAGGCAATAGAGTTCATTCAGCCTCCCCAACGTTCCCTGAATTCCACAGGGCAAGTTCAAACTGTTGTTGTTCAGTCACTCAATTGTGTCTGACTCTTTGTGACCCCATGGACTGCAGCACGCCAGGCTTCCCTGTCCTTCACCATCTCCCAGAGTTTGCTCAAACTCATGTCCATCAAGTCAGTGATGCCATCCAACCATCTCATCCTCTATTATCCCCTTCTCCTCCTGCCTTCAATCTTTCCCAGCATTAGCTTCAGCATCAGTCATTCCAATGAATATTTAGGATTGATTTCCTTTAGGATTGACTGGTTTGACCTCCTTGCAGTCTAAGTGATGCTCAAGAATCTTCTCCAACACCACAGTTTGAAAGCATCAATTTTTCTGCACTCAGCCTTCTTTATGGTCTGACTCTCACATCCGTACATGACTACTGGAAAAACCATAGCTTTGGTTATATGGACCTTTGCCAGCAAAGTAATGTCTCTGCTTTTTAACATACTGTCTAGGTTTGTCATAGCTTTTCTTCCAAGGAGCAAGCGTCTTTCAATTTCATGGCTGCAGTCAAAATTGTTTTGGAGTCCAAAACAATAAAGTCTGTCAGTGTTTCCATTGTTTCCCCTTCTATTTGCCATGAAGTGATAGGGTCAGATTCCATGATCTTTGTTTTTTGAATGCTGACCTTTAAGCCAGCTTTTTCACTCTCCTCTTTCACCTCCATCAAGAGGCTCTTTAGTTCCTCTTCACTTTCTGCCATAAGGGTGGTGTCATCTGCATATCTGAGGTTACTGATATTTCTCCCAGCAATCTTGATTCCAGCTTGTGCTTCATCCAGCCCAGCATTTCACATGTTGTATTCTGCATATAAGTTAAGTAAGCAGAGTGACAATATACAGCCTTGATGTACTCCTTTCCCAATCTTCAAACTGTTACTAATCACAGAAGGGAGGGAATGCAGAAATGAGAGGAGTAGTCAAGGAAACAATAGTGTCACCTTGGGGTAGGGTCCTGGTTCCTCCTCAAGAAGTATACATAATATCTTTGAGGTCTTCTGATGGAACAAAGCTACTGAAGATAATTCCAGCTGAGCTATTTAAAATCCTAAGAGATGATGCTGTTAAAGTGCTGCACTCAATATGTCAGCAACTTTGGAAAACTCAGCAATGGCCATAGGACTGGAAAAGGTCAGTTTTCATTCCAGTCCAAAAGAAGGGCAATGCCAAAGAATGTTCAAGCTATCACATAGTTGTGCTCATTTCACATGCTAGCAAGGTTATACTCAAAAGCCTTCAAGCTGAAGCCATTTATTTACCTTAGATTGGAACTTGAACCCATGTGGCCAGGACTCAAACACAGCCAAAACCTACTGTATCTGGTTTCAGGACCTAATGAAGCTCAGATTCTTGATGTCTCATCTCAGAAAGAATTCAGTGAGAGACAAAGTGATAGGTAAGAAGTGGATTAATTTATAGAGAAAGGCACTCCACAGACAGAATGTGGGCCATCACAGAGGGTGAGAGTGATGGCCCTGAAATCTGGCATGGTTAGCCTTTATGGGCTGGGTAATTTCATAGGCTAATGAGTGGGAGGATTATTCCAACTATTTTGGGGAAAGGGTGGAGATTTCCAGGAAATGAGCCATTGCCCACTTTTTTTTTTTTTTTTTTGACAGTGACTTGGAACTATCATGGCGCCTCTGGCTGTGTCATTTAGCTTGTTGATTGAGGATCATGGTCTAGTCTGAAGTTGACTTGTCTGTCATCTTGGACCCATTTGATTCCAATTCATTTATGTTGTGTCCTCAGGTTATGAGGACATTCTTCATAGAAAGAATGAGGTTCATTCTTTCTGAAGTTTGCCCTGCTATTTCAAAGTTAGGCTTCAGTAGTATGTGAACCAAGAGCTTTCAGATGTACAAGCTGGGTTTAGAAAAGACAAAAGAACCAGAGATCAAATTGCCAGCATCTGTTGGATCAAGGAGAAAGCAAGGAAATTCCAGAAAAATATTTACTTCTGCCTTATTGACTATGCTAAATCCTTTGACTGTGTGAATCACAACAAACTGAAAAATTCTTAAAGAGATGGGAATACCATACCCTTACCTGCCTCCTGAGAAACCTATATGCAGGTCAGGGAGCCACAGTTAGAACCAGACAGGAAACAAGTAACTGGTTCAAAATTGGGAAAGGAGTACAAGGCTGTATATTGTCACCCTGCTTATTTAATTTCTATGCAGAGTACATCGTGTGAAATGCCAAGCTAGATGAATCACAAGCTGGAACCCAGATTTCCAGGGGAAATATCAACAACCTCAGATACAGAGATGAGACCACAAATAACAACAACCTCAGATATAGAGATGAGACCACTTTAATGGCAGAAAGTGAAGGGGAACTAAAGAGCCTCTTAATGAAGGTGAAAGAGACTTAAAAAGCTGGCTTGAAATTCAGCATTCAAAAAACTAATGTCATGGCATTCTATCCCATCATGCATAGAAGCAAACAGAGGGGGAGAAAGTGGAAGCAGTGGCCGATTTTCCTTTCTTGGCACCTGTGGGGTATCATTTAGTTTGCTGTGTGTTACAGTGAGTGCATACTGATGCTCAAGGTCTAGTGGGAGTTGACTAGTCTACCATCTTAGGCCAGTTAATGTTGTGTCCTTGGGCTATGTCATTCTTTTAAATGTTGTACCCTGTCCCCTTCCTTCCTGTTTCAAAAAGAAGGCTTTATTAGCTCTTGCAGTAAGTAAAGAGAACACTGGGGATCTTTCCTGAAGCAGTGTCTCCCTGAACAGCAAAACTGGGGGAATTTAAAGCTAAGGGCACATGGACATTGATGCAGGCACTTGGGTAGTTGACATGGACCATTGACAGAGTCCAAGCTTTAGTTGACTGAAGTCATGAGGGTCAGAAAATGTCAACATCATCCTTCTTTAGGTTCAGGATGATCTGGGAGTTGAATGTTTCAGGCTCATCTTTACCACTGAAACAGAACTGGGAGTCTATACAACTGATATATTATTTTGCTATGGTTACTTCTCTTGCCTGAAAAGTTGAGAATTATTACTGAGACCTGTTTAAGGGCAGGCTTCCCAGGGGGCACTAGTGTTAAAGAACCCGCCTGCCAATGTAAGAGACCCAGGTTCGTTTTCTGGGTCAGGAAGATCCCCTGGAGAAGGGCCTGGCAACCCACTTCATTATTCTTGCCTGGAGAATCCCGTGGACAGAGGAGCCTGGCAGGCTACAGTCCATGGGGTTGCAAAGGGTCAGACAAAACTTAAGTAACTTAGCACTCCACATTCAAGGGCAAGCATTGTGGCCAGGCTTAGGTCACCAAATGGCATAGGTCAAAGATGACCTCTCTTCTGTTAAGAAAGTCATGCCTGGTTCTTTTTCTCCCCTATCTACTTACAGTTTCCCAAGGATAATATCACAGTATCAGTACATCACAGTATCAACATATGAGAAAAGGGAGGATGGATCCTGAGCAGGTTAAATCAATAGGTTAAGCCAGTAACAGACTCAATATGACCTACAAGGACCTGTATGTCTGGATCCCTGCCTATCTTTCCAGTCTCATCTGTTTATATTCTATTAACTTTTGGGGTTACAGCTGCACTTGCCTTATGCCACATCCATCTCTGCTTTTGGCCTTAGAAGCAGAAGTGTTAGTCACTCAGTCATGTCCAACTCTTGCAACTCCATGGACTGTAGACCACAAGGCTCCTCTGACCATGGAATTCTCCAGGCAAGTGAGTTCTCCAGGCAATTCACTCATTCCCTTCTCCAGGGAATCTTCCCAACCAGGAATTGAACCTGGATCTCTTTCATTGAAGGCAGATTCTTTACCATCTGAGCCACCAGGGATGCCCTGCTTTTGGCCTTCCCCCTGTGCAATTCCTTCTGCCTGAAACAAGACTCCTCTCCTCACGCCCGGTTTGATTGGTTCATTTCTAGTTATTTTTCAAGTCAGCACAATTATCACTTCCTCAAGGAAAGCTTAAGTGGGCTTCTAAACTGAGCAGTGTCCTTTTATCTTCCCCCACAGCCGCTAAACTTCTCCTTTGTAGCACCTGTCATAATTACAATTAAGTATTTAGTTGTATAATTACTGTAGCTCTAGGAGGACACAATACTTTTGCACATTTTATTCATGGAATGAATAAAGTGCATGAACAAATAGGCCAGCTGGAGGAATATGTGGTGGCAAAGATAGTTCTTTTTTCTTTCATTAATCTCTATATGTCTGGATCTAGTTTTTCTCAAACTCTCTCTTCCTTGTACAACAATACTAGTTTTTCCCTAGGCTGATTGTTCACTAATATCTAAAAGAAGATATTTTAGTTGCATAATAACATGTGACTGTGAAGGAAATTGAGGGCAAAAAGAAAATTTTTCAATTAGGTATTTATGCAAGATACATCATGTTACTTACTGTAAAGTGCTCGCATGCTGATATAGATAAACTTGGGTTCTACTACTCGTTGAACCTTTAATCAGTTCTTTGATTGTAGATGCTTTTTCTCTCTGAGCCTTTACTTATCTGTAAACTGAAAATAGCAATCTACCATGCAGGATTCTCATAGGAATATAAAAATAACATGTACTTTGTGCTTAGTACTTAGTAGGCAATCAGTATTTGGTATATATTCTTATGATATTTCATGGATCACAGAGTTGTCAATATAGTAAGAAGCATGGATTAGAAACCATGGCCATCACTACACATCACCCTGATGGAGATTCTTTTGCAACCATATGATCCCTTTACTATTTATTTATTACCTGTGTGTGTGTGTGAGTCTTCAGTCATGTCCAACTCTTTGTGACTGCATGGGCTGTAGCCTACCAGGCTCCTCTGTCCATGGAGTGTTTTATAATACACGCTTGTGTTTTGAAGGAAGCTCTGATTTCTAGAAATTCTTATTATATTATAGACACCACCTCAGCCTTGTCCAAGCACCAGCCTTTAATCCATAATACATTTCACAGACCCCATTCCTCTTTCTCTCCAAAGCAATGATGAAACTTTATGAAGAAAACCTACAGAGCCCTCTAAGGAGGAGGCAGAGGAAACGCAAAGTGAAATGAAATGTTTTAGCCCATCAGCAACTATGGACTATACATCACTTGAACCACAAAAAATGGAAAGACATCTTTAAACCAATCCCCACCCACCTCACCCCCTTTAAAAGGCCAATCCTCTTCCTCCATTTATCAGCAGAATACTCTCTTAACAGACCCCACCTTTCAGGGACCTTGCTCAATAAGTCTTTTTCACTTTTTGTATCTTTAACCACCCACCTCCACCTGCTCTCTCCCATCAGTAAACATGCTTGAGTCTCTTCCATCTTAAAACATTCTTTCCTCAACCCCACATCTCCCCTGGAGTTCCTTTGCTATCTGCTTCCTCCTCTCTGCAGCCAACCTTCTTTAAACATCAGCTCTCCCTATCTCCACATTCTCGCTTCCTGTTTATCGTTCAACCTCAGGCAATCTGGCTTCTGTCACAGGACTCTTCTCCTGAAACTCACTTTGCCAAGGATTGCAATGAATGTCCCACTGTTATATCCAGGGGACTTCTCATTACTTGTCTCGGGTGACAGCTGCTAACCGGGCCAGACCTCCTTCATGAGGCTTGTTCTTAACCTGGCTCCCACGACAGCACACACCTCTGGCTTCCTTCTTTGGGGGTTCCTCTTCTTTCTCTCCAACCTCTCAGGGGGTGTCCCTCTGGTTCGGTGCTAGAGCTCCGCTTTTCTTCTCACTCAGAGTGAAGGGTCTCTTCTTCAACTGCCAACTTTGTGCAGATGGTTCCCAAAGTTCTAACTCCAGTCTGAATCTAGGCTTGAGGCTCAGTTACCCAACTGCTTACTGCACCTCTCCACATGGATGTCCCTCGGGTGGCACAGACTTGATTTCTTGATCACTGGTTTCTTTTTTCTCTCAACCCCCCCACCCCCCACTTCCAGGTCCTCTTTTATTTCTGTCTCCAGTGAATTTCACCACCAACTACCCTTGGCTGCTGAGAAACCTGGGTGACATTCTGGAGCCCTGCCTCAGCTTCATCTTGCTTCCAAGCAGTTTACTTGGCTCTCTTCTGCTTCTGTGATACCCATGGAGCTGCCCATTTCTCTCCTGCTTATTGCCCAATCTCTAATTCAAGACCACTCTAACTTTTCCTAAGTCACTACCCCAGTATCCCCATGGGTGCCCTAGCCCCTGCTATTGTGTTCTCTCAACTCACTCTCCCCAGTGCTGCTGGAGATGTACTTCCAACATCCACAGCTGATCATATTCCTCCCTCTTAAAACTAACCATTGATTTCCTACTGCACTTAAGGCCACAACCCAAACCCCTTATCATGACTATCACTAACTCAAAAACTGGTCATTGCACACTGCCACAGCCTAAGCGGTCACCCTCTTCCTCTTCACTTCCTACGCAAGTCATCTGGAATGTGCTTTTTCTCTCAAATGCATCATGTTCTCTCCTGTCCCTGTTCTTCATATATTCTTTGATTTCCAACAGGTACTCTTCTCTGACTTTCTACTTGGCTTGAATAATTCCTATTAATCTTTAAGCTCTCATATCTCAGTATCATGTTACTTTCATGGAAAGTTTGCTCTGAGCTTGCAAGTGTGAGGTAAGCACCCTTCTGACAGTACTCTAGCACACAACATGGAGTGTTTTATCATTGCCTATATGCATGTCAAAAGCAAAGATCATGGCATCTGGTCCCATCACTTTATGGCAAATAGATAGGGAAACAATGGAAACAGTGACAGACTTTATTTTCTTGGGCTCCAAAATCACTGCAGATGGTGACTGCGGCCCTGAAATTAAAAGACACTTGTACCTTGGAAGAATAGCTATGGCAAACCTAGACAATGTATTAAAAAGCAGAGACATTACTTTGCCAACTAAGGTCCACATAGACAAAGCTATTGTTTTTCCAGTAGTCATGTACAGATGTGAGAACTGGACAATAAGAAAGACTGAGCGCTGAAGAATTGATGCCTATGAACTGTGGTGCTGGAGAAGACTCTTAAGAGTCCCTTGGACAGCAAAGAGATCAAACCAGTCAATCCTAAAAGAAATCAACTCTGAATATTCATATGAAGGACTGATAATGAAGCTGAAATTTCAATACTCTGGCCACCTGATGCAAAGAGCTTATTCATTGAAAAAGACCCTGATGCTGGGAAAGATTGAATGCAAGAGAAGAAGGGGACAACAGAGGACCAGATGGTTGGATGGCATCACCAACTCAACAGACATGAGTTTGAGCAGATTCTGGGAGATGGTGAAGGACAGGGAAACCTGGCATGCAATAGCCCATGGGATCACAAAGAGTCAGACATGACTGATCAACTGAACAACAATTTACATGTCTGTTTTCCCACTTGACAATAAGCTCGTGGCAGGTAGGCGACACTTCTTGTTTGTTGTTATATCACTGAATGAGAAAATAAATATGTTGAGGGGAGAATAATGCAGTGAACCATCACCACGTAAGTTCAGTTTTAATGATAGAACTAGGCTGAGAGAGCAGAGCCTGGGAAATGCCACCACTAGGGTGAAACAAGGATGACCAGATATGTCATTATGATCACATCTTAATGGATGTTTTTGCAATGGTATTTCTATTCCTTTCTGGTCCTTCTGTGATCTGAGGGTTTCCTGGGCAGACCTTCACAATGGTGCCATTTGACTCTGCTTATGGTCATGTGCTGATCAAGCTGCCTCTTGAGAAGGTGGAATGGAAACACAAATGAGACATCAGTATTTCAAGCACCACTGTAGCCTGTGACAGTTTAGAAACTTCAGACTAACCATTTGGCAATGGAAAACGAGACCAGTGAGACTTCACTTCTAAAGCTTGAAAAAAAAAAAAAAATTCTGAGAAAGCGTCTTGCCTAGGTTAGTTTTCAATCACTTCAAATCGTTTGGTAAGCTACTCCCAAACCTTTGCAGTCACAGCACAACCCTTTCGTGAACAAAGCAGTTCAAAAGGTGGGGCCTACAATTTAGTGCTAAGGTCAATAAAGCTATGCTTTTGAATTGTATGCATAATCCCCAGATCTCTACCCTCCATGTCAGGCATGAAGTCTAAAAAGGCCAAAAATAGAATTGTATGCCAGCAAGTAAAATAATTATTGTCACCAAGAATTAACAACTCTACAGTCAATTTATTAAACTCCAGTGCTTTTCCTTCCCCCTCAAGATATATGGCATCTAACGAAGTGCTCTTGCTTGGTAAGCAGCCGTCTTGGAGAGCACTCTCATTTGCTAGAGTTGTATGAAACTTGCCTTTTCATGAAATAGTTTAAAGCAAAATGTTTTACTCATTCCAAATTGTGTGTATCAAGTTTCATTTTGAGTTTTAGTTTCATTAGAAAATCTGTGAGTTTGTAACTGACTTAAACTAAATCTAATAAACCCCACCCTCTCCAGCCTTATTCAATAAAAAGGGAATTATTTTGATTCATTTCAGATTTTTTTTTAAATTGCATTTTATGTAAATTTAAGTTATGTCTTCTTATCTAGTGACTTTGCTCCATTAAACACAAACTCACACCCACCCACACACCTATAACCAAAATATTTCTCTATGCTCTGAGAGGGAAAGACAGCAAGGAAGAACTCCAGTGTTTTTATCTTTCATACCTTTGAGTAAACTGTTATTCTTTCACTTAATAAATAGGTAACAGATTCACTTTACCCTCACATTTGAGTGAACAGAATGCCTACCACACTGACTGGGCTACATTAAAATATAAGCAAATAAATACATGGAAACACTGAAACACACTAAATGTTTCCATTACTGTAGCTTTCTGCTCTGCCTGTGTGACCATGGGCAAGGAATACAAATGTAGAATCAGCCTAGGATACAATCTCACAAGTTGGCCAGAACATTTTTTTCTGCTCCCAAGAAGGAATTAAAGTTGGTTTATATGTTTCCCTTTGGTTGTGCAAAAGTATTGAGGAACACTTAAGTCTGAGAAGGCATCACCTGCTGTGTGACCCTGGGCAAGCTACTTAATCTTTCTGACATGTCCCCTCATACACTGAACACATGTTCCCTAGTGTTAAAAAATAAGATAAAATGGGATTCATAAATGTCTCATCTATTTTAAAGATTATTGTAAATACTAAATGAGATAATACATATTAAATGATTGGGGTAGGTTTAAACTACAGACCTAAACCATGCTATTTACTCATATCAGGCTGAGTTTAACACTTCCATTAACTGTTTTTATTAGTTTCTCTTTTTAAATTTTTTTAATATCTATTTTGTGAGTTGATAACAGTGGGCCTTTACCTTTAACAGTGGGCCTTACCCACCAAATTTATGATTTTACCCTTTTTTTTTTTATTTGAAATTTAGAGAGACTCTTCTGATTCTTGACAGTAGTTTTTAATGTTCTAAGATTTAAGGAGAATCAGGAATGTCTCTTTTATTAAACTACATCAGTATTATCACTAGGATTACACCCACCTGACTTCTTCCAGCCCCATGCTAAGCATACCATTCTCCAATAGTTCTCTCTTCCTTCTCTTTCTCTCGCCAGTCTAACTAGGGTCAGTGGTCATAAGATTTCAGAGAAATAAATGTTAGGGACCACCAAACAACTGCTTCTTTAGCATTGTTTTTTATTTTTTACTTTTTTAAAGATTGATTTATTCTAACTGAAGGATAATTACAATACTGGGGTGGGTTTTGCCATACATCAATATGAATTGGCCATAGGGATACATGTGTCCCCTCCATTCTGAATTCCCCTCCCACCTTCCTACCTCCCAGTCCCTCTAGGTTGTCACAGAGCACTAGCTTTGGGTGCCCTGCTTCATGCATTGACCTCAAACTGGTTATCTATTTTACATATGGTAATGTTTATGTTTCAATGCTCTTCTCCCAAGTCATCCGACCCTCTCCTTCTCCCACTGAGTCCAAAATAGCATCTGTTTTTGATGTTCTGATTTAATGTGTGTGTGTATTTCTTTTCACCTTCCACTCTAACTGCTCTTTCAAGAACACCTATTCTGTGGTCAGTGCTTAAATATAATTTATTCTCTTGGGGATTAAAGTCATTGTGAAATGCAGAACAATTGCTTGGCAATCAACCCACGTTCAACTTAGAGGCATGCCTAATTACTGACAGATCAAGGAGACTTTCTGCCAAATAGTAATAGTATTCTATTCTAAGATATAAAATAAGAAAACAAGTTAAACAGAGGTTGGTGCTTTAGATCTTTGCAGGAAACTACTTGGCCTTCCCACAGGCTCTGAGTTGGCATGAGACAGATCTCATTACACTTTCTCACACATCTCTTGAAAATATGAAAACACACTTAAACTATTTGAAGAAAATTCGATGTCAAGTAGTGATACTCTTAATTTTTCTTTCTTTTCCATACAGAGTATCATAAGAAAGGAAAGAATCTAACTCATGGGGGCCTAAAATTAGTTTAATCTGTAAAGCTCTTCCTTTCAGGAAGAGCTCTAATAGTTAGCATGGTACTTTGTAATATATTCATAAACTACTGCCTGACTATTATTTTGGAGAAAGAAAGAAAGCAGAATCAATTTGTCTAATCGCCTGGATTAAAGATTGGTTTACATTTTTTTAAGAAAACTGTAATAAAACTAAACCAATAGATTTTTCTTATTAGAACAAAAATCCCAAATAGTCTTTGCCAGTTGAATTCAGGAAACCTTCAACACTCTTTCCTCCCCTCTGCACAAAGCTACCAGTCCTATCATTTGCATTTTCCCCTGCTTCTTCCTTTTCACAACTAATAGTTGGGATCATTCTTTGGCAGCTAATTACTTATCTTTTTCTCAAAGGAGAGTCTTTATTTTTAACCTGTTATAAGAGAACTTAGAAGGATTTGCTGCTCCTGCTGCTGCTAAGTCACTTCAGTCGCGTCCGACTCTGTACGACCCCATAGATGGCAGCCCACCAGGCTCCTCTGTCCCTGGGATTCTCCAGGCAAGAACACTGGAGTGAGTTGTCATTTCCTTCTCCAATGCATGCATGCATGCTAAGTCACCTCAGTCATATCCGACTCTCTGCGACCTCATGGACAGCAGCCCACCAGGCTCTTCCATCCACGGGATTCTCTAGGCAGGAATACTGGAGTGGGTTGCCATTTCCCTCTCCTCTTAGAAGGATTTAACCAACCTGAAATATAGAAAGGGAATCACAGGCAGATTTGCTGGATTTTCACAAACATATGAGGCCTTCACCAGAATGCAGAAAGATACACACTGTTTGCTATTTGTCATGGAATGCTCCATGAATAACAACAGTATGTGCCTATTAACTATTAATATTGTGTGTAAGCATTAATTGTTTTCATATTTTTACACACTAGGCTATACCAGTGATTTTAAAGCAAAGCTGTACATCTGATTTCCGTAAATTTTTTGAAAAATATTGTTATTCCAGCCCCATCCCACATGTTAATCAGAATCTTCCAAGATGCTGCTGGGGGAGTATAAAAGTGGAACCTAGTTATATGTATTTTTTCAAATGCTCCAGAGGTGATCCTCATTTATTTTCCCAGTGGAAAGATTTGGTGCCATCCTAGTCTGAGTATTTTATCCTCAAACATCCATATGTCCTATGACAATTTCAGTAGGTGGCACTCTTTCCACCTGTCAGCTTCCCTCTTTGGTGGGGATGAACCCTAAGGTATCCCTGGAAATCAGGAGCAGATCAAGGATGCAACTACCTTTTACCAAATCAATATTGAAAACAGATAGCAGAACTTATATTTGTAAACAATTTGTTAGTAAGACAAATTTGGAGTGAGACATACATTAAAAGGGTGGAGGGAGTAAGCAAGGGTGTGTGGCTGTATTTATTTATTACATAAATATAATCACTGATCGAAACAGCTCAAACATGCCAATTTCTAATATACAGTTGGGAAGCTTAAGAAAAAGGGTAGAGAGAAAATGATGCTAAGAAATAAACAAAACCAAGTAGAGGTTAAGAAAGAAGAGTTTTTGTTTCTGCTTCTGTTTTATAAGGAAGAACGGGGAACACCAGTGTTATTGCAAAAAAACAAAACTCCCAACAACAACAAAACAACCCCACCCCCACACACATACACACACACACACACACACACACACACATTAATTGTGTGAAAAGTTTATCATGGCATCAAATATAGATATCTGTATCTGTAAACTGGGGAGAGAGCACAGTGTAGCTTGCAAGGACATGAGCTTTAGAAACAGACAAATCTAGATTCAGATTTGGACCTTGGTTCAAGCTCTTTAATCCTAACCAAGTTACTTGACTTTTAATTCTCAATAAACTATTACCTGCCTTATTTGGTTATTCTAAGTATTAAAAGATAGTTCAGTTCAGTTGCTCAGTCTTGTCTGACTCTGCGACCCCATGGACTGCAGCATGCCAGGCTTCCCTGTCCATCACCAAGTCCCAGAGCTTGCTCAGACTCATGTCCATTGTGTCAGTGATGCCATCCAACCATCTCATCCTCTGTCCTCCCCTTCTCCTCCTGCCTTTAATCTTTCCCAGCATCAAGTTCCAATACTTTGGCCACCTGATGTGAACAGATAATAAATCTAAAAGAATTATCATAATGCTTGGTGCATAGCCAGTATTTAACAAAGAAACATAATGCTAGGTATATGTAAGTGCAGATGTTGAGTTTTGGTTTTGTTTCTTTAAGTAACAGAATATTGGAAAATTACTGTGAGTTTTGAAGGGAAGATTGTGATACTAGTTAGTACTAGTAATGGTACAAAAATTTTGGAGGAAAGTGAACAGGAAAAGATATGAGGACAATTTGGGTATATGAAAAACATCTAATCTTGGATTCACAAAACTTGGGTTTGAGAGGTGATCCTCTATTCGCAGGCAAAGTCACTTAACCTCACTTTTCACTTTTATAAGATGGGAATTAAAGGCCATTTTGAATGTGGTATATGATTTTGACTATTAAACTTTTATTAGCGTATACCTAAAATGGTGACCCACTCCAGTATTCTTGCCTGGAGAATCCCATGTACAGAGGAGCCTGGTAGGCTACAGTCCATGGGGTTGCAAAGAGTCAGACATGACTGAGCAACTTCACTTTCACTAACCATAAAAAGACTAGTGTACAAAGATGTTTTCTAAATTAACTATTCATTTACTTTATTTTTGGCTGCGCTGGGTCTTCGTTGCTGTGTGGGCGCTCTCTAGTCCTGAGTGGGAGCTACTGTCTAGCGCAACGTGCAGGCTCCTCGTTGCAGTGACTTCTCTTGTTGCAGAATACAAGCGTAGGCTCTAGCTGTGTGGGCTTCAGTAGTTGCATCTCAGGGGCTCTGGAGCTCCACCTCAGTAGTTGTGGGAGTGGACTGTTGCCCTGTGGCATATGGAATCTCTGGACCATTGGCAGTCAGAATTCTAGTTGTAGAGAACAGGGGGCTACTCTTTGTTGTGGTGCAGAGGCTTCTCACTGCAGTGGCTTCTCTTGTTGCGGAGCACAGACTCTCGAGCGTGCAGGTGCAGCACGCATGCTCAGTAGTTGTGACAAGTGGGCTTAGCTGTTCCATGGGCATGTGGAATCTTCTTGTACCAGTGATGGAATCGTTTCCTGTATTGGTGGGTGGATTCTCCTCCACTGTATCACCAGAGACGTACCCCCAAATGCTTTTAAAACTATAAAATCTTATATCAACGTAGACTGGTGCTAAAGTAATTACTATAAACTTCATTACTGAAGTTTATCACTGAAGCTGAAAAATTATTTTCTCAAAGAAAGTAGGACATTACCAAATTTGGATGAGAAGAAAAAGAGTAGTTACTGGATTGTGGATTCAGAATTCATGAGAAGGAAAGACACGGATGTCAGGAATACATTGGCAATACTTCTAGAGGCATTTCCATGAGATCTCTAGCAATCCTAATATTCTTTTTATAACACCTTTGGCAGTATTTTAATCAGATTAGATTTCTGAGTTTCATCTGACATCTCATTTTAACCCCCATTAAGTCAGTAGACACATTTCGTTTGAGTGTTAGGATTATATCATTTGTATCTATTTCTTTAAAAATTTTCAAATTATCTTTGGTAAGCATCTAGGGTTGGGCATCTCTGAGCCTTATGTTAAGTATGTATGTATGCATGTATTTTCAGTTTTATTTATTTATTTTTTTACTTTACAATATTGTATTGGTTTTGCCATACATTGACATGAATCCGCCACGGGTGTCCATGTGTCCCCATCCTGAACCCCCCTCCCACCTCCCTCCCCATCCCATCCCTTTGGGTCATCCCAGTGCACCAGCCCTGAGCACCCTGTATCATGCATCGAAGCTGGACTGGCGATTCATTTCACATATGATAATATACATGTTTCAATGCCATTCTCCCATATCATCCCGCCCTCTCCCTCTCCCACAGAGTCCAAAACACAATTGTAATTTTTTCATACAAAAGACTGCATGGAAATGTTTTAGTAGCCTTATTCATAATTGTGAAAACCTGAAACCAAGCCAAATCCCTTCCAAATACTGAATAGGTAACAAATTTTGGTAAATACATATAATAAAATACATTTCAACAATAAACTGGAATGAACTATTGTTAAACAGAAAAATATGGATGGATATCAAATGTATTATTCTAAGTGAAAGAAGCCAGAATGATACTTTATAATTTCATTCATACAAGTAAAAAGACAATATTACACAAACAAAATGAGATCAGTGTTTGCCCTAAACTGAAAGTGGAGGAGAGGGTGACTGCAAATAAACACAAGAAAAATTTAGGAAATTTTGGAAAGGTGATTTTCCATGAAATATCCAGAAGAGATAAATCCATAGAGACTGGAGGCAGATTGGTGGCTGCGAGTGGCTGGTGGGAAGAGAGATGAAGAGAAACCACTTAATGGGTAAAGGGTTTTACTTTGGAGTGATGGAAATGCTTTGAAATGAGATAGAGGGCGTGGTTATACCATATTGTGAAGGCACTGCATTAATTCCAAATGGTTAATTTTATGTTACAGAAATTGCCACTCAACAAATTATTATTTTTAAAAATATATTAAGGACAAATAAAAAAAGTCCAAATTATAGAAAGAGAAATTAACCATATGAAACAAGGTCAGGAAAAAAAAAGTAAAAATCACATTAACAAAAGAGAATTATAATATTATGATCCTTGTCTTTAGACAATGATTATTTATATTAGTAACAATGTATATCAGTAATTTAAAGTGTTCTGTCTAAATGTTTCATCTCTTGGAGTTTTTTTTTTTTTAACTGGCATTCGACTTATGTTAAATAGATACCTTGTATGGTGTGCAGTAATGTCACTAGACAAAAGAAACAAGAAAGTCCCTTCACAGCAGACTGCTGTGCTGTTTGAAGGTCAACTGTCTTTTAAGCATGCAGAGAATCTTTATCATGTCATGCTTCAGAAATATGTTTTTGGAGATGGGAAACAACAGGCCATAATTTAATGTTTTTGTTAAACCACTGTAATTCTTTCAAAGGAGTATGTACCACAACTCTGTTCTCTCTGTTGAAGAGAAAATCAAGTCCTTAAGAAAATTTCCTAGTCTGCAGGAGAGGAGGAAATTAAGAATCACCTATTATTTTTTGTTAGTACAAGAAATTTGCATTGTAAAGCAAGCTGCTGTTGTCAGCTCTTTAAAGGACAGTGCAGACAGGAAGCTGCCTCCACCCTAAGAGGCTTAGAGACCAGCAACTGCGTCAGGCAGCAGGTGCCCAGGCCAATCAAGTCAGTTTTCTAACCCAGAAGAGCATGCCGTGGAACTTGTTCTAGTAGTCTTTTTTCTCTGGTAAGGAAGCAAGGATTTTGCTGTGTGGAAGCACTGCTGGTCTTTCTAGTTGGAGGGGGGGAAATGGTAAGGAGTTTGCTAACAACTGACTGTTGTTAAAACAACAAGTTATCTTTTAAAAACAGATTATCCACACCTATAAGAGGAGGAATCTCAGGAATGCACACAATTAATAAAAGCAGGCTCTGAACTACACATACACATGTGCACTAATACTCAGTAAACAGCTGATTATGTGTACTATAGCTTTTCTTTCCCAGAAATAGAGGTTAAGAAAGAAGGTGCTTTTTTTTTTTAAATCAACAATACAAAATTTTACTAAAATATTTTATACCTGTAGACTTTTAGAATTTTACTTCCTTTTGCTGTTGAGAAGTCACAATAGCCAAGAGGAGTAAGGAATTTTCTTTCAAATTAACAAAATGTCATCGTGGTTAAGGGCGGGGTGGGGTGCAGAGAAGTTGGCAAGAAAAGGTTCAGGGCCTGTCGCAAAACCAACTGCAAGTCAAGTGTGATTCCAGACAGACAAGAACCACCTGTTCCAACACACAGAGAGGGAGGTGTTTAAAAGATAAATGAGAAGGAGGTGACCCTACAGATCGTCTCCCCAATTATCATATACGTAAGTAAGGGAGCATTCAGGCGGTCATATCAAACGCCTGTCAGTACAATACTTGCCTCATGTTATTCAATGTAAGAAGACATATATTTACTTATATACTTCTAGTCCAACAAGAAAAACTCGTGGAAGTAGAGAGTTTATGACTGGTAACAGTATTAATAATAACTACCTGGGCCCTTAGTGTCATATTTAATTCTCACAACACACTGTTTTAAGATGGGCTTCCCTAGTGACTCAAACAGTAAAGAACCCGCCTGCAATGCAGGAGACCCAGGAAACCTCCCCTGGAGATGGGAAAAGCAACCCACTCCAGTATTCTTGTCTGGAGAGTTCCATGGACAGAAGAGCCTGGCAGGCTACAGTCCATGGGATCACCAAGAGTAGCACACCGCTGCCAGACTACCACTTCATACTTGACAGATGAGGGAACTGATACACAAAGAGTTAAGTACCATGCTCAAGGTCACACATTTAGTAAGGGGTGGAGTCCAGATCCTTCTAGGTCTGTCTGACTCCAAAGCCCATGTTTTCCACAATTCTGCTGTTTTGTGCTGGACACAAAGGTAGGTCACAGTCTTCAGAAAACTTTACTTTTGGCACTTGAAAAACAAATTACAAGGTATCTCTTAAACAGCTTACAGCTCATTAGCAATTACCAAGACTTCAAAGACACGTTGGTGTGCAGTTAAAAAAGATGAAAATTTATTTTACGTGAATGCTTAGGGAAACGAACGATCTTGCTTAGACAAGTTCGAAACCAGAAGTCGAAGTCAACTTTGTCTCAAATTGGAATAAACAATGTTTCATTGGAACACACTTTAAACGCTCTTCTTCGTAACAACGTAACATACAGTTTCCTTTTCAAAGCCTTTTCAAAGAGGAAATATTCCGAACTGATAAAATTAGGTAAAGCCTTCACTTCTAAAGAAATTACGGACAAAAACAATGTGAGCTATACAAAATAACTTGTGTTGACTTAAGAATATCCTGATCATAATGTAGCGATCCCCAAAAAGATGTGCCCCGAAAAATCTCTAAAATTTGAATGCCAATAACGTGAGAACTTCTAACAGAGGGCGAATCTCAAAAACTATAACGATTCACGTGGGCTTTGTTCTTTATCTCATCTGCAACATAAATGATGATTCTTTTTAACAAAGCATTAAAAGGGGAAGAAAATGTACTACTCGGCAATAGAGGAGAAAAACTGTCAACGGATGCGAGTGATTATAGAATCCCGAACGTCAGGGAAAATCGAGCGTCCGTCATTCGGAGTTTAGTTCTTTACGGGTCGATTTCTTCATTACTTAATTATAAGGCTGGACATTTTTGCAAAATAGAGGCTCTTACGCGAGTAAACTTAACCATTTGAAATTGCAGGTTTATTCCTTACGACCGAATTTAGGGAGAAGTAAGGAGTCACTGTTGAGAAAGTCCTCTCGGATCTGCGTGAATCCTTCTTCTCAGCCCACGTGGCCAAAGTAAACAGAAGGTGGACTGGGGCGGTGAGAAGCGGGCCTCGGTCAATTTCCTAATTTGTCGCGTCTTTGAGACTACAGGCCCCTAAAGCACTAAGGGCATGCCCTCTGAGAAACTGGGGAGTGCTTCTGCAGAGCGAGATTAAGACGACCGTGTGGAGAGGATGCTAAAGCGGGCGCGAGGCGAGGCGATGGACCTACCGGGGGGTGGGGTGCGGGCCTGCGCGGGCGAAGGTGGGTGCGCTCCGGGGCGTGCGCGGGGATACCTGCCCGGAGGTGGGAGTCCGGGCGGATGCGCGGGCGCTGGGGACTGGGGAGGTGCGCACCTACTCTAAGGTGGCCGTGGGTGCGATTCCAAAAAAAGTTTCAAAGGTTCAGCTAGGGTCTCGCATCCTCCTGCCAGGGACCCACACCACCTCCGCCGTCGCGCCAGTCCCACGCCTCCACCCGGGTGGAGACCCATCCAAGGGTCCCGGGGTCCGGACCTTCCCCCGCGCTCCTCCCGGCGCACCGCTCCCCTCCCCGGCTCCGCAGTCCCAGCCTCGAGCGCGCGCCCCTTCGTTCGGCCCCAGGTGCCTCCGGCTTTTGTGCCGGGAGCCCCGGGGCGAGGAGCCAATTCCCGGGGAGTCCGGGCCGAGAGCCCCGGGGCGGCGGTGGAGGCCCGGGCGGAGAAGGCGGCGTCCGGGGCGGAGGGGAAGGAGGAGGCGGCCAGGAGGAGGAGGAGGAGGAGGAGGAAGCGGGGCGGAGGAGGCGGAGAAGCCGGAGGAGGAGGAGGCGGGGAGCGGCGGCGGCGGCGGCGGCTAGAGCTCGGGCGGCCTCGCCGCCTCCTCCTAGCGAGCGCCGCGCGCCCAGGCCCGGCTCGCATGCGAGTCACGTCCGCCCCCTGGCCGCGGCCGCCCCGAGACGCCAGCCCCGCCGAGTGATGAGAACAGACGTCAAACTGCCTTATGAATATTGATGCGGAGGCTAGGCTGCTTTCGTAGAGAAGCAGAAGGAAGCAAGATGGCTGCCCTTTAGGATTTGTTAGAAAGGAGACCCGACTGCAAACTGCTGGATTGCTGCAAGGCTGAGGGACGAGAACGAGGTCAGAGCGCTTCTCTTATGCCGCGAAACTCTCCCTTTCCTCTCCCCTCCGCTTTCTCTCGGGCTCACAGGGACTGGGGAGCAAAGCCTGCAGTGTCACCCACAAATACCAAGAGGGAAGAAGGGAAGCTTCGCAAATTACTGGAGCCTCTTCAACATGGCTGACAAATATAGTTTTAATTCCCCCCCCCACCCCCCTTTTAAACCTGTAGTTGTGTGTGCTCTCTCTCCTCTTCATGAATGCTCGTGCCCTCCGCACGCAGAAAAACTTACCTTTGTGAGTCCGGCCGGCCGCTTTCCCGGCCTTTTATGCTCCGGAAAGTGACTTTTGTCCCTGCTTTCCTTGCTAAACTAGTTCAGCTGTCGGGGGGCACGACTTTCCCCTTGACTCTTCCCCCACCCGCTCCCTCGGGGGAAGGCAGACGAGCCCCGGGGGTATCCTCACCCACCCCGGGGAGCACTCGGACCCGGCGCTTCCCGACCCTTTTCTCCGCTGGGGGTCTGGATCTGAGTGTGCGTTTGCGTCCGCCCCCTTCTGCCGGCCCCGCGTCCCGCTTTCGGGGGGCCGCGCTCGGCGAGTGTCACGGCGAGTGGAACAGGAGTCCACTCGGCCGGGGGTTGTTGTGGTTTTGTTTTGGGTTTTTTTTTTTTTTTTTTTTTTTCCCCTTCTCCCCCTCCTGAAGTCCGCGGGTTTTGTTAGCGCTGCGGAGCCGAGAGAGGAAAGAAGAGTTTCTCGGCTTCCCCAGCCAAGACCCGAACCCCACTTTTCTCAAGGTCCATCAGCTCTGCGATGGGCTGTACCTTCCAGCGTGGGGGAACGTGTGTGAGAGCATTTGTGGGCAAATCTGCGTCCTGGCTTTGTGCTTCTCCCAAATCCGCTTCGTCGGGTTCACCGGTAAGTGACAGGCAGACACAAAGGCAGGCGCAGGCCGGGGGAGGGGGCAGGCGGCGGGCGCGGGCACGGGGGGAGAGCGCAGAGTTGGGAGACTGCAAGGTCAGGGGCGCAGAAAGAAATGAAACCCAATCCCAGGAAAGAAACGGAGACGCAGAGAGCAGACTTCTAACAGTCGCATCCAAATTTCTCTTTCGTCGCAGTTCTCTGGTCTTTTTATCTTTCTGCCTTTCTCTGTGTCTCCCTTTTCTCCTCCCGTTTCTTCCCGTTCTTCTTCTTTTTCTCCTTCTTCCTTCACTCCCTCTTCTTTCACTCATACATGACTCTTGATGAATCTTTTTCATGGAGGCTGCTTTTCTAGTGATACTAAGCTAAGTTTCTATGGAGAGTTTTCTATCTGTGGCAAAATAAAGTGTGGGCTGGATAGACTGCTGGGAAGGTCGAATGTGAAATTTAAGTGAAATTTACAGGCTATTGCCCTCATGACATACTTTTAATTGTATTGAGTGAGTTTTTCTCCTCCTCCTTGTACTGTTTAGGAATTGAAAAGGGGTCATTTTCCAGTCGTTTAAAATTTAGTAAAATATTTTTATATTTGCCTGTCTAGGGAGTAGAATACAGCCACAGTTTAAAATCTCGAATCATACATCATGCTTTTCTTTCTCCAATCAGGGATAGATAATGGCAAATCCAAATCCAAAAATATTCATCAATAAATAATCCAACATAAGAGTAAGATTCTATCTTAGGGACAGTTGGAAATGTATATAGGAAAGATACTGGCTATGGTTTGGTTTGATTTAAGACTGTGGGTATTGTTGCCTGGCTAATGAAATCATTATATTTGCATTTTAATGGAAAGTCGAAATACTGGAGGGGAGTTATATTCTTTTCCTTGTTTGCTTGTGTGTTTCATAATAGGTTTGAAGTAGAATATACATTTCAACATAATAAATACTGATATTTCAATGCTCTTAAACAGAGAAGTGTTAGTGAAAGATTGGGAAGTCAAACAAGTTTAAAAGTCATGTGTACGATTAAAAGATGGATGGGGGAAAAACGCAATAATGGACATTGCTCCATAAATCGCATCTCCAAAACTACTTGTCCTTAGTAGTTCACTTTGTAACTCTACATTTTGATCTCTGGAAAGCAGTTAAGTTTAATCGTTGTAGAGGCATGATTACAAGGGAGACATGTTACTCATCTTTGTGGAATAGAAACAGCTCATTTGGTTGTTCTTATTTGTACTCAGAAAATAAAGAAAACACTAAAAGAGTTTAGCAGAAATGCTTACTATCTGTTGAGAAAACTGTGGTTAATTATCCCAGCAATTCAGAATTTAAAATATATAATTCCTTTTGCCAAGAGTAGTATCTAACTACTTTGGGGGGACTTTTCCAATGTTGTATATACTGTCTTCAGGCTATTCAACTAATAATAGATATAATATTTGCTGCTCATGTTGATAAATAAGAATATCTAGATTGGTTAATCATTTTGAATGTGACCATGAAGGCCTGTTCTTTCCCAGCATCCAATTTAGACTCTTTTCTGAAAGTAACTGCTAATGAATATTGTATGAGGGACTTCAATGATTATAAGAAGGACCTGTGCATATTATTCATCAATCCAAATAAAAGTGCTCTCTCTGTTATTAGAAAAATTACTTGAATTACTATGGAATAGTTTACAATGAGAGATATAATCTCAGCTCTTTGTTTACCATATTTGTGAAAGTCAGTGCTACCTGGATTCACCAAAAATTTCACAGCTTGGCCTGTTTTGGGTAATCGAATTTTAGTGGAGTCATAGTGGTGAATAACAAGATAGATAATTTTTCTTAAACTACAGTAGTTTTGCTTATGTTTAAAAGTTAAGCTAATGGTTAATGAGAAATTAACTTGGAATAAGGGAAGTCTCTTGTCTTGTTTAAATTCACACATTTACCAAACTTCTTAAGGCTCCAATTAGGTCTGGTCTCCTGCTGGTCCATGCTAGGAGCCAACAGGATTGTCGGAATTTTGATTCAGTGGCACATGGACCTAGACATTGGCAGGTCTGTGTCACTCCCAGCAAGTGAAATGCAGCTGCCCAGGAGTTGTTATGACAGACTTCCAGAGTTCTGTTTGGGCACTAGACTTATATTAGATAACAAAGACTGGAGTTAATGTTTTGGTTTCACTTGTTGGAGTTAGAATTTCTCTATCAATTAGAATTTCTCTGTCAATTTCTCCAGTGCTCCACCCATACACAGTGCTGTAAGCCAGATGTCACTGTTGAAATGTATTTCCTTATTTGCTGACTCATTAAGAAGTTCTTATGATTCACAGAAACACCTGACCTTCTTATTTTTCATCCTGCCCCAAATCCAAGTTAGTATGTTCTTATGAATTCTCAAATTACCATAAAATGTTCTCAAAAGCTATAGATGTTTGACAGCTTTTAGAATGTCTAATATTTAGAAAGTGTTCAGTCTGCTTTTCTCTGCCCTAATTCCTTCTACTACAAGAGTTCAATTGTTGTCTTTGTTGTTGATGTTGTCGCTAGTTAGAAGAATTTATTAGTCTTACCTAGCCATCTTCACCAGGAAGAGACTTCTTTTGTAAACAACCATGCAGTCTGTTCTACTCTAATCTGAGTCATGGAGACAGGTTAAAACTTTGAATCAGCTAGCTGTCAGTGATGGTTCATGAAAGTAACATTTTCTCAACTATTAGGCCATCACTGCACAGTAGTTCTTAAGAGTAGTAACTGCACCAGTAGCAAGAAAATATCTCTTAACACAATTGGAGTCCTAACTGTGGGAGAGTAAGGTTGCCAAGTAGAGCTGGTGGTTATCTTGGAAACTGTGTTGAAGAACACAACCACAAATGATTTTGCCAAATATACAGTATTTACTTGGTCTAGATCTCCAATTTCTACTTTGATTCACTGCCAAAACTCAGTGAATACTGTGGCATTAAGAAGGTTACATAGTGCATCTGTTGGTTTGGTATGTTGTAGGAGAGAAGAGTTTCAGAAAGGAAGAGGGTAAAGCAATACACCTGAATCATGTGTGACTACCAGCCCAAAAGAATTGTGTGTATTTGCTTATTTCCAGCATTGTTCTTATCCTAAATTGTGCACTGCAGAAAAATCCTAAGATAGACATACAATACTTTCTCAGTAAAATAGATTTTGGTTGCCCATTCCAAAATAGTAAATTCTATCACCTTTCATTTATACCTTTTCCATTTGTCATGAAATGCAGTTAAATGTGCCAGGTTTCAAGAAGTATAAATAGATGGTAGGTGGATTTTCAATATTTTGTGTAAAAATAAGTTCAGTGATAATGTCAACCTACCTGCAGTATTAAGAATTTGGAAATCAATATTTTATACTTACTAAGGGTTGTTCCTCAAACTGACTTGAATTCAAGCTTTGGATCATCTGAGAATTAAGTAAAAAGATGAGTGAATTGGTATGAAGTGTTTTGGAGGACAATTTAGGACATAAAATGGAGTGATTGCTTCACTAAAAATACCATAAATGTTTCTTTCAAGTTAGATTTATGTCTGTTGAAAGATTTATGTTCTGAGAATAGCATTGAAACATGTATATTATCATATGTGAACTAGATCGCCAGTCCAGGTTCAATGCATGAGTCAGGGTGCTTGGGACTGGTGCACTGGGATAACCCTGAGGGATGGGATGGGGAGGGAGGTGGGACGGGGGTTCAGGATGGGGAATGCATTTATACCCATGGCTGATTCATGTCAATGTATGGCAAAAACCACTACAATATTGTAAAGTAATTAGCCTCCAATTAAAATAAATAAATTTTTAAAAAAAGACTTATGTTCTGTGTCTTTTTATTCCCTAATAGAATCTATTGGTATACTACTAAGTCAAGGTTTAATTGGTTGGGGGTCAGAGGTGGTGGGGTGAAGGTGTTCAGAGGGTACTAACTTCCAGTTATAAAATGAATAAGTGCTGGGTTGAAAGCATAGTGTGGTGACTATAGCCAGCAATACCCTTTTGTATATTTGAAAGTTGCTCATAACTATGTGAGGTCATGGATATGTTAACTAATCTTATTGTGGTAATCATTTCCCAATATATACCTATTACAGATTGTTACATTGTATACTTTAAATGTATACAATGTTATATGTCAGTTACTCTAAATAAAAGCTGAGGGGGAAAGATATAATGAATAATGTAGAAGTAGCTAAAAAGTATAATTTAATTAGAAAATGTGTAGTCTATTCTTAATGCATAAGAGAAAAACAAAGTAAAAGGTCTTTGGTGATACTGATGATGAAAGTAATGATGCTGCTTTTTCCTTAAATGTAACTTCTACAGGTTATGGTAGTTGTTCCATAAAAGCCATCCATTATAAGCATACAGTTGAATGATGTTTAGTAAATTTATATTTTTAAATTGAAATTTTTATTGAGCTAGTTGTAGATTCACATGCAGTTGTTTGAACTAATAATTGGACATGGACATTCTGTCCAGTACTCCCCAGTGGTAACATTTTGCAAAACTATAGTATAATATCCCAGTCATGAGACTGACATTGATGTAGTCTACCAACCTTACTCAGATTTGACTTGAATGTTTGTATATGTGTATATTTCATTCTATATACCATTTTATCACATGATCAGATAATTTTAAACATTTCCCCCCCCCTGAAAACAGAAGTTTAACACAGTTTTACTTCATCAGTCGTGTGCTTGTGCTACCATGGCTTATCAAAATGTGTATCAGAATATAGGCTTTTGTTTACTCAAATGTTTTTTTGCTAAAAATATTTTAAGTTGTTTTAATGTTTTATGACATTTCAAGTTACATCATTTGATTCTCATCACAACTCTAGAGATAGGTGGTGGTGGTGTTATCCCTATCTCTGGAGAGGAAACTAATGCACAATGAGATTAAATAACTTGCCCAAGTTCATACAGCCAGTACATGTCTTAGTTAGGATTTGAATTTAAGCAGTCTGTGTCTGGAGTCAGTCTTTTAGCCACTATACTATACCACCAGGAATAATAAACATGTTTTGGTAACATAGGCTGTGTAGGGAAAGCCATAAAAGGAGACTTAAAATGCATGCAACTATCTACACAAAAACTTGTGCCTGAATATCCATAGCAGCATTATTAACAACATACATGTGAAATAAGTTTGAGAAAAGAAACTGGTCTACAGAAGTCTTTGTGATGCCAAGACAAGTGGGGAAAAGAATATGAACATTGATGGCTC
Organism: Dama dama; assembly: GCF_033118175.1. Lineage (NCBI taxonomy): Eukaryota > Metazoa > Chordata > Mammalia > Artiodactyla > Cervidae > Dama > Dama dama. The sequence continues at coordinate 26,713,102 of NC_083697.1, read as the reverse complement.
TCCATGTTTTGCTACATATAGCCAGTCTTTACAAACACCAACAAAATTTTACAGATTGTTAATGGTAAAATGAGTTCAGATTTTTAGGAATAGCCCCTATGAAATTAGGACATTATTTTTGACACACAGGAATTACTTGGGGTTGGCTTTATTTTAATTTCTAACTTTATATACTTCTAGATACCAAACATTCTTCTTGTTAAGCAGTACTTCTTTCCCTTTTATTCTGTTGAGAATGATGCCAGTTGGGTCCCTTCCCTTGGCACCATGACTGTTAACAGCTCCGGGGGAAGAGCCAATGATCTTGAAACATTCAGCTTTAATAATGTGCGCTTGTTGTTATACTCAATGAGGACATGTCTTGGCTTCATGTAATTACTGTAATCATTACTTTTTCAAGGAATAGCTATAGAGATGACCCAGAGATACCTTTTAAGAATATGATTATAACATTTACTGGTAGGTTTGTTGTATATTTGTGCCAGGTTCATGTTAGACACTATTGTTAGAACCTTTTAACCTGTCAAGAAGTTGACATAGTGATTGTTCAGTTCAGTTCAGTTCAGTCGCCCAGCCATGTCTGTCTCTTTGCAACCCCATGGACTGCAGCACACCAGGCCTCCCTGTCCATCACCAACTCCCAGAGCTTGCTCAAATTCATGTCCATTGAGTTGGTGATGCCATCCAACCATCTCATCCTCTATCATCCCCTTCTCCTCCTGTCTTCAATCTTTCCCAGCATCAGGGTCTTTTACAATGAGTCAGTTCTTCGCATCAGATGGCCAAAGTATTGAAGTTTCAGCTTCAGCCTCAGTCCTTCCAGTGAATATTCAGGACTGATTTCCTTTGGGATTGACTGGTTGGATCTCCTTTCTGTCAAAGGGACTCTCAAGAGTCTTCTCCAACACCACAGTTCAAAAGCATCAATTCTTTGGTGCTCAGTTTTCTTTATAGTCCAACTCTCACAAATCCATACATGACTACCAGAAAAGCCATAGCCTTGACTAGATGGACCTTTGTTGGCAAAGTAATGTCTCTGCTTTTTAATATACTGTCTAGGTTGGTCGTAGCTTTTCTTCCAAGGAGCAAGTGTCTTTTAATTTCATGGCTGCAGTCACCATCTGCAGTGATTTTGGAGCCCCCCAAAATAAAGTCTGTCACTGTTTCCATTGTTTCCCCATCTATTTGCCATGAAGTGATGGGACCAGATGCCCTGATCTTAGTTTTCTGAATGTTGAGTTTTAAGCCAACTTTTTCACTCTCCTCTTTCACTTTCATCAAGAGACTCTAGACCTTCTTCACTTTCTGCTATAAGGGTGGTGTCATCTACATATCTGAGGTTATCGATATTTCTCCTGGCAGTCTTGATCCCAGTTTGTGCTTCATCCAGCCCAGCGTTTCTCATGATGTACTCTACATATAAGTTAAATAAGCAGGGTGACAATATAAGCCTTGATGTACTCCTTTCCCAATTTGGAATCAGTCTGTTGTTCCATAGCCAGTGACTGTTATGGAAAGCAATAAGGTAGAATATAGGTCTGATCTTTCTTATGGGAGAGAAGAGTAGCTTATTTGCTTCTACCATCTCTTATTTCTTATGACACTTTATGAACCACCTCAGCTGATAGTAGATTTTCATGCTATTTTTATTATATTCAAAAAGCTATTCACTGAATTTGAGTGTAATATTCCATCTTTGCTTTTCTAAAGTGGAAGTCAAAGCTGCTCAGTTGTGTCCAGCTCTTTGTAACCCCACAGACTATACAGTCCATGGAATTCTCCAGGCCAGAATACTGGAGTGGGTAGCCTTTGGCTTATTCAGGAGATTTTCCCAACCCAGGGATCAAAAACCTAGGTCTCCCCCATTGCAGGAGGATTCTTTACCAGCTGAGCCACCAGGGAAGCCCAAGAATGCTGGAGTGGGCAGCCTATCCCTTCCAGTGGATCTTCCTGATACAGGAATTGAACCAGGGTCTCCTGCAAATTCAGGCAGATTCTTTACCAACTGAGCTATCAGAGAAGCCCATGAAGGATACACTATATTCAGAAGAAAAACAGTGGGCTATGGATATTTGCTGATGGAATGACTGCTCTCTTCAGAGAGAACATACTTGCCCATGGTCAAACATAGACAGTAGATCTCCCACAAAGGTATACCATACATAGTGTTGAAGCCTTTCATTTGCTGCTTTTGCAATTTTGAGATTTATTAAATTTGTGGATGTCACAAAGTAATAATAACTTTAATTACTATTGTCATGATTCATTAGTTATTGCTAAAACTTGCTTCATCATGTCTTTTCCTTGACAGAATATTAAATACCATTTCTATGATTAGATTATACTTTAATGGAAACTATTCACCCAACTCTCAGAGTTTTTATTATTTCTCCTCAAATTAATTTTTTTTAATCTAGCAATGGATTAAAAAAAAGGCTTCAATAGTAATAATGAAGCCTAGAGGATATAATGTGATCTATCTCTGAGTTATTTCTCCTATTTTTCATTCCTCTCTGCATTGAGAAACAAGAGTACTTAATTATTATTTTTAAAATACCTTAATTATTAGCTGTGCTGATTCTAAAGTAAAGCAAAAGAATCTAAAAATAATGCAATGACACCACACCCAGATTCCATCCCTAACTTACTGTCTTGTTCCTATTAATTTATTTTTTAATGTTCTTTCAGCACTTTTTCCATTTTTGTTTGAAGTTTCTTACTTTGAAGTCACAGAATTTTCGTATTTGCCATTGGCTATAACCTTCTGTCAGTTCTTTTATAACCTTTCATGATTTTTGTATTAAAAGGATTACTTTTGGACTCCCACTAATTAGTTTGGATCACTATTAGCTTTTTGTTTGTCTTACTGTGTACATCATAACAGAACAAGAAATCATTTCTGCAAATACAGTGATAGTTCATAAAATTAGAGTGAGCCTCTAAAAAAGTGAATTCAGTTATTAGGATATTAATTTACTTTATGTTCATATTTTCATGTGCCAAACATAACTAATAAAAGGGAAAAAATACCATAAATGGATACTTTCAAACATGAGGGAGGAACATACAATGATGTATGTCAATTATTTCTCTTTAAAACAGGAAAAATTTTAAAAAGTATGAAGGAAGAACAAATCTTCCAACCTAAAAATACTCACCACATAAATTATTTTTGTAAAAGGAGAAGCAGGTACAGTTCAGCAAGAAAGCATGCATTCTAAACTTTGCATTCTAGATTTCATCTATCTTTATTGTAATCTACTCACCTAAATGTTGTTTTTTTTTCTCCTGTGAAGTTATACTATATATAACACTGAAATGAAAGCAAAGTTGTATTTTAATTTTTGAATTATCTACCACATTTAGCTTGGAGAAAAACATATTGACCAAAAAGAAAGCTAGTAAACATTTTACTAATAGCTTACAAAGGTAAAATAACTATGACATAATTAATGTATTTCTACCAGAAATCAAAATTAGAAAGGACATTTGGTTAACCTTAGGGAAGTAAAATTTCAATATATTGAAACATTTTAAATCAAGCATATAGAAGATATAGGACATGGTATTTTAAAATGACTGAAGAACATATATGAGGTTTTGCTGAAGTCAGTATGTTTTTTTAATAGTTTAATTTACTACTGACAATTTGCATCAGTATTTTTGCATTGTTATAATTTGTCATGTTTCAAGTAATCCTGAAGATTATGGGAAACTTTTCATATGTAGGAATAAAAAGGTTGGTTGTTGACATTGTCAGTTTCCTCTAATATTGGTAAGAATTTACCCTCCTTAAGGAATAGAGTTTGTTTTCTGTTAACAAACCCATGTAAAAGTTACAATGAGTATAGTGAGGGTGAAATTTAAAAGAAGACAGGTGGAAAACTAAATTGTATTTCTGTTCACTCAGATGAAACTATTGGATACTTTCCTCTGAAAGGATCATATTGTAATTTTATTTGGATGTAGAATTGTTACTTTGCAAACAGTTTGCCTACTTAGTGTCTTAGTAGTTGTTGTGTAATGCTATCTTTCATAATAAGAAAAACAAGAAGTCTTGAAAGGAGGTAGAAAGTGCATTCAGAATGCCCTGTTGAGATTACAAAACTTGCCCTAAATTTAATTAGGCGGGCAGTTAATTTTGATCATGTCCTAGGTCAGGAGCTACTTAAAGAAGAAAAGAAATGTGATGGAGATTGGTCATTTCCTCCAGTTTTTCTGCCCACTACTCTTTTTTTTTTTTTTTTTTTTGCAGGGGGCAGGGGTTGGAGGGAGAGAAAAAAATAACCTCCCTTAGAAATAATTCCTTGACACTCACATGCTCTTTTTTTAGGGCCAAAGAAATAGGAGGTTTCTCTTTGGAGCTTGTTGACACTTTCTCGCCTTGCGATTACACGCGGTCACATCAACATTTGACACGTGGGTTCCGTGCGCATGGCAGCGCTATTTACAAACACCATCCAGGGATTCCAGAGACTTATGTAACAGCTGAGGGTACGGGCTTTGTGTGTCCGTGGGCGCGGAGGAATCAAGCAATTTTATTCATAGTGGAGCAGCAGTTGTCTGTCTCTGATGGGGTCCTGCATCAAAGTTCACCGAAGTCTAGGTCTGGAACTACCCAATATGCAGCTTACCGGAGCCTCAAAGGCTGTGCCTTAATATAGGATTACTCTCTTCTTTTCCCCTCCCCCTCCTGCAGCAAACGGAATCCGTTATGCCAAACTTTTGTGTGTGTGTGTGTTTTCGAAATGTGGGCAAATTGTGTCTTGGTTCTGGTTGTAATTTACTTCTGCCACTTGTGACAGAATGCACATGCCTGCCACCCAGTCTCACAAATGCTTTTTTTTTTTGAAAAATATTTTCTTATTTGTAAGCAACTTCAAATGCGAGAGAATTGGTAAACTGACTTGGCAACTCGACCCTGTGACCACAGAATAATCAGGAAAACGGTTGTTTGATCATCCTCCATATCCAGTTCAGTTGTACCCACACCTGTCCTTTCTCACCTGCCTCTTAAATTTCACATTATCACACCTCCCTCAGCCCTCCTCCATCTTAAGTTACATATCAAGACATGGTATTTCTTTTTTAAGTTAGATTTCAATACTTAGGGAATTGTTCTTCTTTTCCCATATTGCTTTTAAGAGTTTTTCATTTATACTTATCATTTTTTTAAAGTCTCAAGTCAAAAATAATTAAAACACCAAGAATTTGTGTCTCATCCTGGGTACCTGATATATGTTTCCTGGTGCTTTTTTTTTTTTTTCCCCATTGTAAATTGTAAATTGACTGGTTGGAATTTTTTAAATATGAGTAAATTTTCAGTCCTTTTTTGGTTGGAATTTTAGGATCTTTTTTGATGGATGTCATCACTGATTATCCAAAAATAGAAACCTTGCCTAACAAAGAATTGAAACTAAATCATCAAAAAAATAAACTTGTAGTTACTTTAAAAGTTGGGCTGTTAGAACTCTTCTTTCATAGAATTTTTTTTCTAATCACACTATCTTTCTAAAAAGAGGAATGATCAGAATCTTTGAAATGTGGTACTGTAAATGGGAGGAATTTAACTTTTCAAAATAAAGAATTTTCTCCCCAAGAGATAAACCAAACACCAAGGAATGTTTGGTATAAGAAGTTTAGGTATGGAATAATTTAGAGGTTATGTCTTCCAAGTCTATTATTTACCTATGAGATTTAGAAATTAAATTTGAACTGTTTAACAGCTGGATGTGCTGTCTTTTAGACGAAATTATCAAGAGAGTGACTAATTTAACCAACATAAGGAAATCTGAGAATAGACACTTTTCATTTTTTCTTGCTGAGTAAAATTTCCTTCTAAATTTGAAGATATGTAACTTATTTAGTGGTTATAACTTATTATACTTTTCTAATACGTTAAGATTTAGTGAATTTAGATTATAAGCTTTAAAAATTACTTTCTTTTTTATTTGCATGCTAATCATTGTTTTGACCTGAAGATGGTATATTTATTTTAATTGCCCTTGATCCAAATAGTGAAAGTTTGTGTGAAAGTACTTACGCGTAAACTTTCTTACTAAAAGCAGTACCATGTCTGAACACTCTTGAGCTTTCATAAGGAGGATCTTAGCCTATGTTAGAACATTACCATTTTCCTCTCTTCTTATACCTTTATGGACACTAAGTTATATCTGGTTATAAGCTGAATCTGCTCAGAATTTGATAAAGGTTATAAGTTGATTCATTTCTGCTAAGAAAGGGATTAAATATAACTTTGTATTTTTGTTTCACTTGAAGCTTCAAGCATTCAGTAAACATTTATTCAATAGATGTGCTTCCTTCATGAAGGTGAGATAAATAGCAATTGTCTCTGTATTATAAAAGGTTAAAATGGTAGATCAAACGTGAAAGATATCTAGCAAGATATAGTGTGGGAATTTAGGTTGTTTTCTCTTTCCAGCAACTATTGAGAGCATGTGTTTGCACATGCATGTGTGTTTTCTCTCATTCAAAAAGTTTTTGGACTTCTGAGTTAATTCCTCTTTGGTAGGAATGATTTAGTAAAACTGTCTTCAAATATAAAATTTTTAAAAAATTGATGTCATACATTTTCCCAAATATCATGAAGGTGAAAAATCCCCAGGGTCTTTTAAAGAAACTACTTTTATATGGTTCCTTAGAAGACAGTTGAGGAATCACATAGGCACTCACACATAAAACAAACAGTTGGTGTGGTGATGTTAAAATTGGCCAGGGTGTTCCCTCTAGTGTAGGAGTCCTAGGTCATAATGATGCATTCCCATGTGGTCAAGCACACATGGCCTTCATGTTTACACACACAGCTCCAGAATTCTGAACACCAGTGATGCAACAGTGGGGGAAGGGGTGATCTGTATCTCACAAACTGTTTAATGACCTGGGTCATGAATATTGATAGAGAATAAGAAAGAACTGATTGTGGTAAAATGTGCCTGGAGGGGAAATAGAGTAGATACTTAAAGCAGGCTTCTTCCCCTCACCCCCAACCTCTAGATTGTTTATTTTAAACTATCATTACCACCCAAAAGGAGCTTTCTACTTTGAACTTAAAATAGTAGCTTTTAACGGGACAAGTGAGTAAGCACTTTGGTATCCAGGGACTGGAGGTGACAAAGCTCTCAAGAGTGTCACTCTCTTTCGTAACCAAGCTGACTCAGACTTTTGGAAGGTTTTATGGCAATTTAACCAGCTCTAATGATATTACCGCATATGTGCATGGGAACAGATAATTGGAGCTAGAGCTGCCATTTTCTCTGGTTTTAAAATTGTTTCTTACCCATTATTCCAATTTTATTTGTGAAAATAGGTCAATCCTATTACATATAGAAATGCTTTTCAAAATCACTGGATATATTTGTATAGAACTACTTTGTTTACAAAGAGCCTATGTCTACAACAATACAGAGGAAGATACCTTTTTATCTGGTAGAATCATAATAAAGGGGGAAAAAGAGTGGTAATTCTAGAAAAATATATAATAATAGCATGGCGGTATTCATACAACTAAATGGCAAGCAACTATTTTTAAACATGGAAAAGACCTAAAAAGGGTGAGGGGAGAACATGTTATAAACAAGGAAAATATAGTTTTCAATGCATAAATGCTTTATTACAAACTATGGACATTTAAAAGATTTGTTTCAAACTCTTTCCTCCTTGTGACAAATTATCCAAGACATTATCCACCTCTCTCTGAACTTTTAACAGATTGTTCTGGACTTAATTTTAATTGTGGGTTTAATTTTGTTTGCATGTATGTGTGTGTTTGAGTATGCATGTGTTTGAGTATGTTTTTCTATTTTAGATCTAGCTATACAAACTGGAGACGTCTCCCACTACTTATAAGATATTGCTCCCCGGACTCCCATCACATTTACTTCAATATGTCCATAAATCATTCATCAGATTTGCAAAAAATGTAGCTCATTTTCAAAGATAGAATCATAGACTATTATTGACAAGAAACAGAAACTTTAGAGACTACCTGTTGCATTAACTAGAAAAAAAATGGAGGCGTAAAGAGGTGAAGACCATTGCCTCAAATTGAATAATAGGATATTTATCATTTTAGTAATAGTCAGTGTTAACTAAGGTCTTCACATTGTGTCAAGAACCATACTAGGGATTTTCAGAGGTTATCTTATTCAATTCTTACATCACATCTATTTTTGTTGGTGCTATTATTATCCTCATTTTACTAAGGAAGAAATCAAGACATCAGATTAAATAATTTCCCTATATATTTTGATTTCTTTGACATCTCCCGATTTGCAAATTTATCCTTAAACCCTATAGGATATTTTACCATGGCCATTTGGCTTGTCTCCATTTCTGCTTCCCTCATCCTTTTTTTTTTTTTAATTTGAAAAAATATTGATTTACTCTTGGCTGTGCTGGGTCTTCATGGCTGCACGGGCTTTTCTCTGGCTGCAGAGAGCAGGGTGGTGGGGCGCAGGCCTCCTATTGCAGCGGCTCTTGTTGCAGAGTGTGGGCTCTGGGCGTGTGGGCCTCTTCAGTAGTTGTGGCGTGTGTTTAGGAGTTTCGGCTCCCTGGACTCTAGAGCGCAGGCCCAGTTATTTCATGACACATGGACTCTTCTGAATCAGGGATCAAATAATGCTTCTTGGATTGGCAGGTAGATCCTTTACCAATGAGCCCCAGGGAAGCCCTCACCCTATTCTTTTTTTCACTCTGTTCCTTTGTGCCTGAAATGTCTTCCTTCTTGGTGTTCTCACCTATATGAGCTTTCTCTTCCACCTTCTTGGCTTTTTCAGCTATTCACCATATTTTCCCTGGACTCTGTTCTTTGCCTCCTTTTTTCTGATAAATCAAGCAACTCCTAAACAGTTGGATTCCACCAAACAATTTCTTTTTGTTTTGTTTTTTTGGCTGCACTGTGCAGCTTATGGCATCTTAGTTCCCTGACCAGGATCAAACTTGGGCCCTTGGCAGCAAAAGAATAATGTCCTAACCACTGGAGTGCCGGAGAATTCACAAACAGTCTGGTTTTTGGAGTTAGGAAGATATATTTTTGAATCCTGACTTGCCTTCTTATAAGCTGTGTATGTTCTTACACAACACGGCAGCTTTAGCCTCTCTGAATCAGCTTCCCCATCTGTCAAAGGGGGCCAACTAAAAATTCTCATCTGTCTCAATGATTTTTCAAGTTTCTTAATTATACCACTTGGTGAATGATATATGCCTTCTATTTAAACTCATTCTTCTCTGTGCTTCCTGATTATTCTCTTCTAATTTAGTTTTCATTCATTATTCTCCTGGTTAGGTCCACCGTTGCTTTAGTTCCATGTCTTTCTCGGGATTTTATTCTTTCTTTCTTTTCTTTTTCTTTTCACTGATTTATATCCCAATTTATTTATTTTGCCCAGAAATGGTGTGTAGGAGGAAAACAGTCCTTGCATGTCCAAAATGCCTTGAATTTTCCCTCAGAGCTAATTGATAAAATAATGGTGTATAGAATTCCATGTTCAAAGTAATTTTCCCTCAGAACTTGGGAGACATTGGTGCATTGAAACATTTCATCCAGTGTTGGCTAATGAGATATCTGATATAAATATGGTTCATCTTTTTTTTTTTCTTTTTTTTATTATTATTATTATTTTTGTCATACATTGATATGAATCAGCCATAGATTTACACATATTCCCCATCCTGATCCCCCCTCCCACCTCCCTCTCCACCCGATTCCTCTGGGTCTTCCCAGTGCACCAGGTCCGAGCACTTGTCTCATGCATCCCACCTGGGCTGGTGATCTGTTTCACCATAGATAGTATACATGCTGTTCTTTTGAAATATCCCACCCTCACATTCTCCCACAGAGTTCAAAAGTCTGTTCTGTATTTCTGTGCCTCTTTTTCTGTTTTGCATATAGGGTTATCGTTACCATCTTTCTAAATTCCATATATATGTGTTAGTATGCTGTAATGTTCTTTATCTTTCTGGCTTACTTCACTCTGTATAAGGGGCTCCAGTTTCATCCATCTCATTAGGACTGGTTCAAATGAATTCTTTTTAACGGCTGAGTAATATTCCATGGTGTATATGTACCACAGCTTCCTTATCCATTCATCTGCTGATGGGCATCTAGGTTGCTTCCATGTCCTGGCTATTATAAACAGTGCTGCGATGAACATTGGGGTGCACGTGTCTCTTTCAGATCTGGTTTCCTCAGTGTGTATGCCCAGAAGTGGGATTGCTGGGTCATATGGTAGTTCTATTTCCAGTTTTTTAAGAAATCTCCACACTGTTTTCCATAGCGGCTGTACTAGTTTGCATTCCCACCAACAGTGTAAGAGGGTTCCCTTTTCTCCACACCCTCTCCAGCATTTATTGCTTGTAGACTTTTGGATAGCAGCCATCCTGACTGGCGTGTAATGGTACCTCATTCTTTTTTAGATAACTTAAAAAAAAAAAAAAAAAAAACACATTATTCCCCAAAGTTAGGGAAGTAGGACTTTTAGGAGGGAATGAAAAGACAGATAAAAATATTCAGTCCCTCAACAAAGTCTGTTGACTCTAGTTTTGAACTATATCCAGAATCTGACCCATTTCCTATCATTTCACCATTTCCACACTCTTGCAAGCCACTATCATGTCTAATTTTGAATATAACCTTGTCATCCTAATGGATCTCCTGCTTCTGACTTTGCCCTCCCTTCCTCACCTTACCAAGGTGTTTTACCCAAATCCAGAAATCAAAGCTTAATCATTTAAAAATTGGCAGCTCATACCTCTGCTTAAAGCCACTGATGAATCCCTATTTAACTCAGAGTAAAAGCCAGGGGTTTTTGGTAGCCTCCAAGATCTCAGCTGATATTTACATTTCTGATTCCACTTCCTTCCAGTTCTCTCCCTCACTCTAATAGCCATGGCTTTCTTGCTGTCCAAGCAACAAAAGGAGCATCCTCTTTCCTCTAGGTTTTTGTGCTCGCTATTTCCTTTTCTTGGAACAGCTTTTGTTTAGGTATCCACTTATGTTGCTTCTTCCTTTCTTCTAATCTCTCCTTGAGAGTGTTAGTTTTCCAGGAATAAAATTCAGGGACTTTTCTGGAAATCCAGTATTTAAGATTCTGCACTTCCTCTGCAGCGGTTATGGGTTCGATCCTTGGTCCAGAAACTAAGATCCCACATACCATGTGGTGTGGCCGAAAGGAAAAACAAACCCATGACCATTTAGCAGAACTACCACACTTAACCTTGTCTGATTTCCTTTCATTAGGTTTATCATCACTTGCTAGAGCACTCGTTGCTGCTTTAAAAAAAAAAAAATGGGAATTTCCTGTTGGTCCAAGGGTTAGGACTCTGAGTTTCCACTGCACAGGTTCAATCCCTGTTTGGGGAACTAAGATCCTGCAAGCCAGGAGGTGTGACCAGAAAAGTTTCTTTTAATTTATTTTCTGCTCCTTCCAGAAGATGTGTTCCATGAGACCAAGGGCATTGTTTGGGTCACATATAGCTTCAGCACCTAGAATGGTGGCTGGCATGTGGTAGACATTGAATAAATATTTGGTGAATATATATATATGAATAAAATGGTGAGTAAAGGGGCAATAATATAATTTTGCTTTTACTGCTGTCCCTTTAAGGCTACCAGTGTTCTGTTTGACACAAAATACCCGTGAGTTTCTAGGGCCAAGGAAACATTTGTAGCTAAAATGTCACACATGCTGGCAACTGTACTCCTTTCTGATGTTATTATAGTTGGGTAGTATTTCAGGTACCTTATGTGTTTAAATATCTACTTTAAAATACAAACAGGATTTTAAAAGCTACCTTAAGTTTTAAACAACTAATTTATGAGTAGATTTTTGGAGCTGAAACCTCCTAAAAAGATGAGCAGTGCGTATGTTCTTCTTTCTGCTTCCTTTCTCTGAGTTGTGTGGTTACCAGCTTCCTTCCAGCTAGGAGAAACGGCACTGCTCTCAGCATCTCTTAGCTTCTTCTCTCCAGATGAGATCATATCCTTCAGAAAACTAGTTATGAACTCAAGTATCCTTGACATTTATTTCATAGGGAAAAATAATTACACATCGATGATTCTTCAATGAAGTTTTCCAAAAGTTTTGAAATACCCTCTTTATTAATTAACTGGGGGGAGAGTGGGATATAAATTCATGGTGATTGGAGTGCATTTTTCTCTCATTATTGTTTTTATCATTAAAGGCTCAAAGTCCAGTAGAATTTGAGTGTGATTTGTAAGTTTCATGTTGGGAGTTCTATTTCTGTTTTAAGTGTTATGACCATTGCCTAGCATAGCACCTGGAACATTGGAAGCCCATAATAGCTATTTGTTGAATGTGGACCCATACTTTTGGAGAATTCTGATTCCAAAGTTTTTGTAGCATAAAAACTCATAATGATTAATATTCTAATTGATGCTAGTAAAATGAAGTATAAACTGATAGAGTAGTTCTTTCTTTTCTTTTCTTCCAAATATAGAGAACTTTCTAAAGTCAGAGAGTTGGTTTAAGATTTTTAATATCTTTTATTGACATAATTATATGTGACCACATAGCCAGATAAGAAAAGCCAGTAGTCTTTGACAGTGTAACTTACTGAAGCATCCTTTGAAATTCTTAAAATTTATACTGGTATTACCAAGGTACAATTCTTTTTTTTTTTTTTAAGCCTAGGACTGGGGAGATTGGGAGGAAATGGGAAATAAGTGATAGTGGGCATGGGGATTCTTTCGGGGGTAATGAAACCGTTTTAATGGCTGCACAATTCTGTGCAAGGTACAATTATACCAAGGTACAATTCTTGAGCTACAACAGTTTCTTGATAAAAGATGCTGGTCCTTGCTGCCATTGTTACATTTGCCTGTTTACAGTCACCTACAGAAGTAAACTAGCTTCTTCTGGACTTCAATATTCATTTTCATATACTTTACCTGTTTTGGAAAAAAAATAGAAAACTGTCCCTGTCCAGTAGTCAATGGGGTCGCAAAGAGTCAAACACAACTGAGTGACTTTCATTTTACCTGTTTTGGAAGTCTGTTTTCTAATCTTCTTCTAAGGCATATCATCTTCCTGTGTTTATAGCATGCATTTTTCAGACAGGTCAAACAGGATTAATACATATTTGGTATTTTGAAAATACATTATTGTCTTTAAATGAGTTCTTTAGCTTTTCATGTGATGCCAGGCAGGAAGTTTATTACTATTGCCTCATCTATAGAATGAATAACTTGGGCAAAATAATGTTTTCCGAAATTTCACTGAACTTCGAAATTTGAATTTGAATATACATATGGGCATCCCTGGTAGTTCAGCTGGTAAAGAATACATCTGCAATGCAAGAGACCCTGGTTTAATTCCTGGGTCAGGAAGATCTGCTGGAGAAGGGATAGGATATCCACTCCAGTATTAAGAATCTGCCTGCAATGCGGGAGACCTGGGTTTGATCCCTGGGTTGGGAAGATCCCCTGGGGAAGGGAACGGCTTCCACTCCAGTATTCTGGCCTGGAGAATTTGGGATTGCAAAGTGTCGGACACTGAGCAACTTTCGCTTTCATATGACTACTTGCAGCATATCACAGATATTAACTAAGTATTAGTTTCATTGCATTTTGTAAATGACCTTGTTATTTCCTTTCAAGGAAAAAGCAATAGTATTTCATTCAAATGCTTGAATGTTTATGAGAAATATTTCAGAACTCTGAAGGTTGAATTCAGGGTTACTTACAGATTGTTTTTATACTTTATGCAATATTTATCAGAACGTGAAATAGCAGAGAGTAAAATTATTTTGGTCTTATTTCCATAAATCAAACTTTAAATATTCCTTGAGGGAATAGATGTTGTAGAAAGAAAAAAAAAGAATTCTGCTTTTCAGACCTCTGAAGGATGTATATTTTGTTCTTAAGAGGAAGTTCATTTCTGCACACCAATACAAAGGATAAAAAGTTGACTTGTCTTTAATCCCTGAAGAAAAATGTTCTAAAATTGCCTTTCGCTGTGTACAATTTACTAAAGTGATGAGTTCCTGGATTAATCTTTAAAGAAAATGTCAAGCTTATTGAAAAACTTGAGATAACAATGAGTCATTTTAGTAAGTAAAGGAAATAAAGTCTAGTTGAAAATGACAGATTGTCTACATGAATGCAAAATTGATGAGTATAGGAAATTCAGAGAAATTTGCTGATTTACTTTCTTTACTCAGTGAATACAAAAGTCCACTTTTTCAGATATTAATTACATGCTAAATTAAACCATCTTTGAAGTCAGGCTAATATCCTTAAGAGAACTCCTCTTAAACTGATATATGAACAGGATATAATTTAACAGAGATTAGTACTAGTTAGGAACAATCTTGAGACTTCTTCAAGATTTCAGTTTACAACATACTCACTGAAGGTTAGTTTTGTACATGGAAATATAAAACATACCATGCCTATAAAAATCATGTATATCATTTCTTAAATAGTAGATAGCAGTGACTTCAAAAGACCACAGGTCATTCTGTAAACATACATGCTGACAAAAATATTATAAATGTGAATTTAGCATGCTAATTATATTCTCACCCAGAACCTTAACTTGTTTTATAACTATATTACATATATAACTATATTACACATATGAATAAAATCTGATGGGTATCAGAGTTAGAAAAAGGCAAGTGTTTTTATAAATATATATAAAACCTTGGTCAGTCTACACCTTCTTTGATAGGTCTTAAAGGTTATTTCACCAGTGTCTTCTAACAACTTTATTTGTACATTGTGAAAACCCTTTTTGAGAAACAGCTCACTGTGATCACAGAATTTTAGTCACTACTATTTCCCAATACATATTTGCAAAAGAAGATGATATATTTCTAGGATGACATATGGTATAAAAGTTTTTTTTAAATCCTAAAAGAAAAATACTGAGATTTTCTATTTCCAGTCCATCATGTGAGGAGTTTGCCATACTACTAAATGAAAAGCTGAGCAGACTGAAAAATCAACAACTGTTCTTTGTTCCATCAGAAGAAGTATGGTCATAGGGCAAACTACTGCTTCCAAAATTGGAGATAAACAGGCAGATTCTGAGAAGTGTAAACTTGTTGGAGCAGAAGTATGTGAGTAGAAATGGCCACAGCAACCAGTGCCATGGTAGAAAAAATCCTGAAATTAGCAAACTGCTGGAGCTTCACTGTGGATAAAAATCATAGGGATAAGTCATTAGGGAAGCCCAGCTATGGAGGGTGGGCAGGCTGCATATTTTTGTGGATTTTACCTCCAGGAACTCTACCAGGGCTTTAAAGTAAATGCTAAATATATTTAAATATTTATAATATATTTAATAGAAACATTAGAGGAAAATTGTCTCTGCTTCTGGAAGGAGCAGGGAGAAGAACAGTTTTGAAATATGCCAGAGCATTGTGTTCTTCTTGACAAGGCCTCCCCTCAGGGAAACTTTTATCAGAGCTCAGAATACTGCAGATCCCTCTAACCTCCCATGTGGGCGAAGGGAAATATGCGTCTCCAGACTCCTCCAGCTATACTATCCTTCTTTTAAAAGTGAGGGCAGAGGGGACTGACAAGCTCTAGTGAAATTCACAGTCCAGGGGCAAAGACTCACCAGAAGACTGAGATAAGACTTAATCGTGTGACTCTAGAATGCTTCCCTCTTCTCCACACTGTACTACCTCATTTGTTGTTGATTATTGTTAAGTAGTGACTCTTGTGACCCCATGGACTGTAGCTCACAAGGCTCTTCTCTCCATGGGATTTCCCAGGCAGGAATACTGGAGGGGGGTGCCATTTCTTCCTCCAGGGGATCTTCCTGACTCAGGGATAGAACCCACATCTCCTCCATTGGCAGGCGGATTTTTTTCCCACTGAGCCACCAGGGAAGCCCCTATATTACTAAAGGCATTTTTACTGCAGTTTCTTCTCCTGAGTACATCATGTCCACCTTACAACAAAAAATTACAAGGCATACTAAAAGGTTAAAACAAACAAACAAACAACAACAACAACAACAACAAAAAAAAAACCCAGAATTTGAAGAGACCAAACTAGCATCAGAACCAGAGTCAGATATGGCAGGAATGTTGGAATTATCAGACCAGGATTTTTTTTTTTTAAACTAAAACCTAAGGATTTTAAATGGAAAAGTAGACAACATGCAAGAACAGATGAATAATGTTAGCACAGAAATGAAAATTTTTAGGGAAAAAAAATAAACACTTCTGGTGAAAAGCATTGTAACAGAAATGAAGAATGTACCTTTGAGTACTCCTAAGGGTGGCTCAGATGGTAAAGCGTCTGTCTACAGTGCAGGAGACCCGGGTTCAATCCCTGGGTCAGGAAGATCCCCTGGAGAAGGAAATGGTAAACCACTCCGGTAGTCTTGCCTGGAGAATCCCATGGATGGAGGAGCCTAGTAGGGCTTCAGTCCACAGGGTCGCAAAGAGTTGGACATGACTGAGCGACTTCAGTTTCACTTTCAGGTAGACTGTGGGCTTCCCCGATGGCTCAGTGGGTAAAGAATCTGCCTGCAGTGCAGGAGACATGGGCTCAATGCCTGGGTCAGGAGGAGCCCCTGGAGAAAGACATGGCAACCCACTCCAATATTCTTGCTTAAAATCCCATGGACCGAGGAGCATGGTGGGCTAGAGTCCATGAGATGGAAAGAATCAGACAGGATTGAGTGACTGAGCACACAAGTAGACTGTAAATGACTGAAGAAGGATTCTCAGAACTTGAGGATATAACAACAGAAACTTCAGAAATGGAAAATACAGGAGAGGAAAAACAACAACACAGAATATCCAGAACAGAATATCCAAGAACTGTGGAATAGTTACAAAAGATGTACCATAGGCAAAATGGAAATGCTCAGAGGAAGAGAGGAACAGAAGCAATATTTGAAGTAGCAGTGACTAGAATTTCCCCCAGTTAATGTCAGACACCAAACCACATATTCCAGGAAGCTCAGGGAACACTAAACAGGATAAATGCCAAAACAAAACAAAAACGAAAACAAAACAAAAAGCCACATATAGATACCATATTCAAACTTCAGAAAATCAAAGGAAAAGAAAAGAATTTGAAAGAAGAAAAAGAATACCTTTCCTATAGAGAAGCAAAGATAAAAATTACATTCAACTTATCCCAAGATACCAAGAAAGCAAAAATAAAGTAGAGGGAGATATTTAAAATATGGAGATTAGAAAAAAAAAAATCCATCAACCTAGAATTCTGTACCCTGTGAAATTGTTCTGTAAAAGTGAAGGAGAAACAAAGTGTTTCTCAGACAAGAAATCGAAGGAATTTGTTGCAAGTAGTCTTCCCTGTAAGAAGTGCTAAAAGGCATTCTTCACAGAGAAGGAAAATGACATAGATCAGAAGCAAAGATCTGCACAAAGGAAGAGCATTGGTGATGCAACTGAAAATAAAATGAAGACTTATTTTTATTATTCTTAGTTGATCTAACATATAATAGTTGGCTCAAAATAATAGTAGCAATACTAAATCATATGTGGATATACAAAATACATGGCTATATAATGTATGTATGTTGTAATTACATATATACACATATAGTGTATATTCTCATGTAGTGAAATAAGTGACAGCAATGATACACAAACAAGAAGGTGGAATTAAGAATACTATAAGGTACTTGCATTACCAATGAAGTAGTATATATTGTTATTGGAAAGTAGACTTGAATTAGTTGTAAATGTCTGTTGCAGACTCTAGGGCAACCACTAAAAAACAGTTTTTAAAAAGTATAACTCATATGCTAAGAAATGAGAGAGAAGGGAAATACAAAATGCTCAGTGAAAACCACAAAAGAAAGGGAAAGTGTTAAGACAAAAATAAGAAAAAAAAACCAAGGCTATAATTAGAAAGCAAGTAATAGCAGATATTAATTCAACTATACCAATAAACACTTTAAATACCAACGGTCTAAATACACTAATTAGAAAACAGAGATCATCAGAGTGGATCAAAAAACAAAATCCAACTATATGTTTTCTACAGGATACCTGCTTTAAATGTAAAGACACATAGTGATTAAAAGTAAAGGTTATGCAAACACTAACACTAATAGAAAAGCTAAGATAGCTATATTACTTTCAAACAGAGCTGACTTCAGACTTAAAAAGTGCATTGCATAATGATAAAGAGGTTAAGACTCCAAAAAGATATACAGTTTTTAATGTGCATGCGTCTAACAATAGTGTCAAAATAAGTGAGGCCAAAACTGATAGAATGTCAAAAAAAAAAAAAGAGGAA
This sequence comes from Dama dama, assembly GCF_033118175.1. Taxonomy (NCBI): domain Eukaryota; kingdom Metazoa; phylum Chordata; class Mammalia; order Artiodactyla; family Cervidae; genus Dama; species Dama dama. Next base: position 26,694,828 of record NC_083697.1, on the reverse strand, counting down.
TCTACTATTATAGTTGGAGAATTTAATAGCTTTCTATCAAAAATAGCCAGCTCTAGCAGGCCAAAAATCAGTCAGAACATAGTAGCACCATCAGTCAGCTGGATATAACTGACATCTATAGATTTCATCCAGTGATAGATTGTGTGTTAGTTTAACACACAGTATATGATGATACCGTCCAATGATAGCATATTACATATTCTTTTCAAGCTCTCATGGAACATTCACCAAGATAGACTACATTCTGGGCCATAAAAAATACCTTATCAAGTTTTAAAGGAATAGGAATTAAAATTCCCTTAAGAGTCTGCTCTCAGACCCTAAGGGAATTATACTAGAAGTCAATTACAGAGAGACCACTGAAAAATCCCTAAACACCTGGAGATTTAACATACTTGTAAATCAAACATAGGCCAAGGAACAGATCTCAAGAGAAATATAAAAATATTTTGAGCTAAATGAAAATGAAAATCCAACTTATACAAATTTGTGGGAAATCAATGAATATGATGTTCAAAGGTAACATATGTATAGTACTGAATACATATATCAGAAATGAAAAATCTAAAATCAATAAGGGAATGTCTCTGGCAGCCCAGTGGTAAAGATTCTGTGCTTCCACTGCAAAGGGCATGGGTTTGATCCCTGTTCAGGGAACTAAAGTCTCGCATGCTGCATGGCATGGCAAAAATAAATAAAATCAATAAGCTAAGCTTTCATCTTAGGAAACTAGAAAATTGAGAGCAAATTCAATCCAAAGTAAACAGAAGAAAATAAAAATCAGAGGTAAAACCAATGAAATTTAAAGCAGGAAATCAATAAAGGAGACAATACTACAGATGCCATGGACATTAAAAAGATAATAAGAGAATAATGTGAAAACTGTATGCTCACAAATGCAATAACCTAGATGAAAAGAGCCAATTCCTTGAAAGACACAATCTTCCAAAATTCATACAAGAAGGATTAAATAATCAAAATAGGCCTATATTTGTTAAATAAATTGAATCAGTAATTAAAAACTTTGCAAAACAAAACACCTGGTCTTTCTTATGGGTTCATTGGTGAGTTCTGCCAGACATTTAAGGAAGAAATTATATCAATTTCAGAGAATAGAAGCAGAGAAAATAATTTCTAACTCATTCTTTGAAGTCAGCATTGTGTGTGTTACTCCCATGCTACTAATTGATCCCGCTCTCTCTTTCCCCTTCAGTAGCTGTAAGTTTGTTTTCTATGTCTGTGAGTCTGTTTCTGTTTTGTATACATATTGTTTCACATGGCAATGCTTCGTTCTTTTTTATGGCAGAGTAATAGTCCACTGTGTGTGTGTGTGTGTGTATACACATTTATTTATATATATACACATGCACACACATATACATACTCATACTGCATCTTCTTAAACCAATCATCTGTTGTGGGCACTTGGGTAGTTTCTAAGGCTTGGCTATTGTACATAGTGCCACTATGAACATTGACATGCATGTATTTTTGAATTAGAATTTTCATCTTTTCAGGATATATGTCCAGGAGTGGTGTTGCTGGATCATATGATAGCTCTATTTTTAGTTTTTAAGGAAAGTCCATACTGTTTTCCATAGTGGCTGTGCCAATTTACATTTCTACCAAGAATGTAAAAGTATTCCCCTTTTCCCATACTCATACCAGCATTATTATTTGTAGACTTTTTTTATTTTTTGGTAGACTTTTGTATCATAGCCATTCTGACTGGTGTGTGTTAATAAACTCCTGGTGATACAACACCAAAGACATGATTCATGAAAGGAATAGTTTTTAAGCTGGACTTCAATAAAATGAAAAACTGGAAATTCTCTGGCCATCAGTGGTTAGGACTTTGAGCTTTCACACTGCCAAGGGCCAGGGTTCAATCCCTGATAAGGGAACTAAGATCCCACAAGCCGAGCAGCCCTGCCAAAAAAAAAAAAAAAAAAGAATTAAACTTCTGTTCTAAAGTGTATGTAGAAAGAATGAGAATACAAGCCATAGACTTGGAGAAAATATTTACAAAGAACACATTTGATAAAGGACAGTCATATACAAAAAACTATATGTAGAGAAAAATAACAGAGAACTCTTGAAACTGTGAAAACAATTAAAAAATGAACAACCTATTTAAACATTGGGCTAAAGACCTGAACAGACACATTATCAAAGATGATATACAGATGGTAAATAAGTTTATGGAAAGGTGTTCATCATCATATGTAATTAGGGAATTACAAATTAATTAGTGAGGTTTCCCAGCCCACCTAATAGAATGGCCAAAAGCTAGAATGCTAAAAACACCAAGTTCTGGTGAGGTTATGGAACAATAAAAATTCTTCATTCATTGATGGTAGAATGCAAAATGGTAGAGCCACTTATGGAGGAAAGTTTGGCAGTTACTAATAACACTAAATATACTCTTGCCATATAATCCAGTGATTGCACTCCTGGGAGTTTACACAAAGGAGTTGAAAATTTAAGTCTACACAAAAATCTGCACAGGTGTTTATAGGCGCTTTCTTCCTAATTGCCAAAACTTGGTAGCAACCAAGATGCCCTTCAGTAGGTAAATGGATAAGTATACTGTGGCATGCAGACAATAGAATATTGTTTAACACTAAAAAAAATAGGTATCAAGCAATGAAAAGACATAGAGGAGTCTTAAATGCATATTACCAAGAAAAATAGTCTATTCTGTAAAAGTCCGTACCCTTTGATTCTGATTGTATGACTTTCTGGAAAAGAAAAAACTATGCAGATACTATAAAGATTAATTCTTCCAGGAATTAGGGGTAGGAAGGATGAATAGGCAAAATACAGAGGATTCTTAGTGGGGTGAAACTGTTCTGTAATATATTACAAAGGTAAATACATGTCATTAAACATCTGTCAAAATTCATAGAATGTAAAACAGCAAGAGTAAAACCTGGGGTCAACTTGCTGATAATGATATGTCAGTGTAAGTTCATCAACGGTAACAAATGCACCACTCCAAAAGGAAGCCTCATAGTGGGAGAGGCTTTACATGTGTGTTGCAACACACCAGGCTTCTGTGTCCTTCACTTGTTTCTCTCAGTTTGTGCAAACTCATGTCTGTTGAGTCAGTGATGCTATCCAATCATCTTGTCCTCTGTCAACCCCTTTTCATCCAGCCCTCAATCTTTCCCAGCATCAGGATCTCTTCCAGTTAGTTGGCTCTTTGCATCAGGTGACCAATGTATTGAAGCTTCAGCTTCAGCATCAGTCCTTCCAATGAATATTCATGGTTAATTTCCTTTAGGACTGACTGGTTTGATCTCCTTGCTGTCTCAGGGACTATCAAGAGTCTTCTCCAACATCACAGTTCAAAAGCATCAAATTCTTGGGCACTCAGCCTTCTTTATGGTTCACCTCTCACATCCATACATGAGTACTGGAAAAGCCATAGCTTTGACTATACAGACCTTTGTAGGCAAAGTGATGTCTCTACTTCTTAATATGCTATCTAGATTGGTCATAGCTTTTCTTCCAGGGGGCAAGCGTCTTTTAATTTCATGGCTGCAATCACTGTTCACAGTGATTTTGGAGCTGAAGAAAATAAAGTCACTGTTTCCACTTTTCCCCCATCTGTTTGCCATGAAGTGATGGGACCGGATGCCATAATGTTAGTTTTTAAAGTGTTGACTTTTAAGCCAACTATTTCACTCTCCTCTTTCACCTCCATCAAGAGGCTCTTTAGTTCCTCTTTGCTTTCTTCCATAAGCGTAGTGTCATCTGCATACCTGAGGTTATTGATATTTCTCCCAGCAATCTTGATTCTAGCTTAAGCTTCATCTGGCCCAGCCTTTCACTCTGCATATAAGTTAAATAAGCAGGGTGACAATATACAGCCTTGACGTACTTCTTTCCCAATTTTGAACCAGTCGGTTGTTCCATGTCCCATTCTAACTATTGCTTCTTGACCTGCATACAGATATCTCAGGAAGCAGGTCAGGTGATCTGGTATTCCCATCTCTTGAAGAATTTTCCATAGTCAAAGGCTTTGGCATAGTCAGTAAAGCAGAAGTAGATGTTTTTCTGGAACTCTTTTGCTTTTTCTGTGATCCAATGGATGTTGGCAATTTGATCTCTGGTTCCTCTGCCTTTTCTAAATCCAGCTTTTACATCTAGAAGTTCTCAGTTCACATACTGCTGAAGCCTAGCTTAAAGGATTTTAAGCGTAATCTTGCTAGAATGTGAAATGAGTGCAATTGTGTGGTAATTTAAACATTCTTTGGCATTGCCTTTCTTTGGGATTGGAATGAAAACTGATCTTTTCCAGTCCTGTGGCCACTGCTGAGTTTTCCAGATTTGCTGACATGTTGAGTGCAGCACTTTCACAGCATCATATTTTAGGATTTGAAATAGCTCAGCTGGAATTCCATCACCTCCACTAGATATGTTTGTAGTAATGCTTCCTAAGGCCCACTTGACTTCACACTCCAGGATATCTGACCATACCATTGTGGTTATCTGGGTTATGAAGTTCTTTTTTGTACAGTTCTTCTGCGTATTCTTGCCACCTCTTCTTAATATCTTCTGCTTCTGTTAGGTCTTTGCCATTTTTGTCCATTATTGTGCCCATCTTTGCTTGAAATATTCCCTTTGTATCTCCAATTTTCTTGAAGAAATCTCTCATTGTATTGTTTTCCTCTACTTCTTTCCATTGTTCACTTAAGAAAGCTTTCTTATTTCCTCTTGCTGTTCTCTGGAACTCTGCATTCAGTTGGGTATATTTTTCCCTTTCTCCTTGCCTTTTGCTCCTCTTCTTTTCTTATCTATTTGTAAGGCCTCTTCAGACAACCACTTTGCCTTCTTGCATTTCTTTTTCTTGGGGATGGTTTTGGTACAGTTTTATGAACTTCCATCCATAGTTCTTCGGGCACTCTTGTCTACCAGATCTAGTCCCTTGAATCTGTTCATCACCTCCACTGTATAATCATAAGGGATTTGATTTAGGTCATACCTGAATGGTCTAGTGGTTTCCCCTCCTTTCTTCAATTTGAGCCTGAATTTTGCAGTAAGGAGCTCATAATCTATGCCACAGTTGACTGCAGGTCTTGTTTTTTGCTGACTGTATAGAATTTCTCCATCTTCAGTTGCAAAGGATATAATCAATCTGATTACGTGTGTGTGCATGTGTGGTAAGTCGCTTCAGTTGTGTCCAACTCTGTGCGACCCCATGGACTGTAGCCTACCAGGCTCCTCTGTCCATGGGATTCTCCAGGCAAGAATACTGGAATGGGTTGCCATTCCCTTCTCCAGGGTATCCTCCCAACCCAGGGATCGAACCCACATCTCTTACGTCTCCTGCATTGGCAGGCAGGTTCTTTACCACATGTGTGTAGACCAAAGTATATTACAGCTCAGTATATTATTCTTTCCACTAAATTTTAGAGTGAACCAAAATCTGCTCTAAATATATGTTTAATTTTAAAAATGTAATGCAACCTCAAAGCACCATAAATTTGTTAAAAGAAAACAAGCTAGGCAGTAAAAGTATCTTTTGTTTTTCTTAGTGTTTCAGTTCAAGTCCTGTCTTGACTCCAGGTTTCTAGTCTGAGGTTGAGAAAATAACCTAATCTTCTTAATCGAGTCACAACCTCATTTCAATGAACAGTTCATACCAGTCCTTTATACCAAAGGTGAGGGAGGGGATATGAGTTGATCAAAAGATGACCAGTGGGCAAGATTTACTTGGCTTCATTCAGTATCTTTGATAGATCAAAGGCTACAAGCCAAATTCATGTACCTACAGACTCCATGCCTTTTCTGCGAGTATTGAAAATGAGAGTCCTGTTTGGTTTTATGTGAGGATTTCCCCCCCATCACTCCTCAGAAAATGAAGGATATCTATCCTCCTCATTTAGGAAATGAGTGCTTGTAATAGAAACTTATTTTTAGTCAGCTGTTCCCCTTAGATGATTTATGTCACCTCTGACCCGCTTTCTGATAAAACATGACTTCATTCATGGCTCTGGAGATGACCTGTGTACACCGACCTGGCATAAACCTGGAGTGTTAAGTCATTTTAATGACAGTTGGAGAGAGGATTGATCTCCCACTGTAAGACTGTCTACCGTGAGATTCTGTAAAGCAGCTGCATTCCTAGTGAGGCCTGGTTAAGTTTATCCTGCTATCAGGTTCTTCAGTATTACTCATCTTTCTCAAAAGGAAAGAGGTTTTTCCAGCATGCAGGGTATCTGGCTTTTAATGGCTGTCGTGTGCTTAGGTGCTCAGTCGTATCCGACTCTCTGCGACCCCATGGACTGTAGCCCGCCAGCCTCCTCTGTCCATGGGGATTCTTCAGGCAAGAATACTGGAGTGGATTGCCATGCCCTTCACCAGGAGGTCTTCCTGACCCAGAAATTGAACTAGGGTCTCCTGCTCTGAGGCAGATTCTTCACCACCTGAGCTACCAGGGAAGCCCCTTGTGATGGCTACAGAGCTGAAATAACATACCTATACTTGGCTGCTCATTTGTGTTTTCCCTTCACTTGTTAACTGACTCATTCTTGGAGGTTACAGTGGTTATGCCCTCCTGGTCAGCAGATGGTTGACCTTTCTTAGAAAAGACACTTTCACATCTCCAAGTATAAGAAGTTAATGCTCCAGCTTCATTGAGCATCTCATCGACTCAATGAAGAATCAGAACATTCAGTATTGATTCCCATGGCCTGTGACCCCGAGTCAACTTGGTGCAAAGGGCTTTTCTCAGACATCCTTCTCTAAAGGCAGGGTCAGTGATTCCTTTTTTTTTTTTCCAAACTCTGTTTTGCTCAATGATGATTTTAAAATGGTGATTTTGTTCTTTCAGTATCTGAAAATGCTTCCTATATTCCAGAACCTCAACATTAATACACTGAGGGAAATAACATACTCTCACATTCCTGTTCTCATACTTTTAATTGTATAAAATACATTCACATGTTTTATAATTATTGAGCTTTTTTGTTTTAAAATATATAGTTTCTTTGTTTTACAAGGGAGCTACATTATACTTTTTTATTTTAGAGCTTACATGTTACGCTGTGGTATCATGACATTCCAAAAAAAAAAAAAAAGTAAGTTCTGACATTTAAATATTTTCCATCATTTACCTTTCCCTATATCATCATCACCAATAGTGTTTCACATTTTTATTGATATTGCCCTTTTATCATTCTTTATAACTCAATTCCTCCTGTTTATTCCTCTGAGTTAAATTTGCTTTCCGCAGCTACCTCCTGTCCCACTTTTATTCCTTGTTTGCCTCTATAAAATAAGGTTAAAAATAAAGCCTCTATGATAAATCATTATTATTATACTTATTTGTATTTCTACCTAGAATATTTTAAAGCCCTCAAATAGTTTCCGTTGTTCAGTCACCCTCCCTACGCTATGATCTGTGTACTCTTTGGCCAAGTCTTTTGTTATTTTCTTTATTGGAGTGTGTGTTATATGTCTGTCTGTGTGGTCATGGTTGATAAACTTTAAATTTAGCCACAATTAACATGTTTTTAGATGAGTTTCTTTTTCTTGGGAGTTTGTTGATGGTATTTACTTTGCCTTGTGATTAAAAACATGTGAGAGTTCTGTAGCAAAATAATGCTTTCTTACCTGCTTGCACTCTTCCATTTAGAAGAACCGGTAGTTGACAACAGGCTCTTTTTAATTTTGGTTTCTACAACACAAGGGTTGCTAGGTAACTTTTAATCTCTTTCAACAAGAGAACAGTCAACAACAACAACAAATTTCTGCTCTCTTTAGATTGTATATTCCATCTAGAAGATCTGGCAAATAAAAAATGACTTAACACATTTTTTAAATGTGCAGTTCTATATAGACCACCTTCTACATCTTTGGAACATGGTATCAAATATTTTTTAATTAAACTGCCATTTCTTCAACATTATGATCTGCTTATTCTTAAGAAATTAACTTCTAAGCAACATTTGCCATTTCCAGGAAATGTATGAAAATCCAGTTTAATATGAAAATAGTAATTTTATGAAAATATATCAAAATTGTGTTATTAAAATATCTACTTGGAAAAAAATATCTACTTGGATTTCTCATTTACTTATATGACTCTCCAATCTTAAGTGTGGTTCAGCTATTCATACTAAACATTTTATTTATTTAGGGGAAAAATGTACTTAAATTCTGTCATCCTGGTCATTACTTGAAAGTTTAACCTCATATTCTAATTTTTAAATTCAGTGTCACAAAACATATAATTTTTACATAAAACTTTTAAAACTTAAAAAAACCTTTTATCTTTTAAGTTTTCATTTCTTCTATCACATTTCCCCCATGATGTTTCTTTCTAGCTACTGCCAAAGTTAATAGTTACATTTTCCCCCAGTAAAAAGTAGTACATTTGCAAAGACTTTAATAGTTATTTTATTGGAGTATAGTGTTGATTGTGTTGATTTACAGTATTGTGATTTGCAAAGATTTAAGCAATTGCTTAAAGCCTTTAAAAAAAATGCTTTATTTAAGAATCATTCAGAAAGCTAGAGCTGGTATGTAGCAGGTATTCATGAGTGGAGCTGTGCTGAAGGTTGCTGAACTATCTCCAAGGTGGTGAGGGAATTCTGCTGCTCTAAGACACTCTGGCTCCCTCTTCATGACTCCCTCATCTTCCCCACAGTCCTTAAGCTAAAACAGGTGGTCTCTTGGACCCTCCTCCAACACCATGACCCATGCTTTGATGTGCTAGCTGTTAAATGTTTTTATTATCACTCATGTGGTGAGAGAATCATCATTTACATGTCTTGGTGTTTTTTTTTTTGTTTTTTTTTTTTTTGAGGAACTTGTTTTAAATTTTATTTTGTTTGAACATTTACATGTTTTGTGTTTTTAAGAGTACCTTATGATAGAAGTACTTAATGTTAATAACATTTCTAATTTTGTAAAATGCATAATTTGCTTTTAATAATCCAAGTAAATAAAACCATGGTCTCTCATTACTCTGAAAGATTTGCTTTATTACTTTATAATATGAAATTACCAAATCTAAAGAAAGAGAATATATCAATACCTTGTAAAATAATTTAGGGGAAATCAGTAAACATTGTGATTATCAGTTTATAGTTATCTGTTATGTGAGGATTATTCATTACAAAGTTTTAATATTTAGTATATGAAAGTGGTTGTTGTTCACTCACTAAGGTGTATCTGACTCTTGTGACCCCATGGACTGCAGCATGCCAAGCTTCCCCATTCTTCACCATCTCTCTGAGTTTGCTCAAACTCATGTGAAATAAAATTATATTGCTTATTCTAATTATTCTAATTTCCTATCAATATAATTTTGTCATGGTTTTACACCTTATTCATTGTGTAATACCTCTTTTTTTAAACATGCATTTGTTCCATCTGTATCAAATTAGACCATGTTTAAGTCATAGAATCATAACACCTTAAATCTAGTTTGGAATAGAGATAAAACAAAGCTCAGTTTCCTTAAGTGATTGGCCTGAGATCATGAAGTTATAGCGAATTAGTGGTAGAATTAAAACTGAGACGGATTTATACCTTGGTTATCTTTCCTACCTTCCTACTTCCTTAGTTTGCTTATGTGTTTACGAGAGTGATGGGTGAGCTGTGAGCTTCTGGGATTCAGCTCAAAACCTCACTCCTAATAGAAATATTGTTTTGCAGTCAGCCAAAGAAATTTAGTCACCAAGATCTAAAGTTCCTTGTGTGGAGAAAAAGGAACACATGAACCATAAAAAAATCAGTGTACTCACTTTTTTCCACCTCTTTCATCTTCTTTGCCCCTTTCTTTTCTTCCACTACATAGAGTTCCTAGAAGGGATCCCCAAAATGCTTAGACATTGTGAATGGCAGCTCTGTTTTAGAGAATTACAGAGAATTGTGTTTCCTATTTTAGTGGATGAATGTTTCCTATTTTAGTGGCTTTTCAGAGTTAAAAAAAAATGGCCATGCCTCCATTGGTTTATCTAAATAATAGCCCAGTCTCTGACCAAAGAGGTCAAGTGTTAGCAAGGGTCAGAGTGTCGTAGATATGTTTGCATTTCAGATGCAAGAAATTATGTATGCTTATTCTGCTTGATTTTTACTCAATATATTTTTTTTAATGTGGGTTTTTCATCTTGGTGTTTCAAAATATCTATTCCCTCATAACTTTTGTTTGCTTGTTTGTTTTTGGAAGGTATATACATTGATAATCTATACACAGCGCCAACGCCAAATGAATTTATACCTGGTAAATGGTACCTAATTTTTTGTGCAATAGAAAACTATGTCAAACAGTTTATAACTGCTGCCTAATGTTTCAGCTTTGTTTGGCAATTTTAGTTCTATAAAGATTGTTCATTAGGAACAGTCTTGTTTGGTGTATATGTGTATACTTTTATCTTCGTGGAATTTGTTCTGTAAGTGCTTACTGAATTTTTCCTTGGAGTTACCACTTTGTGTTAGGAAGAATGAGGAGTAAATACACATGAGGACTTCCTTTAGTTTTCTTCTCAGAGCTTTAACTGCGGTAGTGATTTTTTTTTCAAAGCTTTAATAGAACAAACATTGCTGCCAAGGAGCTGACATTCTGAAATAGCACTTCCCTTTGGGCACCTTGCAGTGGGGATCGTTTACTTGCAGAGGGAGAAGGAGGGAGCCTGAGCGCAGGCTTGCTGGGGCGGGGGAGGGGAGAAGGCGAGGAAGGAGGGAGGAGACCTGAGTCCTGGGGATATCCTGCTGAGGTCAGTAACCTGCTGTTCAGTGGACGTCCAGTCTGACCCCTTTTAGACCTGGAGAAGGCTCACGTCCAGCAGGGAAGCCTCCCAGGCATCATGACACCAGGAAGGAAACACCTATCGCTGGGAAACTGTAGAGACACTCAGTACAGGTGGCTGAGTAGCACAAAGGGGGAAGGAAGGACTAGACCCAGCAGCATGAACACAGTGCCCTGCTTGCGGTGGAAATATTTATCTAATGGTTTGATCAGTGAAACATCCATCTGTTGGAAGAAGAATGAATATAAGACCGCCAAGAAAGATTTCTATATACAATGCCTAGTGTACATTGATGTATACATCTTGATAGTTTGTAAGGAGAAGTTTGGTTCCACTTTTGAAGGAAAGTGTCTGCTACTAGTATTTGAAGTACAGAATAACTTACCTTTCACCAAAAAGAATTCTGTTCTTCTCTGAATCTCCTATAAGCTGTTGGAGGCCTGCCTCCTACAAAGTGTGCGCCAGCGGACACGACTGACAGTATTTTGAAGATTAAATGACTAAGAATGCAATCGGTAAATCTTAGCTGTTTTTATTGTCACTGTTATTTTTTTCATCTACACTCTGGAAAAGATTGCAGAAGGATATTATCCTTTTGGAACAGTGAATAGTTGATGGAGATAAAATAGCACAATAAGCTTCAATCTAGGGACACAAAAAGAAAAATCTGTCTTGGAACCACATCCTTAGAAAGATAGTGATTTTGACTGTGAGATTTATTTCATTCAGTTGAAAATATGGATAGGAGTGAGGAAGTTTCAATGTGCTCTTGGTTTGCGGAAGGGGGGTGGGTGTCACCTTGATTTCTGTCTGGTTGCAGTTACCCTTCATGTTTATTCTGTTTAGCCTTCTAAATGATTTTTGTTTGCTTTATAATCTCAGTATATCAGGTCAGAGGGAAAACTCAATGTATAAGCAGATTGATACTGTTTTACATTTGCTTTGAGAGTATTTACCATAGCATCCTAAATAGTATTATTAAGGTTCTCTTTCAAACCATGGACCCAAGCATATGAGTCATCACTGCAATGATTCCTGAATGATATCATGTTGGAGACATTCCAAGACTGAACACAGCCAAGATCAGTGGTCAGCGCAGAACTGTGTTCTTATAGGAGCCTTGAGGTCTCTTACACGTGTGCGTTCTATTTATTGGGATAGCCTCTTTCTATAAAGGACCTTTTGGAGGCATAGAAAATTGGGACTTCACTGTCTCTTTGATGATTTGCCAGCTTGGTTCCCAGCCAGTCAGATAACTGCTCGTAGTGACATGCTTTTCTCTAGGGTCCACGATCTTGTGCTGGTCTTTAGAGAGCAGTCTCACTAAGCCCGCTCACACCATTCTGAGCCAAGGACATTGCTGTCCTGAATGCCTTACAGTATAGATAAAAATCTTATACCAATTACGTTCTGATAAAACTCTGAGTTTACTCTGAGAATGCATTAGCCATTTAGGTTTTGCATTACTATTTTAAAGAGAAAACAGGAAGGCAAGTGTTTCCTTCCTTCCTCAATATTTGGTCCATAAGTTGCTAAACCCAGCCTTAGGAATCTAAGGATATACAGACAAAGACCCTCTTCTTACCATTGTTTCTTTGACCTTTTCTAAAATGACAAAATGTTTCATTGCCTCCAACCCTAACCTCCTGAACTGTACTTGTCTGATAATAATTATTTGGAATACATGGATTCCTCAAATATGTCTTGTCAGAAGTTTATTTTGTCATTTCAAATTCCTTTATAGAATTTTTTTCCTGATTAATACCATCATTCTTCCAGGCAACCAAGCTCAAAGCTTTATTGCTATAATTGAGTCTTTCTTCCTGTATCTACAGTGTTACTAATATCCACCCATTTCTCAATCAGTAATATTTCCCTACTTTATCATTTTATTTCATTTCCTCTGCCACCCTTCTGTTCAGACTTCTCATGTACATCTGAACTGTGGCGACAAGCCAATATCTTTTTTAAAAAACAATTTTATTTATTTATCTATTTTTGGCTGTACTGGGTCTCCAGCTGTGTGGACTTTTCTCTAACTGCAGTAAGCAGGAGCTACTCTCTAGACGCAGTACATGGGCTTCTCATTGCAGTGGCTTCTCCTGTTGCAGAGCACAGGCTTTGGGGGGCGTGGGCTTTAGTAGTTGCAACTCCTAGGCTCTAGAGCACAGGCTCAATAGTTGTGGTGCATGGGCTTAGCTGCTCCAAAGCATGTAGCATCTTCATGGACCAGAGGTCCATCTGTGTCTCCTGCACTGACAGATGGATTCTTTACCACTGAGCCACTTGGGGAAGCCCCAAGCCTCTGCATCTTCTCCTACATCACATTCACTAGGATGGCTTTAAACAAACAAACAAAAAAGACAGACAATAACAAGTGTTTGTGAGGGTGTAGGAGAACTGGAACCCTCATATCATTGCTGATGGGAATGTAGAATGGCAGAGATTTTGTAAAAACAGTTTGGCAGCTCCTCAAAAGGTTAAACATAAAATTATCTTCTGACCTAGCAATTTCACTCCTAGGAATTCTACTCCCAAGAGAATTGAAAACATATGTCCATACAAAAACTTAGAAACAATGAACAAATATGCTTAGAGCAGCATTATTCACAGTAGCCTAAAGGTGGAAGCAATCTGTGTCTATCAACAGATAAATAGAAAAACAGAATGAAGTATATGCATATGATGGAATACTCTTCTGCCTTAAGAAGGAAGGAAATTCTGATATGTTACACCTTGGATGAATCTTCAAGGCATTATGTGAGGTAAAATAAACCAGTCACAAAAGGACAAATATGATTCAGCTTATATGAGGTACCTCGAATAGTCAAATTCATAGAGACAAAAAGTAAAATCATATGCTTAAAAATAATGACTTCTATGGTATGTGAATTACATCTCAATTTTTAATTGAGACAAGACAGTCTTAATACATTGACTTTTATGATGCCATGTTGCTGAAGAAACAGCATACCCCAGTCTCAGCTTAATATTTCTGGCTATGTAATGGAGAAAATTAAGTGACCGCCCTTCTGACTCTGTAAAATAGGGATAATAGTAACTACCTTTCCAGATGTTTGTGTTAAATGAGTTAACATATCTACTTACTTCTAGCATGGTATCTGGCATCACTAAGAACCTAGTAAATTTACTAAGACCTCTTGGGACATGAGCCTTCAACAGCTTCCAGTACTATTTCAGATACTATTTCCAGATATTCTGGAAAGTGGTCCAACTCCTTTGCCATTTTACCAATACTCTGTATTCTGGCTCAAAATTGCCTCTCCAGATTCTCCTAAGGCTATTTTATAGAAACCCTTCCTTCAGAATGGGCTTTTTTTAGTCCCCCTAAAGTTGCTTTGCATATTCTTGCAACTGTGTCTTTCCTTGAAAACAATGCTCTCTCCCTGTTCCTCTCTCTGAATTTCATCCTGCCTTAAAACTCAGCAGAAGCCTATCCTCATGCATTAAACTTTTCCTCTCATTTCAGTGCATGGATATCTCTCATTTTTGTAGCACCCAAGATTTTCACTACATCTTTGATCAGTGAAGCCTTACTTTGGTTATATTTTTTAAGTATTTATCTTATCACGTGATCTTTTGAAAGTATGTGTTGAGCTAAATTAAAGCTCCTGAGCACCGGGTTACATGCTATCATTCTTTACCTTTTCCACAGCACTTAGCACATTGCCTTGATGTGGTGCATTTGGAATAAACATCTGCTATATGTGAGTTAAGCTAGTGCTGCATCTCAACAAGTACGGGGACTTAAACTAATAATTCTCTATTTTGGCTGCACCTTAAAAACACTTGGGGAATAAGGTTTCATTTTTAGGCCAACAAATCAGAACCTCTGAGTGTTAGGCCTCAGCTTCATACCCAGGTGATAATTATAACCAAGAACTATTGGCTTCACCCAATGAAATAATAGAAGCCAGTGGGTCTCAAACTTAATTGATAATCACAGTTAAGATGTGATGACCACAGATTGACATAGTCAGAGATGCTTTGGATATTCCAAACTGCTCTGCAAATATTAGACAAATATGCTGCCATTGAGACTTTGATGGCCTTGAGAAAGATCCTTAAACCCCAAAATTTTTCACAGCCAATGGCACAGTGGGGAAATACCTAACTATAGGCATCTAAAACCTCTAAATTCTGCATCATAGCTTTCGTACCAAATGTACATGCCTAGTTCCTTTTAGCTCTCTTAAAAATATTTAAACTCTTCATCTCTTCCAGGCTGGCCACCATTCAGCAGCAGACCCTCTCCAGATTGTCCACTTGCCTTTGCGCCTGGCTGAGTTACCTCACATGGAGGCAGGAGATGGGCCCAGCGGCAGCCAGCAGGCCATGATCCAGGAGGTGCAGTGAGGGGAGAGCTGCTGGTAAGGCTCGGCGACAGTGATGGTGGTTTGCAGGGATGTTTATCCTCCCTTGAATGGTCAATCCTCGTCCAGTCTCCAGTTCTGTACCCTCTCAAATGCCTCTGCTATCTATGCTTACGATGCATGGCTTAGATTTTAAGGTCTGTGAATCCCCTAAAGTTGTGTGCTGACTTTTAAGTGTATACGTTGTTTTGTTTTGTTTTTTTTCTGGAGAAAAGGAAGATTTTCATCAGATTCTTAATGTCTGATATCTTAGTAAAAGAGAAATAAGAACCATTCAAATACAGTAAGCACAGAGAAAGTTCCTGTCTTTACCCACTTGTCACAGTATTTCTTTTCTCCATTCTTACTTCACCTCTGGCCACTTTGTCTCAATCTTGTTGAGGACCAGAAAAATGCTATTTTATGGTTATTTACTGGTCTAAAAGTGAGCATCTCTTGAGCCTAGGCAGCTGGGCTTCATGACAGTTTGGCTTCGTAGACCTAGCTGAGAACTAAAGTTTAGAATGACAGATGTCAGAAGAGTCTATCTGATTTTTTCACATGATTTTTTCTGAAAAATGCAAATAGAGGAATGGACAAAGAGAAAGACACCTTTTTCATTATGTTTTTATACTTGATCTTAGTAAAGATCAATTTATTTTGTTAATGAGCATCCCAACCTAAAGGTTTTTCGGGTTTTTTTTTTTTAATCAGATCACTATCTTTTATATAGACATACAGAAGTAGGGAACTGATTTATTTTTTCCCCAAAATATTCAAGATAAATGTGCTTAGTTGCTGGTTCGTGTCCGACCCTTTGGCACCCCATGGACTGTGGCCCGCCAGACTCCTCTGTCCATGGGATTCTCCAGGCAAGAATACTGGAGTGGGTTGCCATGTCCTCCTCCAGGAGCTCTTTCCATCCCAGGGATCAAACCCAGGGCTCCCACATTGCAGGCAGGTTTTTTTTTTTACTGTCTGAGCCACCAGCAAAGCCCATGAATACTGGAGTGGGTAGCCTAGCCCTTCTCCAGGGGAGTTTCCCAGCCTAGGAAACAAACCGGGGTCTCCTGCATTGCAAGCGGCTTCTTTACCAGCTGAACTACCAGGGAAGCCCTTAAGATGAATAGCAGAATAAATTCTACTGTATATACCTTTGTTTGTTTAAATTGTAAATGCATTGTAGAAGAGGAAGTACAGATTAGCTAGAAAAAGGAGGAATGAGATTTTTTTTTTTCATCTATAATTCTTTAGCAGGTAATTAATTCTGCTTTAGTTTCACCGAGTCTTGTTTATGCATACAGCATAGTAAATCTTCTAAAAAGCCTGTGTAGCTTAATCTCTGCCCTCACTACAGATGCCTGAGGATATAAGTATCCACTCTGCCACTTGATACTTCTTAGAGACTGACCTGGTGCTGAGAAATCCTTTCCAACGTGTCCTCAGTTAAACTCCCATGATTCCTGGATATTGTCATTTTCAAGACATAGGGCAAGTGCATCTGCCTAGATTACCTCTCTGCCCTGGGAATTTTAAGTCACCATGTAAGGGAAAGAGAACTCAGCACAGTGGTAACTCTCAGAATGAAAATTTTCCCCTTGCATGCTAATGTTTTTAGAGTAATCATTGTCACTGAAAATAGACTTCCTCTTTCCCCTCTCATACTGGAAAATGTTAGGTAATTATGAATAAAGCTTTCTTTGCTTTTCCCCTCCTCCCTGAGTGAATGCTCTGCCCCTCACCGTGGGGACTGTGGCTATTCTTTCTGTGTTTGGCCTTAACATGAGAACTGAGACAGCCTTTAAGAAAATTTTTATCTCTTTAGTTAAGTCATGACATTAGTCAGAAGATTTTCTCTTACTGGAGATGATGGGTGGATAAGTAAAGAAAAATAAAAGTTTAGGGAAAAGTATAAGATAAATTACTAACAAGAAAAAAGGACAGGGATTTCCCTGGTGGTCCAGTGGCTAAGACTCCATGCTCTCAATGCAGAGGACCTGGGTTCGATCCCTGGTCAGGGAACCAGATCTCACATGCTGCAGCTTGACCCAGTGCAGCCAAATAAATAAATATTTTTTAAAACAGAAAGAAAAAAGGACAGGAGATTAAAATATTTTCTTTTTTTTTTTTTAATTTCAAGTCACTCCATAAGGAGTCCTTCCTTCATATCCAAAAAGAATCTAATTTTGTTTTAATCTAATCTAGTTTTTTTACAGTTTGGTAAGCTCAGCCTAAGACTTATTTTCAGTAGTAAATAAGTTTGGGGCTTATTTTTAATAATGTTGATTAGCTGTGTGTTCCATGGGAAAGTTATTTAACCTCTTTAAGCCTTGTTTTATTTGGCAAGAAGGAAAATAGGTCAGAGTTAAATAATAATAGAATTGTGTAATGTTATATGGATAATATGTTCAGGGCCTGGCACATAGTAAGTTCTCAATTGTATAGTAGCATTTTTTTATGATTATTAATCACTATTACTAATGTTGCTTTTAGTTTTTTAATAATGAATTCATTCAAAAAGTGTTTCTTGACCACCTATCAAATACTAGGCGCCCTTTAGGAAGGGACATATTAATGAGCAAAACAGACAAAAGTCTTTCCTTATTTATAGAGTGGGAGCCAGACATAAATACAAATGCATACTATGTAGAATATCAGGGAATACTAAGCATAAGCATTTTGTCAGGAAAAGGAAATTGGAGGCATAGTGAGTTAGTAATTGAAGATAGAGTAGTCAGAAAAGACATCAGGATAAAATTACTTGTTGAGTGAAAAACATGAAAAAGGAATACGCTCAGACCATAAAGTTACACGGGGGCAGAGTTTCCAGTAGAGGGGAAATACCGCAAAGCCCTTGAGCAGTTTTTTCGGAGTGATTCAGAGAGAATCAGAACATCATGTACAGCTTCTTCATGCATCACCAATAAACATTTGCCCAGGTACCCAAGTGAATGATACAGATAAGAACTTTGGGAGTTCAGAGAATGGCAAGGTACATCTAGACTAAAACGGGTAGAGAAGACTTTATGAAGGAAGATGGTGGTCTGGATCTCGGAGGTGAGGAAGAATTTGGATAGTTGGTAAAAGCGTACATACCTTCAGTTACAAGATAAATAAATAAAATCTGAGGATCTAATATATAACATGGTGACTATAGTTGACAGTGCTATACTGTATAATTAAAATTTACTAAGAAAGTACAACTTAAATGTTCTCACCAAAAAAAAACCCAAGAAACTAAACATCAGGTGATGGCGGTGGTAATTAACTTGATGGGGGAAATTCTTTCACAGTATCTATGTCAAATCATCATATTGTATACTTTATAGAGTTTAGTCTTATTTGTCATTCATACCTCAGTGAAGCTTAAAAAAAACTCCAAAGTAAAAGTTCTAGTTAAAATTATTTTTATACACTTCACAGTTATACAGCCTCACATCATCAGCCATAAAACAAATAATCGGTAGGGATGACATCCCAGTGGACTGAAGTAAACAAGAATACCATGAGGTGGAATAAAATTAAGATGTTGGCTTTGCAGGCAGGGGTGCACTAGGAAAAGGGAAGAGGCGGACAGCTTTTTACAGAGTTGGCAAGTAGTGGGAGGGAAGGTGGAAAGACCAGTGAGGTCAAGTTTTGTAAAACTCTAAGGGGAGTCTAAAGATTATTACCTGCTATCATATAAATATTGAGGAACAGCTGAAGCAGATAAGTAACATTGTAAATTCAGGTCCTTAGTGATATTATTATATGTAGTCTAGAAGAGTAGGGAGATGAAGGAAGTGGTTGGAGTCATTGAGGAATGAGGTTGAAAACATGGATTCTGGTAACAGATAAGACAGAAAAGGGAAGATAGATTTGATATATTTTAAAGAAAAATGATTTAACTGCTTAATTGCACACAAGAGGTTAAGAAGAAATGTTCTCAAGTTTTAAAGTGACCAATGAAGTGTGGCCATTATAGGAAATAGGGTACCCAGAGGTGACGTATGGCTTCCCTAAATCTGTGTCACTAGTTATTGGCAGAGCCCGGACTAGCTCCACGTCTCCAGATTGGCAGCTCCTACCTCTGCACCTGTGCCTTCTGTAGGAAATATTAGTGATTTGTATTTTGCCAGATTGCTTGTGGGGAACAGAGTTAGAATGTTTGGATTTGCCTATTCACACTGTCTTTCGGCCACTTTTTCTAATTAATGTGGGCATTTTTATTTACTCTCACATGAAACAGATCTAAGTTGCTTAGAAAGGGTCAAAGAAGCATTGGTAAAACTAGAAGAGGTTCATCGTATATGCTTAGATTCTCCCACCTGTGATGATTATTGTTTTCTGATTTTAAATGTCATCTTTCTGTCTTTTCAGTAGTTTGAGCTGGAAGAGTTATTTCTATTATTGTACCTTTTTTTCCTGTTTATTTTTCTAAAGAAAAATGCTTTTTTGTCATCCTAAATATAAATCACCACCCATATTTGTAAAATGAACACTTCAGATGTCCCTTCCTTATAGATCAGTCTTATAAATTGAAATTCATTGTCATTGTTCTGACAAACCTGATCAATTTATCCTTTGAACCATAAGACTTGAAAAAAAAAAAAAAAAAGACCCTAGAGATCATCCAATGCAATGCTCCTCAAACTGCACCCTTCAAACTATTATTTTGCTACCCATCTATTTGTTATTAAATATATTCTCATTTTTAATAAAATGTAACTTTCTAACAAAGGAGCAGAAATGTACTTAAAAGAGAAAATTTTAATTTTCTATTCTCAACAGTGCTACACGTCTTTCTTTATGCATTCCTTTACTTTCTCCATTATTCATGTGCATTATAATACAAGTCATGACTGAACCATATGAAAGCAAAATCTTCATTATCTATGGTATCTTCTCTTATATTCATATAATGCTCAGTTTGGCCTCATAGTCTCTATGTCCCAAGAGAGCGAATTCTGTAAGACACGGGTTTCTGCTGAGAACTCTGGCAGTCCTTGAATTCACAAATAGCACTGTAAGACTTTGGGCATCGGTGCCTGTCCACGAATGACACGTACTGTGAGTTTGGAACGAGTCAGCCATGCTAAAATAGATGCACCCTATGAAAGTTATTTTCACCATTCTTGTATTTCAGTTTCCCTATCAAAAGGTGAAGCGTCAGCTGCCTCTATTGATCTCATAGGATATTTTAAGCATAAATGAGAGAGTCTTGGTGAAAACACTTTGGATTCTGAAAGAAAGTTGCAATGCAGCTAGAGACAATGGAAATGTTTACCTGTCTTTACAGATGTTAATCTAACCAAACCTTCTCCTCAGAGTGTGAAATTAATTTGTTATCTTAGCTTTTTTAATGTTGAAAAGAACCCACCTGCCAATACTGGAGACATAAGAGATGTGGGTTCAGTCCCTGGGTTGGGAAGATCCCCTGGAATAGGAAATGGCAGCCCACTCCAGTATTCTTGCCTGGAGAATCCCATGGACAGAGGAACCTGATGGGCTACAGTCGCTAGGGTTACAAACAGTCAGATACAACGGAAGCAACTTACATGCAGTCATGTAATTTTCAACCAAGAGCACACACAGTCCTTTGAGTGTTAGTGGTGGAGTTGAGGGGACTTAAAAATACAAAACAAAAACAACAAACCAACCAACCAACCAAGAAAATACCTTGACCATCTTTTCCAGATCTTGAATCCCTCTCAGATGCACAGGTACACACACATCTTTCCTTAAATTCTTCTGGTCATCTTTCTTCTTACTTCATTGAGAACAGTGCACTCATTAAGCAGGAATGTCTACCACTTTCTTTTCCACTCACACCCACAAATCCAGCTTGTCCACGTCTCTCTGCTCATTCTTACCACTCTTAATTTCCTTTTTCCATGCATTAATCATTTCCTAATTGTTCCCTCTGATTCTTTTCTTCCACTCCCCTCCCCCGCCCTCCACTGGTCAATTTAAAGTACTTTAGTGTGCTCTTTCTTAAATGCAAATATAAGTATGTATTGTTGTTGTTGTTGTTGTTTAAACTCTTTGTGACCCCCCGTGGACTGTAGCCCGCCAGGCTCCTCTGTCCATATTATTTTCCAGGCTAGAATACTGGACTGGGTTGCCATTTCCTTCTCCAGGGTATCTTCCTGATCCAGGGATCAAACTCAACATCTCCTGCATTGGCAGGCAGGCTTGTTACCTCTGAGCCACAGGGAAGCCCATAAGCATGTATACTCCTTCTTTCTACCCTTTGATAGATGTCAGCAAACTTTGTTAGAGCACCCATGCCCCTCCATACACACCTGCCTTTCAGAGTGATTACAGTTAAAATGAAGCTCATTTGCTAAGTGCAGAAATGGATACAATGTGGGGACTTGTAGGGCCACCTGCCTACCCCCTTTTCAGCCAGTGTGGCCCGGAACAGCTCTCTGAACTCTTGCAATCTAAAGAACTCAGCTTGGAAAACCATTGGCCTATAAAAAGTAGATCAAACTCTGTGTTTGATATTCCTTATCTGGCTCTTGATTACTCTTCAACTTCCTGTCACCATATTGACTGTCTCTCAGATTGTGTGGTATAATTATTCCTAACTATAGTTTTAAACATAGCATTACATTTCGTACATTCAAGTCTTTATGCTTGTTGTTCCTCTCCTGGTTAACTGTTCTTTTCCCATAAAGCCTCAGCTCAGATTTCTTATCAGCAAATCCTTATATTTGTGGCATTTCTTGTCCCTCAAACATCACACTTACTGGAGTCCTGGTGCTCATCTTCTCTGAAATCCTTAGGACAAAGGCTGTCTTATCTTCCATGCCTAACATTTTGTACAGTGTTTGGTTACATAGTAGGCACTTAATCACACTCTTCAGAAGGAAGAATTCACTTTGTGATCATATCTTCTATTATTTGTTGTTCTCTCTGGCTCCTTCAAATAGATACAACACCTGCCCCTTAAGTGGGAATGGAGCAGAGGAGGAACTGGGAGGGTAAATTAGAATTTACAGTGTCTAGACTTGGTAATTTTGTACACAGAGTTACATTATTTCAGAACTTGAACCTCAGAGACACTCAGCTGTTACTGTTGTTGTGGAGTTGCTCAGTCCTGGTCTAACTCTTGCCACTCCATGGATGGTAGCCCACCAGGCTCCTCTGTCCATGGGATTTCCCAGGCAAGAATACTAGCGAGGGTTGCTCTTTCCTTCTGCAGGGAATCTTCCTGACCCAAGGATCAAACCTGCATTTCCTGCATTACAGGTGGATTCTTTACCACTGAGTCACCTGGGAAGCCCAATTGTAACTCTCACTTGCATAAGTAACATTGGATGGTTATGTATTTTTTCTCTAAAGTGCATGCTGCTGCTGCTGCTGCTGCTAAGTCACTTCAGTCATGTCTGACTCTGTGCGACCCCATAGACGGCAGCCCACCAGGCTCCGCTGTCCCTGGGATTCTCCAGGCAAGAACACTGGAGTGGGTTGCCATTTCCTTCTCCAATGCATGAAAGTGAAAAGTGAAAGTGAAGTCGCTCAGTCGTGTCTGACTCTTTGTGACCCCATGGACTGCAGCCTGTCAGGCTTCTCCATCCATGGGATTTTCCAGGCAAGAGTACTGGAGTAGGTTGCCATTGCCTTCTCCAAAAGTGCGTGCTTGCTAAGTTACTTCAATCATGTCCGACTCTTTGTGACCCTATGACTGTAGCTCTCCAGGCTCCTCTGTCCAAGGGATTCTCCAGGCAAAAATTCTGGAGGGGGTTGCCATTCTCTTCTCAAGGGGATTTTCCCACCCCAGGGATCAAGCCCATGTCTCTTCTGTCTCCTGTATTGACAAGTGGGTTCTTTACCACTTGCACTACCTAGGAAGTATCCCTGAAGTATCCTACCCTAAGTAAATTGATTACAATTGGGATTTGTTGGCTATTTGGGGAGATATTAAGGATATTCTGATTCCAGGAGTATTCATTAACACAAATGCTTCACCATAGGAAGAGAAATTTAAAAGCTATTATAAATAATATATGATGTCTATTGGGTGATAGTTTTAATGAATAAACACACTCAAGACCTTGCTTGGTGAGACATAAATACAGGAAATGTCTTGAAAATTCCAGAAAGTTTAGTTGATGATGGATTTTCTGACCCAGCAGATTTTTATTTTGTTTTGTTTTTCACCATCAGGGGAGAGGAGGTTGGTCAGTGTACTTTTGAATGTAGGCTTTTGTGGGAGCCGTGTGTTTGGCAGTGATATCCAGGTGCCTTGTGATGATATGAGGACATCGCTGGGAATGTATGCAAGCTTGCAGGGCTAAATCAATATTTCTGGATCTCTAGAGAGCATTTCAGGAAAGACCTCTGAGCTCTAGGTTCCCTAACCAAACAGTGACATGTTTATTAAAATTCATAGCTTCAGAGGAGGGTAAATAAACTTTCCACATCAAATGCAGAATGAATACTTGGGCACTTTAAATGTATTTTATTTAGAACAACAACAGAAAAATGTATAGCATTTTGATATATATTTACTAAAAGTATAAAACCAGATGGCCTCAAAAAGATTTTTTTCCCTTACTTAATTTCCTACATTTTTAAAAACCATTTTTAAAGTGGAAATACAGTTAATTTAAAATGTGTTAGTTTAGGTGTACAGCAAAGTGATTCAGTTATATACACACGAATATATTCTTTTCTCAGATTCTTTTCCATTATAGGTTATTACAAGATACTGAAGATATTTCCCTGTGCTGTAGAGGAGGTCCTTGTTGTTTATCTATTTTTTATATAATACTGTTTATCTGTTAATTCCAGATTTCTAATTTACCCTCTCACCCCTCCTTTGGTAAGTATAAGTTTCTTTTCTGTGTGTGTGAATCTGTGTCTGTTTTGTAAATACATTTGTATCATTTTTTTTAGATCTCACAACGTATGATATTGGTGTTTCTCTGTCTGACTTGCTTCACTTAGGATGATAATCTCTAGGGCCATCCATGTTGCTGCAAATGGCATTATTTCATCCTTTTGTATAGATGAGGAATATTCCATTGTATACATGTACCACACCTTCTTTATTCATTCTTCTGTTGATGGACATTTAGCTTGCTCCTGCATCTTGGCTATTGTAGATTAGTGCAGCAATGAAAATCAGGGTCCATGTATCTTTTCAAATTAGAGTTTTCTCTAGATATATCCTGAGGAGTGGGGTTGCTGCATCATATGTGTGTACATGTGCTCAGTCGTGTCTGACTCTTTGCACCCCATGGACTGTAGCCTGCCAGGCTCCTCTGCCCATGGAATTTTTTAGGCAAGAATACTGGAGTGGGGTGCCATTTCCTACCCCAGGGGATCTTTTCGACTCGGGGGTTGAACCCATGTCTCTTGCATCTCCTGCATTGGCAGGTGGATTCCTTACCACTAGTGCCACCTGGGAAGCCCTGCTGGATTATGGGAATTATTTTCAGCTTCTTATGGAGTCCCCACACTGTTCTCCATATGGCTGCACCAATTTACATTCCCTCCAGCAATGTAGGAGAGGTCCCTTTTCCCCCACACCCTTTCCAGCATTTATTACGGATATTTGTAGACTTTTCAGTGATGGCCATTCTGACTGGTGTGAGGTGATACCTCATTGAACTGGGCCAGTGATGAACCATGAACTTAAGGGTATGTTAGAAGGTAGGCTTGAACATGTAGAAGCAATTGTCTCACTTTTGGATTTGTGGTTACTTTTGCCGTTTGAAAAGACCCTGATGTTGGGAAAGATTGAAGGCGGGAGGAGAAGGGGACGACAGAGGATGAGATGGTTAGATGGCATCACTGATGCATTGGACATGAATTCGTGTAAACTCCGGGAGTTGGTGATGGACAGGGAGATCTGGCGTGGTATGGTTTATGGGGTGGCAAAGAGTTGGACACGACTGAGAGACTGAACTGAACTGAACTTGCCTTTACTTAGGGCTTCCCAACCCCTTAGAGGGTGGCTTAGACAATAAAGAATCCATCTACAATGCAGGTTTACCAGGTGGAACTACTGGTAAAGAATCCACCTGCCAAAGTAGGAGACATAAGAGATGTGGGTTTGCCCCTTGGGTCAGAAAGGGCCCCTGGAAGAGGGCATAGCAATCCATTCCAGTATTCTTACCTGGAGAATCCCTCGGACAGAGCAGCCTGATAAGCCACAGTCCTTGGGGTTGCAAAGAGTCGGACAGGACTGAAGCGATTTAGCACAGGGGGAGAAAAAATGCTTTCCTGCTGGATCTGCAGATGATGTACTTAACATCTTTGACCCATTGGTAGACTGTTTTTCCATCAAACTAGTTTATCAGCAATAGCAGATAATACTCTTGATGATAGATAGTATAAACCTGAGACTGTTTGGTTTATATCCTATTAGAATACAAAGGTCACAATGATATGATATGCACAACTGACATTGATATGAAAAACTGTGAATTTGTTTTTACAGGACATTCAGGGGAAAATGTAAGCTTTAAACTTCCACTGTTATTTCTCTAAGCCTCAGCTCAATAATTATTTCTATTTTGAAAATTCCTTCTAGAGTTTTGTTTTGTGAATGTAGTAAAAGATACATTAATTTTAAAAATCCTGCTACATCTCTACTTGTTGTGTTTATTCAACCTTTGTCTAATTACCTTTTCATTTAATTCTCATTTCCTCCCTCCTGCTTGTTAAACCGTTTTTCATTTTCCTCCCTTTCTGAGAACACTGATTCCTGCTGTTCAGTAGTTCAGAGACCATGTGTCATATATACATATATATTTATATTTAGATACACACACACACACATGCATGTATATATATACACACACACAGACACACTCATGTCATACTTTTCATCAAAATAAGAAAGAAGTTTGACTTTACCGTGGTACTTATGTTTTATGTTCAAGGTCTAAGGTTTATGTTCATGAGATAATTATGACTTTGAAAGTGAAATGAAAGTGATAGTTTCTCGGTTGTGTCCAACTCTTTGTGAGCGCATGGACTGTAGCCCATCAGGTTCCTTGCCCATGGAATTCTCCAAGCAAGAAAACTGGAGTGGGTTGCTGTTCCTTTCTCCAGCGGATCTTCCTGACCCAGGGACTGAACCCACGTCTCCTGCATTGCAGGCAGATTCTTTACCGTCTGAGCCAGCAGGGATGCCGTTATCACTTGAGACACTCGATAATACTATGACTAAAAATCTTTGTAGTTGAATCCTTCTACCCCAGAAAAGTGAAAAGAATTAAATTCTTCTTTAAATTCAAGTATTTAGCTAAATCATTTAAATACTTTTAAATTAAGAGCTTAATTTAGAAACATTCCATTTGATATATTTTTATTTATTTTCATTAATTTTGATTGGAATATAGTTGCTCTACAATGTCACATTAGCTTCTGTTGATAGCCAAGTGAATCAGCTATGTATACACATATATCCCCTCTTTTTTAGATTTCCTTCCCACATAGGTCACCACAGAGCGCTGAATAAGGTTCCCTGTGCTGTAGAGGAGGGTCTCACTAGTTATCTATTTTTTACACAGTATTGGGTATATGTCCATCTTGATCTCCCGATTCATTCCCTTTTCTCCCCGCTTGGTATCCGTAAGTTTGTTCTTCACATCTGTGTCTTTGGTTCTGCTTTGCAAATAAGTTCATTTGTACCATTTTCCTAGATTCCACATATAAGCAATATTTTTTTCTCTGCCTCCCTTCACTCTGCATGACAGTCTCTAGGTCCTTCCACATCTCTGTAAATGGTGCTATTTCATTCCTTTTTATGACTGAGTAATATTCCGTTGTATGTACCACGGATATATTTTAAAAGTTAAATGAATTGCCTTTAAAGGCAAAATTATCTCTCTCTCAAAAAAGACACCATTTTCCCTCCAAATATGTAATTGAGAACTGTTTTCCTGTTGAGGTGGTTCATATTTACATATCATATTTGCACTATTGTTTAAAGTATTTCCTAAAAATTTTATGGAAGGTCTAAGACTATATTTCCATTCATTGATAGTAATCAATACAATATATATTGAGGCAAAAAGCATTGTTTTTTACATGATAAGTTGTGAGTACATTTGGTGCAACGCTAATTTTTCTTCCCATTCTCAGTAGCTTTTAGTAAATTTTAAAACCATCAGTTGATAGTATTTAAACCAGGAACTTTTTAAGTGGGGTTATTTCTTCTTTGTGAGCTTTTTAAAGAAAAACTTCATTTCACTGAGAGGTTTCAAGGCTACTTATTATGAATTTTACAAAGCAAACTCTAAGGCAATAAAAAGTCACCTCCAAGTTGGGACTAGAGTTGAATCCCTCCCAGGACATCTTCATCCAGAATCTATGGGTTACTGTCTCCTGTCCTCCAGATCTGTGTGACCATAGCAATTAACTGTATATTTTGGGAGATAGCAAGCACTCCCATCTTCTCTCTTCTTTGACTTCTTGTAAACATAGATATATGTCCAGTGAACTGGTTCCCTGACTCATAAATATAATGAATATGTACTTATATAGCTATCTCTTCAAACTTCAGTTTTTTTTTTTTTTTTTTTTCTTTATATATTCTTTTTTTTTTTTTTTTTTTTATTATTTTTTTTTCCCAGTGGGTTTTGTCATACATTGATATGAATCAGCCATGGATTTACATGTATTCCCAATCCCGATCCCCCCTCCCACCTCCCTCTCCACCCGATTCCTCTGGGTCTTCCCAGTCAAACTTCAGTTTTATGGAAAGCTTGCAAAAACTGTGGATAAGTAGCAAACATATATTAATCTTACTTAATGGATAGCTGATGCTGAAAATAATATGAAAATCAAATTATTGATATTGTTTTCCTAGCCCTTATCATTGATAAGCCTGAATCTTCTGAGAGGTGAGGTGACTGCTTCAGGGTGGAGTGGTGAATTACTGTGGCACAGATCTGCCTGTCCAATCCTCTGAATACACAGTGGTTCTATTTCCACTGCTACAGACTGCCTCTATTTAAGAAAAATCTGTAATTCATACTTTATTTTTTAAATCTTTTCCCTTAACTATTATTATTAAATAAATACTGGAAAGATTTTTTTTAATTACTTATTGTTTTCAGTTAGTGAATGTTTTTCTTCTCTGAAATTCTGATTTTCTCAAAGGCAATAGTTTTTTAGTTTCTTCTAAATAACACTTAGTAGTTTTAGTAATATCATAACTTTGGTTAATGGCCACACTAAGCCCTTATTTTGAACCACATTCTCTTTTTATAGCAAGGCTTGGGTTTTTATTATTATTATCATTTATAATTTATCAAAGAATACTTTGTCTTTAGGTTTCATAGTTTTGTGACAGAGTTAGCGTCAAAGAGTAGTGGATACTATGTTAACATTATAAAGATTTTATTATGAAGACATGGGCTGGTTGTTACCGTGGCAGGCAAAATGAAACTAGTAAATACAAACATTTTCTGAAACAAAACAGAATGTGAGTAAGTAAAAGTATCAAATAGAGTTGGATACCTGGGCAAATATTTTTTAGTGAAACCCTCTCAGAAATGTCACTGGAAACATTGGATTTGATAGTTATCCTTGTAAACTGAAATGACTGTATTGGAGTTTGAGCTCATGAAATACTTGGACTTCCCTCTTACTTAGATTAGGATTCCTAACACTGTGCTTGGCACATGTTAGCATAATAAATGTTTGGTGGATCGATAATGATTACTAAACAAGGAGGAGAGCTGGAAAAATACCAACAACATCCAGTTAGTTATTTTAAAACATTTTATCTAAGTTTATATGAGAAACATGACTATGTTATACTAAGTGAAGAACTACTTCCATTCTTATGTAGACCATATAAATTCATATTTGGCCTGTATAATTATACCGGAATACATGAAACCAAATTTGTTTAGAAGATTTGGGAAGGAGTGGTAGGTGAGGGTTTTATACTTTGAATTTACTGGGAAATAATATTTCTAGCTTTAAAAGATACCCTAAGTAATACTGTGAACAGTTGGGAATTGAATGTGTTTTTGTCCATGAAATGCCTTTGTATATTTGTCAGTACATTTCATCACACAGAGAGGCGTGCACAGGAACCTGAGCTCTTAACTAAAGTACTGATGCTGCTGAGCAGTAGGTAATACCAAAAAGACTCAGATTAACAAGGTTGAGGGGAGTAAATTTTCAATATAATAAGGAATATGTAATCTCTGTGACGGCATCCCAACTCCTTGAGGTAAATTTATCCCGTCTTTTCTATGTCTCCAAAGCATGTTGTATACGATCTTTTAGGAAACCAACCACTCTGTTTTCTTCGGTGCTTAAAGCAACTCTCTTTCTCAGGGACAAGAATCTTGAATCCTTGGTGCATACCAGGCACTTAACAGATATATTCGAAAGAATAGTAGGCTACTACTGCCAAAAATTATAGACATTGCATAATATTAGGCAGGCAGTAGATAGCAGAAAAGTGCTGTCAGTTATTCAGAATAACTTTCTAAGGGGGTTATCTTTAGTTATGCTTTTTTTTTTTTCCCGCCATGCTCAGAGTCCTATCTTCCCAGATAGCTCAGTTGGTAAAGAATCCGCCTGCAATGCGGGAGACCCTGATTCGATTCCTGGGTCAGGAAGATCCCCTGAAGAAGGGATAGGCTACCCACTCCAGTATTCTGGCCTGGAGAATTCCATGGACAGTTCATGGGGTCGCAAAGACTTGGACACAACTGAGTGACTTTCATTTTCACTTTCTTTCAGAGTTCTAACCACTTGACTGCCAGGGAATTCGTGTGTGTGTATATGTGTGTGTGTGTGTGTGAGAGAGAGAGAGAGAGAGAGAGAGATAAAAGTAAGATGTCTCTTGGAAAATTGAAAGGTATTGCTTATGGGAATACTTGAGCTCTGGGTCTAATTGCAGAACAATAATTTGAAAAGTTTAAAGGTTATATGCCAAAAGTATAAATTTTTTTTTCAAAAGTTGAAATTTATTTAGACATTATAACTCCTTTGAATTGATTTTAACAATATATATTTCCCTGTAACACCAATCTAGCTAGGTCTTCTAATTTATTGGTCTAAAGTATATGGCATTCTATTATTTTTCTTAATATTCTCTATATCTATAGATATGGCACTTAGGTTTATTTATTTATTTATTTTTAATTGCCTGAGTGATTTTTCTATCCACTGTATTATCTTTTCTAAGAATTTACACTTGAATTCACTTATTAAGTATAATATACAGGTTTTTGTTATTAATTCTCTTATTATTGTCAGTCTCCCCTTGCTTTTTTTTGTTCCACTACGTTTGTTTTGTTTTCCTAAATTATTTGGTTGGAATGCCTAAATCATTTATTTTATTTATTTATTTATTTATTTTCATTTATTTTATTTTGTGTTGTCAGTAAAAGGATTTTAAGATTCTAGTTATAATAATTTGGTTATAGCCCATATATTTTGGGCTTCCCTGGAGACTCAGCTGGTAAAGAATCCACCTGCAATGCAGGAGACCTGGGTTTGGTCCCTGGGTAGGGAAAATCCCCTGGAGAAGGGAAAGGCTACCCACTCCAGTATTCTGGCCCGGAAAATTCCATGGACTGTATAGGCCATGGGTCACAAAATGTCAGACATGACTGAGCAACTTTAACTTGCATGTATTTTGAGATGTGCTGTATTCATTATCATTTTTTTCAGAAATTTTTAAAAGTTTTAATTTCTTCTCTGAACAAAAAGTTATTTAGAAAAAGAAATAAAAATCGCTTCAGTTTATACTTCACTTGACTATTGTCATTATTTGCAATATTTATTCTTGTGTTTTCTTCCATCTTATAGGCAATGAGTACTTTAAAAATTTTCTTTTAATCAAGGTATAGTCAATTTGCAATGTCTCAGGTATGCAACAAAGTGATGCAATTATACATATATCTATTCTTTTTCATTTTAGAGTATTATAAGATACTGAATACAGTTCCCTGTACTATAGAGTAGTTCCTTATTGCTTATCTGTTGTATCTATAGTAGTGTATATCTGTTAATCCCAAATTGCTAATTTATCCCGCCTTCCCCTTTGGTAACCATAAGTTTTGTATGTCTACGAGTCTATTTTTATTTGGTCAGTAAGTTCATTTGTATCAATTTTTAAGATTCTGCAAGATATCATATATTTATCTGACTTATTTCACTTAATATGATAATCTCTAGGTCCATCTGTGTTGCTACAAATGGCATTATTTCATTATATTTTATGACCAAGTAATATTCCATATTTTGTGTGTGTGTGTGTGTATGCATGCATACCACATCTTTTTATCCATTCATCTGTTGATGGATACTTAGGTTGCTTCCACATCTTGGCTGTTGTAAATAGTGCTGCAGTGAACATTGGTGTGCATGTATCTTTTTGAATTAGAATTTCCTGCAGATACATGCCCCGGAGTGGGATTGCTGTATCATCTGGTAACTATTTTTAGCTTTTTTAGATAGCTCCATACTGTTCTCCATAGTGACTGCAGAAGTTTACATTCCCACCAACAGTGTAGGAGGGTTCCCTTTTCTCCATACCCTCTACTAGCATTTATTATTTGGGGTCTTTTTAATGATGGCTCTTCTGACTTCATCATAGTTTTGGTTTGCATTTCTCTTTTCATTCCAATCCCAAAGAAAGGCAATGCCAAAGAATGCTCAAACTACCACATAATTGCACTCATCTCACACGCTAGCAAAGTAATGCTCAAAATTCTCCAAGCCAGGCTTCAACAGAATGTGAACCATGAAGTTCCAGATGTTCAAGCTGGTTTTAGAAAAGGCAGAGGAATCAGAGATCAAATTGCCAACATCTGCTGGATCATCAAAAAAGCAAGAGAGTTCCAGAAAAATATCTACTTCTGCTTTATTGACTATGCCAAAGCCTTTGACTGTGTGGGTCACAACAAACTGTGGAAAATTCTTCAAGAGATGGGAATACCAGACCACCCGACCTGCCTTCTGAGAAATCTGTATGCAGGTCAAGAAGCAACAGTTAGAACTGGACATGGAACAACAGGCTGCTTCCAAATTGGGAAAGGAGTATGTCAAGGCTGTATATTATCACCCTGCTTATTTAACTTATATGCAGAGTACATCATGAGAAATGCTGGCCTGGAGGAAGCACAAGCTGGAACCAAGATTGCTAGGAGAAATATCAATAACCTCAGATATGCAGATGACACCACCATTATGGCAGAAAGCAAAGAACTAAAGAGCCTCTTGATGAACGTGTAAGAGGAGAGTGAAAAAGTTGGCTTAAAACTCAGCATTCAGAAAAACTGAGATCATGGCATCTGGTCCCATCACTTCATGGCAAATAGATGGGGAAACAGTGGAAACAGTAAGAGACTATATTTTTGGGCTCCCAAATCACTGAAGATGGTGACTGCAGCCATCAAATTAAAAGACAATTGTTTCTTGGAAGGAAAGTTATGACCAACCTAGACAGCATATTAAAAAGCAGAGACATTACTTTGCCAGCAAAGGTCCATCTTGTCAAGGCTATAGTTTTTCCAGTAGTCATGTATGGATGTGAGAGTTGGACTATAAAGAAAGCTGAGCTCCGAAGAAGTGATGCTTTTGAACTGTGGTGTTAGAGAAGACTTTTGAAAGTCCCTTGGACAGCAAGGAGATCCAACCAGTCCATCCTAAAGGAAATCAGTCCTGAATATTCATTGGAAGGACTGATACTGAAGGTGAAGCTCCAGTACTTTGGCCACCTCATGCAAAGAGCTGACTCATTTGAAAAGACCCTCATGCTGGGAAAGATTGAAGGCAGGAGGTGAAGGGGACGACAGAGGATGAGATGGTTGGATGACATCACCGACTCAATGGACATGAGTTTGAGTAAACTCCGGGAGTTGGTGATGGACAGGGAGGCCTGGTGTGCTGCAGTCCATGGGGTCGCAAAGAGTCAGACACGACTGAGCGACTGAACTGAACTAGTGACGTTGAGCATCCCTATGTCAGGGTGAGCTTGCCACAAGAATGTGTAGCTGGGAGAGAAATACCACAGCTCTGTTCAGTTTGTGTTTTCAGTTGCCTCTCAGCTATGGTATAGTGATGGAGGACTTGCATTGCAAAATCTCCTTTTCTCCTGTTAGCCCTGACTGCCCCGATCCATGCCTTAATGAAAGGGTTTTGGGGCAGTCGGCTAGCATCTTCTTTATTTTCTACATTCCACAGCTGCCTGAAAGAGGGGCTGAGATTAGACTCTTAGATATTTCCTTTAATGTGGATTTATCTGCATTTTATCCAGAAATTCCTCAAAACTTCTGTCTCTCAGCTGTCACTATTCTCTAGTACTTTAGTGCTCATGTAGGATATTTCCACTCTTCTTTTTTGTTTTTAATTATTTCAGTCATTTAATGGAAAAAGGGCTTGGATGTCTGGTGTTAGGTTACCATTTCTCTCTCCAAGTTCTTCAGCCTAATTTTGCTCTTGAACATGATGAAAATTAGTTCCTTAAATGAATTTAATATTGGATGCTGCTTTCAAGGAAATTCAGAATAGAAAGCAATCTTTCAAGAAGAGAGAATAAATTATCAGTTGGTCTCACAAGGATAAAAATAAGCCAAGTTTTTTGGAGTAATTTTTTTTTTCTTTCTTTTTTTAACATTTCCAATTCAAGTTGAATTCTTTAGATGAAACCAAAGAGCTAAAATTTTTAACTGATAAGGATCCTAAGCATTCACTGATAAGAATCTATAAGCTCACTGGAAATTTTCCATAAATTTTCCTAGGACATGAAGACTAAGTTGCTTTCTTAAGATCCTCAACGGGATCTCAAAATTTAGGAACTGGTGCTGTAAATATATAAGAAAATTAAGTCAAAAATGTACCATCTGATGAGTTTCTAGTCTTGCTACATAAAGGAGAGTGCAGATATGTAACTGGAGTGCAGAAAACTAGATTTGCTACCATTTGAAGTGTATCTAGAATTAATACTAGATTTTAACACAGTCCTGATGGCATAGTTCTTGAGTATGCTGAAGAGGAAGAAGCAGAGAGTTTTAAAAGACAAGTGGAGCGCACAGTCAGTTTGTTTTGGCCATGACATCAGGTTCAGTGTGTATATTAAGGCAACATAAGAGGGAACTGAAATGATTGGTCATGATGGCAATTCTGCAGGTCTGTGGTTTCTGAGGGGAGCCCAGCTCTTTTTTTCTGCTGTGGAAGGCACTATAAATACCTTTGTTTTGTTGTTAGGCATTAGCAGGATGAGACAGCTCCCACTTTTATTTATCAGAATATTTTCATGTGCACTTTTGGTTTGGTGGGAACTGGTAGAACAGTTTTCAGCAAAATTTGAACAAATCGTTCGATTTGTGAACAATCCAAACTGGCCAGCATTGAGCAGGACTCCCCAACATCTTTCTCTGAGTTACGTTTTGAGTTCTCTGAGGAATCAAGTTCCCAAATTGGGAAACCATTTTTCTCATTCGTTTTTAACATCTAATTATTTTTTTTGCCATTAAGTATAAGGGACATGGAGACTTGATTACTTTTATGTGCAGGAAGTTAAAGTTTATTAGGCATCTTTATTTAACCATTTATCTTTCTATATTTCTTACATCTTTTCCAATCATAGAAAAGATGCTGAGCAAGCTCAATTTTGTTTAATAGCTTATAGGATGAAGACGAGTAAAATAGTGTGTAAAGGCTGAATAGTGGTGAGTAGATGGTGTTTCCAGTTAATCTCCATGTTTGGAATTAATTTAGCATTAATTCTGTTCTTTGGTATCTTCCTGTTTTTTTGACATAGTGACCTGCCATAGCAAAGAGGAAACAGCAGGAAGCTGGGTGCCAATTAAAACCAGCCTCCTTCCACCAAAGAAGTGGACTGTCAGCAAATGTAATCGCAAATTCAAATAGTGATAAGTGTTTTAGATGAAACAGAATAAAAGAGCAAAGCTATTAAATTTCAACATCTACTGGGGAACAATTAAAATGCATGCCAGTTTAATTAAGTTTGGTATTTAATACGTTACAACTTGCACAACAGAAATCCAAATAGATGCCTAATGCATGGTGTGTATGTTTGGGCGGAGGCCGCGTTCAGCAGAACTGAATACACTGGGATGAATGTCTGCATAATATTGTTTATACATTCACCTTTGGCATTCATTCCAGCTATGAGAACGGCAGTATTTGAAGGCTGAATTTGTTCTAGGCTAAGTCAAGCATAATCACAGATTTTTTAATCAAAATAAGTCTTCAGCCTTATTTGTGAGGAAAGTTGAAATATCTGTCCTTACCTTAACGGAGATGCTCTAGATGATCCTGGACACACAACTCATTACCTTTAGATCTTTACATTTTAAGTAGTTGGCTGAACTGACTTTCAGGTTTAGATATCTCAATCCCTTGGTGCAGGTTCATGCCTGACATAATGCACTTCCAACTTTCTTGTAACTAAAATAGGATACACGCCAAGTTGGGGTGTCCCAGTGGAAATAGGACAGAAATTTAACAGCAGATTTCTCAGATATGTTTTTGTGTTTCTTAATGGAATTAAATATATGATTTTGCTTTTCTACAGTGAAGATATTTTATTGATAAAAGATGTCTAAGAAAATTGAGAAATCTTAAACTTGTAGCTATGCAATTACTATTTTAAACAGATATAGAAAACTAAAGTTTATTTCTCATCATCTGGGAATACTAACATGCTAATATTTTCCCCATGTAGTTGCCATAAAATATTTAGTTATAGATATTTTACTGACATTTCAGGTGTGTTTGTTGTTTATAGTGGAACTAGTGGTAAAGAATCTGCCTGCCTGTTCAGGAGACTTAAGAGACGCAGGTTTGATCCCTGGATTAGGAAGATCCTGTGGAGAAGAAAAAGGCAACCTATTCCAGTATTCTTGCCTGCAGTATCCCATGGACAGAGGAGCCTGGTGGGCTACAGTCCACGGGGTCACAAAGAGTCAGACACAGCTAGGCGGCTGAGCATACACATACACATACCATCTAGAATATTTGTATCTCTTCTCTTTTTCTTTCAGTGAATAGTCACTTTTTGAGTGCCTTTTGCATATATTGCTAGGCTTTCAGGTTGGGAGGTAAGGTAGATAAGACCTGGAATTTGCCCCTCGGGAGTCCAAAGCTGAGTCAAAGATGGACAAACCTTGTTAGTGATAACCAGGGCAGTCACTAAGGGAATTTAGAAATCCCTGTGTGAGGTCCTTGCCTTTTAATCCTGTGTGCTAAAAACTAAACAAATCATTTATATTGTAGTCAAAGTAGTTTTTTTGAGGATTTATTTTTTGTGTGTGGGACCTGGGTTAAAATAAATATGTATGGCAAGAGATTTTAAACTTATTTTTCCTCAATTGCTAATTCAATAACCAGGTGCTATTTTTTTCCAGGTGGTATCTTATCTATACCTGCCTGTACCTTTTCTCTTTACTGAGTACTTTGTGTTCTAGTTTTTAATGCACTTATTCACTAAAATAAATATCTATGTAAAAATGCTGAATTTTAAATCTTAAGATTTTTATAGACCAGTAGGAGAGAAAATATGTATACCCAATCATTTATTCAACAAATATTGAGTATTTTCTTCCAGGTATTCGGTTAAGTATTGTGAGTATGACTGTGAAACTAGTAGACTGCTTCTTCTCTGCAAGAAGCTTAAACCTAGCAGAAGATGCAGAGGAGGAAATTGGCAGATAGAGTATAGTGTGTTAAGCGCTATGTTGAAGAAAAATACAGCGAAACATCTAATAATACAATGGTGTTCTTAAACCAAATGCAACCGTGTCACATGCCCTTGGAAAGTCAGTTTCCTAGAGGAAGTACTGTCTACATCAAGACCTGAATAGAATAAATGAGAGTTAATTTGTCTAGAATGGGAAGGGTGAAGAAAGAGATGGGGAAGATTTGTGTAGTGAAACAAACAAGACCACATGTGCAAAGACACAAGAAACAGAGAGAATCTTCCGAGTTAAAGAAACTGTAAATTATAAACACATCGGTAAGAGACTGGAGCAATGAAGGTCAGAGAAAGGTTTGGAGAGAAGTCACTGGTAGATCCTGATAGCTTTAGGGTCATATTAAGGGGATTAAGGACTTTTGGCTAAGAGGATCTACTGTAATGATAGGAGTAAGTAGACAAGCAAGAGTGTTCAGCATTGGGTTTTGGTGTAGAGAGTAGGTAGAAGGTGAGGAAGACCAGAGGCAAGAAGACCATTTAATGGCCTATTGTAGTAATCCAGGAATGAGATGGTGACAGTAAGACCATGATAGTAAGAATGAGGATGTGGATGATTTATGGATTCCAGATACAATGAAAAGGTAGAACCAATAATACTTGGTTTTGATGGGATGTTTGTAAGAGGAAAGAAAGAATTAAACATCCAAAGTTTCTTCTTAAGTAACTTTTTTCAGTTGCTCAGTTGTGTCCAACTCTTTGCAACCCCATGGACTGCAGCACGCCAGGCTTCCCTGTTCTTCACCATCTCCCAGACCTCAAATTCATGTCCATTGAGTTGGTGATGCCATCCAACCATCTCGTCCTCTGTCATCCCCTTCTCCTCCTGCCTTCAATCTTTCCCAGCATCAGGGTCTTTTCTAATGAGTTGGCTTTTTGCATCAGCTGGCCAAAGTATCAGTATCACCTTCAGCATCAGTCCTTCCAATGAATATTCAGGGTTGATTTCCTTTAGGGTTGACTGGTTGGATCTTCTTGCAGTCCAAGGGACTCTTCTCCAACACTACAGTCCAAAAGCATCAATTCTTTGGCACTCAGCCTTCTTTATGGTCCAACTCTCACATCCATACATGACTACTGGAAAAATCATAGCTTTGACTAGATGGACCTTTGCTGGCAAAGTAATGTCTCTGTTCTTTAATATGCTGTCTAGGTTTGTTATAGCTTTTCTTCCAAGGAGCAAACATCTTTTAATTTCATGGCTGCAGTCACCATCCACAGTGATTTTGGGGCCAAGAAAATAAAGTCTGTCACTGTTTCCATTGTTTCCCCATCTATTTGCCATGAAGTGATGGGACTGGATGCCATGATCTTCGGTTTTTGAATGTTGAGTTTTAAGCCAACTTTTTCACTCTCCTTTTTCACTTCCATCAGGAGGCTCCTTAGTTCCTCTTTGCTTTCTGCCATAAGGGTGGTATTATCTGCATATCTGAGGTTATTGATATCTCTCCTGGCAATCTTGATTCCAGCTTCTGCTTCATCCAGCCCAGCATTTTGCATGATGTACTCTGCATGTAAGTTAAATAAGCAGGGTGACAATATACAGTCTTGATGTTCTCCGTTCCCAATTTGGAACCAGTCCATTGTTCCAAGTCCGGTTCTAACTGTTGCTTTTTCCCCTGCATACAGGTTTCTCAGGAGGCAGGTAAGGTGGTCTGGCATTTCCATCTCTTTAAGAATTTTCCACAGTTTTTTGTGATCTACACAGTCAAAGGCTTTAGCATAGTCAATGAAACAGAAGTAGATGTTTTTCTGGAATTCTTTTGCTTTTTCTGTGATCCGATGGATGTTGGAAATTTGATGTCTGGTTCCTCTGCCTTTTCTAGATCCAGTTTGAGCATCTGGAAGTTCTCAGTTCATGTACTGTTGAAGCCTAGCGTGGAGAAATTTGAGCATTACTTTGCTAGCCTGTGAAATGAGTGCAATTGAACAGTACTTTGAACATTCTTTGGCATTCCCTTCTTTGGGAATGCCCTTCTTAAGTAACTGATTAGATAGATGATATTACCAGTGATAGGAATACACAAGAGAGGATAAGTTTGGAGCAAAAGACAATGAGATCAGTTTGGGGTATATAGATGACGAGGAGATAGTTGTAAATTCAAATTGTCAACTCTGCTGAGGACTAGACGTAGAGATCTGAGGTTGGTCTGCAACTTGAGAGCATGGGTGTTAAATAGGTCACCCAGGAAATGGTTATGTTACTATCATTCTGGCTATCTCTTGGGTTACCTTGCTCTCTTTTCTTTCTCACTGAGATCTCTAAATTCTAAAGATTTCTCAGCTCCCATTTTAGACCATCTTTAACTGTGCTGTCTCTGAAGATAATTTCATGGAGTTCTGTGGCTTTAAATACCATTGGTAGGCTGACACAGCTCAAAGTCAACTCCAGCTTAGACTGCTTACTTAGTTCTCAACTTTTATACCCAACTCCCTGCCTAGTATACCCATTTGAATGATAATATGCATTTCAGCCTTAGCTTGTACGAGACCTAACTCATAATTTTCCATTAATCTTGTTACTGGCGTTCACCTCTCTCTGTAAATGGCACCATCATCAATCTTGTGACTCAGGATAAAACTCTAGCATATCCTGGTTTCTTCTTCCCTTTCATGCAGTACCTCACATCCCATCTATTACCAAGTAGTCTTGTTTCTGCCTCCAAAATGCATCCAAATTCATTCACTTCTCTGTATTTCCACTGCTGTCATCCTTGTCCAGGATATTATATCTTTCTTTTGGATTACTGCAATCTCCCATATTGATGTATCTGCTCTTAATGTGTTCAGTTCATCCTTCACAAACTACCAGAGTGATCTTTTAAAAGTCCAAGTCAGAGTATGCAACTCTTCTACATAAAATGCTCAGATGGCTTCCCATTGGATTTAAATAGTAATCTAGGTGCACAGTGATAGACTATTTTGGGGGGCTCCAAAATCACTGAGGATGGTGACTGCAGCAGTGAAATTAAAGATGCTTGTTCTTTGGAAGAAAAGCTATAACCAACCTAGACAGCGTATTAAGAAGCTTTACTTTGCAGACAAAGGTCCATATAGTCAAAGCTGTGGTTTTTCCAGTAGTCATGTATAGATGTGAAAGTTGGACCATGAAGAAGGCTGAGTGCCAAAGAATTGATGCTTTCAAATTGTGGTGCTGGAGAAGACTCTTGAGCGTCCCTTTGACTGCACGGAGATCAAACCAGTCCATCCCGAAGGAAATCATCCCTGAATGTTCATTGGCAGGACTGATGCTGAAGCTGAAGCTCCAGTACTCTGGCCACCTGATGCAAAGAGCCAACTCATTGGAAAAGACCCTGATGCCGGGAAAGATCGAAGGCAAAAGGAGAAGGGGATGACAGAGGATAAGATGGTTAGATAGCATCACGAATTCAATGGACATGAGTTTGAGAGAACTCAGGGAGATAGTGAGGGACCGGGAAGCCTGGCATGCTGTAGTCCATGGGGTTGCAAAGAGTTGGACATGACTTAGTAACTGAGAAACAACATCAGCTATGTGCCTCACCCCTGCCTGGCCTATGTATATATCTCTGAAAAGTGAAAGTGAAGTCACTCATCGTGTCCAACTCTTTGTGACCCCACGGACAGTCCATGGAATTCTCCAGGCCGGAATACTGGAGTGTGTAGCCTTTCCCTTCTCCAGCAGATCTTCCCAACCCAGGGATTGAAGCCAGGTCTCCTGCATTGTAGATGGATTCTTTACCAGCTGAGCCACCAGGGCTGCCCAAGAATACTGGAGTGGGTAGCCTATTCCTTCTCCAGCAGATCTTCCCGATCCAGGAATCAAATCGGGGTCTCCTGCATTGCAGGCAGATTCTTTACCAACTGAGCTACTGGGGAAGCCCAACTTTATCTTAAAACCTCTCTCTCTTGCTTACTGAGAACCACCCAAACCAGTTTCTCTGTTCCTCAGATAAGCCAAGCTCATTTATGCTTCAGTGCGTTTGTACTTTCTGTTCCTTCTGACTGGAACATTCTTCCCCCAACTTTTCCTACCACTGGCTTTTTCGTTCAGCTCAGATAGATGTCAGCAACTAAAGAGCCTTTTCCGTAACTTCTCTATTAAATAGTTCTGTTTTAATCCCTCTCTATCCCATCATTCAGATATATTTCTTTCACAGCAGTTAACAATCTGCCGTTGTTTTATTTGTTTACTTGCTTGTCTAAATAAATCACTAATGAAGAAATCTAGCTTTTCTTGTTCGTCCCTACATCCCTAGAATTCAGAACAATACCTTGATTATAGGTCCCTGTTAAATAGAATGAGTAAATAGATGAATGAACGTTGAAGAAGTTGTAGACTGGAACCCCAAGAACACTGGCATTTAATGAATAAACAGAGAGAGAGGAGCTTGGTAGGACAGTGAGAAGGAGCAATGAGAAATAGACAACAGCTGAGTCAAGATGTTACTGAAGTGAGAGTGTCCTAACACAAGTCTAAGGAAAAGAGAGTTCAGAAAAGAGCAGCCCTTCTGTTTGGACAGGAACAGG
Organism: Dama dama; assembly: GCF_033118175.1. Taxonomy (NCBI): domain Eukaryota; kingdom Metazoa; phylum Chordata; class Mammalia; order Artiodactyla; family Cervidae; genus Dama; species Dama dama. Next base: position 26,653,486 of record NC_083697.1, on the reverse strand, counting down.
AAACGATGTTAGAGGAAGTAAATTTTTATTGCACCTTAGCAGATCGGTAGGGAAATCTTGTAAGAAGGAGGGGATGGAGGCAGAGAAGCAGAATATACATGCCTTGGTAGGGAACAGAAAGTCATCCCATTAATCTTTCACATACCTCAGTTAACAGTAACCCTTTTAGTGTTAGTGTTGACACTAGACTAATAAACAATGGCTCCATCAGAGTTACACAGTAAGTGGAAGAATGAAGATGTAAATGCAGATCTACCTGACTGCAAGTCTACTTTTTTTTTGTTCTGACTTGTCATTGAGATTCTCTATAAAAACCTCATATCTACCTTGTAAATAACAGTATGCCAGTGATGGAATGAGGTGTGAATGAGTAGGTGGCAGTGAACACAGATACTCTCAACTTTGATTATTCCCATTATAATATCAAGAAAAATTGAGGCTGAGGAAAAAATTAACTATTCTCATTGTAGCATTTTCATTGTCCCCAAAATAGGAGAAAATTTTAAATATTTGAACCATGCAGTTTTTATCTTGTCAGATGGTTGACAAGTCCAGTTTACTCATAATGAAGAGCACCTCTTCTTTATCCCCTTATTGTTCTACTTTGCAAAATGATCTGTACTGATCATTTGAAGCCCATTTGAGGTTGAGGGGAACAGCAGACTTTCCAAAGATTATATTTAATCACCAAACACTATTAAATGACTAAGCTTATAACAGTTTCAAGTGTTGAATTATTTTTCTTGTGTATTCAAAACCAACTATTTATAAAGATTGGCAATTTGGAATAGAATTTTATAGTGAATTGTTTATATGTGCCTGTATTTGTAGGCGCACACACACACACCCCTTGTATGTTGGTTTTTATTTTTTCAGTTTTGAGATATAATTGACACATAACATTTTATAAATTTAAGGTGCACAACAATGATTTGATATATGTAGTTATTGAAAAATGATCACCATGAATAGTTTAGTTAATATCCATCACCTCACATAGTTATAGATATTTTTGTCTTGTGATGAGATCTTGTAAAACCTAACTCTTAGCAACTTTCAAATCTACAATACAATATTGTTAACTCTAATTATGACTGACTTATTTTATACCTGTAAGTTTGTACCTTTTGCTCACCCTCATGCATTTTGTCATTATCACCTCTGGTAACTGTCAATCTATCCTCTGTAAGTATGAGTTTGTTTGAGGTCATGTGGTATTTGTCTTTCTCTGCCTGACTTACGTCACTTAGTAATACCCTCAAGGTCCATCCATATTGCTGCAAATAGCAGGATTTCCTTTTCTTTGTATGGCCAAATAATATTCAACTTTATATATAGTAATTTCACATTTCTTTATCCATTTATCCACTAACATACACTTAGGTTATTTCCATGCCTTGACTATTGTAAATAAGGGTGCTGTGAACATGGGGGTGCAGATGTTTCTTCAGCATAGTGCTTTTATTTACTTTGGATGTAAACCCAGAAGCGGAGTTTCTGGATCATGTGGTAGTTCTGTTTTTAATTTTTTGAGGATCCACCAAAGTTTTCTGTAGCTGCTGCACCAATTTACAATCCTATAAACAGTGTACAAGTGTTACATTTTCTCCACTTTCTCACCAGAATTTGTTATCTCTTGTTGTTGATGATAGCTGTTCTAAAAGCAATGAGGTCACATATCTCACTGTGGTTTTAATTTGCATTTCCCTAATATTGAGCACCTTTGATAGACCTGTTGGCCATACCTGTATCTTCTTAGCATAAATGTCTGTTCAGGTCCTTTGCTCAAATAATTGAATTATTTGAGGTTTTTGCTCTTGTATGAATTTTTAATATATATTGGACATTAACTTGTCTTCAGTTACTTGATTTGCAGTTTTTTTCCACAGTCCATAGATTGTCTTTACATTTTGTTGATTGTTTCTTTTGCTTTGCAGTAACATTTTAGTTTGATGTAGACCCATTTGTTCATCTTATATTTTGTTGCTTGTGCTTTAGGTATCATATCCAGAAAATTTTTGTGACCCTATGGACTGTAGCCTGCCAGGCTCCTCTGTCCATGGAATTCTCCAGGCAAGAATACTGGCGTGGGTTGTCATTCCCTTCTCCAGAGGATCTTCCTGATCCAGGGATTGAACCAGGGTCTCCTTCACTGCAGGCAGACTCCTTTCTATCAGAGCCATCAAAGAAACCCAGAAAATCTTTAGCAAGATCTATGTCAAGGAGTTTTTTCCCTATGTTTTCTTCTAGGAGTTTTATTGTTTCAGCTATTATTCTTAAGTCTTTAATAAATTTTTAGTTAATTTCTGTAAATGGTAGAAGTTAAGAATCTAGTTTCATTCTTTTGCATGTGAATATTCAGTTTTCCCAGGCTTCTCTAGTGGCTCTGTGGTAAAAAAAAAAAAATCTGCCTGCCAGGACAGGAGACATTGGTTCAATCCTGGGTTGGAAAGATCCCCTGGAGAAGGAAATGGCAATCCATTCCAGGATTCTTGCTTTTGATGCTATTGTAAATGGAATAATTTTATTTCTTTTTCAGCTAATTCATTGCAAATGTATAAAAGCACTACTGCTTTTTGTAACGTTTCATATCCTGCAACTTCGCAGAAGTTGTTGATTAGGGTGTTTTGGTAGAGTCTTTAAGATTTTCTACATATAAACTCATATTATCTGAAAACAGAGAAATTTTACTTTTTCCTTTCTGGTTCTGATGCCTTTCTTTTCTTTTCCTTGCCTGATTCCTCTGGCTAGGACTTCCACTACCATGTTGAATACAGGTGGTGATAATAGGTACCCTTTTCTTATTCCCGATCACAGAGGAAACTTTTTCAAAGTTTTACCAATGAGTATTATAAATGGTCTTTGTTATGTTGAGGTACATTCACTCTGTTTAGTTTGTTGAAAGTCTTTTTTTTTTTAATCTTTTTATCATGGATCTTGAATTTTGTCATGTTATTTCTGAATCTATTGAGATGATATGATCTCATCATTAATAATCATTAATTAATGTGATGTGCCACTTTTCTTGATTGGGGTATGTTGAACTAACCTTGCATTTCAGGGATGAATCCCACTTGATCATGGTATGTGATTCCTTTAATGTGTTGTTGAATTTGATTTACTAGTATTTTGTTGATAGAGTTTTTGCATCTGCATGCATTAGAGATATTGGGCTGCAGTTTTCTTGTAGTATCTTTCTTTTAATGTTTTGTTGAGTTAGCAACTAAACAAAAAACAAATTTTATGATTTTATTGCTCACCATGGGTTTAGAAGACTGTGTAAAACATTTCCACACTTTGAATACTGGAGTTAGTGGGCTTGGAGTTTGGTTAGAGTTTCTTGGGGAGATAAGAGAGGACAAGTAGAGTAGAAATAAATATTTTTAAAGCCAAAGACTAATGCAAATGAATGTTTGTTTCAAATGTGTTTATTTGTCTATAATTCTTTGCAACAGGTGAGGGGGAGGAGAGCTGAAAGGAAATACTGTTTTGAATTTTAATAAAGTTTGTTCATGGAAATGTTGGTACTTCTGCTTCTTACATTTCTGTAAACTTTGTAAGTTATTTTGGGATGTTCTTTTTCTTCTTCTTAATTCAGTGAATATTTTAACCAGTAACCTTATCTTATGGTACCATTTTATAAGATGACAGTTAAAGTCTGAGTGTGTATACCCACTGAAAGATGGAAAGGAAGAAAGGGGTGCAAGGGAAAGCTACAACTTTTAGAGAGCTGGTGATATTTTAAATGTACATTGTTTCAGATTTATGTTGCATATGAGTTGCATGTTATGTTGCATGCTGAGTCCAACTCCTTGCAACGCTATGGACAGTAGCCTGCCAAGCTCCACTGTCCATGGGATTCTCCATGAAAGAATACTGGAGTAGGTTGCCATGTGGATTCTTTACCACTAGCTCCAAAGGAAGCTCTAAGTTACATATACCATATTCAGATATAACTGAAGTGTAAACATGACAATTTGATAACAGACAGAAAATGTATGACATTTTCTATAATATTTTTTTCTCTAGAAAATTGTTTTCTAAGAAAATGTCATGAACTTGTATTATTCACTGATTTATTAATTTGAAATGATTTTCAAACAAAAGCAAATTCATTTTTAGCGAATTTAGTTATAGTCATGATAATAGATATAGCTATGTTTGTTGTGCAAATCACTAGCCAAATCAACCTCTAATGCATCCTTTGGTGTGACCTATGAATATGTGCTATCCCCTAAATAATGCTGTGGTTGTATGGAAATTACTTTATAGGTAATTAAGTCTTCTCATGAATTCAGATGATATTTTTAACACAGACATAGTCAAAGTACATTTTCAGTTTTTCTCAGTGTTTAGATTTAGTGAGTTTATAATCCTTTTTTTTTTTTTCTTTTCTATCCTTTCCACATGCCCTGTGGAGACTTACGTTAGTGCAGTGCTACATTAAAGGAACAGTCACCCAGATTACACCCTGAGAGCAGCCTTTCTCTTAATTTTAAGGGCATAACTTAAATGGTCTATTTAACTCACACACAGAAAATTAGCAATTTCTGAGTACTAGAGCAAAGTAGGATAGTTTCATGAGTAAAATTGCTGCTGGGAATCTGAGTTTTCCTGTTTGTCTTCATTTTATTTTTAAAATTATGCTTCAGGGTTGTTTTATATTCAATATTATTGCTAAAGACTGTAGCATTTAGAGAGAGAAAGGAGTTTTGCAGTTATGTTATCAAAAGTTGTTCACTTCAAGGCTGAAGAAATTTCTGATAGAATATTTTTCTCCTAAATATATAAGTGTATTGGCACTTTTGATGTTTAGAAAATAATCATGAAGGGGACTTCCCTGGTGGTCCATTGGCTACGACTCTGGCTCTCAATGCAGGGGGCCCGGGTTCAATATCTGGTCAGGGAACTAGACCCCACATGCCGCAACTAAAAGATCTCATGTGCTGCAACTAAGACTTAGTGCAGGCAAACAAATACATAAAACAAATAAAAATATTTAAAAAAAAAAAAAAGAAAAGAATCATGAAAAGCTAGATTTTCTATTCCTATTTTATCCAATATTATCCTTAATTGAATTCTTTAATTACTGTAGTTCCTCAGCTATAATCTGATTTTATTTCTATAATTTATACTTAGTACATAAAAAATTACTTTGTGTCAGTCCTCATGCTTCCATTATATTTTTATGTGATCTGGTCTTGGACGATTAGGAGTGGCTTTCTTCATGTGGGAGGTGGTAACACAGACATCACAAAGACTTACATTTATAAGATTTAATCTTAAAAGCAAGTATTTATTTGTCTCTTTAAATATCTTTATATAATGTAAATCACTTTTGACATTAATTAAATGACTCTGCTCTTAAAATTACCAAGAAAGATTTGTTACCGTTAATTGAAGAGTTTTGAGTCACTGTTTCAAAACATTTTGGTTTGAGATTTTGTAGCCATTCCTAAATATTTTCATCAGGACAGAAGAGATTTTGAGCTAAAGGCAAGAGCCTTTTCTAAGGAAGAGTTTAAGTATTAGAATGGTGATAAAATTGCAAGAAATTAGGGAGAATAGTTTTTACATGTTTAATTTGAAGTTAAAGCAAGGCTGGCACATGTGATATCTTTGGCTCTCAAAGATGAACTCAGAGCTCTTTACACCTAAGTTATGGATATGAATTTATATTTTCCTGGACCACAAGTTCAAGATCTATGTACATATTTAAAATGACATAAAGTCATCAAGTACATCTGAATTAGGATTATTTAGTGTGTGCTATTCCATGGGATATTGGTTTTGCAGGGTATTCTGTAAACTATGATTCTACATTCAAGCTATGTCTGGGAAATGCCACACATGCATTGACTTTTTTGGGATCCCATCATCATATTAACAGCTTTGAGGACTTTCATTAAAAGCAGATTTAAATTTATTCATAACCCAGTTTTCTTTATTTTATCTCAGCCTTGTCCTTCCTTTTAAAAAACATGTATTAATAACCAATAGAACTAGTACTTTATAGATCATATGATGTGACCTTGTTCCTATAATTTGGTTGTCTATTTGTGTTCTTGCAACTGTACATACAGACTAATCTCCAGTGTATTTAGCAACACACTTAAAAAGAGACTTGCTAGAAATGTCAAGAATATATCATTTGGGGGTGGACACCATTGCCCAGAATCTGCTCCTTAATTTGAAAATCCAGAAACCCAATTTTATCTTTCTTTCAGAGTTGATTGGATTGAAAGTGATTTGTTTTAATCAAATGCACATGAAGTTGGTGTTTAAATAAACTTATATGTTTCTCAATTAATAATCAGAAATTCACACTTCTAAATATGATGTATGTACGTGCCTTGTCCAAAGTACCTGCGCTCAGGGTGCCCGGTGTTTCTTGGATCTGGAGAACTTAAGGAATATTTTCTTATCTATATCTCAATGAAGAAAGCAGTCAAAAATAAATAAATAAATAATCAAAAAAATTAAAAAAAAAAAGAAAGTAGTCTTCCTCGCATGTAGGAGAATTTGCTCATCTAGTGACTGTACTCATATTGGCCAATCTGGAGTTTCTCTTCCCAGGACAGTATATAGAGCGCTTATATTACCATGAGGAGCACCAAACCTGCTTCTCTGCCGTGAACTGACCACCTCCATCTAGCCACATTTTGGCTCAGAGGTTGACAGGTCTGTGTTTCATATCTGTATCTCCCCTGTATCAGCTATGCCAAGCTTCTTTACTCTTTTAGCTTCTATTTACTTATTATTAAATGACGTGAAAAGTATACTTTCCAGGCCAAGAGTAGTCTTTGTGATGACTCATTTCACTGAGACCCCAGTAGTTGTTGCTGCTAAGTCGCTTCAGTCGTGTCCGACTCTGTGCGACCCCATAGACGGCAGCCCACCAGGCTCCCCCGTCCCTGGGATTCTCCAGGCAAGAACACTGGAGTGGGCTGCCATTTCCTTCTCCAATGCATGGAAGTGAAAAGTGAAAGTGAAGTCTCTCAGTCGTGTCCGACTCTTAGCGACCCCATGGACTGCAGCCTACCAGGCTCCTCCATCCATGGGATTTTCCAGGCAAGAGCACTGGAGTGGGGTGCCATTGCCTTCTCCACAGTAGTTGTTAATCGTTGCCAATTTTAAAAAATCATATCATTTTAGCACTCAGAAAGATCTTTGACATAATCCTGTTCATTTCCCTCAGATTATAATTGAGGTTTTTTGTTTTTGTTTTTGTTTTAAATTATGATGTGCAGATGTTATGACTTGCTCAAAAATCTATATCCAGGACTAGATCTGAAGAGCTGGTCTTGTGTATGTATGTCTTATCCCACCAATCTAGTAATTCAAAATTTTTAATGATAGATATTTAATGCTTCTTCTGGATCCCTTAAGACTGTATATCCAGAGTAAGAGCCTTTTTGAGGGGAAAAAAAAATGTATGGCCTTTTTATTTCTAATTTGATACCAGTTAAAATGTACACTATAATTTGGGACAGTATGAAGTATTTATCAGATCTTCTAACAGAACACAGAAGATCAAAAAAGATGAGAGTAACCTTCATAACTTATGGGAACATGTTTCTGATGAACACGTGGTTATATACTCTTGTCAAGTAACATCAAATAGTTGATGTTTCCCATTTTCTTAATGCTTTGTCCACTAGAAAATCTCTTTAACTTATTTTCTTCTGGATGGACAAAAATTATTTTATATTATGAAATAATATTAGTTTGAATGTGAATGTATCATTTTATTTTTTTTATTTTTATGCCTCTGAATGATTAACCCTATCAGAAATTATACAAAGTTCTTTTATTTTACTAGAAACTGTTTTGTTGGATTTATATGACAGTTTTATTGGAAACATCATACTCCAGGATATAAAAATAAAAGCATTTCCCCCTATAGTTTACCTGCAAACATACTATGATAGTGTCCCCCCCACCTCCCACCCCACTATCCCTATGATGTCTTCTTGGCTAGACTCTATACTTTTGACAGCATCCTCTGGTATTAGAACAGTTTTATCTTGATCTTTGAAGTTCAACCCTACTCATCTTAAAACTCCCAAGTCAAGCCTAATTCAGTCCTCTTCCTCCCCCAGCAGAGTCTTTATCTGTGGCTCCAACACGTGGAGAGTCTGACTCTGGATATCTCTGCGCCCGCCTCCTCCATTTTAAACACCAGCCACAGGGAAGTTAGGCAGGGCTGAGGAAGGATGGAAAAAACTTAGGGTTCCTTACTTGCCTTCAGGACAAGGCTGCAGGACTTTGAATTTGCTGTTTTGGTGGTTGACATGGACATTGGGGCAGGCGTTGAAGCACTGGCTGTCTTGGCACCTGTGGCTCTGGAGAGGCGCCCACAGGGGCCCTTCCTCCGCAGCTGCCCGGCCAGGAAGTCCATCCTCTCTTAGTCTCTTCTGTCTCTGCGTCCAGTTCAGCTTTGCCTGCAACAGGTCCACTCTACACACTCTCTGTACCACGGTGCCTGTCCACCGGACAGATCTTCAGATAGTATGTCAGTGAGGTCAAGCCCAAAGAACGACAGTTTCTGCAATACATTTTTTTTTTAATTGAAAATGTCAGGCATTGGATAGAGTGTATTCGAATAAGTGTATCCCATTGTCCTAGTAAAAATAAGCCACTCACAATTATCTGTTCTAATGATGAAAATGGACTGAAGCTGAAAAATCTAACTTTTATAATTTATGAGAAACAAATGATGCTTGTGACATATGGCATTTGTAATTATGTTTGATGATCTTTTCCCTCAACACATATTAATTTGGTGAGAGTTAGAGACCAGGAATAAGTCCAAATTCAAGAAACAATCCCAGGATTAACACATATGGGGATAGCTGAAAACTGACAAAAGAGCATGCCCATCTCACCAGTTGGGAAACCAGTTGACCTGAGTTGTAAACTGTAAGCAGATCTATTTCTAAACTGCCAGGTGGCTGCACATTTTACGTGCAGACTTCTATCTACAGGCCTCTTCTCTAATCTTCACTGACATTTCTCCTGTCTCCTCCCTCAAGTCGTCTATTTGTTATTCCGTTGTGTCTATACTGTTATTTTTAAGATAAGAAACACATTTTAAAACTTACAACATTGGGACTATATAGTTTCTACTGAGGATTAGGAAAAATTGGACAAGTCCTCTCTATAAGCATGGGTAACACACCACAGGATCAAAGCAAAGTGCTGGTCGCATGCATAGCTACTTGTATAATTAATACACTTCTGGAAATGTAGGCACTTTCTCTGAGATGCATACACATTTGTATGTTTGCTGGGTTTTTTCCCCCAAATCATGGGAAGTATATCTTAAGAGATTTCTTAATATTAAAATTAAAAGTTCTTATTAGATGAGACATTGAAAAGTCAGTTTTGAAGTAAAAATATTCATTCACTTTATATTCTCCATATTTAATGCATATATAAGGCATTATGTTCCAAGCTTAATGTAGTTTGGAGACAAAGTTTGCTATTTAAAGTTGGTTTTGCATAGATTGACTATTTTTCTTAAAAATTTTAGCTTTAATATTAATGAAAAATAACTTTTAATTTTTTAAGTTATGCCCTATAAAAAACACTTTGCTTACTTCCAGAATGGGACTTAGCAATACTGATATTATATAGTAAGAAAGTAAGTCAAACTGAGTGGAGAGAATTTGATAGATGCAGAAAATAGGGATGGAAATCTGTCAGGATTTTAGAGCACTACCCATGGGGACCTTCAGTAGACAAAACCGCAGGCCTGTTGTCCTGCATGCGTCTTGAAATAAATATGTCAACTCAAGCTATCTCCCACTTTGGTGGGAAGAATCTAAACTAGTTTTGGAGAATAGTGCCATCTTCACAGGAAGGGTAGTGAAACATATCATCTTTACTCAATGTTTTCCATGTTAGGAACTAAATAATTCCTAACACCTGAATTACCGTAGGGGCGGAGTCTGTCAAGGAGGCAATAGAGACATACAGTAATCTAAGGCTGATGCTGAGACACAGGTACTTGAAAGTAACTAGTCTTAAGAATTTACTCCCTGCAATGTGCCTGTGTCAATAAACAGGACTCATATGATGATGGCAGAGTATTTTATATACTTTCAATATTAGAACATGAAGTCAATTTTTTTATAGAAAAAAATTATTGCCTTATCATATGGTAGCTATACATATCTATAAATTGACTTTTTTTGGTTTCCTTGGAAAAAGCTGACATGAGATTTAAATGACTTTTTTTTTTTCTTCTTTTCTTTTAGAGCAGTTAAAGCCACACCACCAACAAAATCAATAAACCAAAAAGTAAGAGCAAAAACAGAAAGCCCTCTTCACAAATTTTGAGCATCATCTACAGCTTTATGTGGTGAGAGATGCAGCTACCATTCTCGAATGATTCAAAGAGAGTCAAATGGTGTTGAGCTAAATTACAACCCTAAATGCGTATTGGTGAAATGAGATGCTGATCCATTTGCACACTAATGTGCTATTTTTAAGTCATGCATCATAGCATCTTCAAAGAGGCCTGTCATAATTATGATGGATTAGACTGCAGAGTCAGTCCTAGATGGAGTAATTGTTTCACAGATGCTGCCAATGTGACTTGAATTCATAATAAATTATTGTCAGAGAGGTGGGAGAAGGAGCAAAATCAAATACCAAAGGAAAGCTGCTGTGGCTGTTTTGGTCTTAGGAAACCAAAAATGTTTTAGCTACTAGTCAAAAGGCTAGTATTTTCAACTGAGATAAAGGGGCTTCATTAATGTGTACCTCTAACACTGAGGAGGAAGGTTGACACTTGGAATTTTTACTTAAAGTTCTCAGTGTCTATCTCAGTATCTTCCTCTTCCTCTCCCTTATAGCTTACAAAACAGTATCCTGGAGCAGTAGCTGAAATCATGAAGTGGCCATAACATATTCTTGTACATTTCTACTATCTGGTTGTAACTTGACCTTTAGATTTCCAAAAAAATTCGGCTGTATTTATATTAGACAAAACTGTTCTTTTTGGTTCTTTAGAAGACCATAGTTCATGGGGAACATTAGACTGTTACAATGGAGAAACATAAATAACATGACTAGTAAAATCTAAATTATGACATTTTAAGCTATGATATAATTAGTACCCATCATTTAGGTAATTTCTAGAACTGCTTCTTTAGGCTTTGCAAAAATTGCCAAAGCTGGTAGTGTGTGTACACAGTTGAAGAAATGAGTTACTTATTACATTTGTGCATGCTCAGTCGTGTCTGACTCTTTGCGACCCCAGGGACTGTAGCCTGCCAGGCTCCTCTGTCCATGGAATTCTCCAGGCATGAAGACTGGAGTGGGTTGCCATGTCCTCCTCCAGGGGATCTTCCCAACCCAGGGATCAACCCGTGTCTCTTGCGTCTCCTGCATTGTAAGGGGGATTCTTTACCACTGCGCCACCTGGGAAACTCATTATTACATTTTGATTAGCAAAGATAACTGTTAAGAGCACTTAAAGTAGATAAATGTATGCCATGGCTTTTCCTAAGTTAAAGATTCAATAGCCAGAAAAGTTTCCATAAGTTACTTATTGAATATTGCTTTTTATTTTTTAAGGCACTGAGTTTTCTTTACGTAGTCCCCTCTGTATCTGATAACTACTGATGTATATTCTACTTAGAACACTAGTTCTTCCGCCTCAGTGATTTTGATAGATCTGTTTGGGGAACATTCATTGTCATCCTTTTAAAACTAACTTTGACTTAGTGGCACATGTATTTCTCTTATGGCAAGAGGGAATGGAGTTAAATTTCATGAGAGAACTTGGGATTGACGGCATGCAGACCTGGACAGTTGAAAGAGTTTTCCCCCTCTCCTGTACTCCTGTGGCAATTGAATGCTCATATTGTGTTACCAAAACCACAGTCCAGGGCAGAGCAGAACCTATGCCTCTTTGGTGCTGCCAGTTTAGCCCCTGTGGGAGTGATTATTTTGCTGCCTAACTTGAGCAAACTGCTCAGTTTTTACATCTGTAAAATAACAGAGTGGAACTAGATTTTTTCTTATGCTCTGAGATGTTTTATACATTGTCATGACCATCATCATCACATTTATCACTCATTTTGGATAATTAAAAATTGCTTAGCCTTCCAAAAGTTTAACATACTGTTCAGTAAGTCTATAGGCCAGAGTGCCTTGTCCACTGCTATTCTGGAAATAAGGAAGACCACCGCAAATAAAATGGCACGTATTTGTTCTCAGGGAACTTTTATTCTGTTTCCAAAAAAGAAGAAAAGAAACAAATATGATTTGTTAATATTTCAGTAGCTTTAACACTAGTGTGCCTAGAACTACCTCTTAATAGATTGCAAGAGCAGATTGTGGAATTTTCAGGAATTTTGTGAGTTGGCAGTTGATAGCTTGAAATTAGCCATCATCTGTCAGAACATCTCTTAAGGAATATGTTAAAAGCTCTCTATTCATTTTAAAATTGTGACCAAATGCTATAACATTAAGTGTTGACACCATGAAAAAAAAGTAACTGGGTAAGCTTAGCCAGTCATCCTTTCTAGGTCTGCCAAAGTCTCTTCTGCCTATGTTCCTGCCTACAAACTTCCTAACAGTTTTAAGAAAAAATTAGTGCCTTAGTTTTGATTGGCCATTGTCCCTGTAGATGAGTCATTGTCCTTATTGTAGAAATTGAATCTTATTCTAAAACAAAAATTCTCTCTTCTGATTTTTATAGATATACTTTTATTTGGCATTAACTATTTGACAATTGTATTTGGTATAAATTATCATATACAAACCTCCAAGAGCTGGTATTAGTTTAAAAACATTTTAATATTGCTTCACAATGGAATAGCATCCTGATTAGTACTATACATCATATTAATTATATGCTCTCTAGTGTAGGAAAAATGAAGGATATTCCATTTCAATCTCAATTATGAGGATTCAAAAATGTTTCTGCGATCAGTCATGTAGAAGAACAGATATGAATGAATAAAAACTCTATTTCTGTTTTTAGTCTCTGTGAGGCAAAAGGAATGCCACACAAAAATATCTCTCTAATAAAAAATTTACATTCCTTCAAAAAAAACCCCACTTATTTTAATTATGAAAAAAGTTTCCCTTTTCCCCTTGAATTTGTAAAAATATTAACTCTATGTTCACAGCTTAGCAGATAAAAATTATCTTGGAAGATTTTTTGTCATAGATACAAATTATTGACTTCTGTAAGCTTGAAAAAACTTTTAATATTTATATAAACTGTAAAAATTACAGCAGGAAAGCTTTTTCAGTATTATACAATGGTCAAAATGAACAGGTCTCATTTCTTTCTTCTTTCATTACAGGATAAATAATGTTCCAATGTCAGTATGAAAGCACTTGGTAATTTTAAGAGCGCTGTTGCAAGTGGGCTCCTGGATTGTGTAATATTCTGGGGTACATATGCAAAAAGTGTGGTCTAGGACAAACTGAAGCCAAAGAAAATATTTCTCTTTTCTCCCTCTAAAATGGCACTTTTTTGGTTTAAATTGTCTGAATTAGATTCATAGACCAGTAACAAATAATTCTGACATGTTATCCCCATCCAAAAATGAAAAGATAATATATAATTTTCCTTTCCTCCCTGAAAGAGATAACCATGTAGCTTTCTACATCTGATGGCTGTACTCAGTAAAGGAACTGCTGTCATGGGCAGAATAGTTCTGATACTGGGGTTAAAGTAGTTTTAAAACTGGCTATTATGTGTAAAACTCCATATTGAAATAAATTTCAAGTCACCTTCATTTCTTCTTAGAAGCTATTATTATGCTCATAAAAGATTTGCAGACTCCATCCATTGTAATTCTGTCCTTGACACTTTAAAGAATGTCCAAATTATGTGGTATGGATTTTGATAATGTATTACTTTATATATAAATATCTTTTTTTATTTTTGGTCACACCACAAGACTTGTGGGATGTTTATTTCCCAACCAGAATCCAGGTCTTCTGCATTACAGAGAAGTCCCCACTTAATATATAAATATCTCTTATCTAAAAAAGTAACTAGGACAATATATATTCAGAGCCTGCAAATTTCATATAATATGTAACAATATCTTCCCTGGTGGCTCAGATGACAAAAGTGTCTGCCTACAATGCAGGAGACCTGGGTTCGATCCCTGGGTCAGGAAGATCCCCTGGAGAAGGAAATGGTAACCCACTCCAGTACTCTTGCCTGGAAAATCCCATGGACGGAGAAGCCTGGTAGGCTACAAACCATGGGGTCACAAAGAGTCGGACACAACTGAGCGACTTCACCTTCAATGTATACATATACATATACACACACATTTTCTTTGGTGTATGTGTAAATTGATTTTACAGTTGCCAAAAAAGCATTTTTTGCTATAGTGTTTGGAAAAATAATTGACCTAATTCTATGAAGAATTATCTAGCTTATATCTGTGCTTCTTACTTAATTTCTTTTAACTGAAGTATAGTTATTTTACAATGTTTTGTTAGTATCAGGCATACAGCAAGTGATTCAGTCATGCACACACATGCTGGCACACACATGTGTTACTTTTTGGATACTTTTCCACTATAGGTTATTATAGTATAATGAGTATAGTTCCTTGTACTATACTTTAGGTCCTTGTTGTTTACCTATTTTATATATAGTAGTATACATATCCAAATCTCCTAATTTATCTCCCCCACCCTATCCTTCCACTGTTACCCCCTACTATTGCCTTTGATAACCATAAGTTTATTTTCTATGTCTGTGAGCCTATGTCTGTTTTTGTGAACAAGTTCTTTTGTATCAGTTTTTAGATTCCACATGTAAGTAATATTAATATGATATTTGTCTCTGTCTGACTTACTTCACTTAGTATGATAATCTCTAGGTCCATCCATGTTGCTGCAAATGGTATTATTTCATTCTTTTTAATGGCTGAATTATAATTCCATTATATAATATCCAATATATACACATCCTCTTTATTGTATTTATTTTTGGCTATGCTGGGTCTTTATTGCAACACGTGGGCTTTTCTCAAGTTGCAGTGAGTAGGGGCCACTCTTCGTTGCAGGGCACAGGTTTCTCATGGCAGCTTCTCCTCTTGTGGAGCACCAGCTCTCAGATGGGCTCGATAGTTGTGTCTCCCAGGCTCTAGAGCATAAGCTAAATGGTTGTGGCACACAGGCTTAGCTGCTCTGCGGCATGTGGGGTCTTTCTGGCCCAGGGATCAAGCCCATGTCTCCTGCGCTGGCAGACAGATTCTTTACCACTGGGCCACCAGGGAAGCTCCCACCATATCTTCTTTATCCGTTTATCTGTTGATGGACATTTAGGTTGCTTCCACATCTTGCCTATTGTAAATATTGCTGCTGTGAACACTAGTGTGCATATACATTTTCAAATTAGAGTTTTCTCTAATGTATGCCCAGGATTGGGCTTGCTGGATCATATGGTAGCTCTATTTTTAGCTTTTTAAAGAAACTCCATAGCAGCTGCACCAGTTATAATCCCACCAACAGTGTCTGAGGGTTCCCTATTCTCCATACCCTCTCTGGCATTGTTATTAGGAGGACTTTCTGATGCCCATTCTGACTGGTGTGAGGTGATAATTCATTGTAGTTTTAATTCTTGTTTCTCTAATAATTAAGAATGTTGAGATCTTTTCATGTGCCTGTTGGCCATCTGTATGTCTTTGGAGAAATATCTATTTAGGTCTTCTGCCCATTTTTTTATTAGATTGCCTTTTTTTTAAATATATATATTAAGGTGTATGAGCTGTGTGTACATTTTGAAAATTAAGCCCTTATTGGTAGCATTATCGGCAAATTTTTTTTTCCCATTATTCTCAGGCTGTGGGCTGAGGAAGTCTTTAGGCAGCCTTTCTGCTGATGGGGGGGGCTGCGTTTCCATCCAGTTTGTTATTTGACCTGAGGCACCCCGCCACTGGAGCCTAAGGCTATTGAGTGGGGCCAGGTCTTGGTGCCAAAACGTCAGCCTCCTGGAAAGCTCACACAGATGAATGTTCCCCAATATATCCACCACCATTCCCCAGGAGGTCCTGCAAGACCAGCAGGTAGGTCTGGCCCAGGCTTCTATCAAATTGCTGCTTTTGCCCTGGGTCCTGGTGCAGATGAGATTTTGTGTGTGCTCTTTAAGAGCCTCCGTGTCCCCCAATCCTGGGGAGCTCCTGCAGTCAAGCCCTACTGGCCTTCAAAGCCAAATGCTCTGGAGGGCTCCTCTTCCCAGTGCTGGATGGAACTCTCATTTCTGTGGGAGAACCTCTGTGATGTGATTATTCTCCAGTTTGTGGGTCATTAACTTGAGGGGTATGGGATTTGATTATATTGGGAGTTCACCACTACTCTGGTTGTGGTTCTGTCTTTATGTCTTTAACTGTAGAAGGTGTTTTCTGGTAGGTTTCAGCCTTTTTCAAGGATGGTTGTTCTGTAGATTGTTGTGATTTTGGTGTGCTCATTAAGCTCCTTCCAATTTGCCATCTTGGCTGCTCTCATACGCTTCTTAATTTTTGAAAAATGGTAATGCCCTCATTTTGGAGAAACCTCCTTTATCAAAGACAACAAATCAATATTAATGATTCTGAAAGCTAAAGGTTATTTTTATTAAAGATTATCAATAATTACAAGTATCAGTTTAGCTCAGAGCTACCCAATAGACATGCAACCTAAGCCACATTTGAAATTTAAAATTTCCCAGTACTCACAGTAAAACGAGTAAAAAGAAACAAATAAAATTCAGTGTGATCTGTTTTTACTTATTATATCCAATATAGCATTGTTTCAGCACGTAATAAGAATTGACTTATTTTATATTTTTTTGGTCCACACTAAGTTCTTTGAAATACAGTGTGTATTTATACTTACAGAACTACAACTCGGACTAAACAGGTTTCAAAGTCCCAGTGGTTGTTTGTGACTAGTGACGATGCACATCTAGGCCATCTCTCAATATTTGAAAGGAAGTGGGTCCAGCAGAAATTAAGATATCACTTTGTTCTGTTGTTTTTCTTTGTCCATTATGAATTGCGACCTTTTAAGTTTTATTTACTTATATGCATTCCTAAATGTTATGAAATGACACAGTTAAAGGCAATCTTCCTCTCAGTGCTGTTTTCCAGCCTCTCCATTCTTTTCCTGGAAGCAAAATATTTAAACCAGAGCTCATTTTATTTTTATTCTTGTAAATGTGCAGGTTGTGGCATTCTTATACACACTGTCGTGCAACTTTCTTTATTTCATTTAATTACTTGGAAATACTTTTATCTGAAAATGTAGGTTGTTTCCAAAGTTTTGCTAGTGCAAAACTTTGTGCATACATCATTTAACACATATATATGAGCATATTTGTTAGAAAAGTTTTTAAAACTGAAGAATCAAAGGAAGTTTTTACGAAATTCTGTAGCTATTGCTAAATCCCCTCTATGTTATTTATATTAGTTTTGACTCATTTTTTCTATTTGATGGTTGATTATTTTGCCCTATCAATTTGTATGAGTCTTACATATCAAGAAGAGTACTATGTAACTTTTAACTTTGCTTAGGGGTTTATGTTTGCATGCATACATTTTACTGAACTTCCTCATCTTTCATGGCTTTAGATTTTGTGTCATAAAGAACTTGTCCAGTCATTAGATTATGCTTTTAAGTTTTGTAAGACTGTTTTTAAATTTTTTAGTGATTTGTTTTCCATATTCAGATGTTAAATCTATCTAGAATGTATTTTGGTATAAGATATAAGGAATTAATCCAACTTCATCATTTTTTCAGAAAACTATCCCATCGATCTAATATTACCTCATACCCTATTTCTATGCATGTTTGAATCTATTTCTTTATATTCTATTCCATTGGTCATATAAACACCCTATTATCTATTGATGTGCAAGTACAAGCTGTTTTAAGTAGAGCTTTTGTTGCTTTTTAATATCTTTCAATTTGGCTACTGCCCTGCTCAGACCGCATTACAATTCTCTTTCACATTATTGCTGGATACCCAATTTGTTTATTTTCCACATAAACTTTACAGTCTGGCTTCTTAATTCCTCAAAACATTCTGCTAGTATTTTTATGAAACTATATTAAATGATTGGTTGATTTGACCACTCTGTAAGAAGATATACTACCTTTCTACTTGTTTTGTGTTTGCATTTATAGATCCCTCAGTCTTGTTTTAATGTTTTATTCAGATAGGCCTTTCACATATCTTTTAAAGTATATTCTTAGTGTTTAAAAAAAGTTTACAGTTTTTTATTTCACCAAAGCTTCTGACTCGTTGTTGCTGTTAGGTACCAAGGTGGCTGATTTTTTTCTCTAACTACTTTACTGCCCTTTGCAACAGTTTTTCAGTTGATTCTCTTGGTTGGCCAGTGTACAATCTTATTCTCTGCAAATGGTAACTTTAGTGTTGCTTTCTAATATTTATTTCTTCCTCTGTTTCATTTGTCCTGGTTAGTAAGCAGTAGCTATTTTAATAGACCTTTTTTATAGCCCAAAGGGAAAATAGTCTTGATTTCTTTTTCTGCTTACATCCTTAAAATAAATTTAATGAGAAAAACTGTGGGAAAATAAAGCATGACTGCATAATAAATGGGACAGCATTCACTTTATATAATGGATTATTTTTTATTTTTAGTGCCCATTTCATCCTGCTTTCCCTATTATTTGGACTTCGAAATGTCCATCAATATTGGTCTCAAAAATGTTTGAATGAATGATTGAATAAAGAAATGAACTCAAGATGAATAAATTTATATCAGTCTAAGTGAAACTGATTAGATGTTTACTCTATAGTAAGCACAAAAATAAACATAGTAGGATATTTTTAAAGAATTCACAGCCCAGTAAAAGAGACCAAGCAAGATACAATTGCATGTGATGTGTTCAGCAGTAGACTATATATAAGGTAAAGAAGGAGAATAGAAATGGGAGTGACAAAAAAAAAAAAAGAAATGGGAGTGACTAATTCTTCTGGAAAATCAGGAGGGAATCCCTAGAAGGTGATCTGAGAGTTTTAGCTGGATACAGAAGTCACTGGGCATGATACGGGGACTAGGAAGGCATTCTAGGAGATAAAACAACATTGTGGAGGTCTGAAACAGCTTACAGTGTGTGGGTATTTATAAGCTGTTGTTATGGGGGGAGCATAATCTGTGGGAGCAAGTAGGACAGAAAAATAGAAACTTGCATATGAAAAACCATGTCTGTTAGGCAGGAATTCGCAGAAGAAGGAGGCAGCCGGATCCTATAGAGGAAAATACAGAATCACTTAGAAAAGGCATATAAATTATACGTTCACCCCTATACCCCACCCCCTGGAATGTTAACACTGCAGGGACTGTGTCTTGTCTTCCAGGTGTGTTTGGGTAAAGAGTTTGAGAACTGCTAATGCAAGCAATGAGAGTTAGTAAAGTGTGTGGGCTTCCCTGGTAGCTCAGTCGGTAAATAATCTGCCTGTAATACAGGAGACCCAGGTTTGATCCCTGGGTTGGGAAGATCTCCTGAAGAAGGAAAAGGCAACCCACTCCAGCATTCTTGCCTGGGAAATCCCATGGACAGAGGAGCCTGGTGGGCTATAGTCCATGGGTTTGCAGGACTCGGACACAACGTAGAAACCAAACCACCACCAAAGTGTGTGAAGAAGGGTATGACACCAGATTTGCATTTTAGAACTTTCCCTTTGATAGCAGTTTGAAGGATCCTTGAAGGACTGGGAAGAGGACAAGCTAGGTTCCAGAGAAAAATCTTTTAAAAAACTACTACAGTAGATAGTGAAGCGAGATAATGTAGATCTGGCCACTAAATGGCAGTGAAGATAATTCAAGAAATACACAGGAAATGGAATTGATAGAATTTAACGAGCGATTGGATACGTAAGGTGCTAGAGAAGAAAGAAAGGAGGTAGTCTTCCTCTGTTGTTCTTCACATTTTGACAAGAAAAATTATTTGGGAAGGAAGTTGATAATATTTACTAATACAGTGTGAACTTCTCACATTAGCTAGTGATTTTGATCTTTGTTTTTTGTGAGCATAAATATCTGAGGGCTGCTGGGAAGACAAGAATAAGCTTATCCTGAGTAGCTCTTGATTGTTACTCTGAGACATGAAAAGGAGTATCACAGTTTGCTATGTCTAGGAAGACCAATATTATTGAGGCCACAGTTTCTCTGTAAGGTGTGCTGTTAGTGTTAGATATGTATTAATGTACTTTATTTTTTTGTTTCTGTGCTCTTTAGAATTCATTCAGAGGGCAGCCTTGTGGATGGCCCCGAAGCAAGCCTGATGGAACAGGACAGAACCAATCATGTTGAGGGCAACAGACTAAGTCCATTCCTGATACCATCTCCTTCTCCCATGTGCCAGACAGAACCTCTGGCGAGAAAGCTCCAGAATGGAAGCCCATTAACCGAGAGACCTTATCTGGAAGTGAATGGAGACGCCAAGTGGCAGTCTTTCAAAAGTTATTATGGAATACCCCACATGAAAGGAAGCCAAAATAGTCGCGTGAGTCCGGATTTCATACAGGAAGGTAGAGGGTATTCCAGATGTTTGCAGAATGGCGGGATAAAACGCACAGTTAGCGAACCTTCTCTCTCTGGGCTCCATCAGAACAAGAAACTGAAACCAGACCAAAAGGCTAATGGAGAAAGAAAGAGCTTCGGGGAAAGCCAAGAAGGAAATCCAGACAAAGGCAGCAGTCAAACAAATGTCTCCGATATGAGTGCTAAGAGGGAATCTGTGAGCTCTGTGGCCCAAGAAAATGAAGTGAAAGATTTCACCAGTTTTCCAACACACAATTGCGGTGGGTCTGAAAACCCAGAGCTTCAGATTCTGAACGAACAGGAGGGGAAGAGTGCTAACTACCATGACAAGAACATTGTATTACTTCTAAACAAGGCAGTGCTCATGCCTAACGGTGCTACAGTTTCTGCCTCTTCCATGGAAAACACACACGGTGAACTCCTGGAAAAAACACTGTCTCAATATTATCCAGACTGTGTTTCCATCGCGGTGCAGAAAACCACATCTCACATACATGCCATTAATAGTCAGGCTACTAATGAGTTGTCCTGTGAGGTCACTCACCCAGCGCATACCTCAGGGCAGATCAATTTCCTGCAGACCTCGAACTCTGAGCTGCCTCCAGAGCCAGCCGCAGCGACGACTGAGAGCTGTGAGGCTGATGGTGCCAGTAAACCGGCTGCAACGCTAGGGGCCTGCCCCTTCCAGAAACCAGAACAGCAGAAGTCCACTTTTGAGATGTGCCCATCTCCGGCAGGAAACAGTAACATCCAAGGAACTGCAAAGCTAGGCTCTGGTGAAGAATTCTGCTTGGGTCCCAGTGGCAATTTGCAGTCTCCTGGCGGCAGCTCTGAACGGTATTTAAAGCAAAATGAAATGAATGGTGCTTGCTTCAAGCAAAGCTCAGTGTTCACTAAGGATTCCTTTTCTGCCACTACCACACCACCACCATCACAATTGCTTCTTTCTCCCCCTCCTCCTCTTCCGCAGGTTCCTCAGCTTCCTTCTCAAGGAAACGGCACTCTGAATGATGGGGTTTTGGAAGAACTCCATCACTACCCCAACCAAAGTGACCCAACTCTTTTAAGGGAAGTGAAAATAGAGGGTCAGCATGAGGCACCACCACCCCAGAGTCCCACTCCCTCCGCCCATGTATCCAACCCCTCTCTGATGCTTCCAGTAAGGCCTCAGAATAATTGTGTTAACAAGAATGACAGTCGGACTCCAGGGACAATGACTATTCCATTGGGTTCTGAGAAAACCAGACAACTTTCAGAACATCTCAAGCCTAACCCACCAATTCTTCATAGCAGTGGAGATCCACAGGATCACTGCCAGCATTTGATGGGACACAAACAGCAAGAGGTTCTCAAGAGTCAAGACAAGGAACAAACACGTGACCTCATGCTCCCAACACAGCCCTATCTGAAACCAGGATGGATTGAATTGAAGGTCCCTCACTATCATCAAGCAGAATCCCATCTAAAATGTAATGAGGCAACCCTGCGGTCAATTCTTCAGTATCAGTCCAACCCCTCCAATCAAATGACCTCCAAACAATACACTGGAAATTCCAACATGCCTGGGGGGCTCCCAGGGCAGGCTTATATCCAGAAAATAATCCAGCCGAAGCAGAGGCCACCAAGGTACCAAGTTGAGATGAATCAAGGGCAGTCTCAAGGTACAGTGGACCAGCATCTCCAGTTCCAAAACCCCTCACTCCAGGTGCCCTTCTCCAAAATGGAGCCTTCACCTGACACTCACAGGCAGTCACTGTGTGCCCCGAGATGTCATTTCCAACAAAGACCAGATCCCCAAACTGAGAAACTCATGCCCCCAACATTAAGACAGCACTTGAATCAACAGAGTTCAGAGACTGAACCCTTCTCAAATTCACACCTTTTGCAGCATAAGCCTCATAAGCAGGCAGCACAAACGCAACCACCCCAGAATTCACATCTCTCTCAAAACCAGCAACAACAGCAAAAATTACAGCTGAAGAATAAAGAACAAATGCCCCAGACCTTTCCTCAGCTCCAGGGCAACAGTGATGAGCCAAGAGAAGGAACATTCTTTAGCCAGGTTAAAGTAGAAGAATGCTTTCCTGGTGAAGAGCAATATTCAAAATCAAGTGAGTTCCAGACTCATAATCCCCAAATGGGGCTGGAGCAAGTACAGAATATGAACAGTATAAATTCTGCCTATGGGCAGATCTTGAAGTCAAATGCAAGCAAAGTACAGATTTCTGGTTCAAACCATATACAGCTGGTTCCAGACAATAAAGAACAGACTGTAAATTCTGAACTGTTTGCAGGAAACAAGACCCCAAACATGCATCACATGCAATATTTTCCAAATAATGTGACCCCTAAGCAAGGTATTCTTCACAGGTGCTTTCAACAACAGGAACAAAAGCCTCAACAGGCTTCAGTTCTGCAGGGATATAAAAGTAGGAACCAAGACGTGTCTGGTCAACAAGCTGCACAACTCGCTCAGCAAAGGTACTTGATGCAAAACCAAGCAAATGCATTCCCTGTGCCCGATCAGACAGGAACTCATGTTCAGACCCCACCTCAGAAGGACATTCAAAAGCATGCTGCTCTGAGGTGGCACCTCTTACAGAAGCAAGAACAGCAGCAAACACAACTCCAAGCCGAGTCTTGCCATAGTCAGATGCAAAGGCCGATTAAGGTCGAGCCTGGATCCAAACCCCATGCCTGTATGCGCCCCCTGTCAGCACAGCCAGAAAATAAAATGTGGAAAAAGATACCCAAGCAAGAGATTCCACCTCCCAGCTGTGATAGTGTGCAGCCCCGGAGCATCCTTGAGACCATGGAGCAGCATGTGGAGCAATTTCAGGTCAAATCATTATTTGACCATAAGGCTCTTAATCTCAAATCACAGAAGCAAGTAAAAGTTGAAATGTCAGGGCCAGTCACGGTTTTAACTAGACAAACCACTGCTGCAGAACTTGAGACCCACACCCCAGCTTTAGAGCAGCAAGCAACGCCTTCCTCAGAAAAGACACCAACCAAAAGAACAGTTGGTTCTGTTCTCAATAATTTTTTAGAGTCACCTTCCAAATTACTAGATACTCCTATAAAAAATTTATTGGATACACCTGTCAAGACTCAGTATGATTTCCCATCATGCAGATGTGTAGGTAAGTGCCAGAAATGTTCTGAGACACATGGTGTTTATCCAGAATTAGCATATTTGTCTTCAGATATGGGATTTTTCTTTCTTTTTAAAAAAATCTTGAGTCTGGCAGCAATTTGTGAAGGCTCATAAAAACCTGAAGCTTACATTTCTTGTCTTTAAATTACAGATGCTTGTGCTGTGCAAGGAAGAACTTCATTTACACTCAGTTTTTCAAAAAAAATAAAATAATTGTGCATGCTCATTTGTCCCTAACATCAAACCCTTTAAAATATAAAGGTATCTGTTTTAGACTAACCAATCTATTTAACTCTTTGTGTATCAACTCCTGGAGAGATACCCAAGCTGTAAAATCATCTCATTAAAATGGCAAAATAACTGCCATATGCAAATTGATGTAGGAGCTTTTAATATTTTTTTTAATTCAAGGTTGAATGTATTAGTAGTCTTTCAAGGTTAACTTCCAGTTAAGGGGGAAATGATCATCCTTCTGCCTCAGTGAGTTGGGGGAAATTATAATGCTGAAGTTCTGAATACTCATAAAGTTGCCCTTTCTCTGTGTATTCATTTGAAACATTGTGTGATTTATATTTATTTTGATATTTTCTCTTTCAAATTTCATCTATTTGATAGAAAATATGGTATTTCCCTTTGTTTTTTTTTTTTTAAACAAGCTTCTTTTTATTAAAATTCAAGATGCTTGATAGGTGTATTGTTGGATACAGTATTTGTAAAACCAGTGTTAAACTACTGTGGCTAATAGTCCACCCACTCCATGTTATTCCTCTCACAATGGGACACCCCACATTTTATAGGAGGATGGAGGGAGGATCCATACTGCCCCTTGGCGTGTGGTTAATATTATTGCCTCATGGGGCTAACGTGCCACACATGTCATAGACAACCCTGGGTAAGTTATCCTCACCTTCACACCCCGCTCCTATCACACTAACCCTTTTTTCCCGCACTTGTCATCTTTGATGGTATGCAAGAGCCTCTTCCTTTTATCTGACCCTCTCTTTAAGTTTTCTCTCATCATAAGTTGTTCTAAAGTACATACAAACATGGATCTGGATTCAGTGTTCTTATTTTCAAAACAGAGTGATTGAATGTTGTGGGAAAAGAAGAGGAGAAAAAGGTATCTTGACAATAAACTGAACAAGATCCTGGGGGATGAGATAGGACAGGAGATTTTACTTTGAATCTTTTAACATCCAAATAGCAGGCAGGCTTCTAGCAAGCTGTAATTTTTTTGTTCAGTTTAAAAAATTGGATTGTAGTTGATATTACATATAATATATTCTAATTCCCTCACTGTTTTCTTTGTTTACTTCCAATTACTTGGTTTAAAATAGCTCCTTATCCATATCTGAAATGTATTTAATATATTTTTATCCAACAGGCAGAATGTACATATACTTAATTATTTCGCACATTTTTTAATAGATTAGTCCATCAATTCATTTTAAAGGAAAAAAAATGTTTAAAGTCACATTTAGGGCCCTTACTGTACAGTTGGGGGATAAGCTTTGTGGATGTAGCCTTTATATTTAGTATAATTGAGGTCTAAAATAATAATCTTCTATTATCTCAACAGAGCAAATTATTGAAAAAGATGAAGGTCCTTTTTATACCCATCTAGGAGCAGGTCCTAATGTGGCAGCTATTAGAGAAATCATGGAAGAAAGGTAATTAACACAAAGGCACAGGGCAGATGAACGGTTATCCTTTTGTATATGTCAGAATTTTTCCAGCTTTCACATACAAAGCAGTAAACAATTGTAAACTGAGTAATTATTAGTAGGCTTAGCTATTCCAGGGTTGCCAACATTACACACTGTGCTATTCACCAGAGAGTCACAATATTTGACAGGACTAATAGTCTGCAAGCTGGCACAGGCTGCCCACTTTGAGATGGATGCCAGAAAACCCAGGCATGGACAGGAACCAGCCAGCCAGCCAGCCTGCCAGGCATAAGGGTGGGTGCTGGCGCAGGCCGCAAAGAGAGGCCCCGCTCTGGCTTTCCCACTTGATAAAGTGTCAGAAAGGGGGAAAGGTGGTATAAGAAAGGAACCATTGCGTTAAATTCACCTCGAGTTGTAAACGAGTAGTTATCTCTAAGGAAGTTGTCCACTGGTGTGAGCAAAGGGCAAGAATGATATACTGAATAGAAATAGAGACAGATTCTATGTATAGCTACATTTATGTTTAACTGTCAGTCATAAGCATACAGGTACTTACCTGAATCTACATGGTTACTCCTGCATGTAGAAGACTCTTATGAGTGAGAATCAGTGCAGAGAGAGACGTTCATATAGGTATCAACAGCGCCGAGCTGCTGTTATGCTAGGGTGCCTTTTCTTTAAGAGGTAGGCAGTTTCATCATTAAAATACATTAGGAAGCCTCCTGGGCAGCAAGGACATATTCTGTATCATTGTTGCCCCAATTCCAAATTATTTATTTCTAAATTAGCATATAGAAATTCACTAAATAATCATCTAGTAGCCTGGCAAAAATAGTGAATTTCCCTAAGTGCCCTCTTTTATTAGCAAGTAGTAAGTAGTGTCTTGGTGATAAGGGAAAATATAATCTGTTTCTAGAATTATCCCATAGTTTCAAAATTGCTGGATACTAGTAATTTGAGAGCCTTTTAAACAACGTGAGAGAGATTCTTAGAGGAACAGATTCTAACTAAAATCTGTTAAGATTCCCCAAGTTTTAAAATAGCTAAATTCAGCAAAGGACAAATCAAATAGTACATATCTTGGAAGACTAAATTTAACAAACTTGGAAAAGTTTTGTGCTTTGTGAAATTATGTATAAAAATAAGCTTCCCCATTATTTTTACCCAACATATAATTTCAAAATAGTTCATTACAATTATCAATATATTTTGATACTAAAGAGATACAAGGCTTAAAGTCTGTTATCCAGTTTCCTTGGCTTAGTTCTGTTTTTTTTTTTTTTTAATAAATTAAACTATTCATTTCTCAGGATGTGACCATAGAATAAAATTATGCACAAATGTTCAGTATTTTGGTTGCCTCTTAGATTCATTTGCTAATTTTATGTGTGTGTGTGTTTCTGTGGATTTCTTTAAGGTTTGGACAGAAGGGTAAAGCTATTAGGATTGAAAGAGTCATCTATACTGGTAAAGAAGGCAAAAGTTCTCAGGGATGTCCTATTGCAAAATGGGTAAGTGTGACTTGACAAGGCCTTTGATCCTCAGTCTTGGGCATTTTGATTCATTCATCTAACCCTGAGAATTGGGTTGCCCAGATCAGACAGTCGTTTATGCCAGCAGAAAGGAATATTGCTTATATTTATCATTGTGTCATCTCTTAAGAAAAGGGCAGTTTAAAATCATGTACAAACTGTACTTAATTGAAAGAAGTTAATGGTGAGGAGGAGGTCTGTCCAGGTGCCTGCTAGAAGTATAATTCTTCCCAGCTTCTGAGGTCCTTAATCCTTTAAAAACCTGCAGTTAATCTTTATCTTGTCATTTTTGAAGCCCTGGAACTTTAAAGTGTTGCCCATGTAGCTCTGGCTTTAATGTAGGGAGCGTTGCCTGCAGTGTCCTGGGGAGTGGGTCTGCTACACACTGCCTGCATTTGCAGCTCTCCTGCTTCTGACCCCGGGGTAAGCCCCAGCGTCATAGATGGGCAACAAAAGGCAGGTGGCATGTGCTGAAAGATGTCAACCTAACTGTGACCAGATGTGAGAAAATATACAGACATCAGTCGATGCTCTCCTCTGCTGCAAGTGACCCTTGTTTTGTTTTGGTTGGGGTGGGGTGTTGGGGTGGAATGGTGACCCGGACAGGTGGTTCGCAGAAGCTGCAGCGAGGAGAAGCTACTGTGCTTGGTGCGGGAGCGAGCTGGCCACACGTGTGAGGCTGCGGTGATCGTGATTCTCATCCTGGTGTGGGAAGGCATCCCAGTCTCTCTGGCCGACAAGCTGTACTCGGAGCTCACCGAGACGCTAAGGAAGCACGGCATGCTCACCAACCGGCGCTGCGCCCTGAACGAAGAGTAAGTGCCTCCCGGGGCCTCTCCTCCTCCTCCGCTGCTAGAAAACCTGACCGTCGGCTTGGGGGTCAAGAGTCAAACTTGTGTTTTCATGTTTATAAAACAGGGCTCAAAATGCCCGCTTCACAAACATGCAATAGGATCTTGTATTTGCTAACATGCATACTTTGAGGAAGGTGCACTCACTAATATTTTGTACCTTCGGACAGTGTAGCT
The DNA here is from genome assembly GCF_033118175.1 of Dama dama. NCBI lineage: Eukaryota > Metazoa > Chordata > Mammalia > Artiodactyla > Cervidae > Dama > Dama dama. The sequence continues at coordinate 26,625,559 of NC_083697.1, read as the reverse complement.
ATGAGTTAGAAGCAGCTTGCTGGAAGTCTGTGTATATCCACAAACTGGACCATACTATAAACTTGAAAATATCTGTGTGTCTGCTCGCTGCAAGCTCGCTCTTTTTGTGTGCCTGGCCATCATGTTAGAATATTGATACCACTTCGGTGCTGCAGTATTTGAGACAGTAAGCTTGGTAAGAAACTTTAGGGTTTCCAGATCAAGGATTTTACTATATCTGTAGCAGACAAAAATACAAGGCTGTAGAGGTCCTGTAGGAACAAACTGGTTTTGACTTCACTGCAATCTAGTTCCTTACTTCCATTGTAATAATCAAAATTGCTTCTATTTTTACTGCTGCTAAATAATCAACACATTAGCCATGGATGGGCATTATTTTCTAGGAATATAAAAATTTGAAATAGGAAAGCAAGAGTATACAGTTAAATATATTTAATGCAACCAAGAATTTATGGTTTGTTTGTGTTTTTTTTATGTTTTAATCTCATCTGCTTGCAGGAAATTTAAATCTTCACTTGAAGAAAGTGTATTTTTTAATTTTCCTTCTGCGTTGGTATTCTTGTATATCATTAAAAAAATACAGGAAAATTCACAGTGCTGCACTGAAATCCTATGTAACTATTTTAGTCACAGTTTAATTTTGTGCTTCTTCCTTTAGTCTCCTTTCTCCCATGTCCACCAAATTACAAAATAGTTTACTGAGCTTATGGAAATATTGTCTGTTCATTGCAACAACTCACTGCTAACCAAATTTGTAGTTTCATTGACTATTACTCTAATTGGTAGGGTTTAAGTATATGTTAGAGGCTCCCTCTGGGACACTGGGGGCAGGTAGGGGAGTACTAAATCAACTATAAATAATCTATCAAAATTAGTTTCGATATGAAAATGTGGCTTGGTTTTCTATGATAGTTATGATCCAGAAATTTCACGGTGTGTACCTTATGGCCATAAACCCACTTTCACAAATGATAGATGGAGGATTGAAGTTGTTGATTCATAAGACATGACTCAAGCTTACGGTTGACAGCTTTGAAGTGAAGTCGCTCAGTCGTGTCCACCTCTTTGCGACCCCATGTCCATGATATTCTGCAGGCCAGAATACTAGAATGGGTAGCCTCTCACTTCTCCAGGGGATCTTCCCAACACAGGGATCAAACCTAGGTCTCCCACACTGCAGGCAGATTCCTGACCAGTTGAGCCACAAGGGAAGCCCAAGAATACTGGAGTGGGTAGCCTATCCCTTCTCCAGCAGATCTTCCCAACCCAGGAATCAAACCGGGGTCTCCTGCATTGCTTTAGGTGTAAGGTAATATTCTATTTATCCTAACATCTCATGTTTCATCTTTTTTTAAAAAATGCATTTAGGTGCCTTTAATCAGAAAGAAAATGAACATTAAGACACCTTGAGCTGGTGTTGGTGACATTTTTCTCAGGAATTCAGTGACACTGCCTTGTGTTCGTAAAGCAGACTTCCTCTTAGACTTGGTGGCTGGAACTTCTAAACCACCAAAGATCTTGTGAAAATGACAGTTTTGTTTACATTTCTTAAAGTTTCTTGCAAACTATATTTCACATCCTTTGTAACTGATTTAATTTTTATAATATTATACATCTGTTATTTTTCCCCTGAAGGCTTTTCTTTGATTCCTATAAATGTCATTGTCTGAAACAGAATTTATTTCTATATGTCAGATTTTATGTTAAGAACTTTGCTAAATTACATTATTTTGCTTTTGAAAATCACGAATGTTGATGGGGCTGGGGTCTAAGAAAAATTGTAATTTGTTTCACTGGTCTAAATAGGAGGTAGGTACAAAGCTATTAAAAGATGTGCTGCAAATATTAAAACATTTTAAAGGGCAGTCTATATACTTTTGCTTAACTTGATCTGGAATTTCAAAGTAAAGATGAGGAGTTATTTAGATGATATTTTGGCTTTGAGTTACTCATACTTGGAGCAGTCCCCCAAAAAACAAAAAATATACTTGAAGTACATGATTCAAATAGACACTTAACCAATGACATACCATATATCACTCAGATACAGCTTATGAAGTTTCTCCTACCCTATAAAATAAATTTTATTTCATGTCTGGCAAAAGTTAAAATTATTAGTATTTGCCAAGTATGAAGAATACTTATTTTCATGGCATGAGATTTTATTTTTATTGCAGCTTGTTTATTGTTTCTCTATCCTTACGCCTTGAAAAATTCCTGGTAACAGGGTCAAAGGGCTGCCCTGGTGGCTCAGTAGGAAAAGAATCTGCCTGCGATGCAGGAGACCTGGGTGCGATCCCTGGGTCAGGAAGATCCCCTGGAGAAGGAAATGGCAACCCACTCCAGTATTCTTGCCTGGAGAATCCCAGGGACAGAGGAGCCTGGTGGGCTCCATAGGGTCACAAAGAGTCAGACATGACTGAAGTGACTAAACAACAACAGTGAAGGATAATCTCAAATTGGGGCTGCTGACTCATTTTAATGTTCAAAGCTGTGTGACCCTCATCACTGAACTCTTATAAATCCCAGTGCCCTCATGCACCATAACCACCCACTGTGAGTCCAGAAATGAACTCTGAGAGCATCGTCCAGTGGGAAAGTCAGAATGAATTTTTACATTTCCTTTGAGCCAAGCCACTTGTTTCTCCTTTAAAGATTTCCGTTTGAGATGTCCATTTTACGGACTAAGCCTCACCAGTATTTTTTTGGCAAGTGAGAGTTGTGGGAGTGTTATCTGTCATTATAAGAAAGTCAAAGCCAGAACTGTCTCTGCCATGCTGGGTGATATTAAGCTTTTAAAGAAACTGTATATTATAAAAATTTTCCAATAGACATAAATGGAGAGTGCAGGATAATGAATCCCTAGGAACTCATCACATGGCTTCAACATTTATCAACAATTTGCCAATACTATTACATATATCCTCCCCTCCACACTTCCTAACCCCACCCCCGCCACTGTTTTAAAGCAAAACAGATGCCATATCATCTCAGCTACATTCACTCTGATGTATATCGCTAACAGATAAGGACTTTTTTTTTTAACAAAACCTAGTCACAGTGGCATTATCCTTCATTTCAAAATTGAGTGATTCTTGAATATCATTTATGATGTTGAGACCACATTTAAAGTTCCCTAATTGGATCCTATTTCCAATATACACAGAGAGAAAAAAAATACTGAGAAAAAGAAAGTCTGTATCTTGCATTTGATTGAGACTTTTCAGTAGGTCCTAGTTCAAGCCTATCATCTAGCATAATTATTGCTAGAACTTCCTTTTATTCTCAAACATGTCCCAGTTTGTAAGATCAAGTATATGATTCACAAGCCTCTTGTGACTAGTTTCCCCTCTTTTTAATGAATTTGTTAGACTGTATGATTTTGATTTGCTTTGTAAAATTTCCCACACTCTGGATTTGACTGTGCACACTTGCTTAACTTGTTCCTCTTCCCCTAATATCTTCTATACGCTGGTAGTTAGAGACTTAAATATGTATGTATACATGTATATTAGCAAAATGCTTCATAAGTGGTCATGAAATAATCTTACTTCTTTAGGCCCATCATGAGGGACATAATATCTGCTTTGTCCCATTTATAGTGATATTATCAGTGTTCAGTTCAGAAGTTATTAGCTTGATCCACCCATCATAAAGTTTCCTAGAAAGCTTTTACTTAACGGCTTAGCACATCCATCGATGAATATTACCTGTTTCTATTAGTTTGAAAATTGAAATGTTTCTTATTTTTTAATGTTGTACAAATTTATGTATACATTTGTATTATTTTGCTAGTTTTCTATTCTTGCATAAGTTTGAATAGCTGATCTAGTTTTTAGCTTAAATTTCTTTTTTCTTTTTTACAGTTAGAAGTCCAAAGAGGTTGAAGCATTTTAAAAATATGTTGCATAGGCAAATATTTTTATTACAATTTCTCTGATTTGTTATTTAACAATTAGCCAAATTCTGAGTCATGTTGAAAATGAGGCTACAATGTGAAAATTCTAACTGGAATTGAAAGGCCTCTGTTGACAGAAATGTGCCTTTTTAGTATCCACTTCATGTAGGAAATCACCTTGAAGTCACTTTGTTATGTAGTGATTTTTTAAAATTTAGATATAATTCACACACTATAAAATTCACCCTTTTAGTATATAATACAGTGCATTAGTATATTCATGAAGTTGTGCAACATTTTTATCACTCCCAAATATAAACCTCATAGCCATTAGTTAGTCACTCTCCATTCTTCTCTCCCCTAAATGACAACTACTAATCAACTTTCTGTCTCTATAAATTTGCCCCCTCTGGGCATTTCATATTAATAGAATCATACAATATTTAACCTGTCTGTCTGGCCTTTTCCACTTAGCATAATGTGTGTTCTTTAAATTTTTTTAAAAAATTTTAGTAGAGTAAACCAACAAAATTTTAGTTGGTTTACAATGTTGTCTTAATTTCAGGTATACAGCAGAGTGATTCAATGGTACATATATTCATTCTTTTTCAGATTCTTTTCCCAGGATTATTGCAGGATACTGAGTAGAGTTTCCTGTGCTTTGTTGGTTTTCTGTATATAATAGTGTGTGTATGTTGATCCCAAGCTCCTTTGTTTTGTAAATCATTTTTAAGAAATTAGATTCCACATGACTGATATCATGTCATATCTGTCTTTCTCTGACTTACTTCACTTAGTGTAATAATCTCTAGGTCCATCCATGTTGCTGCAAACAGCATTATTTCATTCTTTTCTATAACCAAGTAATACTCCATTGTATATATATATATCACATTCATTCTTCTGTCAATGGACATTTAGGTTGCTTCCATGTTTTGGCTATTGTAAATAGTGTTGCAGTAAACATTGGGGTGCATATATCTTTACAAATTCTGGTTTTCTCTAGATATATGCCCAGGAATGGGATTGGTGGATCATATGGTAGTTCTATTTTTAAGTTCCTTAAAAATAGTTCTTTTTTTTTTTTTTTTTTAAAGAACTTCCATACTGTTCTCTATAATGGCTGTACCAATTTACATTTCCCACAAACAGTGTAGAAGGGTTCCCTTTTCTTCACACCCTCTTCAGCATTTACTGTTTATAGATTTTTTTGATAATGGCCATTCTGACTGGTGTAAGGTTATTGCTCATTGTAGTTTTGACTTGCATTTCTCTAATAATTAGCGATGTTGAGCATCTTTTCAATTGTTTTTGGCCATCTGTATGTCTTTGGAGAAATTTCTATTTAGATCTTCTGCCCATTTTTTTATTTTTTTGGGGATATAGAACTACATGAACTGTATATTAGAAATTAATCCCTTGTCAGTCACTTTTTTTGCAAATATTTTCTCCCATTCTGTGGGTTATCTTTCCATTTTGTTTATGGTTTCCTTTGCTATACAGAAGATTTTAAGTTTAATTACATCCCATTTGTTTTTTGTTTTTATTTTCACTAGAAGGTGAATCAAAAAAGGCTATTGCTGCAAAATTTTTGTTAAAGAGTATTCTGCCTATATTTCCCTCTAAGAGTTTTTAGTGCTAAGCTTTACATGTAGGTCTTTAATACATTTCAAGTTTATTTTTGTGTATGTTTTTAGAGAGTGTTCTAATTTCATTCTTTTACATGAGCTGTCCAGTTTTCCCAGCCCCACTTATTGAAAAGACTCTTTTCTCCATTGTATATTCTTGCCTCCTTAGCCATAGATTAATTGACCATAGATACATGGCTTTATTTCTGTTCCATTGATCTGTTAATATATTTCTGTTTTTGCACCAGTACCAAACTGTTTTGATAACTGTGACTTTGTAGAATAGTCTGAAGTCAGGGAGCCTGATTCCTCCAGCTTTATTTTTCTTTCTCAGAATTGCTTTGGCTATTCAGGGTCTTTTGTGTATCCATACAAATTTAAAAATTTTTTGTTTTAGTTCTGTGAAAAATGCCATTGGCAATTTGATAGGGATTGCATTGAATCTGTATATTGCCTTGGGTAGTATAGTCATTTTGATAATATTGATTCTTCCAATCCAAGAACATGGTATATCTTTCCATCTTTGTCATCTTCGATTTCATTCATCAGTGTCTTATAGTTTTCAGAGTACAGGTCTTTTGCCTCTTTAGGTAGGATTTTATTCCTAGGTATCTCATAATGTTTTAAAGGTTCATCTTTGTCATAACATTAATCAGTACTTTATTTCTTTTTATGACTAAATAATATTCCATTGTGTATATGTACCACATTTTCTCTGTTTACCAGTTCATAGACATTTTGGTTATTTCTACTTTTTGGCTATTATAAATACCTGTGTACATGTTTTTGTATAGACATATATTTTCACTTCTCTTGGGTATATACCTAGGAATGACATTGTTAGTCATATGGTAATGCTGTTTAACTTTTTGAGGAACTGCCAGAATGTTTTCCAAAACAGCTGTACCACTCTTAATGCCTAGCAACAAAATACAGAGATTCTGATGTTTCTACATTTTAATCAAAACTACTTATTGTCTGCCTTTTTCATTATAACCTTTTCAGTGGGTATAATGGTATCTAATGGTTTTGATTTGCATTTACCTTATGAGTAATGATGTTAGTCATTATTTCATTTGCTATTGGCTATTCCTCTGTCTTCTTTGAAGAAATCTTTACTTAAATCTTTGCTCAATTTTTAATTGTTCTGGATGCTAGCACTCATCAGATATATGGTTTGCAGATATTTGCTCATTCTGTAGGTTATTTCTTCATTTGATGATATCCTTGAAGCACAGAAGTTTTTTATTTTGATGAAATCAATTGCTTGTACTTTCAGTGTCATCTCTAAGAAATCACTGCATAATCCAAGGTCTTGAAGATTTACACCAATGTTTTCTTCCCAGAGTATTATAGTTTTAGCTCTTACATTTGAGTCTTTTGATCACTGTTGAGTTATCATGTGAGATAAGAAGTCAGCTTCATTCTTTTGAATGTGACTATCCAGTTGTCTCAGCACCATTTGTTGAAGAGACTGTGTTTTCCATATTGAATTGTCTTGTCATTCCTGTTGAAAATTAATTGACAAAGATATATGAAAATTAATACACACAGATGTATTTCAGGACTTTCCTATTTCATTAATTTACATACCTGTCCTTATGCCAATACTTCATGGTATTGACTGCTGTAGTTGTTGTGGTAAGTTTTGAAATTGGGTGTGTAAATCTGTTTTCCTTTTATAGGATTGTTTTGGCTACTTTGTATCCTTTTCAGTTCTCTATGTATTTTAGGATCAACATATTAATCTTCCCATCTGGGATTTTGACAGAGGTTTTATTGACATCTTAACAATATTACATCTTCCTATTTATTAGACAGTATGTCTTAACATTTATTGAGGTTTTTAACTTCTTTCAGTGATGTTTTATAGTTTGCAGTATATAAGTACTACACTTCTTTTGTCAAATTCCTAAGTAATTTATTATTTTTGATGCTATTTTAAATGGAATTATTTTGATTTCATTTTTGAATTGTTCATTGCTATGACACACTTACACAATTGGTTTTTATATATTAACCTCATATCCTGCAAACTTATTAAACTAGATGATTAGTACTGATTTTTTTAGTGGATTCCTTAGGATATATACATATAAAAATCTTGTCATCTATGAATAGAGATAGTTTAATTTCTTCATTGCCAATCTGAGTGTCTTTATTTTTTTTTTAATCCTTTTGCATTATTTCCCTGGCTAGAATGTATAGTGGATATTGAACAGAACTGGCAAAAGCAAACATCTATGTCTTATCCCTGATTTTAATGGGAAAACTTTTAGTTTTCACTACTTAGTATGATGCTAAATGTAGGGTTTTTGTAAACATTCTTTGTCAGATTGAGGAAGATTCTTTTTCTGTTCTTAGGTTGAATATTTTTATCATAAAAGGATGTTGGGCTTTTCTCAGATGCTTTTTCTGTATTTCATTTTGTTAATGCAGTATATAATATTGACTGATTTTTTTGTACATTGGACCAACATTGCATTTCTGGCATAGTTTATTACTTGGCTATAGTGTATACTTTTTGTGTATATTGCTGGATTCTGTTTGCTGGTGTTTTATTGAGGATTTTTTCATCTGTATTGATAAGGGATATTGGTCTATAGTTTTCTTTTGATGTCTTTGTTTTATAGTTTCAGGGTAATACTGGATTCCTAGGATGCATTGGAAAGGTTTCTCTCATATTATTTGGAAGAATTTGTAAAGGATTGGGGCTAGTTCTTTAAATGTTCTTTAAATGTACCAGGAAAATCATGTACTCCTGGGTTTATTCTTGTGGGCATTTTTTTGATTATTGATTCAATCTTCTTGTTATAGATATATTCAGATTTCTGTCTCATCAGTTTCAGTAGTTTGTGCTTTCTGGGATTTTTGTCCATTTCCTCTATGTTATCTAATTTGTTAATAGATCATTTTTATAGTATTCCCTTATAATGCTTTTAATAAGGTCATTGGTAATATCCTCTTTTTTATTTCTAATTTTAGTAATTTGGGTCTTCTCTCTTTTTCTTGGTCAGTCTAGCTAGTTTTGTCTACCAAGACCTCAGACAGCTACAGTGTTCAACAACTGCCTCTGACTATTGTCAACAAATACCTCCAGTGGGGAAAAGGCTGTGTTTAATAGGTGAGCTCCAGGTCAGATCAAATAAAGAAAGCCTTGTCAGTGGGGTCTTCTAGAGAGCTACCAGACAGGTAAAATAGTGACATTTCTCCAGGAGTAGGGCTTTGGAGGATATCCAGCCTAATTCTGCCCTCTCCAGTGGTTGTCAGCCTGCTGATTTTCACCATAAATGTGAACTGCTGGTTTTCAAGGCTGTTGTGGAGTTCTGGGGACAGTGGGAATAGGGCAAGTTAAAACATTGTGTAAAGTTTAGCTTCTTACCGAAATTTTACTGCTATTCTTGAATAAATGCTTTCTGGACTGCTACAAGCCTTTTGTTAATTTCCATATTTCTGAAAAGTTGACTTTAAAAATCTTTTCCCTATTAACTGTTTGGTTACCATTACATATAGTTTGTAAACAAATGATAGAATAATGCATGGTAAGTATCTTTAGTTGTGAAATTTCAAAATAGTGAATTGGTGCCTTAGTAAACCATCCAAAAATGATTAGTATGTGGTTTCTTTTTGATATCATTATTAACTGACTTGAAAAATTAAAACCTCATGGGTTTTAACTTGTGTTCTTTTCAATGAGAAATGGTATTTAGAGATCACAATCTGTATCCAGATGTGCCCATTGCTACAACAATATTGTTACTTTAGGTATTTTCAGTGGGCAGATATGTAAATTTTTTTTAGAAAGAGAAATTTTGAACTTTTTAACCCATGAATTCATGCTATTTCCTATTCATAGGATTACAGGATCTTTACTTATCTTTAGACTTCTTTCATCTCATACTGAAATTCTCAATTGAAGTTAATAATGATTTCTTCATGTCAGAACATACATAAATAACTTCAAAATAATATTGTTACTACAGATAAGACTATTGTTGTCCAATGAGGTCAGGAGAGCAATACATAAATGAAAGATGCCACAATCCACTTATCCATATGTATCCAGAGTAAATGAAATAATTATCTCAAAGAAGTATCTGCTCTCCATTTGCAGCATTGTTTACTATAACCAAGGTGTGGAGACAACCTAAGATTCCATTAATGGATAAATGGATAAAGATATGGTTTGTGTACACACACACACACAGGAATTATTATTTAGCTTTAAAAAAAGGAAATCCTGTCATTTTTGAAATGTGGATGAACTTGGAGGGTATTATTATACTGAGTGAAATAAGCCAGATGGAAAAAGACAAATACTAATGGTATCAATTATCCATGGAGTCAAAAACAAACAAAAATCAAACTCATTGAAACAGAGTAGCATAGTGGTTGTGAGAGTCTAGGGCCTGAGGGAAATAGAGATTGGTAAAAGGATATATATAATCTTTCATTATAAAATCTGAGGCTCTAATGTATAACATGGTGACTATGGTTGATAACACCTTATGGTATAATTGAAATTTGCTAAAAGGGTCATACTTAAATGTTCTTTGCAAGAAAAAAAAAGATAAATTTGTGAGGTGATAGATATGTTAACTAACTTGATGGGAGAATCCTTTCATAATATATGCTTATATCAAATCATCACATTGAATGCTTTAAATATGTACAATTTTATTTTTCAATTATACCTCAGTACATCTAGGAAAAAAATAGCTACTGAATATAGTTTTCCTTGTGGCTTGTTTTATCTTGTTTTTAATTTTTGATTTCTTTGCTTGGTTGCCTATTTATTGCCCTTAGGATAGAACTGACTTGGTCTGTAAAGTCACAGTACTGTATTTTAGCCAAAAACTAGAAAGCACTCAAAGGCCCATCTGTGTTGGAATGGTTAATTTGTGGCATATTTATACAATTGAAAACTGTATGCATGTAAATATAGTAAAACAACATGTAACAATATGGTTGCAATATCCAAAAAATATTAAAAGATACAAATAAGCTTATACTAAATAATTGCATGTACATGTGTATGTTATGTATGTATGTGTATAATATACACACACACATTTCTGCCTATTTTTATACTACAGTATAAAATATATAGCATACTACATGTAGTGTCAGTTCAGTTCAGTCACTCAGTTGTGTCTGACTCTTTGTGACTCCATGGATTGCAGCACTCCAGGCTTCCCTGTCCATCACCAACTCCCGGAGCTTGCTCAAACTCATGTCCATCGAGTCAATGATGCCATCCAACCATCTCATCCTCTGTCATCCCCTTCTCCTCCTGCCTTCAATCTTTCCCAGCATCAGGCTCTTTTCAAATGAGTCAGTTCTTCGAATCAGGTGGCCAAAGTATTGGAGTTTCAGCTTCAGCATCAGTCCTTCCAATGAATATTTAGGACTGATTTCCTTTAGGATAGACTGGTTGGATCTCCTTGCAGTCCAAGGGACTCTCAAGAGTCTTCTCCAACACCACAGTTCAAAAGCATCAATTCTTCAACGATCAGGTTTCTTTATGGTTCAACTCTCACATCCATACATGACTACTGGAAAAACCATAGCTTTGACTAGATGGACCTTTGTTGGCAAATTAATGTCTCTGCTTTTTCATATGCTGTCTAGGTTGGTCATAGCTTTTCTTCCAAGGAGCAAGCGTCTTTCAATTTCATGGCTGCAGTCACCATCTGCAGTGATTTTGGAGCCCACAAAAATAAAGTCAGCCACTGTTTCCATTGTTTCCCCATCTATTTGCCATGAAGTGATGGGACCGGATGCCATGATCTTAGTTTCTGAATGTTGAGTTTTAAGCCAGCTTTTTCACTCTCCTCTTTCACTTTCATCAAGAGGCTCTTTCATTCTTCTTCACTTTCTGCCATAAGGGTGATGTCATCTGCATATCTGAGGTTATTGATATTTCTCCCAGGAATCTTGATTCCAGCTTGTGCTTCATCCAGCCTGTCATTTTGCATGATGTACTCTGCATATAAGTTAAATAAGCAGGGTGACAATATACAACCTTTAGGGACTCCTTTCCCCATTTGGAACCAGTCTGTTGTTCATGGTCAGTTATAACTGTTGCTTCTTGACCTGCATATAGATTTCTCAGGAGGCAGGTCAGGTGGTCTGGTATTCCCATCTCTTTAAGAATTTTCCACAGTTTGTTGTGATCCATGCAGTCAAAGGCTTTGGCATAGTCAATAAAGCAGAAGTAGATGTTTTTCTGGAACTCTGTTGCTTTTTCGATGATCCAGCAGATGTGGCAATTTGATCTCTGGTTCCTCTGCCTTTTCTAATTTCTGGTTCCTCTGCCTTTTCTTTACATGTAGTGTAAAAATAGTCAAAACTATATATGTGTGTGTGTGTGTGTGTGTATAAATGTATATGTGATCTATACTATACATAGTATGAAAATGGGCAAAACTATATATATACACACACACACACACTTTTTCACTTTTATATCTAACTTTCACATACATATACACACGCATACACACTAAGTTCAGTAGGGTTACAGTATGTATTGTATAAAGGGCTTCCCTAGTGGCTCAGATGGTAGAGAATCCACTGGCAGTGCAAGAGATCTGGGTTTGATCCCTGGGTCGGGAAGATCCCCTGGGGAAGGGAGTGGCAACCCTCTCCAGTATTTTTGCCTGGAGAATTCCAGGGGAAGAGGATACTGGCAGGCTGCAGTTGATGGAATCACAAAGATTTGGACACAATTGAGTGACTATGCACAGTGGACACAGTAGTAGATATAGTATAAAGGGTTTCCCTCGTGGTTCAGTGGTAAAGAATTTGCCTGCCAATACTGGAGATGCAGATTCGATCCCTGCATCAGGAGGATCCCCTGGAGAAGGAAATGGCAACCCACTCCAGTATTCTTACCCGGAAAATCTCATGGGCAGAGGAGCCTGGCGGCCTACAGTCCATGGAATTGCAAAGAGTCGGACATGCCTGAGTGTATGGGCACAGGCATACAGACAATGTAAAAACAGGCAAGACTAATCTGTGAAAGAAGTTCCCGTTAGGAGGACAGCGCCTGAAAGGATGGGGTTTTGAAGGTGCAAGTGTATGTTTTGTTTCTTAGTTTAAGTGCCACGTGGGTATGTTCCATTTGTGAGTGATTGCAAGCTATAAAATCATGTGTACTTTTCTCTGGTTTATACTACAATAAAATGTTTGTTTAAACAGTCTTTTTGAGTCAATTGAAATAGTTCTTTTCTCATTTGATTGTGGCACAGCTTAATATAAAGTTAGACTTTTAAAATTAATTTGCGCCCATTTTGGAATGTAGATACCCAGAACATGAGATTGATGGCCCAGACAGTGCTACCCATAGTCATGAACTTGGTTCTTTGATTTCTCAGGAGAACCTGTGCCTGTCAGGGGCTGGACCCAGAGACCTGTGGTGCCTCGTTTTCTTTTGGTTGTTCATGGAGCATGTACTACAATGGATGTAAGTTTGCCAGAAGCAAGATCCCAAGAAAATTTAAGCTGCTTGGGGATGACCCAAAAGAGGTTTGTTTACTTCCTGATGTATAATCTGTTTATTTTTCATGGAGAATTGATGAACACAGATGAAATGAATAATATGATATACTCTGTTAAACTCTCATTATCAGAGAGAATTTCATCTCAAAGATTGATCAATAAAATTTTGGCTAAACTGTAGACACACAAAATAACATTTTATAAAATTATGCGTGATAACAACCATGTGATACCAAAGTAATAGGGTTTGAGCAACACAAACTCTTTATGCTTATGGCTTTTTATTCTTTGTCTTTTATGTTAATTCCAGAGTTTTACACAGCTGTCATATCCATATGAAAGTTATTAATACTTCACTGTTAAAACTTTCATCTTTTAAACCTGAATTATAGAAGCCATGTTTGTGACTGCCACATTCATAAAAGACCATTTCTATTCACATTTTCAGCCCATGAGATTTGATGGTTTAATGTTACTATAATAAGTGCATTCAAGTAACTGAAACATATTTAGATTTTAATATAAAAATGTAGTTGAAATAAATGAACTCTGATTTCTCATTGACGTCACTGGGTTTGTCCTTTCTCTAGACTATCAATTTCTCGAAATATAACTTGTAAACTGGTATCAAATTTAACAACTTTTGGGTAGCTTGTGTTCTAGGGTATGTTAATTGACTAACTGGAAAACCTCAGTATGTTTAGCATTTAAATATGATTAAATTTTTAGTGAATCTGCACACAGAATAGTTTTCTTTTAAATTTTAGATGCAATTGAAATAGATATGTATACTATTGATGTAATAATTTTTACATGTCCCTCTAATTGAAAAATTTGTTATCTCTATTATTTGTAATTATAATAGTAAGTGGAAATTTAATAAAGTGCAAAAGCTCTTCAAGTCACGATATAATTTTTTTTCATAGAATCATATTTTAATATGCTGTTATTAATGTGCTAGAGTCCTCTTTTCATAAAGAAAAACACCCAACTATTTAATAAACCTAATGAATAGCAAATTTGCATGCTGCCTTCCACTTTAATTTTTCACATTGGAGAGCTTTTTCACCACTACTTCATAAATATTTATTCCTGTGTTTCATGTGAACCAAATCCAGGGGATGGCTAGTAACATCCTCTGTCTGTCAGATAGGAGGGCTTCAGTCAGAAATCTCCTCACCTTCTGAAATACAAACGTTTTTCAGCCAGCTGGTTAAATCTCCCACAGTTTTTAGAGAAATATCAACGTGAAATGAGAACCTCTAAGTATGAATGGAACAATGGACTATTATCACCTAGCATTTAAAAAAGCATATTCTTTGGTTGGGGGTGGGGGTGTAACTGAACATTTTTCCTCTTTTAAACTTTACAAAATTTTTCACATATACCACATTATAGTTCTTAGAGTTTTATTCATATTTGAATCACCTAGCTATTTTTAGTTCTATGGAGATATCATTTCAAATTTTGAAATGCTATTTTCATAAACATTTAAAAATATAAAGATTGGAAATAGGTTAAACCAAACAAATCCTTTGAACACCTCATCTTCCTTGGCCACTAACTGGAGAGGATTAAAGAATGTGACCTTTTAAAATGGTATGGCTTCATTCTCCTAATCTACTACTTGTATAGACATATATTGATAAAATGCATGCAAAGTAGAAAATTGATTAATCTTATTAAAATAAAGTGATAGACATTTAACAACACAAAAATAGGTTATAAATGGTCTATGCTTTTCACTTAGAAATAGTGTGTTAAGATGGCAGTTATTTAATAAGAGATGCTATATATAGTGATTTGGATCTAAGATGCTGGGGAAAACATCTAATCACCTTTCATATATGGATAGAATGGATTTGGAATTTAATATGCAGAATTATTCATTTTACACAGGAAGAGAAACTGGAGTCTCATTTACAAAACCTGTCCACTCTTATGGCACCAACGTACAAGAAACTTGCACCCGATGCATATAATAACCAGGTAAGTTTAAACAATTATTAACACTTATTGAGACACTTTACTTACTCATTATTGATGACCTGTCTTTCCAGAAATATTTTTAAAGCAGTGCTTTTCATTTATGTAACTTTTTCTCTTCCTAGTTGTTGAAGCCATTGTAGTGTTCTGTTTTTGATATATGAAAATTATACCATCCAAAAGAGCATATTTCTGGTCTTTTAATCTGTAAAGATAAAAGTTTTTAAGGCTCACAAGCTGTTTTACTTACTAATCTTGTTCTCATATGGATAATTTTATCTCTATAGACAGGCTTTAGTGGTTAATTAAATCATATAGTTCCAACCACCTGTTAACTGTTTTCATAGCAAGTCTATACATATCAAGCTATGGGTGTACCACTTTGTAAGTGTATATACATGTGATGAGATATGTTAGATTTTGCTAGGTTCTGCCTATTTTCTAAGTGTGTGCCAGGTTCTGCCTATATGGAAGGCTTGGTGATTTGTTTAGAGATGCTCATGAAGGAGGCAAAAGACCATGAAGTCTACATGGCTTCAATAAACTCCTTTAGAGGAGAAATGTAAAATGCCAACTATAGAATAAAATGATAACAGCTGAGACAGAGGTATGCACACATTTCTGAAGGAAAAAAAGCTCCTCCCTGAGTAGAGGAGAGCTATAAGGTCATAAATGGCCTTGGAGGCCATACAAAGATCTTTGAACTTTAAAATCCTGTAGACAAGAGAAGAGACCTATCACTGGGGTGTTCTAAGTGTATATTGGGGTGTGTTCTAAGTGTATATTGGGGGCAGTGAGGGTGAAGTGGTTTAACTCTATAAGGTTGAAAGTGAAAGTGTTAATTGCTCAGTTGTGTCCAACTCTTTGCAACCCCATCGACTGTAGCCTACCAGGCTCCTCTGTCCATGGGATTCCCCAGGCAAGAATACTGGAGTGGGTTGCCATGCCCTCCTCCAGGGCATCTACCTGACCCAGGGATTGAACCAGGTCTCCCACATTGCCAGCAGATTTTTTACTGTCTGAGCCACCAGGGAAGTGGTGAGAGTGAAGTGTTTTAACTCTATAAGGCTACTCAAGCCAAATAAATGAAATACAGCTTAGATTAGTGGGAGAATAGAGAAGTAAACTGTTTCAGTCATTGGGCAAGACATGTTAAGGTCCTAATTTAACAAAATAGCAGCAGTGATAAAATGAAATAAATTTATGAAATATTTGAGGTGGAACTGATAGTGACCAATTGGATTTGAGGATGAGCAAAAGAGAATTTGAGGATAAATTCTCTTTTGCTCATCCTCAAATCCAATTGGTCACTATCAGTTCCACCTCAAATATTTCATATATTTCTGGCTTAGGTGGCTATTAATTAGTATTAGGAATCAGTGAAGAAAATTAAGTTTGGAGGAGATAAAGAGAAGACGATAAATGTCATTTTGGACATGCTAGATTTGACATATTTCTAGGATAATCAGAAAAACAATATGAAAAAATAACCCAAGTTAGCACTGTGGGAATTATCAAAATGCGGGAAATAGTAGTAAATGCAGTTTTTCAGAGTGGAGATTATAAAGATGAGAAGTGGCTAATGATTTTGACATTTAACAGTTTAGGGGTTAGTGGAGGAAGAGAAACCACTGAAGGAAGGGCTGGGCTGGGGCAGGAACAATGGAATAGGAGAGGTTAAAGATTTAAGAGGAAGAGGAAGACTGATAGATGGGGGAAAGCTGGAAGTGATGAGAAGGTATTCAGAGTATGCAGCAGCAGGGATATGAGGAAGTGTGAAGGGCAACATTTTTGCAACCATTGTTATTTGCAATACCTAACAATGTTAAAGACTGGAAGGGGACTAGATTGGTCTACACAGCACGAGACAGGGGACCCAATTCTAATGAACAATTTAGCTATGCTTTAACACATGGACTTCAACATTTTCCTCAAACCCCAATTCACTTTTTTTTTTTTAAAGTAGCAAAGAGGGCAACTTTAGTGATTGTCTCTTTATAAGTTGTTTTATGTCACACCTAGATTTTTAGAGAGATATATGTGACTATGAAAATTATTTTAAATGTGGTTAATAACAGTGGGATTAATATTGTTATTTTACAACCTTACCTGTTTTAATCAGTGTCACTGGAAAGTATAAGGAATGGTTTGATACTGTTGTAAAACATCTCTGGGTAAGCAACACAATAAATCAAGCTATAAAAAGAAAATGAATTGAGTCTATACTGCTAGATTTCAAGTTTGGCCATTTTCTGTTGAATGAATTTTTTATAGGGGTTATTAATCAAGTGGATTTAACTGAGGAATGGGACAAAACAACAAGCATTGATGTTCACCTTACTCCTTTGATTCTTACTCTAGACTGTATCATACAAACTTGATTATCTAAAAGCATCTATATTCTCTATTTGTGTTTGGAGTATTTTATGCATTTCCTAAACCTAGAATATCTAAAATACGAAGGAGCCTCAGATTTTTAAGTTTTAACAACATGATTATGATTATATATAATTCCTTAAATGTATTTTAGTATTTGTATATGAGCAAATGTGTAGATGTACTATGGTCTTCCCTGGTAGCTCCGTGGTAAAGAATCTGCTTGCTAATGCAGGAGACCCAGGTTTGATCCCTGGGTCAGGAAGATCCCTTGGAGAATTGGCAACCCACTTCAGTATTCTTGCTTGGGAAATCCCATGGTCAAAGGAGCCTAACCAGTTGGCATAAAGTTTTGGTTAAGCACGATCAATAATGTCTAGAGATCCACTGTATAATTGTACCTATAATCAACAAATTTACATTTAAACATTTTCTAAAATTGTAGCTCTCATGTTGTGTTCTTACCACCATAAAATACATACATACATTCATACATTTAAAAATAGATGTAATGTCTATATAAACTAAATCAACTAATGGCTAAGAATGAATAAGGTGTTTTTTTTAATTTCATGGGAGGTGCTATTGGAAATATTTATCCATATGTCTTAACATGGTTTAGAGATCTGAAAAACAACTATGTGTTCATTTCCTACAGAATATATAAAACATAAAAGTTATGGATGCTGCCAAGGTCTGTTATTTGGTCTTTGCCTCCTTTTCCCCAGCTGAATATAATACCTTTATTTCTCACATATGCATGTTTTTCCTTGCTTTAGTCCTTGATTTCATAAAATCTTATTGCTAAAGTTAAGCTTCATTGGGTCTTCACAGCATTTCTTGTGTCAGCTCCATGATATTAGAATATATTTTCTTAATTTAAATACATCTTCATATCTGCCAGTAGATTTGTATTTCTCTGTCTTTTCTATGATTATCTTACTACTAAAGTTTAGGCCTGAATTAGCAGGCTTAAATCTTAAAATCATGTGCTTTCATCATGTGTGGAGATGACATTTTAGACCAAGAGAACTTTCTATGACAGTGGAAATATTTCCTGTTTAGAATGGTAGTTACATGTGGTTACCAAATACTTGGTATGTGGATAGTGCAATTGATTTAATGAAATTTTCATTTTAATTAATTTAAATTTAAATTGCCACATGTGGCTGCTAGCTACCAAATTGAACAGCACAGCTTTACACCATCAGAAAGTCATCCACTTAGAACTGTCTTCCAGACAGATTAATTTCCAGTAATTCATTCACAGACTCCTGCATGGTGTTTCTTATAAGATGACATAAGTCTAAAAACCAACTAGATTTTGTATCATTTTTATTCAAGGAACAGAATAAAGCAAACTAGACCACAACATGGACTAAATAGTCACAAACCACTGGTTTGTGAAATATAGTGGTTGTTTACCTTTAACTAGTCTCTCAAAAATGCTGTATAAACCTAATAGTAAATAATATTCAAGCCATCACAAACTTTATCATGTTATGACTTCAGCTTCTAGCCATGGTAGATTAACAGAAACTGATTTACTTTCACACATTTTAAAAAAAGAAAAAATACACAAAGCAGTAGCTTTTAGATATAAGATAATAAGAAACTCAAGATACTATCACTACAGAGAAGGGAATTTAAAAAGGTAAACTTCCAATTACCCCAACTTGCTTCCTAAAGAGCACATTAGGCTTCAGGCAGGAAGGAGGGACCTACACAGACCCCACGATTTTCTCTGTGTTAGGATAAGAAGTTCAGAATTTGGTAAAAGTGCTGGAATTCACAATTCAGAGTCCCAAAGAGGAGAATGCTTCATTGAGAAGAACTCCAGAGATCTGTAGAGTCTTCAGCTGTGTACTAAATGTTGCACGCATGTGAAGAGATTACCAGGGAAAGAATGGAAAGAATCATCAAAAGAAACAGGCGAAACAATCCTTCGATTTTATGCAGGACTTGGAATAGTTATTGTTAATACCATCCAGAAGGAAAAGACACCCTAACAGAACAGATACTAAATACAGTATCTAGAATTTTCTGGCCTTGGTAACAGAAGTAGATTAGGCTGTTCTGGTTCCATCTAATAATATTTAAAAGCAAGACTTGAAAGGATCAAACTGATTCCAACAAACTTAATGGGGGTGGGGGGTGGTCTTCCCAGTGGCAAAGAAACCGTCTGCCAGCGTAGGAGATGCAAGAGATGTGGGTTTGATCCCTCAGTCAGGTAGATCCCCTGGAGGAGGGCATGGCAACCCACTCCAGTATTCTTGCCTGGGAAATTCCATGGACAAAGGAGCCTGGCGGGCTATAGTCCATGGGGGTCACAAAGAGTCAGACACGACTGAGTACATACACACAACAGCATCTCAGAACAAAAAAAAATTTTTTAGCTAGAATTAATAGTATCTAGTAACTCATCAAAAATTATTAGGTATACAAAGAAATTAGAAAACATGACCCATAATTGGGGGGGGGGGGTGTGCTTGGGTAGGGAGCAATCAACAGAAATAGTTCCAGAAATGACATATGATAGGAATATATTGACAAGGGCATTAAAATCACTAATATTTCATTTGCTCAAGACAATAGAGGAAAGTATGAGCATGACTTTAGAAACAGCTAAGAAGACATCAGACCCATACTGAACTTCTAGAGATGAAAAATATATATAATATCTGAATAAAAAATACAGTAGATAGAATTAACAGCAGATTAGTGAGCTTTAATATGTGGTGATAGAAATGTCCCAATGTGAAAGAGGACAAGCAAAACTGAAAAAGAAAATGAATTGATCAAATGCCTATGGCACAGTATTATTATCCTAATATAGTGTAATTAGAATCCCAGAAGGAAGACAGACAATATTTTAAAATATAATGGCCAATTACTCTTCAAGTTTGTTCAAAACAATAAACCCATTGATCCCAGAAGAAGCTCAGCAAGCCACAAATACAGGTTGTGTGTGCGGGGGGAGGAGATTAATAAAGAAGGCTACATAAAGTCACATTAAAATCAATAACATGAAGAGCAGATGGAGGAGGGGAAGAAAAGACATTATTTATAGAGAAAAAAATTATAAGAGGCATAGAAAAATGCAAGAAAAAAAGATAGGAGAAACATCTTTAAAGTACTGGGGAAAAAGAAAACAAAACTATTAACCTTGAAATCAGTAAAGACTCTAAAAACTGAAGGCAAAATAAAAATTTATTTTCAGACCTACCAAAGCTGAAATAATTTTCCACCAGCAGACTAACACTTCAAAAATGTTAAAGGAAGCCCTCTGATAGAAAAATACTAGATAGAAATCTGGATTGACAAAAAGGAATGAAGACATCATAAATAGTAGATATTTAAGAAAAAACACTTTTTCCCCTTATTTAAAAAAATTTTCTTTAAAAAAAAATTTTTTTCTTTAAAAGATAATTTGCTATTTTAAAATATATTTAAAATGTAATTTAAGGCTTATAACATGTAAAAGTGCAGAAGCTGGGGAATTGGAAGTATATGGTTGTAAGATTCTTATATATGGAATAGTATAATACTACATGGATGAACTATTACACTGCACTATAAACCTTAAAATAAGCAGCCACTAAAAAAAGTGTATAGTCCCCCAGTAAAGAGATGAGAATAGAATCCCAAAGCATTTTTTAAAATATGGAACCAAAGACAAAACAAATAGCATATGGTATATTTAATCCCAGTAATATAAAAAAGCCATATCAAAAGTAAATTTTTTACCACTCCCAACTTAAAAGGCAGAGCTTGTGATATTGAATAATCACACTGATGCAAAACAATTATTTAAAAAGGCAAGAACCAAGAAATATTGTACTAATGCCAATCAAAAGCTGGAGTGATATTAATAGCAAGGTAGATTTCATGGCATAGAATATTATAAAGATCATTTTATAATGATAAAAAGGTCAGGTTAGCAAGAGAACATAATCCTAACTATGCATATAATAGTTTCAAATTATATTAAACAAAAACTGATAGAACTAAGAAATCTCCAACTGCAATTAATTCTCAGTATATCTTTCTCAATGACTGTTAGAACAAGTGGACAGAAAATTAATAAGGGAACAGAAGACTTGAACAACACTTTTAACCAAACGGATGTTATTGACATGTATAAAACTCCCCACACAATGACAGAGTTAACATTAATTTCAGGTGTACAAGGATGATTTACCAAGATAATTGTTTGGTGACCTGGAATATTAACTATCAGTAAATTTAAAAGTCACAAAGTATGTTCTCTGACCCTACAAAGTAAAAATCACAAATCTCAACAAAGAAACTATTTCAAACTGAATGAAAATGAAGATGTGACATTGAAATTTGTGGGATGCAACTATGAAGCCTTGCTTAAAGAAAGATTTATAGCATCGAACAGTTATATCAGAAAAGTATAAAGCCTCAAATCAGTGATCTTCTACCCTATGAAACTTGGAGAAAAGGAGCACTTTTAGCCTTATAAGAAACAGAAAGAAAGAAAAGCAGAAGTTAAGAACCGAAATCAATAAAATAGAATGCAGAAAAAACAAAAAATATCAGTGAAGTCAAAAGCTATTTCTTTGAGTCAGTTTAATCAAGAAAAAAATAGAAGGTACAAATTATATCAAGAATTAGAGATGAGAAATCACTGTAGATCCTACAAACTAACAATAGAAAACATTATTAAAACTTTATGAAAATAAAATCAATGACTTAGATGAAATCAACAAAGTCCTTAAAAGGCACAAATTACTAAAACTTACTAAAAGAAAAAATAAATAGGACATGGAAGAAACTTAGATGTCCATTTACAGATGAATGGATAAAGAAGTTATGGTACATATATTACTCAGCCATAACAATGGACACATTTGAGTCAGTTCTAGTGAGGTGGATGAACCCTGAGCCTATTACACAGAGTGAAGTAAGTCATATACATTACCAAATGTAAAATAGATAGCTAATGGAAAGTTGCTGGATAACACAAGGAGCTCAATGCAGTGCTCTGTGATGATGTAGAGGGCTGGGATGGGTGCAGGGTGAGGGGGAGGGTGAGGACATATGTATATTTATGACTGATTCACACTGTTGTATGGCAGAAGCCAACACAATATTGTAAAGCAATTATCCTCCAATTAAAAATAAATTTTAAGAAAGAAAATAAATACCACAAATACTTCTGTGTCTATTAAAGAAATTGAATTTGTAATTAAAAACTTTCTCAAAAAGAAAACTCCAAACCCAAATGATTTCCCTTCCAAATTTCACCCATTATTTAAGAAAGAGATAACAATGGAAATTCTTCTAGGAAGTAGCAAAGGAGTGAGACTGGAAATATCCTGATACTAAAATCAGACAAGGACATTAAAGAAAAAATAAAATCCAGTGATCTTCATGAATATTAATATGAAAGTTCTTAACAAAATTTCATGCAAATACATCCAATAATGGTGTAAAAGGGATAATTCGTTATGATCAAATGGAGTTTATTTCAGGAACAGTTAGTTCATTTAACAGTCAAAGATCAATTGATGTGATTCACTATATTAACCAACATCTTGGGGGGGGAAATATCTCAACAGAGAAAAAGCATTTGACAAGATTTAACATCCATAGAAGGAAAATTTCTCAGCCTAATAAAGGTCATAGATGAAAAACCTAAAGCTAACATGAGTAATGGTGAAAGACTGAAAACTTTACCCCTAACAACTGAAGTGCTTAGTGGTTTTATGACATGGCAGTAAGTTAAAGAAGCATTTCACTCCTTAACTTGTTCAAGGTAGAACTGTAATTTGCTTTACTCTATTTTGTGACATGATGCTTTTTAATGTTATTTTGTGATAAAAAGTGAGTGTTTGCTCAGTTCTGCCTGACTCTTTGCACCCCCATGGACTATAGCCCGCCAGGCTGCCCTGTTCATGGGATTCTCCAGGTAAGAATACTGGAGTGGGTTGCCATTTCCTACTCCAGAGCATCTTCCTGACCCAGAGATCCAACCTGGGTCAATCTGCATTAATCGAATCTGCACTGCAGGCAGATTCTTTACCATCTGAGCCACCCATCCATTTTGTGGTGGGATCATGCCTGTTATCTAAGGTAGACCTTTGACATCTGTGAAAACTCAATAAATGGAAAGCTAAATTTAAAAAACAAAAAAACATATTACTCAGCATAAGAAAAGGATGTCCATTCTTACCACTTCTAGTTAACATCTTTCTTTTAACTTCTCAGCTCGGTTTTACTGTTTGTTGAGAGTGTTCTCTGTGCCATGTTTATAAACAGAAGTTTAATATACAGTTGTCAAACAGTAATAAAAATACATACATAATTCTTTATCAAGTGGATGTTTGCTTAATAAAATTCAAGATAGGTTTTCAATTTTCATCTTGGCACCTAGCTTTTTTGGCATCCTAATTTTTTAAATTGAGGTATAGTTGATTTACCATGTAAGTTTCACATGTACAACATGGATATTCAAAACTATTAAAGATTATACTTCATTTATAATTATTGTAAATTTTTAGCTATATTCCTTGTGCTGTATAATATATCCTTGTAGCTTATGCTATTTAACATCTAACTGGAAATTTTAGACAGTGCAGAAGG
Source organism: Dama dama (assembly GCF_033118175.1). Lineage (NCBI taxonomy): Eukaryota > Metazoa > Chordata > Mammalia > Artiodactyla > Cervidae > Dama > Dama dama. The sequence continues at coordinate 26,601,556 of NC_083697.1, read as the reverse complement.
CAAGGATACAGATTCAATATGAAGAAATAAAACTGTCCTTGTTTACAGACAACATGTGTTACATGGAAAATTCCAAAGAATCTACCAAAAATACCTCCTAGAACTAATAGTCTACAACAGTTGCAAAATATAAAAAGCAATTATATTTCTATATACTAGCAATAAACAATTAAAAATTGAGATGAAAACCTGTAGCATCAAAAATGAAATTCACAGATACCTATTTGATAAAACTGTACAAGACCTATGCACTGAAAACTACAAAACACTGCTGAGAGAAATTATAGAAGACCCAAATAACTGGAAAGATATGCAGTGTTCATGGATCACAAGACTAAATATTATTTAAACGTCAGCTTTCCCAAATTAATCAATGGATTCAGTACATGACCTACCAATATCTTACCAGGTGTTCTGAAGGAATTGACAAGGTGACTCTAAAATATAAAGAGAGAAGTGTAAAGAACCCATAGTAGTCAAATATTTTTAAAGACCAAAATTTGAATATTTATACTCCAGGATTTCAAGATTTACTACAAGTCTACATTTACTACAAATCAAGACAGTTAGTTATTGTCTACACACACACACACACACACCCCAGTACAGTATTAAAAACAAAAGATCAGAATAGTCTGGAAATAGATTCAACATGTATGGTCAAGTGATTTTCAACAAAGACAATTCAATGGGATAAGTATAAACTTTTTCTACCCACTGGTGTTTGAACACTTGAATATCCATATGGAAAAAAAAATTCTTTGACTCTTATTCTCACACCCTATATAAAAATTAACTCAAAATGGATCCATTTGTATAAAATTCTAGAAAATGCAAACTAATCTCTAGTGACAAAGCCAATCAGTAGCTTGTGCTTGAGAAGAAAGTCATGTGGCTCAGCTGGTAAAGAATCTGCCTGCAATGTGGGAGACCCCAGTTCAATCCCTGGGTTGGACGATCCCCTGGAGAAGGGAAAGGCTACCCACTCCAGCATTCTGGCCTAGACAATTCCACAGACTGTATACTCCATGGGGTCGCAAAGAGTCGGAAACGACTGAGCGACTTTCACTTACTTACTTGAGAACAAAGTAGGAGGCATGAAAGTAAAGAGGCATGAGGAAACTTTGGGGAATGATGGTTATGTACATTATTTTGTTTGTGGCAATGGTTTCATATATATATAGTGTACTGTTTGATATACATATTAAACAGTACACTAAACAGCATATATTTAAAGTATGTCAATGATATCTCAATAACACTGTAAAATAAAAACTTTACTATGTCAAAGCATTTGCCCCGTTTTGCCTCATTCCATTGTGTTTTGGGATATAAAATATAACACAAAGGAATTTTTTGACCTGCTCATTATACCCGTCTTATACTTTTTTTGTCAAATGTGTGCCTAAGAATTTCAAATGCCTAAGTACTTCCCACTCACGGACACACTTCTGTTTTTCAGATTGAGTACGAACACAGAGCACCAGAGTGCCGTCTGGGTCTGAAGGAAGGCCGCCCATTCTCAGGGGTCACCGCGTGTTTGGACTTCTGCGCTCATGCCCACAGAGATTTGCAAAACATGCAGAATGGCAGCACACTGGTAGGTGGGGCTGAGGGGAGGTCAGCAGCATGTGCTATTGAAGAGCAGAGGACGGAAGTTAGCAGCATTTAATTAGCGTGATCTGCTTCCTGCAGATGTCATTGTAGAGGCCAGTGTTTTCATGAATGATTGCTGTTGCAAGTGACCTTATTTGGCATAACTAGTATTCATATAACAGGTTGGCATATCACATCAGTGGAAAACTGTTGAGAAGTACATGAAAATCATGAAAATTCTTGGTACTAATCTAAACTGGTGACTAACTATGGCTAGCTATAGTTGGATGTCAAAAAACATCTTTCAGAATTTAGTATCAAATATCTGGTAAGTTATAATCAGTTCAGCAAAAAGTCATACACAAGCCAAGATACCAGTCTAACTTACATAGAGAAGATATATGAAAAATGAGTTGCCATTGTCACAGTAACTACTATAGAAGGTTCAAAGTCCAAAACAACCTATTGTAGCTACATATTACAGCCAGTGAAATGAATTGGCCTTAACTGGAAACTTTGCCAAGGGGAGAAAATGGACCCATCTTAGGAGGGAGCAGTGTGTTCTACACCAACAAAACCCAGGCTGTGGCCGTGCACCCAGAGGGATGACCCAGGATGGAGATAAAGAATGAAAAAGCTCAAGGACAGAAATTATACATTAATCAACCCAATGAGTCATCAGTTCGTGAGATTCTGATGGCAAACATACTGGAGTGGTTTGCCATTCCCTCCTCCAGAATGCCAGAGAATTGATACCTTCAAACTGTGGTGCTGGAGAAGACTCTTGAAAGTCCCTTGGACAGCAAGGAGAGCAAACCAATCAGTCTTAAATCAACCCTGAATACTCGTTGGAAGGACTGATGCTGAAGCTGAAGCTCCAGTATTTTGGTCATCTGATGCGAACAGCTGACTCATTGGAAAAGTCCCTGATGCTGGGAAAGATTGAGGACAGAAGGAGAAGAGGGCATCAGAAGATGAGATGGCTGGGTGGCATTACCATTGCAATGGACTTGAACTTGGGCAAACTTCGGGAGATGCTGAGGGACAGCGACACCTGGTGTGCTGCAGTCCTTGGGGTTGCAAAGAATCGGACATGACTGAGCAACTGAACAACGAGTCATCAACATAAAAATAAGTGTAATTGAGGAAGATGAGACCTGACATGGAAAATATAAGGCAGGCACCATAGTTCTATTACCGAGGAGAGAATAATTCAGAGAGGTAGTAGGCAGTAGAAGTAATTTGAGAAAGCTGGTGTGAAATCTTTGTTGAAAAGCAGAGAAGGTATTGATTAATACCTATGATTTAGAGCAGGGCTTGGACACTTTTTCTGTTAAAAAGCTTTGCAGGCCACATAGGTTGTCTGTAATATTCTTTGGGTTCTGCCCAATAAAAAGTTCTTTAAAAATGGAGAAAAAAAAAGAAGATGATTCTGAATTCACTGGCCATACAAAAAACAGACTGCGAGGTGGATTAGCCGCTAACCCAAGCTTGCTGACTTCTGATCCGGGAGAACAAACACGAGGCTTATCATCTACAATATCTTACATCATCACTAATCAGGTATTGAACATCTATCTGCTCATTTGGAGGCGCTGCTAGATTCTGGGGAGTAGGGGAAATAAATGATAGATGGAGCTATAGTTGGTTCTGAAGATAACCAGATTCCTCTTCAGCAAGGAGCTGTAGAGTAGGCAGAGGAAGAAAAAGTATTTAAATGGAGGGGCATTTACCTCTGATAGATTGCGATTTCTGTGAGGTTCGATGGAAGGCTGCACAAGAGAAGTAGAAGTGAGTAGGGATAAATTGTGGGAAAGGTGACAGATGCTCAGAGACAAGGATTTGGGATGACTTCTGTGTACCATTTTAATACCATCACATGTTAAACTTATTTACAAACATAAATCTAACCATCACATTCCTTTCAATCGTGACTTTCAATGATTTTTGTTACCTTGGGTTTTAAATAACTGTGGTCACATTTTCTCTGTTAATTAAAAACACTGAATACTCAAAGCTAGTATTTCAAAACCAACCAACAGTCTTTCAAAGCCAATGTGATTATGGCCAACCAAAGGAAAAAAGTACCATCAAGTTATCAAAGCAGTAGAAGTAGCTTTTTCCCTTTTTAGAAAAGAAATGAGAAAGAAGAGAAACAATAAGCTAGATTTCACAGAGTATAGAGGAGAGAAAAGAAAGGTTAAACAGCATTATGTTACATATGAATCAAATCTTCAATTTTACATTATTTAGATTTCACTTGGGTGCAAATTTCCTAAACACAGGTAAGGAGAGTTAGGTGTGAAGAAAGATGTGAAATTTCTTTGTGCACAAAAGTATGAAATGAGGCAAATGTGATATTACCAGAAACAGAGGAAGTCGTTTTGGTGGGGGAACCGTAGTTTCTTTTTGAAGAGGCTTTGCCTCTAGCACATCTATTTTGTAAGTGTGAAAAGTGGAAGATTGCTACACTTTGGGTACAATACAGTTTTTTCCCTTAGAAATGTCTGTGAGGAACAGGGTCACTAACAATTCCTGATAGACTCAAAAAAAAAAAAAAAAAATGAACTTATTTATCTTGATGTACCATTTTGATGCAGTCTTCATTAATAACAGACAAACACGGTTTTATGGTAACAAACCAGTCTAACCTAAATACTGAGGAGAAACTCACACTCACCAGTTTTCATTTGGACTGAAACTGAAGCTGTGGTCTCTTACTTCTCCGCCAGGTATGCACCCTCACTAGAGAAGACAATCGAGAAATTGGAGGAAAACCTGAGGATGAGCAGCTCCACGTTCTGCCTCTCTACAAAGTCTCTGATGTTGATGAGTTTGGCAGTGTAGAAGCTCAGGAGGAGAAAAAACGAAACGGTGCCATTCAGGTACTGAGTTCTTTCCGGCGGAAGGTCAGGATGTTAGCAGAGCCGGTCAAGACGGGCCGACAGAAGAAACTAGAAGCCAAGAAAGCTGCAGCTGAAAAGCTTTCCTCTTTGGAGAACAGCACAAATAAGAGTGAAAAAGAAAAGTCAGCCTCATCTCGTCCGAAACAGACTGAAAATGCAAGCCAGGCTAAACAGTTGGCAGGTAAATCCAGTGTGAAGCACTGTAGATACATGTGTTAGATGACACTTATTTTAAAAGTGAACATTGTTGATTTTGGAAGCTTAAGTTCAGCCATGGTCTTCGTTCTGTACCAGAATTTTCTCTAAGGTAGCAAGGCCCAGGCTTTGTTCTTGGAGATGTAATAAGATGTTGTACCATTAGCCCCAGTTTGAGGAAGAAGTTTGGATTTTGTTCTCTAATAAATGGCAGAGTTTTATGGTAAGTGACGTGGTGAAATTAGTTATTAGCAATGACTGGCAAGCCAAACTGGAGGTAGAGTAACTGATAGTTTGGAGACCAATGCAGTGAACTGAGAGGGAGATAATAAGAGCTTGAATTTTGGTGTAGTGAAGATGATAGAAGCGAATTCTTCCAAAATGATTATCAATACATCAGTGACAAACCATTAGAATGCAGAAGAAAAAATAGTTAAGGATGACTCTAAAGTTATTAACCCAGATAATAGTACTATTTATTGAAATATGGAAGGGGGAGGGCAGGAGAATGAGATACCTTTCCTTAGCCAGGTTGAGTCTGAGGTATGCAACCAGGCTGCACATATAGTTCTTATAAAACTTTTACCCATCAAAGTAGATCACATCTATAGTTATAGCAATAGAGCATTATTATCAATGCTAAGTGAATATTCTCTTTCTAAAGGTTCTTGCTTTATGACTATAGTTAATACTCTAAAAAATAAAATCATACAACATGTTGTCCATATCCAAATTTAAGAGGTGGTATTGGCCTAGCTGTAACAAAAGAAAAATGTTTATCCTTTGCATTAATATCCTGCTTTGCTTGGAACCACCCATCTCTGCTTCACTAAGGTGAATCTCCCTATTGATTGATTTGTCTCTGAATCTCAGAGATAAAACTAAGTAATTTAGAATCATATGTCAAAGATGTTTAATAAACATTTGTTGATAGGTTGATTTACACTAAGTAAATCCTATCCACTCCCTGATATTTCCTTTAAGTTAGCTATATAGTATAATCAATAAGAACTTTGCTCTAGTTCCTTCTAACTGGCCTCTGCAGTAATCATTTCAGTTCTCAGAACTGCCATTGCAGCTCCATTTATCTGTTCTGATCTCATATCACTTTTTTTTTTTTAAGTGAAACAGAAGTATGATTTTTACCAGTTTCACACACAAAGCTGAAAGTTTCTTTAAAGTTCTGTCTACAACTGTGTGAATTTCCTTCCTGGAAAGCATGCTAATGAAACAGAGTTTGCCAATTGTATACGGTGTTTTGGGTATTTAAATGAATGACATTTTTTTTTTCTCATAGCATTGCTAAATCTTCCATAACAAATTTTCTTGCTCCTTCACCCATTTAACATTGTTTGCCAGGCAATGGAGAAATAAAGTGAAATGAGACATGATCCTTTCCCTCAAGGAACTTCTTTACAGTGAAGTGAAGAAAGAACTAAAAATGGATAATTCCAGCATCCATTATATATAATTCCAGCATCCAGTATATTATGACTGTTGCTTTATCTGACTGATGTTTGCAGTGACCATGACCAAGAATTACAAAAGCGCTAGAAGCGGGGTTTAGAGAAGGCTTCCTTGAGGAAGGGATGACTGTGTCGAGGAAGGGCAGGGGGGTGGGGAGGACGGGGCAGGGCACTTCCAGGAGACAGCGTGGCATGATCAGAAGCGCAGAAGCTCCAGAGCACATGATGCTCTCGGTAGAATGGCTTTTGGACGTTTTACGATATTTCCCACCACTCACCCAGTTGTGCCGTTATGGATTCTGCCATTGTATTTCTAACGCTTTAGACACAGAAAATTATGCATGACGATGATCAGAGAGCTCTGATGTTACTCTCGTCCTTGTTTGACGGGTCTTGCATAATTCTAGTCCTGGTTCTCACATGCATGTAAACATCCTCGCTGGCTTTCATAAAATGATAATCAAGCATATTTGCCCCTGCTCTCTCTTATCCTGTCCACAGAACTTCTGCGACTTTCAGGACCAGTCATGCAGCCGTCCCAGCAGCCCCAGTCCCAACCCCAACTGCAGAAACAACTTCCGCAGCCGCAGAAGCAGCCGCCACAGCTGCAGCGACCCCAGCAGCAGCCCCCGCAGCAGCAGCCACATCACCCCTTAACTAATAACTCTCAGTCAGAGTCGGCCAGCTCTTACTCTTCGTCTGGATCCACCAATCTGTACATGAGACGGCCCAATGCAATGAGCCCTTATCCTGGCTCTTCGCACACTTCAGATATTTATGGAGGTGCCAACCCTGTGAACCTCTATTCCACCTCATCCCAAGCTGCAGGTTCCTATTTGAATTCTTCTAATCCCATGAGCCCCTACCCTGGGCTTTTGAATCAGAATAACCAGTATCCATCATATCAATGCAATGGAAACATATCAATGGACAATTGCTCCCAATATCTGGGCTCCTATTCTCCCCAGTCTCAGCCCATGGATCTCTATAGGTATCCAAACCAAGACCCTCTCTCTAAGCTAAATCTGCCACCCATCCACACGCTTTACCAGCCGAGGTTCGGAAACAGCCAGAGTTTTACTTCTAAATACTTAGGTTACGGAAACCAAAATATGCAAGGAGATGCCTTCAGCAGTTGTACTATCAGACCAAATGTACACCACGTAGGGACATTTCCTCCTTATGCCATGCATGAGATGGATGGCCACTTCATGGGAGCCAACTCTCGATTACCACCCAATTTGAGCATTTCAAACATAGACTATAAAAACGGTGAGCATCACCCAGCTTCTCATTTAATCCATAACTACAGTGCAGCTCCGAGCATGTTCAGCAGCTCCCTTCATGCTCTGCATCTGCAAAACAAGGAGAACGACATGCTCTCCCACACGGCGAATGGCTTATCTAAGGTGCTTCCGGGTCTCAACCACGAGAGAACTCCTTCTGTCCAGGAAGGCTTGCAGAAGGTACACGAGGCTGGCAGTCAGGAAAAGCAGCCTTCGGCCTCCGAGGACCACGATGAGGTCTGGTCTGACAGCGAGCAGAGCTTCCTGGATCCTGACATCGGAGGAGTGGCTGTGGCTCCAACTCATGGGTCGATCCTCATCGAGTGTGCAAAGCGCGAGCTGCACGCCACAACCCCTTTAAAGAATCCCAACAGGAATCACCCCACCAGGATCTCGCTTGTCTTTTACCAGCACAAGAGCATGAATGAGCCAAAACATGGCTTGGCGCTCTGGGAAGCCAGAATGGCCGAGAAAGCCCGTGAGAAAGAGGAAGAATGTGAAAAGTACGGCCCGGACTATGTGCCCCAGAAAACCCACGGCAGAAAAGTGAAACGGGAGCCCACTGAGCCGCATGAACCTTCTGAACCCACTTACCTGCGCTTCATCAAGTCCCTTGCTGAAAGGACCATGTCCGTGACCACAGACTCCACAGTAACTACATCTCCATATGCCTTCACTAGGGTCACGGGGCCTTACAACAGATACATATGATGTCGCCCCTTGAGTTGGTTACCTCATTTGAAAAGACCACAACCAACTTGTCCGTTAGTGTAGTTCTCATGACGTGGGCAGTGGTGCAAGGACACAGTAATCCTGACAAATGTGGTGGGAGGAACCTCGGCTCACCAGCAAAACAAGAGGTCGTCTCACCATAGCACTTAATTTCCACTGACTCCTAAGTGGTCACAGATGGAATCTAGGCAAAAGACCAAAGCATTCTATGCAAAAAGAAGGTGGAGAAGGAAGTGTTCCACAATTTACATTTTTAAACACTGGTTCTATTACTGGACGAGATGATATGTAAATGTGATTCCCCCCCCTTACAACTCTACACATCTGTGACCACTTTTAATAATACCAAGTTTGCATAGTCATGGAACACAAATCAAGTACTGTAGTGTTACAGGGGCAGGAATCTTAAAATACCATCTGGTGCTGAATATACAATGTACTGAAATACTGGAATTATGGCTTTTAAACATGCAGTTTTTACTGTAATCTTAATATTAACTTTTATTTATCGAAATAGCTACAGAAAGCATGAATAGACAGCAAAACACTGAATTTGTTTGGAATGTTCTAAGAAATGGTGCTAAGAAAATGGTGTCTTTCACAGTTGAAAATTTAATGCCTTTATATCATCAAGATGCTATCAGTGTACTCCAACGCCCTTGAATAATGGGGGTACCTTTTCATTCAAGTTTTTAATCATAATTACCTATTCTTACACAAGCTTAGTTTTTAAAATGTGGACATTTTAAAGGCCTCTGGATTTTGCTCATCCAGTGAAGTCCTTGTAGGACAATAAACGTATATATGTACATATATATATACACATATGTATATGTGCACAAACATGTATATCTATAAATATTTTAAATGGTGTTTTAGAAGCACTTTGTCTACCTAAGCTTTGACAACTTGAACAATGCTAAGGTACTGAGATGTTTAAAAAAAAAAGAAAAAAACGTTTACTTTCATTTTAGAATGAAAAGTTGATTTTTTTAAGGAAAGCTTTTAAAATATTTTTGCTTTTAGCCATGCATCTGCTGATGAGCAATGTATCCATTTTTATTACAGCCAGTTAAATCCAAAATGGGGCTTACTGGATTCAAGGGAATACATTAGTCCACAAAACACATGTTTTCTGGTGCTCATCTCACATGCTATACTGTAAAACAGTTTTATACAAAATTGTATGACAAGTTCATTGCTCAAATATGTAGAGTTTTAAGAATTTTCTATTAACTGCAGGTAATAAATAAAAGCATGCTACAGACTCAACAAAGCTAGTTCACTTAAGCCAATGCTATTTTATGGATCTGTATGGTTCCCTTTGGTGAACCAAATGGCATTCTGCCTTTGTGTTGATAATTGTACATTTTAATGTTGTCATTTCTTAGCTTAAGTGTCCTCTTTACCAGAAAGATTGAGCAGACTGATGCCTGCGTAAGATGAATAAACAGGGTTAGTTCCATGTGAATCTATTAATTAAAAAAAATTTTAAAAACAGGCAGCTGGTTTGCTGTGGTGGTTTTAAATCATTAATTTGTATAAAGAAATGAAAGAGATGTATAGTAAGTAAATTAAATTGTAAACAAACTTTTTTAACGCAATGCTTTAGTATTTTAGTACTGTAAAAAGAAATTAAATATATACATATATATATAAATATATATATATATATATATATAGATTTGAAACAGAATTCACATCATGATGGTGCTACTCAACCTGATACAAATATATCATAATGTGAGCTAAGAATTCATTAAAGGTTTGAGTGATGTTCCTACTTGTCATATACCTCAACACTAGTTTGGCAATAGGATATTGAACTGAGAGTGAAAGCTTATAGCATTGTGTACCATCATTTTTTTCCAAGGCTTTTATTTTTTTTTTAGTTAAAAAAAAAAACATACCTTTTTCCAATACTTGATTTCTTAGCAAGTATAACTTGAACTTCAACCTTTTTGTTCTAAAAATTCAGGGATATTTCAGCTCATGTTCTCCTTATGCCAACATGTCACCTGTGTTCATGTAAAATTGTTGTAGGTTAATAAATATATTCTTTTTCAGGGATTTAACCCTTTTATTTTGAATCCCTCCTATTTTACTTGTATATGTCCTGATGTAATTAAAACTAATCTTGTAAATCTGTTGGCTGTTTTTATTGTAAAGAAAAACATTTTAAGAGTTTGGAAAATCCTTTTGACTGTTTCAAGCAGAAAAAAAATACATGAAAATAGAATGCACTGAGTTGATAAAGGGAAAATTGTAAGTCAGGAGTTTGGCAAGTGGCTGTTGGCTAGAGTCCTTAACTCTCTAAATAAAAGATGTTTTGATCCTGTAATCAATACAGGTACAGATCCACAGGACTTTTCCACATAAGAAAAACACTTAGGGGGATGGCGTGCAATCAACTGTACAATTATGTCTTAGTCTGTGTACATTTTTGCTTACTAACATTTCAAATAAATTCTTAATCAATGGAGGCTTTTGTGTTTTATTGTCCAAATCTTCATGGATTTTTTTTTTTTTTTTTTTTTTTTGGTCAAAACATGGCTTTTGTCTTCTAAAAAATTTTTTTTCTCTAGTTTTTGGCTATGACCAGTTTACAAGCATTTCAAGAACATTTGCTTTATATATGTCAAACTGCATGATTTGAATGTTTTGCATATGCCATGTATCTAACCCCAAATATTTGGTTACTACATGCACATTTGTTGGTTTTGAGTCATCCATCCCTAGATGAGTGAATATTTGGTTTCTGTACCAATCCACTGTCATTTGTCAAACTGCTGGCCAACAGAGCAGGAAGTATAGTTTGGGGAGTTGAGGAGAGGCTAGGTAGGAAGGAGAAGAAATTAAGTGGCATATTGTAAATATCAGATCTATAATTGTAAATATCAAACCTGCCTCAGAATGAATGGAAAGCAGATCTCCAATTTGCTTATATAGGAATATCAGGTTGACTATATAGCCATACTTGAAAATGCTTCTGAGTGGTGTCAACTTTACTTGAATGAATTTTTCATCCTGATTGACGCACAGTGGTGTACAGTTCACTTCTAAAGCTAGTGGTTAACTTGTGTAGGAAACTTCTGCAGTCTGACACTAAGATAATGAGTTCTGTGTGCATTTTTCTACGCTTTTTTTAAAAACTTATTTTCATGAGATGTTTGGTTTGTCTATAAAAATCTGAGGATGGTTATAAATACTGTAAGTATTGTAATGTTATGAATGCAGGTTATTTGAAAGCGTTTATTATTATATCATTCCTGATAACGCTATGTGAGTGTTTTTAATAAAATTTATATTTATTTAATGCACTCTAAGTATTGTCTTGTTGTTGACGTTTCTGTTCACTTCCTGAATTACTGCCACCTCAGTGGGGCAGAAAGGAAAGAAAAACAGTAGCTTTTTAAAGATACTTTTTAGATGGTTATTCTTAATAGTAAACTATATCTAAGGTAGCATCCAAATAATTAAGGCCAAAATATTTCTATGATTGAATAGCTACTCAGCTGACTTTTTTTTCAAGCTTATTCTTTAACCTACGCACTTTTCACGTGTAGCCAGTGTCAGGAATGGAGTAACATTCCTCTGAGGACCTCAGCTGACCATCCCTCCTGGTGTACAGTCTCTGCACCATCAGCGGCAGCAGGGACCCCAGAGTTGAGTTCACATTGCTTAAGTCTAAGGCCAGCCCTTTTCTCAGATTCTCATTTTCCTCTTCCTGACCGCTCTTAATGGAAAGTTCCTCTCCCTGCCGATCAGAAAGGCAGGCAGTGTTAGGAAGTGGGGAGGGGTGGCCTGAGAAGCCCCAGACAAACACGCATGTCCGCATGCACCCACGTGGCTTCAGGAGGCCGGAAGCCAGGTTGTCCTGCTCTGTATCCCTTCCCTGTCCTGTGAACCACTCCTCACACAGCCCCTGTGCGCTCCTGCTGAACACTGCATAGAAACACAAGATAGCAAGCACAGTTACACGTTCTAATTACCTCGAGTCTTCCAACTGTCGTCCCCACCCCTTCTGAAACTGGTAGAGAAATCATTTACATCATGAATGAAGTAAGGAATTCTTTCTCATATTTTTCTGTCAAATAGTCATTCTTGAACCCAGAAAATGACTGCCATTTAATAACCTTTGAACTCGTTGCCTGGGTGATTCCTCTAGCATTCTACTCAAAGCCAGGGTGTTAAGAAGCAACGTCACCATTAAAAAGCAGGAATCCAACCATTTGTGGGTTTTGTTTTTGTTTTTAATTTCTGAAGATGTTGTCAGCTCTCATTTCACAATCCATCCTCTGGCTTAACCTTGGGAACTTCTAGCTCTTCAGGTTTGCTAGCCTGCACTGTTCCAGGCAAGGGGAATTTAAGATTCTTTGAGTGCAAAAGCTCTTCCTGCCAGGGGCCTTCCTGATCTCACTGGCGTGGCAGAGGCTGGTGATGCCAATGCCCCATAAATGAAGGTGTGGGCCACTTTGCTGCTTCCGAGCCTGCAGGTGGACTTGAACCAGGGAGACAGCTGCCAATGACAGACGAGCCAGCGTCAAAAGCTTTATTGGCCACTTGCCTCCTCTGGAAATAACTGCCAAGAATGAACCTTTTCATGCCAGCAGGCATGCCCACAGCTGCCGGGTCACACAGGACCCCTCACTCCTTTCCTCGGTCTCTTCAGTTGCTCTAGTGTAAAAACCCTCCTGCTTTGGGTAATTTGAGCTTCTATTCCTTTCCATCAGCTGTGTAAGAACCAAATTCAGTGAGAAAAGACCTTATTCATCCAGGCAGCTACTGTTCAAGCTGCAGAGAATTTTTAATTGGTTTTGTGGGTTTAAAGGCCACCTGGAGGCGAGTGTCCAGCATCTTTCTCAAATCAATGCAATGGGAGAGTGCTGGCCACAGGAAGACACTTGCTAACTAACTTCAGTCTCAGGCTTTGCAGTAAGGGGTGGGGCACTTCCTCCCTGCCTCCCTCCCGTGAGAAACACACTCTCGAGTTGTTAGAGTGGTGAGAAAATGTTCACAAAAGATGCCCAGCAGAGAATTAGCAGTAATTATAGATTATTTCAGTTTTGCCAGCACTCTTCAGTTTCGAAGAACAAAGGTACTTTTGTTCCCATATTCTCGAGGCCACCTGCCTGCATTTCCCTCTCTTACAAGGCAATTTCTCACAAATGTCTTTGCTCCCTCTCGAAACATTTCCCTCTTGAAAGGAGCCACTCTTTCCCTTGCATGTATGCTGCACAAATATGCTTTCTTCCTTTTACACAATTTCAAAAGAATTTCTCGACTCAAATTGACATTTTACTCTCTAATCAATTCTTAATTCAAACTGAAATGAGATTTCTCCTTAGGTGTTGAGTAAAATAGTAGTTACACAGAGATACTCTACTTCTTCCCTACCCCCACAAGAATGAATTCGGATCATTTAAAATCACTGAATTAAGGATTTCTAGGCGTATTCACTGAGCACTTGCCTTATATTCCTTGCACAGAAGAGTCCCATTAATAGAAATCTGGGTGGTGTTGCTTGAAACTTGAGATGCCCCTGGTGGCCTAATGCCTCTCTCACAAGCAGCTCTTGCCTGAGGCTTTAAGGAACATGATGAAGCTCCAGCAGCAGTATAGCAAAAGGCATCAGGCTTTGGATGCAGACTAGCACTTTTACTGGTTAAGCCTCATCTGTAAAAATCAGTAAAACAGTGCATTCCTCACAGGGATATGGTAAGGATTAATAAGAATCTAAAACTTGGAGTGCAAACTAGAATAAACGGTTACTTTTACAAAGTGTTTCCTCTCCCTCCCTCCCCTTTGCTTCATGCTTCATGCCAGCAGGTGCATCCCACTGATCACGCCCTGGTGACTGACTCCTCACCACAGGACCTGGAATCCCTCACCCTTGACCAAACAGGTTTGTGTAACAGCATATGAGCTCTTGATCATGAAGCACCAATAGGACCTCAAAGCCAGAGGGAAGACAGGGACAAAAACAAGAAAATAATTCTCTGTCATATACTCTTATTAAGCCTCAAACTGATTTTCAGGGTAGCAAATCATCCCAGAAAAGAAAGTAAAAGTGAAAGTCCCTCATTCGGGTCCGACTCTTTGTGACCCCATGGACTGCAGCCCGCCAGCCTCCTCTGTCCGTGGGGATTCTCCAGGCAAGAATACTGGGGTGGGTTGTCATGCCCTCCTCCAGGGGATATTCCTGCCCCAGGGATGAAACCCAGGTCTCCTGCACTGCGTGCAGACAGATTCTTTACTGTCTGAGCCATCAGGGTATAGTAAATAATTCCCTGGTGACTGTGTAAAAATTCCAGTAGTTGGAACGACATCACAATTTCTAAGATACTAAATACACATCCAAGACCAATAGAAAGCTCAAACAATTTGAGTTAAAATCAGAAGGGAAAAAAAAAAAATCAACCAGAGCATAAAATAAATGACTGAGGAAATTATATTTGTATTTCCTTTCCTTACAATATCACCTACTAACAGGTATATATTTCATGAAATTAATGTCTATAGCATCCATGTTTCAAATATGTGTATTTGAATAAAATATTTTAAGGAAGAATATATTAAAATGAAAGATTATGTTTTAAATATTATGTACCACTGATTAAATTTTCATTTTTATACTCCCTCAATGATGACTTACAATAAAGAACGATAACTGGGTTCAAACCCTGGCTCTACATTACTAGTATGCAACCTTAGGCTATGCGCTAATCTGTCCTCTATTTTCCTCAATTTACACATCCCCAAAATGAAAATAATAATAACTATGGCACAAGATTGTTGTGAGGAATAAATGAGTTCATCAAACCAACTAAAAAAAAGTCAGATATTATGTTAATTAGTTGAGCTAAAGCTATAATTTCCTAACATAGTGGTTTTATTTTATGCATGTTGAAGTCATTAATGAGAAAAAGGAAGTACATTTCAACTTACAAAATCAGGGATAAGCAGATTTGAATGAGATCTTAGAAATCACCTTTTCCGCCACCCTGGTTTTGTATAATCATTCATTCATTCACCCATCCGTTGAGAAATATTTTAAACCTTTACTCTTAAAGCTGGTTTCAAGTGCATTTCTAGGAGTTAGGCATCCAGCAATGAGCAAAACCAATATGTCTCTATCTTCTTGGAGCCTATATTCTAGTTAGGAAAGATAGACACAGAATAGAGTATTAATAGATAAGTGCAGGAGGAAAAGTATGGCAAGTTAAGGGGAATAGGAGCACTGCTTATTGGGAGGACTGCTGGATTTTCTAAATAATCAGTAGTCAGCCAAGGAAGTTTTACCGACAATACTTGAAGATGAAAGTCGTGTGGGTATTTGAGAAAGAGTATATAAGCAGAGAGAAAAGCAGGAGAAAAGCTCTAAAGTTGTAAAACTCAGAAAAGCTGTGGCCAGACCAGAATGAGCCATGAAGAGAGTGGTGAGGATAAGGTCAGATGGTGGCCTTCACTCTAAGATGATGATATTAGAGGGTTCTCAGCAGAGGAGGAACATGACCTGATTTGTGTTTTAAAGGGCAATTCTGTGTTAAGAGTGGATTTTAAAAAGTAAAGACAGATCTAACCTCATGAAGTTAATTGGTCATTTCAAAATTTTAATCCAAAACATTCTTCTTCAAGACAGGTAATCATTAAACTGTTTAAAACCAAAGAAAAAAAGAATTTATAAGAGGCAAGAGACAAATATTTTCTCCCATCAGATTATCAGTGGATTTCTCAGCAAAGACCTTACAGGCCAAGTGAGTATGGGGATGATACAGGCAAAGTGGTAAAAGAAACTGCCAACCAAGAATACTTTACCAAGCAAAGTTGTTCTTCAGAACTAAAGGTGAAATAAGACCTTCCAGAATAAACAAAAGCTGAGGGAATTGATCACCATTAAACCAGCCTTATAAGAAATGCTGAAATGAGTTATTTGAGGTGAAAGGAAAAATTGCTAACTAGTAAAGTGAAAACATAAAAGTATATCACACATTGATGCGGTGTTGTGCTGTGCCTAGTCACTCAGTCCTGTCTGACTCTTTGCAACCCCGTGGACTGTAGCCTGCCAGGCTCCTCTGTCTGTAGCAATTCTCCAGGCAAGAATACTGGAGTGGGTTGCCATGCTTTCCTCCAGGGGATCTTCCCAACCGAGGGGTAAAGGTTAGCATACAGTCATATTCCGAATACTCTAATACTATAACATGGTGATGTGCCGTTTAACTCTAGAATAAAGGTTAAGTCATAAAAGCATAAAAATAGCTCTAGGCTCAACAATTTGTTAATGGAAGCACAGTAAAAAAGATGGTGGGCTTCTCTGGTGGCTCAGTGGTAAAAAAAAAAATCAACTGCCAATGCAGGAGACACAGGTTTGATCCCTAATCCAGAAGATTCCACATGCTGTGGAGCAACTAAACTTATGCACCACAACTATTGTGCTCTAGAGCCCAGGAGCTGCAGCTACTGAACTCACGCACCACAAATACTGAAGGTTGCACACTCTAGGGCCTAAGAGCCACAACCAATGAGCCCATGTGCTTCAACTACTGAAGCCCAAGCTTCCTAGTGCCCGTGCTCTGCAATAAGAGAAGCTATCACAATGAGAAGCCCACAAACCATAACTAGAGAGTAGTCCCCATTCTCTGCAACTAGAGAAAATCTGCATGTAGCAATGAAGACCCAGCACAATCAAAAATTAAATAAATTATTTTTAAAAATGGAATGCTGCAAAAGCAGTTCTAAGAGGGAAGTTTATATATGCATATATTAAGAAAAAAAGAAATATATCAAACAAACAGCCTAAGTTTACAATACAAGGAACTAGAAAAAAAGAACAAATGAAGCCCAAAGTTAGCAGAAGCAAGGCAATAACAAAGATCAGAGCAGAAATTAATAGAGACCATAAAAAACAATGGAAAAGATTATTAAAATTAAGAGCTGATTTTTTTTTTTGAAAAGATAAAGAAAATTTATGAACTTTTAGTTAGACAAACTTTGAAAAACTGGAAGAGGACAAAGACTCGGAATCACAAAAAACAGAGGCGATGTTACAACTGATACCCCAGAGATACAAAGTATCATGATAGACCATTTAAAAAAGTTACATGCCCAAAACTGGATAATGTAGACCTGGATAAATTCCCAGAAACAGAAAAACTTCTAGAAAGACTGAATCATAAAGAAACAGAATATAAAAGATCAATAGTGAGTAAAGAGATTGAATCAGCACTCAAGTAGGTCAAAAAATAAAAGTCCAGGACCAGACTACTTCACTGCTGAATTCTACCAAATATTTAAAGAAGAACAAACATCCACTTCATCAATGGACAGTTCTTTCAGGCAAAAAATCAACAAGGAAAAGTAGCCTTAAATAATACATTTCACCCAAACAATATCTATAGAACATTCCATCTAAAAACAGTAGAATACACCTTCTAAAGTGCATGTGGAACTTCCTCCAGGATAGATCACATTCTAGGCCACAAACAAGTCTCAAAAAATTTAGGAAGGCTGAAATATGAAGCATCTTTTCCAACCACAATGTTATGTTCTAGATCCTGGGAGCTGCAACTACTGAAGCCTGAATGCCCTAGAGCCTGTGTTCTGCAAAGAGAAGTAACTGCAATGAGAAGCTTAGGAACCACAACTAGAGAGTAGCCCCCATGAGCCACAACTAGAGAAAAGCCTGTGCAGAGATGAAGACCTACTACAGCCAAAGTAAATAAATAATCAATCAATCAACCCGTGGGACACAGCAAAAGTGGTTCTAAGAGGGAAGCTTATAGTGATACAGGCCTACCTCAGGAAACACGGAGAAGGCAATGGCAACCCACTCCAGTAATCTTGCCTGGAAAATCCCATGGATGGAGGAGCCTGGTAGGCTGCAGTCCATGGTGTCACTATGAGTCAGACACGACTGAGTGACTTCACTTTCATGCATTGGAGAAGGAAATGGCACCCCACTCCAGTGTTCTTGCCTAGAGAATCCCAGGGATGGGGAAGCCTGGTGGGCTGCTGTCTATGGGGTCGCACAGAGTCAGACACGACTGAAGCAACTTAGCAGCAGCAAGAAACAAGTAAATCTCAAACAACCTATCTTTCCATATAAAGAAATTAGAAAAAGAAAAGCAAATCAAGCCCAAATTCAGCAGGAGGAAGGAAATAAGGGTCAGAAAGGAAATAAAGATTAAAAATAAAATCAATAGATCAATGAAATTGAGTTTTTTTAAAAAAATTTTAACTTGAGCCAGACTCATCAAGAAGAAAAAGAGAGGGTCCAAATAAAATAAAGTTAGAAATGAAAGAGAGGAAGTTACAACCTGTATCACAGAAATATAATCATAATAGAATACTATAAACAGTTAAATGCCAATAAACTGAACAACCTAGGAGAAACGGAAACAATCTTAGAAACATTTAATGTTCCAAAACTGAATCAAGAAGAAGAATATCTGAATGATCATTTACTAGTAATAAAGTTGAATCAGTAATCAAAATCTCTCAATAAATAGGACAGACCTCTTCACAAGGGAATTATACCATATGTTTAAAGAAAAGATCTTTCTTAAACTATTCCAAAAAAAATTGAATAGGAGGGGTTACTTCCAAACTCTTCTACAAGGCCAGCATTACTGTGATATGAAAACCAGACAAAACACTAAAAGAAAAAAAAGAATATTACACACCAAAATCCTTGATGAACATATATGCAAAAATCCTCAACAAAATATCAGCAAATCAAGTTCAACAATACATAAAAAGGGTCATGTATCATGACTGAGTGGGATTTATTCAGGAATACATGTATGATTTAATATCTAGAAATCAGTCAATGTGATATACCACATTAATGAAAGAAGTATAAGAATTACATGATAATCTTAATAGATGCAGAAAAGGCTTTGATAAAATTCACCATCCATTTAAGATTAAAGATCTTATCAAAGTTGGTATAGATGGCACAAAATAATAAGGGATATTTATGACAAACCCACAGTTAACATCATTCTCACTGGTGAGAAAGACAAAGATGTCCACTCTTATCACTTTCATTCATCATAGTATTGATAGTCCTAGTCACAGGAATCAGACAAAGAAAGGAAACTAAAAAGCATCCATATTGGAAAGGAAGAGGTAAAACTGTCACTATCTGGAGGTGACATGATAGGATATATTAAAAAAAAAAAAACCTGAAGACTCCACCAAAAAATTATTAGAATTAATAAGTGAATTCAATTCAGTGAAGTTGTAAGATACAATAATTACAGAAATTTGCTGAGCTTTTATCCATTAATAATGAACTATCACAAACAGAAATCAAGAAAGTAATCCCACATGTAATAAAATAAAAAAGAATAAAATACCTAGGAATAAATTTAACCAAGGATGTGAATACTCTATAAGACATTGATGAAGGAAACTGAAGACAATAGAAATAAATCAAAAGATACCCTACATTCATGGATTGGAAGAATTAACATTGTTAAAATGTCCATACTACCCAAAGCAATTTACACACTTAATGCAATTTCCTATCAAATACTCGTGATACTATTCACTAGAACAAATAATCCTAAGATTTGTATGGAACCAGAAAAGACCTTGACTAGGCCAAAACAATCTTGAGAAAAAAGAACAAAGCTGGAAGTATCATACTCCCCAACTTCAGACTATACTACAAAGCTACAGTAATCCAAACAATAAGATACTGGCACAAAAACAAATATAGATCAATGGAACAGAAGAGAATTCAGAAATAAGTCTATATTTATATTGTCAACTAATCTATGATGAAGGAGGCAAAAATGTACAATCTGGAAAAGAGAGTGTCTTCAATAAGTGGTTTTGAGACAACCAGAGAATTTCATGTAAAAGAATGAAACTAGAACATCTTCTCACACCATATACAATAATAAACTCAAAATGTATTAATGACTTAAATGTAAGCATTTAAACCATAAAACGCCTAAAAGAAAACAAATAGTAAGCTCTTTGACATTGGTCTTAGCAATATTTTGTGGATCTGTTTCCTCAGGGAAGGGAAACAAAAGCAAAAATAAGCAAATGGCTTTTGCAAAGCAAAGGAAACCATTAAAAAAATGAAAAGTCAACCTACTTTTTCTAAAATTTTGGGAGAAGATATTTGCAAACAATTTGTTTGATAAGGGATTAATATCTAAAGTATTTAAATAACTCATAAAAGTTAATATCAAAAATAAAAGCAATAGAATTTAAAAATGGGCTGAGGACCTGAATAGGCATTTTCTCCTATAGTCTTGTGCCCAAGAATACAGGCACATGAAAAGGTGATCACCATCACTAATCACTAGAGAAATGCAAATCAAAACCATACTAAGATACCACCTCACACTTGTCAAAATGACTATTACAAAATGATAACAAGTGTTAGCAAGGATGTGGAGAAAAGGGAACCCTTGTGCATTGTTGGTAAGAATGTAACTTGCTGCAGTCACTATGAGAAACAGTATGGAGATTCTATTAAAAATTAAAAATAGAACTACAATATGATCCAGCAATTCCCTTCCTGGGTTTTTATTTGAAGAAAAAATACTGATTAAAAAAAAATATAGACTCAAATTTATTGCAGCATTATTTACAATAGCCAAACTATGGAAGCAACTTAAAGGCCCACTGATAGATATACCCACCAATCCACCCACTTAAATACTCAGCCATAAAAAAATGAACCTAGAGCCTCTTATACAGAGTAAAATATGTCAAAAAAAAGAAAAACAAATAACATACATTAGCACATATATATGGAATCTAGAAAAGGAATGGTGACATGGATGTAGAGAACAAACGTGCAGACACAGAAGGTCGAGGAGAGGATGAGATGAATTGAGAAAGTAGCATTAACATATATATACACACTTTCACCTGTGAAATAGTTAGTGGGAAGTTGCTATATAATAGGGAGCCCGCTTGATGCTCTGTGAAGACTTAGAGGGGTTGGATGCAGGGAGGGGAGGGAGGCTTAAGAGGGAGGAGATATATATATATATATAATTATGACTGATTCATGTTGCTGTATGGTAGAAATCAACACAACATTGTAAACCAATTTTCCTCCAATTAAAAAATAAATAGACTAATGAAATTTTGCCATTTTTGATGTGAATGGATCTAGAAGGTATAATGCTTAGAAAAATAAGAGAAAAATACTGTATGTTTTCACTTAAAAAATAAAACAAGCCATTATAATGAAACAGAAAGAGACTCACAGATACAGAGGATAAATTAGTGGTTACTAGAGAAGAGAAGGGTGGTGTAAGGGTCAAAATAGATGAAAGAGATTAAGAGATACAAACAACTAGGTATAAAATAAATGTTAGAGGATGTAATGTACATCACAGGGAATATAAAAATATTTTAATAACTTTCTCTTGAATGTAATATATTAAAATATTGAATTAATATGTTGTACATCTGAAACTAATATTGTAAGTCAAATAGACTTAAATAAAAAAATTTTTTTAAATGAATCAACAACAACCCTTCTCAAACACTTTCAAAAAATTGACACAGATAGGACACTTCTAAGTTTATTTTACAAGGCTAGCATTACCTTGATACCAAACAAGATAATGACACTACAAGAATATAATATTACTGGGCAATATCTTGATGTACATAGATGCAAAAAACCCTCAACAAAATATTAACAGACCAAAGTCAACAATAAATTAAAATAATTATACAGAATGATTAGGTTGGTTTTATTCTAGTGATGCAAAGGTGATTTAATATCTTCAAAATAAATAAATATGATAGTCCACATTAACAAAATAAAGGGTTAAAATCATATGTTCATCTCAACAGATGCCAGGAAGGCATTTGACAAAATTCAACATCCATTCTGATAAAAAAACTGATTAAAAAAAAAAACCTCTCAACAAAGTGGGTATAGAGGGAATGTACCTCAACTTAATAAAGGCAATATATGTAACAAAACACGTACTCAATGATGAAACATTGAAAGCTTTCCTTCTAAGATCAGGAACAAAACAAGGATGTCCACTCACCACCTCTTTCAACATTGTATTGGAAGCCCAAGCACTGGAAGCCCAAGCCAGAGCAATTAGGAAAGAAAAAGAATAAAAGAGTATCCAAATGGGAAAGAGGTTAAATAGTCACCATTTGCAGATGACAGTGTATTTTCTCTAGAAAACTCTAAAGATGATACCAAAAAATGTTAGATTAAAAGAATTCAGTAAAGTTGCAAAAAAATCAAAAAAATCAACATAGAAAAATCAGTTGTATTGCTATTTACTGAGCTATTGGAAAGAGAAAAGAAGAAAAATATCTCATTTACATTCCTATTTACACTAGCATCAAAAATAATAAAATACCTAGGAATAAATATAATGAAGGAAGGGAAAGACCAGTACATTGAAAACTATAAAACACCAATGAAAGGAACTGAAGATACAAATAAATGGAAAGATATTCTCTGCTCATGTATTGAAAGAATATTGTTGAAATGTTCATGTTACTCAAAGCAGACTATAGATTCAATCAATTCCTATCAAAATTCCAATGGCATTCTTCACAGATGCAGAAAAACATAACCCTAAAATTAGTATGGAATCACAAAAGAGTATGAATAGCAAAAACAATCCTGACAAAGATGAACAAAGGTGAAGGCATCAAAATTTCTGATTTCACACTATATTACAAAGCTATGATAATCAAAACCAGAAGGTATTGGCAAAAAAAAAATTTAGACACAGATGAATGGAACTGAATAGAGAACCCAGAGATAAAAGCATGCATATAAGGTCAATAAATTTATGACAAAGGAGACAAGAATATATTAATACAATGAGGGAAACACAGCCTCTTCAATAAATAATGTTGAGAAAACTGGATATCCACATGCAAAAGAAACTGAACCCCTGTCTTATACCATACCCAAAACTAACTCAAAATGAATTAAAGACTTGAATGTAAGGCCTGAAACAGCAAGACTCCTAGAAGAAAACATAGATGGTAAGCTCCTTGACGTCAGTGTTGGCAATGATTTTTTCAACTGGACACCAACAAATCCATAAATTAACAGTGGGACTAGATAAACCAAGAAAGCACTGCACAGCAAAAGAACCCAACAGCAAAATTAAAAGAAACCTATGGAATCGTCAAAATATTTTTCAATCATATATGTGACAAAGGATTAATATCCAAGTAATAAAACAACTCATACAACTTGAGAGCAAAAAACAATATGATTTAAGTGGGCAGATCTAAATAGAAATTTTTTTAAAGAAGATATACAGCTGGCCAAGAGATAATATGAAAAGTATTTAATATCACTAATTACAAGGAAATGCAAAGCAAAACCACAATGTGGTATCACCTTGTGCCTGTTAGAATAGCTGTAATAATTTTTTAAAAGTATTGGCAAAGATGTGGAGAAAACAAAACCTTATATACTGTTGATATGAATGTAAATTTGTATAGCCGCTATGTAAAGCACTATGGAGGTTTCTCAAAAAATTAAAAATATAACTGCCATATGACCTAGTATCCTACTTCTGTGTGTTTATCTGGAGGAGAGAAAACACTAACTTAAAATGATATTTGTACCCCATGTTCACCTCGGCATTATTTACAATAGCTCAAAAGGAAGCAACTAAGTATCCATAGATGGAAGAATAGGTAAAGAACATATAAAGTGTGTGTGTATTATATGTATATATGCGTATATACATATACACTTCACACGCATTTGTACACACAATGGAATGTTAATCAGCCATACAAAGAAAATTCTATCATTTGCAAGAACATGGATGGACCTTGAGGGCACTCTGTTAAGAATAGTGCCAGGCAGAGTAAGACAAATGCCCTACAATCTAACTTGTATGTGGAATCTAAAAACCAAAACAAAAATGAACTTACGGATACAAAGAACAGAGTAGTGGTTTCCAGAGGCAGGGGTTGGATGGCGGTGGGACTCCAAAATTAGAAACTTTCAGTACAAAATAAATAAGTCTTGAAGATATAGTGTACAGCATGGTGACTATAGTTAATAAAACAGTATTGTATATTTGAAAGTTTCTAGAAGAACATATCTTACAAGTTCGTATCATAAAAATGAAAAAAGTTGTAGCTGTGTGGTAGTGGATAACTAGATTTATTGGGGTAATCATTTTACAATATAGACATATATCAAACCATTAAGTTATTAACATATACCTGAAACTAATATAACACTAGAATGTCAATTATATCTCAATTTTAAGAAGACATTTGAATAGGAAAGGAAGTGGTAAAATTATCTTTGTGTGTGGATGATATGATATTATTAATAGAAAATCCTAAAAACTCCACCAAAAACTGCTATAATTGATTTAAAAAATCAGCAAAGTTTCAAGATACAAAAATAAACAAACATACAGTAGACAGTTGTGTTTCTATACTTTAACAGCAAAATATGTGAAAAAGAAAACAATTAATTTGCAATAGTATCAAAAAACAATAAAATACATAGGAGCAAACTTAAACTAGGAGATGAAAGATGCACAATGAAAACTACAAGATAATAATAAAAGAAATTAAAGAACACAAACAGTTGGAAAGATATCTCATGTCCATTGATCAGAAGAATTAATATTGTTAAAACATCCATGTTACCCAAAGCCATCAATGCAATCTCTACGAAAATTCCAATGGCATTTTTAACAGAAATAGAAAAAAATCTTACAATCTGCATGGAACCACAAAAGACTCCAAATAGCCAACACAATCCTGAGAAAGAACAAAGCCAGAAAGCCAGAAACAGCACATATCCTGGTATCAAATTATACCACAAAGCTATAGAAATCAAAATAGTATGGTACTGGCATAAATATGCCCAAGGACCAATGCAACAGAATCAAGAGCCCATAAATGAACCCCCCACATATAAAGTGAACTAATATTTGACAAAGGAGCTAAGAATACTTAACACGGAAAAGATAGTCTCTTTAATAAATGATGCTGGGAAAACTGGATAACCACATGCAAAAAGACAAACACACACAAAAAGTGAAACTATCCCCCTATCTTAGACCAGTCAGAAAAAAAAAATAGCTCAAATAAATCAAAGATTTAAGCTTAAAACCTGAAAACATTATACCTATAAAGAAAACACAGGAAGAAAACTCTGTGACATTGTTCTTGGCAGTGATTTCCTGGACAAGACAGCAAAAGCAAAAACAAGTGTGACTATAAGAAACTAAAAAGCTTCTGCACAATAAAAGAAACAACAAAATGTAAAGACAATCTATGGAATGAGAAAACATTTTCAAATCATACATCTGATAAGCAGTTAATATCCAAAAATGGTAGACCCTCCTTATCTACAGGGTTCTAAGACCTCCAGCGAACGCCTAAAACTGGATAGTACCAAACACTGTATACACTATGTTTTTTTCCTACACATATATATCTATGATAAAAGTTTAATTTATAAATTAGGCACAATAAGAGATTAAAAACTAACAATACAATAGAACCATAACAATATACTGCAATAAAAGTTAT
Organism: Dama dama; assembly: GCF_033118175.1. Lineage (NCBI taxonomy): Eukaryota > Metazoa > Chordata > Mammalia > Artiodactyla > Cervidae > Dama > Dama dama. Next base: position 26,575,831 of record NC_083697.1, on the reverse strand, counting down.
GTAAATATGATCTCTCTCTCTCTCCCTTTCTCAAAATATCTTATTGTGCTATACTCACCCTTCTTGTAATGATGCGAGATGATAGAAAGTGTGTGTGTGAGATGAGATGAAGTGAAGTGAAGGGCACAGGACTGTAACCTAGCGTCAGGCTACTACTGGCCTTCTGACAATATGTGAGGAGACGATCACCTGCTTCAGGGGGTCCTGGATCACTGAGCCATGACCATGTCAGTTGTTGGGGATCCTGGGAAGGACACAGCAGTGAGATTTTATCATGCAACTCAGCATGGTACGCAATTTAAAATTTATGAATCATTTACTTCTGGAGTTTTCAATCAATATTTTGGACTATGGTGGCCAGTGGGTAACTGAAACCACAGAAAGTGAAACCACAGACAAGGGGGACTACTGTATATGAAGAACTCACACAACTCAATAGCAAACAAACAAACAAAAAATGAAAACAAAAAACTGAACAACCTGATGGAAAAACAGGCAGACACACCGAGTAAAGAGTTTTCCAAAGAAGACACAGAGGTCCAGCAGGTAGAGAAAAAAGTGCTTGACATCACTAATCACCAGGGAAATGCAAATCAAAAACCACAATAAGATGATCACCTCGCACCTGTTAGAATGTCTATCATCAAAACACAAGAGAACAAGTGTGGGTAAGGGTGTAGAGAGAGGAACTCATGTGCACTTGGGTGGGGATGTAAATTGGCACAGCCTCTATGGAAAACAGCAAGGTAGTTTCTCAACCATTAAAAAAGGAACTACTATATGACCTAGAAATCCACTTCTGGATATGTGTCCAAAGGAACTGAAATCAGGGTCTTGTAGAGATGTCTGCATTCCTGTGTCCATTGCAGCATTACTCACAATAGCCAAGATATACAAACAACCTAAGGGTCTGCTAATGGATGAATGGATAAAGTAGATGTGGTTGAGATACTTAGTAGATATCATTCAGCCGTGAGAAAGAAGGGAATCCTTCCATTTGCAACAACCTGGATTGAACCTTGAAGGCATTGTGCTAAGTAAGACAGATAAAGACAAATACTGTATGATCTCACTTATATGTAGAACCTAAAAAAGTCAAAGTAATTAACAGATAGTAGAGTGGTGGTCATTGGTCAAAGGGTACAAACTTCCAGTTATATGATTGACAGGTGTAGGCATCTAATGTATAGAATGGTAATTTTAGCTAATAGTGCTTTATTATATACTTGAATGTTGCTAAGAAAACAGATCTTAAGTGTTCTCAACAACAACAACAAAAGAAATAACTGTATGAGAGTTTGGAGGTGTTAGCTAAGCCTGTGGTGGTAATGATTTTGCAATACATAAATGAATCAAATAAACATGTTGCACTCCTTAAACTTACACAATGTTTTGTGTCAAGAGATCTCAAAAAAGCTAGGGGAGAAGGTAAAGATGGAAATGAGATGAGGCAGAAGAAGGCCACTGTAATAAGCCAAGTAAGAGACCAGGGTGATAGACGTGATGAGAAGTGGCTGAATCAAGGATGTGGGTACGAAAAAAGAGAGACCTCAAAGTTTTTGACTTAGGCAATTGGAAGATTAAAACTGTCATTTACTCGGGAGGAAAGAATGAAATTCAGATGGGAGGATTACAGAAAGAAAAGGTTGGGGATCTGGGGTGGAAGAGTTAGGAGTCCAGTTTCAAAGATGTTGAGTTTAAGATACGTACCAGATATTCAATTGGAGGTTTGGGGAAAAGTCAACTGGAAATAAAACCTGGAGTCCAGGAACAAGTGTGACTGGAGATTCAAATGTGGGAATCATTAGCATAAGATGATGTTAAAACCATTAGACTAGATAAAATCACCTAAGGAGCAGTATAGATAGAAAAGATACTCAAGGAGGGAGGCGTGGGTGAACTCTAAAACATTCAGAAACTGAGATGTGGAAAAGAAATCTGCAAGAGAGACTGAAAAAGAGCTGTTAATGATATAGGAGGCAATGGGGATGAGAAGGAGACAAACCACGTGAAAAAAAAGATTATGGTCGACATTCACAGGAGTTGTTTTGAGGGAATGGCACAGGCCAAAGCCCAGTTAGACAGAGTCAAGAAGTGGAGAAGAGGAGGGGAAGGAGAGGTGGGGACACTGGGAGTTTGAGGTTGCCAGGTACAAACTATTACATTTGGGACAGACATACAACAGTTCCTACTGTATACAGCACACAGAAATATGATACCCTGTCACAAAACATAATGGAAAAGGATATAAGAAAAGAATGTATATATGCATATAACTGAGTTACTTTACTGTACAACAGATATTGGCACAACATTGTAAATCAACTATACTTCAATTTTAAAAATTAGATAAATAAAAAAAAGAAGTAGAGAAGAGGGAGTTTCAGACAGTGGTTCTTTCAAGGAGTTTCGCTATGAAGAGAGAAGAGAAATGAGGGGGTGTCTGGAGAGCAGGTGGAAGCAAGATGAAGCTGGGATACCATAGCTCTCTATAGGCAGACAGTAATGGTCCAGTAGAGAAGGAAAACTGATGATGCAGGAGAAAAAGTGAGGGGAGAACTCTGGACTGACATACTTGAGGTGGCAAGAGATTTCTTTAAATTAAAAAAAAAAAATGCTGAGGAAACTGAGGCCTAGGGCAGTAAAGTAAGTTGGCTGAGGTCATAAGGCAGTAAGGGATGGACCCAGGCCTCTGCTATGTCTTGCAAGAGGTTTCCCACTTGATCACGCAAGTGCGGGCCCCGTGACTAAAGGCAGAGAGACAGGGAGATAAAAGCCCACTGACTTGATAGACTCCTTTGCTGTATTAAATAAATGCCATTTTGTGACAAATATATGTCCCATTTCGAACTACCGTGGTGCTTTTTTTAAGCAGAAGTGCTGGTAGATCTTTCATATATAAAGCTCATAACTAATGAAAAAAATTGGTGTAGTAATAGTTCATGCCTCAAATGCTCATTTGTAAATCACAAGTAGGCAAATTTCTCTCCTACCCCAAATATGTACGGGCAGTTTCTTAACCAGGAAGCATTATCATCTAGATACATTATGAAGACACAGACACTCTAGTCTAAGTTAGTATAGAACTTGGATAAGAGCAATCTTTGCTGAGGCTTATTCCTGTTTCCTTCTTCCTTTTTTTGTTTTTTTAAAGAATATAATGCATTGTAAACCTCAGGAAGATAGACATTTGAGGGAGAAAATAATTGAGTGCATTTTTAATAAGGTCCATCTATGAAGTCAGATTGAACTGGGAGTTAAGTGTAGTTAGTTGGTTATTTCTTGGCCACTTCAAATGCAGTAACTCAGTTTATCTAATAATTATTATTAGATAATTATTAATTAAGTTATCTAATCTCTTTAAGCTTTGTTTACACATCTGGTAAATGAGGGAATAACATATTTGCTGCAAGGTTGCTGTGGAGATTAAATAAAATTATTTATATAAAATAATGTCCAGAACATTCTGCTACACATGTAGTCTGTGCAGTCCACTTGCTTCCTTCTTGGGTTCCATTGCAGGCATCGGGGCTAGTAGGAGGAAGGCCAGCATCCTGGCCCTGGCTCCTCGACACTAGCAATAGCTAAGCAAGCATGTGTCAAGTACTGCTGAGCTACAGAAAAGCTACACAAGCATCTGCCTTCCAAGACTTTAGCAGTCAGGATGACAAGCTTTGAGAGCAGCACCTATGCCTGACCAGGTCCCTTCAGGGGCGTCTCACTGCTCCCAGGATCAAGGTCAATCTCCTGGCCAGGGTTTACAGCATCCTTGGTGATGGACCCAGGCTTCAGTTTCTGGTCACATCTCCTGCCCCTCCTCTGCCCCCTATCTGCAGTCCCAATTTACCCTCTAGACATATTGACTCTCCTTAGTTCCCTAATGCAGCAATTCTTCATAAGACATTTTCCAATGCCCAAGCCAGGTTAGTATCTCTCCCCTGCAGCCCCGCCTCCCATCTCACACCACTCATCAGGCTATAATGGCTTGCTTAGGTCCTCGGAAACAGGGCCAGGGGTCACTAGAGGTCCTGGTTTTACTTCCCACCCCTCAATTCCCCACCTAGTGTCTGTCATATAAGAGGAATTCAAATGATACTTAATAACAATTTCCTAAAAGAATTTATTGCAAAGGTGGATCAGTATAGGTTTGCAGAGGCTTGAAGCCCCATGGAGGCTGCTGCTGTTAAGAGGTACAAAGCTCAAAGGCAGGAGACACAGACATTGAGCAGCCTAGGATGGTGACACTTGAGCTGCCTGGAAACACACAAGAGCTTTGCTGAGTAGCAAGCAAAGGGGAGATTCAAGAGTAAATCCTTGAACTTGGGAAAAGGGAGAAAGAACAAAATGCAAAATGAAAGAGTAACCTGAATCTACATGATAATCCAGTTTATCAAAATATATTTCCTGGGTACAAACTGTGTTCAGGGCAACTTGGGAGATAAATGGAAGCACATGAAAGAACCGCCGCCCTGGGAGGTGGCATGTGCCTTAGTGTGAACAACGAAATAAAAGTGTGAAATAAGTAGTTGCCAAAGACGAGATCAAACAAGCCTCTGGATTATTCAAAGGAACAAGGGGGCCCTGGGAGGGGCTGTTCCCAGAGGAGGCTGTGCAGAAGAGGTAAGATCTGAGCTGGGCTTTGAAGGATGGAAGGGTTTGGTTAGGTAAATGTGTGTTAATCACCCAGCCATGTCAGACTCTGTAACCCCTTGGACGGTAGCCCGCCAGGCCCCCCTGCCCATGGGACTTCCCAGGCAAGAATGCTGGAGTGGGTTGCCATTCCCTTCTGCAGGGGATCTTCCCAACGCAGGGACTGAACCTGGGTCTCCTGGATTGCAGGCATTTTCTTTACTGTCTGAGCTACCAGCGAAGCCCAAATGGATTCGGAAATACTGTCTGACCAGCCCTCTTTAGGAAGCTCCCCCAACAAGCTATAAGATGGGACCTGTCTCCTCTGGACAGTTTTCTTTTACAATTATCAAATGTCCAAGGACTTGGAGGCAAGGGGGTAAAGCAGACAAAATATTGGCTCTGAATAAACCTGAGTTTGATTCCCGGTTCTGTGCTTTTTGGCACAATTTCCTCAACTCTGTTAAGTGGCAGTAGTAGCAGGTCTCTCTCAACGGTGGCTGCAAGGATTGCATGAGCTAAGCGTGGGAATGCGTCCAGCAAGGCGCCTAGTGCACAAGAAGCCTGGCTCTTCCAGACAATTCAGAGAGGCTGCGGGGAGCATGAATTTGTGCTTACCAGTTTAAAAATCATTATCTTAGAGAAGAGGAAGTGGAACAGAAAAGGGGAGAGGCCAGAGAAAGACACTTTTTAAAGAGTTAGATAAGCAGAGGAAATAAGAAAAGGCCACAAACATAAAACCCCAGAGAGTATATATCTTTAAAACCAACAGAGAGATAAAGGAAAGTGTTGAACTGACAGAGGAAGCTGATGACACTGAGAGAGCTCACCCCAAGGCTTGAAGGCTTGAATAAGAGAATTTAGTAAAGAGACCTGAGACAGAGGGCATGCATTTTACCACCCCCCTGCCAAACTGAGACAGTGAAAAATCTAAACCAAGGGTTAAATGTTGACAAAAATCTGTAGAAATCAGCAAATAAAAAACTTTTTTAAAATAAAAAAAATTGTAGGGAAAAAGAGAACAGATATTTGAGGACAGGTCATGGTGAGTAGCAAGAAGAGGGGGTGTGAATATAGCCTTTGTTGGTGCTGGTGTTAGCTCTGTTCTTGCTTGCTGGTATCTTTCACGCATGAATGCAAAGGCAGGAGTCAAAGCAACCCTGGAGTATTTATGGTCTACAAAAATGGAGAAGGCCAAATATTGGCCCAACATAAAGCTAACAAGGGGGAAAAAAAAAAAAAAAAACCCTTGCATCATTCTGAATGGTGTGTTAATAACAGCTGGGAAGTAAGCACAGTAAATCCCAAACTGGGAGGGTTTGCCTCTGGAGAGAATTTGCACAGATGCAGCTCACCACTTGCCAGAGGAATCCAGTTCTCAACTGGGGTTGATTCAAGCCAAGGTCACCACCTCCTACATAGATATTGAGAACAGCTGGTGTGGAGTCAACCTCTAGCTGGGTCTGTGACCCGTAACTGTTGGGACCTGAAGAAACAGAACATGACTAGGAAACAATTCTTTCTGACTCTATCCTGAGGCTGAAATCTGTAACACACAGGCTGGTGGCCAAGTCCACTCTTCCTCTTCTCCTGGGCTCTGGGTCCCTGAGTCAGCCTTGATGGTAGGGTGGGCAGAGGACACAAAGGGTCCATGTATATGGGATTCATGACAGTGAAGAGGTCCTGGGAAGCTGTACAATCACATGGAGCAGATGGCTAAAAGATAGCCATCTCCAAATCAGAACCAGACCCATTTTTCCCTTAGTTTGACCCCATTGCATTTCGTTGCTAAGTCATGTCTGACTCTTTGCAAGCCCATGGATTGCAGCACGCCAGGCTTCCCTGTCCTTCACCATCTTCTGGAATTTCCTCAAACTCATGTCCATTGAGTCAGTGATGCCATCCATCCTTCTCATCCCCTGTCGCTCCCTTCTTCTGCCCTCAGTCTCTCCATCAGGGTCTTTTCCAACGAGTCAACACTTTCTTAAAGACATTCTATGTGGTAGGGGCAAAAAAGAGTAGCAGTCAATTTAAACATAGGCATGGTTGACTGCAAGGCCTGAGTCCAAACTGAGGGTTCCATCAGTTCAGTCAGTTCAGTTCACTCACTCAGTCGTGTCCAACTCTTTGCGACCCCGTGAACCACAGCATGCCAGGTGGACAGCGATGTCCACCACCAACTCCCGAGTCCACCCAAACCCATGTCCATCAAGTTGGTGATGCCATCCAGCCATCTCATCCTCTGTTGTCCCCTTCTCCTCCTGCCCCCAATTCTTCCCAGCATCAGGGTCTTTTCAAATGAGTCAACTCTTCACGTGAGGTGGCCAAAGTATTGTAGTTTCAGCTTCAGCATCAGTCCTTCCAATGAACATCCAGGACTGATCTCCTTTAGGATGGACTGGTTGGATCTCCTTGCAGTCCAAGGGACTCTCAAGAGTCTTCTCCAACACCACAGTTCAAAAGCATCAATTCTTCTGTGCTCAGCTTTCTTTATAGTCCAACTCTTACATCCATACATGACCACTGGAAAAACCATAGCCTTGACTAGATGGACCTTTGTTGGCAAAGTAATGTCTCTGCTTTTTAATGTGCTGTCTAGGTTGGTCATAACTATCCTTCCAAGAAGTAAGTGTTTTTTAATTTCATGGCTGCAATCACCATCTGCAGTGATTTTGGAGCCCAAAAAAATAAAGTCTGACACTGTTTCCATCACTTATGAGCCTGTAATTAACTGTCAAGCTAGTTAACGTCTCTATGTTTGAGTTTCTCAAGAAAGTGGGGGAAATGATACCTACACCTCAGAAAATGGGTTGAAGGGTTAAATAAGACTGTTCATGATGTCAGTTCTCAGCAGAGTGTCTGTCACTACGTCCTCAGCAAATACTGATCAGGGAAGGTTCAGTTCAGTTCAGTTCAGTCCAGTCGCTCAGTCATGTCCGACTCTTTGTGACCCCATGAATCGCAGCACGCCAGGCCTCCGTGTCCACCACCAACTCCCAGAGTTTACTCAAACTCATGTCCAAGGTTAGTATTCCATAATCTGGATTTTTCCCTGGAATTGATTAATTTTAAACTAAAACTTTTAGTTTCAAGTGGTAAAAAAGTTCTACCACAAGTGCACTCAACAACATAGAGGAATCTCACAAAACGCTAAAAAAAAAAAAAAAAAAAGCCAAACACAAAAATGTACTGGAAAAAAGTCAAAGGTCTGCTAGCAACCAAGAGAACACCCAGTCAAGAGAGACACACTCACAGTGGTGGGACATTCTGTGCTGTTTCACTTGCCCTGGCCCTACCACATCCCGGGAAAGACAGGGCCCCTGGATGAGGGAGATTCTTGGTCTGGAAAAGGCAGCATCCGTTTCCAATTCCCTCCCGTGTCCTATGTCACAGCAGACCTCACCTGCAGCATTCTAGCCTCTCTGAGGTCCACCTGAACAGCCGGTCTCTGTTTGATTTAACTTAAAGCTCAGCTGGGGAGAAGGAATAGGAGCTGCTCACAAAAGTTACAAGGAGACAGAGACCAGTAGGTATTGGTGAAGACATACAAAAGACAATCAAAGGCCTTGCAGAGATGCTGGATGAGACACCCTAGAGAAGTAAAACATTTAAAAGCAGCTGTGTGTGTGTGTGTGTGTGTGCATGTGTGTAGGTATGTATGTGATTTTAAAAGTTATGCTTGGGCCCAGACAAAACTCATGCTTGGAAAAGATCTTAAATTTTCAACTCAGGCTTATCCTAAGGCCCAGAGCACGGCAAACTTAGCAAAGGATGACCACAGCACAGAACCAGTCTACAATGACTGGGGAAGATTGCTGCTTTCCCAAATGCCTGATTTTAAAAAATCACAAGGTACACAAAGAAACAGGAAAATACGGTCCATTCCAAATAAGAAAATAAACTGGCAGAATGCATCTCAAAAAGTACAGGCATCAGATTTACCAGACAAAAAATATAAAACAATTATCCTTCTCAACAACAAAACACACAACCCAATTAAAAAATGGGTGAAGGTCTTGAATAGACGTTTCTCCCAAGAAGACATACACGAAAAGATGCTCAACATCAGTAATCATCGCAGAAATGCAAATCAACCACAACAACCATCAGGATTTCCATAACAAATGTAGGCAAGGATGTGAAGAAATTGGAATTCTTATGCACTGCTAGTAGGAATATAACATGGTTCAATCACTGTGGAAAGCAGTCTGGTGGTTCTTTAAAAAAAAAAAAATCAAACAGAATTGCTATACCATCTAGCAATTTCACTTCTGGATGCATACCCAAAATAATTGAAAAGAGATACTCAAACAAATATATGTACACCCATGTTTATACCTAACATTATTCATAATAATGGAAGTGAAAGCGGTCCAAATATCCACTGACAGGTGAATGGTATTATGGATAAATATTTGCCCTTCTCCCTAACTAATATGTTGAAATCCTAACCCCTAATGCAATGGTATTAGTAGGTGAGGTCTTCAGGAGGTAATTAGGTGATGAAGATGGAGACTCCAGGAATGAGATTAGTGTCCTTATTGGAAGAGACAGTAGAATTTGCTCCCTCTCTCTGCTTCCCAATATGTGGAGATACAACAAGAAGACAGTCACCTGCAAAACAAGAAGTGGACATCAACCAGACTCAAGATCTGCTGGCACCTTGATCTTTGACTACCAGACTCAAGAAGTATAAGAAACGTGTTTACTGTTTTAGCTACCCAGTCTATGGTAATTTGTTACAGCAGCCCAAACTGACTAAGACAAAAGGGAAAATATGTATAGCAGTATGTATATATACAATGGAATATCATGAAGTCACAAAAATGAGATTTTGATACATGCTACAACATGGATAAACCTTGATGACATTGTGTGAGTGAAATAAGCCAGACACAGAATGACAACTATATGATTTCACTTATATGATGTATAAGTACCTAGAGTAGTCAGATTTATACATACAAAACTGAATAGTTGTTGTCAGGGTTGGGTCTGGGGGAAATGGGAAGTCAGTGTTTAATGGGTAGAGAACATTGGTTTGGGAAGTCAAAACATTTCTGAAGATGAATAATGGAGATGTTTGCACAACCATGTGAATGTACTTAATGCCACTTAACTACATACCTAAAACCTGCTAAAACAAAAAAACTTTTGTTATGCATAGTTAATCACAATAAAAATGACAAAATAAAACCTAAGTTGAAAACGTAGACTTTAACAAATGTGACTTAAAGTCTATCCCGGGTGGCTCAGTGGTAAAAGAATCCAGCTGCCAGTGCAAGAGACACAGGTTTGATTCCTGATACAGGAGGATCCTACATACCTCGGAGCAGCTAAGCCTGTGCTAAACCTAGCTAAACCTAGCTAAGGCTTAGCTAAGCTAAGCCACAACTCCTGAGCCTGGGCTGGAGTTGCAACTACTGAGCGCACATGCTCCAACTACTGAAGCCCAAGTGCCCTAGAGCCCATGCTCTGCAAAAAGAAAAGCCACTGTGATGAGAAGCCCATGCACTACAACTAGAGAAAGCCCTAGCAGCAACAAAGACCCAGCACAGACAAAAATAAATAAGATTATTTTTTTTAAAAAATTGGTCCCATTGTGCCCCCTTCTGAAGACAATACCTCCTGAAGCATTTCCAACATTTTTCAGGAATTTATAACTTCCACAAGTATTTATTGAACATTGACCATGTGCCAGACTCTGTTCTAGACACAAGAGATATAACAGCTTAAAAGAACAAAAATCTCTGCGCTGCTGGACATTTACATCATATGAGTCAGGAAGTCTGGAGCTACTAGTGCCTGAAATCGACCTCTACTGTGTGAAGCAGCAGTCAGCACCACACAGCCAAGCATTTTCACAGCAAAGATTCCAAATAACGGTCCTCAGTGGGGCTTCCCTGGTGGCTCAGATGGTAAAGAATCTGCCTGCAATGCACCCCAGACCTGGCTTTGATCCTTGGGTCAGGAAGATCCACTGGAGAAGGGAATGGCAACCCACTCCAGTATTCTTGCCTGGGAAATCCCATAGACAGAGGAGCCTGATGGGCTATAGTCCATGAGGTCACAAAGAGTCAGACATGACTGAGTGACTAACACTTTTACTTTCAGTACCATTCAGGTGAGCACCTATAATATGCCAGGCATAGTGTGAGAGAGCTGGATGGAAGGATAATATGACTCAGTTCTAGCCCCTACAGGCTTCTTTTTAAGTCCAGCTGTAGGTAGAAAGCATGCATTCAAGGAGTGTTCAGATGCTTATGGAAGAGAATGGCTCTGATGATCATTCACAGTATTTTCAGATTAAGGTCCAGAACTTGTCAAAGGCTACGCTTTCTCCTCCTAGCTAGCCTGTGATATTACTTATATGTTTGTGTCTTGGGAAGTTGTAAGCTTAGTAAGGTTATTAATCATCACTAATATTTATACAGAATTTTACTATAGGCCAACGATTGATATAAATGCATTACATGGATTAACTTTTTCAATTCTCACAAATCACCATTTTTAAGAGTGAGAAGGTCTTTTTTTCTTTTCAAATTTTACTTTTTTCACTATTCACTAGTTTAAGGAAGTCCTGTTATTCTCTCCATTTTACAGTTAAGAAAAGGTAGACACAGAATTGAAAGATCACAGAGCTAAAAGGTGGCTCCAGAGCCTGATTGAAAGGAAGGTGGATGTGAGGGATTCTCTTTTATCTGGGCAATAGTCTCTCTAGCTGACCAGTCAGAACAGTCAGAGACCCAGTAAATCAGCCCTTTGCCCTGCTGTCCAATTTTTAACAGAGCTCCCAGGTGGCCACATGTATAATTAGCCTCATCTAGGACCTTCAGCAGAGTCCTGTGGATGGTGTCTGGGCTCCATTAATGAATTGGCTAAGAAACACTGCCCATTAATTTTTTGCTCCCTGGTAATGGGATGTGGGTCAGTAAGAAAGGGTGAGGGGAAGGGAAAGAGAAAAATGGTCTCAGATTCAACGACACAGGTAAGAATGTTGAATGTACGTGCATCATACTCGCATTATAACCCCCAGTTGGGCCATGTGTTTCTCAGAGTTTCTGAAAAGAGTCAGTGGAAAACATTACACGGAGATGTGGTCTTACAATACCTGGGATCCTGTTCCGTTCAGCGCTTCCAGCTCTGAATGACAAAAGCAAGCTGTGTGGGTGTGGGTAGGTGCGTGTCTGGTTCCAGGCACAAGCCAGCAGCTGATGTCAAGAGACTCGCCTACCCCTTGGTATATTCAACAGCGGTGAATCACTTGCTCTCATGGTAACCATTCACAACCAGAGTTTTAGAAGAGGGAAAACCCCCAAGGCTGCACAGAATGACACTCTGCAACGGAAGGACAGAAAGACGCCCGGAGGCCACTCACTGAATATAACCATGAGATCTTTCAGAGAAAAGAGGGTTGTTCAGCTTTTCTGAGTCACTATTAATGTGAGCCAACTGGAAACAGAAAGAATGACTCAAGAGAGTACTACCTAGCCTGGAAACAGGGTCATTGAGTGGGGGGATGGGGAAGGGCTGAGGGTGAGGATGGAGGGAGGAAGCAAGACATGAGAATCATGTTTCCTCAATGCTGATGCTCTTCTCAAGTATTTTTGATGACACCAGTGCTCTGAGAAGGCCAGAAACCCGAAAGTGGCAGAGGTCCAAGCCCCCTCAGAGCTTTAGAGACAAAGCCCAGAAATGAAAGAATTTGACCTTACAATTGGGTGTGTATAGTATCTACATTTGACCATCAGAGAGGGGAAAAATGATCTGGGTTAGGCCAGAGAACTCCTTTACCTACTTTCTCTTTTAAATCAGGTACATGGATTCAATATACCAATTACAGCTGCCAGGATTAATGAGGGAACTGAGGAGAGAGGAAGTAGTGTGGGAAGAGGAGGAGAGAAAGAAAGAGGAAAAACAGGGGCGTGGGGAGAAGAACAGCTCCTTTTACCCACAAGGAAACCAGGAAGTTAAGAACTTCCAAATAGAGAAAGGGAGCTATTCCTAATTCCTTCTCTCTCTCCCTCCAAACGAAATGCTCAGTTTAGGCTTAACACAATCACATTATATATATGTTTCTGGTTTGTTTATATTTTTCCCCACTAGGGAAAATTAAGTGTGATGAAGGAGAGAAGTGAGGTGGGGGTAAATACACATCAGTTCTAACCTGCAGGTTCAGCTCTGGGGTGTTTGGCATGCAGCTTCACAACTCGCCAGGAATTCTCCTCCTCTCAGCTAGTGGACTGGACAAACTTGACTGGCAAGAGGCATTCATTTTCCTTTTAGAGTAAGCCCCTCCCACTTTCACTTTTCCCCATATGGACCTGGGCATATTTATGCTCACCTTCAAGGTGAGGGAGACCCTAGTCCTGGTTCTCTGCAAAAGGTAGGTGGAGGCAAGGGCGTGAGACACACTGGGCCACAAACCTAATAACCTGCTTCATTTTCTAGGAGTTGATGACATCCAGGTCTGATTTCATGGGCACACAACCAGCATGGTCACATAGGGCCCCATGTTCAGACAGTCCCATACTTGGGGTTTAATCGTCTTGCTGTCACTCCCTTGAATGCCTTAAACTTTTTTTTTTTTGCCACTTTTATTTTTTTAATTGAAGGATAACTGCTTTACATAATTTAATGGTTTTCTGTTCTGTCATACATCAACGACTATCAGCCATAGGTGTAGCCATGTCCCCTCCCTCCCGAACCTCCTTCCCATTTCCCTCCCCACCCCACCCTTCTAGATTGTCACAGGGCCCCTGTTTGAGTCCCCTGAGCCATACAGCAAATTCCAATTGGCTATCTATTTTACATATGGTAATTTAAGTTTCCATGTTACTCTCTCCATACAAATCACCCTCTTCCCCCTCCCCTCCCCCTGTGTCCATAAGTCTGTTCTCTATGTCTGTTTCTCCACGGCTGTCCTGAAAACAAATCCATCAGTGTCATCTTTCTAGATTCCACATATATGTGTCAGTATATGATATCTATATTTCTCTGACTTACTTCACTCTGCATGATAGGCTCTAGATTCCTGCACCTCAGTAGAACTGACTCAAATGCCTTCCTTTTTACAGCTAAGTAGTATTCCATTGTGTATATGTACAGCAGGTTCTTTATCCTTTCATCTGTCAATGGACATCTAGGTCGCTCCCATGTTCTAGCTATTGTAAATAGTGCTGCAGTGAACACTGGGGTACACGTGTCTTTTTCAGTTTTAGTTTCCTCCAGGGTATGTGCCTAGGGTATGTGCTGGGTCATATGGTGCTTTCATTCATAACTTTTAAGGAATCTCCATACCATCTTCCATAGTGGCTGTATCAATTTACATTCCCACCAGCAATGCAAGAGGGTTCCCTTTTCTCCACACCTTCTCCAGCATTTATTGTTTGTAGACTTTTTGATGATGGCCATTCTGACTGGTGTGAGGTGGTATCTTATCGTAATTTTAATTTATATTTCTCCAGTAATGAGGGATGTTGAGCATCTTTTCATGTGTTTGTTAGCCATCTGTATGTCTTCTTTAGAGAACTGTCCATTTAGGTCTTTTCCTCACTTTTTGACTGGGTCATTTGTTTTCCAGGTATTCAGTTGTATGAGCTGCTTGTACATTTTGTCAATTAATTATTGTCAGTTGTTTCCTATTATTATCTCCAATTCTGAGGGCTGTCTTTTCACCTTTTTACAGTTTCCTTTGCTGTGCAAAAGCTTTTAAGTGTAACTAGGTCCCACTTGTTTATTTTTGGTTTTATTTTCATTACTCTAGGAGGTGGGTCATAGAAAATCTTGCTTTGATTTATGTCATCAAGTGTTCCGCCTATGTTTTCCTCTAAGAGTTTTATATTTCTGGTCTTACATTTAGGTCTTTAATCCATTTTGAGTTTATATTTGTGTATGGCATTAGGAAGTATTCTAATTTCATTCTTTTGCACAGAGCTGCCCAGTTTTCCCAGCACCACTTATTGAAGAGGCTATTTTTGCCCCATTGTATATTCTTGCCACCTTTGTCAAAAATAAGTTATCCACAGGTGGGTGAGTTTATCTCTGGGTTCTCTGTCTTGTTCCATTGCTCTATATTTCTGGTTTTGTGCTAGTACCATACTGTCTTGATGACTGTAGCTTTGCAGTATAGTCTGAACTCAGGAAGGTTGATTCTTCCAGCTTCACTCTTCTTTCTCAAGACTGGAAAGTCTTAAACTTTTTGAGTACTTTCTGTAAATGCAGTCCAGTGGGACAATTGAAAGCATGCTGAACACTTGCATCCTGGCTCATGTCACCTCAGAGCCCTGGTGTCCTGACCCCACCCAGCCTCCTACTTGCCTTCCACCCTGACTACAGTTCCCCTCCATTCCAAGCAGGTCGTGGAGGAGGACTGGCGTCACCCAAGCATGCCAGGTGGCATCTCAGGGCAGACCATGACCAAGGCTGGAGGGAGGTACCTTGGTGTGTATTATGAATGGCTGGCCAGAGCCCATCTCAACAGGGAAAGCATCTCACCCACTCAGCCCTGACCCAGGTACTATACTCCTCCCAGAGGGGAGGGTCCAAGATGCTTGCGTGTCCTCTTGTGCGTCACTGCAGAAAAGTGATGCTCCTGGCTCAACTGCCCCAGACCTGGCCCTCAGTCAAGGTAGAGCTGAGGACTGGCTGCTGGGAGGAAGTGAAAGAGGCCGCGTGGCAGAGCATGGGCCTCAGGTACCTATGAGGATCAACACTTTCCTCTCCAGTCGCCCTGTGTCCTGGGGGGAATCTTCTCTCCCTCCTTCCAACCTTCCTGAGTCTGGGTTGCATTTATCTCATCTGGCCAGTTTTAAGAGCTCTTTGAAAGAATGAAATTCAAACTGTATAATTTCAGTGATTCTGCATGAATAGGATGACCTGATTTTAAACAAGCATTGTGCAATATAAAGTTAAATCATAAAATTCATGCCAATAATTCAAATTTTAATTTTTCTTACTCAGAACAACATTAAATAGCAAGTAGAAAACAACAGGCCAAATCATGGAAGTTTATATGAACCTTTAATAGGCAATTTTTTTTTTCCTGTTCTTTGAATAAGGAGGGCTCAGATTTCCATATTACACATGTTCCAATAAATTATGTAGCCACACTGATTAGATCATTCAATTAAAAAAGCTGTACTGAAGCCCTTTTAAGTACAAATTATTCTAATATATCCTTTCAATAAATAATACTTTTCTCTATGCTTAAATCATTTCACTCAATCTCTATATTTATTTATTTTTGTATATTTTTTGCCCTCACTAGATTTAAAATTCTCTGAAGACAAGTACTATACCTTATTTTTCTTTTAATTAATTTGCCTTAAACCTAGTACAATGCTTCAAATACAAGAGATTCCCCACTAAAATTTGCTGTATGACTGCAGAATAGCCACGATGTCAGAGAAGGAAGACCCTGAGCTTATCTCCTCCCAAGGGCACACCAAAGCGCAAATATTTACAGAGAAACTATTGATGAGAACAACCTGAATGCTAACAGAAAACATATTCCAAAACTAAAGACATAGGAGGGGTAGGGGGGCAGAGACATAGTATAGTTGAGACCCACATTCCCAGGTGGGTGACCCACAAATGGGAGAATTTGTAGAGGTTCTCTCCGAGGAGTGAGGGGACTAAGCCCCACATCAGGTTCCCTAGCCCAGGGTGGGAGGCTGCATTGGAAAGGTGAGCCCCCAGAACACCTGACTTTGAAGGCCAGTGAGGCTTGCACACAGGCAGGCTGGAGGGTTGTAGGAAAGAGACTTCATTCTTACAGGATGCAGGCAAAATTTCCAACAATCCAAGAACCAGATCAGAGGCAGTAATTTTAAAGGAACCTGGGTCAGACCCACTTGATCGTAGAGAGCCTCCCAGAGAGGCAGGAGGCAAATGAGACTCCCCCTGGGGACAAAGATACTAGTGGTAGCCATTCTGGGGAGTGTTATTCTACCATAAGGACACTGCTGCTTGCCAAGTGCCACTTTGGATTCCTCCCTCTAGCCTATTAGCACTTGGGGCTTACCTGCCCCTCAGCTGGTGAGCACCACCCTCAGTATCATTTGGACCCCTCAGCCAGGTGCAGTAGGACTCCCCATGGGCAGTTCACAGCTAGTCACTCCAGGACCCAGCCCCTCCCACTAGCAGGCCAGAACCCCAGGTCTCCCAACATCCCAGTCCTACCCACCAACATGCTGGCACCAGCCCCAGAACTCCGCAAAGATCAGAACAGAAATAAATGAAACAGACTAAAAAAGAAGAGAAAATAAAGACCAATGGAATCAATCTGGTTCTTTAAAAAGGCAAACAAAACTGATAAAACTTTAGCTAGACTCTAAGAAAATGAGAGGACTCAAATAAATAAAATCAGAAGTGAAAAAGAAGTTGTTACAACCAACACCACAGAAATACAAAGGATTGTAAGAGATTACTGTCAACAATTATATGCCAATAAACTGCAAAAATCTAGACGAAACAGACAAATTCCTAAAAACATATACTCCCTAGACAGACTCCAAGAGAAATGAAAAATATGGACAAAACCAATTACCAGTAATGAAATTGAATCAGTACGTTTAAAAACTCCCATCAAGCAAAAGTCTAAGAACAAATGCCTTCACAGGTAAATTCTACCAAACATTTAAAGAAAATAAATGGGTAGCCTCTCAAACTATTCCAAAAAAATTTAAGATTAAGAGACGCTTCTGCACTCATTCAATGAGGCCAGCATCACCCTGGAAAAGCCAAAGACAGAATATAAAAATAAAACTATAAGCTGACATCACTGATAAACATAAATACAAAAGTCCTCAACAAAATATTATCAAGCCAAATTCAATGTTACTTAGAAAAGATCATACACCATGATCAAGGAGGAATTAGCCCAGGGATGCAAGGATGGTTCAATATCTACAAAATCAATCAATGTGATATACCACATTAACAAATTGAATATTAAAAATCATATAATCAACTCAATAGATTCAAAAAAAGCTTTAAATAAAATTCAATATGCATTTATCAAAAAAGACTTTCAACAAAGTCAGTATACAGGGAACATACCTCAACATAATAAAGTCCATATATGACAAACCTACAGCCAACATCTTACTCGATATTGAAAAGGTGAAAGCACTTCTAAAATCAGGAACAAGTCAATGATGCTCACTCTCACCATTTTTATTCAACATAGTTTTAGAAATTCTAGCCTCAGCCATCAGACAAGAAGAAATAAAAGGTATCCAAATTGAAAGGTAAGAGGTTAAATCGTCATTATATGCAAATGGCATGATACTGTATATAGAAAATACTAAAGACATCATCAGAAAGTTATTGGAACCTATCAATGAATCCAGTACAAATGCAGAATGCAAAATAATATAGAAATTTGTCATGACTCTATACACTAATAAACTATAGGAAAATTAAGGAAATAATCCTATTTATAATTGCATCAAAATAGTAGAATTCCTAGGAATTAAGAGGGAAACTAAAGAGAGAAAAGACATGTACTAGGAAAATTCTAAGTCATTTAAGAAAAACTTAAGATGACACAAGCAAATACACTGTGCTCATTGATTGGAAGAGTTAAATATTGTTAAATGACCATACTACCAAAGGCAATCTACAGATTCCGTGCAATTCCTATTAAAATACCAATGGTATTTTTCACAAAACTAGAACAAATAATTCTGAAATTTGTTTGAAATGGAAACACAAAAGACCCTGAATAGACAAACAATCCTGAGAAAGAAGAACGAAGCGGAGAGTATCATGACTCCTGATTCCAATCTACAAAGCTCATTTTTGTTGTTGTTTAGTCCCTAAGTCATGTCCAACTCTTTGTGACCCCAGGGGCTGCAGCACACACCAGGCCTCTCTGTCCTTCACTACCTCCCAGAGTGTGCTCAAACTCATGTTCATTGAGTCAGCGATGCTATCCAACCATCTAATTCTCTGTCACGCCCTTTTCCTCCTGCCCTCAGTCTTTCCCAGCATCAGGGTCTTTTCCGATAAGTTGACTCTTCACATCAGGTGGCCAAAGTATAAAGTTACAAAGCTACAGTGATCACAGCAATATGATACTGGCACACAAAAAAAGGCACATAGATCAGTGGAACAGAATAGATAGCCCAGAAATGAACCCACATTTAATTGCTTCTCAGGAAACAATGTTTAGGAAAGATCAAGTGAACACACATTTATACAATCAATAATCTATAACAAAGGAAGAAAATGGAATGGGAGTACAACAGCCTCTTCAATGTATGGTGTAGGGAAAACTGGATAGCTACATGCAAAAGTCTCAAACTTTATACTTTCCCACACTATATGTAAAAAATCAAATGGATTGAATATTTAAGTATAAGACCTAAAACCACAAGAATCCTAGAAGAAAACATAGGTAGTGGCTACTTTCAAAGAAGACAATAAATATTCAGTGCTGCCAAGGATGTGGAGAAAGGGAAATGCTAGTGTATTGTAGTTGGGAATGTGACTGTTGTAGCCACTATGGAAAACAGTATGGCTGTCCCTGAAAAAACTAAGAACGGAACCTTCATGTAATTCAGCAATTTCACTCCTGAGTATCCAAAGATAACAAAAAACACTAACTAGAAAAGATAAGTTCATTGCAGCTTTATATACAATAGATAAGACATGGAAGCAACCAAGTGCCTATCAACAAATGAGTAGATAAAAAAGATGTACGTGATAGAATATTAAAGTGAAGTAAAGTTGCTCAGTTGTGTCCGACTCTTTGCGACCCCACAGACTATAGCCCACCAGGCTCCTCTGTCCATGGGATTTTCCAGGCAAGAGTACTGGAGTGGGTTGCCATTTCCTTCTCCAGAAGGAATATTACTCAGCTATAAAAAGGATGAAAACTTGCCATTGTGACAACATGGATGAATTTAGCAAGTATTCTGCTAAGTTAAATAAGTCAGACAAAGATAAAACACCATATGATTTCCCTTACATGTGGAATCTAAAAATAATAATAATAACAAAATAGAAATAGATACAAAGAACAAACAGATGGTTGCCAGAGGGGAGAGGGGAGAAATGGGTAAGGGAGATTATACCAAGTTCCAGTTGCAAAATAAATAAGTCACTAGTATGAAATGTACAGTGTGGGGAATATAGTCAATAAAATTATAATATATTTGTATAGTGATAACTAGACCAATTGCGGTGTATTGTATGGAAATACTGAATCACTATGGAACTAACAAGGTATAGTAAGTCAGTTATACTCAACAAACTAACTCACAGGAAAAGAGGTCAGATTTGTGTTTACCAGAGGCAGGGTGGATTGGATGAAGGTGGTCAAAAGGTACAAAGCTTCAGCTATAAGAAAAATAAGTACTAGGAATGGTATGTACATGATTAATATAATAAACACTGCTAAGTGTTTTAAATGAAAGTTAAGAGTGTAAATCCATACCATTCTCATCACATGCAAAATTTTACTTTTTCTTTGATTTTGCATCTTTATGTTCACTAATTTACTGTCATCACTTCATGATGTATGTAAGTCAAATTATTATGCTGTATACCTTAAATTTCTTTTTTCAGTCATAGAGCAATAAAGAGAAACAAGAAAATATTTGAAATGTCCTCAAGGATCTTATCATCTTATCATCTTGTTACAGAGGAAAAAAAAAGGTTAATTCCAAATTTTCCTTAACCAGCCCAGGTTTCTCTCCTAAACTTCAGGCCCAGAGCCCAGTGCTTGCTGGATAAGTATCTGTATTTGCATGCTCCATGAACATCTCAAACTCAACATGTCCAGCTTATCATCCTTATCTACTTTCACCTCAACACCTGCTCTTCCTCCTCCTGGGGTTTGTATCTTAGAAAATGGCTCCACCATCCACTCTGTTATCCAAGTGAGAAATTTGAGCATTGTGCTTAACTTTTTCCTCTTCCTAT
The DNA here is from genome assembly GCF_033118175.1 of Dama dama. NCBI lineage: Eukaryota > Metazoa > Chordata > Mammalia > Artiodactyla > Cervidae > Dama > Dama dama. Next base: position 26,555,269 of record NC_083697.1, on the reverse strand, counting down.
CCCTCGAATATCAACCTTCAATTCCATTCATCTCACCTGCATAAGATCTTTTGATATTTACGTCTTAAGTCTCTTCATTTCCTTCATATTGCCACTATCCCAGTTCAGGACCTCATCACCTATTGCTTGGATTACAACTGCCATTCAGGCTGCCTACTTTTATGCTTTACCCCTCCCCTATTTAACTGATATATGATATCTTAAAATATTTATTTGGCTGACAAGTTGATTTCAATATATTTCATTATATTGGTGAACTGATAAAACAGTTTTATTCAAAAACTCTTTATAGCTAAAATTTCTCAAAACTGCAGTAGGGTCTTACTTCCTACCTACTAGGATGGTGATAAAAACAAACAATAAATTTAAGAAACAGTAAGTGCTGGTGAGGATTTCAAGAAATTGAAGCCCTTGTATGTTGCTAGTAGGAATGTAAAATGGCACAGCCATTGTGGAAAATAGTTTGGCGGTTCCTCAAAACACTAAACAGAATTATCATTTGGCTTAGCAATCTTTCTCTTGGATGTGTACCTAGAGAAATGAAAACATGTACTCAAAAAAAAAAAAAAATCTGCTTCAGTGACTACACTAAAACCTTTGATTGTGTGGATCAGAACAAACTGTGGAAAATTCTTAAAGAGACGGGAATACCAGACCATCTTACCTGTCTCCTTACCTGAGAAACGTGCACGCAGGTCAAGAAACAACAGTTAGAATCAGGCGTGGAACAATGGACTGGTTCAAACTTGGAAAAAGAGTACATCAAGGCTGTATATTGTCACTCTGCTTATTTAACTTATATGCAGAGTACATCATGGGAAATGCTGTACTGGATAACTCACAAGCTGGAATCAAGATTGCTGGGAGAAATATAAACAATCTCAGATATGCACATGATACCACTCTAATGGCAGAAAGTGAAAAGGAACTAAAGAGCCCCTTGATGAGGGTGAAAAAGGAGAGTGAAAAAGCTGGCTTAAAACTCAACATTCAAAAAGCTAAGATCATGGTGTCCAGTCCTATCACTTCATGGCAAATTGATGGGGAAAAAGTGGAAACAATCACAGATTTTCTTTTCTTGAGCTCCAAAATCACTATGGATGGTAACTGCAGCCATGAGATTAAAAGACGCTTGCTCCTTGGAAGAAAAGCTATGACAAACCTAGACAGGGTGTTAAAAAGCAGAGACATCATTTTGCCCACAAAGGTCCGTCTAGTCAAAGCTATGGTTGTTCCAGTGGTCATGCAAGGATGTGAGAGCTGGACCATAAAGAAGGCTGAGCACCAAAGAACTGACGCTTTGAGTTGTGCTGGAGAAGACTCTTGAGAGTCCCTCGGACTGCAAGGAGATCAAACCAGTCAATACTAAAAGAAATCATTCCTGAATATTCATTGGAAGGACTGATGCTGAAGCTGAAGCTCCAATATTTTGGCCACCTGATGCAAAGAGCTGACTCCTTGGAAAAGACTCTGATATTGGGAATGATTGAGGGCAGGAAGGGGATGACAGATGATGAGATGGTTGGATGACATCACCGATTCAATGGACATGAGTTTGAGCAAACTCTGGGAGATAGTGAAAGAGAGGAAAGCATGGTATGCTGCAGCCCATGGGGTCGCAAAGAGTTGGACCTGAGTTAGTGACTCAGCAACAACCTAAACAGATATTTATATACAAATGTTCATCACAACATTAATCATAATAGTTAAAATGTGGGAACAATTCAAGCATCCATCAACAGATGCATGCTAAACACAATGTAGTTTATACATAAAATGGACTAATCTTCAGATGTATAAAAGGAATGAAGTTCTGATATGTGCTATAATACTGATGAAAGTTGAAAACATTATGCTAAGTGATAGTAGCCAGATACAAAAAGACAAATGTGTGACTTCACTTACATAAAATAATAGAACAGACAAGATTAATAGACACAGAAAGTAGGTTAGAGATTACCAGGGGCTGGAGTGACAGGGAATAGGGAGGTTTTGTTTAGTGGGTACACAGTTTCTGTCTGGGCTAATGACAATTTTGAAACAGTAGTGGCAATGGTTACATAACACTGCTAATGTAATTAATGCCACTGAAGTGACAATGACTGAAATGGCAAATTTTGTTAATTCTTTACCATAATACAATTTTAAAAATAACATATTCATGTATACTAGAGCAAAAATTCCTTTATAAGGTTATTTGAAACTAAAAATCACGTTAGTAGAATAATTATTCTTTGCGCATATTTATATGCTATACTCACTTTCTTAGCTGTATCTGTTTTAACACTGAATGTTATTTTTCTAATTCATTAAAATATTTGTTATAAAATTATCTTCTTTAAAGTTGAATGTTATGGCTAACACATTTGGTTTTTACACATTTAATTGACTCTTCCCTGCAGTCTTTAATGTTTTCATTAAGAAAGTACTCTTTACAGTGCCTGATACGCCCAGACCAATGTTGAATTTCACATATGGAAGTTGGAGGTAATTCAGCTTAAGTTTTTGCACAGACACTATTATTTTGCCATGCTAAAGAGATCATTTCTTTGATACATATTTTTGCAAAAAAATAATTTTGGCCCAAAACTTGCCTCTATGATCCTTTTGAATGTTTTACCAAACTTACATGTTGAAAACCATAAACCTTCATTTCCTTCCATCTTGATTTTTGGAATATAAATTTAGTGGTTTAACAACAGGAGCTCCATTAAAAGATTCTTCCCACAAATAGAAATACTGCAAAAAATGTGAAACTTCAGAAAGAAATATTATATACCAGTTGAGTCCTCATTATGTCCATTCTTCTCTTGCCTTTTCAGGAATAAAATGAAGGCCCTCCCTGTTTCTAAGTCTACCCCCTCCCCCAATAATTGTGATTTACTAAAAACATATTTTGGTTGCTCCATTTTTAAAAATACTGGCATTTAAAGTTCCCAATTTATTTTAAACAAAATGCAACAAAAGTCAAAGAAATTATCTCCAAAAGGTTTAGAACCACCGTAAATCAATTAGATTGATCTACAAGGAGTCCTTCAAAGACTCAGTCATTTCTAGAATCCAATTACTAATGAGCAGCAGAGAGAAAAAAATGTTAAGTTCTGCCATGCTAAAGAAGTTTTATATATCCTACATCATCAACATCATAAAAATTTAGAGTAACTCTGAATATAGAAAAATATATCTAATTAGTAGACTAATACAGCTTGTTTAGCTGCAGCTATAAAATATGCATGCACTAGAAGTAATCCAAGTAAATTCAGCTCCATAAGTTTCCTGACTATGAAAACAATCATTATAGCTCATGTCTATGTTTCACTAAAATTTGTATTTATTATCCAAAGTTGAATTTCTTTTTAAATTAAATTTGCAAAATTTAACAGTTACAATCATATCAATCAAATGAACACCCAAAAGGTTTGCTTTAATTTCATGAATTATATTTTTTAAAGGACCATTGTTAGACTTAACTGATTTTCTATTTCAGGCATCTGATAATACTGATACAAAACCAGCATCCTTTCACTGGTTGTGAAATTCTCTTCTGTTAATGGAACAAATAGTTATCACTTTACTTTTCACACGTGTATTACAAAACTCGGAATTTAGAACAGACTCAGAAAAAGAAAACCAACTTATGGTTACCAAAGGGAAGCGAAGGGAGGGATAAATTAGGAGTTTGGAATTAGCAGATATGAACTACTGTATATAAACTAGACAAACAACAGGTTCTACTTGTTAGCACAGGGAACTATATTCAATATCCTGTAATAAACCATAATGGAAATGAATATGAAAAAGAATATACATATGTTTATGTATAACTGACTCATTTCACTGCACACTTGAAACTAACAACATTGTAAATTAACTGCACAATTAAAAAAAAGAAAACAGAATTGAAGATGAACAGAGCAGTCACTTGATTGAATGAATATTCACAGAGTGATAAACTTTCTGTATCTACACATATTAAATTGTAGTTAGACAGAGTCTTCTTATAAATACTGTTTTGAAATAGATGATTTTTCAGGGATTTCTGTCTTCTAGTTTTCAATTGCTTAGTGCTATTATTTTGTTTGATCATTCTGCTGATCAAAATCAATGTCCTTAAGAGATAATATTCAATACTTAATTTTTCATTAAATATGTACTTTTGATTTTTTTGTACCCATGGCTGCTGAAAGGGTTTATTGCTAAACCTAAACACTATTTTATACTATTTTCTAAACACTATCAAATAATAAAGTCAAATAATTATAGATTTATGACATACAATAAATGACAAAGTAAAGAGACACATAGAGCTAACTTGGTTTACCTGTTCAGTAAAGGACCCTGCCGTGATTTCCTTGCAAGAATGAAGATCTCCCAACTGTGGGCCTGGATGACCCTTCCCTTCCTTCAGGTGTCAGCCTCAATGTCACTTCCACAGAAAGAGGAAAGGCTTCTCCTTCTGAAACCTGAGTCTGGATAAGGAGTTCTTTCTGTCTGCTCACATTGCTTCCTGCGCTTCCCACTCATAATACTTTCTGCCCCCAGTTATAGTCACCTGTTTTCTTCTCTGATTCCCTTATTCAACTACAATGGTCAAGAAGCTAGGCACAGTTGTCTTTTTAATTGGAGTTTAGTTTCTTTACAATGCTGTTAGTTTCTACTGTACGGCAAAGTGAATGAAATGTCTGTGCACATATATCCTCTCTTTTTTGGATGTCTTTCCCATTTAGGTCACCACGGAGCGCTGAGCAGAGTTCCTGTACTGTGTAGTAGGTTAGCCCTAGTTATCTATTTTATTTATGGGATCAACAGGCTCCCCATGTCAGCCTTAATTTCCCAATTCTTCCCACTCATCTCCCTTTCCCCCTTTGGTATCCACATGTTTGTCCTCTCCATCTGGGTCTCCATTTCTGCTTTGTGAATAAGATTGTCTATACAATAAAAAGGAATGAAATTGGGTCATTTGTAGAGGTGTGAATGGACCTAGAGTCTGTCATACAGCATGAAGTAAGTCAGAAAAACAAGTATCTTATATAAACATATATATATATATATGGAATCCAAAAAAATTGGTATAGGCACATATTTATCATTGTATTACTAACATCGATGCAGTACACTTAGTTTGCCCTTAAAATATTATTGAAATATATAAATAACAATTAAATGCAATATATAATCAGGGCAAAATTGGTAGAATAGCAGCAACTGCCCGGAGTTCAAAGAGTAAGTACTCTTTAGATACCATCCTTGCTCTAGATCCCAAGACACTCAAATAGGAAGAATCAAGGTCAGGATTAAATATTAAGTTAATCCTAGGTCTTGGATTCTAGTCTAAGGCATATTTACTTTATCTTGTAGGCATTGAAAAGCCACTGAAAATTCATAAGCCAGGATGTATCACAACACAGGTAAATGGATTAGTTTTGTTAAAGAACAAACTTGGGGAATCTCAAGCTCAACATTTTCAGCTTCCTTGATTTAGACCCAAAGCTGGACCTGTTTTTTAGAACCACAATCACAAGCCCACAGAATTAAAATAAAACAGATGACTAATTACTGGGGCTACTTCAGATATTCCTGGGAAGATGAAGCATATCAAGCAGTCTCAAAAAATACAATGCATACAATGTTAGTATTTCAGTAATTCAGAAGGGAATTCAAATGCTTCCATTAATGGGAGTTTAATCTACCTCTTTTTGGCAGTGTTATCAGGCTATTTTCTCAAACAAAAATAGAAAACTTTCACTATATAGGTTTACACAGGATGTTCTCATCTATGTGCTCTTTATCCTTAAGGCTAAGTTCCTCTGTCAGAAACACCTTTTGCCAGTTGAATGGAAGTCAGTGTAGAAATAGAATCTGTGTCTCTTATCTATCAATCTCAGAGTGTCTCTCTCTCTCTCTCTCTCTCTCTCTCTCTCTCACACACACACACACACACACACACACACACACACACACATACACACAACCTGGAGCCAAACATCATGACTCAGAAGGGAATTACTGACTTAGCACAAACCTGTCACCAGTCACGTCACTGGATACTGTTCTCTAGTGATGACCGCCACACTCCCGAGTGGCTTCGTCTCATCTCGGGCTGACCTGGCTGCTCTTCGTTTTGAATCGAAGCACCCCTTAAAACAATCCAGAAAGGCTCTTTCTCCCTTAACTCAAGCAACATTGTCTCAATCTGGTTGGTTGCCCATATGGATCTATCTTTCCAGCCATAATACAAAAGCACATGTGGCACATCTGTCCTGGCTAAGTACCAATGCACATGACAATCTGGATGGACTTCACTTTGTCAATTTGAATGGCAAAGGAGATAAAAATGGCAAATTTCACAGTTCAGCAGTAAAATAATAGTAACCTGTTATTTAGCTGACGTGGCCAACAATTCTGTCTTGAAAATATGCATCTGACAATTTTCCTTTACTTCCAGGGATTTTCATCTTTCAGGGATGCAACCCATAATTTTTCTCAACCAGAGACGTAGCTGACAATTTTGTCTTCCACAGTTTAGATTGACAATTTGTTCATGAAGAAACAAAGCTGACAGTTTTGTACCCACTAGTCACTATCCAAATTCATCACAGCTAAGATAACGTAACTTAGCTATTTTTCTATGTTTAAGATAGCAACCTTTCCTGCAAACTTTATTTTTGCTATATTAAAAAAAAAAAAAAGAGTCCTGAAAAGTTTGCTTTTGACAACAGAAACAAATAATTCTTCATAGCCTGCTTGCACATGCCATCTTGTTTTTATCAGCTGTTCTCTATTTCTACTGTTAGGAACTTGGATGATGGTTTATTTTAATGCAAAAGATGTGTGGATCACATTACAGGAATGATTTTTATTTATTACTGCAGAAATACCAGGAAAGCCTAATCTGTTTCAAGTGGAATAAAACATTTAGGCATTGAGAATATTTCTTTAGCCATGAAAACCTAAAATCTAGATCAGTTATAACTAGGAAATTTTAATAAAAATCCAATTATATATACTCTTATATTTTGCCCATCAAATTCCCAAAGTAACAAACCTATCAATTCACAGGAGTTCAGCAGCCTGGACCTTCAATTCTGATGGGTTCAACCTTCCCCACCCAAGCCCAATGCATTGATGTCATTGCTTGTTGTTTTCCTCTTGCTGTGTTTTAGTCCCAGACTAAGGGAGGTCGAGGGAGTGCAGGGAGGGCAAAACTGAGTCTCTTCTTGACAGAAAGAATAACCCAGTTCTCTTGTATCATGTACTCAAGCTACTTCTACCTTTTTCTCCACATGCAGATTCTACATGGGAAATCTTACAAGTATTAGCAGATCAAAATAAGTCAATATGCAGTAGTGAAGACACATTAGAAACTGCCCAGACAACTGATAATTTTTTTTTTCTTTTTGGCAGGTGGGTTAAATTCTAATAGCCATAATGCCTATGTCCTATCTCTTTAAGAAATCTATTTGATCCAAAGCACATCATTAGCCATTTTCAATTGTAGCATGCACAAGAGAGCCAGAGGCCCTTAAGAATATAGCCTTCGTAGGAGGGCTTCTGACAAAGCCCCCGCATTACACTCCTGTACCCTCTCTGGTTCACTCCTTAACCCGTGGTTCCTGCTCTCCTTCCTAGGGGCGAGTTTTATTTTCAATGAGCAAGTGTGACTATTATGAACACAGGAAATGAAGGGTTTCTATCCTTGCTTTTTCTCTGAGCATCTTCAGATGAAGACAGCTGCTCAGCATCTGTGGGAAATGGTTTTATTACATGAATGGGGGAGCACTGATTCAATCCAAAGGACAGGGGACGTCAGAATTACACAAAGCTGCATTAGTGCCCTTGCTGTTGTAGCCTGGGAACGAATGGCGAGGCTTTTCACTCTGGGGCCACATGAAGGCAGTGAAGGAGACCACAATTACTTGCTGAAGATCCCCTCACCAGGGCTATAATTGGGTACCCCATGCTACTCAGTTTTAGCCTTAATGATGAATAGCCAGCCTGCTGTTGAGTGTACAGAAAACATCCTGGAGCTAAAGGTATGGGTGACTTTTGAATCGATTTCTCATAATGTAATCAATAAAATGCATCTTTACAGTCCACCAGATTCTGTAGACATAACTAGAAGATATGAATGATGCTTTGCATTAGGCTCTTAGATCATCACAAAAGAGCAAATGGAATTCTATGAGCTTACCACTTATGAAAACCTACAGACAAGAAAAAAAAAAATCTCACTGCCCCACTCCCTAACTGGCACATCCTTCCATGACAGCTCAATTTTATTTACTCTCTCAAACTGCCTTTAATGTTGGGGAAGTGGTGTCTCATCGGGTCAAATATGTATTTCTTTGAAAACCCACCCTGATTTTGTTTTACATTTAGGCCCTGGGAAACAATCAGGTGTGTAAACTGTACTTCATTGTAGCTATTGCCACTTACAGCTTGGGGAAATAAAGCCCCACAATTCCATGCTTGTATTTTTTCTCACCTCTTCTGATGAGATCCCAAACCCTAATTCTAAACTTCTTTTTATTTTTTGGTGTTTCCTCCCAGCATTTTGTTATGAAAAATTTCAAATCTAAATTGTTTAAGTGCTTACTAAGAAAACCTGAATCCCAGACCAAAAGACTACTGAAAAACACTTAATGAGTCAGAAAGTGTGATTTGCTTGCTCTTCAAAACTATGAGCATGAAAAAATAATTTAGATCACAGAGTCGAGCACATGGACTTTCCCTAGAAACAGCAAAACCATATTCCCTTGCTGGAGAAAGGGGTTTTCATCACTCCTTTCTTCCTCTCTAGCCACAGCTAAATTGACCAACAGTGGATACCTGTTAATAGGGAACCAAGATGTAAGCTGAGCAGAGTGAACCAGATTCCCTCTCAAGAACTTGAGTTGTGAGACACAAGGGCTCTGGTAATATGATCATAGGGACAAGAATTATAAGAAAGGTCATGTCCAGTTGGCTTGGGGCTGCCATATTGGGCCATGTGATAAAGTCATTTAGGTTTGGGAAGAGATGTTCAGAAGCAGGTATAAAAAGAACTTGCAGAAATAAATGTGGCTAATCACAGAAATTAAATCACAGGGGAAGTATCTTATTTCTTGAATTTCCAGTTCTAGTTTCTGTATTACCTTGCTCTATATCATTTGCTATTCTTAAATGTTCATGTTCTTCCCTAGCTTACATGGGTTTTTATTCCTTATAAACAATAAACTTAAAAAAAAAAATAGGGTTATATTTTTGGCAGCTGAGGCTGCCAATTCATGTATAAGGTCAAATAGCTTACTGATTAGGAAAGAAAATATTATACAAGAGAGAGGTAAGAAAAGGCATTTCTTAGCATAATGGGTACTTCCATTTTTAATGCACTAGAGAACATACAGAAGTCTTCAGTCGTATTTCCAACCCTCTATCACCATTTCCCTGGAGAAGGAAATGGCAACCCACTCCAGTATTCCTACCTGGAGAATCCCATGGACAGAGGAGCCTGGCAGGTTACCGTCCATGGGGTGGTACAGAGTCGGACATAACTGAGTGACTAAACAACAACAATCACCATTTCCAAGCAGTTTGATGTTGTGTAGTTTCTAGACCGTAGAAATCATGTACTTGTGTCTGTATCTAAGGTCCTTTGGATAACATTGTCATAGTTAATTTTACTATCTGGAGCTATTCAGTCTATTCCTGTGATCTCAACAAAGCTTTTGAGAAAAAGAATAAAAAAAAATATCCAGTTCATTTTCTCAACCTTTGGAAATCCCACAAAGATGGCATGACTTCTCAAAAATTTACCAATTACTCCTGTCATAGCTCATGTTAAGAAAAGTGACATTAGAAAAAATTTGGGGCTCAGACAGATTGAAAAAACAAGATGAAAAATTTTCACATTTTAAGAAATACTAGTTTTACATTTTTCTCTCCTACTCCCACCTACTGATACATAAAACCCAGTGTCATTTCCTTTGCAACAACCACAGTCTGCTGGTGAACCACTCTTATCTGCATGAGCCCACTGCTCTCCGGGGGCTTAGGATGTCCTCTTTCACTTTTTCTTATCAGGACACCCTGCTTGTTTCATTTCTTCCTTCCCTGTACACCTCTTACATTTTCCCCCTTGATGTTTCTCCATCTTATCTCACTTGTGCCTCACTTGGTTAACATCCTCCGTATCCCAAAATGTCCAGGAAAAAGAACTAGACTAAGAGGCTGCAGACACAGGTACCAGTCCCAGCTCTGCCATCCATTAGGTGTGAAATTGTATTCCTTAGTTTTTCATCCATATCATGATGAAAAGTGCAAACAGCTGACCTCCAAGAGCCTTCCTAGTTGTCGAGTTCTGTAACTTTCTGTTCTTTTCTTCCTGTGGAAAAGACTTTCAAAAACACTTACCTCATTATTATGTCTTTGTATCCCTACCACTAAGCACCATGTTGAGTACTTAGAGGATGTCTAATTGAGAGATTATAAACAAAACAAAAAGACAACCCAAAGAATGGGAGAAAAGGTTTGCAAACATTACAACCAATAGGAATTAATCTCCAAAATTATAAACAGCTCATGCAGCTCAATGTATTTAAAAAAAAAAAAAAAAAGCCTCAATCAAAAAATAGGCAGAAGACCTAAATAGACATTGCTCCAGAGAAGACAAACAGACGGCTAAGCAGCACACGAAAAGATGTTCAACATCACTAATTATTAGAAAAATGCAAATCAAAACTACACTGAGATATCACCTCACAACAGTCAGAGTGGCCATCATCAAAATGTCTACAAAAAATAAATGCTGGAAAGGGCATGGAAAAAAGGGAATTCTCCTATGCTGTTGAGATTGTAAATTGGCATAACCACTATAGAGAACAATATGGAGGTTCCTTAAAAAACTAAAAATAGAGCTACCATATGACCCAGAAATCCCACTCCTGGCATATATCCAGAGAAAAACATGGCTTGAAAGGATACAAGCACCCCAAGACATGGAAGTAAACTAAATGTCCACCAACAGCGGCATGAAGAAAGATGCGGTACTTATATACAATGGAATATTACTCAGTCATTAAAAAGAATGAAGTAATGCCATTTGCAGGATCATAGGTGGATCTGGAGGTGATCATTCTAAGTGAAATAAGTTAGAGAAAGACAAATATATGATACCACTTATATGCAGAATCTAAAAAGAATGATACAAATGAATTTATTTATAAAATGAGACTTAGAGAATGAACTTATGGTCAGTGGGGGAAAGGATGGGGGTGAGGGATAGATTGGGAGTTTGGGATTGACATGTACATACTGCTATATTTCAAATAGATAGCCAACGAGGATCTACTGCATAGCACAGGGAACTCTGCTCAATACTCTTTCATAACTGAAATGGGAAAAAATTTGATAAAGAATAGATATATGTATTTGCAGTAATATAACTGAGTCACTTTGCTGTACATCTGAAACTAACACAATATTGCTAATCAACCATACTCCAATATAAAATAAAAATTTAAAAACTAAATAAATGTATCTTATCAATAAAACATATAAATCAAAACTGTCAATAAGGGGAAACCATTAAAGAACTACCTAAAATAGGTCAGCATTACTCTAAGGAGTGAAGAGATTATGCAAAAGATGTTCATTCTTCTATACTGGATAGCTTCCTACCTGTTCAAGTTCACATTCAAAATGAATTAGCCCTGTCTCCTAAGCCTCCAACCACTCATCCTCAGGAGCCACTTCTTACAAAATCTAAAATAAGTCAAGTATACCCTGAGATGAATAATCAGTGAAATCATTACTTGAAAGGGAACAATCATGTGCCCTACAATCATGTAAGTGGCTGGAAGGTGACAAGCCAGATAATTAATGAAAAATGGAGTTACGCTGAGGTTAGCATCAAAAGGCGCTCCTTTTCCCAAAAATCAAACCTTTTTTTCCTTGAATATAAAAGATAACACATTTACTGTAGAAAGTTAAACAACATAGAAGAGAATAAGTAAGGTGGTTAAATGTCTCCTCAAACCTGCTAGGTTGCTATAACAAAACACCACAGACAGGGTGATTTAAACAACAGAAATTTATATTCTCACCATTACAGAGGCTAGTAGAAGCCCAAGATCAAGGAGAGAACAGGACAGGTTCTGATAAGAGCAGTCTTCCCGGCTTGCAGACACCTGCCTTCTAGCCATGTCTTCACATGGCCTTTCCTCTGTGAATGCAAAGAGAGCATTCTGATGTCTCTTCTTAAAAGGACAGGAAGAGTTAGGTGTCAGGTTAGGGATCCCACCCTAATTACTTCATTAAACTTTAATTACCTCCTTGAGGGCTCTGTCACCAGTCACACTGGGAGTTGGGTTTCAACATAGGAATTTTCAGAGAGAGAATTCCATCCATAATATCCTCCATAAAAGCTTTCAGTTCAGTTCAGTTGCTCAGTCATGTCCAACTCTTTGCGACCCCATGAACTGCAGCACGCCAGGCTTCCCTGTCCATCACCAACTCCCAGAGTCCACCCAAACCCATGTCCATTGAGTCAGTGATGCCATCCAACCATCTCATCCTCTGTCGTCCCCTTCTCCTGCCTCCAATCCCTCCCAGCATCAGGGTCTTTTCCAACAAGTCAACTCTTCACATCAGGTGGCCAAAGTATTGGAGTTTCAGCTTCAGCATCAGTCCTTCCAATGAACACCCAGGACTGATCTCCTTTAGGATGGACTGGTTGGATCTCCTTGCAGTCCAAGGGACTCTCAAGCGTCTTCTCCAACACCACAGTTCAAAAGCATCAATTCTTCGGCATTCAGCTTTCTTTATAGTCCAACTCTCACATCCATACATGACCACTGCAAAAAACCATAGCCTTGACTAGACGGACCTTTGTTGGCAAAGTAAAGCCTCTGCTTTTTAATATGCTGTCTAGGTTGGTCATAACTTTCCTTCCAAGGAGTAAGCATCTAAAAGCTTTAAGGATATTTAAATTCACACTACTAAATATAAACTTATATGATCATTTAATGGTTTACCTAATATTCACTTTTATGGATGTACTATCATTTAAACAATCACATATTTATAGCTTCCAACTTTTTTGAGGTTATTAAAAATGCTGCAGTGAAAACACAGGTATATGTCTGTGCATGTACATTTGCACTTTTTTCCAATAATCTCCCTGGAATGAATTACAGGTAAGAGTCACTTTGTAGGAAATAAGTCTTAGAGAATTGGCACTAAAGATGCTGCTGTTCTAGCTGCTGTTATTGTGAGTAATAATGTCTTTTGTCTCTGACCTGGGCATCCAAGAACTGTTGATAGCCTAGCTTATTGGTCTTGCCAGTATGGTAGACTCTCAGATGCTCCCCAACTCATGACACATTTCCTCCACTATTTACGATAGTGCTCATTACCTTTTGCCAATTATCCACCTCAAACCTCATCAGGCTCAGAGGTTTTAAAATAGAAAAGGCAGAGGAACCAGAGATCAAATTGCCAATATCCACTGGATCATCAAAAAAGCAAAAGAGTTCCAGAAAGACATCTACTTCTGCTTTAATGACTACGCCAAAGCCTTTGACTGTGTGGATCACAATAAACTGTGGAAAATTCTGAAAGAGATGGGCATACCAGACCACCTGACCTGCCTCTTGAGAAACCTGTATGCAGGTCAGGAAGCAACAGTTAGAACTGGACATGGAACAACAGACTGGTTCCAAATAGGGAAAGGAGTACGTCAAGGCTGTATATTGTCACCCTGCTTATTTAACTTATATGCAGAGTACATCATGAGAAACGCTGGACTGGAAGAAGCACAAGCTGGAATCAAGATTGCCAGGAGAAATATCAATAATCTCAGATATGCAGATGACAGCACCCTTATGGCACAGAATGAAGAGGAACTAAAAAGACTCTTGATGAAAGTGAAAGAGAAGAGTGAAAAAGGTGGCTTAAAGCTTAATATTCAGAAAACTAAGATCATGGCATCTGGTTCCATCACCTCATGGGAAATAGATGGGGAGACAGTGGAAACAGTGTCAGACTATTTTTGGGGGGCTCCAAAATCACTGCAGATGGTGACTGCAGTCAAGAAATTAAAAGACGCTTACTCCTTGGAAGGAAAGTGATGACCAACCTAGATAGCATATTAAAAAGCAGAGACATTACTTTGCCAACAAAGGTCCGTCTGGTCAAGGCTATGGTTTTTCCAGTGGTCATGTATGGATGTGAGAGTTGGACTGTGAAGAAAGCTGAGCGCCAAAAAATTTATGCTTTTAAACTATGGTGTTGGAGAAGACGCTTGAGTCCCTTGGACTGCAAGGAGATCCAACCAGTCCATCCTAAAGGAGATAAGTCCTGGGTGTTCAATGAAAGGACTGATGCTGAAGCTGAAACTCCAGTACTTTGGCCACCTCGTGTGAAGAGTTGACTCATTGGAAAAGACCCTGATGCTGCGAGGGATTGGGGGCAGGAGGAGAAGGGGACGACAGAGGATGAGATGGTTGGATGGCATCACCAACTCGATGGGCCTGAGTTTGAGTAAACTCCTGGAGTTGGTGATGGACAGGGAGGCCTGGCGTGCTGCGATTCATGGGGTCGCAAAGAGTCGGACACGACTGAGAGATTGAACTGAATTGAACCTCTTTGGAAAACTTTAGATTCATTTTTCAAACTCCCTCATCTCACTTTTCACCCCTCATGCCACTAGTATTTTATCTATGATTGCATTAAGTATACTATTCAAGAAGAAATGACATCTGAAAATGTTACACATGGCTATACATTTTCTTCAAAAATTTTCATCCCCCTTACATTTTTCCTTCATGTTATCTCATATTTTTGGTAACTTTTATCTTTTTATTATTATTAATTTGTTATTAGTGCAAGAAAAATAGATAAAAGGCACCCAAATGGGAAACAAGAAGTAAAACTGTCATTACTTGAAGATGACAAGATACTACGTATAGGAATACCTAAAGACTCCATCAAGAAACTGTTGGTGCTAATATATAAATTCAATAAACTTTCAGGATACAAAAATTAATATATCCTTAATATTAACATATTATTATTGTTAATATGAATTGTTATTATTCCAATAATTATTATCAATCCCTATCAAAATTCCAATGGAATATTTCACAGAAATAGAATAAATAACCATTAAATGTGCATGAAACCACAAAAGACTCAGAGTCAAGGCAATCTTGAGAAAGAGGATAAAGCCCGATTTCAATGTATTTTACAAACTTGGAGTAATTGAAACTGTAGTACTGGCATACAAACAGACACATAGATCCGTAGAAAAGAATAGAAATCCCAGAAACAAACTCACACATATGGTCAATAAACTTACAACAAAGGAACCAAGAACATACAGTGGGGAAAGGCTGTGTGTGCTCAGTCACTTCACTTGTGTCCCACTCTTTGTGATCCTGTGGGTTGTAGCCCACCAGGACCCTCTGTCCCTGGGTTTCTCAGGCAAGAATACTGGAATGGGCTGCCATGCCCTCTTACAAAGGATCTTCCCGCCCCAGAGGTTGAACCCAAGTCTCCTGCATCTCCTGCATTGCAGGTGGATTCTTTACCTGCTGAGTCCCTGGGGAAGCCCCTTTTCAAAAAATGGTGCTAGGAAAACTGGACAGCCACAGGCAAAAGAATGAAACTGCACTACTACCTTACACCATAGACAAAAATCAACTGAGAATGGGTTAAAACTTCAACATAAGACCTAAATCCACAAAACTCCTAGAAGAAAACATAGTTAGTAAACCCCTTGACATCAGTCTTGTTTGTGATTTTTGGCACCAAAGCTGTTTAAAGTAGCCAGATAAAATAAGAGATCAAAAACATTGTTATTAATTTAAAGAACAGGTAACTCTTTAAGTATTTTCCATGCAGTATTTTAAACATACCGATACTAAAAAAAAAAAAAAAAATTTTTCCTGAAATTAATGTGTAACTGGGCATCCTACATTTTTATTTGCTAAATTTGGCAAGGCTAGCTGCACTGCATGGATCATGCCAAATAATACGACAGCATTATTGTATTGTTTCTGATTTTACTAGGAATGATGCTATAGTGTTTCTCTAAGTACCCCAGGGGTGCTGATCTTAATACCATAAATCCAACAGGGGTAGAAACCACTCGTAAGTTTGTAAACTCAATCCCAACCCAGTGCTTCATATATAACATGTGCTTAATACATACTGACTGGATAAATGATATAGATATACTTTGTTATGCTAGTTAGCCAAGTTTAACAAAGACAAAAGCATACAGCTTAGGTTTTATTATTTTGTAAAACTATGTAGGGATGCTTAACTCAAGTGGCAAACTAGACGTGCATACACAAGCAGATGTGAAATAACATAAAAGAACTCAACAGCAATTAAGAGTTTTGGTTCTAGAGTCACTCTGTCAGGGTTCATATATCACCCCCAGTTTTTACTGACTGCCTGATTCTGGGCAAGTTTCCTCCTAGCCTTAGATGGCACATTGATAAATGAGAACAATGATAACATCTACCTCAGAGTTAATGAGGATACATCTGGTAAATTCATAGTAAACAATTAGCACAGTGCCTGGCATGGAGATTTTAATAAATGCTACCCACTAATAAAAGTTATTATTATAGCTACTCTATTTGAACACTCATCAAGGGCTAAGTACTCTCCTAAACATTTTATTTTTTGGGGGGGGGCGGATTTCACATGATTTTTATTGAGGAGTTTGTCTCACTACAGAGAACTCACAGGCCGTTAATTATGATATTGGAGAGAGAGGCTGGGCAGCAAACACGGCTACCAAATGTCATCTGGTTCCTCATGGGAAAAGGCCGCAAAACTTTCATCTTTGTCACTAGATAGTAGCGTGTCCAACTGTGAGCTCTCTCTGAACACCTTTTTGGAACTCTTATCCGTGGTGTCCTGGTCTGGATTCTGTTGCAGGATTTTCATGTATTTCTCTAGAGGATTCTCACCACAAACAGATTTAGATTTGTCTTTCATTTCCTGAACACTTGATTCGTATTCTTTTTCAATTTCCAACGTCAATGATTCTTCAATTAGCCTCCTTTCCTGATCCAGCTTCTCAAGTTCTCGCCACTCCCTCTGCAGAGTCTCCTGCCTCTCGCTCTGCCTCTGCTCTTCTCCCTGCCTTCGTTCCCTCGCCTGCTGTTCTCGGAGTTTTTCTTCTTCCTTCTGTTCTCCAAGCGATTTCTGGTTGACACCCGAGCACTGAGACGAGACGGGTCTGGTGGGCACAGGGGCCGTAGCGCTGTCCCCATGAGGCATGTTTCCAGCATGATGGAGGCCATCTCTCTCGAACTGCCCTGGCACACTCCGTCCACATTCAAAAGATGGTTCAAATTCCTCATTATCCTTAAAAACGAGCTTGTCTGGATTTGAAAATTCACTTTTGTCTTGAAGTTCTGTAGGTCTTTGATGAAGACCGGCCTTCTGCTCCAGAGGGCTGGACAGCGAGTGTGCAGAAAGGCTGGGCCTGGACTCGGCAGGCGAAGGCTGTGGCTTTCTGTCGGGACAGGTGGCAGTCACAGTGGACCGGCCCAGACCTTCCAGGTACATTTCACTATCAAGGCTTCTCGCTTTGGGGAGTGGCGTGGAGGCGAGCCGTCTGGAGGTTATGCTCTTGTGTGACCTTGAGGCCATGCTGCTGGGCACCTCAGACACCTCGCTCTCGTCCCCTTCACGTGTGCTCACCGGAGGCTGCTGAGAGGCGACTCTAGCGTCCACAAACACACACCTCTCGGGAACAGCTGCAGTGATGTTCTTGAAAGTCCCCGGCAGACGCAGCGAGGGTGGGCTCCTGGTTGCCAAGCGGCTCTTGGCAGGGCACTGACCGACCCTTTGATGGTAGCTCTGGAAAGCTTTTCCCAGGCGCTCTGCCTCCTGCTCCAGCTCTCTCACCCTTACCTTGGTACTGGCTACAAACTCGAGGTCAGAATCAGGGGAACTGCCCTCTGCGTTGGCATTTGGGTATTTGAGGATTCGCAGTGTAACTGGGCCTGCTGTCGCCTCCTCTTGTCTCAGAGGATTTTTCAAGAAATCCCCACTGATGTCGCCATCACGAGGCACCGCCCTGGTGCTCATTAACCCGCTGATGGAGTGATTCAGCAGACAGTGCTTCGGGCTGCGGTACACTTCGTTCTCTAGCAGTGTCTGAGTTTGTTTTAGTTGTGATTTTAAAATTGAAACCTGTGTAGTTAACCTCTTGACAGAAGCATCATATTCTAATACCTGGGCCTTCAGCTGGGTGGAGCGCTCAATTTCACTTTGAAGCTGTTTTTGTAGAGCTTGCTTGTGGGTTTCAAACTCCTTATGCTCAAATGCAATAGCGTTTTCTGCTTTCTTTAATTCTTTCTGAAAAATCAGCAGTTCGGGAGACGGCTGAGCTATGTGGTTTAGGAGATGCATGTTTTCACTTTTCATGTCTTCCACTTGTTGTTTAAGTAGTTTATTTTGTGCCTGAAGCTCCAGTTTTCCTTCTTTCAGTAGAGAATAGTCACTCGTCTCTTTAACCTTTTCGCTTAGCATGTGGTTTTGCTTTGTTAATGCCAAACACTGCACTCTGACAGACTCCAACTCAAGCTCGAGTTCTTTCACACGGTTGATAGAACGATCAAGTTCTTCCTTTTTACAATTAAGAGCTGCAAGTTCCTCTTGCAAATGTATAGCTTTCTCTTTATTTTTCCTTTCATCTTCGATCAGTCTGTTGGTTCTAGTGATATAGTCCTCCTTCAGTTCAAGTTGATACTTTAGAAGTTCGTTCTTGAGCTTTTGGTCATAGGTCTCCTCAATGCTCTTTATATTCAACTCCCGTCTCCTCAGTCCATCAGTCACACTTTTAGTTTTTTCTTCTTGTAGCCTCTGGGCCAATTCAAAGGCTTCAGTTCTTTGCTTCAGCTCGGCTTCTCTGCCTCTCAGCAAATCTATGTCTTCTAGTAGAAGCTGCCTTTGAGCATAGATATCTTTTGTTTCATTCTCCTGGTGCTTTTGAATTCTCTCAAGGGTTATCTTTTCCTGAGACATCAGGGCTTCAGATTTTGCTTGACAATTTCTCTCAAATTCGTTCCGGAACTCAGCAAACTCCTTCTCACACTTCCTTTTCTCTTCCATTTTAACTTTCACTATTTCAGTATCTTTAAAGTATTTCAACTTCTGACTCATTTCTGCCTGTAGCCGCTGTTCTATTTCCCTCTTATATTCGTTTAACTTGACTTCTAAGGATTCTAACTTTGGCTGTTGAGGGCAAGCACCGGCAAACTCATTGTCAATAAACTGAAGCTTCTCCGCAAGAGAGTCTTTGATGGGAAATGTTGAACTTGTCTGGGTTTCCATATTGCAACTTTCTTTATTCTGATGATATTCTGCCAATTCTTTCAGAAATTGTATAAGAAATCCTTTTTGGTTTTCTTTATCAAATCCTGAAGTCAGTGACTTGTAGAGACTGGATTCAGGACTGATTTTAAAAAGATGCAATAGATTCTGCATAGTAAGTACCTTTTCTTTTGCCAAACCACTTTCCGGAAAGAAGACAGAAAGGGAATACTCATAGCCACATCTCTGTAAGTGATCGGCCACTAGAGAGTTGGAAGCTCCTATTAAGAGGGAGCTCTCTTCCACTGAGATGGATGGGGACTGCACTTTACCATTTAGAACAGGCTGCATCAGTTCGTGAATCAGCTGGTTTCTGAGTTGTGTCTTGAGTGTGCCCAGTACACCCCGATCCTTAAACGTCTGGTACAGCTTTTTGCGCAGATCATCTTGACTCAACACATCAGATTTGGGGAACATGATGGACCAGAAGAGAATCGGTTATGGTTTACCAGGAGGAACAAAGTGAACCTTCCGCTTCGCACTGCCTAGGAACTCAGGCAGAGACGCTCACTTCCCGGAAGTTCTGATAGGTGGGCGTGGCTACGGCCCACGCGCGACTCTCGCGGGCGGAGACCGGAAGACTGAAGTCTAGAGAATCTCGCGGGCGGAGACCGGAAGACTGAAGTCTAGAGAATCTCGTGGGCGGAGACCGGAAGACTGAAGTCTAGAGAATCTCGTGGGCGGAGACCGGAAGACTTAAGTCTAGAGAACGTGCAGCATCGGCCGGAATTCGAGCCGCCCAGAGCCGATCCCAGCCCTCCCCGCCTTCCGGCAAACAGAACAGCCTTAATCTTCTCCTAAACATTTTAAATGTTATTTTCAGTTTAAACAATAAAATAGCAGCCTTCCCTTTTGAATCCATTCACTGAAGTAAGAAAAAGAAGGTAAGTGATTTAACTTTTTCAGATGTCTCTCAACTGGTAATCAGAGACTTACACAACAGAAAACAATGATTCTCAAATTGTGTTCCTGGGACCAGTATCACCATGTGTACTAGATTTCAATTGCCACTGTTAACAAGTACCACAAATTTAATAATTAAAATAACACAAATGAGGGACTTTCTTGGTGGTCCAGTCAGGACTTACCGCTCCCCATATGGGGGGGCCCCGATTCCACCCCTGGTCAGGGAACTAGACCCCACAAGCCACAACTAAGAGTTCCATGCCAAATAAAGATCTCTCAGGCTGCAACTAAAAAAAAAAAAAAAAACTCCCGCATGCCACAACTAAGACCCAGTGCAGCCAAAGAAGTAAATAACTGTTTAAAAAATAAATAACACAAAGTATTACTTGTATGTCAGATGCCTGGACCCAGTGTGGCTCAGCTGGTTCTCTGCTTGGAGTCTTCATGAGGGCAGAATCAAGCTGTCGTCAGGGCCGCACTTCTTCTAGAAGCTCTAGGGATGAATCCACTTTCAGATTTATTCAGGTTGTATGGAGAAGGAAATGGCAACCCACTCCAGTACTCTTGTCTGGGGAATTCCGCGGACAGAGGACATGGCAAGCTACAGCCCATGGGATCGCAAAGAGGCGGACACGATCGTGCGACTAACTTTTCACTTTTCAATCAGAGTTCAGTTCCTTGTTGGACTGAGCCCCCTGTTTTCTTGAGCTGTCTGGAGCTGCCTGTTTCTAGAACAGACCTCAACCTTGCCTTATGGCCTCCTCCTCCATCTCTGAAACGAGCAAGGGCATGGTGAAGGTTTCTCTGCACTGACCCACGCCTTCCACTTTTAAGGGCTCACGTGATTACATTGGATCCACTCAGAAACTCCGGGACAGCCTACAGTCAGTTGATTAGTAACACCTGAATTACTTCAGCAAAATCCCTTCACAGGGGTTCCTAGTCTGGAATTTGATTGAATAAGGAGAGCATGGGATTACTGGTGAGACAGCTTTAGACCTTGGAACTTTCTGAAATTCAAAATTTCTCTGGCCTCAGCCCGAGGTTTGCTGAATCAGAACTCAGAATGGGGCCCAGCAATCTGTGTTTTTACAAGCCTGTCTGATAATTCTAATCCATGCACACCTACGTTCAAGAAAAATTGTGACAAGTATTAGAGTTAAACTACGTGGTTCGATTTCAAAACTTAAAGCCAAGTAAACCAGTTCTCAGTTTTAAAGTGAATCTCTAGAAGGAACTTATTTTAATAAATTTTTATAGTGTCAATACAGTGACTACATTAATTACATCAGCTATTACTGATTCCAGTTATTTTCATTGTTGATAAGGCAGTTTAACTTTTTTAAGTGGAAATATAGTTGAGTTACAATGTTGTGTTAATTTTAGATGTATAACAAAGTGATTCAGTTTTACATATATATGTGTCAACGTCATTTTTAATGGATACAAATGAAATTTTTATTTCCCTAAACAAGTTTTTTGAATGTATCTTCATGAAAAAGAGTCTAGTTTGAGGGGAAAAGTCCTCAATCACAGAGGATAATGTGAAATTTCAAACAACTGAGGAATTCCATACAGGAACTTGGAAACCCCTTCAACTTTGGATCGTTAGGAGAATCTAAGAAGTATGTTGCAGGCCTCACTCATCTCTTACTTATTATCTGCCTCCTTGATTCACAATTTTTTCATTTCTTTTGACTTCTTCTGAAGTCTCAACTCTAACTCTCAAGTGAAATGAGATTGGTGCAGAGAAGTGGGGTATTAGGGAGAGGAGAAGGAGAGAAAACAGGAGCTGGCTCCAGAAGACGAGTTTTTGAGTTTCTCAACTGGCCAAATTGTGTGTACATAGTAGTAGTAGTGTTAGTTGCTCAGTCATGTCCGACTCTGACCCCACGGACTGTAGCCCTCCAGGCTCCTCTGTCCTGGGATTCTCCAGGCCAGAATACTGGAGTAGATTGCCATTCACTTCTCCAGAGGATCCTCCTGACCCACGGATCAAACCCGGGTCCCCTGCATTACAGGCAGATTTTTTATCTTTTGAGCTACAGGGAAGAACTATATGTGTGCATACAGAAAATATAGGTTGGAGGGGAATTATTTCCTCACTAAAATATGCTAAACAAACCCTTTTATCTTATGTAACTATATTATTAATAAATGTTCTATAGTCAATTTTACAATGAAAGAAGAGTAACAGGGCATAAAATTTCTCTGCAAACGAAATGGCAAAAAACTGACATAGCTGCTTTAGCCTGTCATATAATACACCTTAGTTCAGTCGTTCAGTCGTGTCCGACTCTTTGCAACCCCGTGGACTGCAGCACACCAGACTTCCCTGTCCTTCACTATCTCCTGGAGTTTGCTCAAACTCTAGTCCATTGAGTCGGTGGTGATGCTGTCTAAACATCTCATCCTCTGTCCCACTCCAGTACTCTTGCCTGGAAAATCCAATGGACGGAGGAGCCTGGTGGGCTGTGGTCCATGGGGTCGCCAGGAGTCGGGCACGACTGAGCGACTTCACTTTCACTTTTCACTTGTATGCATTGGAGAAGGAAATGGCAACCCACTCCAGTGTTCTTGCCTGGAGAATCCCAGGGACGGGGGAGCCTGGTGGGCTGCTGTCTATGGGGTTGCATAGAGTTGGACACGACTGAAGCAACTTAGCAGCAGCAGCAGCATCCTGTGTCACTCCTCCTCCTGCCCTCAATCTTTCCCAGCATCAGGGTTTTTTCCAATGAGTTGGCTCTTTGCATCAGGTGACCAATACTTGCCGCCCATGAAATTCGGGTGTGTGCAATCACAGTTACCTGCAAACACAGCTACCCAGGTGGTTCAGTGGTAAAGAATCCGCCTGTCAATGCAGGGGCCACATGTTCAATCTCTGGGTTTGGAAGACCCCTGGGGAAGGAAATGGCAACCCGCTCCGGTATTCTTGCCTGGGCAATCCCAAGGACAGAGGAGCCTGGTGAGCTATAGTCCACATGGGTCACAAGAGTCGGACACAACTTAGTGACCAAACAACAAGAACAATGACAAATCACAGCTATGTATTAACTTTGACAGATGAGTCATTAGAGAATGTTTCCCTGAGTTTCACTTTATACACTTTGAAAAACTCAACCAAAGTCTCAGGGGACTTTGGCCATATAATTGATTTCTTTTATCATATCGCACACCATAGGATCCAGGTTCTGGATCAAGTTCAAAAGTCATCACATTACTAGCCTTTTATGTACACAAATGTAGTTGAATTAGTTTTTCACAATGGCTAGAGACTAGTTGAGTTAGTCTATCATAATTGCTAGAGACTGCAGGGTTTTGTCCCCTTATATTCATATATTAGTTCCTAATGCCCAACGTGATGGGTTTGGGAGGCAGGGCCTTTAGGATATGATTAGGTCAGGAGGTTGGAGTCCTCTTGAATGGGGTTAGTGCCCTTATAAAAGAGACATTATGCATACATTAAGCAGATGGTCATCTATTAACCAGGGGTAAAGCTGTCAACAGTCACTGAATGTGTAGGTGCCTTGATCTTTGACTTCCCAAGACTCCAGAATTCAGAACTAAACATAAGCCACCCAGGCTGTGGTATTCTGTTATAGTAGCCTGAATGGACTAAGACAATAATGTTTGTTTTGTTGTATTTTAAGTTTCTTAAACACCTCAAACCATTCTCTACCACCAGCCTCAAAAGCTCCAGAAAGCATTTCTGTAGAACTCTCAGCAGAACCCACACTAAGTCAGGCAAACATAGTGAGGACTGTGGGAATGAGGGGCCAGATATACAATGAAAATTGTTGAAAGACATGATCGAGAAGTGGAGTCCACTCTATGTTTTAAAAAACATTCCCCCTAAAGCAATCTCACAGCTAAACTTGCCATTTGAAGCTGGGCGGGGAGGAATCTGCTTAAAATGATACAAAATGGTCTTTGGTGCTACTGTTTTCCTCTCCCTTGTGCATTCCTGAGGCAGACACAGTTATAGTTCTATTTCAAGCTTAAAAAAAAAAACGCAGCTCAACCTCATCCCCTGGTAATAGACCTGGTTTATCACTCCCCCCACTTAGGCATTTACACAGGAGCATGGACGTTAATGCAGCATGTCAGTAAATGGAGACTATCAGAGTTAAGGGTTAATCAAAATAATTTAGGTGATAGCAGTTGACTCCCAGGAGAATCGGAGTCCTCATCAGAAGCTAGCTGCACGTGAGAGAGAAAGAAGAAAAAAATCGTGAAAGCCGTGGCTCTTTCAGCAGAAACCTCCAGGTCTCAGCTGGCACACAGGCTCAATTACCGGCTTTTAGCTTAGTGGAAAGTCAAGCCTCCCCAAGCCCACTGGTGCTCCAGGCATTTTATTGGCTCATTAAATATAGGATTTTGCTTTTCAGCTCCAGCCAAATGTGATGTGCTGTCCACACAGAAAGTATGATGAGGACTGGAATAGCTGACACACGCTTCCTTTGCCCCTTCCCCGTGCGTCTCTTCCCACCCGCCTCCTAAAGGCTTTATTACCATCACAGGATTCATGTGAAAATAAGCAGTGAGAGGCTCTGTTCATAAAGACTCCCACCTCCATTTGCTTCTTAAAAGGTGTGTTTTCAGCGTGTGTGGGTGAAATTAAGTCACTCAGACATATTTCCTACCCCAAAAGTAGATGACAAATGAGGAAAACAGACCCAGAGGACTTAAATATTACTGAAAAAGCATCAATTAAGCGAACTAAAAAGACTTAACATCAGAAATCATTCATGAACAAGAGAAAACAGTGAGAAGTTGCTTGAGACAGGAGAAAGTAGAGAAGGGTTTGCCTCAATTGTTTATCCTGATTGAGGATGTGCGTGCATAGGGCTGGACTATTAGTTAAAGTAAGTCCATACAATGGAAGCGGGGGAGAGTGAAGAGAGATGTCCTGGAGTCCCTGGTTTCCATCCCAGCAGACCCTGGAGGCCCCCGCCTCTCATACTTCCTGATTCCTCTTTTCTCTTTTAAAAGTAAGCCAGCTTAGAAAAACTGAAGAAATATATCTAAAAACAATCTGCAGCACCATTTGTCACACACATAAGCCTACTACATTATTTTTGAAATAGTAAGTATTTAAACAATAAACTCACACAGATGAAGTTTCAGTAAAACTGAACACATTAATATGGCATTGCTGGCATTTAAAGTAGTGAAACACTTAATAGAGGAAACCATAGAGCGGCTGGTAATAGGCAGTAACAACCAAAAGTAAGTTTATACCTTTTGACTAAATGTACATATACTGTAATTTATGTAAAAAAGAAAATTAGTGAGCCCTGTTAGACCTCATGCTAAATAGTTATCCCTAAGAGAGATGAATAAGAAATTGTCTTCAGTTACAAACTTCAACCCCTTCCTCTCTAGTAGCGGAAGACCCACTTCCTGAGACGCGCTGGGTATGGCAGTAACACAGAGAGGAGGCAGAAGGAATGAAGGGGCCTCAATCCCATACGTACTGGACATCTGTGTCGGCTTCTGAGAGTCAGATAGATAGTCCCCGTACTCAAGATGCCTACCATGTCCCAGTGATTCCAGCTGAAATTGGTGGTGTAGGCAATGGCCCCAAGAGGATGAAGTAGCCTCATGTATTTGGAGAGCTAGATGTAACATGGTATTTCTGGAGGTAGACAGAGGGAGAGAGGCCAGGCTGAGGGGAACTTGTATACCAAAGGGGCTGCTGAGATGTCACCCTGTACTTGATGGAGGCTCACTGAAGGATCTGGAGAGGGATGACAGAATTAGGTATGTGTTTTACAAAGGTGATTCTGTTGCCAGTGTGGAAAATGGGATGGGTTGGGGTTGGAGGAGCAGCTAGGTTGGAGATCGTGAGACCATAGTCTACTGCAACAGTCCAGATGAGAAATCACCAAGGTTTGAACTAGGTGAGCACCAGAGGGGACAGAGAGAAGAAGATGAATTCAAAAGATCTGCTCCAGCCGGTCTTTGCCATTCACAAGGAAATTATCCCTGCAAACTCCCAGTGAATGGATATGGCAGTGTCTATAGAAGTTCTTGACTTTCTCCCCCCAAATTTGTTTCAAGTTACCTGTCCTGTGCTCGTCAAAATACCCTAATGACTTCTAATTATTTTATTAAATCTTTCTATTCCATTTGAGTAGTTTTGGCACTCAAACTGGAATGTCCATAGCAGTCCTTTCACTTCACTTCTACACATTAGCTTTATAATACCTTACATTAAATTTTGCCTCAAGATATAATGAAATAACGCTTGTAAAGCAGTTGGTACAATATCTGGGACAGAGGAACTATTTAGAAAGTGTTTAGCAACAAAATGTAATCTAAAGTCATGCAACTAATTTTTTTTTTCCAGTTAATGGATATGAACCTCTGCCTCAGGTGAGATGGATTTTAAATAAAATTTCAGGATGCATACAAATATACAAAAATAAGGGTTTTGATACACAGGCATTAAATAGCTTTTGTTAAAAATAATATAGTGTACTAGTAAATAAGGATGCCTAATTGTTAAGTGGAGAGAGTTGAGTATATAGCATGATCTTATCTGCATAAATAGAAAAGTTTTGTTTTAAGAAAGTATTAAATTTTGCAACTCAAAGTATCTCCTTTTCTTTTCAGGAAAAAAGTGATGAAAAAACTCAAAATTGTTTCAGGGAACGTACTCGTGTGTTATTTTCGGGATACCATGGTTTATATTGCCCTACAACATTTTTGGAGACTTTTGTTGGCAACACCAGTTCTCATGCTGAGAGTGGTTAAGAATGATGTGAAGTGATTTCTCAGTTGCTGCTGAGGTGTTTTTAGGTCCATGCTCTGTAAACACATGTATTTATGGTGTGCTGTTTTTGTTTCTTAGTTTTTAATCTTAAGAGTTTACATGTCTGTCAAATGTCATTTAATGTCACTGTGATTCATGCAAATTGCAGATTCTACACCTGTTATAAAAACAGAGGTTATCGCCTACCGTGAAACAAAGTGAAAGGTCACCTCCCTGAGGAGCTGCTTCGCCAGAGGAAAAGCATCAGCACAACGGTGTTAACATGTAAGAGCCAAGTTTGAAACGTCCCTGTGAGACAGATGATACGGAGCAAGAATTCCTTGAGATGCAAATGAACGTAAGTGAGAGCAGTACAGTTAAGGTCTTGTTACTGAAAGTACAGTTTTCTAATCAGCAATATCAGCATCACGTTGGAGCCTCTAAGAGATACAGAATCTCAGTCCCTACCCCAGACCAACTGGATCAGAATCTGCATTTTAACAAGATCACCAGGTGATCTGTGCTCATTTCATGTGCAAGCAAGGTCATGCTCAAAATCCTTCAAGCTAGGGTTCAACAGTATATGAACCGAGGACTTTCAGATGTACTAACTGGATTTAGAAAAGACAGAGGAACCAGAGATCAAATTGCAAACATCCGTTGGATCACAGAAACAGCAAGGGATTTCCAAAAAAAATCTACTTCTGCTCCATTAACTACACTAAAGCCTTTGACTGTGTGGATCACAACCAACTGTGGAAAATTCTTAAAGAAATGGAAATACCAGAGCATTTTACCTATCTCCTGAGAAACCTGTATTCGGGCCAAGAAGCAACAGTTAGAACCAGGCATGGGACAACTGACTGGTTCAAAATTGGGAAAGGAGTAGGTCAAAGCTGTACATTGTCACCCTGCTTATTTAACCTATATGCAGAGTACATAATGTAAAATGCCAGGCTGGATGAATCATAAGCAGTAATCAAGATTGCTGGGAGAAATATCAACAACCTCAGATAAGCAGATGATACTACTCTAATGGAAGAAAGTGAAGAGGAACTAGAGTCTCCTGAGGAGCATGAAAGAGGAGAGTGAAAAAGCTGGCTTAAAACTCAACATTCAAGAAATGAAGATCATGGCATCCAGTCCCATCACTTCATGGCAAATAGGTGGGGAAAAAGTGCAAACAGTGACAGACACTGCAGACAGTGACTGCAGCCATGAAATTAAGATGCTTGCTCTTTGGAAGAAAAACTATGACAAACTGACACAACATGTTAAAAAGCACACACATCACTTTGTTGACAAAGGCCCGTAGTCATAGTTATGGCTTTTCCAGTAGTCATGTAGAGATGTGAGAGTTAGACCATAAAGAAGGCTGAGCACTGAATAATTGATGCTTTCAAATCGTGGTGCTGGAGGACTCTTGAGAGTCCTTTGGACTGCAAGGAGATCAAACCAAGCAGTCCTAAAGGAAAACCACCCTGAATATTCATTGGAAGGACTGATGCTAAAGCTGAAGTTCCAATACTTTGGCCACCTGATGCAAAGAGCTGGCTAATTGGAAAAGACCATGATGCTGGGAAAGATTGAGGACAGGAAGAGAAGGGGGCACCAGAGGATGAGATGGTTGGATGGCATCACTGACTCAGTGGATAAGTTAGAGCAAACTCCAGGAGATAGTGAAGGACAGGGAAGCCTGGTGCGCTGCAGTCCATGGGGTCACAAAGAGTCGGATATGACATAGCAACTGAACAACAACAACCGGATGATTTGTGAGCATTAGCACTTGAGGAAGCATGAGTTAAAACCAGTGGCTTATTTGGTCATCGTCATTAACATTTTTTTTTTCATGAAAAAACATTTTCTATATTCATTTTTTTGATTTTTGTTTTAAACTCACATTACTCCTGCATAACTATTCTATCCACTTGAATGTATACCTCTAATGCTGCTGTTTTTCTTGTGGAAAACTCATTTGTATATTTTTTTAAATGGCCGACTTTTAAGAAACTAATCATCACTTCCATTGAAAGAAGAAAATATTATAAGGGATGGACTTTAAAAGGAACCCAAGAGGGCTGCAAACCACAAAGTCAAAGATTTACTGGGATGCAGAATTGACTTGACTAAGTGAAATTGGATATGGAGACAAATGCAAGAGGAATTGTCAAGAGTAGCACCTTGATTTCTGGCTGAGGCAAGAGGATGGAGGCTGGAACCCATTCACCAATGAAATATGTAAGGTTTTGGAAGGAAAAACCATATGTTCAATTTTTGGACATGGTGAGGGTTTGTACATTTTCCAGATAGAGATGTAAAAAGGCTGCTGGATATAACAGGTCAGACCCAGGAAAGAACTTTGAGTTGATAAGACGGTGGGGCCCTTATGATAGGCCCAGAGCAGTGTCCTACAGCATCGGGATTCATGTCTGGTACCTTCACTTTATCTCTATCCAGCACTATCCATTTAATAACCAGCGTCCCTCTGACATCTTCCACAACGTTCATGCAATCCAGAATGTGTCAGGACTGATATGATGTATCCGCAACCATGTCATCTTTACTCCCCAGCAGTGGAGGGACCGCCAAGTCCATCTTAGGTGAAAGTCCCTCAGTCATGTCTGACTCTTTTGACCCCATGGACTATAGCCCATCAAGTTCCTCTGTCCCTGGGATTCTCTAGGCAAGAATACAGGAGTAGGTTGCCATTCCCTTCTCCAGGGGATCTTCCTGACCCAGGGATCGAACCTGAGATTCTCGCATTGCAGGCAAATTTTTTTTACTGTCTGAACCACCAGGGCAGCCCTCTTATGAAGGCTATTTGGGGGCAATTTTAGGAAATTTGCACCAAAGTGGATTGGATCAGTTAGGAAAAATGCAGGTATCTTATGTGATCCTAAGCCAGGTGACGACTGGACTTCTCCCCCAAATTCTTCAGCCTAGAACCAGAGGTAGCTATAGCCACTTCACTGACATGTGCAAGATGTACATCTCATAACTTGTGCACATCATGGTTTTCTTTGAGACATTTCCTGACAACTGCACTGGTGCCCTTCCTTCTGAAATACTGACCTTAGACTAAAGCAGAATTTAGCCCTGAAAGGTAAAGTCTGAAAGCTGCAAGTAAGAAAAGAAATAATGTATTAGGTAATGTCTTCCTAAAGTATGGAATCATTAAAAAAATCTTTCAGAGAAAAATTAACTTTTTTGTGTGTATTTACTTATAACTTTTGGTTTTTTAAATCCTGACAATGCAACAAGGAAGGGCATTGCTTTAAATTGATACAATAAATTCAAAACATCTCAAAGAGAAACTATTCACTGCATTTGGGTTTTTGAATTTTTCAAAAATTTCTCTAGTATACAATATCAAGTACAGAAGTCAAGTTTATTGGGATAATTTTTCTTTTATAAATAGCACCACCTCTGGACAACAGGACTGCTGCAGGTGCAGAAGAAAAAGCACATTCATCCTCATTTCATAATGTTTCTTTAATTAAAGGGGATATTTAAATTCTAAAAATAGACAACCTGATTTAAGCAGGAATGAAATAGCACATTTCAGGGAGGAGCTTGTGTTTCAGCTGAGCTTAGCTATTTGGGGGACTGACTGCTTCTTTCTGTGTGGAGGCTATTTTCCCAGAATCAGAGAAGAGGTGCCTATGAAAGGTAAATACCATTTCAATGTTAAGGCAGGATCTTTCATTTAGGCCCAGTGTCTTGCCTCTGATGCTCTCTGATCTCATCAAAACCAACACAGGAGGAGAAAGAAATTTAACAAAAAAAATTTTAGTCAGTGGCCACATGTCTTTTACATAAACTCATGGAAAGTGTCCAAATAACTTAATCATTTTGCTAAGTAGCTTTTCAAGATACTATCTACTTTCAGTAAACATACGTAGGAAACTCAAATGAGACCGCAGAGGTGGGAATGGGGATGTGACCATTCACTGGCTTGGAAGAGCCTGATCACAATAAAATCAGCTGCTCAGGCAGCTTCTTCTTGTCTTGGCCACTTTGACCACAAAAGAAACTTCTCGTGGATTTCACATAATTAATGATTCCCTGAGCTTCCTTCTTTAATGACAGGCTCGGCAAAATATGACTTCAAAGATTAGGTGGAGATTTTATGGCCCTTACCGATCAGCTGTGTTTACTTCAGACTCCACTTACAGAGCTACTTGTCAGGAGCTGTTCTGTATCCTTCACACACAGTATTTCATTTGATCCTCATACTGTCCCTGGCAAGTCAAGTTTCATTTCTAGAGATGCCTATTATTTTCTCTTTACTCTTACCTGCTTATCACATTTCAGGGAGGGGTTGGCTTTCATACGACAAAATCCTGATCCACCACTCACGATAGAGCCAAACATTTGACCAGAGCCAAACATTTGACAACAGGTAGACTGTGCCATCAAATTCATATTGTTAGGAATTCTCAGTTGGATATAGATAAACCAGGTTAGTCTCTGTTGAACATCAGAACAGATAAATGTCTGATGGAGAGGCCATGTTGGATCCATTGCAGATCTTGGGGAGAATGAGAAATGAGGCAGATGAAGGCTGCGTGGCCTTGGGACAGACTGACTGACTCAGAAGTCACATTGGTGCCTGGCTGTATTTCAGTTCCTGGATTCACTTGCTTATGAGGTCTGCCACACTTCCTGTTCTTGGAAGGTCAAGAGACAGCCTGAATCCTTACAGTTATTTCTCCTTTCTTCTTAAATTACCTTGAGCAAGTTTCATTCAATATAACACAATGGTTTCTAAGAGAATATTCTTATTCTTATTTTGTTGCCACTCCGAGAGTCTAAGCAAGATGTTGCCCAAGATCACGCAGATAGTAAAAAGTGGAATTCAACCCCAAGTTTGTCCTTTCACCACAGATTAAATTTAGATCTAAACATTTCAACATACATTGTGGATCATTAAAGCTATCTGAATCTACTAAGCTAGAGCCTCTGTGATTTCAGGGGTTATTACCGTGTCTTCTTAAAGTTTAATATGCAAAAACAAATGCTCATTGGAGACAGACAGGCATAGAGTTTCTGTACTTTCATCTCCATCGTTAAGTTGAGGGAAGTGAAACTTCCTGCTTTCTAGCTGAGTTGGCCATCTCTCAAGGACTCTAATTGTAATTGCTTTTGCAGAACACATAGATCTCCAGTAAGTTAGATGCATCTCCTCTCAAGAAAAAATTCTGTTTTCTTCTGGTCAATTTTCTATGCACAATTTATCATCACTAGACCATCCTTATTGTGTAGCTTCATGGACTGTTTCCCAGAAGAAATTGACATTTTTTTTTCTCTCAACTAGCCATGAACTCAGAGTGACTGGTGTAACTTCTGTAGAGCCCAACTTCAGAGCTGAGCAATTGGCCTTTCTTTATGGAGAATGAAAGCTCACTTAAATGATCCTATTACCCTTCCTGAGCTCCATTCCTGGGATGGGAGGCCTCCCTCTCTATCACCCCATATAACTACTTGGCTCACAAGAATCTGGACTCCAGCCACTCTGATTCAGTGATTATGTGCATGGGTTAGGTTAAGATGTTTTTATTGTCTTTCAAGGTGTTTTTATTGTCGTTCAAGTGAAAAACCATCACTTGCTACAAATCCGTTAATTTTGGTTACTTTAAATTCATTACACTCCAAGTATTATAATGTCAACAAGAATTTTAAAAGAATCATCCAGATTCCCATCACTCTAATAAATTACCTCCCTCAGTTTGTCTACATAAAAAACATACAAAGAAATGAGCTCTGTTTGGACACATGTATACTTTTTCCCTAGTTGTAATCCTAACAGATGCTACTTTGTATTGAGTTTCCCTTCAGCTAACTAGTCAGGAAGCACTTTTCTCTACTGCTAATTTTTAAAATTATTATTTAGGAGGTCACATCACCTATGTCAGATGCTAAAAACTTTCAGTGCTTCCAGTTACTTTGTTAAACAATTCTCAATCTGGTAACTACTTAGCTTTTTAGATGACAAGCTCATAGTCACATCTTTAGCACGAGTGTTGACAAGCATAGGCCACATGCAATCAAAAATCCAAGTGATAACAGGAGAGCCGATGCCAGGATAGTATCAGTTTTTCATCTGCCTGGAAGTGGGTAAATACACACCCATTACTTCTTTGGCAGAAGATTTTAAGAGTTTTCTTCATACCTGATTTAGGGACCCAAAGCAAGAGATAAAGAAGCTGGGGATCAAGGCAACGAGGTCTCTTGTCCTGAGAGCAATGCCAGTCGATAGGAGACACGCAGTTCCAACGGTAACTCGTATTTTTCATGAGCACTTTAAGGCTGTGTGCCTCTATCTTCTGTGCAAATAGGTCCCAGGTGTGTGACAGGGAAATCCACGATTGCGTTTGCTCCCTTCTGACCATGGCAAAGACTCAAAGGCACCTGAGATACCTCTGGAACTCTTAGGGGAGATCTTTGAATTTTTTTTCCTCTAGACCATCACTCAGTGATTCTAGAAGGCTTGTGTGCCTTTTTTGGCTAGTGGAAAAGGCAGTGAGTGATTTAGGCCTGTAGGAATGTAAATCTGGGCAAGCAAAAACCTACTAATTATCCTAACACACACAACTTCAAAACAAATCAATTAATTTCCTTGTCAAACACAAAGACATGGAACCACACAGTAACACAAAAAGCAAAAGGACTTAAAAGAGAGGTATATGTTTCTCCGTGTGCTTATGCTGACCATTGCTCAGCCTTACTTTTATAAGCGGATTAACTCTTCTTTCTAAGTCAAGTTTCAATGTTTAAAAAGGTAGACTCTCTGCTACTATGTTACTCAGGTGCCAAAAACTCCGATATACTCAATGGGCCTACTCTGGGTCTTTCTTGATTCTGAGAAGCCTATCTCTGGTCACCATCATTCTTCCAGATCGTAAGTACCTCTGATCAGGAGCGGCTCTCTTTTGTGATGGTCTCCATTCTGTTCCTCCTGAGGCAGCCTGAAATACCCTGTCTTCTCCTGCCTGTTACAGTGGCCACAATGATGTCACTCTCAGTAAGACCTTAAGTAACTCAGCCATCATCAGTAACCTTGCCATTAAATATCAGATCATTTTAAACCACACCCAACATAGATTTAATGCAGTCAAGCCATTTTCCCAACAATTCTAAATTAAGTATGTATATATTCAACATGTGTGCTAGGGAAACTTCTAAAGAAGGAAATAGTATTTGCTGAGCCTCATGCTTGCTAAGTACGGTCATCATCTTGATTTTACACACTTTCACCAGCCTTTTTGGAGAAGGAAATGGCAACCCACTCCAGTATTCTTGCCTGGAGAATCCCATGGACAAAGGAGCCTGGCGGGCTACAGTCCATGGGGTCGCAAAGAGTCGGACATGACTGAGCGACTATCACACATGCACAAAACAGTTTTAACCTAGAGGTTTCATTACAGGTAATCTGTTGAGAGGGCTTCCGTGGTGGCTCAGTGGTAAAGAATCTGTCTGCCAATGCAGGAGACTCAGGTTCAGTCTCTGGGTCGGGAAGATCCCCTGGAGGATGAATGGCAACCCACTCCAGTACTCTTGCCTGGGAAATCCCATGGACAGAGGAGCCTGGTGGGCTACAGTCCACGGGGTCACAACAGAGTCAAGACATGACTTAGAGACAAAACAACAACAATAATCTGTCAAGAAGGATAGACAGCTTTAAAGTTACCCACCCGTGGTAACTTGAAAATCTTGAATTTTAATTAAACACCTTAATTAAAATGAAAAACTAAGGTGAATGGACATTCCTCCTCTCTTATTCTCCTTGACCGCTCTGTGGCATTTGGCATTCTTGCTCACCTACCCCTCCATCCCCACCCTGGCTCCGCGGCACCCACAACTATGTTAGCTTTGCTCTCGTTTCTCACCACTGCACCTTTATTGCTCCCTTCATGGTTTCTTCCTGTTTCCTCAGGGGGTTCATCCACTCCAAATACCTGCAATTATCATCTGCATGTGGCTTCTTAGGATTAGTTGAGAGTACCAAGTAATGGAAACCAAAACTGAATCAATATAAAAGTGTAAAAGATATTGAAGGATCCCAGGCAAGAATGAAGCTGTGCCTTAGGAAGCCCTGAGAATAGGGGCTCAAAAGATGTGAGCTTTTCTTCTTTTGCCTATTTTGTTTTCTTTTTGTTTCTGTTTCATTTTCCTTTGTGCAGACCGAATTCACACCTCTTTCATCACAGAGACCACGGAGACTAGGCTCCAGCGTCTGGGTCTCAATTCCAAGTCTCTAAGAAAGGATCTGGATTGGCTCAGCTTAGGCTTGGGTCTTGAATGAATCAACTTTGACTGTGAGTCCAGTCAAGGGAAAGAGTAAGGTGCTCACCTAGGGCCGACCAACTATGACTAAGTGGTCATTGGAACACGGTAGTTCTGGTCACCTCCAGACTTAACCTTTTACCTGGGAACAGAAAAATGAGTTCAATATCGTCACATGCTGCCACCTCAAATTCAACAAACTCATCCGTGATAGGGCTTCCCTGGTAGCTCAGCTGGTAAAGAATCTGCCTGCACTGCAGGAGACTGCAGTTTAATTCCTGGGTCATGAAGATACGCTGAAAAAGGGATAGGCTACCCACTCCAGTATTCTTGGGCTTCCTTGTGGCTCACTGGTGAAGAATCCCCCTGCAATGTGGGAGACCTGGGTTCGATCCCTGGGTTGGGAAGATCTCCTGGAGAAGGGAAAGGCTACCCACTCCAGTATTCTGGCCTGGAGAATTTCACGCCTGAGAAACCCAAGCTATTGGCCCTTCCAGGATTATGTTCCTTGATAGTTTTAGGTTAAAATCTCTACAGTTCTCCATAGTTGGTATTTTTTTGGCAGTTAAGTATATTTATTTGACCTTTAAATCATGCATTCCTTTGTATCTCCTGTTTTTCATGACTCCAATATAAAATAAAAATTGAAAAAAGCACATACTAGATTGGAAAAAATTAAAAAATAAATTTCAAAATACAAAAACACATAAGTTCATAAGATTAATGAGAATAGTAGGGGAAGGTCTCTTTATGATCTGAAATTAATTAATTAATCACAAGTGAAATGCAAAGCAGATGGCCAGATAGTCTATTAATTATCAATTGTAATAAAGTAATTACCTCTTCTTATGATGCTGTCACACTTTGGTGTTAATGACCATATTCTCAGTGACAGTAAAAAGCCAAAGTGGCACCCACCACCTGATGATAACTTGATTACTTTGGATGTGAAGTTGTTGTACTCCTATTTTCACAAATTACAGAAAAATAATTGTTTTTGTGAGCTATTTTCTTGGGAACATAATTTTTAGACTGATTCTGTCATCAAAGATTTATGACATTTGCCATATTTCAGTTTGTGAAGAAAATAAACAAAGACTCATTGTTTCACCCTTTTTTCTTCAAGAGGCATTGCCTTAACCATACTCACAGATGCACATGTATAGTCAGGTATAAACATGTTTGCCAGTGAGATCATCCCTCCTAGGGGAGAAACAAAGGTAGAAAGCCAAATGCCATCTGAGTATAAAATCTATCTTTTTTTCCAAAGAAATAAGCACCAATCTAACTCAAAATTACATAATAAAGTGGATAATTTTTCATGTACATGTAGGTATCAGCAAACAATCCTTTCTCACAGTTCTCCCAAAGTGTCCAACCATGAGGTCAACTCTCAACACTCATCATATGTCATGTTCCTTGTAATCAGTTGCAAAAAGCTTTCATGGGACAGACAGTTGCTTAGAGAGAGTGAATCTGTGCCACAGAGGATCTGGCCAACATCAAGTCCAGCTCTCACACCACCTGTTTTCTTTGGAATGCCATCTCTGTTTTAAATCTTTCATTCAATGCACATTGGAAAAAAGCACTACGGAGTGGCAAACCTAATTTGTTGCACTTTTTGTTTTATACCATGGGAAACATCTACCCAAACAGATGCAAGCAAAAAGATATTTTTAACAGCATGGTTGGTTTGTGTTCCTCCCACTTGCTCAACATAGTAACACATCATGAAAAACTTAAGACTGATCCACACTTTCACTGTCTAATGCAAGTGTTAAGGGGAAAATAGCCACAGATTTTCATTCATCTTTCCTGTTCCCAGCACAGGATGCTGGGAGCCAGAAGATGGAAACACATCAAAGATGAACAAAAAGCATGTTGTCAGATGTGCATGCAAAAATTAGACATAATTTTGCCCCCCACCCATGCAAAGTTGCTATAAGTCAATCAGAAGTACTATTTTTCAATTTAAAATGTTAAGCCATGTTACAAGAAATATTATCAGACAGGCCGTGGAAAAAAAATCAAACTATGGTTTGAGAGACTACCAAAAAGTTCAATTACAAAAAAGAAATCTCCATATAAAGAATACTGTTTTGTATTATAGGCATAAACATTTTAAAGAGCTATTAGCTGGGAAAAAAAATTACACTAAAGAAGTGAAAACTGATGTATATTGCCAACTACAAATTGCACTTGCCATCGACCTCTATAAGGATTAAATCGTGAGCCGCTGCAGCTGCTGACCTTCAACACCCCCATGAAAGGAGTGCAGGATGGAGATCAAGAATGAGGCGTTTGGAAACAAGGCCATTTGCAGCAACATGAATGGACCTAGAGTGTCATACTGAGTGAAGTCAGCCAAAGAAGGAGAAATATCATACGACATCCCTTACATGTGGAATCTAAAAAGAAATGATACAAATGAACATACTTACAAAACAGAGACTCACAGACTTACAGAACAAGCTCATGGCTGCTGGGGGGAAGGGACAGTTCAGGACTTTGGGAAGGTCATGTGCACACTGCTATATTTAAAATGGATGACCAACAAAAACCTATTGTATATATAGCACATGGAACTCTGCTCAATGTTATGTGCCAGCCTGGATGGCAGAGGGGCTTGGGGAAGAATGGAAACATGTATATGTATGGCTGAGTTCCTTCACTGTTCACCTAAAACTATCACATTGTTAATTGGTTATACCCCAATACGAAATGTTTTTGGTATTAAAAAAAATAGGTCTTCAGATAGATGTTTTTCAGGAGGTGATTTCTTTTTTTCTTTTAGCTTTCAACTCAAACAGCAACCAGCTTTTAGTTTTTGTATTTTTTGAACTTTTTATTTTGTGTTGGAGTATAGCCAATTAACAATGTTGGGATAGTTTCAGGGGAACAGCCAAGGGACTCAGCCAGACATATACGTGTATCCATTCTCTCCCAAACCCTCCTCCCATCCAGGCTGGCACATAACACGGAGCAGAGTTCCATGTGCTATACAATAGGTCTCTGTTGGTTATCCATTTTAAATCTAGCAGTATGTACATGTCCACCCCAAACTTCCTAGTTACCCCTTCTCACCCTGCCCCACTCCGCCAACTCCGGCAACCTTAAGTTCACTTTCTAACTCTGTGAGTCCAGGAGGAGATTTCTTGAGCTGAACCCGTGTATCCCCTCGTATCTAGAAAAGCACTGAAAGCACAAATGTCAGTTGTGACATTTGCTCCTTGTGATTACCAGCAAGGCTCTAATGTGTGCCTGACTGCACGTACCCCCCTTCACTAAGATCATATACAGTGTTGACCTTCCCTGTCCCTCTCTGGAGCAGTTTCTCAGAGCTATTTGAGATGCTGTCTCCTGGGATACAGTCCTCATTTTGCCTCCAGTAAAACTTAACGCATAACTCTCACATTGTGCTTTTTTTTTTTTCCAGTTGACAGTATTTTCATTTCCACAGACACACAATTATTTTTCAATGCATACCACAGGAAAGGGTCAATGATTACCTTTCAACTCTAAAATCTGCAAAGTACACAGAAAAGTATGACAAAAACCAGAAGCAAAACCACAACAGGCGCAGTTTCAGAAGATCTAGTTTCAGGTCCGTCTTCCCTTCTCCATGACTGGGTGGCTTGAGAAAGTAACCTCTCTGGGCCCACCTTGTCTCAACTCACAGGCAAGACTTTTTCCAGTTCAAAAATTTTCTGCATTCTAAATCCACCGTCAGATTCATAAAAGCAACCTACAGTCTATACCTATTGTGCTTTTGGCACATTTCTGAATTACAAAAAATCTGTTCATAGGCAGTTAGGTATATTCTACAGATAATACTAACACTACTGTAAATTGCATTTATAAGACTTGTTTTGAGGGGCAGAAGAATTGAGGCTGGGATGGATATTGGTAAAAATCACATTTTGGTTTGAAAGCCTACCAAGAACTTCTAAAGTCTTCATGAATAAATTGAATTTTAAATTGTTTTTAAAAATGAAAGAAAAGGAGAAATCAGAGGAGGGAAATCTGATATTGTGGGAAGAGTAGGAACAGCTAACTTTTCTATGAGAAAATATTCCCCGAAATACAGTAGTTTAGAGTTAAGTGGAGTTCTGTTTTTTTTAATAAGAGGTTATCCACTTAAGTATTTATATTAGATTCACTGAACTATTTATATTAGATCTGCATTCCTTCTTCTCATTTATCACTGCATATTAATCTTATTTGTTCTACCACTCTTTTGAGATTATTCAGGTTTTCTATCACGGTGCTTCTTATGGTATTCCTAATCTGAAAACAAAAATACATTACGTCTACTTTTAAGCTCAGAAGGTCAAGTTTCAAACATGAAAATTATTATCAATAATTAAACCAAAACTCATGTCAGAAGCCACTCTGGGACAAGAATTTTGGCCTTTGAGCCCTGAGCCTATTTTTATTTTGATGTATTCCATGTTTATTTTTGCCTCATAGTCCATTAAAAAAAAAAAAGCAGCAGTAAACATGTGATGATCACCCTTTGTATTTTCACAATTAAGGTACTGTTTTTATGTTAAGTTGAACTTTTTCCCCTGGGGCATTAGAGAAATCTCATGTAAGAACTCTCAAGATGCCTTAAATACTAAAAATAGACAAAATCCTGCCCAGAAAATCTTACTTTCTCAATATCATTTAGATTCACTTGGGAACATGAAGATGAGTAACACTAACTATTGTTTTGGAAAGCACAAAATAATCTAGGCTTTGTTAAAAAGTATATGGAATGCATAAAAAGTGAAGTTTTTCTTTTTTAAAAAAAAAACACTAGAGAGATGTTTACTGTTTTCACTTGAGGGCTCTATAGCAAGCAAACAAAAAACCCCCAACAAAATAGAAGGATTTTCAGGAAAAATATCACTGATGAATAGAATTTTAGGAAGCAAGAATTATGCTGCTTGGAGAAAAAAATAAAATTTAATACTTAAGTTTATGCCTTAAGATTTATGAGGAGTTTTCTGAGTACAGTTGATCAGGTTCACACACATTAAAAATAAAGTTCAATTAAAAGCACTGGTATGTAGGGGGGGCAGGAGGGATAAACTGGGAGATTGGATTGACATACACACATTCAATTCAGTTCAGTTCAGTTCATTTCAGTCGCCCAGTCGTGTCCGACTCTTTGCGACCCCATGAACTGCAGCATGCCAGGCCTCCCTGTCCATCACCAACACCCGGAGTCTACTCAAACCCATGTCCATTTAGTTGGTGATGCCATCCAACCATCTCATCCTCTGTCATCCCCTTCTCCTCCCGCCTCCAATCCCTCCCAGCATCAGGGCCTTTTCCAATGAGTTAACTCTTCACATGAGGTGGCCAAAGTACTGGAGTTTCAGCTTCAGCATCAGTCCTTCCAATGAACACCCAGCACTGATCTCCTTTAGGATGGGCTGGTTGGATCTCCTTGCAGTCCAAGGGACTCTCAAGAGTCTTCTCCAACACCAGCATCTCCAACAAAAGCATCAATTTTTCGGCACTCAGCTTTCTTTATAGTCCAACTCTCACATCCATACATGACCACTGGAAAAACCATAGCCTTGACCAGACGGACCTTTGTTGGCAAAGTAATGTCTCTGCTTTTTAATATGCTATCTAGGTTGGTCATCACTTTCTTTCCAAGGAGTAAGCGTCTTTTAATTTCATGGCTGCAATCACCATCTGCAGTGATTTTGGAGCCCCCCAAAATAAAGTCTGACACTGTTTCCACTGTCTCCCCATCTATTTCCCATGAAGTGATGGGACCAGATGCCATGATTACTATATATAAAATAGATAACTAATAAGGACCTACTGTGTAGCACAAGCAACTTAAGACTCTGTAATGGTCTATGTGGGAAAATCTAAAAACGAGTGGATATATGCATAGCTGATTCATTACGTTGTACAAAAGAAACTAACACAAGATTGCAAATCAACTATACTCCAATATAAAGTAACAACAACAACAACAACAAAAGCACTGGTATGTAGGCTAGATATGTTCAATCTCCTCTTTTGGAGATCCTGAAAAGGAACAGATTCTTATATTTCAAAAATCCTACCTAGCTTTGGAATAGCGCAGACACCCTCAAAATGCTTTCCATGCAATAATAGAAAACTAAGTTCAGATGATTTCCAGGAACCTCTAAACTTCAGTTAATGTCATAAGTGAAAGAGGAAAAAAAAAAAAGAGAGAGAGAGTATCTGTCTTTCTCACAGGATGCTGTATCGGTTTAATACAACCAACATGAATTGTTAATGTGTGAAAAAAAATGCTACAATTGTCATGACACAGTCTCCGCTCTCAGTGAGTATAATCCAGCAGTGGAGGCAGTATGAACGAGTCTAATAATATAAGCCAGAGTGACTGAAATCCTGTAATGGAGGAATAAATCAATAGTGCTATATTCTTCTCCCTGTGGAGAAAATGATTGATTGCAACGGCAAGGGTGGGAAAGGTTTCACAGGAAAAGCAGCATCTAAGCTGAACTTGGAGTATAAGAAAGAGCTCAAGTAGCAAAGAGATACAGGGGAAAGAGCATCAGTCTTGGAGTTAACATCCCGGGTTCTGCTCCACATCTGCCTGCACCACTCACTCGCCTAGAGGCATTTCCGGCACAGGAAGGGCCCTGAACACTGGGCTTTGTCTGCCTTGCTGTTGGCTTAGACAGGAAAGAACAGCAAAGTCTACTTACACATTTCATGTGGGCTGAGCTGTTTCTGCCTACTTGTACACAGCAATGAGACCAACCCATGAGATTCTGTCCTGAATCCTAGTCTTCACGTTCTGCTCCCCAAGTGGGGAGAACCCATGCTTTAGGATGGTAATCCCTGATCTTGCCAATTGCCAAATTCTTCTGGTTGAGGGCCACAGGTGGACACCTGCCATCCAGTTTTAGCTGCTTTAATTGGATAAACTCATTGTTTGTTATTCTTCCAACATTTCTTTTAAAACTGTACTGGTTGTACTATTTTATCCATTTTTCATTTAAGGTATTAACTTTAAAAAGTTGACTTTCCCTTTTTACTCTCCATCCGTCCCCCCATTTTCTTGCTTTTAACAGAGAACAAAAAGCAGTGATAAGGGAGTATAATAAGGATAGTCCTACAGTGAGTCCTGCCTCAAACCGGGAAAATTAGTACAACTAATCCTAACCCTAATTGTGGCTGCATTCCACATTAGCTCAGCATCAATATTTTCAGGGCCCAGGTTTAGATTTCTGAATGGGAGCAAATCTATTTACACACCAATCCAGGCTTCAGGATCCAAATTTTGCACCTGAAAATATGGATATTATACAAAT
Source organism: Dama dama (assembly GCF_033118175.1). Classification (NCBI taxonomy): domain Eukaryota; kingdom Metazoa; phylum Chordata; class Mammalia; order Artiodactyla; family Cervidae; genus Dama; species Dama dama. The sequence continues at coordinate 26,512,624 of NC_083697.1, read as the reverse complement.
TGTTAAAAACATTAAGATCCAGCAATTAGAGAAGGAAGAAATGAAGAACCCCAGGGTTAGCAGAAGGAAAGAAATCTTAAAAATCAGGGCAGAAATAAATGCAAAAGAAACTAAAGAGACCATAGCAAAAATCAACAAAGCTAAAAGCTGGTTTTTTGAAAAAATAAACAAAATTGACAAACCATTAGCAAGACTCATTAAGAAACAAAGAGAGAAGAACCAAATTAACAAAATTAGAAATGAAAATGGAGAGATCACAACAGACAACACTGAAATACAAAGGATCATAAGAGACTACTACCAGCAGCTCTATGCCAATAAAATGGACAACTTGGATGAAATGGACAAATTCTTAGAAAAGTATAACTTTCCAAAACTGAACCAGGAAGAAATAGAAGATCTTAACAGACCCATCACAAGCAAGGAAATCGAAACTGTAATCAAAAATCTTCCAGCAAACAAAAGCCCAGGACCAGATGGCTTCACAGCTGAATTCTACCAAAAATTTAGAGAAGAGCTAACACCTATCTTACTCAAACTCTTCCAGAAAATTGCAGATGAAGGTAAGCTTCCAAACTCATTCTATGAGGCCACCATCACCCTAATTCCAAAACCAGACAAAGATGCCACAAAAAAAGAAAACTACAGGCCAATATCACTGATGAACATAGATGCAAAAATCCTTAACAAAATTCTAGCAAACAGAATCCAACAACATATTAAAAAAATCATACACCATGACCAAGTGGGCTTTATCCCAGGAATGCAAGGATTCTTTAATATCCACAAATCAATCAATGTAATACACCACATCAACAAATTGAAAGATAAAAACCATATGATTATCTCAATAGATGCAGAGAAAGCCTTTGACAAAATTCAACACTCATTTATGATTAAAACTCTCCAGAAAGCAGGAATAGAAGGAACATACCTCAACATAATAAAAGCTATATATGACAAACCCACAGCAAGCATCACCCTCAATGGTGAAAAATTGAAAGCATTTCCACTGAAATCAGGAACAAGACAAGGGTGCCCACTCTCACCACTACTATTCAACATAGTGTTGGAAGTTTTGGCCACAGCAATCAGAGCAGAAAAAGAAGTAGAAGGAATCCAGATAGGAAAAGAAGAAGTGAAACTCTCACTGTTTGCAGATGACATGATCCTCTACATAGAAAACCCTAAAGACTGTACCAGAAAATTACTAGAGCTAATCAATGAATATAGTAAAGTTGCAGGATATAAAATTAACACACAGAAATCCCTTGCATTCCTATATACTAACAATGAAAAAACAGAAAGAGAAATTAAGGAAACAATACCATTCACCATTGCAACAAAAAGAATAAAATACTGAGGAGTATATCTACCTAAAGAAACAAAAGACCTATACATGGAAAACTAAAAAACACTGATGAAAGAAATCAAAGAGGACACAAACAGATGGAGAAACATACCGTGTTCATGGATTGGAAGAATCAATATTGTCAAAATGGCTATTCTACCCAAAGCAATCTATAGATTCAATGCAATCCCTATCAAGCTACCAACGGTATTTTTCACAGAACTAGACCAAATAATTTCACAATTTGTATGGAAATACAAAAAACCTCAAATAGCCAAAGTAATCTTGAGAAAGAAGAATGGAACTGGAGGAATCAACCTGCCTGACTTCAGACTCTACTACAAAGCCACAGTCATCAAGACAGTATGGTACTGGCACAAAGACAGAAATATAGATCAATGGAACAGAATAGAAAGTCCAGAGATAAATCCACGAACCTATGGACACCTTATCTTTGACAAAGGAGGCAAGGATATACAATGGAAAAAAGACAACCTCTTTAACAAGTGGTGCTGGGAAAAGTGGTCAACCACTTGTAAAAGAATGAAACTAGAACACTTTCTAACACCATACACAAAAATAAACTCAAAATGAATTAAAGATCTAAATGTAAGACCAGAAACTATAAAACTCCTAGAGGAGAACATAGGCAAAACACTCTCCAACATAAATCACAGCAAGATCCTCTATGACCCACCTCCCAGAATATTGGAAATAAAAGCAAAACTAAACAAATGGGACCTAATGAAACTTAAAAGCTTTTGCACTACAAAGGAAACTATAAGTAAGGTGAAAAGACAGCCCTCAGATTGGGAGAAAATAATAGCAAATGAAGAAACAGACAAAGGATTAATCTCAAAAATATACAAGCAACTCCTGAAGCTCAATTCCAGAAAAATAAATGGCCCAATCAAAATATGGGGCAAAGAACTAAACAGACATTTCTCCAAAGAAGACATACAGATGGCTAACAAACACATGAAAAGATGCTCAACATCACTCATTATTAGAGAAATGCAAATGAAAACCACAATGAGGTACCATTACACGCCAGTCAGGATGGCTGCTATCCAAAAGTCTACAAGCAATAAATGCTGGAGAGGGAGTGGAGAAAAGGGAACCCTCTTACACTGTTGGTGGGAATGCAAACTAGTACATCCGTTATGGAAAACAGTGTGGAGATTTCTTAAAAAACTGGAAATAGAACTGCCATATGACCCAGCAATCCCACTTCTGGGCATACACACTGAGGAAACCAGATCTGAAAGAGACACGTGCACCCCAATGTTCATCGCAGCACTGTTTATAATAGCCAGGACATGGAAGCAACCTAGATGCCCATCAGCAGACGAATGGATAAGGAAGCTGTGGTACATATACACCATGGAATATTACTCAGCCGTTAAAAAGAATTCATTTGAATCAGTCCTAATGAGATGGATGAAACTGGAGCCCATTATACAGAGTGAAGTAAGCCAGAAAGATAAAGAACATTACAGCATACTAACACATATATATGGAATTTAGAAAGATGGTAACGATAACCCTATATGCAAAACAGAAAAAGAGACACAGAAGTACAGAACAGACTTTTGAACTCTGTGGGAGAAGGTGAGGGTGGGATATTTCAAAAGAACAGCATGTATACTATCTATGGTGAAACAGATCACCAGCCCAGGTGGGATGCATGAGACAAGTGCTCGGGCCTGGTGCACTGGGAAGACCCAGAGGAATCGGGTGGAGAGGGAGGTGGGAGGGGGGATCGGGATGGGGAATACGTGTAAATCTATGGCTGATTCATATCAATGTATGACAAAACCCACTGAAATGTTGTGAAGTAATTAGCCTCTAACTAATAAAAAAAAAAAAAAAGAATTCCAGGTAGGAAAAAAAAAAAATTAAGATCCAGTAAATAAACAGGCAAAGTGAAAAAAGAGAATATTCACAAAAGACACTATAGTAAAAATGTAGGGAAAAAATAACTAACTTTATATATATATATATACATACACATATACATGTATGTATAACTATCATAGTAAAAACAACAACAAAATATCCTATCCTAGAAAGGACAGTAAAGAAGAAACTAAAAATCTCACATACAGCTGCTGGCAATGTAACTGGAAAAACTTTTATGAGAATGTATTTCACCATAAAACATTTTTTTTTTTTTTATTAGTTGGAGGCTAATTACTTCACAGCATTTCAGTGTGTTTTGTCATATATTGATATGAATCAGCCAGAGTTACACGTATTCCCTATCCCGATCCCCTCTCCCACCTCCCTCTCCACCCAATTCCTCTGGGTCTTCCCAGTGCACCAGGCCCGAGCACTTGTCTCGTGCATCCCACCTGGGCTGGTGATCTGTTTCACCATAGATAATATATATGCTGTTCTTTCGAAACATCCCACCCTCACCTTCTCCCACAGAGTTCAAAAGTCTGTTCTGTACTTCTGTGTCTCTTTTTCTGTTTTGCATATAGGGTTATCATTACCATCTTTCTAAATTCCATATATATGTGTTAGTATGCTGTAATGTTCTTTATCTTTCTGGCTTACTTCACTCTGTATAATGGGCTCCAGTTTCATCCACCTCATTAGAACTGATTCAAATGAATTTTTTTAACGGCTGAGTAATATTCCATGGTGTATATGTACCACAGCTTCCTTATCCATTCGTCTGCTGGTGGGCATCTAGGTTGCTTCCATGTCCTGGCTATTATAAACAGTGCTGCGATGAACATTGGGGTGCACGTGTCTCTTTCAGATCTGGTTTCCTCAGTGTGTATGCCCAGAAGTGGGATTGCTGGGTCATATGGCAGTTCTATTTCCAGTTTCATATAACGTTTCTTATTCTATGATGCCATCTAACAGAATTTATACTAAGAAAATGAGCTCAAAGAAGGAAAAGCTGCCAATTGACTGGACTACTGCAGAAATCTCTTAAGGGGTCTTCCTGTTTCCATCCTGTGCTACACGAACTCCTGAGCCTCTCCAACGCTCAGCACAATCTATTTTCAACATAGCAGTGGCAGCGACCCATTCCTACACCCGGGACTCTCCCACGGCTCCTCACTCACAACCAGAGGCCGCGTCTGACGCTGGCCGACAAGGGCATGCAAGGCCCTCCCTGCTGCCTCTCCCGTCACTCGGCTCTCACTCTCCCCTCCAGCCACTCAGCCTCCTCGCTGTCCCTCCAGGCTGGTCACGCTCCTACCTGAGGGCCTTTGTCCCGAGCGTTTCCTTAGCCTCAGTTCTGTTCCCCCAGAGACCCACATGGGCCCATTTTGCTTCTCCACCTTTTTCCTGGCTGTCATCTTCCTAAGATGCCTGTCTTTGACCTCCTCGGTTCAAAACTCTAATTCACATTCCTATCCCTGAATAAAAGCTGGATTTCTGATTTTCCCTTCCCTCATTCTCTTCTATATACTATAAAATTACTTACAATGTTTATGCTCTTTCTTCTCCACACAAAATACAAGGTCCACAAGAGCAGGGATTTTTGTCAGTTTTGCACTGATATATCCTAAAAACTTGGACTACTACATTGCACTTACACACAGTCAGTCAATAAATCACTGTTGAATGAGTGAAGTTTAAAATAGCAAAAAGGAGGAAGCATGTCTGAAAAACAGGGTTGGCTAATCAAAATTACAGTAATGGGATGCATGCTGGACTGATGTCATTAAACCCCCAAATCTTTCTGCATTGATTGGACCCATTGAAACCAGGTACTTTAAAAAGAAGAAAGAGCCCTTTCTGTGTCGGGGATTCTGAACAGAGAAGGGGAAGCCCTGGAGGCTTCCCTTGTGGGGTCTGAGGACAGCTGGAAAAGGACCGACAGCTGCCCTGCCAGACCTGATGAGAGAGAGCTCAATAAATATTTTTTGACTGAAGGGAAGAACAGCTTATGCCTTCTGTCCTGGCTGCACTGGGCTCCTGGCTCCTTTTAAGGTAGGGAATAATCTGAGAAGTGGAGTTTGTTTCCAACAAATAGGGCACATGTCAGCTCGGCCACAGGAACCCTGGCCTCTGGCTAACAAGGGCTCGCGTGTTTCACGGAGCTCTCCCGACTTCTGCAGCCATCGCTGTCTGCCCTGCTCCCATCAGAGCAGAGCCACCTCTGTTGTTCTGACTCCTCCAGGCTGTAGCATCAGGAGCAGCCGCTTCACTCTCACTGTGTCTCAGGAAGACAGAAGCCAGGTGTGGGGCTGCGGACCAATTATTAGGGACTCTAGTAACTTCGGTAACTTATCAATTAGAAGTGATTCTCATCAGGTATATATTTTTTTGATTTGAAATGGAAAATATTTTCAAATATTTAATACTAATATTAAACATTACTATTTTTAGTATTTAATACTAAACTTCATATAACTTTTATTCCCTTTCATTTTTTTCCTAACAGGAGGTTGTGATAATATTATACATGAGTCCACTCTGAAAGCAGACACCTAGTTTTCTTTCTGCTCTTTTTTAGGGCGAAGATAACCTCAAACAGAACATTAACATGAAGAAATTCCCAGTATGATCTATCCCTGAATTATCTAAACCAATGAGCTTAAAATTTTAGAAGACTGATGGGGGTGGGGTGAAACAAGGTTATGGCCTCAGCCCCAGAAATTCTGATTTAACAGATTTTAGGGAGTCAGAAATCTGTACTTTAAGAAGTATTCTAAGTGATTCCAGAGTAACTGTTTCACAGACCCCACTGGCAAACACCGATATACACCTTGGACAGAATATAGAAAGGAGGTTGAAAAGAACACACCTGACCCAAGAACTTAAAGATGTGACCCAGTATAATAAGATAGCAACAGTGAGTAACAAGAATAAATCAGCACTCACAAAAGACAGCTTCACCTATGACAAGGCAATGATTTATTCCCAGAAGCAAATCATCAAAGGCTGCTGTTGCTGAGTAAACAAACTGCTAAAAATGCATGTAGTCCTTGATGGAGAACTGGGTTTTATGAAATTCACTGTATTTCTTCTGTAGAATAATGGAGCTATACTAAATGTATCATATATAAAATGATTCAGTCTGTAAGTGAAAAAAAACTCATAAAAAATTTCAGATATTTGCAATAATAGGTAGTTTGAGAAGAATAAATCTTGGACAGTTCATCCCTTGATTTTTTCATATCCATGGAACTGGCTGTGGATGTTACCTAAAATCCCACCCATGGGTCAGCTTTGGTTTCCTAATTTGTTTTAGGCACTTTTAAAAATGAATCATTCTTTTTCCACCCCTTCATATCCCCGCAGGAGTTTTCCTTTAAAAGTATATAGTGTAAAATCTATCCAGGTTAAAGTTAGTTCCTTGAGAATGGGCTGGCAAAAACCAGATATGTCTGGAAGATATTCTGAAACAACATGAAACAGATGTTCACTGAAATGTAATTGTCACCGTAATAACAATGAGTATGCGACAATGCAGATTCTTGTAAGAAAAGCTAAAATTCAAAATGGTGTATTTAAGATCATAACTATGTAAAATCCTATACTATGAAGACAGTCGTGATTAACTCTACTGTGGTGAGCAAGACTCCCTAACCAGGTAGCATCTAAGTCCCACTGACCACTAGGAGACGGGAGCTGAACACGAGGTGTGAGTTACTCTACAAGAGGCCCACCAGACATGGTGTCTTCTCCAACTCTCAGGAGATTAACATGCCACATGTTACAAGCCAATAATCTATCCTTTGATAATTTAGCTTATTCTTTAGCACAGACTCTCTTCACAGTTGAAAATCTGTATTTAACTTACAATTCGCTCTCTGTATATGAGGTTCCTCCGTATCTGCAGTTCACACCCATGGATTAAACCAAGTATCAGAGCAGATCATGTAGTACTGTAGTATTTACTGCTTAAAAAGGTTGCATAAAACTGGATCCGCACAATTCAAACTCATGCTGTTCAAGGGACTGTATCAATGGTTGTTCTCTGTATCTCTCTATGTGTATTATTATATCCTTAACTTAAATCAAGCTGTTATAACACACAAAATTAAAAATAATAGATTCTCCCTTTACATTCTTTGATGTCCATCAGAGGTTTACACATTTCCAAAGACATCTCAAGCGACCTGTTTCACTTGGGCTAATCACTTACTCATCTGTAAAACAGGCATGCTCTGGGCTTTGCCCGCATCACAAGGAGGCTGGAGGTGGAAAGCAGCACGCACAGCAGGATGGAAGAGCCGTAGCATTCAGAGCCACGCAGCCACAAATTCTACTTCTGGCTCTGAAACTTAGTAGCTGTGCGACCTCGGTCAAGCCATTAAACTTCTCGGAGCCTCAATGTGAAGTGGACAATTTCTACCTTATAGGGTACATGCACGCACAACATACAACAGATGCTCAAGAAAACCTAGCTATTATCATAGTGGTGCCATGTAAACTATAAGACATAATGCAATGTAAATGCAATGTGTTCACAGTGATAATAGAAAGAAAGAGGAGAAAAATATAAAAACAGAACTGGCAAGAGAAGCACAGTACTGGGAGTGTGAAAAGTACAAGATGTGCTTGGAGAAGGATAACATGACATAGCTGAAGGAGAGCACTCCTGGTTTTTATTCTCAAGAATGCGAAAGGCCATAAAAGGCATTTGGAGCAAAGTCTAACAAGGCAGTATCTACACTTTAGGAAAATACTTTTTGGGAATGTGGAAGATGATATGGAGGAAGAAAAGCCAGGGGCATGACAACAACTTGGTTAGGAGACAAGAAGGCATGAAATTGGGCTGGAACAAGGGGAACGAGGCAGAGCACTGGGTCTGGAGGTGAAGACCTAGATGGCTGTTGCAACAGTGCAAGTGAAATAAAGGGGTAATCAGTACGTTAAGGGTGTAAAGCAATAAAGAGGATAAAGAAATTAAGAAGGCCTTCTTGAGTAAAAGAAAGGAGAAAAGTGAAAACGTGAAGGTGTTAGCTGCTCAGCTGTGTCCAACTCTCTGTAACCCCATGCACTGTAGCCCGCTGGAACTCCTCTGTCCATGGAATTCTCCAGCCAAGAATACTGAAGTATGTTGCCATTCCCTTTTCCAGGGGATCTTCCCAAACCAGGGATCAAACTCAGGTCTCCTGCACTGCAGGCAGATTCTTTAGATTCTTCACCATCTGAGCCACCAGGGAAGCTCAAGAAAAGAGAAGGGAGATTCAATATGGTTTCAAGGGCCTGAGTGGGTGACTGCTGCTAAGTCACTTCTGTCGTGTCCGACTCTGTGCAACCCCATAGACGGACCCCGTCCCTGGGATTCTCCAGGCAAGAACACTGGAGTGGGTTGTCATTTCCTTCTCCAATGCATGAAAGTGAAAAGTGAAAGTGAAGTCACTCAGTCGTATCCAACTCTTAGCGACCCCATAGACCGCAGCCTGCCAGGCTCCTCCATCCATGGGATTTTCCAGGCAAGAGTACTGGAGTGGGGTGCCATTGCCTTCTCTGGAGTGGGTGACTAGGAGAATGTTAATTCAAGAACAAGGGAGGATGAGTTTAGTTTTGTACAAGAGGAATCAAAGGCATTTAAAAAGATGTCCAATAGACCCCAGGAGAAAGACCTGAGTTTCTTATGTAGACTTGGGAGTCATTGCCATAGAGATGAGAAGTAAATCTGATAGGGCTCAATGAGAATCAGAGTTTAGAATCAATAAAATAATTAAAGGAAGGAGTCTTAATAAATGTAAACACATTTACACAGGACTAAAGAAGACAGAGGTTGGTTAAATAAGTCTCTACCAGCAGTGGACTCAAAAAGACATAACACTGTACAAAAATGAGAACCATAGTATCTACAAAAATCTTTTTAGTTTACTACACTTATCCTTTTTACATTAACCCTTAGAAATAAAAGCTAATGAAACCAAAGGGTTCCTTCATGCATATAAATTAGGACTGGTCAAAACTCAATGCTCCTCTGTTTATAATAGCTGGGACACGGAAGCAACATAGATGTCCACTGGCAGACGAATGGATAAGGACATTGTGGTACATATATACACAACAGAATATTACTCAGCTATAAAAAAGAAGTCAGTTCTAATGAGGTGGATGAAACTAGAGCCTATTATACAGGGTGAAGTATGTCAGAAAGAGAAACACCAATATGGAATTTAGAAAGATGGTAACGATGACCCTATATGCAAGACAGCAAAAGAGACAAAGATGTAAAGAACAGACTATTGGACTATGTGGGAGAAGATGAAGGTGGGATGATATGAGAGAACAGCACTGAAACATGTATATTACCATATGTAAAATAGATGACCAGTGCAAGTTCAGTGCATGAAGCAGGCATTCAAAGCTGGTGCACTGGGACAACCCAGAGGGATGGGGTGTGGAGGGAGGTGGGAGGGGGGTTCAGGATGGGGACACATATACACCCATGGCGGATTCACATCGATGTATGGCAAAACCACCACAATATTGTAAAGTAATTAGCCTCCAATTAAAATAAACTAATTAAAAAAATAACTCAGTGCCTCTAAACTTCTGCCTATGAAATTCAACAAAATCTTTTCATATCAATAAATATTCAAAGGCGACTAATTCAAAAATGTCAATGTTTATTTACACATTGCATATTGCAAAAAGCTTGAAGAAAAAAAAAAAGAGGTTTCAACAGGAAGTTAATGAGCAAATTCTGTCTGTTTCTAGCACTTGGGGGAGATTGAATCTCGGCGTTCTTAGAGACTGGAATCCTGATGGAAGACCTTCAGATGTTCTAATCACTTGCCAAGGAAGTGCCATACTTGATCTGCATTTAAAATGGGGAAGCAGGTTGTTAGGGAAGGGGTGAAGAGGGAGGGAGGAAGAAGAAAGGAGAAGACAAATTAAATTTAGACTTTCTAGAAGTATTTAGGCAGATAAAAACAATCAGAACTTAGGGTGACACATTTCTATACTTAAAGTCACTCACCTTTAAATTCTTGTTCTAAGTTCTCTCATTTGGCTCAGGTCTGATATTCTAGAGGCTCCCACTTTATTTCATACATCTTGCTGGGTTCTTTAGTCTTTCTTTACTGATTAATACTGAAGTTAAGTATCCTAGCTGCGGCATGAAAGGTCTAGACAAACCCTGTACTGTAAAATGTGACTGCCTGTCAAAGCCCAGATGGAACAGTATTGCAAAGAAACAATCTGTTACTTCCCCCTATAAGAGCTTGCCTCCCCAAATCTATAGATTTGCTCCTTTCTAAACATCTTCACAGTAAATAGTTCTCATTTTTTCCTCCAAACTTGCAAGTTGAGTATTCTAATATATTAAATAAAAACAAAAAGACAAAAAGCCTTGCAATATTTTAAAAGACAGATGATACATAAATATTTTGAAATTTTTACTACAGAACATTTTTGTTTCTCACAACAGCTTTAAATAATGGTAATTTAAAAATTCTGTTTTTAATTATACTTTAAATTTTAACATCTTCAGTTAAAATGAGTGGGGACTTCCCTGGTGGTTCAGTGGTTAAGTATTTGCCTTCCAGTGCAGGGGACACAGGTTCTATCCCTGGTGGGGACCAGGGGAACTAAGATCCCACATGCTGCAGGGCAACCAAGCCCATGTGCTGCAAATAGACAGAAGCCCACGCACCACAACAAAAAATCCCGCGTGCTACAACTAAGACCTGATGCAGCCAAATAAATAAACAATAAGAATATAAAATGAGTGATTCATTAAAATAACGATAGATGATAAATAAAATCTCACCAATGCAGACATTAGAAGTCTTAAAATTTATCTGAACTAGCTGGAAACTTAGTACTTCACCAACAAAGTCACTGCACAAACTATTTTCCAGACTAAAAGTAATAAACGTGCTCCTTATTTTCTGAAATTAGAAAATAACTGATTTCATCTATAAGTTTTAATGACTATTTTAGAATGTACTTAACTTAGTTTATATCATTTTTAATCTACTGCATTTTTTTGGTCTCCACTACTGTAAACAAATAAATTTACATATCTAGCTCCTTAAAAACCAACATATACCATACCTTCTTCATTACTTCCTTTATTCAATGAAAACGACACCTGAAAGAATAAGAACAGAGTCTGTTATAACAAAAGTGAATACTCCTCTTTACCTTTTTATTGTTATTGCCCATTCTTTTAAATAAACAAACCATAGGCTTAAGAGTTAAATAAGATAAAAAGCATTCTTAAAACTATTTTCTCTCATTAACCCATGGGAACTACTGAGAATATGAAGAGACATTTTCTTTCAGTGCTTCCTTGGCTGGTTCTTTAGAATAAAAATCCAATACACACGTTCATAGACTGCACATATGCAAAGAAGCACACAAACTATTTAGTCGTCTCCTAGAGTATTTAAGTTAATTTTTCTATTTTGATGACTGTGCCAAGATTCTTAGAATAGACATAATCTGTGGTAGACAAGACTGAAAGAAAAGTTTTTCTGAGATAAAAGATTTTTTCCTAATTATGAATACATTTTTAAAGTTTTTTTTTTAACTTTATTGAGAGATCTATTACTCACAGAGAAGAATGTAGAAAGCTCCAAAATATTAGAATAAAATCTATGTAACCATCACCCAAGTCAAGAAATGGAACATGCCAGGCACTTCCCCAATCATAAGCTCTTCTCCCTGAGGAATAACCACCACCCTGATTTTATAACACACTTTTCAGATTTCAAATGTAATCATCAAGTTCTAATTCTCTCAATCTGCTCAGCCTTGGTAGGAAAGAGGCTGATATTTGAGGTCAGTGGCAAATGGAACCATGTGCCACACACCTGAGTGTTCAACCTAAAAAGCATTACAGAAAAGAAATGAACATGCTATTCTAACTAAAGCATTTATTATTAAATCTAAAAAATAATTCTAAGAACTTGTTATTTATTTACTTTTAAAATAAATTTCTTGGTTGGTAGAATATATTCAGAATGTATAAAGCCCCATTTTGTAAAAGAAAACGAACCATAACACTCAAGAGATAATAACTATGAAAGCCTGGGAATAAAAGTTTTTTCACATTTTTGTATAATAATACTAATATATGCCAAAAGAGAGACCAACATTAAATTGATTCTTAAACATAACACTTACAGAAAATGGAAGAAGAACAACAAAAAAATGCACAGAGCTACATTGTAAAGTGACCTAATCCCAACCCTCACTCCCAGGAGTCACCATCACTACGTTTTCCTTGTAAGAAATAAAGGGAGGATTTTCAGTTACTTCCTTCTCCTAATTTCTCTATAGGGGATGAATGTGGGCACCCTCCATTCATTGAAGATAAATTGTCCAGGAAAATGAATTACTTTACGAGTGAGTGAAAGCTGCTCAGTCGTGTCCAACTCTTTGCGATCCCATGGACTATACAGTCCATGGAATTCTCTAGGCCAGAACACTGGATTGGGTCGCTTTTCCCTTCTCCAGGGGATCTTCCCAACCCAGGGACTGAACCCAGGTTTCCCTCATTGCAGGCAGATTCTTTATCAGCTGAGCCACAATATACACCCATTCTAAACATGCGATCTCCTCTCCTTTCCTGCTCCCAAAATATTTCTCATGAATAATCATTTCTTTAATTTCTTTCAAACAAATCTAGTGTTTTCATTACTGAAATATTACTCTTTTAATCAACCAAAGAAGGCTTACTCTGGCCTCTGTCCGTATTCATGTGCAAACTTAATGCTAAATTAATATAACTTTAATACAGCTGCTTTGTACTCCTTCCGATAACCCCACCGGATCCCTGTGAAAGCATTTTCACCTGTAGGTTACATTTGTTCAAATTAATAAACAAACATGATACAACATAAAATCTTGCTTTACTACATGATATGAGGATTGATATTCTTTTACTTTATTATAAGGATTCAGAATGAAAGAGAAAAAAGTTTCTGATTTTTCATTCAAGTGCAGTAGGGTTTCAGCTGAATTACATTACCTTGGGTATTCTTTCCTGGCATTATGTTTCCATGGTTCATAAAGCAATTACTCTATATTCATGTTTTTCTTCTTACAGTTTTATTGAGATGTAACTGACATACAGCATTTATAAGTTTAAGGTGTACAGCATAATGATTTAATTTACATCATGAAATGATTACCACAATATGTTTAGTGAACATCCATCATTATCATATAGATACAAAATTAAATAAAAAATTTTTTCTCAGGATTTACTTTTTTTAAAGATTTTTTTATACAGACCATTGTTACAGTCTTTATTGAATTTATTACAATATTGCTTCTATTTTATGGTCTTGTTTCCTTTGGCCATGAGGCATGCGGAATCTTAGCCCCCCAACCAGGGATCAAACCCATACGCCCTGCAATGGAAGGAGAAGTCTTAACCACTGAATTACCAGGGGAGTTCCAGGATTTACTCTCTTAACAACTTTCACACATAGCATATAGCAGTATTAACTATATTTACCATGCTTTACATTATATCTCTAGTACTTACTTATAACTGGAGGTTTGTACCTTTTGCTGCCTTCATTTAATTCTTCCTCTTCTCACTTTCCACCTCTGGCAACCACAAATCTGATCTCTTTTTCTATGAGTGTATGAATGACCTACCCCACTATGTTAGTTCTTGGCACACAACATAGTGATTTGGTATTTCTATACATTACAAAATGATCACCATGATTAATCTAGTTACCATCTGTCACCACACAAAGATATTACAATGATACTGACCATATTCCCCTTGTTGTACACTTCATCCCATGATTCACCTATTTGGTAACTGGAAGTGTATTCACTTTATTTTCACAATTTCTTTTCTGATTTATAAGTCAATAAAACATGACCAGTTCTTAGTTATCCATACAAGATGTAAGAGTATTTTAAGTTTGTCTAAGTTTAATAAATGTTCTCTTCCTTTCACGAATGTATACAATTGGCTAAAATATTTTACTTTCACCTTCTTTGTTCATCTTTGAGTGGTAATGCAGTGAAGCTTTTAAGCAAAAGCTTTTTAAGCTTTTAAGGAAAAAAGGAAAACAAAGAAGGAGATATAAGTTGACTAGAATCGGATCTGGGTTTATCAAGAAAATACCTCATTTAAGGTTTTTTTAATAGTGCGCTGTCACAAAGATGTTTATTTTCAGAATCACAAATAAGACAGGTCTGTATGGCATGAATATTATAGTGTGACCTCATTAGAAAAATCACACCCACAGAAAGTTTCCACTCTAAGGGAAACACAGTCATCTTTGACAGAGACGGAGAGTGAGTGCCCACAGAGGGAAGGTCTCGTGCGGAGGCAGTCCAAGCAGTCCAGGTAAGAGAACCTCCCAGGCAGACTGACTTCAAAACTTAGTTCTGAGGTGCCTTGATTTCAACAACCAGACGCCAAGGATGGTCATCTTGTTCTGAGATGTGCAAGGAAACTGAGGCTGCCGTCCTAAGTAGCTCTAAGCAGAGACGAAGCGCACGCCCAAAGGAAATCATCTGAGAAGCATGCGGCTAAAAGTCCTGTCCAACAACCCTAATGAACTGCAACATTATTCTGCCGGTTATTACTTCTCATATTTGAAACTATTTAACAATATTCACTCACTGGTAATTTCCTATTAGGGCAGAGAACCCCAAAATACACACTTCTAAACTACCTGGTCTATCGATTATCTTTGTTGTGGGCCTCTAGAAAAATGTAAATATAGCTTTGGTATGAATTTTTTAAAAAAAGACTCCGACTCACGTAAGACACTGTTGATGATGGATTTAGCTCTAAAGTCCTTCCTCTGGATTCATCTTTGACTTAGTATGTAAATACAAACATGCATTTATAAGACTGCTGGTAAACTTTAGTGATGAGAGACAGCTAGAGTATATGTTGATGGCGTTAATTGCCACTGGAATTCCTTCTAAGGCCCTGGTCTCCTGAATGCACTGTTCTTTACAATTCAGAAGAAGTCTTGACATCAAATATAAAATGACCATCCAAAATTTCACACAGCACTGTGGATATACTGATTTACTGAATAAATAAGATCTACCCAATGTAGTCAGAACAATACTTTTAATTAAACTTGAGATTTCCCCTCACTTTTTCCCTTCAAAGCACTGCTCTCCGTGTATCCACGCACCGTCGGCACTGTCATCGCCTAGCCTGCTGTGCTCCAGATTTGCACTCGGGAGACTGCTTGCAGTGGAAGTCTGGTCAGGCGAAGGCGAAAACAAGTCAGCCTGAGACAGCCAAGACTTCCCTGGGAGGCGTTCTATCCTCCCAGTGTTAGACGTCTTTCCCCTTTGGGAAGTTTTCCATCACTACAGTGATCTAAGGTGCACAGTATCACAGGACTGGGTCCCTGCAACTAAGCAGGAGTGTGGTTACTTATTCTCCTTGGCCTCAATTCCAGATTCTAACAGCTTTAAATCTCTGTGGCTACTGGGCTGCATAGGGTCTGAGGCTAGGCTAGGATTCCACGGCAACGAGTCTGGTTCTCTCTCTCAGTCCTGTGTGCACCGAGATGTGTGCAGAATCTCACAAAGTTCAAACTTTGTTTTTTTGTTTTTTGTTTTCCTTCCAGTAAAATAACTATAATCAGTGCATACTAAGTTCTTACCAAATAACCTAATTCAAATTTCTCCCAACTTTGCATGCTGCCCAGAGGGTGTCCACTTCCAGAGAGAATAGAATGCAAGGAAAGTACTTGAACAGAAAGAAGTGTGGGGGAGAATTTTAGGGCAAAAAATTCCCAGACAGGATAAATGGTTAAGTACCACAGTGAGTTATTATGTTGTGGACACTGACTCACTCTTTCTCCTAATCTCTTCTGCTTAAGTCTCTGAAAAAGGACTACTTTTCATAGAATGATGTAGACTAGGTTGACTTTGCCACTGCCTATGCATTAATGAATGGAACGGGATACTTCATGAAGAAGTGCTCTCTTCATCACTGGAAGTAGTCAAGAGGCTGGAATACTCAAAAAATATTCAAGAAGGGGCTTCTCTCTGTGGTCAAATTAGTTTGACAATACTATTAATACAATAGAGACAACAAAACCCAATATTTAATTAATACTTTCTAGCTGCTCTCCATTTTACCTGGACTACCTCATTCAGTTCACAACAGCCCTCAGCACAAGGAAGATACTATTATTAGCTCCTTATTTTATAAATAAGGAAACCAAGGCATAATTAAGTTAAGCAATTTGCTTCCAACTATGAGTAAGAGTTGGGATTTGGATACAGACAGTCTGATTCCAGAAAAAAAATTTTTTTTTCCTTTAAGTTTTACTGAACCAAAACTGACATGGGATAAACTGCACACACTTATAGTGTACAGTTTGGTAAGTTTTGACATATACAGACACACACACATTCATGAAACCATTAACACTATTAAGATAATAATCATAGTCACTATCAATCCTAGGTTCCTTCCATCTCTGTGATTGTAATCCTTCCAACCAATCACCTGTTCTGTGTAAGTATACATTAGTGTTTGTATACTCTAAAATTATAAACGGTATAATACATGTATATCTGCCTTTTTCTATTCCATATAATTTTTTTTAAATTTAGCCATGTCATAGCATGTATCAATAATTCATTTCTTTTTATGGCTGAGTATTTCCTCACACAAATATACCACAATTTATTTCTATTGATAGAAATATGGTTTGTTTCCAATTTTTGTCTATTATAAATAAAGCCACCATAAATAAGTCTCTGTATGGACAAAGACTTCCATTTCTATTGGGGAGATATCTAATTAAGAGTGAAGTGGCTAGATCATATGGTAGGTATATGTTTAACTTTCTAAGAAAATGCCAAACTGTTTCCAAAAGTAGTTTTACCATTTTGCATTCCAACAAGCAGGGTGTGGGAGCTCCAGTTTGGTTTTCAATTTGCAGATACACTTCCTCCTAATGACTGGTAAAGTTGAGCATCATCTCCTGTTTTCAGTACATCTTCTTTGGCAAAGTAACCATTCAAATGTTTTGCAATTTTTGTGGCGGGAGGGTGATGTTTTGTTTGCTTATTATTCAATTATGAGAATTCTTTAAGTTCTAGATATAAGTCCTTTTATCAGGTATACAATTTTCAAATATTTTCTTGCAGCATGGAGCTTATTTTCATTCTCCTAAGAGTGTCATTTACAGAACAAAAATTAATTTTGATGAAGTTCAACTTAACATTTAAACAAAACAGATTGTACTTGGACTGCAAGGAGATCCAACCAGTCCATCCTAAAGGAGCTCAGTCCTGGGTGTTCACTGGAAGGACTGATGTTGAAGCTGAAATTCCAATACTTTGGCTACCTCATGCGAAGAGCTGACTCATTTGAAAAGACCCTGATGCTGGGAAAGATTGAGGGCAGGAGGAGAAGGAGACGACAGAGGATGAGATGGTTGGATGGCATCACTGACTCAATGGACATGGGTTTGGGTGGACTCCGGGAGTTGGCGATGGACAGGGAGGCCTGGCGTGCTGCAGTTCATGGGGTCGCAACGAGTCGGACACGACTGAGTGACTAAACTGAACTGAACTAGTGTTATATCTAAGAAATCTTGCCTAACTAACACAAGGTCAAAATTGGTTTAGTTTTCTGTTTTAAATTTTGTCCTAGGATACACTTTAGAGAATTATAAAACATAGTGCAAGGTATGGATTAAAGTAGGTTTTTTCCCCCATATGGAATAATCAACTATTCACGAACTATTTGTTGAAAAGATTATTACTTCAAAAATCAGTTGTCTACATATATGTAGGTCTATCTGTGGATCTGTTTTCACTGATCTCTAGTTTTACACCATTACTACACTCTTTTCATTACTGTAGCTGTGTAAAATGACTGTCAGTCAGGTAGAATTAGTTTTCTAACCTTGTTCTTCACAAAGTTGTTGTGTCTAATTCTAGGTCCTTAGTATTTACATACATGAGTTTGCTGATTTCTACAAAAAAGTGTATTGAAATTTGACTGATACTGCATTAAACCTGCAGATCAATTAGAGAATTGACATCATAACAATATTGAATCTTCCAAGTCATGAACATGAAATATTTTCCCATTTATTTAGTTCTACATCTATGGGCTATATGTGATAGTTTTCAGGGTTCAGGATCTTCACATAATTTTTTTCCAGATTTATTCTGAAGTGTTTCACATTTTTGAAGCCATTATAAATAATGTATTTATTTTTATTTCTAATTTTTGCTGCTAATACATAAAAACCCAACTGTTTACTGTGTACTGAGCCTGTATCCTGCAACCTTGCTAAAATCTCTTATTACAATAGCTTTTAGGCTCATTTTTTTGAATATTCAATATAGACATTCATGCCATCTCCCTTTACAACCTGGATGCCTTTCCTTCTTTTTAATGCCTCACTGTACTGGCTAGAACCTTTGGTAAATGCTGAATAAAAGTAGGAGGAGTCAAGGCCCAGAGTTGTGTTTACAGAAAGATATTTTAAGTGCAGATTTAATTTGTTTATACCTATTTCTTCTTCAGTGAGCTTTGGTATTTTATGTATTTCAAGGAATCTGTCCAGTTTCATCCAAATTCTGAAATTAACTGACGCAAAGTTTTTCACAATATTTCTCTATTGTTCTCCCATTATCTCCCAAATCAGTAGTGATGTCACTTGTCTCATTCCTGACATTAAAGATTTGTCTTCTCTTTTCTTTCCTGATCATTCTGGCTAAAGGTTTATCAATTTTGCTGGTCTTCACAAAGAATAAAGCTTTGGTTTCATTAATTTTATTTTTTTTTTCTGGGCATTCAAATTCTGTTAATTATGAAATACTACAAAAACACTGAAAATGTAAAGACCATTACAACAAATATCTATTCTCTGGATTTTTTTTTTAGAGTTAACATTTTGTTATTTCAGAAACTTAATAACTGAAGTCTCTTTTTCTCCCTATTCATCCATCAAAAATAAAAACCTTATTTATTTTTATTCCGTCTCAGAAGTAAATTCTCCTAACCACTAGGAGAAACACTAGCTGAAACCAGTGTTTATTGTTCTTATTTATGTTTCAAAAATGTGAAAAACATGTCTGTTTATATTCACTAAAAATCTATGGTGCTACTTGGAGTGTTTTAAAATGTACTTCAACAATACACACAATGTTGCAAACATTTTTTTCACCCAACACTGCACTTTCAGATTTTATCCATGTAGAGTTATACAGTTTCAATCCACATATTTTACCTATGGTCTAGTATTCCACTGTATAAGTATACTAGTACAGTTTATTTACCCAGTGTTCTATTGACAGACATTTGTTCAGGTTCCAACTTGCCCATGTCTTTTATAAAAAGACAGGTATTAGTGTTTCTATAG
Source organism: Dama dama (assembly GCF_033118175.1). Lineage (NCBI taxonomy): Eukaryota > Metazoa > Chordata > Mammalia > Artiodactyla > Cervidae > Dama > Dama dama. Next base: position 26,492,983 of record NC_083697.1, on the reverse strand, counting down.
AATGTATATCTAGAAAGGTAACTTCAGAGTAGTGGGTTATAAGCATCTTCAACCATACTAGAAATTACTTAACTGCTTTTCAAGGTAGTTATATTAATTTATACTCCCCCAAGCACATCAACTAGCTAGCACGAGACGTCTCCTTTCCACATGTTTTAAAATGATAAATGCTGGCCAATCTGATAACCATGAAATTGCACTGTCTTAAGTTTGATTTCAATGATCACTGCAGAAATACAGCAAATTTTCACATGTTTTCTGGTAATGTAAATACCCTCTCTCATGAGTTGCCCATTCAAACTGCTTGCCCATTTTCTCCCCCTACTGGGTTATTATCTTCCTGTTGATTTGAATAAACTGTTAATCCTTTTGTCACTTCATGCAAAGATCTCCCAATCGGTGGCATATCTTTTAACTTATTCTGTAGTATCTTTAACTGTTTACAGATTAAAAAAACTTTGTTTAAGTTTATCAGTCTTCTTTAGGTTATCCCTGGCCCTTTAAAATTCCATATAAACTTTAGGATTATCTTACCAAGTTTAGTGAAAATCCTATTGGAATTCTTATAAAAACAGGTTGACTTCTTTAATTAACATGGGAGATACTGTCATTTTCATAACTAAGTATTCTCCTGAACTGCTGATAAGTCTATTTGGGTTGTCTGTTTGTTCTTGATTTAACACTGCTAATTATATTTTAAACAAGACTGGCAATTCATCTATGTTTAGAAAGGTATTGCCAAAAGCAACTTAGAGTATTCCTTTCTGATTACCTATATACCTCCTATGTCTGTAATGTCTTCGTTTTCATTTTGGATATTGTTATTTATGTCTTCTCTCTTTCACGGTCCTTCCTGTAATGGTGGTTTAGTCGCTAAGTTGTGTTCGACTCTTGTGACCCAGTGGACTGTAGTCCTCCAGGCTCTGGAGCTCTGTCAGGCTCTTCTGTCCATGAGATTCTCCAGGTAAGAATATTGGAATGGGTTGCCATTTCCTTCTCCAGGGGATCTTTCCAACCCAGGGGTTGAACTTGGGTCTCCTGCACTGCAGGCAGACTCCTGACCGACTGAGCTACCAGGGAATTAAGTCTGTCCATACTGTCAGCTCTATATGAAGAAAACCCAGCTTCTGTTTTAACAGATCCTTTCTGTATCTCCTTGTTTTCTAGTTCATTAAATATTTGCTCTACCCTATATAATTTTTTTTCCTATAATGTGAAAAGACAGGGAAAAAACAGAAATTGTTGAGTTGAACATTTAGTCTCTCAACTTTCTTTCTTCATTGCTGCTGTATATTTAATTTCTCTCAAAAACTGTTATTGCAGCATCATGCAAGTTTTGACACAGAGTGATTTGGTTATTCTTTTTAAATATTTTATAATTTGTTACAATTCATTTTTTTGGCATGACATATAGTAGTGTTTTTAGTTTCCAAACAACAAAGATTTGGGATTTTTTCCTTTAATATTTTTTAACTGATTGGTAACTTTGTCATACTACTGACAGAGAATGTGGTCTGCATTATTTCAACTCCTTGGCAATTTTTTTCCAACTCTCTTTGTGGCCTAACATATACTTAATTTCTGGAAGTGTCCACATCTACTAAAAAAACAATGCATTCTCTAATTCTGTATGTCTATTAGACAAAGCTTATAAATACGGTTCCTATCTTCTCAACATATTTTCCAAATACTTTAAATATAGTAAAGGACCCTAAAAGTAGCATCTTAGATCCCAGTCATCAAATCAACTGTCATTCAATATTAATATTAGATCTGAAAGGAAAACTACATGTGTATGCACAAATGCACACTCGTATGCACACACATACACAAAGATACATTCTTTCTTCCCTATAAAGGCTCTGAACCTTGTTTCCTGAAATAAAGCTTCCAATTTCTAGTCACATAGTATTTAAAAATTGGGAAAGAGTTCTACAATTTTGGCTATTAAAAAAAAAGTGACACTATCCAAAAAAAATATAATTGGGTGGTTCAGTAGGTAGCCAGTGGTCACACACAGTACCCTGGACACACACAGTAACAATCTGTCTCTGTGGATTCCGAGTGTGCTCAGGTCTAGGTAACAAACTTTGTTTTGGACACAGCCATGCCTTACATGACTGTATATAATTCAAGCGTCTATACTTATAAACAAAATTCACTAACCTTCCTGACCACTTCAACTCTCCTTATCGTCCTTAGATCAACTATCTTCCTTAAGATCTCTAACCTAAGTATCACAAATTACTTCTGTAGATATTTTCTGTTTTGTTTCTAAGATGCTTCCAAATTATAGTCATCAGGTTGTCAGCTTTTATTTTTCTTGGTTATGGTAACACTATTTTTCCTAATTGATCTGTACATATTTTTGGGTGACTACTTAATGATTTTAGGGGGGTCTCAATGCTATTACACTTAACTGTGTTTTGATGTTAACATGTTCAAAAGTATATGCTTTCTGTAACAGTTCTATTAATCACTCAAAAGCTTAGTCCATTTCTTTCTTTCAGTGCTTTAAGAGTATCTGTTCATCAAAGCAATTACTTTATCCTAAAATCTCACCTAATCAATAGACATGACTGAGCACACACACATACATCTAGAAAGTGAAAACTTATTGCTATCTGGCTTCGTTTTAACCATTACTTCAGACTCGTTTAACATCTATACATCTATCTAAAGATAATATTACCTAAGTTGATTAACTTGTAAGAATGAGTTCTCTTATTCTAAGCCCACTAATAAACCTTGGGGTTATAGTTTGTTTCCATATAGGCCCAGGATTGACGTGGTCTGAATATGATCAAATTTGATGGATGACTGTGATATTTTAAGTTATTCTGAGCAAGCAAAGGACAAACAAAAGTCGACAGCACTTTGAAGTCATTGCAACATTCAGTATATAGCAATAGAAAGATATGGGAATCTATACCTAAGCAATGCTGATTCAAACCCCTCAATGTGGTTTTGAAGATATAAAGTGAAAGTTGCTCAGTCATGTCCGACTCTTTGCGAACCCATGGACTGTACAGTCCATGGAATTCTCCTGGCCAGAATACTGGAGCAGATAGCCGTTCCCTTCTCCAGAGGATCTTCCCAACTCAGGGATCAAACCCAGGTCTCCCGCATTGAAGGCGGATTCTTTACCAGCTGAGCCACCACGGAAGCCCAGGAATACTGGAGTGGGTAGCCTATCCCTTTTCCAGGGGATCTTTCCAACCCAGGAATCAAACTGGGGTCTCCTGCATTGCAGGCGGATTCTTTACCAGCTGAGCTACCAAGGAAGAGAGAAAATGCCAAGTCAAAAAATGCTCTGACTACAAAAAATTTCACTATTACAAGTTGATAAAATCCTCATGACTAAGTGTTACCTAATCTGAACTCCAAAATCACTAATGAGGCTGCTAAAAGAGCAATTCTTTGACTTGCAAATTTTTCGTGGTGAAATCCCATATACAGTTAAGTTCCACTAGGGCTGATGAAGGACTACCTTCTCTGCATTTTTATTTTCTACTACAGCTTTCTCAGTGAAAAATCGGCATAGCACCTTCTTCATCATTATGAAACAGAGCAAAGCTACCAAACCATATAATTAAATCTGGATGTTAATGTTTCTGAATTCTAATCTTGTCCCCCAAATCTAACTACCTAGATCATATCCATGTCCTCCAATTATTTTTTAAGAGGACTTTTCCCACTAACATGTTAGGAAATATTTTTTTAAAAGATGTAAGACAGAAGCTTTCATCTTGCAGCTAACTTTAAAACAAAAGTCTGTTATACCTATCATTTATAAATTCAAAACTAAAAAGGAATAGTTTTTTTCTTTATTTTTTGGCTGCAGATGGGATCTTGTTCCCTAACCAGGGATCAAACTCTGGTCTCCTGCATGGGGAGTGTGGAGTCTTAGCCACTGGACCACCAGTGAAGTCCCATAAAGTGGAGTGGTCTTAATCTGAGATTAATGGGAGACTACATGAATAAAGATAAAAAGATATTAACTTGTTTTTCTCTATTTTTTTCTTAAAGAATAATAAATGAGAACTAAGTTCAGAGTGTAAGCAACACAAGACAAAAAACTGAAAACTTGGAGAAAATAAACTGACATCGTAGTGAGCATGATTATCAGGGCTCCCGGCACCTTCCTTGCCTCCCTGGAGTCCATTCTTGCCAACACAGCCGCCGGAGTGATCTTGTTAAAATCTAAGTCAGATCATATCATCACATCATACCTTTGCTCAAAACCTTTCAATGGTTCCATCTTATTCAGAATAAGAAATGAAATTATTAAAATAGTCTTTACAGGGTGTTCACAACATCTTTCATAATAATTTGCCTCCATTTTCACCCCAGATCCAATCATTTTTGATCTCAGCTCCTCCTTTCTCTCCTATATTCCCCTACTCCACCAGTCACTGTGGCTTCTTGGGTATTTCGTGAACACATCAACTACCCACTTGCCTCATGTCCTTCGGTCCGCAGTGTGAATGCTCTCTGTTCGGACAGTCAAATGGCATAGTCCCTTACCATCTACAAATCTAGATTCAGGTCAGTTCTCGGTTCACGAGACTGTCCCCCACTGCTTCCTAGTCACTACACTGCACGCCCCCCTGACTCCAGGCACTGTATCCCCTCTTCTCTGGCTCATTTTTCATCATTGCATTTATCACATTCAAAAACACTTTATATTTCATTTGAGTATTTATTATCCATCACTGCAACTAGAATGTCAGCTATATGAGGACAGGTTTTTGTATCTTTTCTGTAATACTGCATCTCCAGTACCTAGAATCTAACCAGACATAGCAGGCAATAATTAAACAGCTTATTAATTAGTGAAAAACAATTCAAAGCAACCATTTGAGTAATCATTTTTGTTGGTCCTGAAGTAAACAGCTAAACTCACTAGTTTTCTATCTGATAATTAAAGAAAAAAAACCCAGAAACCTTTAATTTATAAATGGGATTTCTAGCCTAAGATCACTCCTGAACATGCTTTAATAGCAATATTACTTGATTATCTGAATTTGAATTTTCTTAGTCAGGTCAAGTATTACTTTACTAAATTCAGTTGCCTCAAGGCAGCATTACTCACTAAGACCTGCAAAAATCTGAAGATATCCTCCTTAGAGAAGGAAAGTTTGTGAGGTAACCAAATTAAATGGAAAAAAAAAAGGAAAAGAAAGTTATTTATTTTTTCTTGAGACAAAATGCACCTGTGCCAGCAGCCAGTCACAATTTAGACCCTGAGTGGTGGATAACTTGTGAGGACAGGTTAGTGTAGAGGAGTGCTAATGGATTTAAACAATAATAAACTGGTGAAAAATAGTATCATATGAAATCAGTTAAATGGTTAATGTACTTCAAAAAACAAAACAGTAAAAAGTTTTAAATCTAAATTCCTTGGATAAAAAATAACTTTAATGTTATTTTTTAATGTTATGCTCCCCAAAAGACATGATACATTTCACTGATAGACTTTTCAGAATTTCCGTTAGACTTCGCCATGACATTTATTAGAATAAAGGATGCTTTGGACATCTGTTGCTTACCGATTCAACTAATGATCTTGCTTCCTCTTGAGAGCAATGGAAAGGGCTATCACATACCTGCACATTTGTGCTGGAGAGGAAAAGAGAATATAACTGTTAAATGGGATAAAAAAGGAGCAATTACCAAAAATAAAACCAACTCTCAAACACTTTACATTTAAGTGTATCAGTTCAGTTCAGTCGCTCAGTCGTGACCGACTCTTTGCGACCCCATGAATCGCAGCACGCCAGGCCTCCCTGTCCATCACCAACTCACGGGGTCCACTCAAACCCATGTCCATCGAGTCAGTGATGCCATCCAGCCATCTCATCCTCTGCCATAGTCCCCTTCTCCTCCTGCCCCCAATCCCTCCCAGCATCACGGTCTTTTCAAATGAGTCAACTCTTCACATGAGGTGGCCAAAGTATTGGAGTTTCAGCTTCAGCATCAGTCCTTCCAATGAACACCCAGGACTGATCTCCTTTAGGATGGACTGGTTGGATCTCCTTGCAGTCCAAGGGACTCTCAAGAGTCTTCTCCAACACCACAGTTCAAAAGCATCAATTCTTCAGCACTCAGCTTTCTTCACAGTCCAACTCTCACATCCATACATGACCACTCGAAAAACCATAGCCTTGACTAAACGGACCTTTGTTGGCAAAGTAATGTCTCCGCTTTTTAATATGCTATCTAGGTTGGTCATAATTTTCCTTCCAAGGAGTAAGCATCTTTTCATTTCATGGCTGCAATCACCATCTGCAGAGATTTTAGAGCCCCCAAAAATAAAGTCTGACACTGTTTCCCCTGTTTCCCCATCTATTTGCCAAGAAGTGATGGGACCAGATGCCATGACCTTAGTTTTCTGAATGTTGAGCTTTAAGCCATCTTTTTCACTCTCCTCTTTCACTTTCATCAAGAGGCTCTTTCGTTCTTCTTCACTTTCTGCCATAAGGGTAGTGTCATCTGCATATCCGAGGTTATTGATATTTCTCCCAGCAATCTTGATTTCAGCTTGATTTCAGCTGGATTTCATCCAGCCCAGTGTTTCTCATGATGTACTCTGCATATAAGTTAAATAAGCAGGGTGACAATACACAGCCTTGACGTACTCCTTTTCCTATTTGGAACCAGTCTGTTGTTCCATGTCCAGTTCTAACTGTTGCTTCCTGACCTGCATACAGGTTTCTCAAGAGGCAGGTCAGGTGGTCTGGTATTCCCATCTCTTTCAGAATTTTCCACAGTTAATTGTGATCCACACAGTCAAAGGCTTTGGCATAGTCAATAAAGCAGAAATAAGAGCAGATATTGGCAATTTGATCTCTGGTTCCTCTGCCTTTTCAAAAACCAGCTTGAACATCTGGAAGTTCACGGTTCACGTATTTCTGAAGCCTGGCTTGGAGAATTTTGAGCATTACTTTACTAGCGTATTTACTAGCTTTACCAGCGTGTTTAAGTGTATGATCCCAGCCAATAGTTACAGAGTCTCCAGATCTCACTTGATAACACACACTCTCTCTCTTTCCCCCCTAATCCCACCTCAAAAGGAGACAAGGGATCTTCTAATGTAGAACTGTAGGAATGTGATTAAGATACCCTAAAAAAGGACCGGCAGGAATATAAATTAGGACAAATGAGAGTCTTGTACATTCCTTCAGGCAAAGCTATAGAGTGTTCCACAGCACTGCACTCTTCAAGACTTGAAAAAAAAAATCAAATGATAGTATGCTAGTATACAAATTTAAATACTCTTCTGGAATATGTAAAAGGCTATTCCACTACCCTTCACCTTTACTGAAGAAAAGAAAAACCAAATTTGACCCACAGACTGAGGATCATAAGGAAGAATCTTCCTCTAAGTGAGGGGATAAACACTGTAGAGTCTCAGACAGGTATAAAAGACTAAGCTCAGTGGTGAGAGGAAACCACATGAACACAAAGACTGAGTTTCTGTGCAAGTGAGGAAGTTCAGCAAGGCACAGACAGCAGCTGCTCCCACCATCAGTAAAGGTTCTGTAAGTCCAGAGCCTTCAAACACAATGGGGACCAGCCTACTCTCTCCACAAGTATGCCACCCACCACGTCTTTCTTACTTCCTAGATGAAAGCATAGGCATTACTCCCCTCAAACTTTGTAAGTCTGATTTTTAAAAATATTTCATCAAAGAAATCAGATTAAAGTGGATACAGAAAAACGTAGTAGAGAAGGGAGTTAAATTTTTTCAAAATTGAAGAAATCAATGATTAGCAGATCCCTAAGGGAGATAATAAATAGATGAAACACACACACACATGCATACACATATTCACATACACATGCTCCCCAAGTGGATCTGAGGGATACACTCTATCAAATTTATTTTGGCAATGGCTTTGTGAAATATTCTGGGACATATATGATAAAAAGATCTGTCTAGCTATTTATCTTTTAAACTACATCTGTCTATAATCAGATACAGGGTACACAGTGATTATGAAAGTGGCAATTTTGCTTTCTACTCAGACTCAATGTGGAACTTGTTTTCATTCCTTGCATGAATGTTGATGTTTGATGAAAGCTGGTACTATCATCTTTAAGACTAAACTACTCTCTTCTCCACAGTCCTTGTTTAAGTAAGCTAAATACTGAAAAAGGTAAGGTCTTATAAGTGAGATGTTTCTCTAAAGAAAATCTAAATTTAAAAGGAACAAGGCAAAAAAATAGACACTGAGAACTCTTAAGTGCTACTCCTCTGAAGAAAGCATGGTGTATAATAAATATGCTATACATAAGGTCTTACGTATATAAACATGGCATCCAGTCCTATTCACTTCATGGCAAACAGAGGGGTAAAATGTCGAAACTGTCAGATTTCATTTTCTTGGACTCCAAAATCAACGCAGACAGTGACTGCAGCCACTAAATTAAAAGATGCTTACTCCTTGAAAGAATAGCTATGACAAACCTAGACAGTATATTAAAAGCAAAGATATCACTTTGCTGACAAAGGTCTGTCTAGTCAAAGCTGTGGTTTTTCTAGTAGTCATGTGCAGGTGTGAGAGATGGACCATAAAGAAGGCTGATCACTAAAGAATTGATGCTTTTGAACTGTTGTGCTGGGGAAGACTCTTCAGAGTTCCTTAGACAGCAAGGAGATCAAATCAGTCAATTCTAAAGGAAATCAATCCTCAATATTCATTGGAAAAACTGATGCTGAAACGCCAATACTTTGGCCACCTGATGCGAAGAGCTGATTCACTGGAAAAGACCCTGATGCTGGGAAAGATTGAGGGCAAGAAGAGAAGGAGGTGACAGAGGATGAGATGGTTGGATGGCATCACTGACTCAATGGACATGAGTCTGAGCAAATTCGGGGAGATAGTGAAGGACAGAGAAGCCTGGCATGCTGCAGTGCATGGGGTCGCAGAGTCGGGCAGGACTGCAACTGAACAACAACAATACAAGGTTTTTAACATTATAACTACACCAAAGGGAAACATTCAGCAGGGATTCTGGGAAAATGATGATGAGAGAAAAGGGAGTCTTCTGTAAAAATGGTTGTCAGATAAAATACAGAAAATCCAGTTAAGTCTGAAATTCAGATAAACAGCAAATTATTTTTTGTATAAATATGTCCCAAGTATTGCATGAGACATTTAAAGTCTGAAATTTAGATTTGAGTGGGTATCCTGTATTTTTATCTGTTAAATCTGATAACCTATTTCTAAAGTAAACTTCTACTCCCACAACAAAGCAAAGCCATCAACAGAAATGTTAGGCAAGAAAAAATATTCAAGCCAGAACTGTAAATTTTAAAAACTGAGTATGTTAAAAATTATCCCCAATAAAATATCTCGACAAGTAACCAGCAAAACCTAGGAAAGTCAATAGGCTTTGCCATTTTTCACCCTGGACAAATTATTAGCATGGCTGTTTAGGAATGAAATTGAAGGTATATACAAATGGACTTGGGAGATTCTTGCATGATATATAACATACAAAAGAGAAGAGATAAGAAGTAACAAAGCCCCTTGTTACTATTGTTGCAATAGTAACCACAACAACAATAACAAGAACAACAATAATAGCATTTTATTGCCACAAATAGTGCCACCTTCCTCACTAACATCCTTCTAGTTAATGAAGAATATAACCTGGGTTGCAATATGCTTTCCTCAGGATTTACTTTGGATGTCTGAAGGTATGATAAAAGGCAAGTTATCAAGAAATATTTTTATTTCCTCTGAACTGGCCCTTATATAAAAATAACTTACACTGATTCATATTTATTGATTGATTCAAAAAATTATTCTTATATCAACATGTTTAGGACATTTTTAAATGCTGGGGACACAATACTGAACCATGGAACCTCCCTGAATATTCAGGGTTCTTTCTAACTATGTCTAGGCCCCACAGGAGGAAAAGCAGTATAATCCCTGCAAGGAAGGATGACTAAACTAATGGTGCTTACCATAAATGAATGAAAAATAAAGACAAGGGGGAACTTCCTCAGCAGTCCAGTGGTGAAGACTCCACGCTATGCCTATGCAAGGGCCTATGCAAGGGCCACAGGTTTGACTGCTGGCTGAGAAACTAAGATCCCACATGCTATGCAGTGCAGCCAAAAATCATCATCATCATCACAAGGAAGAATGTGCTGCTTTCCTTTTAATAGTAAGACATTCAACATTTTGCTCTAAATTCACAATCACTGTATAGCCTTTGCTGACTACATCATTTGCTGACCAAAATAAGCAGACATACTAGAGAAAAAGATCAACAACACCAAAATTTCTATGCACAACAAACCAAATTTACAAATAATAAAAAAAATATTAACAGATACATAATAAGGAAAATTAGTGATTAAATAAAAAGAAATAGAAAGAGAAAATTACCTGCAAATAATAAAAAATATCTAAAAGATGAAATCTACAAGACCAGCAATATGGAATTTTAGTATAGAGAAAATTATTTTCTTCAAGACAATCAAATCAGACAAAGGCCCACACTCATGCAAATCCCCAAGGATAGTGTCCAAGATTCAGACTGGTCAAGGCTTTTCTTTCTAAAGCAAAACAGTCAAGGACAAAGGAAAGAGAAAATTTAAAGAGATAAGAATGACGATGATTTGGGACCATAAGCTCCAGAGTTCATTGAAGAAAACTAGTATTGATGTAAATCTACGTAAAGCTAAAAGAACTGGAGCTATATATGGACTAAATATATCTTTCTCTGGAAAGGTAGAAAGAAACAGCTTCAAGACTTGAATAATTTGGAACAATATACATATATGTGAAAAAACATATATATATGTTGAAAACTTCATACAAATATTTATATAATTTTTTTCATTCAGTAAGCATGTTCAAACTACCCGCTATGTGCCATGTCCTATCACTAGGGCTAAAGTACAAACTCAATTTAGAGCATAAGAAAAGTAATAAAACACTCCAAGTTCTACCTAGAGGTGTGGAAAGCAGTGATATGAGAACACAGGTGAGGGTACAGTTAATTATGCCCCCCAAAAATGAAACGACTTTGCAGAAGTAACATCTAAACTGTTTTTTTTGACGACTGGGCAGGCATTCATGGAGGGAAGACAATGAAAGAGGAGGAAAAGAACAAGAGGCTGGAAAAGCAGGTTTAGATACACTGTTTAATACAGAGAAGAGTTGGGTTAGATCCTATAATTGAAGACAGTCACAAGAAGATTTTAAGCATAAAAATGACAATCACATCTGTATTTTTCAAAGATAAATCTAATGGTATGTCTTATAAAGACTACGTTAAACAGAGTAGATACAATATAAAATAATTAATGAGTAAAGAAATTAAAGCAGTTTTATAATTAGAAGGGCAGCTGAGAATCAGTCAAAACTTGAAAATTCTGTATCAGGATAATGATCAGTGACATAAAATAAACTGGTGAAATGAAGAGTACAGTCCTGATTTCTTAAGAATAAGGTAGATATATAAATCGTGATTAAAGAGAATCTGAGAAGAACTGAAGAACAATAAAACCAAATGACAAAAAAACTGTATTTTTCCTCCAGAGAATTTCAAGTTGCTTTCAGTAAAAACAGAAATAACTTAATTATCCCTGGTTAAAAAAAAATGCAGCTTCCAGAGTAAACAGTAAGCAGTGGGGGAAAAGAATAAAAATAACAACAATAAAACTTACTGGAAAAAAGTGAATTAAGTAATTTAGTAAATGCAGGGCTCCTATAAACAGAAGAGTTACTACTGGACTTAGAACACAACATATATTTTTTGACTTTAAAATATTATCCAACAATCACTCCAATATGTATTTACTGAGTGGCTATTACATGTCAGGCATGTAGAATATAAATATGAATATTTATGAAGAATATAAAGATGAATACGGCATCTTTATTCATCTACATTTGAGGAAATTATACTCTAGAGGAGACAAATCCATAAAACAAGAAGTTAATTAATAAATGCAGTGGTAAGACTACACAGGGGGGCAAGGAATAGCACTTATCTAGGTATAATGGCACCTTAGTGAGCACAAGCCTAGGATGAGGGAAAGGTTCCTAGAGAAAGCGAAGTCTTACCAGATGAGTAAGTCAGCCAGTTTAAGAAGTGAGAAGAAAATCAAGGCAAAGGAGACAAAATGAGAAATGCCCCAGAGATCAATAAAAGCACGGTGTTTGTGATGAGTGACAGGTGGTTCTAAGTTGCTGGAACATGAAATAAAAGGCAAGAAGTGATGGGAAATGAGACTGGGCGGCAAGAAGGGGCCAACCGTTTGTTCTTTGAAAAATTTAGATTTTATGGTTCTTAAGCAAAACGGCTCATCAGAAGCCAGGGAGCTTCTCAAACATACTGATACTTAGATACTTCTCCTCAAAGATCCTAATTCATCAGATTTAAAGACGAAGACAACAAACTTGAACTTTCAAATGGTTTCCCTAGGTAACTGTGCTGTACTATATACATTGAGAGAGCTACTGTGATAAACACTGCCTTCAGTCCAGACTTAAACCTATTTACATGGAGAGAGCAGGTTAAAAAGGAAGGTGGGAAGGTTTGGTAACCAATAACAGTACACTCTACGGAACTGAGAGAGAAGCAATTCATAGGTAAAGACAAAGGAAACTTAGCTCTAAATATATTTTACAAATCAGGTAGTAACAAAAAATAAAGAAACCATGGACAAAAGTGAGTTAAAATTCTGAAGATTTTGACTTTAAATTATCTAGATGCATAAAATTTACATCCAGGACTTATAACGATTTTTAATTAAATAAAATAATTTTGCTGTATTCTTTGAAAACAGAGAAAGAATATAGCTATTAAGAGAATATGTTTAAAGTCTAGATTAAATCCATCACATAGAGACCATCAATAGGTCATAATCTCTACATGACCTCAGTTTCCTCATATGTAAAACGGGTACAAAAATTATATGCATCTTACAGAGTTCTGGTGAATATTAATTAGATGATACATATAGAGCTCACATAACTTGAAAAATAGCATACAGTTCAATAAACGCCAATTCTTATTGTTAATGTAATCCATGTCATTACCTAGGAGGCTACAATGAAATGACTTCAGAGCATATAAATAAACTTACTCTCACAATAAAGACAATTAGAATCAGCATAGAAGGAATGATATCAAGCTATAAAAAAACTAATCAGAGATGTTCTCTGAGTGTGCAAGCTGAAAAAACCTGGGAACCATATAAACCCCATCAAAGACTGCAAAAGGTTTTCACAAAGTACCATTAGGAAGGAAATAAAAGCAAACAGCAAGCAAATACCTCTTTGAACAATCAGAAACCCCTCTTTTTAAAGGGGTGTGTGTGTGTGTGTGTGTGTGTGTGTGTGTGTGGCGCGCACTCAGCCGTTTTCGACTCTCTGCAAACCCACAGACTGTAGGCCACCAGGCTCCTCTGTCCATGGGATTCTCCAGACAAGAATACTGGAGTGGACTGCCATTTCCTCCTTCAGGGGATATTCCCAACCCAGGGATTAAACCCATGTCTCTTGGGTCCCCTGCATTGGCAGGCAGATTCTTTACCACAAGCGCCACCTGGGAGCCCATCAGATTAATATATGACTTAGAATATCTAACCAGAAAGAAGAATTCAGCCTATTAGTTACTAGGATAGCAACAGCTAGATGACATTTAATTTATACCCAGTTTTCTTGTTAATAAACTGCAATAAAATGTTAGAAACAATTAACTTTTAAAACTATGCTGAAAAAAAAGAGTATTCTACAAAAGAAAAATGGAAGAAGATGAAGTCCACAGTGTCATGCTAGCCTGCAAGAGAAACAGAATCTGATGACGTAGAAGCAACCTAAATATCCATCGCCAGAGGAATGGATAAAGATATGGTACATATATACAATGGAATATTACTCAGCCACAGAAAGAATGAAGTAATGCCACTTGTCATATATGGATGGACCAATAGAGACTGTCATACTGAGTGGAGTGTCAGACAAAAAGAAATATCATATGATATTCCTTATATATGGAATTTTAAAAATGACAGAATTACACTTATTGACAAAACAGAAACAGTCACAGATGTAGAAAACAAACTTCTGGCTACCAGCAGGGAAAGCAGGATCTGAGGGGAGGGAGGGATAAACTGGGAGACTGGAATTGACATGTACACACTGTATATATAAAATACATAACTAATTAAGGACCTACTGTAAAGCATAGAACTCTTCTCAATACTCTGTAATGACCTCAAAGGGAAAAGAATCTAAAAAAGGAAGGATATAATATATACACACAACTGATATATTCTGAGGTATAGCAGAAACTAATGTAATATTGTAAATCATCTATACTCTAATTAAAATCTTAAAAAAAAAAGAGCAACAGTATCTGAAGGTATAACGCCCAAGCATTTACAAAGTACGCCTCTGAACGTGGAAAAACATTCCCTGAGAGTGACTAATTCTTTATCCCATATTACTTTGGTCTAATGACTTTTTTTTTTTTAATGATTTCTCTCTTGATTCCCAGACTTTGGGCTCCAAGAGCACAAGGACTATATTCACTGCACTCACAGCAGTAATCCTACGATCAGCACAGTACCTGGCAGGAGACCCTCAATGAGTGCTTACTGAAAGAGTAAATGGCTTCCCATTTTCTCTTGATTCAGAGGACAATGAACTTGGGTAGGATTCTGCTTGCCAGAAAGACTATATTTTTGATTGTCAGTTAGGTTTACCAAGAGTCAGTTGTTTTCATGTTCAAACCTTTTATGTCAGTTGCCTTCGTTACTATAATTTCATAATTTAAGCTATATGTATACTCACTGATGAAGGGAAAGTGGAAACAGAATTATTTCTATGGACATCAAGTGGGCTCTAAAACTACTGAGGCTGTGAACACTATCGAGGCTCTGCTGTTGGTGTCTAGTCACTAAGCCACGCCCGACTCTTTGTGACCCCATGGACTGCAGCCCACCAGGCTCCCCTGTCCATGGGATTTTTCCAGGCAAGAATACTGGAGTGGGTTGCCATTTCCTTCTCCAGGGGATCTTCCTGACACAGAGACTGAACTCACATCTTGTGCATTGCCAGGCGGTTCTTTACCACTGAGCCACTATAAAAACCTGGGTGTTAAATTAGGTGTGGGTAAGACAACCCAGCTTTTCCCTTACAGCTCAGTCAGTAAAGAATCTGCCTGAAATGTAGGAGACCTGGGTTCGATTCCTGGGTTGGGAAGATCCTCTGGAGAAGGAAATGGCAATCCACTCCAGTAGTCTTGTCTGGAAAATCCCATGGATAGATGAGCCTGGTGGGCTACAGTCCACGGGGTTGCAAGAGTCGAACACAACTTAGCAACAAAACCACCACCAAGACAACTGTAAAAGGTTAGATAAAAAGAATCTTAAAAATTTACAAAGGTTTTTAAGTATAAGGAGTATAAAGATTGCAGGATCTGATCTTTATTCTCTATTATACAGTCTATTACATTATTCTATTATATAGTCTACATGGAATCTCTACAGAAAAAGTCTTAGCCTTACATCCACAGATTGTTAAATAAACATACATTTAAGTGTTTTAAAGTAAAATAAAATGTTTGAGTTATACATCTTATGTTTGATTCCCCTTAATTAATTAGCTGGTGACCCAGATCATTTTGGATAAGAAGGCTTTTTTTACTCTTACCAAGAAATGATGTGGTACATAAAACATAAATTAAATAATCATATGTCTGCATGTTGAAAAATCACTGTATTTTGCTCCACCTTTGCATATATCACAATTCATTGTAAGTAAATGCTTGTTTACTTGACAATATTCCCTACTAAACTATAATTCCCTTGGGAAAAGTGATCATGTCAATTTCTAATTTCATAGTGCCCAGAACTTGGTAATGCTTTCCAAATAGGTGCCCTTTAAACACTTTTTAAATGAAGAAAAAAAAAATTGCAATTCTGTTTAAAAGAAACAGTATCATACGGCTCTTTAGTACCAATTAACAATAAAAATTAACACTACATAGGAAAGACAAATTCTTACCAATTTATAGCCCCGCCATCACACTTGTCCATAAGCAATGCTTTCCAACATTCATGAGTAGATTTAATGATTTCAAGAGCAAAAGCCTGGTTAAAAACCAGAAACAGATATAGCAATCACATCATTATACTATTAATAACTGGGAACTAGTCACAGTATGACAGTTAATTATTAAGAACATGAGCTCTGGAGTCAGGCAAACCTAAGTGTAAGTTCTCACATCCTTATTTACCAGCTGTGTGGCTTTGTGCAGATTATTCAATCTAATCGTCTTAATTTCTTCTTCTTTAAGATGGAATGTATTGAAAATCAACTAAATCAGGAGCTGGCACACTTGGGCCTTTGGGTCAAATCCAGCCTGCCACATGTTTTTGTAAATAAAGTTTTACTGAGCACAGTAATGTCCATCCATGCAAATCTGTGCACAGCCTCTGACTGCATTAGTGCTACAATGGAAGAGCTGAGTAGTTGTGACAGAGAACATATGGCCTGCAGGTCTAAAATATTTACTATCTGCTCTTACAGAAAAAGTTGCCAACCCGATTTAAATCATAGTGTTGCTGAAAGAATAAATAAGATGGCTGCATGTAAACCGGTTAGCCTACTGTCTGGATTGTAAATAAGCACAAACTTAATAATTTCATCATCAACAATGCTGCAAGTAGTTTAATTGAATAATCATTTTAGACTATCCACTGTCTAAAGGTAATATACCTCAACATTTTAAAAATCTTTTTCTTAAGTGTGAATTCATATAGGGTCTAAAAATGAAAACTCAACAATAGACATATCTAGTAAGACCATTTAAGGAAAACTTGGCTTCATTTTTTCAAAGAAGAAAATTTTTATTTTTTCCCTCAAAATGCTGCTAAATTTCCTTAAGCAGAGTCCTTATGTATTAACTAAGTCATACTAGCTCCTCTCTTTTTCAGTGACAACTAAACACATTATGATATGAAGAAAATGATGGCAAATGTACTTCTGAAGGGAACACTTTCCCTCAGGTCTTCTGTTGCCTGAGATGAAGAGGACGGCTTAATGCTTGGTGAGGTGGTATAGGGGAGACTCCTAAGGTATGGTACAAAAAGTCAACTTATTATTTGGAAAATACATGGAAAGATTTTTAACTATACTATTCGGATAATTTTGATTATTAAAACAGATTCCAGTACTTGCTTTAAGCAGTCAGCATGAAAAAAAAAAAAAAAAATCTAGATTACAGCCTACAGCCATCTTTTCAACCAGGTTGAAGAGATATAATTCAATTTTCCTGGGTTAGGCTCAATATATTAAACAGCAGGGATAAAAAGCAATGTGTAAAATGATTATTTTCTGAAGGGATGCATAAATGACCTAGTCTTCATTCAGAAAAAAATTAATGTTTGTCGAAATCAAACCCCCAAAATTCCCAAACTACCTCATTCTTTTATAAATTCATGGAATGACTTGGCAGTTCAACCCCAAGGCAATAAGGGGCCACAAAGGTACACACAGGTTTGAAATGTGTATTGTTTCAAACATAAAATACAACATACATTTTAGAGGAAAAGGAAAAAAATAATTTATTTTATAAAGTTTTAGTATTTTATTTTTATGTGAGAGATCACAGCCTAGTAGTTTTATATCCATATTTAATAAATCCTAGACAAAACCTTCAAGATCTTAAGGGTTAATATACCTTTTAAAAATACTGGGTTCAGCAATAAGCTCTTGTATAAGAAAATACTTACTGTAATTTTGAAGTTTTTATGACCATGGCTTAATTAACTTACAAAACATACTATATTTATTAGTACCCACTTAAAGGCTGGTTTATAATGTAAAACTTAGATAGTGGCAATACGTTTAAAAGTAGTATAAATAAATAAATAAAACAAGTAGTCTAATAGTTTTAGACTTAAATTCTGGTCCATTTTCTCCATTTGTGTCATATTAGAGCCACTTTTTGGTAACTTTGTGGTTCTCTAATATAAAAACCCTCTGACAGTAAGACAATTCAAATGCTTTCTTAACTGTTAAGTAGCTGAATTCAGTCATGATAGAATGAACACAAGAGGGAAGCCCCTTTGGATTTGCATTAATGGTAAGTAATTCCCTCCTCTCCAGAACAGTAAAATGAAAGATTTTTCTTCATTTACAAATTTACAGAGTTAGACTGATCATGGAAATCTTTTCTGAGATGAAGGAGATATTGATAGATAAATGGATGGATACAGGTGTTTACCAGTCTTACTGATTTACTTAGAGCTCCTAAAACTTTTTAAAAAATAAAAATAATGTCGTTAAACATGAAAGTCAGTAGACAGCAGTACTTTTATTATAATACTATCCACAAATATTCACATAAGAAATCCCCTAAAGTGAAAGAAATGTGGTACAGGTATCACAGGCACATTTTAAAATAAAGATTATCAACTTCACCTTGTTCTTGAATTCTCCATTAAAAGCAAACTGGTTTTCCGGTTTTCCCTCTGGTATCTTATAAAATCTAAACCAATTAATCGTAGCTTCTAAGTAACCAGGTTTGTACTTCTTAACATCTTCAATATCTGCAAGTGAAGAAACAAAAATACTTTTCGTTAAAAATCGAAATCCACTCCTTTAAGAGGTAGAGCACTGGACTGAGGGAAGGGAGTTAGAGCGATTCTGCTGCTCACTAGCGGCATAATCACTAACATGTATCATATCACCTCTGAACTTCCATTTTGTTATATGTAAACTATTACACCTTTATTGTACAAACATTTCTTGAGAACCTTCAGATATCATGTTAGGTATAGGGGATAAGTTGGTGAAGGCAACAAAGATCTTTTCCTCAAGGAGATCAAAGTTTTAATTTAAAAAAAAAAAAAAACAAACACGAACAGATAAACAGCAAATTGCATTAAAGTGAGATATACTTAGGACAGCTGTCATTCTGAGGACAATGCGGGGTTTAGGGTAGGAAGAGGTACAGCATCAGGATCTGAATTCCGTATGTACTAAGCTAAGGACTCTAAAGGTAGACTGGGGAGGGCATACCCATAACAGAAACCACGACAGCTACATGGGAGGGTTTCATGGACTCCTGCATCTACTGTTTAGTAAGTTTCTCATTATGTATCAGACACTGTTGTAAGCCATGAAACAGAACAGCAATCAGAAACAAGTCCCTGCCCACAAGATTACATATAACAGACAACAAATAAAGAAACAAATACAAAATTTAAGGGATGAAAAGACTGATGAAGAAAAATAAATCGGAGTAAGAAAGAGAATGTGGTCAAGCGCTATTTTAAACAGAATGATAAATGAATGGTTCAGTTTTTCATTTCAAACTAATAATGGTTTATAGGGTTTATCTTCAAGTTCTATTACCATGTAAACACCTTAACCATTCCATTTTGAGGACATTCACTTAAATATTAATATAATTGGAAATACTACAGCATTAGTAATAGACCCTCCTCCCCCGAAAGAGGCCCCCAAGCAATGTATCATTTCCAAAGATATCAGTTCAAGAAGCACGAGAGGCACAGGCCGTCTCCGGCTCCCACGCTGCCTCCGCCTGCGGTTCCGGCGCCGCTGTGCGCTGCTTCTGCGCCGACCTGGAACCTCTCGGGAGGCGGGGCTGACGACGCTCCCGGAGCTCGCAGGGCGGACGAAAAACCCCAAGCACGAGTCAAGACTGAGAACAACGATCACATTAATTTGAAATTGGTGGGGCAGTTTAAAATCAAGAGGCATACACCACTTAGTAAACTAATGAAAGCCTACTGTGAACGACAGGGTTTGTCAAGGAGACGGATCAGATCCCGATTTGATGGGCATCCAATCAAGGAGACAGACACTCCTGCACAGTTGGAGATGGAAGATGCAAATGCCACTGATGTATTTCAGCAGCAGACAGGAGGTGTCGACTAAAAAGGGAACTTTATACTTTACTCGTGGTGGCTCAGGTGATAAAGAATCCGCCTGCAATGCAAGGGACCCCAGTTCTATTCCTGGGTCAGGAAGATCTTCTAGAGAAGGGATAGACTACCCATACCCACTCCAGTATTCATGGGCTTCTCTGGTGGTTCAGCTGGTAAAGAATCTGCCTGCAATGCGCGAGACCTGGGTTCAATCCCTGGGTTGAGAATATCTCCTAGAGAAGGGAAAAGCAACCCACTCCAGTATTCTGGCCTGGAGAATTCCATGGACTGTATAGTCCACGGGCTCAGAAAGAGTAGGACAGGACTGAGCAAGTGACTTTCAGCTTCACACTTTACTTCAGAATTCTGTTCCTCCAGATCAAGAAGACATTTTCAACTAGAAAACTGTAATTTGGTTCCACCACATTCTGACTACTACAATACAGTTTCTCTATTCTTTCATTTTTCCTTCCCCATTCCTTTATTGTACATGAAGCAACTGGTGTATGTGCACAAGCATATTGCATTTTTTTTCAACTGAATGGCCAATGGTATGTTTTTACTGACATCAAATGTAGATGGGATGGGGAAAAAAACCAATTCTGTGAAAATACCCCTTTTTCTCCATTAGTGGCATGCTCATCAGCTCTTACTTTATATTCTACTAAGTTATTTTGCTCTGTTTAACAAAAAAAGAACAGCATAAAAATTCTTGCATACCTTGAGGAAAAAAGTATGAGAAATATCTAGATAAAACTGGAAGTCTTTACCTCCACTAGACTGTGGCTTAACAGAAATTTAGCATAGTCCTTTATTCACAATATGTTATGGCAAATGACACACTAATAGCACTTGAAAAATTAGAAGGCTGTAACTAAAACCAGGAGATGACATCATGCATAGGGATAATTTAACGATCACTCAGTTTCAGATCTGCTCATCCAAGTCTTGTGGGAATCCCCACTCACTAGGCATGACAAGAAAAGGTATGGGTTGAACAGAGAGAAATTATCCTTTTCCTTTTTATGCTTGCCTTGTGCCTTTATGTAAAAATCGAGCAAGAGGGACATGTCTCTAAAGGCCAGATGTTTCACATAAGTGAAATAAGTGTAGTAAGGCAGAAACCATAGGAATGGCAGAGACTATGGCAAACAACTGAGTGTGATGCCTAAAGGCACTCAAATTTAAAATTTTAAAACATGTCAATGGGCCACATTATCTAAAATAATTCTGGAGCAAACTGCAGAAATGCTACAACTAACTAAGAGGAAAAAGAATCCCTTGAAACTGAACACAGACTACACCAGCTCTATTAATCAGAATGAGTACATATTAATTGACAGAAGATGTTTAAAACTGTGAATTCCAAAGATTAAGATCACATTGTTTTAGTATTGTACACTGCATACTAGGTCACAGAGTTCTTTGTTATGTCCCCAGTAGAACATTCAATAGATTTCACCTAATTAAATTCTGATTTTTTTCCCCTTTATCTTATAAAAAAAGTTTCCTGCCAAAGTGAGTTTGTATTGACCATTTTCCTACATTCTATTTTTGCAAAAAACAAAAAAATCTCTGTAAACTAACTGAGCTCCTTCAAATCATTGTTTTCTTACTGGCAGGAAAAAAATATCTTTTAGTCTATGGAAGGTGAGCAACCAGAAATGCACTTTAATCAATGTCAAAAATGAATAATTTTCTATTACTTATTCTTGCCTGGAGAATCCCATTGACAAAGGAGCCGGGTGGGCTACAGTCCATGGGGTCGCAAAGAGTCGGACACGACTGAGTGACTAACACACACACATAAATCTGATTTATGGTATCATTATACCTTGTCCCATCTGCCATTTTTTGTCCCACTGCATAAACCATTTTTTTTTTTTTTTTTTGATAACTGCTTTTTAACACACTGACTTCAAATAAGAAAGGAAAAGCTAAGTTATTCAGTATCCATCTCAGTTTGCAAGGTTTTCCCTTCAGAAGTTATTAAGGGGATCTGTTAAGAAATAACATAAATAACAAAAAAACCTGAACATTTAATAATGCCAATAAGAAGTATAACTCTCCAAATATAAGTCAAACTTTTCCATTACCAATTAATTATATCCTGGAGCAAAACCAGCTACATTTTCAAAAGAACCAAAACATTTAAAATAAGTAATTTATATTTCCACACAAATTGTGAAATTATGTGTTCTAGTTCTGTGAAAAATACCGTTGGTAGCTTGATAGGGATTGCATTGAATCTATAGATTGCTTTGGGTAGAATAGCCATTTTGACAATATTGATTCTTCCAATCCATGAACACGGTATGTTTCTCCATCTGTTTGTGTCCTCTTTGATTTCTTTCATCAGTGTTTTATAGTTTTCCATGTATAGGTCTTTTGTTTCTTTAGGTAGATATACTCCTAAGTATTTTATTCTTTTTGTTGCAATGGTGAACGGTATTGTTTCCTTAATTTCTCTTTCTGTTTTCTCATTGTTAGTGTATAGGAATGCAAGGGATTTCCGTGTGTTAATTTTATATCCTGCAACTTTACTATATTCATTGATTAGCTCTAGTAATTTTCTGGTAGAGTCTTTAGGGTTTTCTATGTAGAGGATCATGTCATCTGCAAACAGCGAGAGTTTCACTTCTTCTTTTCCTATCTGGATTCCTTCTACTTCTTTTTCTGCTCTGATTGCTGTGGCCAAAACTTCCAACACTATGTTGAATAGTAGTGGTGAGAGTGGGCACCCTTGTCTTGTTCCTGATTTCAGTGGAAATGCTTTCAATTTTTCACCATTGAGGGTGATGCTTGCTGTGGGTTTGTGATATATAGCTTTTATTATGTTGAGGTATGTTCCTTCTATTCCTGCTTTCTGGAGAGTTTTAATCATAAATGAGTGTTGAATTTTGTCAAAGGCTTTCTCTGCATCTATTGGGATAATCATATGGTTTTTATCTTTCAATTTGTTAATGTGGTGTATTACATTGATTGATTTGCAGATATTAAGAACAGCATGTATATTATCTATAGTGAAACAGATCAGCAGCCCAGGTGGGATGCATGAGACAAGTGCTCGGGCCTGGTGCACTGGGAAGACCCAGAGGAATCAGGTGGAGAGGGAGGTGGGAGGGGGGATCGGGATGGGGAATACATGTAACTCCATGGCTGATTCATGTCAATGTATGACAAAACCCACTGCAATGTTGTGAAGTAATTAACCTCCAACTAATAAAAATAAATGAAAAAAAAAAAAAAAAAAGAATGAATAAAAAAGAGCATTAGTCTGGACAAAAAAAAAAAACAAAATAAAATAAGTAATTTAAACATTTTAAAACCTCAATAGCAAATGTCTCCAGCCAAGACTTTACATACAATACTAAGTCAATTCAATGAATTACTCTTCCAAAAATATGAAAAATTCTACCTAAGTCTATAAACTGATTTACAGTTCCTTAAAGATTTTTATATAAATAATCTCATTTGTTCCTCATAAAACTCCTGACAGTTGTGTAGAGTAAGTAAATTTGCATTAAATGTTAAGAAAACTACAGCTAAGAAAATGTAAAATTTGGGAAAAATGCTTCCAACTCATTCATGGTAGAACTAGTATTATACAAATACAAGTCCACTAATTCCATGAATCCTAGCTTTTCTTCTATATTGCACATTAATAATCTGCCACAGGTTTATTTATATTAAAGTATAGATGTATTTTTATTTTGGTTTTATTATGGTCAAATATCCATAACATAAAATTCACCATTTTTAAGTGTTTCTTTCAGTGGCATTAAGTACATCCACAGTGTTGTACAACCATCACTATTAGCCATCTTCAGAATTTTTTACAATATATGTTCATTGTAAGAAAAGCAGCAATTCTCTAGTGGTCATCTACTTCCACTCTTGGAATTAATTTTATATGAAAGTTTCTATTATAAATAATTATATAATTTATTTTCAAGATGAACTAATCCAAAAATAAAAGAATAGTCTATAAGTGCTCCTTTATGTAATCAAGCTAAGCTTATTTCAGTTCTCCTTTTAAGTACAAATCAAACTCTTTTAATTGAGATCTACTCAATCAACTCCCTGGACGATTAACAAAGACTCTCTACTTCTGTAGCACATTCTGCCTGATGTCGACAGTAGTCTGTCTGCTGAGTCTAGCAGATGACCCTAGAATGAAGCCTGCACTTTGCTCCCACGAGTTAAATTTTAGCTTTGCCAAGGATCAGATGTATTTATTTCCAAATACTCATGCCAATGAAGTCTATTGTTATAATTATGAAATTTAATAAAATGTTATATAAGGCAGTGACTTTATTAGTACAAAAATGAGATTTTGTTCCTATAAAATTACTGTGAGTGTTTTTGAAAGAAATCAGTAAAAGAGACTTAAAAACATTTGCAGTCAAAGTAGGCCTGGGTAAGTTAAAGACGAGACAAAGACGTAAAAAGGTACAATTATGTATGTCAGTCACGCTGCAAATGAGGATTTTAGATGTGAGAAGTCAAGGACAGCTTCTAACAAAAAGTATTTTAGTAAATTCTTAGATGAAGTGTGGGAGCGACTCATTCAAACCTCCAGAAAAGGAGTCCTGGGAGGAAGACTAGGTACCAATATTCTGAAGTATGCGTGCGCACTGAATGCTTGAGGAGACAGTAAGAAAGCCCTGTATCTGAGCTGAGTTAAGTAAGAGAGTTAGGAAACGAGATTAGAGAAGCAGTCATGTAGGACTCCAGGAGTCACACTACGGACCTGACTTTGGAATGAGACACCACACAGGATTCTGGGCAGAGGAGTACGTGTTTTCAGGAAGAATTCTAGTTGTCTTTTAGGGAAAAGATTGTGGAGAGGAAGAAGGGGAAGCAGGAAATCCAACATGAGGCTACTGACTGTGCATGTAGGTGAAATATGATGAGGGTGGGCTTTGATAACTGTAACTGTAGGAACGTGGTGACAAATGGTCAGACGTTTTGGATTAATTTTAGAAAATAGAACTGAGATGAATCACCAATGAAAGAAAAAACAAAATCAAAACCCAGTAAAAATCAGACTTACATAACATTTAAAGAATCAAAGAGCTAAAATGGACTCGTCTGTAACATTAAGTAGCAATTCAAATGATAATACAGCTAAAAGCAGTCACCTAAATAGGTATCTATTAACGGGACTTCCCTGGTGGCTCCGACGGTAAAGCATCTGCCTACAATGCGGGAGATCAGGGTTCAGTCTCTGGGTTGGGAAGATCCCCTGGAGAAGGAAATGGCACCCCACTCCAGTATTCTT
Organism: Dama dama; assembly: GCF_033118175.1. Taxonomy (NCBI): domain Eukaryota; kingdom Metazoa; phylum Chordata; class Mammalia; order Artiodactyla; family Cervidae; genus Dama; species Dama dama. The sequence continues at coordinate 26,467,760 of NC_083697.1, read as the reverse complement.
GCCTGAAAAATCCCATAGATGGAGGAGCCTGGTAGGCTACAATCCATGGGGTCGCGAAGAGTTGGACACGACTGAGTGACTTCACTTTCAAATAAGTATCACCCTGTTTTTAAAAATTTTCATAATAGGTGTCTTAAGTTCTGACAAATAGTGTACAGCCATGATTTACACTATCAGCGAGCTGTTTCCAAATTTGAAAGTGTAATTAACAAAGATTATATGGAATCTCCCTAATAGAATTTTTATATTAAAACTAAAAATATATGATTAACACCACCCTTATGGCAGAAAGTGAAGAAGAACGAAAGAGCCTCTTGATGAAAGTGAAAGAGGTGAGTGAAAAAGTTGGCTTAAAACTCAACATTCAGAAAACTAAGATCATGGCAACAGGTCCCATCACTTCATGGCAAATAGATAGGGAAACAGTGGAAACAGTGACAGACTTTAATCACTGCAGATGGTGACTGCACCCATGAAATAAAAAGACGCTTACTCCTTGGAAGAAAAGCTATGACCAACCTAGACAGCATATTAAAAAGCAGAGACATTACTTCACCAGCAAAGGTCCATCTAGTCAAAGATGTGGTTTTTCTGGCAGTCTTGTAAGGATGTGACAGCTGGACAATAAAGAAAGCTGAGAGCCAAAGAATTGATGCTTTTGAAGTGTGGTGTTGGAGAAGACTCTTAGAGAGTCCCTTGGACTGCAAGGAGATCCAACCAGTCAATCATACAGGAAATCAGTCCTGGGTGTTCACTGGAAGGACTGATGCTGAGGCTGAAACTCCAATACTTTGGCCACCTCATGCGAAGAACCGACTCACTGGAAAAGACCCTGATGGTGGAAAAGACTGAAGGCGGGAAGAGAAGGAGCCGACAAAGGATGAGATGGTTGGATGGCATCACCGACGCGATGGACATGGGTTTGAGTAGGCTCCGGGAGTTGGTGATGGACAGGGAGGCCTGGCATGCTGCAGTCTATAGGGTCACAAAGAGTCAGACACGGCTGAGCAACTGAACTGAACTGAACTGATAGCTCTATATCAATTCATTGGAAATTTTGTAAATTTCTTTATTAAATGCTAGGTAAAAAGCAAAACAGAAATAATGATGCAATCTAACAAATTTTTAAGTTCAATTTGGTTTTTTAAAATCCAGAGTTTTAAAATAAAATAAAATAAAATCCAGAGTTTTTCATTTTAATTTGGTTTGTCTTAACTAATTTTGAATTAGAAATTTATAGTAGCAAAGAAATTAAGCTAAAATATCTTAGTTAAAACCTACCACTTTATTTCTATAGACATGAGAGGATCATAATACTTTTAACTTTTTAAAAGCAATCTTTATGACTTTATCTTATCCCTTCATTTGGGATATTGTATACCTTTCAACATGTAATCAAGTTTCTTTTCAGTATAACCCAATTGATTTGTTTCTAAAATGTAACTGAATATTACAAACTGTGCTCTAAGGAAAAAAAAAAAAAAAGGCTTGATAATTGACTCTCTTTCTAATCTTTATTATAAAAAAATACATTCAATTACAACAGGAGTAGTTTCTAAACACATGTGTTTGTCAAGATTTCCATTTTACCCAGATTTCAGACTTAAACATACTTTAATGTTCTATTTTTGCCAAATAAGCAAATAGTAATGACACAAATGAGGTAAAAAATTGAATTGATAAGGTTCATTTTATACCTACAGCTCACAAACCATAAGAGAGAAACAGAGTGTGCATGGAATATCTAACCTAAGAGATCTTTTTACTCTGTAGACATGAAGGACACAATGAACTTTAAAAGTAATTATTTACCAAAAACAAAAAAAATTAAGAAACTTTAATCATGAGAAAACCACAACACATTCTGTAATATCTAAACTATTGATTATTAAACAACATTTTAATTAATTAATATTAAGTATTTTAAATGAATTTAAAGAGAAGGGAGTGACAGAGGATGCGATGGTTAGATGGCATTACCAATTCAATGGACATGAGTCTGAGCAAACTCTGAAAGATAGTGAAAGACAGGGAGCTTGGCATGCTGCAGTCCCTGGGGCTGCAAAGACTGAACGTGACTTAGTGACTGAACAACAACAACAATAACAATTTTAAAATAATTTAAGTAACTCTCCTGACTACCAAAAAAGACCCACACTCAGCCCCCCCAATTTTTGTTATCAATAGTGAATATCAAAAACAAAGAGGGGGAGGAGCCAAGATGGCGGAGGAGTAGGACGGGGAGACCACTTTCTCTCCTACAAATTCATCAAAAGAATAACTGAACGCAGAGCAAACTTCGCAAAACAACTTCTGATTGCTAGCTGAGGTCATCAGGCGCCCAGAAAAGCAGCCCATTGTCTTCAAAAGGAGGTAGGACAAAATATAAAAGATAAAAAGTGAGACAAAAGAGCTAAGGACGGAGATCCGTCCCGGGAGCTCTTAGGCGGCATTGCTTGGGGTAGGGTCCGGGCCTGAGTGCCCTGAGGACAATCGGAGGGAGCTTCTGTGAGTTGCCAACATGAACTGTGGGAGACCAAAAGAAAGAGTGTAAATTAACCGGCCCGAACACACTGCCGGCCGTTCGCAGAACAAAGAGACAGAGAGGGTCCAGAGAGGAGCTCGCAGGCTGCGGACCGGCCCAGCTCCGCCGGAGGCAGGAGGCAGGGGGGAGGGGAAGGTCGCGGCGAGACACAGGGCGCAGGCACCCGACCGGCGCGGGCGGGGACTGGGGCTGGGGACGCGGAGGGCAGAAGGCGCGCGCACCCGACTGGCGCCAGCGGAAACTGAGACTGGGTCCGCGGAAGGGAGGGGGAGCGCCACACCTGGGGAGAGTGCGCCCACCAAGCCCCTCGCTGCCTGGACCGCTCTGACGGGGAAGGCACAGAGAGCAGGCGCAGCTTTTCGTTCTGCGCTTATGTGGAACACCCGAGGGCTGGAACCTCGCGCAGCGCGGGGCGCGCTCCATATAGAACAGCCGGGAGCCTGAGCAGCGCAGAGGAGAGAGCAGCGTCAGCCCCTCCTGGCAGCCCCAGCCCATCCCCGCGGCGCAAGCCCCTCCTCGCAGAGCGACGGAACTAGCTACCTGAATAAGAGTCCACCTCCGCCCGCCTGTGTCAGGGCGGAAATGAGGCTCTGAAGAGACCGGCAAACAGAAGCCAAATAAACAAAGGGAACCGCTTCAGAAGGGACTGGTGCAACAGATTAAAATCCCTCTAGGAAACATTGACTACACCAGAAGGGGCCTGTAGATATCGAGACGCGTAAGCTGGAACGAGGAGCTATCTGAAACTGAGCCGAACCCACACTGACCGCAACAGCTCCAGAGAAACTCCTAGATATAATTTTACTTTTTTCTCTTTTTTTTCTTTTTTTCTTTTTTCTTTTTTATTTTTCCTCTTTTATTTTCCTTTAAAATCCCCTATTACTCCCCCGTTACTCCTTAACTTTTATTTCCATAGACTTTTACGATTTTTTAATTAGGGGGAAAAAAAAAATTTTTTTTTCTTTTTTTTTTTTCTTTTTCTTTCTTTTTTTTTTCTTTTTTTTCTTTCCTTTTTCTCTTCTATTTTCTATTTTTCTTTTTCTCTTATTTCTTTTAAAGTCCTCTAGTACTCCTCTACTACTCCTTAATTTTCATTTTCAATACACTATAACCTTACAAAAAAAAAAAAAGAAGCCCTATTTTTAAACCGAAGATTATTCTCTCCCAATCTTGACTCTCTGTTTTCTACCTCAGAACACCTCTATTTCCTCCTTTCCCCTTCTCTTCCCAATCCAATTCTGTGAATCTTTGTAGGTGACTGGGCTACGGAGAACACTCTGGGAACAGACAGCTGTGTAGATCTGTCTCTCTCCTCTTGAGTCCCCCTTTTTCTCCTCCTGTTCATCTCTATCTCCCTCCTCCCTCTCCTCTTCTTCATGTGACTCTGTGAACCTCTCTGGGTGTCCCTAACGGGGGAGAATCTTTTAGCCATTAACCTAGAAGTTTTCTTATCAGGGCTGCATAGTTGGAGAAGTCCTGAGACTACAGGAAGAATAAAACTGAAATCCAGAGGCAGGAGACTTAAGCCCAAAACCTGAGAACACCAGAAAACTCCTGACTACAAGGAACTTTAAGTAATAAGTGACTGTCCAAAAGCCTCCATACCTACACTGAAACCAACCACCACACAAGAGCCAATAAGTTTCAGAGCAAGACATACCACGCAAATTCTCCAGCAACGCAGGAACATAGCCCTGAACATCAACATACAGGCTGCCCAAGGTCACACCTAACACATAGACCCATCCCAAAACTCATTACTGGGCACTCCATTGCTCTCCAAAGAGTAGAAATCAAGTTCCACGCACCAGAACACTGATGCAAGCTTCCCTAACCAGGAAACCTTGACAAGCCAATCGTCTAACCCCACCCACTGGGTTAATCCTCCACAACAAAAAGGAACCACAGACCTCCAGAATACAGAAAGCCCACTCCAGATACAGCAATCTAAACAAGATGAAAAGGCAAAGAAATACCCAACAGGTAAAGGAACATGAAAAATGCCCACCAAGTCAAACAAAAGAGGAGGAGATAGGGAATCTACCTGAAAAAGAATTTAGAATAATGATAATAAAAATGATCCAAAATCTTGAAAACAAAATGGAGTTACAGATAAATAGCCTGGAAACAAAGATTGAAAAGATTCAAGAACTGTTTAATAAAGACCTAGAAGAAATAAAAAAGAGTCAATTACAAATGAATAATGCAATGAATGAGATCAAAAACACTTTGGAGGGAACCAAGAGTAGAATAACGGAGGCAGAAGATAGGATAAGTGAGGTAGAAGATAAAATGGTGGAAATAAATGAAGCAGAGAGGAAAAAAGAAAAAAGGATCAAAAGAAATGAGGACAACCTCAGGGACCTCTGGGACACTGTGAAACGCCCCAACATTCGAATCATAGGAGTTCCGGAAGAAGAAGACAAAAAGAAGGGCCATGAGAAAATACTCGAGGAGATAATAGCTGAAAACTTCCCTAAAATGGGGAAGGAAATAGCCACCCAAGTCCAAGAAGCCCAGAGAGTCCCAAACAGGATAAACCCAAGGCAAAACACCCCAAGACACATATTAATCAAATTAACAAAGATCAAACACAAAGAACAAATATTAAAAGCAGCAAGGGAAAAACAACAAATAACACACAAAGGGATTCCCATAAGAATAACAGCTGATCTATCAATAGAAACCCTCCAGGCCAGAAGGGAATGGCAGGACGTACTGAAAGTAATGAAAGAGAATAACCTACAACCTAGATTACTGTATCCAGCAAGGATCTCATTCAGATATGAAGGAGAATTCAAAAGCTTTACAGATAAGCAAAAGCTGAGAGAATTCAGCACCACCAAACCAGCTCTTCAACAAATGCTAAAGGATCTTCTCTAGACAGGAAATGCAGAAAGGTTGTACAAACGTGAACCCAAAACAACGAAGTAAATGGCAACGGGACCACACCTATCAATAATTACCCTAAATGGGTTGAATGCCCCAACCAAAAGACAAAGATTGGCTGAATGGATACAAAAACAAGACCCCTATATATGCTGTCTACAAGAGACCCACCTCAAAACAAGAGACACATACAGACTAAAAGTGAAGGGCTGGAAAAAAATATTTCATGCAAACGGAGACCAAAAGAAAGCAGGAGTCGCAATACTCATATCAGATAAAATAGACTTTCAAATAAAGGAAGTGAAAAGAGACAAAGAAGGACACTACATAATGATCAAAGGATCAATCAAAAAAGAAGATATAACAATTATAAATATATATGCACCCAACATAGGAGCACCGCAATATGTACGGCAAACGCTAACAAGTATGAAAGAGGAAATTAATAGTAACACAATAATAGTGGGAGACTTTAATACCCCACTCACAACTATGGATAGATCAACTAAACAGAAAATTAACAAGGAAACACAAACCTTAAATGACACAATGGACCAGCTAGACCTAATTGATATCTATAGGACATTTCACCCCAAAACAATCAACTTCACCTTTTTCTCAAGTGCACACGGAATATTCTCCAGAATAGATCACATCCTGGGCCATAAATCTGGTCTTGGAAAATTCAAAAAAAATTGAAATCATTCCAGTCATCTTTTCTGACCACAGTGCAGTAAGATTAGATCTCAATTACAGGGAAAAGATTGTTAAAACTTCAAACATATGGAGGCTAAATAACACGCTTCTGAATAACCAACAAATCATAGAAGAAATAAAAAAAGAAATCAAAATATGTATAGAAATGAATGAAAATGAAAACACAACAACCCAAAACCTATGGGACACTGTAAAAGCAGTGCTAAGGGGAAGGTTCATAGCATTACAGGCTTACATCAAGAAACAAGAAAAAAACCAAATAAATAACCTAACTCTACACCTAAAGCAATTAGAGAAGGAAGAAATGAAGAACCCCAGGGTTAGTAGAAGGAAAGAAATCTTAAAAATCAGGGCAGAAATAAATGCAAAAGAAACTAAAGAGACCATAGCAAAAATCAACAAAGCTAAAAGCTGGTTTTTTGAAAAAATAAACAAAATTGACAAACCATTAGCAAGACTCATTAAGAAACAAAGAGAGAAGAACCAAATTAACAAAATTAGAAATGAAAATGGAGAGATCACAACAGACAACACTGAAATACAAAGGATCATAAGAGACTACTACCAGCAGCTCTATGCCAATAAAATGGACAACTTGGATGAAATGGACAAATTCTTAGAAAAGTATAACTTTCCAAAACTGAACCAGGAAGAAATAGAAGATCTTAACAGACCCATCACAAGCAAGGAAATCGAAACTGTAATCAAAAATCTTCCAGCAAACAAAAGCCCAGGACCAGATGGCTTCACAGCTGAATTCTACCAAAAATTTACAGAAGAGCTAACACCTATCTTACTCAAACTCTTCCAGAAAATTGCAGAAGAAGGTAAGCTTCCAAACTCATTCTATGAGGCCACCATCACCCTAATTCCAAAACCAGACAAAGATGCCACAAAAAAAGAAAACTACAGGCCAATATCACTGATGAACATAGATGCAAAAATCCTTAACAAAATTCTAGCAAACAGAATCCAACAACATATTTAAAAAATCATACACCATGACCAAGTGGGCTTTATCCCAGGAATGCAAGGATTCTTTAATATCCGCAAATCAATCAATGTAATACACCACATTAACAAATTGAAAGATAAAAACCATATGATTATCTCAATAGATGCAGAGAAAGCCTTTGACAAAATTCAACACTCATTTATGATTAAAACTCTCCAAAAAGCAGGAATAGAAGGAACATACCTCAACATAATAAAAGCTATATATGACAAACCCACAGCAAGCATCACCCTCAATGGTGAAAAATTGAAGGCATTTCCACTGAAATCAGGAACAAGACAAGGGTGCCCACTCTCACCACTACTATTCAACATAGTGTTGGAAGTGCTGGCCACAGCAATCAGAGCAGAAAAAGAAGTAGAAGGAATCCAGATAGGAAAAGAAGAAGTGAAACTCTCACTGTTTGCAGATGACATGATCCTCTACATAGAAAACCCTAAAGATTCTACCAGAAAATTACTAGAGCTAATCAATGAATATAGTAAAGTTGCAGGATATAAAATTAACACACAGAAATCCCTTGCATTCCTATATACTAATAATGAAAAAACAGAAAGAGAAATTAAGGAAACAATACCATTCACCATTGCAACAAAAAGAATAAAATACTTAGGAGTATATCTACCTAAAGAAACAAAGGACCTATACATAGAAAACTATAAAACACTGATGAAAGAAATCAAAGAGGACACAAACAGATGGAGAAACATACCGTGTTCATGGATTGGAAGAATCAATATTGTCAAAATGGCTATTCTACCCAAAGCAGTCTATAGATTCAATGCAATCCCTATCAAGCTACCAACGGTATTTTTCACAGAACTAGACCAAATAATTTCACAATTTGTATGGAAATACAAAAAACCTCGAATAGCCAAAGTAATCTTGAGAAAGAAGAATGGAACTGGAGGAATCAACCTGCCTGACTTCAGACTCTACTACAAAGCCACAGTCATCAAGACAGTATGGTACTGGCACAAAGACAGAAATATAGATCAATGGAACAGAATAGAAAGCCCAGAGATAAATCCACGAACCTATGGACACCTTATCTTTGACAAAGGAGGCAAGGATATACAATGGAAAAAAGACAACCTCTTTAACAAGTGGTGCTGGGAAAAGTGGTCAACCACTTGTAAAAGAATGAAACTAGAACACTTTCTAACACCATACACAAAAATAAACTCAAAATGGATTAAAGATCTAAATGTAAGACCAGAAACTATAAAACTCCTAGAGGAGAACATAGGCAAAACACTCTCCAACATAAATCACAGCAAGATCCTCTATGACCCACCTCCCAGAATATTGGAAATAAAAGCAAAACTAAACAAATGGGACCTAATGAAACTTAAAAGCTTTTGCACTACAAAGGAAACTATAAGTAAGGTGAAAAGACAGCCCTCAGATTGGGAGAAAATAATAGCAAATGAAGAAACAGACAAAGGATTAATCTCAAAAATATACAAGCAACTCCTGAAGCTCAATTCCAGAAAAATAAATGACCCAATCAAAAAATGGGGCAAAGAACTAAACAGACATTTCTCCAAAGAAGACATACAGATGGCTAACAAACACATGAAAAGATGCTCAACATCACTCATTATTAGAGAAATGCAAATGAAAACCACAATGAGGTACCATTACACGCCAGTCAGGATGGCTGCTATCCAAAAGTCTCCAAGCAATAAATGCTGGAGAGGGTGTGGAGAAAAGGGAACCCTCTTACACTGTTGGTGGGAATGCAAACTAGTACAGCCGCTATGGAAAACAGTGTGGAGATTTCTTAAAAAACTGGACATAGAACTGCCATATGACCCAGCAATCCCACTTCTGGGCATACACACTGAGGAAACCAGATCTGAAAGAGACAGGTGCACCCCAATGTTCATCGCAGCACTGTTTATAGTAGCCAGGACTTGGAAACAACCTAGATGCCCATCAGCAGATGAATGGATAAGGAAGCTGTGGTACATATACACCATGGAATATTACTCAGCCATTAAAAAGAATTCATTTGAACCAGTCCTAATGAGATGGATGAAGCTGGAGCCCATTATACAGAGTGAAGTAAGCCAGAAAGATAAAGAACATTACAGCATACTGACACATGAAATGGAATTTAGAAAGGTGATAACGATAACCCTATATGCAGAACAGAAAAAGAGACACAGAAATACAGAACAGACTTTTGAACTTTGTGGGAGAATGTGAGGGTGGGATATTTCAAAAGAACAGCATGTATACTATCTATGGTGAAACAGATCACCAGCCCAGGTGGGATGCACGAGACAAGTGCTCCGGCCTGGTGCACTGGGAAGACCCAGAGGAATCGGGTGGAGAGGGAGGTGGGAGGGGGGATCGGGATTGGGAATACATGTAAATCCATGGCTGATTCATATCAATGTATGACAAAACCCACTGGAAAAAAAAATAATAATAATAATAAAAATTAAAAAAAAAAAAAAACAAAAATAAAACAAAAACAAAGAAACACTTACTTATTAATAAATAACTTTGGTACAAAAGAAAACCAAACTCTCAGTTAGAATATTCAGAAAATAATGACAGTAAGAATATTCAAAAAGTTTACAAGAAGAAATAAGGTAAACTAATAAGGTAAAAAACATTCTGTTTGGAATCAGAGTACTAAGTTCAAATTTTAGTTCTAGCACTCATATCTTGTGTTATTTTGGAAAAATACATTACCTTGTCTCTTCAAAAACAAAGTGGAGAAAAAGACATAAAGCTTGTGATGATTTTTAATAAATAATATATTAAAAACTATGGAATAATTCTTAACAAATATTAATTCCCTGCAATCCCTTAAAACACTGTCCATGGGATGCAGCCAAAGATACTCAAAAGGAAACCTATAACTTGACATGCTTTTATCTCTGAAAAACAAACAAATATGAATTAATGATTTTAAAAATTACTTAACTTTTTTGCTAATATAGTTATTTTACTTTTAATGTACATAAGTTTATTGAAAAATCAATGTACTTAGATGTTGTTGTTCAGTCGCTCAGTTTTGTTCAACTCTGCAACCCCATGGACTGCAGCATGCCATGCTTCCCTGTCCTTCACTATCTTTCAGAGTTTGCTCAGACTCATGTCCATTGAATCAGTGATGACATCCAACCATCTCATCCTCTGTAGTCCCCTTCTCCTCCTGCCTTCAATCTTTTCCAGCATCAGTGTCTTTTAAAATGAGTCAACTCGTTACATCACATAGTCAAAGTATTGGAGCTTCAGCTTCACCATCAGTCCTTCCAAAGAGTATTCAGGGTTTATGTACTTAAGGATTGAGTGGTCTGATTTCCTTGCAGTCCAAGGACTTTCAAGAGTCTTCTCCAACACCACAGTTCAAAAGCATAAATTCTTCAGTGCTCAGCTTTCTTTACAGTCCAACTCTCACATTCATACAAGACTACTGGAAAAACCATAGCCTTGACTAGACAGACCTTTGTCAGCAAAGTAATGTCTCTGCTTTTTAACAGGCTGTCTAGGTTTGTCATAGCCTTTCTTCCAAGAAGCAAGCACCTTTTAATTTCCTGGCTACAATCACCATCCACAGTGATTTTGGAGCCCAAGAAGATAAAGTCTGTCACTGTTTCCATTTTTTCCCCATCTATACGCCATGAAGTGATGGGACCAGATGCCATGCAAGAGGCTCCTCAGTTCCTCTTTGCTTTCTGCTATAAGGGTGGTGTCATCTGGATATCTAGGTTACTGATATTTCTCCTGGCAACCTTGATTCCAGCTTGAGCTTCATCCAGCCCTGCATTTCACATGATATAGTCTCCATATAAGTTAAATAAGCAGGGTGACGAAATACAACTCTGACGTACTCTTAACCAATTTGGAATCAGTCTATTGTTCCAAGTCCAGTTCTAACTGTTGCTTCTTGACATGCACACAGGTTTCTCAGAAGGCAGGTAAAGTGGCCTGGTATTCCCACATCTTTAAGAATTTTCCACAGTTTGTTGTGATCCACACAGTCAAAGGCTTTAGCATAGTCAATGAAACAGAAGTAGATGTTTTTCTGGAATTCCCTAGCTTTTTCTATAATCCAACAAACACTGGCAATTTGATCTCTGGTTCTTCTGTCTTTTCTAAATCCAGCTTATACATCTGGAAGTTCTCAGTTCATGTACTGTTGAAGCCTATTTGAAGGATTTTGAGTATTACCTTGCTAGCATGTGAAATGAGTACAATTGTGTAGTAGTTTGAACATTCTTTGGCATTGTTCTTCTTTTGAACTGGAATGAAAACTGACCTTTTCCAGTCCTGTCACCACTGCTGAGTTTTCCAAATTTGCTGTCATCCTGAGTGCAGCCCTTTTACAGCATCACCGTTTATGATTTGAAATAGCTCAGCTGGATTCCATCACCTCTACTAGCTTTGTTCATAGTGATGCTTCCTAAGGCCCACTTGACTTCACACTGCAGGATGTCTGGCTCTAGGTGAGTGATCACACCATCGTGGTTATCTGGGTCATAAGACGTTTTTTGTATAGTTCTTCCTTTTTTGTATATTTTTGACACGTCTTCTTAATATCTTCTGCTTCTTGTTAGGTCCACACAGTTTCTGTCCTTTATTGTGCCCATCTTTGTATAACATGTTCCCTTGATATCTCTAATTTTCTTGAAGAGATCTCTAGTCTTTTCCATTCTATTGTTTTCCTCTCTTTCTTTGCATTGTTCACTAAAGAAGACTTTCTTATCTCTTCTTGTTATCCTTTGGAACTCTGCATTCAGATGGGTATATCTTTCCTTTTCTCCTTTGCCTTTTGCTTCTTTTTTTTTCTCAGCTACTTATAACACCTCCTCAGACAACCATTTTGCCTTCACGCATTTTCCCCGCCTTGGGTATGGTTTGGATCACTGCCTCCTGTGCAACGTTACAAACCTCCGTCCACAGTTCTTCTGGCACTCTATCAGATCTCATCCCTTGGGTCTATTTGTCACTTCCACTGTATAATCATAAGGGATTTAAGTCATACCTGAATGGCCCAGTGGTTTTCTCTACTTCCTTCAGTTTAAGTCTTAACTGTGCAAAAAGGAGTTCATGATCTGGCCCATAGTCAGCTCCCAGTCTTGTTTTTGCTGACTGTATAGAGCTTCTCCATCTTTGCTCGCAAAGCACATAATCAATCTGATTTTGGTATTGACCATCTGGTGATGTCCATGTGTAGAGCCATCTCTTGCGTTGTTGGAAGAGGGTGTTTGCTATGACCAGTGCATTCTTTTGGCAAAACTCTGTTATCCTTTGCCCCACTTCATAAGGCCAAACTTGCCTATTACTCCATTCCAGTCCCCTATGATGAAAAGGACATCTGTTTTTGGTGTTAGTTCTAGAAGGTCTTGTAGGTCTTCATAGAACTGTTCAACTTCAGCTTCTTTAGCATTAGTGGTTGCAGTATAGACTTGGATTACTACGATATTGAATGGTTTGTCTTGGAAACGAACTGAGATCACTCTGTCATTTTTGAGATAGTACCCAAGTACAGCATCAGACTCTTTGCCTGTGAGGGCTACTCCATTCCTTCTAAGGGATTCTTGCCCACAGTAATAGATATAATGGTCACCTGAATTAAATTAGCCCATTTAAGTTCACTGATTCCTAAAATGTCGACGTTCACTCTTGCCATGTCCTGTTTGACCACTTCCAATTTACCTTGATTCATGGACCTAACACTCCAGATTCCTATACAAATTGTTCTTTACAGCATCAGACTTTACTTTCACCAGTAGATATATCCACAACTGGGTGTTGTTTCTGCTTTGACTCCATCTCTTCATTTTTTCTGGAGTGATTTCTTTGCTCTTCTCCAGTAGCATATTGGACACCTCCTGATCTGGAGGTTCATCTTTCAGTGTCCTATCTTTTTGCTTTTTCATACTGTTCATGGGGTTCTCAAGGCAAGAAGCTGAAGTAGTTTGCCATTCCCTTCTCCACTTAGGGGCTTCCCTTGTGGCTCAGCTGGTAAAGAATCCACCTGCAATATGGGAGACCTGGGTTTGATCCCTAGGTTGCGAAGATCTCCTGGAGAAGGGAAAGGCTACCCATTCCAGTATTCTGGCCTGGAGAATTCCATGGACTGTATAGTCTGTATAGTCTGACTTGCAAAGAGTCAGACATGACTGAGCGACTTTCACTTTTTCCACTTAGGCACAGACATGAATAATATAAATAAACACTAAAAATAACATATTCATAAAGTTCTTCTATAAACATACTACTTTTCCTTATGATAAAGACCAGTCCTCAAATGAATTTGTAACTAACTTCTTACTTAATTTTTCATATTTACCTTTATTTCTAATATTATTGCAATTGAGTTTTTATAGTTTTTTTCTAATATGTTTAAGTTAAATAATCAACTTTTTTAACACTTAAAACAGAGAGGAATTAAAAACAATGCTCAACTTTCCAAAGCATTTTACTTTACAAAAAATAGACACATCTGACAAAGTTCAGGCAAAGAACTTGTGTTTCAACATGTTCACTCAAATTAACCCACAGCAAGATAGATAAATTATAAAAAAGGAAAACTCAAAATACTTAAAAACAAAAAAGCACCCTGTTGACTCAATATGGAACAAAAATACCTGTCAGGTAAAAGCAGGATAATCATATGATTTATTGTATGTATTGGAATATCTGCTAGAGCTAATCAAGCTAATACAAACAAGGATTCTACAGTAGTTATTACAAATATGCCCCAGGACTTTCAGGAATATATGAAAGTTCACAATGCATTAACATGTGGAAATCTCAGATGAGGTATAAAAACTATGAAACTTTCAAAAAAAAGAAGACAAATGACGGGTAGTCAGAAATGAAAAATGATGAATTTCATAGCAGAACTTGGATATGTCAGAAAAATCAGGCAAGTAAAAGACAGAACAATGGAAATTATGAAGTCTGGAGAACAGTAAGAAAGAAAGACTGAAAGGACATGAAGAGAGTTTCAGTGACCTGTGAAACAAAGAGTGGTCTAAATATAAGATACAAAAATTAACTCAAAATCGATTAAAGATCTGAAACCATAAACTTCTTAGAAGAAAACACAGGCTGTAACCTCACTGACATCAGTCTTAATAATGTTTTTGTGGCTCTGACTTCAAAGGCAAGGAAAACAAAAGCAGAAATAAACAAATAGGATTACATCAACCTAAACAGTTTTTTGAGCAGCAAAGGAAACCATCATTAAAATGAAAAGGTAACCTACTGAATGGGAGAAGATATTTGCTGGTTGTATATCTGATGATGGATTAACATCCAAAATATATCAAGAACTCATTACAATAACAATATAACAACAAAAAACCCCAATTCAAAAACAGGCAGAGGATCTGAATAGACATTTTTCCTAAGACATACAGATGGTCAACAGGCACATGAGAAGATGTTCAACATCACTATCAGGGAAGTGCAGATCAAAGCTACAATGAGATACCACCTCACACTGCTAAAATGGCTATTCTCAAAATGACAAGGAATAACAAATGTTGGGGAGAGTATAGAGAAAAGGGAGCCATTGTAAACTGGTGGGAGGACTGTAAATTGGTCCGGTCACGATGGAAAACTGCATGGAGACCTCTGAAAAATATGGAGGCCAGGGACATGTGTGGGAAGACAAACATCATCAAATTTGGTTAGGTGATTTCATCTCCTAACTGAACATATATCAAAACTGTCATCAATTATTCTAGTTCCAAGACTGGATTACCTAGCCAGCAATGAAGAATAGATTAACAGAACGGTTTTCAACTAGAAGGAATCCATAAAATCACTCAGGGAGATTTATCAAACTATATATCATGCACACCTCTAACTTCCCACCTACATCCCCATGTGGAGAACTAACTGTACCTCCATGAAAAAGATAGAAAAGAAAGTGGAAATGCTATTTCTCTAGCATTATTTTCACAAACGACAACATGAAATGAGAAAAGCATTATAATTAGATGAGGATTTTTGTTTCTATTTTTAGACAAAGGCCAGTAACTCAAATGTAATGCCATATCTCTTTACATTACTTTAAAAAAAAAAAAAAAAAGAAGATAATAGATAACGTGCTTATGTTTGAAGTTCTGCCCAAAGAGAGTAAAAAAGAAAAGGAGTTTCCAACTCTATGGGATGCTACCAAGGGAAGTAACATAACCACATAAAGCTCTTGTCCCAGTACTGCCAAGGCTGCTTTCACAGGCCTAAACATGTGCATGGCCGGCCTCTAAACAAGGTCCACGGGAAGCAGGACATATGTTTCTAATGACATTTTATAAACAGTCACAAGAAATAATAACTGCATCCTGTAATACTCACTGTATTTTCTGCATCTAAAATAGACGTTTCAGCTCAGAGAACAGTTTTAATAGTTATACTGCTTGGGATCTCTCAAAGGTTCTCATGTTTTCCACACTGTTCTACATATCTTATCAATGCCTATACTAAAAATATATACTAACATCGTGAAAAAGTGGAAATTAATACACTTCAAAATAAGTTAAAACCAATCATAGCATTTCTACATAGAAGACTATCTATACTGTATCAAGAAACTCTCTTGGAAAAGACTTGGTAGATTTCTTTCCCAAAATATAAACATTATCATTTCATGAGAAATTTTTACATGACCAACAAAATGAAAACCATCTGAGTGCCTAGTATGTAGTAATCCAAATGGTTTTCTAACCTAATTTTAATTGGAAACACATAATCCAGTGGCTAAAAGCTTAGACTTTGGGTCAGCCAACCTTTCACTAAAGTTTCAGCTCCACCATTTAAAGCTTTCCTAAGGTACCTAAAATTGTGCCAATGTCCCCAAGAAATCTATTTCATGATCCTATAAGTGTTTTGTTAAGCACTAACTCTGAAGATAATTTAGGTCTTTCTATTTTAGAAGAAGACAGGCTAAAAATAATGGATTGAAATATTCCTAAAACAACCAAAATTTAGAGAAGAAAAACTCTAGGGACCATTTACTGATTAGAGGATCAACCCCACAACGTTAGAGATGAAGAACGCTTCAGGAGGTTATGTGACCTTTCCAAGATCAGATAACTAATACACAAGAGAAGGTTTTAGAATTAAGGTCTCCTCTACTCTTCACCTCATAGGAATATAACTGAAGCCTGAAAAAACACTGGGAGAGGTCAAGGTTCAAAAAAAGAGGCTGAAGATTCCCAGTAATTTAATTCTATTCTTAATTATAGTACATTTTACTCAATTTGTTCCTATTCTTCAACCACTTCCTCCCACACTCCATCCCTACCCACCCATGCCCTATTAAGCCATACCTATTAATGAAATCAAAGGAATGAAGATCAAAAGAGCCATCATTTTTTACTAGAACTTCTAATCATAATTATCCCACCAATGCTTTAATTATTTAAGAGCAAGTGGTCAGCACTCCCAGAAAACCAAGGCCATAGACACTTTTCTGAGGGGCAATGCGATGCAGGGGTGAAGAGCATGGGCTCTGGAGTGCAACTGGATTCCAGTGGCTCCCATAAGCCTTTAGAGAAGTCACCAACTGACCCCTGCCCCCAACAACCAATGTCTCAGTTTCCTAATTTGAAAAAAATAGAGAGAGAGAGAACACTAGCACATCTTGATTGAACTTAGGCAAACATTAAGCAGATATTGCAAAAGAAGCACTCAGCATAGTTAGTAGGCATACAGTAACTGTTCCAGAAATATCAGTGCTCTGAGGATGACAATGGTGACATGCCAGCCCCTGTCTGCACCAAGTACATGCGCAGGAAAGCAAACAGAACTCCATCCTTTCAGGTTACAGAGGTTAACATCAATATTTTCCCTTAAGATTACTATGCTGTGCCTATCTTTCCCTAAATGACAAAATTAACTTGTTTTTCAGGAATTAAGGAAATCAAATATCAGTTAATTTGGCTTATTTTTAAAATAATAATTGAAGGGGCACTAGAAGTATTTATTTAGCACATGAAAATTTAAGTCAAATACATCTGGCCTTGAAAGAAAATGAGCTTCCCTGGTGGCTCAGAAGGTAAAGAATCTGCCTGCAATGCAGAAGACCCATTCAATCCCTGGTGGGAAGATCCCCGGGAGAAGGAAATGGCAACCCACTCCAGTGTTCTCGCCTGCAGAATTCTATGGACAGAGGAGCCTGGCGGGCTACAGTTCGTGGGATCACAAAGAGTTGGACACGACTGAGCGACCAACACTTTCTTCTCTGAAAGAAAATAAAAGAAACTACATAGTTTGACTTTCAAATTTCTTTAAACGTAAGGTGAAATTTTAAAAATATGAAATAAAGATAAATTCTGATAATTTCAGGACAAGTGTAATGCTGGCCTTTGAAAAAGTCCCAAAAGCCTCTTTTAAATAATTCCCTTATTACTCGTGATTTATTCATCCCAGAATGTATCTACATCAATATAATTGTTCTGCTTATCAATTTTTGAAAACTTTAACATCACTGCACAGGCAGTATTTATTACAGGACAATAGATAGCAGGTTTCATTTAATACCAAAGAAAATAAATTTTTATTACTCTGCAAGTTGACATAGCTTCCAGGCTTAAAATACCTCCTTATGACATTACTTTACCTGACATAAGGTCCTTGGGCATCGTTGGCAGTTCTGAAGAGGCTCAAACATCTGTTTGGTGAGTATCTGAAGCTTGACATTATAGGAACTGCTTGCTTTAACCAAAGAAATGACATATGCCCTAGGATTACAATTTCAATCTTCTTAAAAAGCTCTGAACTTGGTTATTTCATAACCAAGCACTATTATCCCTAACAGCCAAGGCATTATCTAGTAACAATTAAGCTGCCCTACATAAGGAGTCTTATTAACTCTTACAAATTAGGGTACCATTAGGAGCATTAGGGGTTGGAACCTAATTATAGGGCATTAAACAGTCTTGGTGCTCTTCACGTGTTAATGAGCCAAAGTGCCCAAGTTTCTATCAAAGAGTATAAGGAATTTGTTTTCAAATGTTATTTAGACTCTTTTTAGATTTTCAAAGTGGCTACTCCAATTTCAGGAGGCAAAACTTGAAGATTTAAATAATAGTGTTAAAATGACAAATATAGCTAGCAACCAGCTTCTAATTGAAATGTGCTGTCTCATGCAAGGACATTTTTAGTTCAGTCAAGTCAAAGTTTAAAAACCTATACACATTAAAACAGAATATTACAGTCTACTGAAGTCTGTACATGTTCATTAGGATCAAAGACGTTATTACCTAACAAATAAAACAACACCAGAACTTCCTTGCAAAAACATAAATGTGTCCAGATTAATATAAAAAAAAAAAGAGATAAAGTGTACTGTCTATAAATTGTCTTTGTTTTCAAAACAGAACAAAATAGGTACTGACCATGTAAAAAACAGCTTTTCTTAAGGGAGTAGAAATGAATAGCAGGGATTTATTTTTTAAATGTCTAAGTAACAATTAAAATATATAAGAAATAATAAAAAAATTTCTCTATACATTTCTACATTGCACACATCTTCAGAAAACTACTGATTTTAAAAAAAAAATTTTCCAGATAGTTACCCTTCCTTACATGGTTTTAACCCTTCTTCATATTGAATAAAAATGCCACGTATAGATGACAATGTTTAAAACTGCTAAAAAATCACTTACTCCTTTGTGATAGAAATTTCAACTCATATACAGTAACTTCCACTTAAGGTTACTGCATTAGATATTTTAAGATTATTTAAGTATAAGTTGACCAACAAAAAAAAATTATTTCTGACATGTATGAGCTCAATTTCCTAGGCATCTTCCATAAAAATTTTTGGAAAGGTACACCAGCCAAAAATGAAAATAAAGAAGAGAATATGAAAGAATCTAAGAAAGAATAGGACTAATAACCCAGCAAGGCAATGAAAAGAAACCCCATGATGACAGCTAGGCAGCAGGCTTAAGAATACAGACCGTCCAAAATCAGGCATTCAATAAACAGCACGATAAACGAAGTGAACGATACTCATGTAATACTGTAAATGCCATTCAGTAGTTTTCAACTATCAGATTTAAGAGACAACCATGATAAACAGCTATGGTGAAAGAACAGAACCTGCACATTTAAATGTTGACACTGCAGAACTCATAGTATAGCTGAGGGAAGCTGGGAGGTAAGGGGCAGAGAAGGAAAGAAGGGTAGAAACCTCAATGTCCCGGTTTTACACTGGGCAGCCATGAGTTACTGTTCAAAATTAATGAAGCAATAAATATAGTTTGAAGTGTAACACCTAGAGCTATTAAGTAACAGAAGAAGAAATATGGTAACAAAATTGAGAAATGTATGTTAAATTTCTAATCTTTCAGAGCAGCAACTTGAAAGAAAAGAAACAGAGGTATGAGGCACATTGATTACAGAAGAGAAGCTACCAATCGAGAACTAAAAACATCTGGGGAAGAAGATACCAGAAATATACTGGGGGTGGGGGTGGGAAAGAGAACATTACTTTTCATTTTATGTATCTTTTTTATACTTCTGAGATTTTATTTCTAAATACATGACTATTTTTATAATTAAAAAAAAAAAAAGTCATCCAAAATCTTGTGTTTGTGATTTTAGAAGGTAGACATGACAGGGATGTATAATAAAATGTTTATAAGTTACTTGGTTTAAGATTAAATACTGTTGATTTATTTTCAAAGATTTACAGTAGATAGAGAATAGCATCAAACTTTTAATATCTATTAGCTAGTATTTATTTAATCATATGAATCCAAACATACATTCTTACGTTACTACATTAAAACCATGAGTTGTTACAAGAGACATTTCCCCTAATCTCAAAATCATGAAGTTGCTTCCTTTATTTCTGAGGTCCCCTCACCCTTGCCAAGGTTCTATTTTTAAGTTGTAACAGTATATAAAATAAGCCATGCACTTATAATACTTAAACTCCTCCTGAACTATAAGTTATGTATCTTTAGAAGATGAATTATTATGATACAAGATAGAGCTATTAAATATTGTGATCAAGTCATATAATCTGATTTTGTAAAAATTTCTTCACACATTTAGGAAGCTTTCAAACCCTGTGTTAGTGAGCATCGCTCAGTTCTCATCCCCTCCAATTCAAGAGAGGTGCTCATGAAAACACAGTCAACACACCAGGCTAAGGAGTGAAGAAAAAAGTAAGGTTAGGAATGATCTCTGTCCATAAATATTTGCACTCTAAACTTTAGGAAACTCTAGGAGTAACATACTTATCCTATATAATTTGGTTTCAAAACTGCTAGTTACAAATAATGTAAAAATTACACAAACATATGGTAGATGGATAGCAGACTATAAAATCAGACCAAAATGAGTTCAAGTTGTGATTCTACTACTTAGTAAAAGTGCAAACTTGGGCAAATTATTTAAATCCTTTGAGAGTCTTCTAAATTAAGAATAATAACCAGTGTTTGCATATGTTAGGGAATTTAAGATGTTAAATCACATCTCCAACAGTACTGGGTGAAGAAGTTTCCTTAGACTCTCAGGCTCTTCAGTTTACAGGGACATTCGTCGGCACAGTTTCGTGACTTTGGTGTGCCACATCACAAGTAAATTAGCTGAACAATTTGTTTCTGCTGGCTGTTTCATCATTATATTATCAGGTCTCATTAGAGGAGAAGCTAATGTATTAAAAAAAACTCTTAAATTGGATATTTACTCTTGTTGCATATACATACACACATATATGTGCATATATATATATGAGAAATATGATAATAAACTCAGGGCAAAATAATTAGATAAGAAATATATATGGTTTAATATGGGCTCAGTCTCATATTTTAATTGTAGTTTTCATGTTTTAGTTTTGCCCCTGAGGTTTATGTACTTAACCTTATCAGACCCCTTCCTTCTTCAATTGCAAGCAATGGCATAAAATTTCTCTTGCTCCATGTTCAAGAAAAGATTTTAAATGCACATAAATTAAGAGAAAAATGTGTTAATGAGTTTCAGTCAATTCAGAAATGGTATACTTTCCAGTTTAGGTAAGAATTGAGATCTAGAAAAAAACAGGATCCTGAATAAGGATGAAACCAAAAGCAGAAAGGTTAGAAAAACAGGGGGCGGAAATTGGTGAAAGAATAATAATAGTGGCCATATATTCAACACCTGATGTGACAGCCAGATGCTTTAAGTAAATCATCTCTTATACTGGGAACAACCTCACAAGTAGGTATAATTACCTCCACCGATAGATGAGCAAACTGAAATTCAGAAAGGTTAAATGATTTATCCAAAGTCACTTGGGTAGGAAGTAGCACAGCCAGAATGCAAACTGAAGTCTGTCTGACTCCAAGGAAAGTCAACTCTTCATCACACAAACTATTCTGGGAATTTAAATTTCCAGGACATCAGAATTTTGTGAGAGGGCAGTTATCTTTCCCTTCAATTGTACAAGAGAAAACAAAACCAAGGTATAAGAACCCTTTATGTCCTCGATGGCTCTCCTAGTCGCTTCCCTGGTGATTCAGATGGTAAAGAATCTGCCTGCAATGTGGGAGAGCAGGGTTTGATCACTGGGTTGGGAAGATCCCCTGAGAAGGAAATGGCAACCCACTCCACGATGCTTGCTTAGAGAATCCCATGGACAGAGGCGTCTGCTGAGCCATAGTTCATGGAGTAACAGACACGACTGAGTGACGAACAGAGCCAACAACACGTCCTTGATGAACACCACCCCCCACTTTATTTTCTCCTGTTATTCAAATGAATAAAATAGAGATTTAAGAAAGGAGGAGGGTGAGAGGGAAAGACGTGAGGGGGAAGGAAAGCCATGAATGTACTTTCTTAGTGTGAACTAACATCTGTTTGCCTGTATCCATTTCCTTCCCCTGTTCCTCCCAGCAGTATGACACAATGCAGGCACAATCATACTGAACTGCCCTTCACAGACCGTGGAGAGAGAATTAGAACAAAAAACATACATTTAACTCCCAAATACACACATTGCGCTTTACACAAGCCCCTTTTAAACTCTAAGAATCCCAATGACAGTGATCTACTTCTGTTTCTGGGGAGTTCCAGACTTACCATGAAACTTTGAGGCTTCAGGATCATTCACATTGATAGCAATTAACTTCCAATCTGTTTCACCCTGATCAATAAGAGCCAAAACTCCAAGGATCTTCACATGAACAACTTCTCCACGAGAAAGAACCTTTAAAGAGAAAAGAAACTCAGAATCTGCAAGGCTTTGGAGACGTTTACTCATATATTATAAAAATCCATATGAAAGATTAAAAGCACTACAGATTGAAACTTAATAAAGCTTTAATAATTAAAATTATTATAAACTCAATCATAAAGCCTTTTATGATACACTTTTTAGAATAGATATCTTGAGCCCTTTTTAGAAACTGAAATTATGTATAGATCTTAAAATTTAATGTAGTAGGCCTAGAAACTCACACTAAGCAGGAAATAAAGCCACGTACATCATGTTATAGTATAAATCTGGCTTCTGCTGCTTGGGGGTAAAAAGAGACATGAGAATTCTTTGAAGCTGCTTAACAGTACCTTTTCTTTGCAAACTATATTTATCAGTTACTAATGAAAAGTAAATTTTTACCATATCTGAATGCAGCCTTAAGATAATGAATGACAATCAAAGAATTATGAATATGTTCAAGATACAGACAAAGCAGATTTCACAAAATGTGTTAAAAAGATTTTAAGAGAAATCAAGAAATAGCATGATGTTGAAGCAGATGTTCCTTGTGCTAAAGAAAGTTATTTCAGTGGTTCCTTTAAGTTGCCAATACCAAGTTTATATGCACGTGTTCCTTCTATAGCCTTTTATTTTTAAAGGTTTATTTGGCTATAGAATTTCACTGTAAGCTGAAATCTAAACACATGCTTCAGAATAATTCCTTCAAGATTTAAAATGCAGCTTTACAACTGGAAATCAAGGTATGCAAATTAAAGTCACTGTTGTGTCTTGAAATTATCTGAGAGAAAAAAGCAGATCTTAAACCATAAAGTCAAATACATTTTTTCCCGAACATTTGCAAAATCAATCTACAATCTTAATATAACCGGCATGAAGCTGAAATCAGTTTATCGAACAGATTAATGTGACTGTATAAACTAAACTGAAATACCACTTTTAGGAGAACATACACAACTATACTGACCAGATTCTCACATGTTTAGGCTCTATTAAGTACCCAAGCACTATATTAGACACTATGTATACAAAAAGAAAGCACCTCCTTTCTTAAAGGTTTACAATCCTGTTGGAGAGACTTCCACACCTCATGCCAAGAGGTCCTTTATAAAATAAAAATGTTCAAAGTTAGCACATAACCATCAAGGACACGTTACTCCACTGGCTAACTCAGTGATACACTAGATCACTGGTTCTCAACCGGAGGCAGTTTTGCTCTCTAGAGGACATCGGGCAAGGTCTGGAACACTCTTGGTTGCCACAACTTAGTGGGTGTTATTAGCATCTAGTGACAAGAGGCCAGGGATGCTGCTCAGGATAGTCTCCTGTAACAGAAACATCCACCCAAACTGGCAACAGTGACACAGCTGAGGAGCCTGCAGTAGACTCTGGGGGCAGGGGTGTCTATCAGAATTACTGGAAACCATATGGTTTTTAAAGGCACATTCTAAATTGTTTTATATTTATTCATAAAAATCAATTTACTTTGAAATTTCATGTAACTTTGAGACTTTTATGGTTACAAGGACAAGCAGGAAGCATGTCTGGGCATTATCAAGTTTCATCAGAAAGATAAATGCCCTCTGATCTCACAAACAATAGAAGTGGGGGAGACAAAACACCATCTTGCTATATATAACACATGTAAAATCTGAAAAGAGAATTCTCTCAATCAAAACAAAAACTCAGGATAAGCTGCTTAGGGACAAATGGTAAAATTCTAATGAAGAGCCCACAATTCAATTCAACAAATTTTGCAGAACACATAATGTTAGACATCCAATGAATAATATTTCTCAAAGAACTTAGCCTTAAAAATGTCTGCATCTGTATTCCAAGTCTACGATCAACTTCCAGGACTCTGCTCCTTTTCCTTTGCCCATTTACAAATATGGTGTTAAAAGAGGCTTTCTTTCTATGATGCTCCCTACAGGTGATTTAAGGATTAGCCAGGCACAGCCAGGCACAAGATAAAGGAGCGCAGCCTCAACACCAGGTCCTGCCTGGTGGCTCAGAGGATAAAGAATCTGCCTGCAATGTGGGAGAGCTAGGTTCGATTCCTGGATCAGGATGATCCCCTGGAGAAGGGAATGGCAACCCATTCCAGTATTCTTGCCTGGAGAATCCCATGGACAGAGAAGCCTGGTGGGCTACAGTCCATGAGGTTGCAAAGAGCTGGACAGGACTGAAGCCACTTAGCACACACACAGTCTCAACTAAGGTCCACTGTTTAGATGGTGATTAAGTAATTCATGTTTACTAAATATTATTTCAGGTCTCATTAACTAAAGGAATAAATTGCTTTGGATATAAGACCTATTTTCTCAGTTCCATTATCAAACTCTCCATCTACTCTGCAAGGAAATTAATGTACATAGCAGATACTGTTACTAATTCCTTGGGAATCATACAGTTGACCTTGTTTCAAAAATGAGTTTACATTCTGCAACAAGAATACAGGTATGCCTCAAAATTTTACACAGAACTAGACTAGGGTTATCATAGACTGTTCTAGCAATTATACAAAAACATTTCAAAAGATAGGATTTTTAAGTCACAAGTATGCAGGAGTGAATTCTTGCTCCACCATTCTTAGAGGTAATTGAGGTCAATTACTTCACACAAGCCACACACTACTTCAGGACTTGGTTTCTCAACAGTAAAGTGGAGATCATATCACATATTCTTTGATGTAAAGAAAAAGAGCAAAGGAAACAAAAGACACATGAACTATAACATAAGAGGTCTTCTACAGATGTTAATTTTCTCTCTGGGCTCTACACATATCTGCTCACACCTGTCAACTGCTAACTCCTGGGAAGCTGGAATGAGCAGAATATGACAGTGACCTACAGTGAAACGTCTATGCGGATTTACAATATGAAGAATGACGTAAAACTTCAACTGAACCCAATCAATATGAAAAACCACGGAAAGTAAAACTGCTTAAAACCTGTTATCCTGTGTATTAGGTATATACTGCAGTATAACAAATCATTATAAATCTAAAGCCTTAAACAGTGTAAATTTATTATCTCACAGTTTCCATACATCATGAGTCCAGGTACAACATTGCTAGATTCTCTGGTTATATGCATATGTATATGCATAGACACATATAGTATATACTATATTAATATATAGTATATATTAATATTATATATACTATTTATACTATATAAATATATAATTTTATAATATATAATTTTATATAAATATACTATATAAATATAATATATATACTATATAAATATATAATATATATATTATATATACATTGGACTGCAAGGAGAGTAAATCAGTCAATCCTAAAGGAAATCAACCCTGAATATTCATTGGAAGAACTGATGCTGAAGCTGAAGCTCCAACACTTTGGCCGCTGGATACAAAGAGCTGACTCACTGGAAAGACCCTGATGTTGGAAAAGAGCGAAGGCAAAAGGAGAAGGGAGCCACAGAGGATGACAAGGTTAGATAGCATCACCAACTCAATAGGCATGAATTTGAGCAAACTCCAGGAGGTCCTGAAGGACAGGGAAGCCTGGTGTGCAGCCATCTAATGGGGCTGCAAAGAGTCAGACACAACTTAGTAACTGAACAACAACAGTCAACATATTTTTCAGTAAGAAGGAACTAAACACCTACTATGTACCAAGCATTCTATGTAAAATACAAAGGAATGCTTTCAAGATTAATTATGTACACTTTTAAAAAATAACTTACATTTAAGGCCTTTAATTTTATTTTAGATAGTGACTTTGACAAGTTTATTCAACAGCCTGTACATCAACTTTTTTTAGATCCCTTTGTTTAGTCAATAATGAATTAGTGATAATAAGTCAAATCAATTAATCAGGTATATAGATTTTCATGATTTTCAGTTACCAATCTCATTAATTATAGGTTTACTGTCAAATTTTTACATCAGTGAAAATAAGATATTTTCATTTAATCTTTTCACCCACTAAATATCTGCATAGGAATTTAAATTAACAACCTGCATTTAATATAAGCCAAGTGGCCCCAAGGATTATACCTTCAGAATAACAGTTTTTTAGGACACTCCCTACACTGTTGGTGGGAATGTAAATCGGTGTAGCCACTATGGAGGTTTCGAAAAAAAATGAAAATAGAATTGCCATATAATCCAGCAATCCCAATCCTGGGCATATATCCAGATAAAACTATAATTCAAAAAAAATACATGCACTCCTATATTCATAGCAGCATTATTCACAACAGCCAAGACATAGAAAACCTAAATGTCCACTGATGGATGAATGGGTAAAGAAGATGTGGTACATATATACAATGGAATATTACTCAGCCATAAAGAGAATGAAATAATGCCATCTGTAATAACATGGATGGACATAGAGATGATCATACTAAGTAAAGTTAAATCAGAAAGAGAAAGACAAATACCATACAATTTCTCCTATGTATGTATGCGTGCTAAGTCACTTCAGTCATGTCAAGCTCTTTGCAACCCCACTGACTACAGCCCACCAGGCTTCTCTGTCCATAGGATTCTCCAGGAGAGAATACTAGAGTAGGCTGTCATTCCCTCCTCCAGGGGATCTTCCCTACCCAGGGATCAAACTCGAGTCTCCTGCATGGGAATTCTGGGATCAACAAAGGCAAATTATTATATACACTATACAATGAATAAACAACAAGGTGCCATTATATAGCATAGGGAATTATGTTCAATATCCTGTGACAAGCCATAAAGGAAAAGAATGTGAAAAAGAATGTGTGTGTATGTGTGTGTACATATATATATAAAAAACGGAATCACTTTGCTCCAAGAGGAAATTAACACAATACTGTAAATCAACTATATCTCAATAAAATAAATTTTCAACAAAAGAAGAAGAGTTTTCTACTATATAACCTTTCTATCAATGTAATGTTGCTTAATTTAGTGACCCTTCTTATCACAAAATAAGACACAGGAAAATGACCAAAGTAATATAACAGAGCACTTATTATAAGATAGAAGAGAGGAGGTACTCATTAAAATAGTTATATTCTTCCTTCTAGTCTATGCATTTTATATACACTTTACTATCCCTCTGGAGAGAAAATGTCCAAAAAAATGCTCAACTATAGCTTAATCTGAACTAAAGCAAACAATCTGGCCATTTTCTTGCTGGAGAGACAGAGGAATTAGAGTCACACACACACACAAATGAACTCTAGTCCCTGTCTGTCCTTATCTGGGTATAAAACTAGAAATCAAAATTGGATGCAGATCTCTCCTGAAGGAAAGGAGAAAGAGACAGGGGGAAGGAAGAGAAAAGGGAGGGAGAGAGCAGGCAGAAGAGTATAAGGAAGAAAAAAAGAGAAAAACAGAAGAAAAAGTGAAAGAAGGCACAGAAAACCTAAGAAGCGGATGAAGAGGAGGAAAAGAGGAATAGGAGTAAGAAAGGAGAATAAGGAAGAAGAGGAGAAAGAAAGAAGAAGAGAGTAACAAAGTATCACAGCAAATAAACAAGTAACAAAGAATCAGAGAAAACTATTTACTAAAACAACATTCTGGGAGCCTAAAGGTGCTAATATGAATTTCCAGAGATAACGGATTTGATCTTAGCTAGAAGAATACAACTCAAGCAGTGACCACACTTGGTATGTCTTTCATTAAGCACACGCTCTGTGCCAGACACTGAATTGAACACTGCAGTGGCGGGTCTTCTCTTCGGAGAGCTCACTGCCATCTGAGAGGAGAATGAGGCAAAGAACACAGACAGTTGGTCCTAAGGAAGCACAGACCAAAGAGCCAGCATGTTCGTCTATGGTAAAGGGAGACTCCCGAGAAGAAGTGATAGTACAGTTGAGATCCAAGGATAAGCAGGGGGATGTTCAGTGAAAAGAAGGGGGAAGTAAAACCAAGTGAAGGAAGAAGCATGTTCCATTCTGCACAGAGGGAAAAGTTTGTGTGCAGGCCTGGATTGAGTGAGGGGAGACACGTCACAGGAGTTGAAAGCATAGTACAGCTACAGGGCAGAGTGCAAACGAGGGGTGGCGGGAGAGAAAGTCAGAAATCAGGGGACAAGGCCTAAACACGAACAAAGCAGGAAAACAGTCTGGTGTAAATGATGGTAGGGAAAATAAGACTCAGCAAGGAAACTGGGCAGTGATAAGAGTAATAAGTGCAATATAATTGAGGACTAGACAAAGCTAGCTCCAGTGATAATGCAAAAGAGATTTAAAGGCCGTTTAGGTCACAGGGTCAGTACTTTAAGACTAATGGGATGAACAGAAGCAAAGGATGATCTGTAAGATTTCTCAGTTTCTGTCTCAAGAATCCAGAGGCGAGGAGGGAAGGAAGACACGTGTCCTTCACTGAGAGGAGAAATGTGGAGAGGAGGAAACGAGGAATTCAGTTTTGGACACAAGTGTGAGATGCCTGGGAGACAGTCAACTGTAAATGCAGATAGCTAAGAATGTGGGTCTGAGTCGCAGACAGTAATTTGAGAGCAAAACCACAAACGGTTGGGACTGGATCACAAAGGGAGTCCTCACACGAGAAGAGGAGTTGAACAACGGCATAACTCTCCAGCTAAGCAATGCTGAGGAGCAGGCAGAAGAAAAGCAGCCTACACAAAAACCAAGGAGGAGCCAGAATAGAGGATATCCAAGTCTCCCTGGTACAGCTGAAGTCAAGCAAAGAGACTGACAGAGAAGGAAGAAGAGGTCAAAGGCATAAAATTCCAAGGTAAATTCAAGTTATACAAAACATATGAAATGGGCTGGTTGGATTTGGTTAAAAGAAAGCTACCAGTGATCTTTCTAAGAGCAGTTTCATTGAAATAATGGGGGAAATGAAAACAATTTTAAACTGACTGAAGATTAAGTGGGAAGGAGGAGATAGAGACGAGTGTTTGCTCTTTTTACAAGTCTTCTTATGAAAGGGAATATGGAAAAAAGTCAATAAAGAAAAGTGAAAGTCGCTTAGTTGTGTCCGACTCTTTGCGACCCCATGGACTATACAGTCCATGGACTTCTCTAGGCCAGAATACTGGAGAGGGTAGCCTATCCCCTCTCCACCGGATCTTCCCAACCCAGGGATAGAACCCAGGCCTCCCACATTGCAGGTGATTCTTTACCAACTGAGCTATCAGGGAAGCCCCTAATAAAGAAAGGGCAGTTGTAAATACAGGACAAACAAGAGTAAAGAAAACAGTGTCATTCGAATGGCAGGAAGGGACAGGGCTGAGAGCACAGGGGAAGTCCTGGTCTCAGTAACAGAAGGAAGGGAAGGAGGAGCATCTGCAGGCACATCTGTTTGAAAGCCTACGGGGAGAGTAAAGGGATCCTTATCTGCAGGTTTCTAGGAGCTCTACAAAATTAAAGACAACATGCTCTGCTGAGAGTGAGAACGAAGTACAAGCAGTTTATTTTTTTTTTTTTGTCCATTAATTATTTCTTTTAATTTTTTTTTTTTTTTATTAGTTGGAGGCTAATTACTTCACAACATTTCAGTGGGTTTTGTCATACATTGACATGAATCAGCCATGGAGTTACATGTATTCCCCATCCCGATCCCCCCTCCCACCTCCCTCTCCACCCGATTCCTCTGGGTCTTCCCAGTGCACCAGGCCCGAGCACTTGTCTCATGCATCCCACCTGGGCTGGTGATCTGTTTCACTATAGATAATATACATGCTGTTCTCTCGAAACATCCCACCCTCGCCTTCTCCCACAGAGTCCAAAAGTCTGGAGAACGAAGTACAAGGAGTTTAATAGAGAACAGTAAATACTGGCAATAAATGCGGCAGAAAATAGGAGAAAGAATGTGAGTGAAGACACACAGAATTCTATGGGTCGTAGTAACCTGTGAAAGTGTAAGTTTTGTTTGTCCGCAGTAACCTGGAAGCAGACACACAAAAAAGTACCAGCTAGTTCTCATCAGTGTTGAACATCCTGCCTGGATAATGGGCAAGGATGATGAAGCAGGACTCGGCAAACTTATTCCGTAAGAGGACAGAGAGCAAATACTTGAGACTTTGCCGACTGTAGCATCTCTTCCAACCTCCTCAACTGCAGTGGCGGTCCGAAAGCGGCTCAGACAATATGTAAATGAACGACCAGAGCTGTGTTCTTTATAAAAACTGGTGGCAAGCTGGACTTGACTAGCCATGGGCTCGGGTTTACCAACCCACGGTTTAAGAGAAGGAAGTAAAGATACAAAAAGGGACTGGTATGAGAGGGATAAACAGGCAAGAACTTTGAAGAGTTGAAGAACTGGTGCCTTCTGAAAAGAACTGAAATTTTACGGCATGACTAAAGTAGAACATACGTTAGAACAACAGTCTATGAAACAAACCTTTGAGCCTATTTCACAAACATCAATAGGATCATTATCTCCACAGCAGTCTGTGCTCTTATCTTTTCGATGGGGATCTTCCCAAGTCTAAAAAACAGAAGTAGGGGTGGAATATAGGTTAATACTCTCTATAATCTTTCCACATCATCATGAAGTTTTACAGACAGTCATAATCCAAGGGAAAAATTCTCAGAAATTAAATAGGCTCAATGCCAACATGGCAGTACATTCTTAAGCATCATAAAAATTAGAACAGATTTATGCTATTTCCTCCCATCTGTCTCTCGTTTGTCTGTATAATCACATCTGAAAGTGGGTGGTATTTCCAAACACACTCTTCTTCCAAGTTTAGTCATCATCTAAATTCATGCTCACTTTTATTTGGAACTTCAGTTCAGATGTTCCTGTTGTCTGTGCCCTTGTTTCTACAAAATGTCTGAATTGCTGCTTCCATTTTTGCTTTCTTTGACATGGTAACAGCACTGGGTCTTGCTTTCCAGGTGTGAAAATAAACTTCCTGTACTTTAAATGACTTCTAATAGAACAAACCCAGTTTTCACTCATAAACCAAAGAACAAGATAGCATCTACCAAAGAAAAGTAAAATTCATTTTTGTCTCATTTCATTCCATTTAAAAGATCCTCCACCTTTTCATCAAATCTTAAGAATTTGACAAAAGCATGAAAAGATGTCAACTCTTTAGTTTACTTTAGAGATTATAACTTGTTGCCTACAAACTATATACATGGCCATTTTTATAAATGAACAGCATAACAGAAATTTATTATCAAGTTTAAAGATCCCTTATGCACCATCCTTCCTCAAAACCCTCATGATTAGCTGATTCTGAATAGAACTGTACAAATTCCCTGAAATTAACCCTCTCAGATTTATAAGATATGCAGAGAACATCATCTCAAGAATCTTATCTAGAATTATCTAAGCTTGGCTCCTCTAATTTTACATAGATAATTAAAAAGGAATGCTACTTAGAGCTAAACCCAATAGATAAACTCTAACATTTTCTGATTCTAATTATAGCATATTCAGAAATAAGCTAACTCACCATACCAAAAAAAAAAAAAAAAAAACAACCCCACAGTAAATCTAACTACATTAAGTCTAATTACATTCACACTAAGTCTAACTACATTTCATTACCCTCAAATACTACCATAATTAATATAAGAATAGTAAACACAATTGTCAACCTTACATATTGGTTATAGGTGAGAGCTAACCTAAGTGATACATACACACATATACATACATGTATACCAGGAAGAATGTGCAATCTATTAACCCCATTGTACAGATAAGTGAACTGAAGCACAGTTTAAACTTGTCCACACTCATTCTAAATGGTGCCAACAGGATGAGAACACTTGCTATTAATCATTATGTTACAAAGCCTAAATTTTAGTATGGTAACTGAATTGCAATTACTTTCAGATATAACTTTATTCATAACTCTCTTCCTTTAAATTCTTTCTCTTACTCTCAGAATCTCTTTAAGTGTATTTTCCTACTGTTGCCCTTACTGCTTCTTATTTTCTATTACCAGGCATCCATTCATTGAGTTAATATTTATTGATAAGCTACTCTGGGCCAGGAGTTAGGAATAGAAATTAACAAGACAGACTCAACACCCTGAAGAACACCATGTTAATAAGTGGTGTAGCATCTGTCATAAATGCACAAAATTAATCTTAATGTGCTAGAGAAACCATGAAGGAGTGAAGTGGAAGTGGAATTAGAAAACCCAGAGGCAGAATCAGAAAACATCTGGGAGGTTCCTCCTTTCTAAGGCAGGAACCCTTTCCTGAACCTTCCTTAACCTCATTCTTATTCTCAGAAGGGAGCAACTGTGACAAGCTAGAAGTCACTCTAGCCTGAAAGACAATACCTAGATTCTAGTCCTATTTTAGCCACAAACTACCTAGGCCAAAAGATTCAGAGCTCAGTATTCTCACCTACAAAAAGGTCTTCAATAAGACAATTGCTAGATACATCCTATCTCTGAATTCTATGATTGTTAGTGGTCATTCATAATCTGCATAAATACTACCAGTAACCAGGAAGCTCACAAATTAACGAAATAACTTAGCCTACTGTGGTCAGAGTTAATTTTTCTACAAAAGTTCTTCTTCGTATTGACACAAAAACTGTCTTCATTCTCTTCAGAAACTCCAACTGCATTTTTTACCCATCAATTTAGTTCTTTCTATTGAGGAAATAAATACATACAGGCAAAAATTCTTAACCTATAACAACACTGTCAATTTTAGGACCAGTTCTTCATGATTTCCCTCACCAGAAAAAATACCATACTGGTTCTTTCTATTTCTAGTTCTGCATTTAGTGCTCTAGATCTTCAGGGCTTGGTTTTTTACTACAAAAAAGAGAGTCATACTAAATGATTTCTAACTTTACTTGAAAATACAGTATAATTTCAAGCAATCACCAGAAGAAATCTTGACAAAGTTAAAACTTGAATTACACCCTCTAGTGGAGTTTTAAATGTCTAGGCTTAAAACTAAGCAAGGAAACAACTAGGAAAGCAGTCAAGCTAGCAAAAAAATATCCAGAAGACGAAATTCCTAATCTTAATATTTGTTTCACAAAACTGACAAAGGCTAGCATCCAGACTTTAAAATAACTTCTACAACTAAGTAAGAAAAAGCAACACAATACAAAATGGGTCAAAGTCAGGAACAGATAATTCTAAGAGGAAACATGATTTATAAGTACATGAAAAGATAACCAATCTGATCACAGAAACACAAATTAAAACCAAAATGAGTTGCTATTTCAAAAACTTAAAAAATCTGATAACATTAAATACTCATAATTATGTAAGAAGCCTGAAACGCTACTACTGGTAGGAGTGTGTATTGTTACAACTTCTTTTATAAACAATTTGGGAATACCTAGTAAAATAAACGGGTATGTAACTCAGAACTTAGCAATCTGACTCATAGGGATATACCTAGTAGTACGTATGTATACATATTATGTATACAGAAAAATTTTAGCAGAGGATACATGAAAAGCTTTAAAAAAAAGTTAAAAAATCTCTCAAGAGGAATACAAATAATGTTAAATTAATACAAAGCATAGCTATAAAGCTATTGAAAAAAACTCAATATACACAGACTACTGATCTAGCCTAAAACAAATCTACTCATCCTCATGCAGGTATCTGAGATCATTACCTTACAATCTTACAAATATTAACCAATACATCAGTAATCACCATGCTCTGGCACTTCAGTCTCTCCAAAATATGACTGAATGGTACAGAATTGAGTGTGCAGACTTCTTGAGTACTACGTCCTGATCAATCAGAACTCCTATCTCCAAGTCAAGTAAGATCTGCTCAGCCTCTACCTGTACTTCACCAGCTTCAGGGTGGAGCAGAAGCTATTTCACTAGCAGCACCTAATATCAGTGGCAATAGTTTCATCACTGAGATAATACCACCCGACACTCATTGAGGGGTGAACCTTGTTTTTGGTCATCTCATTTGAATTCCACAATAACCTTGTGGGGTAGATGGCAGGATGACACAGAGGAACAAATAGACCTGGTTAGATTTAGTCACTGGTTCCAGGTTATAAAGCTAAGAAGTAGTACAAAATGAAACTTGGGGTCAACGAACCAAATTATAATGAAGTTCAAAATAATAACAAAATGATATACCAGTAAGACTGAAGAAATTTTGAAGTTAGTGATTCTTGTCCTTTAACATTATTCAGATGAGTCTTCTAAATATTTACACAGAAAGTTACAACACTTGAATAATATGTGGGAAATATGAACAATTAAGGGAAGACAAACAAAGATGATTTTTGCCCAGTCCAAACTCAAACTTTGAGGAAGTCATCATTGCCAGCGCAGGAGAAGTTATTAGTAGGGTTACACAGTCTAGGCAGGTGAAGGTCTGAAATAACGAGGGCACACGGATGACTAAATGGAGAGGCTTCTACGTAAACAGTCTTCTGCTGCTGCAATGTTCTTCCAAGCATGGTTGGCTTGGTAATTGCTCTGAACAAAGTTCCCGCTGTTACAAGATGAATCACAAGAGAAGAGCAAAATCCAATTACCCACACATGCCTATGAACCATATGCAACACACACCATGCATTCGTGGGTTCATTTATCCCCCAAGTATTTACTGATCACCTAACTCAGCACCAGACACTTAAATGGGGCAGCTGAAAGACAACAATAAACAAAACAAACAGAATCCCTGCCCTCATGAGACTACATTCTACCTAGAACACATTTACAATAAACTTAGCAACTAAATTACATACTGGAGAAGGAAATGGCAACCCACTCCAGTATTCTTACCTGGAGAATCCCACGGACATGAAGAGCCTGGCAGGTTACATACAGCCCATGAGGTCTCAAGAGTCGGACAAGACTTAGCAACTAAACCACCACAGATTATATGGCATGTCAGAAGTTGACAGGTGTAATGGAAAAGGAAAAAAAAATAAAGTATGGAAGAACGATGGGAGTACACGGGGTTAAAACAACAGAGGATGTTACAGGCAGACATCATGAAGGAGGCAACTGATGAGCAAACACTGAAGGAAGGAGGGTGTGTGTACACTGGGAAAACATGTCCCAAGCAGGGGACACAGTGAGTGTGAAAGCTTGAGGCAGGAGTATGCCTAGAGCCTCACAGGAGTCATGAGAAGGCCAGTGTTGGGGTGAGGGAGCAGGAGGAGGAGCAGAAGGAGAAGCTGGACATGAGATCAAAAACATAAATGGGCCAGGGCTGGCTTTCAATTTAACAGGCTTACTCTGTCTTAACATTGACAAGGCAGCAAAAAAAAAAAAAAATATTAGGTACGTTTGTTGTTATTTAGTCAGTAAGTTGTGTATGACTCTTCTGTGACAGCCTATCAGGCTCCTCTGTCCATGAAATTTCCGAAAGAATACTACAGTGTGTTCCCATTTCCTTCTCCAGGGGCTCTTTGCCACCCAGGGATCAAACCCGCATCTCCTGCATTGGCAGGTGGGTTCTTTACCACTCAGACAGTTGGGTACATTACCTTGTCCATAAACAACTGGCCTAATTTCAACTTTATATAAACATGAATCAATGCAGTTGTTTTTGCTTGGTGTTTAACTTCTGTGCAATCTATGGTACATTTTTCTGCTGAGAACTCACACACACTCACACACACCACCACCACCACCACCACCACCAACACCAACATCATCAGTTTGGGGTTAAAAAGAGAGTAAAGATCTCTGGTTAAAAATGGCAGAGAGAATACAAGTCTATTTCCTCTTCCTCACTTCCATCCTATCCACAGTGGCCTCCTTTCTGCTACTCAGACACACGAGCCCTCCTTCCACCTCTAGACTCTCATACCTCATGTTTCTTGGGTTCCTCTAAATGGCCTGGGATGGCACTCACTTCCTAAGAGGCCACCCTCTCACTTTCTTCTGGTCTCCTCTTAGAAAACAGCTCCTATCTGAGGCCTTCCTCCCAACTGCAAGTCCACCACACCTTAGACCCATTTCCTGTTTGATTATTCTCCAACACACTTAGCACCATCTGACATTCTATACGTTTTTACTTTTTCTGTCTCTCTTTCTCTTAGAATAAAAGTTCCACAAGAATTCTTGTCACTGTTATCACGGCTTTACCTGCAGTACTTAGGACATGGTCTGGCAAACAGCAGGTACTCAAAAACCAGGTCCTGAAGACATGAACAGCTCTGTGAAGCAAGGGCTGGTGTGAAAATTACAAGGGCAGCTGGAGACACTGAAGGTGCTGCTGTGGTGGGAGGGAGCGAGGAGGACAAAGGCTGCAGAATAAGGCCAGACCATGACGCGTTGAGGAGCTATGTTAGCAATGTTTCATTCTATCCTTTCAGCAAAAGGAAACCATTAAAAGGTTCTCATACGGACAAAAATGGTACTTTTGGATATTAGGTGCAGTATGAAATTTCAGTAGGCAGTGATGAATGCAGGGGACGTTAAGAACCAACATTAAGAGTCTAATTCTGCTCTAGCTGAAGAACAATTGCACCTTACAGACTAATATAATAGCATGTAAGAGCACCTTGAACATTCAAACACATCCAGAGGAATACAAAAATGTGTCAGGACTTCAAATAGATGAACTACAAAAGATGAGTTAATCAGAATCTATTATGCTCCACTGTAGCCACTAATTTAGTTGTTGATCATCCCACCTCCAGGAGACTGTAAATGCTTTAAAAAAAAAAAAAAAAAGACCATATAATAGTAAGAACAACAACTACTCTACTTTTCAAAGGTCTGTTTATGTCTTCCTTTAATTCAGTGGCTTGTGAGGCCCTCCCCTCATCTTTCCATCTTCTGCAGACAGTATTCCCTAAGCTTAACAAAAATGTTCACACCCTTTCACTGCCAGGTCAAACAGAATGTCTATTTAGGCACCTGGGAAGTCAGAATCCTGTGGTCTGTTTCAACAAACATCCTCATTCTTAGCACACCATTTTAGAAGCGCCTGTTTTAACCAAGAATGTATCCATGTGGGTGGTCTAACTGTCATCAAAGGCAGTCTGACTCTTTAGAAAACAATTTTCTTTTTTCTTTTCCTGCAACTGTTTATTCTACATGGGCAGCTGGGTTTTTTTTTGTTTTGAGTTAGATAAAACAAGAACCCCTTTCTCTCAGACATTTCCCAAAAAGCATCTTGGAATTTCACACAAAATATTAAAATTAGTAAACAAAATTAAAACATAAAAATAACCAGATAGATGCTCTAAAGGTTTTTATAAACATAAAGGCAGATGCTTCTCTATGTATCCAAACCTAGATTTCTGATTCTGCATATTCTGAGTTTTACTCACTAAATTATCTGGAAGCAGTTACCACTTCCTAGGAATGAGGAAACATGGGAAGAAAAAAAAAGAAGAAAAAAGGAATAAAAGCAAATAGTAAGTGTTACTCTCTAATAGGAATGCTGCTTTACCATCACTTAACCATTGTTTTCATTGCTTCCTACTGAAAAATCATAAATTCTTAATAGTATATAATTAAGTTGCCTTATTCAATTCACAATGAGTTCTGAAAGAGGTGTCAATTTAATAGGTTCATCTGTTAAAGTTTAAAAAATAAAACTCATGCTGTCATGTATGAATGTATATAAAAGTATAACTTGTCATATCCAAAAAAATGACTGCAGATAAAGGAAATAAAATATTTTCCACTGAGTCTTAATAGCCAGACCCAGAAAAAGAAATGTGTTCAAAATGCCAAATATGAGTATTCTAAATACCTAACTCTGAGAATTTGAGTACAGACATATATACAGTTTGAAAAAAAATTTATTGATACAATAAAATTCCACATTAAAAAATTTTTAAATT
Source organism: Dama dama (assembly GCF_033118175.1). Lineage (NCBI taxonomy): Eukaryota > Metazoa > Chordata > Mammalia > Artiodactyla > Cervidae > Dama > Dama dama. The sequence continues at coordinate 26,429,685 of NC_083697.1, read as the reverse complement.
TACAAATCTCTCACACTGACATGTCCTCAATTTAAATTCAAGTAGTTCACAGGATTTACAAGGCAATTTTTTCAGAAGACAGAGAAGTTTTACCATTATAACAAAAATGTTACCTGAGGGAGGGCACCGTAATTCCATATATAACCCTTGTGAGGAAAGATATTTGCCACATAGCGAAGCTTGCCATCCTTCACATCTTGTTTAATGGGATTCAATGGTTCCTTCGTGGCAATCTAAGCAGATTGTGGGAGCAAAGGGGTGTGGGACATAAGAAATGGTTAATCCTATATTCAAACATGATTTTTAAATCTGCCATCATCAGACTAAATATTCATATTCCAACTTATTGATCAAAGATAACTTTAAAAATAAGCTGGTTCTTATTTGTAATTTACTGTTTTGTATTAAACTGTCTGGGGAGGAAATGTAGGATAATATATTTAGGCACTCTATTACTTATGAACTCATTATTTTTAACACAAATAATAAATATTATTGAAATGGCAAGAAGATAAGGATTAATCAACATGTTTTTTGTTACTACTTGGGTTTTCTACCATCAATCTTATAACAAAGATTTTTCACTAAGTGATTTCATTTTAAAGTTACCTTTCAATCACATTCAAATTGCCATGCCAAGAAAAAAAAAAAACCTATCCTACAAAAGTAAACAAAAAATAATTGAAGCCATGTTTGAATGAATAAACACTGATTAAATTAGGTAGGATCTCACAGGTTCTTGATCCTACACCCAAGTGAGGTAGAGAGTAGCCAAGAATAATAAAACATTGTACCAAAAGCAAGAAGAGCAAAAGAAGAATCTAATTACTTTTTCCTATTAAAATATTAACCAAAAAACCTACTATTTTGGAGAAATCATTCTCCAAATAAAGAATCTGCAAAACATATACTGATAAAACTATCTTAACTTAAACATTTAAAATAATACATACCTCTACATCCAAAGTTACAGAAGACTTAGATAACTAACCAAAATACCACAAACCAAATTTCACTCAGAAATAGCGACCTGACTTAACTGAAGATGAAACAATAAAATTCTGAAAAGCAAAAGGGAAGTTCTTGATAGGTTCACACCATCAAGAAAAATCAAGAAAATATTATTAATTTTAAAAACTAACCAGGGGAATAGCAGATGCTCTTAGAAAGTACTCAGAAATCAAGAGTTGGCCAGAAAAACACTTTCACTCCTCTTAGAGTTAAATTTAATCTAAAGGAGAATTAAGTCCTCAGGAACCAAAATTGTCAGTGCCAAATATGCTGCAATTATGTCTATGAACAAATACATCTCAGAACCTATTTAAGAAAACCTTAAAAGTATTTGCTATTTTCAAAGACACAGGAGTCAAGGAAAATTAAATAAATATGTGTATAACAAAATAGGCAAAAAAGAATATAGTCTCTTTAAAGTGTAAATTCAGCTTTGAATAATATTTTCTTTTTGAAAATAGATTCAAAGTATGTTTACAAGAATGTTTTCCATTGTCTTCATTATAAAGAAGCTTGTCAACCATCCCAAATTCAAAATATTATGACAAACAACTTGAAACAGACTTTTATATCATTATTAATTATTCCATTTGATGTTAATAAGATATTTCATACCTCCATTTTAGCATTTGTCCACCGAGGTACTTCCACAACCATGTTAAACACATTCTGCAATTTAAAAAAACAACAAAGAAAACATTTTTTTAATGTTGTCATCTTTTATTTTTTCACTTACCTCCTGCATGAGAATGTTTTATTTTTTCCTACAAAAAATGTAAAAAGTCTGCATTATATGTCTGCCTATGCCTTAAATTCCTACTAAAAAAATGAGAAAAGCAGTTGGTTAAAATATAACAGAATTTAAGCCTGATTGTGTTACTTGACCACTACTGCATGCTGTTAGAAGTTGCTACATTTCTGGAAATACCTTTTGGTAGGGACAGAATCAGAATGGAGCCAAGAAACGTGTTTCAATTACTTTCCAACTAAAACAGAAGTGGGCGCTGAGTGTCTCACTTTTCCAGTCTATAAAGTAAGTGTGATAATCTCTGTCCTCATCCAACACAAGGCTGTGAAGATCAGTTACATGCTTTAAATGAAAATACACAATTAAGAAGTAAAATATTTTGAAAATCATAAAAAAATATTTAAATACAAGTTAGAACTATCATAATGTAAAATTGAGGCCATTAGTATAGGTAGTTACAAAGCTTACAAAGAGTCACAAAGCCTAGCTTACATCATCTAGTGATCTCTGATTCCCTAAACTTACGGAAGAAACACTGTTTCTTTTTACCGCTTCTGACCTCATAGAGTACTTGACACTCTAGGTCAGTGGTGACTAACAGTAACGGCCTTACAAAGAAAAAGCCTTAGGGGTCCCTGGTGGCTCAGTGGCAAAGAATCCGCCTGCCGATGCAGGAGACATGGGTTTGATCCCTAGGCTGGGAAGATCCCATATACCCAGCTGCTGAGCCTGTGCTCTGGAGCCCAGGACCTGCAACTGCTGAAGCCCATGCCCCCTAAAGCCTGTGCTCCACAACAAGAGAAGCCCCCACAATGAGAAGCCTCCGCACCTCAACCAGAGAGGAGCCCCTGCTCGCTGCAGCTGGAGAAAGCCCAAGCAACAGCAGAAGACATACCGCAGCCAAATAGAAACAAATAAAATTATCTTTTAAAAAGAGAGAGAGAAAGTCTATGTTGACAGTTGGCTTGCCTCCCATTCTGATATCAGTAACTAACAACTTATCAAAGCAATGGTTTAAAACAGTCTTCGTCCAAGTGTGGACATGGACCAGGGCTAATCTGCAAGTTGACAGTTACCGGCTCCTTTAGAAACATTGATAACAATTGACCAAGTAATTTTTATGACTGTCAAACCTATTAATAAGTATTTGGAACTTGAATTAAGTTTTTCTAATAGTTCTTTTTGATTGTACTTTTTAAAAGGATCAGTATCAGTTCACAAAAGATTAGAAATAAACAAACCAAAAAAGTACCTTTCACCACAGACCATTTTAGAAACAGTGATTAAATATAGTCATTCTCAACTATGCCACACAGTAAAATCACCTGGAGAGCTGGAATTGATTTTTTTTTTTTTAAGAGATTTCTAGAGCCCCCATCTCCTACATTTTTGAATTCAGTGGTTCTGTAGTGAAGCCAGGGCATTGCTTATTTTTAAAAGCTCCTAAGCAATTTTAATATGCACCCAGAGTTGAGAACCTCTGGTTTAAAGTACTGCTAAACAATATCCCTGGTGGCTCAGATGGTAAAAGCATCTGCCTACAATGCAGGAGAACTGGGTTCGATCCCTGGGTTGGGAAGATCCCCTAGAGAAGGAAATGGCAACTCACTCCAGTATTCTTGCCTGGGAAAATCCCATGGACAGCTACAGTCCATGCGGTCGCATAGAGTCAGACACGACTGAGCGACTTCATTTCACTTCAAATAATATCTGGAGTTTTCTTAGTGAAAGCAGGAAAGCTGTTAACTCAAAGAATGCCATTTACACAATTAAATATAAATCAAGCCACAGAAGTAATGATGGTTTTTAAGTTCTTCTAGATGAGACCGAAGTTTACCATGACAAAACTGCATACTCATAACGAGATAAAGAACAAAGTTGAGAATGCATTCTCAACAACTGCTCCTTAGAAATATGTCTCATATCTATCTTAGCAACCTTACATACAGGCCTGCTGTTAGGTTTCATTTTCCATGCTCTTTCATGAGGTACCCCAGCACCTGTTTAAATATGTCTGAAGGAGCTGTTAAAAAGAAAAACCTAAGTAAACGGCAGATGTTCACATAATTTATTCATCCCTGAAAGTCTGGCTCTAGGAGAAGAAATGCATGCAGATGAATACTCAGAGGTGACACAGAAGACAAAGCTAGTGCCAGTCCTTTTATAGAAAGAATGACACCTACCAAAACCCCTCACAGAGACTTGAATTACGCCGAGAACAATGGATCAGGTTTGAATTGTAAGCCTGCAAACTACACTCTTCCTCACCATTTGCTCCTGATCACTAGGAGTGTACTTCCAGTCTGCTTTTCTTCTCTCAGGCTAAAACGCACATGACCTGTGATTTTTTAAAGCCAATGTTAGCCTGTTAATTCTAAGATTAATGTTAATTACAAACCAAAAGTGGCCTGCTGAAATTTGTTAGAAAATCACAAAGACACAAGGGGACACATTTCAAATTCGGAAAGTTGGGTTAGGGACATCTACCTCTTCCTTCAGTTCTTTTCTCTATTTTTTTCCCTTCTATTTTTATTGCAGGGAAAAAAAAAAAAAAAGGATGGAAAAGCAGTCAGTAGCACTGTGTGTGCACTCAGTGCTGTCTGACTCTTTGCGACCCTGTGGACTGCAGCCGCCAGGCTCCTCTGTCCACGGGAATTCCCGGGCAAGAATATTGGAGTGGGTTGCCATTTCCTTCCCCAGGGGATCTTCTCGACCCCAGGAATGAAACCCTTGTGTCTTGTGTCTCCTGCATTGGCAGGCAGATTCTCTAACACTGCATTATCTATATTCTTGAGGTGTAAAAAGAAAGGAAATAACCCTTCTATCCTCTTTCTAACCCTTAAAATATCAAATAAACTTGGATTTGACATTAAAGCAAAGGCAACAAATGCAAAAATAAACAAGTGGGAACATACTCAAGTAAAAAGCTCTGCACAGCAAAGGCAACCTATGGAATGGAAGAAAGCAGTTGCAAGTCATATATCTGTTAAAGGGTCAATAAGCAAAATATATAAAGAAATCATGTAACTTAATAGCAAAAAAAAAATTCCCTCAAAAAAAAAAAAAGGGGGACAGGTCTTAAATACTTTTCCAAAGAAGACATACAGATGGCCAACATTACTAATCATCAAGGGAAAGAAAGCAAATCGAACTCACAATAAGATACCAGGTCATGCCCATTAGAATGATTATCATGAAAAAAGATAAGAAATAACAGTATCAGCGAGGATGTAGAGAAAACGAACCCTTGTGCACTGCTGGTAGAAATGTAAACTGGTACAGCCACAATGGAAAATAGTATGGAGGGTCCTCAAAAAATTGAAAACAGAACTACAACATAACCCAGAAATCCCACTTTTGTATATATATCCAAAAAGAAGGAAAACAGGATACTGAGGAGGTACTTATATTCCTATGCCCATTATAGCATTGCTCACAATAGTCAAGACACAGAAACAGCCTAAGTGCCGTTCAACAAACGAATAAATACATTTTTTACAAATACAAGGGAATAGTATCAAGTATGAGAAAGGACAACATCTTGCCCTTGGTGACAGGATGGGTGAACCTGGAAGGTATTATGCTCACTGAAAGAAGTCAGACAGAAGAAGACAAATACTGCATGGCACCACTTACAGGTAGAATCTTAAAAAGTTTTAAAAAGCCAAATTCATAGAAAGAGAGTAGAAAAGTAGTTGCCACGGCCTGAGGGGTGGGAGAAATAGAAAAGAATTTTAAAAAAATATCTCGAATCAAAAATCAGATAGTCACCAACACACAAACTATGTTCTAAAAATTAAATTTTAAGTTGGTTTCCCTGGTGGCTCAGATGGTAAAGAATCTGACTGCAATGTGGGAGACCTGGGTTCGATCCCTGGTTTGGAAAGATCCCTTGGAGGAGGGCATGACAACCTACTCCAGTGTTCCTGCCTGGAGAATCACATGGACAGGGGAGCCTGGCACAGGCTGCAGTCCACGGGGTCACAAAGACTAAGCACTACTGAGTGTGTACTATGTACATAAATATATATGTACTCAGTATATATGTACTTAGTATATATGTACTCAGTAAACAATTGTTCCCACTGAAACAACTGTTTTCAGGTTAACACTCGAAGTCTCTAGGAACCTATAAAGACTTGAGCCCCTGAATGTCTATTTATCCATTACATAGAGCAATGGTTCTCAGACTTCAGAGTGCAGAGGATGCCCTGGAACACTTGTTTTGGGCTTTCCAGGTGGCACAGCGGTAAAGAATCCACTACCCAATGCAGGAGATGCAAGAGACAAGGGTTCGATTTCTGAGTCTGAAAGATTCCCCGGAGAAAGAAATGGCAACGCACTCCAGTAGTTTTGCCTCAGAAATCCCATGGACAGAGGAGCCCAGAGGGCTACAGTCCAGGGGTCACAGAGAGTCGGACACAGAGTGACTGAGCAGAGAACACCTGTTAAATGTGAGGACTCCCCAGTCCGCATGAATTTAGTAGATATGGAATGGACCAGGAATCTGAAACATTAACGAGTGCCCTAAGCAGTTCCAATGCAGATGGTTTAGCACCATTCTGACAAACATCAGTTTAGTAAAATACACGATGGGGGGCAGCCAAAGCTGATAGGAATTAAACAGCCCCACAGCTATGCTTAGAAGGAGATTCAAAGGCTGGGGTCAAAAGTTTCAGCCAGCTGAGACTAGAGGGCAATAAGGTGAGGAAGGGAAAAGAAGGCTAAGGAAGAGGCAGGAAATGTTCCCTGGAATCAGCAAGATAAAAAGGCATCCACAGGAAGAAATGGGAAGACAGACATCAGCCAAACGTTCTGGTCCTAAGTCAAGAAAAATAAAAAATTTGACAGTCATGTACTTGAAAGATGAATTTAGAATGTATTTAGTTAGCATATAGTTGGAATATAGCATATATTCCTGAATCCTAGAATAGTCAGATTCATAAACAGAAAGTAGCACAGTGGTTACCAGGGGCTGCGTGGATGCAGAGTGGAGAGCTACTGCTTAATGGGTCCAGAGTTTCAGTTTGAGAAAATGAAAAAGTTCTAGAGATGGATAGCAGTGATGGTTGTGTAACATGGTAAGGAATTTAATGTCACTGAACTGTACACTTAAAAAGTGTACAATAAATAATATGGCAAATGTCATGTTATATATATTTTACCATAAGGGAATAAAGTAAAATAGTAATATTGTTCCTAGCTGCCTTAAACAGAGACTAGAAGAAAAACATCAGGATGCACTCATAAGTTCTGCAAGGGAAAATAATTCAGCATCACTGTACAAATGCAGACTACCATCAAGGTCTTTAAAAGACAATATAAGTGATACACACAAATAAAAACCTTTAGATGTACCTCATATTCAACATTTCGTGCTCTTTTTGTAGGAATGCCATTTTCCTATAAAAGAAAAGATGGTTATTAGAGAAATGCAATTAAAAAATACCATGAGGTACCATCTCACACTGGTCAGAATGGCCATCATAATAAAGCCTACAAATAATAAATGCTGGAGACGGTGTGGAGAAAAGGGATCCCTCTGACACTACGGTGGGAATGGAAACTGGTGCAGCTATTATGGTGAACAGCGTGGAGATTCCTTAAAAGAATGATCCAGCAATCCCATTCCTGGGCATATATTCAGGAAAGACAAAAACTCTAATTTGAAAAGATACTTGGACCCCAATGCTCACAGCAGCACTGTTTAGAATAGCCAAGACATGGAAGCAATCTAAATGTTCACTGACAGATGAATGGATAAAGATGTTTTATACACATATAATGGAATATTAGTCATAAAAAAGAATGAAATAATGTCATTTGCAGTAACATGGATAGAAATAGAGATTAACATGCTAAGTGAAGTATGACAGATGAAGACAAATATCATAAACTATCATTTATATGTGAAATCTACAAAAATGATACAGAAGAACTTATTTATAAGAACAGAAATATTAATAGACTCACATAGAAAACAAATATGATCAACAAAGGGGAAGGCAGGGAGGGAAGAATTGGGAATTTGGGATTAACAGATACACACTACTGGATATAAAATAGATAAACAGCGAGGACCTACTGTATAGCACAGGGAACTATATTCAATATCTTGTAATAACCTATATGGTAAAGAACCTGAAAAGAATATATGTGTGTGTGTGTGTGTATATATATATGTATATATATAAAACTGAATCACTTTGCTATATACCTGAATCACTGTAAATGAACTATAGTTCAATTTTTAAAAGATGCTCTTTTTGACTCTAATATTTCATGAAAGAATACAGCTGTATTGACCATACAGCAATAAAAATATGCCTAGAACCTCCACCAGAGGTTTCCAGAAACCTGATTCAACAGAGAATCCACCAAACGCCCAGTGCAGTTTTCTCTCTGTATTTGCATCTCCAGTGCATGAGCATCAAAGTGCTACATAAAACAAATTATTAGAAAAGCTAAATCCCTTTCAAGTGTATTTTCCTAGTTTTTATAAAATAAGCAAAGGCTCTGTTCAGTCTTTAAGGAAAGACTGGCAGTTTCCAGTAATCATGCTTAAAACAGTCATTTCATTGTTGAAATGAAACTCCAGGGAGTGTGACTAACAAGCCCTGAAAGTACTCGGCTGCGCCTCCTGCCTGTGATTCCCACCAAGGTGTGATTACCAAGTCTCCATCAAGCACTTTTAAATTAAAAGAGCATTACGCGGCGGGTTGGAAAGAAAAATTACACCATTCCCAAATGCTCACACGTTACATGTAACTTTTACACACCAAAACAGCTAATGAAGGAAACAAACAGAAAAACAATTATTCCAAGTCAGCCCTGATGCATTATTTCTTTTCCTAAAATACCACCACCCAAAGTATAAGGGGCAAGAGTTCTAATCATTATGTCTGGGAACAAGGGAAGCCTATTTACACAACCACTGTGTGTACCAGTCTCCACAGGCCCCGAATTCATTTGCACAACCTGTTACACTTTGTTCTGCCATATCAATTTTTCATATGCCCAAATCTCATGTTCCCCAAAACCCATCCTAAGGCAGAGTATTATTACTCAGTGGGATGTATGAAGCCCACTGTTTGCTCCACTTACACCCCGACCTACTACACAATTCCCCTATAACACTGTTATCACTGCTACTGCTATCAGGTCTAGAGACTGCCACAGGTCACCGCCCCCACAGGAAGCAGCACCCACTAGTCACTCCTACCTTCTCTGCTCTCTTCTAGTTTTCTAGCACCTTACAGTATTTGTTTGACTTGTTTATTTTTAGGTTGTTAGTTTCCTCTGGCGGAGAGGGAACTAGATTCACCTTATTCACCACTGCAACTCTAGTGCCTGGAATACTGTCTGACTCATAGTAACCATGCAATAACTGTTTATCGAATGAATAAATTAACAAATAAATGGATGAATGCACCCTCTTTAAGTCAAAATCAGAGAGTGGTTGGGAGATGTGAGGTACCTAGGTTGGACAGCTCACTGGCCAAAACAAGACACATGAACACACACACACACACACACACACACCCAGAGACACACCCAGGACTATAGAGTTCTTTATGCTCTCTCACCGGTTTCTTTCTCTCTCCAGATTACATGACTCCTTGTCCTGTAGCTGAATACTACTCAGAAGCAGTGAGCTAGAAGGATTACACAAGAGCAGCTAAGGTACAGACTTTGTTGAGGATGCGAGGATGCTGCTGAACGTCCTCTTCCTTGGATGTCTCTGGGATAATTATTTATGAAAAATTTTATAGACATTATAGGAAATGACTATAGTTTTAAATGTGCTTGTAAATAATAGTTTAGAATAAAATACCTTTCCTTTTGCTTACTATATCAAGACACCACTGTCTATTGTCTTCTTGACTTCACACCTGCTATTATTTAAAATAAAACCCAAAGAAACGTTAAAAAAAAAAATTACAGTCTGGAGTTACAGCACCTACGTTCAAATCTCATCTCCACAACAGACCAGCTTTGTGACCGTGGGCAAGGTACTTCACCTCATTAGCAAAATAAAAATGATAACAGCGGCCCTGGACTCACTGAAATAACGCAAGTCAAGCTCTGAGCACAGTGCCTGGCTAAGCACTCGGAGCACTCGGTAACTCTTGGCTCTCGTCGCCCCATTCTCATTGTTATGGACAGTCCAACCCTGTGAAGACCTGGGAGGCAGCATAAATCCTATTCCCATGCTCCAGAACCTCACTGTGACCCCTGACAGTCGGCCCCTGAGGTAACACCAGAAAGGTCAAACCAGACTTGCAGCTGCAGCAGCTTCCCCCTTTTTCCCTGGTCTCTGCTCCACACTGATCCCACCACGGTTCTGGAAAACCCAACCCCACTAACCAGCCCCACGGAACCTCATCCTGGAATGCAGTTCTGGTTACTGAAAAACGTGGTAATGAAATAAGCCAGTTAACTACTTGGATCTTATTGAAAGAACTGCCAAGGCTGCGGTGACAACTAACGTCCACTACCAATGACACCATCTCGCCAACTAGTCAGGAGAGCCCTAAGAATGCTCCAATACTCTGGGCCCCTCTTAGTTCCATCTTCAGCAGATAGCCCTCCAACCTGACTTACATTCCTTCTACCCTCCCACCTCTCAAGTAATTTTAGGTTCTAAAAGAATAGCTATTCAAAGACTACCATTCTTCCAACTGTACCCTTCTAGCATCTGTCTTGTAGAGCGGTTAAGGAGCATGAACTCTGTGGTCAGAAATGCTCAATCAAAACCTTGTTCTGCCACTCACCAGCTATGTGACCTTAGACAGTCAAAGTGTCCAAGTCAAGGACACTTCAGCTCCAGTGTCCTTGGAGATGATAACAGCAACTTATAAGGATTAAATAAAATGGCATATGTTGACACGGTGGCTAGCAAACAAGATAATCCACAAATGTTACTATTTTATTATTACTAATACCACTACTACTCTTATTAAAAATAAGCCTCTTGTTAACCTCCCAAATTCTTAACCTTAAATTTTTATTTGCTACCAAATTCTAAGTGTCATAGACTACTACTAACACTTCTTTCTTCCCAAGTTCTCCTGGAAGAAACTCATCCTTATCTAAATTCTAATTCAAGAAGGCTTATAATCCTGTTACAATGATAACTGATGCTAATTCTCCTCTGCCCTTCTTGACTGCCAACCACAACGTTTCTTTTTGAGATGCTTTCAAAAAGAATCTTATGGTGATACTAGAAATATATATTTTCATGCACCAAACAAGTTGAAACAATACCTCTTCAGAGTCCACCTTCAGAGGAATATCATGAAAGGGGGAAATGTAGTGACCAGCTACATTCTCTGCAAAGGAAAACAAACAAAAACACAGAATTAAAGCAATGAACTAGCTTATTCTTTAGAGCAATTATACTCTCACCCACTTTTAAATTTTGAACAAGCTGTTAATGTTTTTTCAAAATTAACTTTAACTCTCAATTTAAGGTTTAATTTAACTTTTAAAACTTGCTCCAGTCTGATGACCAAGGAGAACAACGGTAGTCTTCCCTTATCTTTGGGGGATGCCTTCCAAGACCCCAATGGATGCCTGAAAGTGTTGACAGTACCAAACCCCACATAGGGTTTTTTTTTATACACACCTACATATGATAAAGTTTAATTTACAAATTAGGCACAGTAAGAGAATATCCAAATTGCCAGCATCATTATGCTTTGGAGCCATTATTAAGTAAAATAAGGGTTACCTGAACACAAGCTCTTTCTGGGCAGTTGGTCTGAAAACCAAGACATCTACCTACTAAGGATGGACAAAGGGATGACTCATGCCCAGGACAGGGACAAAGCAGACAGCACCAGACTTCATCATGCTACTCAGAACACAGTGGCACGCAATTTAACACTTAATCGTGAAAAGCAAAACCGCAAATAAGGGGGACTGCTATACACACCAAATCAACTGTATCTGGGCTGCTGAAACCATTCACTTATCCCTGTGGCTTAAATATCCAGAGTAAAAAGTGTCTAAATTAGACTAAAACCCCAAATATGAAATAATCTTACTTTCAAAAAGAGGCTCATGAATAGGTGAACTGGGTTAAAAGTGATGTCAATTTTCCCAAGAGAAACCTAATGACATAATTCCTCATTTCTACCTACAACCCACATGAAACAAAGGATTAAAAGTCTTACCAAATTAAAAGAAACAAGTCATCTGTTCCACTCCAAGTGATAAGGATGCTAATATTAAGGTAAGCTTAAAACAAAAACTTCAATAACTGAAACTATTTTATCCTCACTGCATACTGAAACATATATGTAAAACATATTTAAAAGTATATATTATTTAAATAAAATATGAATGCATACTTTTATTGGAATGTGTGTTTCCAAAAGCTGGGCTTAATATGGCCATAGAAAATTTTCACTTTGTAATTTCCAAAGTCAAGGTATGTACTACTTCTGGCCTGCTACTTCTTTGGTATAATTTTCAAATTTAGACTTTTAAAATATTTTAATAAACAAATTAAGGACTGGCTAACACTCCAGTAGCAACGAGTATACAGAACACCCAAATCTTGGTTTCTAAATACCATTCTCCAATGAAAAGAACTGGGGTTTCTTGAAGAAGGGGCTTATTCTACACCTTGGGCAAAGAAAATACAAGATGAGCTTGGAATGTTCTGGAGTACCAGAAAGTGACCAAGTGCTCAAATAAGCAAAGCAAAAAGTTACGGGTATGTCAATGGAGAAGGAAAAGTTACGGGTATGTCAATGGAGAAGGAGAATGTCAATGGAGAAGGCAACCCACTCCAGTATTCTTGTCTGGAGAATTCCATGGACAAAGGAGCCTGGTGGGCTACAGTCCATGGGGTTGCAGAGAGTCAGACATGACTGAGCAACTATCACTCACTCACAGGCATATCAAAGGGAAAAGGAGGCAAACTGAAAGAGCTCCCAAAGGCCAAAACTGGAGCAAGCTGAGCAACAAAATAAATAACGGTTACAGGCAAACCTTGGAGACACTGCGGGCTTGGTTCCAGACCACTGTTAGTAAGGCGAATAACACAATGAGGAAAGTCACACAAATTTTTGGTTTCCTAATGTACATAAAAGTTATGTTTACACTACATTTAGTCTATTAAGTGTGCAATAGCATTATCTAAAAAAGCAATTCATACATTTAAAAAAATACTTTATTGCTAAAAAAAAAATAGCTAACCATCATCTGAGTCTTCAATGAATTGTACTGGTAACACCAAAGATCATCAATCACATATCACCATAGCAAATATTATAATAATGAAACTTTTAAATATTTCGAGAACTATCAAAATGTGAGACAGAGGCACCAAGTGCGTAAACGCTTCTGTGAAACTGGCAGGACAGACTTGCCTGACACGGGGCTGCCATAAAACTATTTGTAAAAAGTTCAGGACCTTCAGAGTACAACAAAGGAAAGGACAACTAAATGAGGTATGCCTGTAATGAATTATAATCCAAAGTATACAATAAATATACATGACCCATGGTAAAACAAATAAATGATTGTATAAATAAATAAAGATGACAGAAGAGACTAATCTTCCTTTCAGAAAAATCCTAAACAATATATGTAGGTGTTTCCCCTCCAAAAAAGTAAAGCTTACCCTATTCCTCAAGTGTGGACCAGACTTAGTGACTTGTTTCCAAAGAACAGAGTGTGGAAGGGGAAAAACATTTCTGCAGAGAAACCTGATGATCAGTATCCTGAACCAAGCGATCAAGGCTAACATCACCAGTGGACAAGTCGTGTTCATATCATGGATCCCCTGATACGCTGAGATAAAGGTACTTCACTTCTGCCATGTACTTCCTGCAAACCCATTATTCCAGTCTCGTCATGAAAAAGATTGGACACGCCCAAACTGAGGGACATTCTACAGAATACCTAACCAATACTGTTCAGAAGTCTCAAGGTCATCAAGAAACAAACTTATGAAAGGAATGACTGAGAAGTTGTCAGACTAGAGGAAACTAAGGAAATATAATGTCTGAGAGGAATGTGCTACCCTGAATTGGATCTTGGGACAGAAAAATGACATCAGTGGAAAAATCAGTGACACCCAAATAAAATGTGGACTTAGTTAATAATATGTATCAATGTTGGTGTCTTGGCTTTGCCAAATGCAAAGTGGTAATGAAAGATGTTAATGTTAGGGAACATGGCAAGATATATACTGAAATTCTGTACAATTGCTGCAACTTTGTCCAATCTAAAATTATTCCAAAATAAAGTTTATTTAAACAAATGAACAAATATAAACAGTGGCTTCAGTCTAATAAAATTAGAAATATATAACTTAACAATGGCCTACGCTCCACCAAAATTTTATTTCCTCTTCTCATGCCGTGTGGGTTTTCCTTACCCCTTATCACTAACGTTCCTGAAGAAAGAAGACGTTTTGTTGCTGTGTTTGTTTGTTCTATGAGGCTCTCTACTGGATCCTCAGAACCCAGAAAAGTTCCCAGCGCTTAGTATGCATTCAATTAATATGTGCTGAGCAAATATCTCTATTACTATTTCATTTCTCTGTACAAGCTGCTAATATAATTTACCTTTTCCCACCCTAGCAACAAAGTGACTTATGTATGACCCGATGCACAAACTACGATAAAGATAAGAAAAAGCACACAAGTGGCAAAGGAGATAAAACTCTCCCTGAACTGAACTGGAGATCTATAAAACTCTTTTCCATCAGTTAAAAAGGTGCACCTTAAAAAAAAAACTTCTCTTTCACATACCACATCAAATTTCAAATTCTCTGCCTGATTTTAAAGACATCTATGAGCAACACAACGAACAGAAAACAATACCTATGGCTGACTCATGTTGAGGTTTGACAGAAAACAACAAAATTCTATAAAGCAATTATCCTTCAATAAAAAAAAATTTTTTTAAAAGAACAGAAAACAAAATTATCAGTTTGCTGCAAGATTATTTACTTTTCTATAAACAACAAGGTTACTTAAGCGGGTCACATTTACATACTTTCTATTAAAATAAAAGATAGTGGTGGGGAATTGAACACAGTACAGCAACTTTGGAAAACAGTTTGACAGTTTCTTATAAACATATGATCCAGAAATTCTACTATTAAGTACTTAACTAGGAAAAATGAAAACTTTGCTCAAACAAAAACTTCTCAGTGTATGTTTATAGGGGCTTTACTCAATAATCACAAAAACTGGAGGCAACTCAAATATCCAACTGGTAAATGGGTAAACAAACTACTAAACCCACACAATGGCATTCCACTCAACAGTCCAGCAGTAGCAGAAATTAGTCCACAATAAAAAATGAACTATTGATACACAAAAGAAAATGGAAAAAATCTATAACGCAATTATGCTAAGTCAAAGAAGCTAGAGTCAAACAACTCCAATAAGATAACATTCTGGAAAAGGCAAAACTATAGGGATAAAAACCAGACCAGAGGTTGCCAGAGGTTGAGGGGAGAGGGTGGAGTTGACTTAAAAGAGGAGCCAGGAGAAAATCTAGGGGAGTGACAGACTGTTCTGTACCATTATTGTGATGGTGTTTAAATGAGTCTGTATTTCTACTAAAGCTCAGAACTGCTCACACACACAAAAAAGAAGGCAGTTTAAAAAAATATAGTACATTTTAACATATAAATAGGAGCACTTACTCCAAATAACAATCACCCACCTGCGATTCTTTTCTCTACTTTAAGTCATAAAGATAAGGTAGAATTCTGAACAAAAGAAAGATTACCACATTACTACAGGTTGCTACATTTGCAACCTATCACTGATGGAAATTAACAACCTCAGCTCTAAGAATTCAGGAAGTCCTACAAACCAGGAAAGTTTGTTATTAAACTTAATGAAGTATAGGAAACTGGACAGAATCGCTGGGCTACCTGGAATTAAATAAGACTAACTGATACCTCTAGCACACTGACTTGCTGTTAAGTTTCCCTAAAGCTCTTGTTAACTGGGGCCAAGTCTCAACAAATATTAAGATGTAACAGAAGTATGTGCTACTCAAGTATGAGAGAAAATAGGGCTAGGCTGTGATCACTAAAAGCTAAAGATCTGTGAGAAGTGTTCTTTGACATCTATCACTTCAAACGGGATCTAAATATATTCAAACACTAAGGCAGTGCCAATACATACATTAAAATAATTTTCTAATTGCCATTCTGGAAGGCAAAAAGAAAATAAAGGTAAATGAATGGTTTGACTCAGATAACCAAACCTACTAGAAGCCATTTGGGTCATGAAATAGTGTAAATAAAAATATAGTAATAAAGAAAAAAAAGGAAAATGTCTGGGAAAATAAAATAGGGCCTTAGATCTCTGATAATTATAATGCTTTGATGGGCATAATACTAATAAATTTGTACAGAAGCAATGAATACAGAGGGCAAGAGTCTGCCTTGTAGTTGCTGAGTTTGATAAAGTCACTCGATTTCTCTGACACTTAATTTTCTCAATTTCCTTTAATTAAGTAATATACAATTTAGTATGCAAAAGGCAATGTATTACATGTCAGAATACAAAAGTGCTAAAATGTAAGCAATGCCTACAGCTAAGTTAGGGCGCACTACACACTATCAAGATCAGCAACATCCTATGAACTGAAAGACAAAGAAGTCCTCTTGGCACAATCAGAGAGCTAACCACTGACTTAACAGACAACGGAAGGATAAGAATCCATCAGAAGTGTTCTAGAGTCAGTACTATAAGTATGATATTAGGCTTCACTGAAACGCGTTCAGTTCAGTCACTCAGTCATATCCGACTCTTGTGACCCCATGGACTGCAGCATGCCAGGCTTCCCTGTCCACCACCAACTCCCGGAGCCTACTCAAACTCATGTCCATCGAGTCAGTGATGCCATCCAACCACCTTATCCTCTGTGGTCCCCTTCTCCTCCCGCCTTCAATCTTTCCCAGCATCGGGGTCTTTTCAAATGAGTCAGTTCTTCACATCAAGTGGCCAAAGTACTGGAGTTTCAGCTTCAGCATCAGTCCTTCCAGTGAACATTCAGGACTGATCTCCTTCAGGATGGACTGGTTGGACCTCCTTGCAGTCCAAGGGACTCTCAAGAGTCTTCTCCAACACCACAGTTCAAAAGCATCATTTCTTCGGCACTCAGTTTTCTTTATGGTCCAACTCTCATATCCATACATGACTACTGGAAAAGCCATAGCTTTGACCAGATGGACCTTTGTTGACAAAGTAATGTCTCTGCTTTTTAATATGCTGTCTAGGTTGGTCATTGCGTTTCTTCCAAGGAGCAAGTGTCTTAATTTCATGGCTGCAGTCACCATCTGCAGTGATTCTGGAGCCCAAGAAAATAAAGTCTCTCACTGTTTCGTTTGCCCATCTATTTGCCATGAAGTGATGGGACTGGATGCCATGATCTTAGTTTTCTGAATGCTGAGTTCTAAGCAACATTAAATGCATTAAGATTCTTAAATGCATTAAGATTCTCTAAAGGTGGGTTTAAAGATAGGTTCTGGTATCCCCTGCTTTTCAAAAGTTTGGTTTAAGCCACTTCACTTTTATAAAAGACCTATATTAGGGCCTGTTTTGCTAACAACAACAACAAAAATCCAAAGAGGATTTTCACTTTTACACACACAAAAAGAAGAAGAAATGAAAGCAGCATTCAGTGTGTCTTCAGCAGCTGTAATGGAGGCATCCAGCAGCCCTGAGCAGTGAGAGAGCGGCCAGGCAAGCTCCTTTCCTGGGAACTACACTCAGCATCTCAGCAGCAAGTCGCCAGAGCTCTGAACTACGTCCATGAGCACCTGTGCTTTCTCTCCATTTATCTTGTGCATTCGTTAGCAAGAGGTCTCCTAAGGTGTTGCTTCTTTAGAACATTCCGGCTGATGGATGATTTCATAGGACCACTCCACTTCTAGATAGAGAAACCTGTGCTACCTATCCTGCTGCTGCTGCTGCTAAGTCACTTCAGTCGTGTCCGACTCTGTGCGACCCCAAAGACAGCAGCCCACCAGGCTCCCCCGTCCCTGGGATTCTCCAGGCAAGAACACCGGAGTGGGTTGCCATTTCCTTCTCCAATGCATGGAAGTGAAAAGGGAAAGTGAAGTCGCTCAGTCGTGTCCGACTCCTAGCAACTCCATGGACTGCAGCCCACCGGGCTCCTCCACCCATGGGACCCTCCAGGCAAGAGTACTGGAGTGGGGTGCCATTGCCTTCTCTCTGATCCTGTCTAAAATGAATGGGGTAACCCATACTATACCTGTGAGCCATGGACAGACTTGGTATATGCAGCAAGCACTGTGGCAGCGTATGCCACCTTTTAAAGACAGAACTGAAGCACACATCAGAAACAGTCTTTTCTTAGAGCCTCAGAATAAAGCAGTGATAATCTTAGGTTAGAACTTCATTATCTGCAGCTCAGAGTGGTTGTTTCTTTAGAATTAAAACCAAGTTGTTACCAATTTACTTTTTCAAATACTGTAATATATTCATATAGTTTTTAATTTACAATATTAGAATATTATCTACTGATTTCAGCTCTGAAAGGTAAATTTAGTTCATTGACTGCAACCTAATCCCTTTAAATTCTCTATTGGCCAATACTTCACAGCTTTACTACTTGCTTCATCAAAACATATACAGCATTTCTTGACTCAACTAACAGGCTTTTTCTCTCTCTTCCTTCATTCTTTTTCCTAATTTTCTACTTCTGCACTTACATGTTTTCACTTCAAAGCTGATAAACTGTTCTATAATCCTATTGAGTTTTCCATGCTTTTCCTGTTAGTGTATTTCCTAAAGATCAGAAAAGCCTGGATTGCTTGTTGAGCAGATCTCATACCTAGTCAATCAGAATCATAAGAAGAGAAATCTGGGTATCTATATTATTAGTAAGCATACGAGTCAGGCAAGTTTAAGAAGCATTGCTATATGTTGATTTTTGGCCAAGTAGAATCTTACAGATAATTTCCTTTTCTGTTCAACTTCTATTTTGAGTTGTGTTTCTAATTTTCTTCCTTCCTCAGTCAGTCGTAATCATATCTATCAATTATTCAAATATCTCACAGCTTCCACAGAACTATGGAATTCTCTAACCAAATAGCTCCCTTTGGAAATCTCATACTTTCTGCTGCAATCTGGATTGGATGTTTTCTTGGCACCTTGAGACTCTGCTTTGTTGGTTTCCAGCTTAGATCTGTTTTCTGGATTCCATGCCATCAGCTTTTTTTGTTTTACCTGTTTTGCAAGAGCATACTCCTAACTTGTGTAGTGTACCAAAGGAGGCACGGGAGGTAGTCTCCAAAGTCCTTAAATTCCTGAAATGTCTTGATTCAGCCTACACCCTGGATTAATGGTTGCCAGGGTAAATTCTAGAAGGAAAACGATCTCAGAATTTTGAAAGCGTTACTCCAGTCTCTGAGCTTTCAGGGCTGCTAGTAAGTCAGATACCAGCTTGTTCTCGGTCCTCTGCAGGTGACACGTTCTCCCTCCTTCCCCTACTCCCAACCCCAGGGACTTTTAGGGTCTTCTTTATAAAAGCCTCTGTTTTCTGAGTTTTCACAGTAAAGAGTCAGGGACTCAGAACACTTGGGTACTTAAATTCTTAGGTCTCTTTCACTATTCCTTTGAAAATTCTTCATTTTGTCTGTTGTTTCTTTCTGGAACTCATAGTATCCAAATGTTAAGACTTCCTAAAGTAAATCTCTAGGTCCCTTCTACCTTTTTTTTTTTTTTTTTTCCTGCTGTCTCTTTGACATTTTGTTCAACTTCCTGGTAGATTTCTTTACCTTATGTTCTAACTTCTCTGTATCAGCTTTCTAGGACTGCTGTAACAAATTATCACACACTTGGTGGCTTAAAATAACAGAACACCAATTGACCCACTACCCCCTCTATCGACTTTTGTGTCTTAATCAGATTTTAATCTCCAAAGGCTCTTGTTCTTTCACTGCCTTTTCTTCATAGCCTCCTCTTCCTTCTTAATGGGTGCAATCCCTTCTGAAATCAGTGGATACCTGTGTGACTGAAAAATTCTGGTTCTCTTTTTTCCCATTTAGTTTATAAGGTTTTCTTAAAATCATTCATTCAGTAAATACTTACTGAACACATACAGTACACTAGGCACTGTTTTGGGTACTAGATATACAAATTCCTTGCTTCTGTGGAATTTATATTCTGGTCAGGGGTTGGTGCATAGAAGCAATGAAAATATTTTTAACTTGATCAGGTATAGGGCAAGAAAAGAATAGTGGAAGGAGATATTTTATATGAAAATGCCAGGGAAGCTGAATGAAGTGAGGAAGAGGGTCAAGCAGACATCTAGGGAGGAACACTGCACGAGGAGCAAGGGCAGAGGTGCTGAGGCAAGAAAATGCAGGGCATGCTGGAGAAACCTAGGAGGCCAGGATGGCTGGGGCACAATGATCACAAGGAAGAGTGGAAAGCAAAGATTTCAGTGGCAAAGTCCAGGATCAGGCCACACAGGACCTTACGGCAGTAGAAGTAAGAGAAGAACCTGGCATGATCACACTTACATCTCGTGGCTCCTGGTGGAAAGCAGACCTCAGGGGACAGTGGTGGAGCAGGGTGAAGAACCAGGAGGCCCCTGCAATCGCTCAAGTGAAAGATGTCGGTGACATGGATACAGGAGCAAGGGTGGGAGCGGAGACAAGTAACTGTCTTCCGGATACATTTCAAAAGCTGGACTGAAGGGAGAGACTAGTAACTAGATATGGGGTGAGACTGGCCACAACAACGGTTCCTAAGTTACTGGTCATAGGTGTGAAGGCAGAAATAGTTGGGTAGGGGTGGGGGACAGGGAGTTCTGTTTTCTACACATTAACTTCAGGTTAACTTCTGGGGCATTTCAGTGGAAATACAGAGTACAGTTACCGCATGTGTAAATCTTGAGCTCGAGAAGAGACTAGGGCTGACATTACAAATCTGGGAGGCAGAGATATCTCAATGGATGGGATCATCTACAGTAAAAGCAACAACAGAAACTCTGGCCCGCAGGCCAAATCCAGCACAAGAGTTGTCCTTACTTTTATGAACAGCCTTTTGCTGGAACGCAGCCATAGCCATGCCTTCACTCGCTGGTTGCTTTTGCCCTGCAACACTGAGTTAAGTAGTTTGTGAGAGACCACTGGTCTTGCAAAACCTACACTATTTACTATTTGGCCCTTTTCAGAAAGGGCTTGCCAACCCCTGCCCTAGAGAGAGAAAAGATAGACATACATGCAAAGTACTGAGTCCTGGGCCATTTCAAAGGTTAGAGTTCAGATCAGAGAATCCAGCAAAGGAAACTGCTGATGGAGAAGCTGTCAAAAGAAGATAAAAGAAAGTGTTGTCCCAGGAGGGGAAAAAAAAATTTCAAGGCAGAAAGAGGGTTAGACTGTGAAAATACTGTTGAGAATTCACCTGGGAGGAGAATTTTCAGTTGATCATTACATTTGCCACATGAAGGTCACCTTTTGACAAAGCAGTCTGGTAGACAGCAGTAGCAGTGAGGAAAA
Source organism: Dama dama (assembly GCF_033118175.1). Taxonomy (NCBI): domain Eukaryota; kingdom Metazoa; phylum Chordata; class Mammalia; order Artiodactyla; family Cervidae; genus Dama; species Dama dama. The sequence goes on along the minus strand of NC_083697.1, from coordinate 26,408,407 downwards.
CCTGTGTGAAGGTGACCCCTGACAAGTTGGTCTACAGTTAAGAATAAAAGCCTAGGAAAGGCTGATGTGTGTGGGAGGGGCTTGGTGACGGGCCAGCTTCCTGTGAAGGTGTGTGCTTAAGAAGCCGGCTGTGACACTCGCATCCCCGAGTCAGAGGGCCAGCCTGCTGATCTCCAAGCACGTCCTTCAAATTCTGGGGAAGGAACTGGTCCCTGGCCTAAGCCCCAGGCCTGCAGTAAACATCCAAGTGCCCGCCATTCCATAAGACAACTTAAACGGCTCCTCCCGTGTCAAGCTCCACACGTCTCTCTCTCACCCTCCCTCCCATACAATATTAACATGTCCTCAGACCCTGAGGTTCTGCAAAGCAGCTCAGCTTCCTCTGAAACTACAGACCCTCGGCACACAGACTTAAGTTGGGACTTCCTCTGTGCCTGTTCACCAATAACCACACCGCCATCCGCGTTTCTTCCTTTATAAATATTCTGAAATCACCAGCTCTAATGGCGCCTTCTTATTTATTGTTTCAGGGTTATCTTTTTTTATCCACCTACTATCACTTTTGGATATTTACGAGAGAGAAAAACAACGGGAGTCACCCCACCACCTGATTGTGGTATTTCACTTTGTCAAAAATCAGACTACATACTTACTAAGCATAAGCTAACAAATTCTATCAGGCCCATCAACATATATTAGATAGTGCCAAACAATGTCAAAATTTTACCTTCAACTGGACTGAAACGAGATTTCATTCTGTCACTTTGTAAGTTATCTACATGTTTTTCTCTTAGAATAGCAAGTTGTTTCAGAATGAAAGTTCACTTAAATCAGCAAGTGAGAAAATCAAATGGACTGCAAAACCTGTATCTGATTATATGTATTATATACATCAAATAGCGACATGTAGGCCAAGTACCAACATACTATCACATACGATTACTAAAACCATTTGTAGAGATTCTTACTGGAAGCTGTAGCAATGACAAAAACCAAATAAATATAATTAATGTTTCTATATCCACACAATAACCATTATCTTCTATTATGTTAACTCAAGTTCTATGATATAGGCAAAATTTAAAAAAAAAAGGTTATAAGAATTCATATATTTAAGGCTCAAAACACACCTTTTGTGCAGTAATCATTGTAAATTTTATTAAGTCCAGATGTGTGGTACATTCAGTGGGAGATTGCTCCTACTATTCAAATGATGTACTTAAAAAAGAAAACATATAATAATTTCAACATAAACATATGCTTATTATAAATGATAAAGTCATTGTTAAAAAACTGCATGATTCATTCTCACGCTAAATAAAAGCAACTGGAATTATCTATGGCATTATTTCTCTAAGTGAACCAGTCACTTACCCCACAGTAACAAAAATCCAAATTATGAAAAGCGTAGTTTCTCCTCATCCTTTCAGAAAACTTAAAAAATTTAAAATAATGAATTATACGTTATGAACGAAACAAACACATGCAGACTACCAAATGAATACTGGTATACAATGTTATGTCTCTAGTCCTATATGAACAAGTCTTACTTCATCAAGACTTCACAACTAATTCAAAAGATTGCAGGTCATCAGTACCCACTAAAACTCCCAAGACTTGGAATTAATAAACTGGGACATAGTCAAAGTATCTTATTCTATCCATATCCCACTGTTCTCATCCTTTATAAAATATAACAAGAATTTTGGTCTAGTGTCTTAAAGTCAAAAGGGAAAAAGAAATAATACATATTAAACATTAACCATGTTCCACGCACGAGACACTGATAATCTTTACATATATGGTATCATATAGCTGCCACAACAATTCTATAAAATCATCAGTGCTATTCCCACTTTACAGATGGAAAAATTGAGCTAAAGGAAATCAAGTGATGACCAAGGTATAGTTAAGTCAAGCCTACAACCTAGTTTTTTCTTCCATTTTTAAAAATCTTTAATTAGAGGATAATTACTTTACAATATTGTGATGGTTTCTGCCATAAATCAACATGAATCGGCCACAGGTATACATATGTCCCTGCCTCTTGAACATCCCTCCCGTCTCCGTCCCCATCCCACCTCTCTACAACCCAAGTGTTTTAACTACTAATCTAGAACTCAGTGCTTCCCAAATAGAATTCTATGAAACTCTAGAGTTACTAAAATGTCAATAAATGTCCCGAGAAACAGGGGCTTTGGGATTCAAAAGTTTGGGACGTTACGGTACATACAAATTTCCAAGAACTTTAATATGCACACTGTGACTCCCCAAGGTAATAAAATGGGAAGCAGTTCGCTAATTTAATAAACCATGAAGCTCTTCCTTTAAAGAAAATCTAGTAACACACCATGGGATACTTGTGCTCAACTAAGCAGTTTGGAAAATGACTGATTCCGATCTCCTCTTTCTATGGTTCAATAAAATGAGGTAGTGAGAAGTTCAATTACTCACACAAGTCCCCACAAAAAGTTAATTACAGGGCCAAGAGGCCTCATGATTACCACCAGGATGCTCCTCCCTGCCACCTTGTCTCACGTCAGTACTATTCCTACAAGGTTTAACACCAATTAAAAGGGAAAAACCAAGTCCTGCATCTATCATTTATTCTAATTCTTCTGAATGGTGGCAAAGAGAACCATTTACAGAAGTGAAATTCAAAAAAGCCTACCTCCCAACTTCACTAGTATTACAGAGGCTTGGGAAATATTTGGAAATGTGGGTAATGATTTCACTGCTAAACACTAAACAACACTTTTCAAAAAAAGTGGTATATTCATGCTCTTCTTTGAAGGGAGAGAATTCACCATACTACTGCTCAGGGATACTGCCAGAGTACAAATATCCAATTTATTTATCTTTATTAAGAGAAAATTGCTCACTGTTTCCCGCATACCCCCTAACACTGAAGGGGCTTCATTTCACTTTGTCCCACCCCTTCCAGCAAATCCTAAACTGTCCTGGGTCAAGGATGCCATCTGGCGTTTAATCGAGGAATTGTTCAACCCAACCATCTCGATGACTACCTCACCACTTGGCCTCTCCTCCAAACTACTTTACGTGCTTCCAACTTTTGCCCATCAACCTCAGTAAAATCTTTTTTCTTCTTTTCTGTCAATGATTTCAACTGAGTGAGATATAAATATAATATTTTATACTTATATAAAATATATTTTATCTGTGGCATTCCAGCTATAGAAAAGTCATGAGTCTGAAACACAAGGCAGCTAAAAAAACCACACCACAGCAAGAAGTCACCAGAGCCTCAGACATGCCTAACAGGTAATGTTAGGAGTATCTCTTCGTCATCCAATGCCTCCAGGGAATACCGGCACTAAGGAGGGCCTTGAAGATCACTGGTAGGTCAGCTGCTTTCTTTCACAGCTACAGACACTGGCCATATGAGATGACACCACGGCCTGCCAACAGCACATAGTGGGTTACTGAAGAGCCAGAATCAAGACCTAGGACTCTCCATTCCAAAGTCAGTGCTCAGTAGGCTACACCACACCCTCCAAGATCCTCAAGGCTGTTTTTTTCTCAGCCAACATTCAAATAAAACATTTTTTAGTGTTTTTATATTTTCCTTAACTAATTATATTGATATTATGAACCTCTTGGGCCCATAACTAAAATTTTCTCAGTGCCACATCTAACAGGTCCAGCACAGACTTCATAAATATTCATTGACTTTTTGGTCTATAATTTATTACTGTATTTATAACAAATCTAAAATACTTTCACCATTTTAGGAGTTAGACAGCTTCTACCTACTTCGAAATCTGCCAATCTGTAACACTGTTACTATGGAAAGCTACTCCTCAAACCATCATGTTGTAACCTTTTGCAACAATCCATCAGAAATGTGGGTCTTCCTGTTATTGGTTCCTCTCTACTCCCTTAGCTTTGGCCAAATAAGGATGGAAAAGAATATGGAGAAAATTTTAAAGAAAACAGGAATTTTAGTATCAGCTGCCTTATGACCACGTGCCTGTGTGCTCAGGTGCTCAGTCGTGTCTGACTCCTTGGAACTCCATAGACTATAGCTCACCAGGCTCCTCTGTCCATGGGATTCTCCAGCTAAGAACACACTGGAGTGGGTTGCCATTTCCTGCTCCAGGGCATCTTCCAATCGAAAGATAGTAACAACAAAACTATGCAAATTGATTCTTCTCTCCTATAAAATACGCCTCCACCCTAGGCTCAAGTAGGAAACGTGTGAACGTTTTGTAAATTACAGGTATCAAAAATGATCACAAGTATTAACAACAGAATTTATATTCTAGACCCTGTGACTAATCTCTTTGTATACACTATGCCATGTAATTCTCACAGCCCTGTTTTACATATGAGAAAAACCAAGGCTCGGCAAGTTTGGAAACTCGTCCAGGATCACAGAGATAAGCGCTAAAGAATCCAGATTCGAGCTAGAGTCTAGAGACCCAAAGTCTCTAGAGCTGACATTCCTAATTGGTGGGCGGTAAGGCAAGGCCGACTTTACAAAAAAAAAAAAAGGTACTACTCCCCTTGGGGGCTCTCAGATCAGTGAGGGATGACAGCAACTCAACCAACCTCGCTACTTCACATCATAGCTAACCTGCACAGTGAAACATACACGTGCAAAAAAAAAAAAAAAAAGAGAGAGACTAAGGGAGACCTGGGTCTTTCCCATTTTAGCTGGCCAGGTCAAGGTCCTATGTCGCTTCGCCCTCTGGATTTGCTCAATTTGGGGAGGAGAATGGGTTACTTTGGAACCAACGAGGTTTGATCGTGGATCACATTCAACGTGCAAACTCGCGAGTGTAAATTCAGGCGGCTGAGCGCGCCTTCCTCAGAGCCCCGCCCCATAAAAGAAGAACAGCTGGACCAAGCATCTCCGAAGTCCCGCCTGCCTCTCCAATCGCCAGCGGCCGTAGCCAGAGAAGCTTTGTTACGCCCACCCGGAGGGCGGGCTGACCCGGGAGCTCCGTCCACCGCAGTTGAATCCGGAACGCTGGCGGGGGCCGGGCTAACGGCTGCGGGCCCGGGCAGGTGACCGCGGCCCCCGCTCAGGGTGACCCGGCGCGGCCCCGCCTGCCGCCCTGCGTCTCTGCGCTCCGTGACTGGGGACTTGGCGGCTCCTTTCGCTCGCAGCTCCCGCGGCTCGGCGCGGGCCCCCGAGTGCGGGAACGTGGCCTGGACCGCGCGGCGACCGCGCTGTGCCCGCCGGGCGCAGGGATGGAGGCCACGCTCCCATCCCCAACCTCCGGCGCGACGCGCGGCGGGCCTCCCGCGAGCTACTTACTGAAAAAGAGGCGGTAATCGGGAGAGTGGGGCTGGCCGCGCTCCTCCGTGCGGTACAGGGCCATGGTCCGACGCGGCCCGGGCCCTGCGCTCGCTCCCCGCGGCAGGCGGGCGGCGGCGGCGGCGCCCACCGGCCAGGCCCAGCTGGTGCGCAGCAGCGGCAGCAGCGCGCGCATGGCGTAGACACTGGTCCGGCTTCGCGCGGGTGGTGCCGGGGGACCCGCCCGGCCGCGCGCCGGCGCCCCCTACCGCCCGGAGTGGGCACTCCCGGGCGGAGGTTTGGAACCCCGCCCCCGCCACGCTGGCGTGGTCTGCTCCTTGAAATTAGAGCGCCTGGCAACTTGGCAGGGTGACACAAGGGTACCCGCAGCGAGGCCGAGGTTCAAGGCCCACCACCCTTGAGGAGCTCACTGCCACTTACTAATGTATACATGCATTCACTCCTTCACTCACTCATCCAGACAGTATTTACGATCGTATTTATCATGCGTGTGTGCTAAGTCACTTCAGTCGTGTCCAACTATTTGCGACCCCGGGGACTGTAGCCCGCCAGGCTACTCTGTCCATGGGATTTTCCAGGCAAGAATATTGGTGTGGGTTCCCGTTTCTTCTCCAGGGGATCTTCCCAACAGGGATCGGACCTGTGTCTCATATGTCTCCTACATTGGCAGACAGGTTCTTTACCACTCGTGACCACCCACTCATGGTGACTTAATATTGACTGATTGCTCTGTCCCAAGCACCCTCTATATCCTGTCCAGGTAGGAGACAAGCGTGCAGACACATGAAAACGTCACTGTGAGACGTAATCAGGCCTCCTTGTGAAGGCTTGACATGAGTTACAGAGCCCCAAATGGTAACTTCCTCAAATGCCTTCTCCATGAAGCCTTCACGCTTAATCCAAGTAGAGGTGATTTATCATTCCTTTTTCTTTTCTTCCCTACAGTGGCACCTGGTACTGTGCCTCTCTGTGTTTGTAAACTTACCATCTTCCGCATTTCACCCTGATCTGCCCACTGGATTGTCCACATGCCAAGCACTTAAGATTTGAGATTTAGTGAAGGAAGGCGCATCCATCATGCCTTACATAGATAATGGCTCCTTTGTTGTTGAGTTAAATTGTTCCTGGAACTCCTTCTCTACCAAACCTCTGTCATAAGCACATGAAATTCTAAGCTTAAGAACGTATGAAATTATTGGCTTTCCAGAAATGTTTATGGAAATATCATCTACAGGTATCATTTCTTCTTTTTCATATTCTTCCCTCATCTCAGTCCACATGGGTTCCTTCCTCCACCTCACCAGTTTATCAGTGACTTGTCTAATATAAAGGTCAATGCCCATAATAAATCAGAATCAGAGAATCCAGAAGAGAACATTAAATAAGATTCTTTTCCATTAGAAATTAAAACTTTTAAAGAAAATTAAATACTTCAGTTATTTAGTCTATAAAAGTGAAAACAAGGAGAGTAGTAATTTTATGTTCAACATAAACATAATATTGAAACAATATTGTACATCAGTGATACCTCAATACATTTTTAGTTAAAATTAAAAAGAGAAGAGTAACAATTTTACAAGAGGCAAAAAAGTTCACTTACAATCTTTGCAAAAACTAAATGAAATAGTTTTAATTAAAAGAGAAGCCATTTTTAAAATAATCTCTTAAACTACTATAACAAAAATTAGCTAATAAATGAAATGTTAAGTACAATCAATACATAAATTCATGAAAAATGTAAATCTAACTTAAAATCCTGGCTCTTGCAAAATAAGACAAACATTTTTATGTAGATTATGTTAATTAATTTCTAGTAATTAACTCACAATTACAGATCTGATTCAATTCAAACTAGTTAACCACTCTCTTCCATGGCTACAAACTACATCTTCTGGCTCTTAATGTTAACAAGATAAAATAAGATGTTTAAAAACTGGTGCAAACAAGCTTTTACTCACAAAAATCTGAAAGCAGAAATCCTACCAAGGTGACTCTGTAGTCAACATGTAGCTTAAATAGAGAGGATAGTACTTACGTCTGTCTCGGCAGTAGTCAGGATTTTGATCAACATCAGTATCTGGAGGTAAGTGATACAGGGCTCTCCTAATGAGAGAGCCACATTATTTCTATCCTGTTACACTGATGTGTTCCATCTCCAGTCCTAAGGTAACCGTTGTAGCTCAAAATGACTGCCACAGCTCCAAGCATGACATCTTCATTCTACCTAGCAAGAAAGAAGAAAAAAAAAAAACAAGTAGGATGTGCTCTTTCCTTAACAACACATCCCAGATACTGCATATACCACATATATTTGCATCCTATTGAGCAGCACCTAGTTGACTGCCCATAACTGACTAGCAGTCCTTTTTCTGGATGATCAAAAGCCCAGATAAAAATTAGGAACCATACTACTATGGAAAAAACAGAAATTGGAGAAGAACCTGCAGTCTGCCACAAATGTCATTTTCTTTTCCTATAGTTCAATTTTCCTTAGGTCTATGAGAAGTTTTACATATTTCTACTCCAGCTGTGAACAAGGTTCACATTCTTGGGTACCTGAGTTCTTTCAGCATCTCCAGTTACTGTTTCATGACAGCTAAAATTAAGAGACTGATCTACCCAAGTTCCCAAAAAGATCTCTAGGAGATACTGTCAATAGACAGACTCCCTACGTAGGTCATAGATCCTAAAATGTTTCTATCAACAGTAGTTGCTTTGTAATGTATCATCTTGATTAGGTGAAAAACTATATAGTGGACTCTCCCATTAAAAAAGAGGGAAATTTCTTTTATATCAGAGTGGCAGTATAATTTTATTGTTTCCTTATATAGAAAAAAAAGTGTAATTGTTCCATCAACCTTTGAAGTTCAGATGTTTCAATGAGACAAAATCCTATTGAGATAAAGTTGTGGGCTATTTTCTAATGATCTAGATACTCTTAGAATAAGATCAGACATTCCAGGTGTGTGACTCTTAGGCGTTATTGTTCTGTGGCATTCAAAATGATGGCCTTTTTAAAAAATTGAGGTATAGTTGACATACAGTGTTATATAACTTTCAGGTACAACATAATGAGTCACAATTTTTAAAGGTTATATTCCATTTGTAGTCATTATAAATTATTGGCTATATACACTGTGTTGTGCAATATATCCTTGTACTTATTTATTTTACACATAGTAGTTTCTACCTCTAAATTCCCTACCCCTTTCCTGCCATTCCTTCCTTCCCCCTCCTCATTGGTAACAACATATTTGTTCTCTCTATCTATGGGTCTGTTTCTTTTATGCTACATTCACTAGTTTGTTGAATTCTTTTAGGTTCTAAATATAAGTGATATCATATAGTATTTGTCTTTGATTCATTTCACTTAGCATAATACCCTCAAGTCCACTTATGATGTTACAAATAACAAAATTTCATTTTTTATGACTGAATAGAATTAAACAATGGCTTTCTTTTGAAAATGGTGAAAAGAATTTTCCCCAGAGAATTCTTCCTTAAATTAACACCATAAAGTTTCCTAATACCAAAAACACCAAAAATCCTAGAAACCCTACCCCAAAAAGTATTATCCTATGTCCTTCATTGCTCTCAAATTTCCCTTCAGACATTCATTTAGATGCAAAATCTGTTTTTTTCCCCCAAATTATCTCAGTTTAAAAACTAATGTCATTTTTTATATGACACAAAGTATTTTTGCATTTTTAATATGTTCATGATATTTGAGTCTCTAATACTGTATTAGTCTGTACCTGCAACTTAATTCATTGTGATTTGCTGCATGGGTACCGACATACATCTACTTCATAGATCACAAGGGCTGGTGCCTGAGTATTTGAATATTGAAATATGTATGATTTTATTACAAACTATTTTCCTTTTACATCTTTTTTATATGAAAGTGAGGCATTACATTGACTTTTTCTAAAATTATCAGTATAGTAGCTTTTATTATCTATCAATTCCATTTCAAGAAAGTAAAGATGTTGCTACAAAAGATTTCTTATTAAAAAGGAAGTTTAGTTTATCCATTCACCCATTAATAGTCATTTGGATTATTTCCATCTTTTGGCTGTTATATTACTGCTATAAATATTCATATGTAAGTTTCTCTGTAGACATGTTTTCATTTCTCCTGGGTCACAAGGCAATTCTATGTTTAACTTTGAGAAACCACCAAACTGTTTTCCAAAGCAACTGTACCATTTTACATTCCCACAGCAATGTACAATTCTTCTACATCTTTGTCATAATTATTTCCTTTTTTAAAATGTATTATAGCCATCCTACTGGGTGTGTAGTGGTATCTCATTCTGGTTTTTAGTTGTATTTCTTTAATGACCAATTAACATCTTTTCCTGTGTGATTCTTTTTTGGGCTGTTTGTATATCTTCTTTGGAAAAATGTCTGTTCAAGTGCATTATCCATTGTTTAATTAGATCATTTGTCTTTTTGTTGTTGAGTTGGATAAACAAGTTAAGGTATACATATACAGTGGATATTATTCACCCATAAAAAGGAATGAAGTTCTGAAACATTCTACAACTTGGATAAGCATCAAAATCATCAAGGTTAAGTGAAAGCCATCAGATACAAAAGGGCACATGTTGTATGATTCCTTCCATATGATATGTCCATAATAGGCAAATCCTTAGAGATATTTTTTAAAAAGATTAGTTGTTTTCAGGAGACGGGGAGAGGGAAGAACAAGGCGTGAATACTTAAAGGATAAGTTGTGTTCTTCTGCGGTATTAAAAACATTTGAAACTAGAGAGATGGTTGGTTGCACAATATTTTGAGTGCAGGAGATGCCACTGAATTTTATGCTTTAAAAAGGTTTACTATATATTATGTGAATTTCACCTGAATTTTTAAAAAGGGAAAAAGTTAGGTCTAGGAAGTTTGAAAATAAATGTTTTATAGATGCTTGATCATTATTGTTCTATATACCCCATTAGCTGCCTGTAAGGCCTATAAAACTCCTCAAAACAGTGTTTGTAAATGTATAAAATAAAACACATAGCTAAAAAGTAGACCAGTTACATTGAAATGTATTTACAAAAATACTTTAGAAAAAACATTGTGAACTAACGATTAGACGTGCTTCTTCACTGAAGCATTAAGTGAAATCAAACTAATCACTATCATAATTTTGAAGTAATGATGGGTATAAATGATCTTCAGAGACATCTGCAATATCAGGAAAATAATTTAACAATTATGTACCATTTCTATTGGAAAAAAATCATAGATAGTACTAACACTACTATAGGGCTTGTTGCCTACATTCATAAAAGCTAATTTTTAATCAAGGTACTTGAAAATGAAGGCATAATCCTTATTTTTAATCCAAGCTCACTGACCCCCAAAATTCTACCTCAGAATCCCCAGTGGCAAACATCTAGTTAGGGGAAGGGGCATCTATTATTTCCCCTTAGCTCTTAGGAGTAATTTGGTAGAAGTGATTAAGAAGAGCTGAATAGAAGAATAGAGGACAAAGGAATAAAGTATGTTGGTGAATTGGATTCCTCTTTAAGATCGCTATAACTGAAGAGCAGATAAGACATCTGTGTGTCCTCTATTTTTTTTCTATCCTATTTTATAAAAGATATTGATCCAAGATTTGATTAAACAAATGGCCCAAGAAGCAAACTCACCCAGCAAGTAGATACGTAATTGGCTAAAAAGATGAGAAATTAGTTTTATTCCCCTTTGTCTGGGGGAAAAAAAAGATCTTGTTAGCATGTGGAAATCCTTTTCTGAATGATTGTATATATGTGAAAATAAGTCCGTGTCCTGAGGCCCATATACCTCTTAAAAATAGAAGATAATCAAGTTGTTTTTAACCAAGTCCCAGTGATATGCAGAATATATTTGGTATTAAGCTTTTGGTCTTTCTGGCTGTCTACTAAATTGGATGTAATAAAATTTATCCATCATACAAGAATCATATGTGATTTAACTACACATTGCTAAATGGCATGAAAAAAATAGAAAGTTTTGCTTGATTAAGTATTGTTACTGCTTCTAGGCTAAAATAATCATGAGAAATTTCAGCCTCAAATGACACATTATAAATCCCTCTTAATATTATAAATCTAGTAATCATAGTAATACTCTAATCCAATTCAGGGGTGAGCTGCTAAATTGGTAATAATAGGTCCTGAACAAAATCTAATGAGACAACCCATTTTCTCTGTCCCTTTTCTAGCTTTTCCCTTTAGGCCTTGAGCTGTGGGAATTAATTCTGTTTTTAAATGGCTTAACCATAGAACTTCCTTTTTTCCCTCTTTTATACTGTTCTAATTATATGGAATAAAGATTTTCCAATTGGATTCAGAAGAACCCTGGGTTCCAAAAGCAGTTCTTTGAAATAAATTTAAAGTAACCCATTGCAAAAAAAATATGGGCAGGATTCAGTTCAGTTCAGTTCAGTCGCTCAGTCATGTCCGACTCTTTGCAACCACATGAATCGAAGCACACCAGGCCTCTCTGTCCATCACAGACTCCCGGAGTTTACTCAAACTCATGTCCATCAAGTCGGTGATACCATCCAGCCATCTCATCCTCTGTCGTCCCCTTCTCCTCCTGCCCCCAATCCCTCCCAGCATCAGGGTCTTTTCCAATGAGTCAACTCTTCGCATGAGGTGGCCAAAGTATTGGAGTTTCAGTTTCACCATCAGTCCTTCCAATGAACACCCAGGACTGATCTCCTTTAGGATGGACTGGTTGGGTCCCCTTGAAGTCCAAGGGACTCTCAAGAGTCTTCTCCAATACCACAGTTCAAAAGCATCAATTCTTCAGCATTCAGCTTTCTTCACAGTCCAACTCTCACATCCATACATGACCCCTGAAAAAACCATAACCTTGACCAGACGGACCTTTGTTGACAAAGTAATGTCTCTGCTTTTTAATATGCTATCTAGGTTGGTCATAACTTTCCTTCCAAGGACTAAGCATCTTTTAATTTCATGGCTGCAGTCACCATCTGCAGTGATTTTGGAGACCAAAAAATAAAGTCTGACACTGTTTCCACTGTTTCCTCATCTATTTCCCATGAAGTGATGGGACCAGATGACATGATCTTAGTTTTCTGAAAATTGAGCTTTAAGCCAACTTTCACTCTCCTCTTTCACTTTCATCAAGAGGCTTTTTAGTTCCTCTTCACTTTCTGCCATAAGGGTGGTGTCACCTGCATATCTGAGGCCAGGAGAAATGAACAGGATTAGTTTATATCAAACCTAGTGCTCATATCACAAAATAATCTCAGGGTCCAATAAAAGAATGCAGAATGGTTTCACAATTTCAGCTGGTGAAGCTTATATTAGAAACTCAGTACCTGGAAAGTTTTCCATACTTGAGAAAGTTTTTTAGAAAGGGAACTCATTCTTTCCCTCCCTCCTTTTTTCATCCCTTCTTTCATTTAACTAGTATTTATTAAAGATGTTTCATGTGTCAGGAACTAAGGTAGTAACTGGATATAGAATGATGAAAAATAGGAACATTATTATCCATATGGTGTTTAGAATTTGATGAAGAATTTGGGCATAAACAATAATCACATAAATTTATTGATAGGATTAAAAGCTGAGATAAGTGCTATGAAGGAAAACATAGGAAGCTATGACAGAAAATAATAGTGAAACTTGATCTAGGTTGAAGAACAGGAAAGACCTCAGTAAGGATATGACATTTTAGTTGATACCTAAAGGCGAGGTAGGAGATAGTACAGGTAAAGTGATATAGGAAGAGAATGTGCAAAGGTCCTAAGGCAATATGTGCCTGAGAAATATTTTCTGAGAAAACATTTGCCACACCATATGAAACATATATATTTTTGGCAGGAGAGATTCTCCAGGAAACAGAACCTGAGACAGAATATTTGTTAGGAAGTATTTTTGGATTAATCCCTGTGAACGCAGGGGAAGGATTTAGGATTTGGCCAAGGGAGAAGTTCACTGCAACACAGACCCAAAGAACAACTCTGGTTGACCACACAGGGAGCTCTAGAGGTAAAATGACCTGTCAGGATCGTATCCTATTGGGGCAGAATGGCTGGACCTTTAAACCTTTCAATCATCATGTCAGTCTTTGGCTATCAGTCACTGTGGTGAGGATGTGACTTTGGGCTACATGGCTTTTCACTTCTGACACCATCCCAGAAGGACCTGATAGCTGACGGCTCTCGGCTAACAGTACTCCCTGCAGCTGAGACGACAAGGTCCTCCTTGAAAGGGGGGTCTGGGCGACACATGTCCATATCCATCCCAATATTCAATATTATGATGAGCTTTTACAAGTCAATACAAGGCAAATAACCCAATAACCGACAGAGTAGAAGACAAAAGTAGGCAATTCAAAGAAAAATCACATTATCAACAAATGTATAAAAACAAGCTCAACCCCATTGTTAGCAACAAGAAAAATGCAAAATAGAGTAAGAAGCCTTTGTGTTTTGTTGTGCATTGCATCGGAAAGAGTTTAATGATGATAAAACCAAGATGAAGGTGTAGTTAGTTACACTGCTGCTCATCCTGGGATTTCTAAACAAAGGTCTCTCTCAATGTGATACAGTTTCCTCCGTGAAGGAGCAAGCAACTCTGTTAGATAGTGTACCGGAGTTTGCAGGGACCAAGCTGAATTTCCACACTGGATTCAGGGGTGGGCAGAAATTAAACTGTTAAATGGACTGGCACATGTAACTGTCCCCACAGTCCACAGGAAAAGCAAGCAGAACATTTTATAGGGGTCCATCATAAACGCATCTCTATTTCTGGCCTTCTGTTCTGAGGTTCAGCTATTTTGGGGTGAGATGTTCTAATTTGTGTTTGTCTAAAAAAGAACTTACCTGTGTTTTTTGTCATTGTTCAGTCACTCAGTTGTGTCCAACTCTTTGAGATCCCATGGACTGCAGCATACCAGGCTTCCCTGTCCTTCACCATCTGCCTGTGTTTATGGATACACTAATAAATGCAGAGAAAAATCTGGAAAGACATCTCTGAAGTTTACTTCTGAGTAGTTATGTTGTTCTTGTTGTTACAATAGCATGTATTATTTTAGTATTTTTCAAAAGCTTCAGATGACCTTACAGAAAAAGTGATGCCTTCCACTATAGTATTTTCTGGGTTCTCCAGTAGCCAACCATTTTCAGAGCTTCATTCAACCCCCATGCGGACAGTCTCTTTTCTTTTTTATAAGCCTAAGACACTTATGAAGAATCACCACTACTCTGATCATCTCCATTTTCAAAAAAAAAAAATTTAGGCAGATTGAAAATAAGAGAGGAAGACAGGACAAAAAACAGTCCACACTGGCTGGATCACAGTGGTTACAGAGGAAAATAGTAGATAGATTATGTAGAAACTTATGGGTCATTTTAAGAATTTTGAAATTTATCTTAAATACTTTGGAAACCCAGTGAGGGATTTTAGGCAGGGGGATATTGTGATTCAATTTTTGTAGGTATCACCTTGGTTGGAGTGTCCATTAGAGAGGTGCAAGTATGCATTTAGAAGTCTGATTAAGAGGCTACTGGAAGAGTCCAAGAAAGATACAGTGAGAACAGGGGGAGTGGCAACAAAAATGGTGGGAAGCACGAGGCTTTCCTGTGGTTACTTTCATGGAGTTAATCGCGAAGGTAGCGAAGCTGATATAGGAAAAAATTTCCAGGGTGGAGGAGAAAGAAATAATTCAGCACACAGAAAGAACAGTCTGAGAGAAAGAAGAAGGACAAAGATGACTGGATGTGGAGGGGAAAAAAGGAACTAAGAACTGTGGAGCTAAGGAAGAATGAGTTAAGGGTAAAATGGAAAAAAAAGTTAGGAAAGTGAGTGGAGATATAATTTGGAGGGCAAAAAATAGGAGTGGTAGTGGTTTAGTCGCTAAGTTGTGTCTGACTCTTGTGACCCCATGTAGCCTGCCAGGCTCCTCTGTCCGTGGGACTCTCCAGGCAAGAATACTGGAGTGGGTTGCCATTTCCTTCTGCAGGGAATCTTTCCAACCTAGGAATCTAACCCACGTCTCCTGCATTGCAGGCAGATTCTTTACTGAGCTACAAGTAGTGACTTGTATCTTTGAGCATCAGTTAAGAAAAGATGAAGTGACTGTGCACTTTTTAAAAAACTAAATGTTATATCTTTAAATTTTTTTTATTTGGAAAACCAATATCTGCTATTATGTCTAAGCAGGTTTCAGTTTTTTCCTATTATTGAAAAATATCTCTTCTTTTACAAAATATAAAAATTATGTTAACATTCGCTCAGTAGTACCTGGTGTCATACAGCACATTTGAACAAACATTTAGTTGCAGAAGATACTTCTGAAGCTAGTTTATTGTATATTTCTTTCCTTTTAAGCTAAATTCTAGAATATATTTTCTTCTCATAAAGACACTTAATATTGTATTCTTTGAGATAAAGAACTTTTCCACTGCAATCAAGATAAACAGTAATACCTCTAACACAGACACAAAGTAGAATTACTTAATTAACACAATTTTAATCAATAGGAGTTATAAATTTAGTGGAATAAGTTACTCTCAGCCCCATCTGGGTCTCAGGTTAGAAGCCCCTCAAGGAGAGATGGTCCTTGAGTTTAGGATCTGAACTCTCTAAGGACCTGGAGCAAGGCAGCAGCAATTAGACATGCTATTCATGCTATGGAAACCTGCATCATTTATCAGAGCCATTCATGAATTCTACAGTCCCCAGGCCTTTTCATATAAGGCCAATCAGGGCTCATAACTTCCTGTCAGGCTAATGTCAAAAATATCCTCCTCGGCTGGACCAGCCAGTGGCTCAATCAGCAATAGCCCGTGGGCTGTCTGAACTGTCTAGGACTGAGTTTGATCTTATCTGAAGGAGGGCAAAGGGAAGTGGGGAAGTGAAATTAAGTGGAGGCCTTTCCCCTAAAGTCAAGCAGACCATAAGCCACCAAAAACATCTCTGACAGCTGCTCACTACTTCCATGTTTGAGAAGAAATGGGTATGCAGTGGTCTTTGGAGAACTTTTTAGCAAAGTATGCTATTAGATAGACTGTTAGTCTGGTGCATGATTCTAGTATATATACCTTTTAAAAGCTCTCACCCAATTTTAGTGTATATACTTATAAAATATATCCATCCTATTATAACATATATATAAATTATGTGGAATAAAACTTAATTATACAAAATTTTATTTCAAAATCTTTTTCTTAAAAAAACTTTATATGTGAAAATAATATCAAAATTACCTATGTAGTCTCATAAGACTCTTCTTGGCTGAATTTGGTATCACAGTGCCGTCCACTTTATCACAGATACATGAGGTTTCCATAGAGAAAACTATTACCATATGTCTTTAAGAAAGAAAATGCCAGTAACTGATTAGCCCCATTTGCTGAAATCATTTTCCTTTTTATTCATTTTTACTTCAGTGACTAAGAAATAATTTATTTTTTGTAAGTAAAAAAGAAAAACCCACATAAGTAGTACTTAAAATTAAATTCCCATTCACCATCTTTAAGACTACAAAAAGGAAAGAACACATATAAATAAAAAGTGACAAGATAATTTAACCTTAAAATGATGAATATGGAGGGGACTAAACTAAGATGCCTTTTGAATAACTTTTGGAAATCTACAGCTGGTTCTTACCTGTAAATTCAGTTATTTTACTTAATTCCTATTGGCTTTCATTTTCAACTCATCATCAATAAAAGACAAATTTCTCCATCTTAAAAATGATGCTTGAGTCTTTCTCCAGATACTAGACAAGAGAGATGATGAGGAAGCATTTAATCCTATTTTTAAGCAAATATTCAAATGAACATTTTCCCTTATTTGCAGCCATCATACAGTTATTTCAATTTCCCTACCTTTGCTTGAAATATTCTCTGCAATTTTTTCTTAGAAATATAATTCAGAACAGGTTACCAGACAATTTAAAAATATTAGTCTCATCATATCATAATGATATCTCATTTTAGACCCCAAAATGTTATTACTCAGTGAAATCATAAGTCCTTTCCCTGATTCAAATAACTCTCAGCTCTTACAAAAGTCAAATTATTTAGGACAAAATAATTGTCTTTATTGAGACTATTCCAAAGAGAATGTTTCAGGCACTGAGGAAAAAGGACAGGAATACTCATAGATAATTGTCCTTTCAAATTTTCAAAACATCTTCAAGTCTTTCTTCTCATTTATTCTTTATGACTTTCTTTACGTATTGTTAATCCCATGTAGGGGAAGAAACTGAATTCTGAAGAAGTCACTCGGTCACTCATTTGATAAATATTATGTGATGTCTATTACTGACCAACACTGGTAGATGAGAGACTATGTCTAAAGTTACACATTCATCGTTGTTGTTGTTGTTCAGTTGCCCAGTCATGTCCACCTCTTTGTGACCCCATGGACTGCAGCACGCCAGGCCTCCCTGCCCCTCATCATCTCCCAGAGTTTTCCCAAGTTCATGTCCAGTGATGCCCTCCAGCCGTCTCCTGTGACGCCCTCTTCTCCATCTGCCCTCAATCTTTCCCAGCATCAGGGACTTTTCCAAAAAGTCAGCTGTTTGCATCAGACGACCAAAATACTGGAGCTTCAGCTTCAGTCCTTCCAATGAATATTCAGGGTTGATCTCCCTTAAAATTGACTGGTTGGATCTCCTTGCAGTCCAAGGGACTTTCAAGAGTCTTCTCCAACACCACAGTTCGAAGGCATCAATTCTTTGGCGCTCAGCTTTCTTTGTGGTGCAGCTCTCACAACCATACGTGACCGCTGGGAAGACCATAGCCTTGACTACACAGACCTTTGTCAGCAGAGTAATGTCTCTGCTTTTCAACACTCTGTCTAGGTTTATCACTGCTTTCCTGTCAAGAAGCAATCATCTTCTGACTTCATGGCTGCAGTCACCATTCACAGTGATTTTGCAGCCGAGGAAGAGGAAATCTGTTTCTACTTCCACCTTTTCCCCTTCTATTTGCCATGCAGTGATGGGGCCGATGCCATGATCTTAGTTTTGTTAAGTTAGCCTTCAGGTGGCTCTTTCACGCTCCCCCTTCACCCCCTTCAAGAGGCTCTTTAGTTCCTCTTCGCTTTCTGCCATTAGAATGGTGGTATCCACATATCTGAGGTTGTTGTTTCTCCCACCTATCTTGATTCCAGCTTGTAACTCATCCAGCCCAGCCTTTCTCATGATGTGCTCAGCCTACAGGTTAAACAAACATGGTGACAACAGACAGCCCTGTTGTACTCCTTTCTCGATCTTGAACCAATCAGTTGTTCCATACAGGGTTCTAATTGCTGTTTCTTGACCCATATACAGGTTTCTCAGGAGACAGGTAAGATGGTCAGGTAGTCCCATCTCTCTAAGAGCTTTCCACAGTTTGTCATGATCCAAACAGTCAAAGGCTTTAGCATAGTCAATGAAATAGAGATAGATGCTTTTCTGAAATTCCCTTGCTTCCTCTATAATCCAACAAATGTTGGCAATTTGATCTCTAGTTCCTCTTCATTTGGGCTTCCCTTGTGGCTCAGCTGGTAAAAAATCTGCCTGCAATCCAGGAGACCATGGTTCGATCCCTGGGTTGGGAAGATCCCCTGGAGAAGAGAAAGGCTACCCACTCCAGTATTCTGGCCTAGAAAATTCCATGGACTGTATAGTCCTTGGGGTCGCAAAGAGTTGGACATGATTGAGTGACTTTCACCTCACTTCACTTCCTCTTCCATTTCTAAACCCAGCTTGGACATCTGGAAATTCTTAGTTCCCATAATGCTAAAGCCTAGCATGCAAGATTTTAAGCATGACCTTACTAGCATGGGAGATGAGTGCAGTTGTCCAATGGTTAGCACATTCTTTAGTACTACCCTTCTTGGGAATTGGGATGAGGATTGACCTTTTCCAGTTTTGTGGCCACTGCTGGGTCTTCCAGATTTGCGGACGTAATGAATGCAAAACCTTGATGGCATGATCCTTTAGGGATTTGAATAGTCCTGCTGGAATTTCACTGCATTCACTAACTTTATTAACAACAATGCTTCTTAAAGTCCACTTGACTTCACACTCCAGAATGTCTGGCTCTAGGTGATTAACCACACCACTGTAGTAATCCAGTTCATTAAGATCATTTTTTATACAGTTCTTCCATGTGTTCTTTCCATCTCATCTTGGTCCCTTCAGCGTCTTCTAGGTCACTACCATTTTTATCCTCTATTGTGCCCATCTTTGGGTGGAATGCCCCTTTGATGTTTGTTAAGAGCAAATATTCTAGCTGATGAAGTGAGACTTGGAAGGCAGTGTAACTTCATTTTTGCCATTATATTCTATTAGTTACAATTACATCACAGCTGGTCCATATTCAAAAGAAAGATAATTCTCTATTTCAACTTCACTTCTTGACAGGGAAGTAGGAAGCTTCTAGAGCATGTGGGGTAAGAGATATTGGTGATTTTTATATTTTGGAATGTGTCATCTGCCACAGGCATTATGATAAAGCAGAAAATTGGACTTCTGTTGTAGTTCTGGTTTGGCACTTACTATGAATGTGTATCCACTTCTGCAATGGATACACATTCATAGTAATGTGTATCATAGCTTGCTACCCCCTTGTCAAGAAGTGAAGTTGAAATAGAGGATTATCCTTCCTCTGAATATGGACCAGCTGTGATGTAACTAACAGAATACAGTGGCAAAAGTGAAGTTACTTTGCCTTTCAATGATAACTTCATGAGCTAGAATATTTGTTCTTCAAGGCTCTCTTTTAAAGTAAGCAGGCCTGAGACTATGCTATAAGGAACCCAAACTAACTCTTGTAGAAAGACTCCATGGTCAGGCCATGAGGGCAAGATATCCAACTAGCTGCCATCAGCTTCATCACTCTCTCTGTCCAACCCTAGTCATCATATGACTGCAACTGCACAGGTCACCTTAAGCCAGAATCATTCACGTGAGCCTTTTCTGAGTTCCTGACCCAGAGTAATAATTAACCAGAATACTATCACTTGAAAATCCAAAATAGTTGTGTTAACTGTCTGCATGGTAGATTGCATGAAATCTTCCAAATTCTTTACCCTACTCTGTGTCCATGCCTTCTCCCATGTGTCTTTGCAGTTTCTCCAGGCAGACTATATCTGACCACTCCTTGATCGTGGGTTCAGTTACATCAGCATCTACTACTTTTTAGGCATCAGGGACCAGTTTCATGGAAGACAATTTTTCCATGAACTGGTTGGGGAGGGGGTGGTTTCAGGATTATTGAAGTGCATCACATTTATTGTGCATTTTATTTCTATTTTTATTACTTAGGTTCCATCCCAGATCATCAGGCATTAGATCTCAAAGGTCAGAAATCCCTGAGTTACATGACTTCTTTTGGTTGAAAGGATATTAACAGATGTAACACAAATAGAGGCATACAATGAGATTATGTGTCTCGGTTTGCTTACTGTGTCTCTTTCATGTCCATGAGAAGTCTATCCCTTGGTTACAACCAGTCCACTGGTCCAGGGAAAATGAGTGAATGTGGACTAAAGCTAACCCAACTGAGCTGAGCCTAGATGAGCTGGCCCTCCGCCTACCTGCAGATGCATGAAAATAAGGTACTGTTGTTTTAAGTCATGGAGTTTTGGGGTGATTTGTTTTGCAGTGATGGTTAACTGATACACCAACCTTCTTTGGAAAGAAGAAGGTATATCCTTTTAAGACAAGCAAAAAAGAAAGATACATATTAACATGTGCCTATTCTAATTTGTTCTTTGAAAAAAACCAACCTTCTTTGACCCACTTCTAAAACAGTTCTGTGTTTTAGGAGAAGATAAACATGGGCTCATGACTCAAGCAGGCCAATCGGAGTCCTTCCCTGAGATTGCTAAAACAGGAGCAGTAAGTAATAATTATATGAGTACACAGCCATATGCCTTCATACGGCACAATATGAAGAAACATGTCTGCAACAGTGAATAGCATAAATAGCAAGAGGCAGAGAATCAGTCTTTATGGCATTTGAGTCCTTCATTCTAGTTATTGAAATTCCCAGAGCTGGTCTAATCCTTGCCTTTTTAAAAGGTTCAACCTTGTATTGGCTCTGGGAGTTTCACTGGTACCTTGCCATTACATCCTCTTTATTACTCTAGTTTTAGTTACATTTCTGTCACTTGCAATAAGTAGCTGTCATTGATTCAGACAAGCAGTGTGAGGGATCAAAGTGTTCACATGCCCAGACTTTGTCCCGTCACCCTTCTATGAGCCTCAGTGAAATCGGGAATCATGCCCACATATCTAACCACCTGCACTGTCTAATCTAACATAAATCCTAAGGCCCCTTGTCTCTAATCAGCTCCTTATCTCAGAAACGGGAAATGATTTGCCTTCTGAGTTGCTTCTCCCCTGATACTGCTGAAATCATTCTTCATTTCAACCCGTTCACCACTTCGTTGTTTCAGGACTTTAATTTTTTGAAAGAGTTCTCAAGATGATATGTGGTCTTCCAAAAGCTTATGTTCACTGTGGTCCAAATTTTTGTCTCCCCTAAATTCAGATGTTGAAAACCTAATGCCTGATATGATGATATTAGGAAGTGGGGCGTTTGGGAGGTGATTAGGTCATGAGTGTGAAGCCCTCATGAATGGGATGAATGCCCTAATAAAATGACTCTGGAGAGTTCCCTGTCCCTTCCCACCACGTGAAGACACAGTGAGAAGGCGCTGGCTCTGAACCAGGAAGAGGACCCTCACGTGCTGTGCCTTGATCTTGGACTTCCCCACATCCGGAACTGCAAGAGACAAATGTCTGTTGTTTATCAGCCCCCCAGGCTGTGGTATTTTGCTACACAGCCCAAACAGACTAAGACACCAATCATCACCAAAAACAAAACTGATAGATAAGCATTTTTCTCCTCAAAGATCTGAGCAATTGTGTAATTTTTCTTTCTCAGCCAGGAGTGCCTTGGGAAGAAAATAAATGTTTATATTCTCTTTCCAGAGCCCCAAGCCTGTCTGAGGAACCCATTGACCAAGGATAAAGGAAATTATTTGTCCTCAGTCTCTGCAACTCTGCTTGTAGGGCATTTGACTTATTTTGTAGAAAGGGGTGGAGGATGAAGGAGGTACAGAAAGATAGAGAATTACATCTGTATCAGATTTAGTTCCCCAAATAGGAACTGGTTGGTGCCTTCCAATAACTTTTTTTTTTTCAGTCTGAAAGATGGGGTTGTTATCTCCCTTATTGATTTCTACTAATCAGGAAAATTCTGGAGGCAGGGAGAGGAAGCTACCAATATTTATTAACATTAGGTCTCTTCATTCTGGCTACTTCGAGCTGAGTAAGTAGCCATAATTCATGAGTGATTAATAACATTGCTCCAAAGGAGACTGATTTTTCAAGCTATGTTCCATAAAGCCTTGTTTTATATTTCCCTGCAGGAGTCTCTCAATTTGTTGCACATTTATAATGATCTTTTCTCCTTTCTGTTGATGTGTAATCAGGAACCTAATATACATCTTTCAGCATCTCCCCACATTACTGAAAATCAACTGCTTTGTTGCAGGGCTTACTATCCCCAGAGGAGACATCTAGGCACCAGATTCTTGGTGTTTCAAACAGTGTCTGACACATGGTAGATTTTAAAAGAAAAAAAAACAATGAATGAATTTAATGTTTTAAAACCATATATGGTTCTTAATGTCGAAAGAAGCCCAAAGGCGAGAAAGCAGGGGTGTCTATGGCTTGTTTTAGAGTCAATAGTAATAGCTTACAGTGAACGGTGTCGGATTTGTGATCTCCAAAGATTTAATTTCGGGACCAGGGACCAGGCTTGATCCCTCAAGAGCTTTTGTAGAGCAGAGTTTTATTTTTTATTTTTTTTGATAGTGGAGTGCAGTTTATTACACCGGCAGGCCCAAGGCAGCAGAGTTTTATTAAAGTGTAAAAAGGACAGAGAAAGCTTCTGACATAGACACCAGAGGAGGGATGGACAGTGTCCCCCTGCTAGTCTTTAGCGAGCAGTTTTATGTCTGTTAGAAAGCTGTCAATCAGATAAGAGAGACACCGCAATGCTGACGGAGTCTCACCAGGCCCCTCTCCCACAACATTCATTTTTGAGATAGGATGGCACGAGGTGTGTCATCCCCCACCCATGAAACAATTGATATGAACACTGCTTTGTTGAGCTATTATCAGCCCAAGGTTTGAGAAAAGAAAACAAGTTAGTCTTAGGTGGAGCCATTTTGAAGAAGGGCAAATTCCAAAGCAAATAAATAGTTTCATTAACATAGCTTAAGAAAAACATTTCCATAGAAAAACCTCCTTTTAATTTTGTATGGAGAAGGAAAAAAAAAATCTGACACTTGTAGTTTGTTTCCTCCTGCCGCTGAAGGGAGAGATAAAAAATGTCTGGCAGAAAGCGAAGAACTAAAGAGCCTCTTGATGAAAGTGAAAGAGGAGAGTGAAAGAGTTGGCTTAAAACATTGAGAAAACTAAGATTCCGGCATCTGGTCCCATCACTTCATGGCAAATAGATGGGGAAACAGTGGGAACAGTGACAGACATTATTTTTGGGGAGCTCCAAAATCACTGCAGATGGTGACTGCAGCCATGAAATTAAAAGACACTTACTCCTTGGAAGAAAAGTTATGACCAACCTAGACATAATATTAAAAAGCAGAGACATTACTTTGCAATAAAGGTCCGTCTAGTCAAGGTTATGGTTTTTCCAGTAGTCATGTATGGATGTGAGAGTCATACTATAAAGAAAGCTGAGCACTGAAGAATTGCTGCTTTTGAATGGAGAAGACTCTTGAGACTGCAAGGAGACTGCAAGGAGATCCAACCAGTCCATCCTAAAGGAAATCAGTCCTGAATACTCATTGGAAGGACTGACGTTGTAGCTGAAACTCCAATACTTTGGCCACCTGATGTGAAGATCTGACTCTAAAATCCTCCCCTGTTGCTGGGGAAGATTGAAGGCAGGATGAGAAGGGGAAGACAGAGGATGAGATGGCTGGATGGCATCACCGACTCAATGGACATGAGTTTGAGTAAGGTCCAGGAGCTGGCAATGGACGGGGAGGCCTGGCATGCTGCAGTCCATGGGGTCGCAGAGAGTCAGACATGACTGAGTGACTCAACTGAACTGAACTGAAAATATCTCTGACACTTGCAGCCTGTTTCCTCCATTTGAAGACCCCTGGCCTTCCTGCCTGTTACCCTCTCAACAGGATTCATTTTCTTGAGTTACAGACCCATTTCAGAATCTGGTGAAAGCTATAGTCCCTTTCCCCAACCAAGCACACCGTATAAAGTTTGCTTAAAATTTTGGGTTGTCCACTGACTAAGTGCGTGTGGCCTTTGTGTTAAGATTTCTTGTTAAAGTCGAACACTACATATTATAGAAAAATATTTATAATCATTGGGGAATGACTTTGTGACTAATTTGTGCTCAGATAACATCATCAATTCTTCAGAGCTTATTGTCATGATTTAATTGAACTAAGTACTCTTTGCAGTCGTTTAAAAAAGGAAAAGAGTCTTCTGTATTGGGCACTGAGCCAAAAAGAGGATATAGAAAGGTTATAATACCTCCTCCCCATGTATTTTCATTCTCTGTTCCAATATAGATGATTTTTAGCCTATCCATAGCCTCAGGACAGATATGGTCATCAAGATATATGATGTTAATGACCTTCTGGTAACACAACTTTACCATCTGAATCTGAACATTTATATGGACTGTGTCCTTTATTATTTTAAGGGTAGGATGAGATGAAGAGATCAAGATATTTCATAGAGGAAAATCCCTAATATACCCACTGACATCTGCTTTATCCTTCTTTATTTAAAGTTCAATAAGCCTAATCAATACATACAAATTTTTAGGGCTTCCCTGGTGGCTCAGGGGTAAATAATCTGCCTGCCATTGCAGGAGACAACGGGTTCAATCCCTGATTCAGGAAGATCCCACATACCGCAGAGCAACTAAACCAGTACTCCACAGCTATTGACCCTCTGCTCTAGAGCCTGCAAAATGCAACTACTGAGCCCGCACCACAACTACTGAAGCCTGTGCATCCCAGAGCCTGTGCGCCACAAAAAGAGAAGCCACCACGAGAAGCCCACACACATCAACCACAGAATAGCCCCTGCTCTCCGCAACTAGAGAAAGCTTGCGCTGCAAGGAAGACCCAGCACAGCCAAAAATAATAAATAAAATTATATTTTAAAAATCTTCTTTAGCTTCACGCTTTGGAATGTCCGTGTCTCCTGAGAACCAGGAAGGAAATAAGATGATCTAGAGTTACAGTCACAGAAGTTTAAAACTCAAGAGTATAAGTCATCTAACCTGATACTTTGGCTTCACAAGTGAAAAAAGTAAGACACAGAGAGGTGAAAGTAACCTTTCCAAGATCTCTACAACTTTTCCTAGTTCTCCACAAAGATTCTTTACTCTCTCCTTAGAAAATTATTCATTCACATAACATTATCAGGTGTCATTGTAACGCCTCACAATAGAGTGGGTGAGAGTATATTTTTTCCACCTCACTGATGCTGACCTTGGCCGTGTGACTTACCAATAAAATATTAGTATTAGCTTAAACTTTAAATATGTTTGTCTAATTTGGTTTGTCTTCTTGCACTCTTGGCATTTCATCATTAGAAATTGATAGGCAGCTGCTGAACCCAGATGATGACAACACGTGGAGCACAGATGGAGTGCAGAGTCCAATCAAACCCAGCCAAAAGCATCATCCTGTCTAAGATCAGATGAATAGCAGCCAGCGAGAGAGTGTGAGTGTGTGTCTTCTCAATCATGTCCAACTCTTTTAACCCCCAAGGACTGTAGCCCACCAGGCTCCTCTATCCATGGAATTTTCTAGGCAAGACTACTGGAGTGGGTTGCCATTTCCTATTCCATGGGACCTTCCCAGCACAGGGATCAAACCTGCATTTCTCCCATTGGTAAGCAGATTCTTTACCACTGCGCCACCTGGGAAGCCAGACGCCAACATGCAGATTCATAAGCAAGAACTGTCTTTGTTATTTTAAGCCCCTGAGAAGTGGAGGACTGTATGTTATGCAGTACTATCATAGTGAAAAAGCAGGTTAACAGTCTCATAAAAGATTAGCCAAGGTGCAATATTCAAATATTTCTTTCAAATTGTGTTAATTGTAATTTAATTTGCATGCATATAATAGAAAAACTCAAATAACAATGGCTTAAACAAAACTGATTTTACTTCTCTCAATTAATGCAGTCTAGAGTCAGGCAATTCACACTAATAGTTTAGTGATTCTCTGAGGTCATTAGGCTCTTTCTTGAGCATGGCTCTGCCATCCCTAGGATATGGGCCTTGTCTCAATGCCCAAAATTGCTAGGAGAGCTTCTGCATCAAAGACTCAGGAAGAATGGAAATAAAAGGAACAATACATGTTTGCTCTTTTAAGAATCCCTAGAATTTCCACAAAAATCTCTACTGAGATTTTATTGGCCAGAACTAAGTCAAATGACCATACCTGGATGCAAAGGAGATTGAAATGTAGACTTTTAGCTAAACAACAATGTACCAAGCAAAAATTACAGGATTCTATTACCGAAAAGGAAGGGAGAATAGATACTTTGAGGCAACTAGTGTATCTGTCATAGTGGACAAATATTTATTGCCCTATAGAAAGTGCCCAATAAATGTTTGGTGGATGACTGACTAAAATGTTAATTAATTTTCATGACCTACATTACCAAAAGAGAAAAAATAATTCAGATTTGATTATGTACTTCATTTAAAATTTGTTTTCTTGTAAACATGTTTTTCTATGCATTACAAAAGTTTGCAATTCCATTCAGTCAATAGTACTGGGGACTACAATGTGGAAAATCATTGTGCTTGGAACTGTTAGAATCCAGACAAGAAGAAGACACAATCCCAAGCTGCATGAAAGTCAGACTTTAGAGAAAAGTATTGTGGAAGAGCCATTGAGTTTGCAAGCGGTATGGGACACTTTCCTACAATAAAACAGTTTTCTAACTCAGGGCTCTTCTCTTGGCTTCACTTTCTGAGGACTTTCTCCAGGGTCACTGAAGCCTATTCATCTCATTAGTAGGATAACCCAGAATGTCCTGGAATTTAATTCTTTATGTTTGTAAAGGGGTTGTTTTGTGCATTGCAGGATTATTCTGTTTATCGCTATGTTTAACCAAAGAGATTGAGTTATTCAAAAGCCTTCACTTTATAATAGATATTCTAAAGTTAAAAATTACTGGAAGTGCAGGCACATGAAAAGATGCTCAACATTTCTAACTATTAGAGAAATGCAAATCAAAACCACAATGAAATATCACCTCACACCCATCAGAATGGCTATCAGCAAAAAGTCTACACATAACAAATGTTGATGAAGATATGCAGAAAAGGGAACACTTGCATACTATTGGTGGGAATGCAAAGTGGTATATAGGAAACAGTATAGAGGTTCCTTGAAAAACTGAAAACAGAACTACCATACAATCCAACAATTTCACTCCTGAGTATATATCTAAAAAAAATTAAAGACATGAATTCCAAAAGATACATGCACTCTCAGTGTTCATAGCAGCATAATTTACATACCTATGTTATGGAAACAACCCAAGTATCCATCAACAGATAAAAGGATAAAGAAGATGTGCTGAGTAATGGACTATTACTCAGCCATTAAAAAGAATGAAATTCGACCATCTACAACAGCATGAATGGGTCTAGAGAGTATTATATCAATACTTAGTAAAATAAGTCAGAGAAAGATAAACACTGTATGCTATCACTTACACTTGGAATCTAAAATATAAAACAAATGAATGTATACAACAAAATAGAAACATATTCACATGTTTGGAAAACAAACTAGTGGATACCAGTGGGGAGAGAGGAGAGGGGAAGGGCAAGAGAGGAGTAGGGTACTAAGGGATACAAACTACTATGTATAAAATTGAAGAAGGAAGTGGCTAACCACTCCAGTATTCTTGCCCAGAGAATCCCATGGACCGAGGAGCCTGGCGGACTACAGTCCATGGGTCACAAAGAGTCGGACATGACTGAAGTGACTTAGCATGTATGCTTGCATGTATAAAACAGATAGGCACCAAGGATATACTTATACTATACAGCACAGGGAAATATGGCCATTATTTTATATCTTTAAATGCATATAACCTTTAGAACTATTGACTCACTAAGTTGTATACTCAAAACTAACATATTGTAAATCAACTATACTTCAAGAAACAATTTAAAAGTAAAAAATTAATTGAAGTGTATGATAAAAGTCATAAATATTTTGAATATACAGAGCTATTTTTAATTTTGTTGATTTAAATAGAGAATGTTAGCATACAGATGTTTATGTCCCCTGAATGTAGGGCCATAACATAGTAACCTGGACCAGATTTACCAGGCCACAACAAATATTAATAACTAGAAAAGTGGAAAAAAATAGAAGGAAAAGTGTTTTCAGGCTTGGGATAACAGGAGGCATAGAACTACTATCTCTGATATAGATGAGAAACAAATGAGATGAGGGCTATATAACCCTGGCTTTTTGCCTAAAGACATTCTACTTTCCGGTACTGATAGGAGGACCCCAAGCAAAGCACAGTGATCTCACTGAGCCAAGAAAACTTTCTCAACCTGATAAAGGGCATCTATGAAGATTCAACACTTTCTCTTGAAGATCAAGAACATGACAAGAGCGTCCCCACTTTCTCTACTCCTTTTCAGTATTTACTGGAGATGCTAGTCAGTGCACAAAGCAAGAAAAGAAAGAAAAACCACAGAGATTGCGAAGAGAGAAATAAAAACCCTATTTACAAGCAAACTGACCATATATATACAAAATCTTAAAGAATATAAAAAAATTACTTGGTAATGAGTGACTTTAGTAAGGTCCCCAAATCTGAGCTAACATGCAAAAATCAACTGCATTTCTATATACTGACAACAAATAGACGGAAAATAAATTATAAAACATTTCCATTGCAATAGTACCAAAAACAATGACATTTTAAGGGGTAAATGTAATAAAAATAGGTGCTTGCATATATGTTTATTGAAAACCACATAACATTGCAGAAACAAATTTTAAAAGACCTGAATCAGTGGAGGAATATATGATTTCGTGGATTGAAAGATCCAACACTGTTAAAATGGTAATTCTCCCAGTATCTAGATTCATTTACAAAGTAATCCAAATCAAATCCCAACATATTTTTGGCAGCAACTGACATGCTGATTATATAATGTATAAGGAAATGTGAAGGACCTAGAACAATCAAGTAATTTTGGGAAGGAAGAACAAAGATCTTGTTCCAGGAACTGGAACATGGATATTAAAGATACAAAGATATTAAGAGTAATACCTTTAATTACAAAGGTAGTTCAGTGGGGAAAAGGACAGTCTTTAAAAAATGATGCTCAAACAATTGGATATATATATGAAAGAAACAAACCTGGATCCTTACTTCATACCAAGTAACAAAATTAGAATTAAATGTAGATTTATACTTAAGAAATAAAACTTAAGATTTCAGTAGAAAACATAGGAACAAATGTTTTTTACTCTGGGATGGCATGAGTCACAAAAAGTTAATTAAGGTGTTCACCAAAAAAAATGTTGGCTCTTTGATAAACACTGTCAGGAAAATGAAAAGGTAAGCCACAGAGTGAAGAATATATTCATGTTACATGTATTTGACAAAAGAAGTGAATTTGAAATAAAGAACTTTTGCAATTTATTAATAATATGAACAGCAGTCCAATAAACATGGGCGAATACTTTATAAAAGAAAACATACAAGTAACTAATGAGCACGTGAAAAGACACTTAATATCATTGGTCATCAGGAAAATGCAAATGAAACTGCAATTAAATACCATCACAACGCTTAGTAAATGGTCTGACAACTTTAAGTATTGAAGAACATTGAGTAAAAATTCTCATACATGGCTGCAGGAAATGTAAAATGCTACAATCACTTTAGCAAATAATTGGTTGATTTTTACATTGTCCATAAAAAGTACTGTATCCATAACAAGGAGAACTAATTAGCCCTCATAGCCACATGTAGTATCAAGTAGAAAATGGTTCTAATAGTAATGAGCACATATAAAAGTATTTGAATTAGCAAAATGTCTTAAAGAGAAATGTGTGGTCTTGTTTTTGCATCTCTTCGGAGATGAAATTGTTAGGTGGCTCTACAAAAGATGGTGAAAGTCGTTCTGTCGTGTACAACTCTTTGCGACCCCATGGACTATACAGTTAATAGAATTCTCCAGGCCAGAATACTGGAGTGGGTAGCCTTTCCCTTCTCCAGGGGATCTTCCCAACCCAGGGATCAAACCTAGGTCTCCCACATGGCAGGCAGATTCTTTACCAGCTGAGCCATAAGGGAAGCCGTTAAGATATTAGTTAAGGAATAAAAAACGTTGCAATGATACTAACAGACCAGGTCAATATACTATGATGATAAGACGTAGAGGAAACTATTGATTTTCAAAATACATCATTTTAAGAGAGACAAATGGTTGCAAAACTTAACCATAAAAAGAAATAGCCTAATAATAATTATGATTTTTAATCTACAGCTAAATTCTATACCCACGTCTTCATCCAATAATCAACTCTTTGATAACAGAGGTCCTGTGACCTTGGCTAGTTTGAAAAAATCTGTTTTCTTTTTTTAAATCTCCCCTGGAAATACTATTAAAACAGTATTACCAAAACCTTAGGAACATATCAAATTAAGTATAGTAAAAATATTATACAATAGTACAAGGATATTGATGATATTAACCAAATTTACAATGTTAATATTTTAGAATACATGTAAAGATATATGTGATTTAAAACTTGTATAGTTCTTGTATTTGCTTTATCTGCTGTTTTAGGTGTTCAGTCATGCTAAAAGTGAAATTGTTGTTTATCTTTTTTAAAGTAAATTTAGTTAACCAAGCCATTAATGTGAAATATGAGTTTAGTAAGTAAAATTATGAATTCAGTAAGCTTTCCAGGTGTTTCAGAGGTAAGGAATCCTTCTGCCAATGCAGGAGCCACGGGAGATGCGGGTTTGAGCCCTGGATCAAGATCACCTGGAGAAGGAAATGGAAATCCCCTCCAGTATTTTTGCCTGGGAAATCCCATGGACAGAGGAGCCTGGTGGGCTCCAGTCCATGGGGTTGAAAAGTGTTGGACACGACTGAAAAGACTGAGCAGGCACGCACACAGGGGGACAGATCAATGAGGGGACTTTTTACAAGCCTGTGAGCAGGACTAAAGAAAATTAACAGTTTAATTAAGTCCCATTTGTTTATTTTTGCTTTTATTTCCAATATTTTGGGAGGTGGGTCATAGAGGATCTTGCTGTGATTTATGTCGGAGAGTGTTTTGCCTATGTTCTCCTCTAGGAGTTTTATAGTTTCTGGTCTTACATTTAGATCTTTAATCCATTTTGAGTTTGTTTTTGTGTATGGTGTTAGAAAGTGTTCTAGTTCCATTCTTTTACAAGTGGTTGCCCAGTTTTCCCAGCACCACTTATTAAAGAGGTTGTCTTTTTTCCATTGTATATTCTTACCTCCTTTGTCAAAGATAAGGTGTCCACAGAAAGTGGATTTATCTCTGGGCTTTCTATTTTATTCCATTGATCTATATTTCTGTCTTCGTGCCAGTACCATACTCTCTTGATGATTGTGACTTTGTAGTGGAGTCTGAAGTCAGGCAGGTTGATTCCTCCAGTTGCTATCCAAAAGTCTACAAGCAATAAATGCTGGAGAGGGTGTGGAGAAAAGGGAACCCTCTGACACTGTTGGTGGGAATGCAAACTAGTACAGCCACTATGGAGAACAGTGTGGCGATTCCTTACAAAACTAGAAATAAAAAAAAAAAAAAAAAAAACAACTAGAAATAGAACTGCCATATGACCCAGCAATCCCACTCCTGGGAATACACACCAAGGAAATCAGATCTGAAAGAGACACATGCACCCCAATGTTCATCGAAGCACTGTTTATAATAGCCAGTACATGGAAGCAAGCTAGATGCCCATCAGCAGATGAATGGATAAGGAAGCTGTGGTACATATACACAATAGAATATTACTCAGCCATTAAAAGAATACATTTGAATCAGTTCTAATGAGATGGATAAAACTGGAACCCATTATACAGAGTGAAGTAAGCCATAAAGATAAGTACCAATACAGTATACTAACGCATATATATGGAATTTAGAAAGATGGTAACGATAATCCTATATGCAAGACAGAAAAAGAGACACAGATGTATAGAACAGACTTTTGGACTCTATGGGAGAAGGCGAGGGTGGGATGATCTGAGAGAACAGCATCAAAACATGTATATTATCAAGTGTGAAACAGATCGCCAGTCCAGGTTGGATGCATGAGACAAGTGCTCGGGGCTGGTGCACTGGGATGACCCAAAGGGATGGGATGGGGAGGGAGGTGGGAGGGGGGTTCAGGATGGGAAACACATGTAAATCCATGGCTGATTCATGTCAATGTATGGCAAAAACCACTACAGTATTGTAAAGTAATTAGCCTCCAACTAATAAAAATAAATGAAAAAAAAAAAAAAAAAAGAAAATTAACACATTTACCAACTTCAGAGAAGCCTGTTTGCCTCTAGGCCTAAGGAATCAAGGAAGCAGACACGCCCAGCAGGGAGTGAGTGACTCAGGGTAACAGTCACCCTGGTGTTAACAGTCACCACCTGCTCTTTTCTTCCGCTGGGTCTCCAATAAATTAGAGGGTAAAGGTAGTCTGTTGAAATAGTCTATAAAAATCAGCCTCCAAAGGCACCAGGCAGGTTGGAGAACAGAGTGAACCTAGAGGCGCCAATAGGAACCGTTCAGCACAATATCTTCATTACTTTCCTGCTTTCAGCTCCATTCCCTCACCTGCCCCCAGTTCATCCCACTTTCCATTGTGAGGCTAATATTATCACTAATATTATCTCTTTGCTTAGAATTCTGCAGAGTATCCTAGTTGCCTAGCAAGTCAAGTCCAAACTCCACTGTGCACACAAGGCCATCACCCTCTGGCTCCACCCCGCTTTCCCAAACCTATTTTTCCTCAAGTTCCTACGTGTGTTGCAACCAAACCACAATGATCACCCTTCCAAGTAATAGCCCATGCTTTCACATTTTGTGTGCCTTTTCTCTCTGTGCTTAAGAAACAGGATATGCTTCTTTCTATTCTGTGAAAACCTTACCCGTATATTAAGGCATTGTGCCCCCTCCTGAGCCTTTGGGCAGAGTCTCTACCTCCTTGTGAACATTAGCACCTTGTTTCCCTCCCCCATATGGACTGCCAGCTACCAACTCCCTCCTTTCCTCCCTGAGTGTTCTTTCTCAGTGAATGGCCTGCTCGTCGCCTAAGACAATACTTTGGAATCATCTCTGACACCTCTTTTCCCTCACATTTCTCATATTCAATCCTCCAGCAAATCCTAGTGTTGGAATCTCCAACACAGATACGTAATTCAACCCCTTGTCACTACCTACCCGGGTCCACCACCCAGTCCCTGCTGTATTCTTGTAACAGTCTCCTTTACATCAGCCCTTATCTACCACCACTCCCCTAACAGCAGAGCAGTGAGAGTCATCCTTCTAATATCTACACGAGATAAATCAGTCTTCTGTTCAACATTGTCCACTGGCTTCTCACCTCACCCTGAGGAAAAGCCAAAGGTCTTGCAATGAACTACAAAGTCCTGAGTGATATAATTCCCACTCATTCACACACACACACACACACACACACACACACACAACCTCTTACTTCATTAGCTCTTTTTCTTCATAATTCCTGTCTCACTTACTTCATTCCAGTAATGTTTGTGTCTTGCTATTACTAGAGTCATCAAGCCTCTGTCCTCAAGCTTTTGCACCACTCTGACTTAAATGTTATCATCCTCCCTGCTCCCCATCCCACATGGTTTATTGTGAATTCTTGAAGGTTTCTGTCCAATTATCTTCTTTCCAGTGAGGTCATTCCTAACAACACTATGGAAAATAGAAACACCTCTGCTCCCCTCACTGCCAGCATGCCCTCTTCTCTTTACCACAGCACTTATCCACATCCCACTGAGTGGCTAGAAAAACAAGAATCGGGGGATGAATTCAGGAAGAAGTGCAGAGAGGCCTGTCTCTGGGGTGGTGATATCAGGTCAGATAGATGAGAAGCACTATAGGGTTTCCTGGAGAAAGAAATGGCAACCCACTCCAGTATTCTTGCCTGGAGAATCCTGTGGATGGAGGAGCCTGGTGGGCTGCTGTCCATAGGGTCACACAGAGTCGGACAGGACTGAAGCAACTTGGCATGCATACATGCATTGGAGAAGGAAATGGCAACCCACTCCAGTATTCTTGACTGGAGAATCCCAGGGACAGGGGAGCCTGGTGGGCTGCTGTCTACGGGGTCGCACAGAGTTGGACACGACTGAAGTGACTTAGCAGCAGCAGCAGCAGTAGGGTTTCCTGGTCTAAAGTTCCCAGTGGAACACCACTGAAGTGTTTTTTTTCTCTTCTGGTATCAGTAGAGGCTAATGGTACTCATCAGGGGCCTGATGAGCAGTCACAGAACTTTGTTCAAAGTTGCAAGTTAATTTGTGGTCTCCTCAAAGCAAATTCACAGTTTGTCATTCAATTGAATTAGAATGTCAACACAATGGGAGAAAGCAGACTGGTCAAATTTATCTCTAATATTAAGCTTTTAGTATTTTATAGAAAGCTTTTTACTCACTGTTTAACCAAGAAGAGTGTCATGGCATGGCAGAAGAGATGCAGGGTAGTTTTCCCTGTAATTCTTTCAGAAGACTTGGCAAAGAAATTAATGTGGGCAAAAGAAATAATATCCCAATAATAATACCATTTGAAATAATAAAATTTGAAGGGATAGGAAAATTTTACTATTTCTCCTATTCACTATGCTACCCATGGGTTTTCTAAATATGGTATGGTGGGAGGGAAAAGGAACAAAGACAGGCACACTGTTATATAGCTAGTATAGTTTTTGCCATTTGGTCCATCAAAAAGTTGATGATTTCTCTCATTGGGGCTTCTGTCGGGGTCAACTCACCTTCCCAGGAGGTCATCTAGGGGGTGCCCTTTCAAGATAGTCCAAGGGATCCACACTTGGTCCATGTGACAGCTGCATGCATCCTGTCCTACCAAATTGTCCCATCAGAATCATGCCTTTTTCTTCAGCTATCAAAGCCACCTTCAACCTGCCTCTCATTTAGACATTTTTGGGAATTGGATAGCATGTCAGCCCCTGAGCCTCTGACTATAAGCAAGGGGGAAGCACCCCGTCCTGTTTCCTAGGTAGAGAGGAGGAGAAATGTCATAGCACTCCGAAAATAAGTAAAGACCACCTTGATGAAAATGGAGGCTATTTGTTCAGAGCCTATTATAGTAAGGAAGTCAGCAGCATCACTTGAGTTTGGCAGAGAATCAAAGGCCGGCAGAGGAGTAGGAAAGCTCCAGAGTATGGGAAGATGAGTGCCTTCAGGTATGCTCTGATTGGAGATGGTTGGTGTGGGGAAGAGCCAGAGGAGACCTAACTAGAAGCAGGGTATCTTTTTTTTTTTTTAATTAATTTATTATTAATTGAAGGATAACTGCTTTACAGTATTATGTTGGTTTCTGCCAAACATAAACATGAACCAGCCATAGGTATACCTATCTCCCCTCTCCTGAACATCCTTCCCATCTCCCTCCCCATCCCACCCACCTAGGTTGTCACAGAGCTGAAGCAGAGCATCTTTACGTGATGGGTTTGAGGCACATATTTGGATTTTTCTGACTAGTTCTGAGTTGAAAGTGAGGTAAAAAAAAATAGGAAGCTGGCAGTCATGGACCAAGTCCTAACTATTCTGGCTGATTGTTACAGAGGTTGTGCTTCGGCTTTCCCGGCTGGTTGCAGCAGTGGATGTGGGTGAGTGTTCTTTTGATATATACAGTCTAGTCATTGTTCATTTGTATATTTAAATTCTTCTAATTCTCCCTCTAGGGAAGTTCTACTTACCCATTTCCATTAATTTCCAAGCTTCTCCTTAAAGTGTCTTTGGGGTAGGCTAAGAATGCATCACCTCATTAATTTTCAAACTCTCTCTTTCTTCAGTGATTTATTCGCTAAGCGTGTCCAACTCTTGCGATCCCATGGACTGTAGCCCACCAGACTTCTCTGTCCATGGGATTTCCTAGGAAAGAATACTGGAGTGGGTTGCCATTTCCTTTTCCAGGAAGGACTCTTTTTCAGTCATCTCTTTCTATAATTTGTCAGTAATTAAATATTCTGTTCTCAAGTTTAGAGCCTCACCTAAAGCTGAGAAAATAGTAACCATCCTACTTTCACATCCTGTTACATAGGCCTCAGTACAGAGGACTCATCTGAGAAGTTTGGCAGCAAAAAAAGGAAGAGAAATTAAATGGAACTTAGAATGCACAATCAGGCAAATGAGTCCTTTTTCTTTCTCTTCTTCTCATTTTCTTTTCTAAACAGTAAGCCCTCACAATAAAGTTCAAACTCCTCAGCATGGCTAGATCCTTTGGCCTCAAGACTTGGTCCAGCCTTGCTCCTCTGGTCTCATTTTCTACCACTTCCAAACACAATCTTGTGTGTCCACTGCCAGAACTGAAGCTGAGCAGGACCCCGAGGAGCCTTCTCAGGGACAGACCCCTCCCCGGTGTCCCCTCTCTCTTGTTTGTAAAAAATCTGCAGGCTCCTAGGCCTTCCCTGAGTTCCAAAGAGAAAAATTAATCAGAAAAGTGAGAAAACAGAGAAATAAAGGAAAAGAGTCAAGTCAGACAAGATAATACTAGTTTAGGCATAAAACAAAGTGAAGGATATAAAACAAAGTGAAGGCTATAGAGAATATTCTGAGCCCTATCCTTGAGTTGTTTTGCAGATATTAAAACCCTCACCAGGTGGAAGAAGTTAACTCGATGCTAAACACCCTCACATAGACTTCAGGCCAGTTGGAACTCAGAAGACTGATGATATTGACCCCTGAACTACTGGCTGGGTTACCTCCCATCAACCAAGAATGTGAATGAGCTGATCACTCACCCTGCAACCATTTCCTTTATCTTGCCTTTAAAATTGCTTCTCGGAAAGCCTGAAAGTTCATGTTTGAGCATGAGCTACCATTCTCCTTCGCCCCACAGTGGGTGCCTTGCAATAAACGCTGTACCCTCCTTCACCACGATCTGGCATCAGTAGACTGCTTTGCTGTGCAGTGGGTAGGCAGACTCAGGTTTGCAGAGTTCCAAAGAAGAGCAAGGAGAGAAGAAAGTCCTCTCCAGTGATCAATGCAAAGAAATGGAGGAAAACAATAGAATGGGAAAGACTAGACATCTCTTCAAGAAAATCAGAGATACCAAGGGGACATTTCATGCAAAGATGGGCACAATAAAGGACAGAAATAGTAGGGACCTAACAGAAGCAGAAGATATTAAGAAGAGGTGGCAAGAATACACAGAAGAACTACACAAAAAAGATCTTCATGACTCAGATAGCCACGATGGTGTGATCACTCACCTAGAGCCAGATATCCTGAAATGCAAAGTCAAATGGGCCTTAGGAAGCATCACTACGAGCAAAGCTAGTGGAAGTGATGGAATTCCAGTTGAGCTATTTCAAATCTTAAAAGATGATGCTGTAAGAATGCTGCACTCAATATGCCAGCAAATTTGTAAAACTCAGCGGTGGCCACAGGACTGGAAAAGGTCAGTTTTCATTCCAAACCCAAAGAAGGGCAATGCCAAAAAATGTGCAAATTACCGCACAATTACACTCATCTCACACACGTCCAAAGTAGTGCTCAAAATTCTCCAAGCCAGGCTTCAATAGTATGTGAACTGAGAACTTCCAGTTGTTCAAACTGGATTTAGAAAAAGCAGAAGAACCAGAGATCAAATTGCCAACATACACTGGATCATAGAAAAAGCAACCGAGTTCCAGAAAAACATCTATTTCTGCTTTATTGACTATGCCAAAGCCTTTGTGTGGATCACAACAAATTGTGAAAAATTCTTAGAGAGATGGGAATATGAGAACACCTGACCTGCCTCTTGAGAAACCTGTATGCAGGTCAGGAAGCAACAGTTAGAACTGGACATGGAACAACAGACTGGTTCCAAATTGGGAAAGGAGCACATCAGGGCTGTATATTTTCACCCTGTTTATTTAACTTATATGCAGAGTACATCATCATTCAAAATGCCAGGCTGGATGAAGCACAAGCTGGAATCAAGATTGCTGGGAGAAATATCAATAACCTCAGATATGCAGACAACACCACCCTTACAACAGAAAAGGAAGAACTAAAGAGCCTCTTGATGAAAGTGAAAAAGGAGAGTGAAAAAGTTGGCTTAAAACTCAATATTCAAAAAACAAAGATCATGGCATCTGGTCCCATCACTCTATGGCACATAGATGGGAAAACAATGGAAACAGTGACAGACTTTATTTTCTTAGGCTCCAAAATCACTGCAGATGGTGACTACAGCCATGAAACTAACAGATGCTTGCTCCTTGGAAGAAAAGGTATGACCAACCTAGACATCATATTAAAAACCAGAGACATTACTTTGCCAACAAAGGCCCATCTAGTCATGGCTATAGTTTTTCCAGTAGTCATGTATGGATGTGAGAGCTGGGCTATGAAGAAAGCTGAGCATCGAAGAACTGATGCTTTTGAACTGGTGTTGGAGTTGGTGCTGGCAGTAAGGTGGTGTTGGAGAAGACTCTTGAGAGTCCCTTGGACTGCAAGGAGATCCAACCAGTCCATCCTAAAGGACATCAGTCTTGAATATTCATTGGAAGGACTGATGCTGAAGCTGAAACTCCAACACTTTGGCCACCTGATGCGAAGAACTGACTCATTGGAAAAGACCCTGATGTTGGGAAAGATTGAAGGCAGGAGAAGGGGACGACAGAGGATGAGATGGTTGGATGGCATCGCCAACTCGATGGACATGAATTTGCGCAAGCTCCAGAAGTTGGTGATGGACAGGGAGGCCTGGTGTGCTGCAGTCCACGGGGTCACAAAGAGTCGGACACGACTGAGCGACTGAACAACTACAGCAACAGAACACTGCATAAACTCACTTGACAAAGCGGCATCAGGGATTCCTGAGACTGACTCCAGTTTTGAAAGAAATTCTACTGCAGATAAAATGTTATCAAACAGTATTGCACGCTACAGAGAAATCATTCATGAAAAGAAGCCAATCAATGTGGCAACCTTCATCACTATTTTATTTTGAGAAATTTCCACAGCCACCCAACCTTTAGCAACAATGCTCTGATCAGCCAGCAGCCATCAACAATGAAAAAAGACTCTCCTCTGGCAAAAACATTATGAGTTGCTGAAGTTTCAAATGATGGTTAGCATGTTTTAGCAATAAAGTATTTTTAAATTAAGATATGCACATTGTTTATTTAGACATAGTGCTATTTCTCATTTAATAGGCTACAGTATACTGTAACCATAACTTTTATGTGTACTAGGAAACCAAAAGATTCATGTGACTCCCTTTATTATGATATTTGGTTTATAGCAGTGGTCTGGAACCAAACTTGTAATATGTCTGCATGCCTGTATTTAGAAAGAAAATGTTCTATAGTTTCCCTAATTTGTAGATCTTTTCTGAAAGGCTACCTTAGGGTGCAAATAGTCCATTAATTCAGTCAACCAACTGACAACCAAAATACCAGATATACACAGGACCATTCTAGGTTTGAAATACTAAAGTGGGTGAAACATAGTCTGTCTTCAGGGAGGTTTTAGTTACTTGGCATTTCAAGGTGTGATAGCAGTAAGAAGATAAAATGTGGAAATGCCATTCAGACTGAGT
Organism: Dama dama; assembly: GCF_033118175.1. Lineage (NCBI taxonomy): Eukaryota > Metazoa > Chordata > Mammalia > Artiodactyla > Cervidae > Dama > Dama dama. The sequence continues at coordinate 26,368,239 of NC_083697.1, read as the reverse complement.
GAAGGAGTTGCTTTAACTAAGGTAGTCACTTCTTTTCTGTTATATTTTGATTGATGAGTAGGAGGCAGACATGTGGTTAAGGAAAAACAGATGTCAAAATCCTGAGAAGGAAAGGAGCCCACTGTTTAAGAGGCAGAAAAAGCAACATGGCTGGGGAGTAGGGAACAAAGGGGAGACAGGGCAGCAGGGGAATGAGCACGTGGGCATTGCAAGGATGGTGGACTTTTTCTCTGGTTATAAACAGAAGGCATTGGGTGATTTTAAACCAAGGTATGGAACGGTTTGTATCACCCTTTAGAAAGCTCACTTTGGCTTCTGTGTGCAGGATGGACTATTAAGGCAAGAGTTCTCAGAAGCGCATGATTTCCCTTCTTAATATTTGTTCTGCTAGATGATCAATTTAGAGGTTGTTGCCATAGTTTGAACAAAAAAAATGGTACTTTTGCAGTATTAATAGCAGAATATATTTGAGGGATAGAACTTGTAGATTCTACTGATGTGTGTGTGTGTTAGTCACTCAGTCATGTCTGATTCTTTGCAACCTAATGGACTGTAACCCACCAGTCTCCTCTGTACATGGGATTCTCTAGGCAAGAATACTGGAGTGGGGAGCCATTCCCTTCTCCAGGGGATCTTCCCAACCCAGAGATCAAACCTGGGTCTCCTGCACTGCAGGTGGACTCTACAATCTGAGCCACCAGGGAAGCCCAGATCCTACTGATGAATTAGAAGAAATCAAGTACTTGGTCCTCCTAATTGTTGTACTATGTACAGTAGTATCTTTTGGAGCCCTCTACAAAAAAAAAAAAATCCCAAACTCCAGTTTTCCTGAATATTCATCTTAATTTGATAACCAAGGGATAATCACATTAGTTGTTTTGTCAGAGAATAAAGATGTATCTTAAAGTGATATGTAATCTCCACCCTTAAATATAGGGAGGCCAGCTTTATTTTTAAGCACTCCCAACCCACAGAATCTTATTTACAGTTTTAACCAACACTTATTTCAATGTACTAGAACAATTTTTCCATTTCTTTGTCCTTTGTTTGGCTTCTCATTTGGAGTTCAAGTTCCTATGAAAGCACATACACATACTATTTATCCCTCAATTCTCAGACCCAGTTCAGTTCAGTCCAGTTCACTAGCTCAGTCATGCCCGACTCTTTGTGACCTCATGGACCCCAGGACGCCCGGCTTCCCTGTCCATTACCAACTTCTGGAGTTTACTCAAACTCACGTCCAGAGAGTCGGTGATGCCATCCAGCCATCTCATCCTCTATTGTCCCCTTCTCCTCCCACCTTCAATCCTTCCCAGCATCAGGGACTTTTCAAAGGAGTCAGATTTTTGCATCAGGTGGCCAAAGTAATGGAGTTTCAGCTTCAGCATCAGTCCTTCCAATGAACACCCAAGACTGATCTCCTTTAGGATGGACTGGTTGGATCTCCTTGCAGTCCAAGGGACTCTCAAGAGTCTTCTCCAACACCACAGTTCAAAAGCATCAATTCTTCTGTGCTCAGCTTTCTTTATAGTCCAACTCTCACATCCATACATGACCACTGGAAAAACCATAGCCTTGACTAGATGGACCTTTGTTGGCAAAGTAAAGTCTCTGCTGTTTAATATGCTGTCTAGGTTGGTCATAACTTTCCTTCCAAGGAGTAAGCATCTTTCAATTTCATGGCTGCAGTCACCATCTGCAGTGATTTTGGAACCCCCGAAAAATAAAGTCTGTCACTGTTTCCACTGTTTCCCATCTATTTGCCACGAAGTGATGGAATGGATGCCACAATCTTACTTTTCTGAATCTTGAGTTTTAAGCCAAATTTTTCACTCTCTCCTTTCACTTTTACCAAGAGGCTCTTAAGTTCTTCTTCGATTTCTGCCATAAGGGTCGTGTCATCTGCAAATCTGAAGTTATTGATATTTCTCCCAGCAATCTTGATTCCAGTTTGTGTTTCATCCAGCCCGTCATTTCTCATGATGTGCTCTACATATAAGTTAAATAAGCAGGGTGACAAAAAAACAGTCTTGACGTACTCCTTTCCCTATTTGGAATCAGTCTGTTGTTCCATGTCCAGTTCTAACTGTTGCTTCCTGACCTGCATACAGATTTCTCAAGAGGCAAGTCAGGTGATCTGGTATTCCCATCTCTTTCAGAATTTTCCACAGTTTATTGTGATCCACACAGTCAGTGGCTTTGGCATAGTCAGTAAAGCAGAAATTGATGTTTTTCTGGAACTCTCTTGCTTTTCGATGATCCAGCAGATGTTGGCAATTTGATCTCTGGTTCCTCTGCCTTTTCTAAAACCAGCTTGAACATCTGGAAGTTCACAGTTCATGTATTGCTGAAGCCTGTCTTGGAGAATTTTGAGCATTACTTTACTAGCGTGTGAGATGAGTGAAGTTGTGCGGTAGTTTGAGCATTCTTTGGCAATGCCTTTCTTTGGGATTGGAATGAAAACTGACCTTTTCCATTCCTGTGGCCACTGCTGAGTTTTCCAAATTTTCTGGCATATTGAGTGCAGCACTTTCACAGCATCATCTTTTAGGATTTGAAATAGCTCAACTGGAATTCCATCACCTCCACTAGCTTTGTTCATAGTGATGCTTCCTAAGGCCCACTTGAATCCCATTCCAGGATGTCTGGCTCTAGGTGTGTGATCACACATCATGATTATCTTGGTCGTGAAGATCTTTTTTGTGTAGTTCTTCTGTGTATTCTTGCCACCTCTTCTTAATATCTTCCACTTCTGTTAGGTCCCTACCATTTCTGTCCTTTATTGAGCGCCCATCTTTGCATGAAATATTTCTTGGTATCTCTAATTTTCTTGAAGAGATCTTGTCTTTCCCATTCAATTATTTTCCTCTATTTCTTTGCACTGATCACTGAGGAAGGCTTTCTTATCTCTCCTTGATATTCTTTGGAACTCTGCTTTCAAGTGGGAATATCTTTCCTTTTCTCCTTTGCTTTTTCTCTTCTCTTCTTTTCACAGCTATTTGTAAAGCCTCCTCACACAGCCATTTTGCTTTTTTGCATTTGTTTTTCTTGGGAATGGTCTTTATCCCTGTCTCCTGTACAATGTCACGAACCTCCATCCACAGTTCTTTAGGCACTCTGTCTATCAGATATAGTCCCTCAAGTCTATTTCTCACTTCCACTGTATAGTCATAAGGGATTTGATTTAGGTCATACCTGAATGGTCTAGTGGTTTTCCCTACTTTCTTCAATTTAATTCTGAATTTGTTAATACGGAGTTTATGATCTGAGCCACAGTCAGCTCCTGGTCTTGTTTTTGCTGACTGGATACAGCTTTTCCGTCTTTGGCTGCAAAAATTATAATCAATCTGATTTCAGTGTTGACCATCCCGTGATGTCCATGTGTAGAGCCTTCTCTTGTGTTGTTGGAAGAGGGTGTTTGCTATGACCAATGCATTCTCTTGGCAAAACTCTATTAGCCTTTGCCCTGCTTCATTCTGTACTCCAAGGCCAAATTTGCCTATTACTCCAGGTGTTTCTTAACTTTCTACTTTTGCATTCCAGTCCCCTATAATGAAAAGGACATCTTTTTTGGGTGTTAGTTCTAGAAGGTCTTGTAGGTCTTCATAGAACCATTCAACTTCAGCTTCTTTAGCATTACTGGTTGGGGCACAGACTTGGGTTACCATGATATTGAATGGTTTGCCTTGGAAATGAACAGAGATCATTCCGTTGTTTTTGAGACTGCATCCAAGTACGCATTTCGGACTCTTGTTGACTATGATGGCTACTCCATTTCTTCTAAGGGATTCTTGCCCACCGTAGTAGATATAATGGTCATCTGAGTTAAATTCACCCATTCCAGCCCATTTTAGTTCCCTGATTCCTAAAATGTCGATGTTCACTCTTGTCATCTCTGTTTTGATCACTTCCAATTTTCCTTGATTCATGGACCTAACATTCCAGGTTCCTATACAATATTGCTCTTTACAGCATTGGACTTTGCTTCTATCACCAGTCACATCCACAACTGGGTGTTATTTTTGCTTTGTCTCCACTGAGTTTTCAGTAGAGAAATAACTCAGCACCAGAGAGAATGTAAAAAATTGGTAAAAGAGAAGAGGAAGAAAGGTGATTTTTGAGGGGAATTACCTAGCTAGTTTTGATTTATAGCTATTCCCATTACTAAATGGAACATCTTTTCTTATTTGACACAAGAAATATGGGTCACTTGATCAGAGAGAAACATAGAACTTGATTGGTGCTAATTTTTAAAATATATTTTTGGGGAAACATCAGTAAAGAAAACTGGGTCTACTGAGTACTGATGTTACAACATATCTTGAATGTCACACTCTCCACATTCTTTAGCCATTCAACTTTCCCAAATAATCACCATCTTCAATATTCTATTTTTATTGCCTTCATTCCCCTCACTTAGAAGTTTCTACTCTTGTATACTAATATTTTCTATATTGTCTTCTAATGCACCACCCTACTAATAACTTGAAATGAATATTTAAAAAATTTCTAGTTAATCTGTTAGCTGTCAATGAAGTGTCAGGTAAATATAGTAATAAGAGTTATTCAACAGCATTAACAGTATTAATTTCTTTCTTAAAAATTTTGTGTTATATATTTTAAACAAATAAAATTATAAATTTTGAATATGTAATATTTAGGTACAAAAGTGTTATATGCCCACTGTAAAATATCTAAGCAATATTGAATGTATAAGGTTAAGAATGTTACTTGTCCACAGTTCAACCCTCAAGAGACAATCACAGGTTTTTCTTTGAGACACATTCCTCTGGATTTCTTAAACACATGTTTAAACATCTGTCTGTATCATGATTTCATAAAAATGTGATCAAATTACACATAGTCTGTCAGTTAAAAAAATCATTTATGTAGTTATCTTTATCTTTTCTTGTCACTAAGTATAGATACAACATTATTTTAGGAATTGTGTTATATTCCATAGATGACTAGTATATGTTTTTTAACTTGATCTCAACTGATGGCCAAAGTGGTTTCTATTTTTTTTTTTTTTTTTGAAAACAAATTTGCAATGAATACCTTTGTACATACATCTTTCTACATTTGTACAATTATTTCTTCAGGAAGAATGCTTGCAGTTTCTGAATCTAAAATTATCAATATCTAAAATTTGAATTTGATTTTACTTTAAATAAATTGCTCCAAATTGCTTTTGATAAAGTTGATAAATTACTAATTTACACTCCCATCTCCTAAAGTGGTCTGTTTTCACCACTAAGATATCATTTATTTTAATCTTTTCCAAGAAAAAATATCTTATTGTTTTAATTCACATTTCTTTCATTAGTAGTCAAATGAAGCATCTTTTATATGTTTAGTGGTTATTTGTACTCTTTCTTTGTATTGTTTTTTCTGAATTTTGCCTTTTCCTTATTTTATTTGGTTATTTGATATTGATTTGTAGTAGTTCTTGTAATTTATGGTAATTAACCTGTCAATCACATATGTTAAAATATTAACTCTGAGTTCATTGTATCTACTTCTACCTTCTTTAGGGTATTTTTATATGCAGCTATTTTAATTTTAGGTAGTCAATTTATCTCTTTTATAGATTTTGATTTTTATGTTACAGCTAGATAAAATTTTGTCAACTAAGTTATGAAGTTATTTAACCATATTTCTTCCTAGCATCTTATTCTTTCATTTTCATTTAATTATGAGTTTACATTTAAAAATAATCTTGTTTATATACTTATTTGCTAGTAAATCACTATAAGTTTCCAAGTAACATAATAGCAGAATATATAATTTGTGATTATAACTTTTAAAATAGAGAAATACTTTAAAAGCATCATTTGAGAACTAATGAAAATACTTCTAGTAAAAAAGGTGCAAATTTAGAAAATAAGTGAATAAATTATATCCTAAAATTTATAAAAATAAAAGTATTTTGTTCCTAACAAATATTGAGTTTTTGATACCCTGCTGAGTGTTTTGTGAATTTATTATTTGTGGAGATTCAGGTCAGTTGACCAGTTTTAACTGAGGTCCTCCACTTTACCTGGTGCTGGGGACACAGCAGTACAACGGCCCCGTGATAAAGAGATTTCTGGAGCCTTCTGAAGAAACAAGATTTCTCATTGCTTACAAAAGGGCTTCTGCGTCTCTCCCTGGTCATGAACTGGAGAAACACTGAACTTGGAGATTCGGTAGCCTTGTGGTGCCACAGCGGGAGCTCACATGGGGTGAAGCTGAACTGACCCGGGGAGGATTGCAGAGAAACTTGCGGTTTGATGTTTTTTAGTTGCTGAATCAAACCTTTCCTGATCCTTCTTTAAAGCTGCCAGTTATTTAAACCAATACATCCCTGTAATTGTGTAAGCTCTTTTCTGTTCCTTGCATCTAAGACATCATAACTAACACAAGGGTCGGTCCTCTCATATACCTACATTAGTTCTCTGTACGTCTCTATGTCCGCACATTTCTCATGGTATTGTGAGTATCAGTTTACCTGTCTGAATGTTGTGTACTAATCCATACACATGGAGTCTAGAAAAATGGTACTGATGAACCTATTTGTAGGGCAAGAATAGAGACATGAGTGTAGCGAATGGACTTGTGGACATAGTGGGGGAAGGAGTAGAGGGACGAATTTAGAGAGTAGCATTGACATAGATTGGAGAAGGAAATGGTAGCCCACTCCAGTGTTCTTGCCTGGAGAATCCCAGGGATGGGGGAGCCTGGTGGGCTGCCGTCTATGGGGTCACACAGAGTCGGACACGACTGAAGTGACTTAGCAGCATGGACATATGTACACGACCATGGGTAAAACAGAGAGCCAGTGGGAATCAGTCGGATAGCACAGGGAGCCCACCTTGGTGCTCTGTGTCAGCCTAGAAGGGTAGGACGGGGTGTGGGAGGAGGCTGGAGAGGGAGGGGCTATGCGTATACTTTTATAGCTGATTCACACTGTTGTACAGTAGAAGCCAACACATTGTAAAGCAATTATCCTCCAATTCAAAATTTTAAAAAATTACTTGTCTGTATCCTTTAAAAATTTTAAGCAGCAGTTGTATCTATCCTGTATACTGATTTCTACTCACTCAGTAAAGAGCTAACCAGGTCTAGACACCTCAGGTATTTGTCAAATGTGTAAGAAGAAATTGTCCTATCAAGAGATCTTCTATTATTTGATTTCTTAACTTCCACTTATTATGCACTGTTTTTCTTTATTCTTTTTCATAGTCAAAAATACAGAAAATCACACAAATCCATGTATATTTGTGATACATGTATTGCATAATCCCTAATTTTCTCTCTTTTTATCCAGGAAAAAAATATTATCACTATCTGCCAGTTTAGGCAGGTCAAGCTTTAGGATAGTATTCTTTGGTATATCTTAAAAATGCATACAAAAAGAATTATACTATATATAATATTAGGCAACCTGTTTTTTGGTAGCTCATTCATTTTAATTACTGCATAGTTTCCTCATCACAGGAAGATACCATATCTTATTTATGCTGCCATCTATTAGTGGAGATTTGCATTGGTTGCAATTTTCACTATTAAATGATACTTCAATGAATGACTCTGTTTATGTCTTCTGTGAGAGCTTTTCTGTGATAATAGGCCTAAAGAAGAAACTGATGGTCAAAAGGTACCCACATTTTAAAATGACCCAGAGGGATGGGATGGGGAGGGAGGTGAGAGGGGAGTTCAGGATGGGAAACACATGTAAATCCATGGCTGATTCATATCAATGTATGGCAAAAACCACTACAATATTGTAAAGTAATTAGACTCCAACTAATATAAATAAATGAAAAAAAATAATAAAGTGTACTGGATATTGGATATTGCCAAACTCTTTTCTTTCCAAAATGGCTGAAAACTTTCAAATTTTTATGTATTTTAAAATTGCTTTCCAAAGTAATTGTACCAATGTATACTTTAATCAATAACCTGAAAGGGTAATCATTTCTCCACATCATTGCTAAAATTTGGAATTGTTAGAAGTTTTATATTTTTGCTAATCTGATGGATGTGAAATCATTATTATTGTTTTAATATTTTTGCCCATATTACTAGTAACAATGCAATCTTTTTATGTATTTAATCATCAGTATGCTTTCTACTACTTCAAGGATTAACCTGATCAAATTCATTGCCTATTGCCAACTCTGGATTGGAAGGGGCTGGATTTTTAAATCTTTTTTCTGCTTTATATGTAATACTTTATATCTTTGATATGAATCCTTTATTTTTTATGTCATGAATATATTCTCCTTGTCTGATAATTATCTTTTCAGTCAGTCAGTCAGTTCAGTCGCTCAGTCGTGTCCAACTCTTTGTGACCCCATGGACTGCAGCACGCCAGGCCTCCCTGTCCATCACCAACTCCTGGAGTTTACTCAAACTCATGTCGATTGAGTCAGTGATGCCATCCAACCATCTCAACCAAAGTTGTTCAACATGTGGCTTATAAATACACAACTTATTAATGGAAACACCTACCACCATGTATACATCTGGGGAATGAGTAGATGAAAAACAGCATATAGGATAAAAACAGCCAATCAAAATGTTGTTCATGAAATATTTGGTAACATGGGAAATTGGATATGCTTTAGCACTAATTATTTTACATATTTATATACATATATAGAACAAACTCTGGGAGTTGGTGATGGACAGGGAAGCTGGCGTGCTGCAGTCCAGGGGGTCACAAAGAGTCGGGCATGACTGAGCGATTGAAATGACTGACTTGATACATATGTAGAAAATATGTATGAAATAGCATATAAATGAAAATTTATATGATGATAATAGATGTACAATGATAACCACGATTTTTAAAATGATGCAAAAATTAAGAAATAGCTTCTGAGCAAATATCAAATCCAACCACTATCAGTAAAGCATGTTCTAAAAATAAAATTGAAAGTGTGACTTTAAAGTCTTTTGGTAAAACCTCAGAAAACTCTAAGGGGAATATTTTTGTTGAACATAGGCTTTTAAGAAGCACATAGTATTATTCTTAGGCCGTCTTAACAGAAGTCTAAGGTAGAGAAGGATTTGTCTCAAGAAGATTTGTGTGTGTGACTTTTGTTTAATGAGCTAAATTCCAATGAGATTCATGAAAGACAAAAAAAGATTTTAAGAGACTTACATTGCAGAAACACACCCTGTTTGGATGACAAAGGTTAGAAATAGCACAAAATGAAAACAGGCCTTACATTATCTCAGATTTATAGAGAAATGTAGTATCTCATGTGTTGTTGCTCAGTCACCAAGTCATGTCTGATTCTTCGCAACTCCGTGGGCTACAGCCCACCAGGCTTCCCTGTCCCTCACAATATCTCATACATATTAAATTGTAAAGGGATTCTAAAAAAGGTGTTGAAATGAATTCTCTAAAATATCACTACTGTTTCAGGAGGGTGGGACCTTGGGACGATGTCTTCTGTCTCCTTCTACTGATTGATTTGTACTTCTCAAATTTTCCATGAGTGTGAGTTACATTGCTTATCCTTCTAAAAATGCATAGAAACAAACTAACAGGAATGTAGAAACTCAAAACAAGATCACACACTCAATGTCTGTTAGACACATGGGTAGGTTAATAACCATTTCCCCTCCTAGTTATTGGGCTTCCCTAGTGACTTAGACGGTGAAGAATCTGCCTGCAATGAGGGAGACCCAGGTTCGATCCCTGGGTCAGGAAGATCCCCTGGAGTTAGAAATGGCAACCCACTCCAGTATGCTTGCCTGGAGAATTCTGTGGACAGAGGATCCTGGCAGGCTATAGTCTACGGGGTCGCAAAGAGTTGGACACAACAGAGCGACTAACACACAATCCTAGCCATGGTTGTGCTTTACTCCCTTTCCTTGACAAGCTTCTCAAATGGGTAGATTGTATTTATCCTGAAGTCATTTCTCACAATTATTTAAACCTCTGAAATCTAGCTCACGTCACTCTACTCTTCTGAAAATGATCTTCAATCATCGCCAATCACAGACTGCTAATGAAAATTCTCTCCATCTGTGGTAATGTAACTCCCTCCTTACAAAAGTTGAAAAGCACTTAGAATATGGAGAAAAAAAACTTCATCAGAGGAGTAAATATGATCTTGTTTTAGAAAAATAACTCTGTTGTCCTTTGGGAGGATAGATTAAAGGCAGCAGAGTTGTAGCAGAATGACCACGTGCACTTCCTTTTTTGGGAGATGTCTATTCATGATCTTTGCCCACATTTTAGTATCGAGGTGTTGTCGCTGTTAAGTTGCTAAGTCATGTGGGACTCTTTTGTGATGTCCTCTTTGTCAATTGGGTTGAATTCTTGCCATTAAGATATTATTAATGATCTTAACTCTTTTTCATATTTGTGATTTCCTCATTTGCCTTATGATTTTATTTTTGCAGTTTTGAGTCTTCGTTTTTGTTATAAATATATGCTCCATATAACAAACTCAAACAACACAGACATGCATAAAACACAAAGCAGAGGACAGGATAACATGGTGTGACAAAATCATCCTGGTTTTAAACTAACCCTTCCCCCCTTTTCATGCCTCCTCAGTCTGTTTACAGCATTGTTTAAGATCATGTGTGTATCTATGTGCTTCTAGTAGAGATTTTCATTTCTCCAGGATGGCCTGGTGTTTTGGATTTGAAGAAGAGAAGGGAAGTGTTGGTGCCTCTGCTGAACCCCTAGTATCTTTCTGCCTGAAATCTGAGTGGAAATAATACTGATCTAGAACTTCCATGGAAAGTATGGCAAAATATTTTGGTGATCGAAAGAACAATATGAAATGACCCTTTGTTTCAGACTTGATTTGTCCAGTCATCTATAAAAACAAATCACAAAACCATTAACAAGAATTAGGGAAAGCTATATTAACATAGCTTTATTAATACAAATTCCCCTGCAATCACAAACCCACCAGACAGCCCTTTCCACAAGAAAGCACTAATGGGTCTTCTAGAACTAGTCTCCGCAGTTCTATATAATGCATTGTTCGCTACCATCAAGGGAACACTCTAAAGCTTGGCAGGAACACAAAGGCAGATAGAGGGTAGCTTTTGGCTGCCGGTATTTGCTGATCTTTGTTTCCTTTGAGAGGGGGAGAAAGGGAAACGAATTTGTCCAAAGGATCCAGGTAAACAATTTTTTTTTAACCTAGGTTTAAAACCTCCATGAATTTGCTACTATGATGAATTTCGTTTGTATTGTTGAGGTTTGTATTTTATCTACTTAACTGAGCAGATTGTTTATCAGGTCCCTGAACACAGACAATGAGAGTCATTGCATTCTGCTTTTAAGACTGAAGATACAGAACTCTCTCCCTCCCTTCCTTTCTTCCCCTTCAGGGAAAAAAAGTCCAGGGGCCCAGGCAATAAATTCTCCTAACCTTCTCCCCTTATCCCAGAACAGTAAACACAGCTTCTTTGTGGAGATGGTAGACTTTGCCATTCACTTATTCATTTATTCTTTTAACATTTATAAAATAGCATTTATGTAAGCTCTCCTTTAGTCACCAGAGATGCAAAGATGAATAGAATACAGGCCTTACCTTGAGTCCTTGCCAGAGGACAAGTCAGAGCTACAAAATATTATTGCCAATGATGGCAAATTATTATACACAAAGAAAAGAGCCAGGATTTGTAAAAAGTGGCTAAGAGAACTCACACATAGAATCACTACATACACATGGGAGATGATGTTACAGCTGCATGTAGATTTAGGAGGCTGAAAAGCGTTACTTAGGTAGACAAGGCAGGGACAAGTATTCTAGAAAAAGAAAAGAATGAATGAAGCACCAAAGTTTATTTCCCCTTTTTTGCTTTCTCTATCCTCTCATTCGGTAAACTCTTTCTTGCCACTTTCTTTCATTCCCTTCATTTAAAAAAAGCTGACCCATCAAACAACAGGAATTAAGTTTAATGTATATGAAACTTCTCAAAATGCTCAAAGGAAGGATGCCCTGGAACTATAAATATATTCAAATAATTTACAAAATATCATTATGTTAATGAATTAGTGTTTCTGGAATCATATTTTAATTGTATGCAAAATATTTCTAGTCTATGGAAAGGAAAAAGAAGAGTGTGCACACAAAGATTTATGTGTAGGGATGTTTAATGTCACATCATTTATAATAAAAAAAATGAGAATATCCAAGTTCTAACTTGAGACAATCAGTTACATAAATTATACATATTCATATGACACAGAGAGATGCTCATTACATTTTCTTAATTGAAATAGTTACAAAAATCTGCAAAGTATGGTCTCATGTTTGTATCAGTTCAGTTCAGTGGCTCAGTCATGTCCAACTCTTGGAAACCCGTGGACTGCAGCATGCCAGGCCTCCCTGTCCATCACCAGCTCCCGAAGCTTGCTCAAACTCATGTCCATTGAGTCAGTGATGCCATCCAGCCATCTCATCCTCTGTCGTCTCCTTCTCCTCCTGCCTTCAATCTTTCCCAGTATCAGGGTCTTTTCCAATGAGTCATTTCTTTGCATCAGGTGGCCAAAGTATCGGAGCTTCATCTTCAACATCAGTCCTTCCAATGAACACCCAGGACTGATTTCCTTTAGGATGGACTGGTTTGATCTCCTTGCTGTCCAAGGGACTTTCAAGAGTCATATTTGTACAGAAATGCATAAAAGAGAAATTGCACAAAGGATATACTATATGTGAAAGAAGTAGTATTATTTCCAGGTCCTAGAGTTGCAGTTAATTTTTATTATCTCTTTCTGTGTTTTCAGTACTGTCTATAACAAACATGTCTCATTTTATAATCATAAGAAAAATCATAATAAATTTCAGCAGCAGGGGTTGGATCAAATAATAGTTTAATGGACTTACAGAATTTCAACTCTAATCTTTGCTTTCTAAATGAAAGGTCAAAGGCAAATAAACACAAGGAATGTTTGCTTATCTCATAAAGGAGAACTGTGACGTTGGGTTTTAATCGATTGGATAAACATTTGAAAAAACTAAGTGGAAACTGTTATTCAGATTCTAACACTTCAGATTGCAATAAAAATTTCAAATATTTTTCTGTCTTCAACTTTAAGTAAAAAAACTTTTAAAAGCATAGCACATATTCTGAATTAGGCATGTTCACCTTCAGATGAACTTCAAGACATAATTTTAAAACATATCTTTTAAAAGATAATTGAGATTGAATTATTACTGCCTTAAAGAGTATTCTTGTTGTATACTACAGTTTAGCAGCCAGATACAGATTAGTATTTATCAATTCAAGGTGACCTTTGCTCTGTCAGTAACGTGGCTTAGAAATGACTCTCAAAATTTGTCTTTCTTAGCACATGTTCTGATTTTGAAAGTAAAGTTCTAGCATTATAAAAGCTATGCTCTTCTTTCACAGATGACAAATATGTCATCAGTGAGGTTGTCATGTAATGATTTGTTGAAAATCATACTAATAACTATATTTCCTTGTCATTAACTATATGCCAGTGTCACAGAAGTGGTGAGGGAGGTATGATTATGAGAATTTAACTGGGCCAAAATAATTAGAATGTAATTTCTTTGAAAGAGAAGTTTTTTTCAATAATGTTATATGTATATGGCATAATAGTTAGAAATTTATACCTGAGTTTGGATTCTGACTCCATAACTTACCATTTATAATGTTGGGAAATTACTTAAAATCTCTAACTTTAGTTTAACTCTTTGTACGTCAAGAGTTATTGTACCTATCTCATGAGGTTCTTGTGAGAATTAAGTGCCATGATCTATAAGTACCTTACTTATAGCTTGCTCATAGTGAGGGCTCAATAAATCCTAGCTAGTGATATGTTTCCATAGCATCCTTGACATACAACACAGAAAGAAGCATAAAGCACCTCTGCTTATGTTCTGAATCTCTTTTATTCAATTACTTGCTTACAGGATACCTTTTCTCATTCTCTGGTATGCAGTGTACTAAACAGATGAGGTAAGACATTAACTTTCTCTGGCAAGTGCTGAAAGCTCTTGTGACTTTCCTCAAGCAGTTGTTCTTAGATCTAGGCTAAAAGATTCTATATCATCAAACTGTCCAAACTGAACTAATTCAATATGGGACAGTTCTGCATATGATGTACTGATATATATACTGATATGAATATGATATACTGAATATGATATACTAAGAATGTGCCCCTGGATCCTGCAACAATGGAATGTTTTCCACTTATTAAAAAACAAAACTGCAGTCTGCCTTACAGATCCATTCTATTCTTCTATTTGTTTTACATGTTGGGTGCACAGGAATTTTTATTTGGGGGAAAAAATCTTGCCCTAACCTCCACCCCACCACACCATAAATAAATACATTCTATACTCTGGTCTAAGAAACAGTAATTTAGGTGCCAACTTGAAACCATTGTTTTCTAGGGGGTCCTGAAGCCACAGTGAAGACACTTTTCCTTTCTTTTATCTGAAATGCTTACACTGGCAAAAAAAAAAAAAAGGAGAGCGTTGAAAGCTGTTCTTTACTGATAGGAGTTGTTTTTTTTTTTTTTAATCACAGTGCTTTGATGTAATAAGGTAACTGAGATACCAACCTTCAGGAATGAGAAACTTTCATTTCTATCTTTCCATCTCAAGTTTTCATAATTGTCCTAATACTTATGGCTTTTGTCCAAGACTCAAATCAGATGGTATTTGAGAAAATATTTATTTTTCCTTTGAGTTTATATGCAAGTTTATTTATTGTCATTTTGGGGGATAAATATATAGAGTATCTCTCTTCAAATCACAAGATGAAGAGATAGAGAAGCTACCATTCTGATCACTATTTTCTTCTCTGTTCTGTTTACAGTTAAACCAGTATCATCTTCTTCATTATTAAGGGAGGAAATAAGACCTTGGTGATTTACTTGAGAAATAAATCATCCCAAAGACAGAAATTCCCAAAATTAAAGCCTGTATTTTAATATGAAATGAAACTTGGTAACTCAGCATTTATATTTAATAATAGCTTTTACTGACTAAAAGAAAGATACTGATTTGGATTTAATATAACAATATACTTCTAGGAATTTTCTCTATGAGGGTTATATACATATAACTGGTAAAGTTAGAGGTACCCCATTTTGTCTGTTTTGTTTAACATTTTAAGTAACTTTAAAGATACACCTTAAAGGAAATTTAGTCATCTTAAATTATCAGGTTCTTTCTAAGCTTCTATAGTTACCAGTAACTAGAAGTGGAGAGGTCCATAATAAAAACAAGTCTTATACCAAATTCCCATTCTCCCTCTCTCTCTCTCACACACACACATACACTCACATTTACTAACCAATATTTGTAAGCAGACAAATAAAAATCAGTTAATACAATGTGTAATAAACTGGGTGATCCAGCCTATCACCACTGTGGGTGGAGACAAATAGACACTTAGTAAGTTTTCAATGACTGACTCTGTGACTTCACCTTTCACCTTAATTTACCTTCAGAACAAACTATTTAAGTAACATAAATAATTTCTTGAAACTAAAATCAAAATGAGTCTCAGTTAAAGTGATAAGATAAAGTACACAGGTACATGTTGGTCAATTGAGCTTGTCACTAGTTTATAATTGCTACTTACTTCTGACTTTCTTGTGACTTTTTCTAAATCATCATATGAATTGTCACACTCATCTTTCTATCTACCCTTGAGCATTCTCACTTTCCCCTTCTACCTCCTGATACATACACAGCCCTGCACCTTGCCATAATTATATACTCAAGGTTTCTCTTATAACCTGTCAGAGGAGTCAAGATTCCTTCTGTTTCCTTGGTAATAGATTAAAGCAGTTATCCCAGTCTGCCCAAGATTGGATTAAATATCACCCTGTTGAATAGTCTGCTCACTGAATTTCCCTGTACAAACTTCTCTCTTGGGGTGTACACAGTCCTAGTTCAGAATCTCTGAGCAGTTTCTTCTTTCTTGCTTTTGATGGTCTCACTAAATCTCTGATTATTGCCTTCTAAAAGGTCCTTCTATTTTCTCAACTTACTTGCATTCTAAAAACTTTTGGCTTTCTTACGATTCTTATTTCCAGCCTTTATAATCCCATCCAAAATGGTCTGCACACTTCGTTTATACATTTTTCATACTAATAATAGGGCAACATTTAGCACATTTAAAATCAAGTGGCATATTTGTTTTTAAGTTTGTCTCTGGTTGCTCTGGATTACTCGTAATCTACACATATATTGTCACAAGGAAAGGAGGAGGGAGATATCTGTGGAAAGAATGCCTACAAAATGAAATTTTTGTCTTTGAGAATCTAGGGCAGTTGCATCACAGTTTGCAACCATGGGGGCTTCCCTGATAGCTCAGCTGGTAAAGAATTTGCCTGCAATGTGGGAGACCTGAGTTCGATCCCTGGGTTTGGGAAGAACCCCTGGAGAACGGAAAGGCTACCCACTCCAGTATTCTGGCCTGGAGAATTCCATGAACTGTATAGTCCATGGGGTCGCAAAGAGTCGGACACAACTGAGCAACTTTCACTTTCACTTTGCAAACATGAAATAGAGGAGAAATTGTGTCTGGATTACTAGCATGCTGTTGAAAGCAGAGGAAAACAGTTTTGGTATCAGAGACTCCATTTAGTTCTGAATTTGCAATTAGTCAATTGGCTGAACTTTCACACTCAAGTTTTTTTGGATACCAATTTCCTAAGATGTGAAATAGTGAAATATGTAGCTTAAGGTTGAAAATCTAATTCAATATTCATTCACTCTGGTAATCAGGCATTGTTTTCTTTTGGAAATACCTGATCAGAGACTACAGAAAAGGCAGGGACTTCTCTTTTTATGAGGAAAAATGCTCCTTAATGGGAAAAGCACAGGTTTGAGAGCCTGACACACTTGGGCTAGAATCTCATGTCTGATGTTCTAGAGAGAGGTCTGGAACTTCCTTCAGTCTCAGTTTTGCATCTGAGCAACAAGAATGGCAATATTTGCCTCCTGGAATTATTTTGAGGATTGCCTGAGTTATAGTATGCAAATAACATGAACAAGGTAGGTGCTCTATAAATGGTCGCTAGTCTTGACACTCTTGTTGGATTTTTCATTAGAAAAGGAGACAATATTTTGACTGGGGTAGTAACCTAAAGAATTCAGTGTTATAGAGAACTTGGTAACTTGTAGGGTGTTTAAGAATGTCCAATACAACCATGAAAACGCATGAAATAATGCCGTTTGTAGCAACATGGATGGACCTAGAGATTATCAAACAAAGTGAAGTAAGTCAGAAAGAGAAAGACAGATGCCACACAGTATCATGCGTGTGGAATCTAAAATACGACACAAATAAACCTACAAAACAGAAACAGACTAATAGATATAGAGAATAGACTTGTGGTTGCCAAGGGAGACGAGGAGTGGGGAAGGGAAAGGTTGGGAGTTTGTTATTAGCAGATGCAAACTATGATAAATAAGATGGATAAACAAGGTCCTACTGTATAGCACAGGGAACGATATTCAATATCTTGTGATGAACCATAATGGAAAAGAATATGAGAAAGAATGTGTGTGTGTGTGTGTGTGTGTGTGTGTGTGTGTGTGTGTGTGTGCGCGCGCGCGCGCACATAACTGAATCACTTTGCTGCCCAGCAGAAGCAAACACAACGTGGTAAACCAACTCTACTTCAAAAATACTTTTAAAAATGTCGAACACAGAGATATTTAAATGTTTTAAGTAAAAAGAGAAAATCCCCCTCTTCTCCCCTCCAAGTCCTCTGTTCATATATGTATCTGTCCAAACTTTTCCCAAATGTGCAATTATATGTACATAAATGTAACTTTTTTTCCCATAGAAATATATCACATTATATATATTGTTAAATAAAAATACTTAAATGATGAGTGGAAAGGTACAATGATTATTTCTTGGTTTAGTAAGAAAATAGTATCTTTGGGATAAAATATTATCTGTGACCAAAGTGGAAAGAAGAGATCTCCATGTCACTCCAATTCTTTTTACAAGAATTCTACAGGTGTTATTTTCATCAGACATTAGTCACAATATTTTAAAAGAAATATAACTTCACAATAAAAATCTGATTTTTCAAATAATCATGGTGGTTGGGGATTTATATATAAAATCATATACACACTGTCTAAATTGCATGAAGTTTTCTGAGCATGTGGATCACAAATAAGGAAATAACTCTCCCAGATGCTACTAGGCCCTTTTCCTGCAAAGCCACTTACTTTCAGCAGCCTAACAGAGTTTTGAAAACAGAGGCTGGTTGGGAAAGGATATAGATGCTCTGCTGTTATTTGTTACTCCAAGTGCAGACTGACCTAGTTATGGTTGCCATGGATACTGTAATTTTGAATTTAATAATATTCTCTGAAAGAATAGTAATACAGATCCTGAAAATGCAGAGCCTGTCCTGAATCTCAGCCCTGAAAGGTAAAGAAACTGAGTCAGAGGGGCTGCATGGCAAGACAGAAAGTGAAAGAGTCACAGAGAAATCTCAGAAATAGTGAGACTAATGTTTCTGGTTAGTTCAGTGGCCAATGTGCTTTTAGAAGTCATTCAATCCATAAAAAATTCTTCTTAGCTTAACCGATCTACGAGACCTTGCTGCACTTATTAAAAACACACTCTTTCTTCTAGTCCTCTACAAATACTGGTTTTCAACTCCAGACTAAGAAAGTACAAGCATCTGCTTGGAATCAATATACTGAGCTCTTGCAACAAACAGGTTTCTGCACAAGTGAAAACCAAGTGAAATACAAAAGAAAATGCCTTGGAGGTGGAAGAACAAAAGGTCTTTCCTTTTAGATTTGAATCTCTAAGATCCTTTAATGGTCATATATTATGAGTCTGCAGCATGTAGTCCTGCCTATTAAACATGGTACTATGACATATAAAATTAAATATTCAACCAAAATATTAAGACTTTATTTTTCAATAAGTTGCTTCTGAATTATTCACATTTACAATAAAAGAAACAAAGTTGACTGCTTACAACTAAAATTCTTTACAGTCCTATCTCCTACTTAAAAGCTAGTTAACAACAATTAAGCCTAGATTTTAGGGAATAAAGATGGGAGAAATCGAAGAGAGGGAGTCAAAAAAAAAATCTTCTGGATTCTCCCTGGGAAATGAGAATACCTCATCAACTGTATCAATCATACTGGCCAAAGTTGCTGGTATGCTGGAATAACAGTTAGATAAAGTCTGAAGATCATGAACTGTTGGAAATTGAACCAAGGCTCCTAGATACTGGCATCATTAAATAGAGGGTTTCGAAGAGTCCATGGACACTCTTTCTTGCTTACACAGCTGGTTTTGATCATGGCCAGGCTATTCCAGGCACTTGCAAAGATTCTTCCCCTTCCTAAGATAGATTTCCCCCTGGACAACCTTGAAAATCTTGTAATGGATGATTCATGACAGCTGAGACAAAGGCTCAACTGTGATCATATGTCATTGCTAAAATTTCTTCAGTCAAGAGGATCAAAACATTAGAAGGTTTCCCTCCCTCCAGTCCTCAGCTCCCATTCATTGTTTGCTGACAAGACCATTATGCGGCTGCGTGGTCAGTGCATTAACAGAAATTGTTGCTTTCAGGAAGCGCAGCAGTGAGTATAAAAACCCAGCTACAAGATAACAGGGTCACTGTGAACAATTTATAGTTGAATAGGGAGCTCTCAGAGCTGGCTTTATGGTCATCTCACAGATGCATTAATGACCTCATCTTTGAGCAAGTAATATTCCCTGATTTTCTCCTTTGTTTTCAGACCCATATCTTTCTTTTCTGGGAAAGAAAATACTAATCAGAGAGAGAAATAAAAATTACAGCAGTTTATATTGATCTCATATTGCTTGTCATGAGAATTCAAAGGTAAATAGCTCGAAAGGTTCATAACCTAACAAGTCACAGAATATACCATGCTCCCTCTGCTATGATGATAGAGATATGCCGCTATGTATTTCCGGAGGAGGGTGTGAGTGATTGTTCTTCGGGGACAGGAAATCTATGTCACAGAAGAGGGGACATTTAAGCTGGGCCTTGAAGGATGAGTAGGACTTCACAGGATGGGGAGAGTGATTCCAAGTAAAAGAAGCAGTTTGAACAAAATAAAACCTAAAAGAGAATAGAAATTGGCATATGTGATGGGTATATATGAGTCCGACTGCATTTTCTAAAGATAGCCACAGCAATTTCTCCCCTTTGGTAAGCTCTTCTTATAACAGGACTGTGATATTCCTCCCGTTGAGAAGGTGGGGGTCTGTGTTCCTTCCCCCTGAATCTGGTCAGGCTCTCAGACTCTGATGGAAGTGACACTATGCAACTTCATAGGATAGGTCATCAGAGTGGATATAATTTCTGCCTGGATTTCTTGAAGCCTTGAACCACAGTATAAGCATTCTGATTTCCCAAAGACTGCCATGCTGGGAAGGAAGCTCAAACCAGCCACATGGAGAGATCAAAGAGGCCCTGAAACCACATGAGGAGAGAAGGCTGTCTGGTCCACCCATGGCTGTTCTGACTGTCTGCTATTTCACCTCCTGCCAACATCTATCTACTAGGACATGAGAGAGCTGAGTCATGTACTGCTTGGCTGAGCCTTCCCTGAATTCCTGACCCACAGAAACCGTGAGCACCAATGCAATGATAGTCATTGCTTTAAGCAACTGTTTTGAGGTGATTTGTTACTCAGCAATCGATATCTGGAACAGTAAGTAATGGAAACAAAACTGGACAGTCTGATTGAAGTCTAGAGAATGTTTGCATTTCCTTCTATGTGCAGTGGTAAACCATCCATCAAGCTTTTTAATCTGAGGAATGACATGACCTGATTTATGGTTTAGAAATGAAACTCAAGAGGCATTGGACATGATGAATTGGGGTAGAGACGGGGAGACAAGGAGAATGCTTGCAGGAATTGTCCAAGTTTAACTGTGCATAGAGAGGAAGTGAGGTGCTAAGATTTCAGATCCCTCAGATTCATCCCAAAGAATGAAGGATAGGTAAGGGAGAACTGTTCCTAGATTCTCTTGATGTTGAAAAGTGCATTTGTGAGCACTTGTTCTATATCAGACAATTTGCCGGCACTTTACATCAAGCAGAGTGGCTAAGATATCAGGCTCTGCCTTAAAAGAGAGGTCTGAATTTGATTATTTATTCCATTATTTATGAGTTGTGGCATCCTGGGGAAATTACTCAACTTCTCTGAATCTGTTTCCAATTTTGAAAATATGAATATGATCCTTCCTTTCTCACTATTCTAGATATAATCCTTATGTATACTAGCTGTCTAATAATAAATTATTGCAAACTTCTTCAGAAGGGTTATTCTCATGGATTTCAACTTCCTTAACTCCTTTCATGGAGTCCCATTAATTCTGGCTTATACTTCTATCCCCATTACTGAAGCTACTTTTGAAAAGCTTGTAAGACAACTGTACCAAATTCAAAGAATCATTTCTTGTGTGTGTGTGAAATGACTTAGCTTTATCTTGAAAACATAAATGTTCAGACTGTAAAACTCTAAAAATAGATACATTATAATTTCATGTGCCTTAAACCTAAAATTAAACAAAACTAAAATGATAAAATTGTATAAGAGCTATCTATGATAAAAGTAATATATGTACTTGGTTAAAAAATTCAAAAGGTATAGAATGGTATTCGGTGGAAAAATTAGATGGAAAAAAGTTTCCTGCTTCATTCCTCAAACCTCTCCCCAGGCCCCATGTCTCACCACCCAAAAGTAATCAGCTTTAAGAAAGCTTTTAATTCTTTTGATGGTTAGCACTATAATTATATATATGCATATATATGCATAATTATATATGCATATATCACTGTTTCTTAATTTACATATTTTATCCAAAGTCGTTAACTCCAAGCTATGAATGATAATAAATCTAGTTCATTGAAAGTATCTCTCTATTAAAGAATCATTTTCTATTTTCATTTTGTTTAGCCTCTTGGCAGACTGACTACTGCTTCATTTTGGAAAAACATGCTTCCAGACTTCTGTGATGCAATATTCTTCTGCATTTTTCCCACCTCAATGGCAGCTCTGCCTCTTTTGCTGGGTTTCCTTCTTCAATGCTTGATTTTGATCCTTCTCTTCTGGGTACATTTTCTTCCTAAATGATCTCATCAATGCATGGTTTTAAATCCTGTATATATTATGATGGCTTCCAAATTTTAATCTAAAATCTAAATAGTGCATCCAAATTTATAAATCCAATGTCTACCTCACAGTTCCCCTGAATATCTTACAGCCATCTTAACCTTAGCCTATTCCTAAATGGAATTCTTGACAACCCCACCAAACTTCCTCTTCCTCTTGTCCTTCTGTTTGAACATATAGCATCAATTTCCTCCCAAATAGTCACTCTTAAAACCTGGAATTCACCCTTCATTTCTCTTCTAACTTATTCACCTCAATCACAGCACATACAAGTCCTGTCAGTTCAACTTTTAAAATGTATTTGAGTCCATCAGCGTTTCTCCATCTCTATCACCGCTACCATAGTCCAAGCATTTCTTACCTGGACTCTTGTAATACACTTCTAACTTACACTGATAAGGTCTTTTCCTTTGTCCAATCCAATGTATTTATGATTTTATTCAGAGACGTGATTTCTGTTTTGGAGTTAGGAATTTTACAAACTAAAAGCACTGGGTCTTATAAAGATATATATAACATTTAATCTATCAGTTCAGTTCAGTTCAGCCACTCGGTCATGTCCAACTCTTTGCAGCCCCATGGACTGTAGCATTCCAGGCTTCCCTGTCCATCACCAACTCCTGGATTTTACTCAAACTCATGTCCATCGAGTCAGTGATGCCATCCAACCATCTCATCCTCTGTCGTCCCCTTCTCCTCCCTCCTTTAATCTTTCCCAGCATCAGGGTCTTTTCTGGTGAGTCAGTTCTTCACATCAGGTGTCCAAATTACTGGAGCTTCAGCTTCAGCATCAGTCCTTCCAATGAATCTTCAGGACTGATTTCCTTTAGGATAGAGAGACTATGTCACCGGTAATGTCACACAGAAGAAATGGAGTAGCCTTTATGATCAACAAAAGAGTCCAAAATGCAGTACTTGATATCAGTTCATTTCAAAGGTAAGCCATTCAACATCACAATAATCCAAGTCTATGCCCCTACCACAAATGCCGAAGAATCTGAAGTTGATCAGATCTATGAAGAGCTAGAAGATCTCATAGAACTAACACCAAAAAAAAAAAAAAAAAAAATGGTCTATTCATCATTGAATATTGGAATGCAAAAGTAGGAGGTCAAAAGATACCTAGAGTAACAGGTAAGTGTGGCCTTGGAGAACAAAATGAAGGAGGGCAAAGGCTAACCAAATTCTGCCAAGAGAATGCACTGGTCATAGAAAATACCTTTATTCAACAACTCAAGAGATGACTTTACACATGGACATCACCAAATGGTCAATACCAAAATCAAGTTGATATTCTTTGTAGTCAAAGATTTAGGCTTAAACTAAAGAAAGTGGGGGAAACCTCTAGGCCAGCCAGATATGACTTAAATTAAATCACCTATGAATATGCAGTGGAGGTAATGAATAGATTCAAGGGATCAGAACTTGTAAACAGTATGCCTGAGAACTATGGATGAAGGTCTGTAATACTGTATAGGAGACAGCAAACAAAACCATCCCAAAGAAAAAGAAAAGCAAGAAGGCAAGTGGTTATATGAGGAGGTCTTAAAAGAGCTAAAGAAAGAGAACCTAAAAGCAAGAGAGAAAGGGAAAGGTATATTCAACTAAACACAGATTTCCAAAGAATAGTACAGAGAGAAAAGAAGGCCTTCTTCAATGAACAGTGTATAAAACTAGAAGAAAACAACAGAAGGGGAAAGACTACAGATCTCTTCAGGAAAAATGGAGATATCAAGGAGACATTTCACCCAGAGATGGGCTAAATAAAGATTAGAAATGATAAAGACCTAGTAGACGTTGAAGAGATCAAGAAGAGAAAGAATACACAGAAGAACCATACAAGAAAGATCTAAATGAACCAGAGTGCTATGATGGTATGGTCAGCCACCCAGAACAAGGCACTATACAGAGTGAAGTCAAGTGGATCTTAGGAAGCACTTCTGTTAATAAAGCTAGTAGATGCAATGGAATTCTAGTAGAACTATTCAAAAGCCTAAAGGATGATGCCATCAGGTGTTGCATTCAAAATGTCAGCAAATCTGAAAGACCGAGCAATGGCCACAGGACGGGAAAAGGTCAGTCCTTATCCTACCTCCCTAGAAGCGTAGTACTAAAGAATGTTCTAACCATCGGAAAATTGCAAGCTAGTAAGCGCTCATGCTAGTAAGATCATGCTTAAAATCTTGCATGCTAGGCTTGCCAGGTGGCGCTTGTAAGAGACACGGGATCAATTCCGGAGTTGGAAAAATCCCCTGGAGTAGGAAATGGCAACCCAATCCAGTATTCTTGTCTGGAGAATCCCATGAACAGAGAAACCTGTTGGACTATAGTCCATAGGGTCACAAAGGGTTGGACACTACTGAAGCAACCTTGCAAGCATACAGGCTTCAGTATCATGTGAACTAAGAACTTCCAGATGTCCAAGCTGGGTTTAGAAAAGGAAGAGGAACCAGAGATCAAATTGCCAATATTCACTGGATCATAGAGAAAGCTAGGGAACTCCAGAAAAACATCTACCTCTGTTTTATCCACTATGGCAAAGCTTTCAACTGGGAGGATCATAATAGACTGTGGAAAGTTCTTAAAGAGATGGGAATACCATCTGAAAAATACCTGTTTCCCAAGAAACCTGTATGTGAGTCAAGGAGCAACAATTATAATGGAACAAATGATTCATTAAAAATTGAGAAAGGAGTATGACAGGGCTGTCTGCTGTCACCCTGTTTGTTTAATCTATATGCTGAGCACATCATGAGAAATACCAGGCTACAAGAGTAACAAGATGGAATCAAGACAGGCGGGAGAAACATCAACAACTTCAGATATGCGGGTGATACCACTCTAATGGCAAAAAACCAAGAGGAACTGAAGAGCCTCTTGATGAGGGTGAAGCAGGAGACTGAAAGAGCTGGCTTAAAACTAAATATTAAAAAATCTAAGATCAAGGTATCTGGCCCCGTTCAGTTCAGTTCAGGTATTCGGTCATGTCCGACTATTTGCAACCCCATGGACTGCTGCATGCCAGGCCTCCCTGTCCATCACCAACTTCCAGAGTTTGCTCAAACTCATGTACATCAAGTCGGTGATGCCATCCAATCATCTCATCCTCTGTTGTCCCCTTCTCCTGCCCTCAATCTTGCCCATCATCAGAGTCTTTTTCAATGAGTCAGTTCCTTGCATCAGGTGGCTTCAAGTATTGGAGCTTCAGCTTCAGCATCAGTCCTTCCAGTGAATATTTAGGACTGATTTCCTTTCGGATTGACTGGTTTGATCTCCTTGCAGCCCAAGGGACTCTCAAGAGTCTTCTCCAACACTACAGTTCCAAAACATCTTGCCTCATTGCTTCATGCCAAATAGAGGGGGGAAATGTGGAAGAAGTGACAAATTTCCTCTTCTTGGGCTCTAAAATCACTGCAGATGGTGACTGGAGCCATGAAATCAGATATTTACTTCTTGGCAGGAAAACTGTGACAAATGTAGACAGTGCGTTGAAAAGTGGAGACATTACTCTGCTGACAAAGGTCCATGTAGTCAAGGCTATGGTCTTCCCAGTGGTCATATATGTTGTGAAAACTGGACCATAAAGAAGGCAGAGCACCAAAGAATTGATGCTTTTGAACTGTGGTGCTGGAGATGACTCCTGAGAGTCCCTTGGACAGAAAGGAGATCAAACCTGTCAATCTTTAGGGAAGTCAACCCTGAATACTCATTGGAAGGGCAATGCTGAAGCTGAAGGTCCAGTATTTTGGTCATCTGATGCAAACAGCTGACTCATTGGAAGAGTCCTTGATGCTAGAAAAGATCGAGGGCAGAAGGAGTAGAAGGCATCAGAGGCGACGGCTGGAGGGCATCACTGATATAATGGACATGAACTTGGGCAAACTTAGGGAGATGGTGAGGGACAGGGAGGTCTGACATGCTGCAGTCAGTGGGGTTTCAAAGAGTCAGACATGGCTGGGCAACTGAACAACAACAACAACAACAATGTCACAAAGTTGATTTATGTCATGAAGCTGTTTTAGCTGAAACTAAAACTGGGTCCTGGATTCACTGTACAGTGCTTTTTCAAATAATGAGCCAAAAAATAAAAAATAAAATAATAAGCCATGAACTGCATGTTCTTCACTCCTAATAAAATTAAGAGAATTAATATCAATATTTTATTAAGTGATATAAAAACCTTATGTGAAAATACTTTTGTACCTCTTTCATAAAATATAAAGCAGACAAATTAGAAGCCTTGTTCCTTCAGTCTCATTCATTTTCTAGCAAAATATTCTAGTGACAAAACACTCAAAATCTCTTTAATCTAGCCATTCTTACAGGCAGAAAAACTAAACCATGTTTTTCATATTGATGATTCTAAACACACTGGCTTAAACAGTGTCAAAAAGATAAGCAAGAAAACAGTGATTCATTTTATTTCAAGGACTCTCTGTTGAATCCCTTAGAAATGTATTGAAAAGAACTCCAGCTAACAATGTCTTTAGGATGGAGGTTCCTTTTTATTCTCATAACAAGAAGTCTAAAGGTGGATGGCCACTCGTGTTTGTTCAGTAGCTCAATGTAACCAGAGCCCATGGTTCTCTGGTCTTTCCTTATGGACACAGGGTGGCTGTAACTTCATGCATTGCACCCACAATCAAGTTTGGATGAAGGGAGAAGGTTGAAGCCAGCTATAGGGAAGCAATGCTTTCCCAGAACCAACTCCTTGTCCCCACATTCTACCAGAGGTCTTATTTGCCAGGACTAAGATTACATGGCCACCTGTAAAGGACTAGGATTACATGGCCACCTGTACATGGTCAAGGAGTACATTAAGGCTGTATATTGTCACCATGTTTATTTAACTTATACGCAGAGTATATCATGTGAAATGCCAGGCCAGATGAAGCACAAGCTGGAATCAAGATTGCTGGGAGAAATATCAATAACTTCAGATACGCAGATGATACCACTCTTTTGGCAGAAACTGAAGAGGAACTAAAGAGCCTCTTGATGAAAGTGAAAGAGGAGAGTGAAAAAACTGACTCAACATTCAGAAAACTAAGATCATGGCATCCGGTCCCATCACTTCATGGCAAATAGATGGGGAAACAACAGAAATAGGGAGAAATTTTATTTTTTGGGGCTCCAATATCACTGCCAATGGTAACTTCAGCCATGAAATTAAAAGATCCTTGCTCCTTTGAAAAAAAGCTATGATCAACCTAGACAGCATATTAAAAACCAGTGATATTACTTTGCTGACTAAGGTCCATCTAATCAAAGCTATGATTTTTCCTGTAGTCATGTATGGATGTGAGAGTTGGACTCTAAAGAAAGCTGAGCACTGAAGAATTGATGTTTTTGAACTATGGTGTTGGAGAAGACTCTTGAGAGTCCCTTGGACTGCAAGGAGATCAAACCAGTCCATCCTAAAGGAAATCAGTCCTAAATATTCATTGGAAGGACTGATGTTGAAGCTGAAGTTCCAATATTTTGGCCACCTGATGCAAAGAACTGATTCATTGGACAAGACCCTGATGCTGGGAAAGATTGAAGGCAGGAGGAGAAGGGGATGACAGAGGATGAGATGGCTAGATGGCATCACCAACTCAATGCACATGAGTTTGAGCAAGCTTCGAGAGTTGGTGATGGACAGGGAAGCCTGGTGTGCTGCAGTCCATGGGGTTGCAAAGAGTCAGACACAAGTGAACTGAAGTGAACTGCAGTGACAACAGCAACTGGAAAATGGACACAAGATTATCATTCTAACTGGCCAAGCCTAATGTCACCCTGAATAAAGTAAGGGTCTGTTGACAAGGAATAGCATGCAGTGGGAGGTGGTAGGAATGAATATTGAAAAAGCTACTAACAAGGTCTGCCCCATTCATTGATTGATTAAAAGATGGGTTTGGAAGAATTTATCTATTATTTTTAAAGTTGACATAGAAACTGTTGTGAATAAATTGCAAGATATATTTACTAGTGAATTCATGGTGTGTGTGTTAGTCACTCAGTTGTGTCCAACTCTTTGTGACTCCATGGACTGTAGCCCGCCAGGCTCCTCTGTCCATAGAATCCTCCAGGCAAGAATACTGGAGTGGGTTGTCATTTCCTCCTCCAGGAGATCTTCCCAACCCAGGGATCAAACCCAGGTCTCCTGAATTGCAGGAAGATTTTTTTTTTTACTGTCTGAGTCACCAGGGAATTCATAGTAGTTATTAATTTATTATTTATCTTCTCAACTGGTGAAATTTTAAAGTATAATAAAGTTACCACAGCCAGTTCTGCTATTCTTGCTTTGAAAACATAAATTTGTTCCAACAAAACTGATATATGAGGGAACTCTTTGAGCATAACACAATTTCACATTAGCTTATGTGTGATTTCATCCACTTGAAACATTAGGTGAATGCAGAAAGTCATATCCAGATGCCCTGAGCCATGGGGGTGTACACAAAACTCATGCATGAACACACCTCAAGATTACCAGTCCCTTCAGTTCAGGGCCTGTGGGACTAGCCACACACATCCACCTCTGGTGATGTACATTTCCATCTGACTTTAAATACCACTACTTCCATCATTTCCTCATGACTTACAGCTATAACCCTTCTAATACCCACTTCCACAAGCAATGTTTAGTGTTGTTTCAATACAAAGTGCCACATTTATTGTCGTATTTATGTATTTCTTAACCATTTATCACTGGTAAAACTGTGCTACCATTTTTTATTTTAATTTTTTTTAGGTTTTTTTTTACCTTTTTTTAGTTGGCCACCGACAAAGTTTCTGAGTGCTTTAACCCTAACCACATATTTCCCATAAGTCCTGTGGTTCCAGTTGCACAATTTTGCAGTAGCACTCTATCTAACAGCATACGTCTGTCAGTAACCACGTAAATAAACACAACCATATATTAAACATATATGTATATATAATAGTAGAATACAATTGAGACATTTTTAATGTGAAAAGAAAAAAGAGCTCATTTTACCTCTTAGCAGTGAATGTGCCTTGAGAAGCATTTATTAAATGTATTTGTGAGGGCTTGTTAAAAAAGACTATCAATTATATTAAATACAAGCCATTCAGTATGCCAAGCTATATATAGATGTCTCTATAGTGGGTGAAGATTTGTCATTTATCTTTTAAGATAATTATGCAAATTGTATTCAGCCCACACACTCAGAGTTGGAATTTTTTTTTTTCTCTTTTTCTTCATTTTAAAACTTTGTCTAACAAGAATTAACCACGATTTGAAATGGGCAGCACAAAGCTAGATTTTGGCGGTCCCTTAACAACAAAAAAGGAATCTATTTTTCTCCTTAGGGTCTCTGTTTTCTTTAACGAGTGCATACAAAACACTCTGCACTTTCCCAGAGCTTCAGAGAACTTCCCCCTTGAGAAATCTCAGAAAATAGGAGGAAAAACAACTTCAAAAAAATTAATGAAAGGCCCATCATTATTTGCCTCTCTACTCTCCCCCTTCCCCAGGCCTTTCCAGTTTCTAAGTGACTTTTCTCACTTTCAAACCCTTCCCCTCCTCTCCTTTTCCCAAGGTCAGCTGCTTTTCTCCAACACTCCATCTGCGAAAGGGAGGGAAAAGATCCTTCGGACATCACACATGGACACAGTGCTGATTTTCCCCAGGACCAGGACATAGAAGGATGGGCCTGAGGCCGTGAAAGGACTTATTTCAACCTAGGGCAGCACGTGGAGAGCAAGATACTGAAAAGGCTCCAGGTCTTCCCCACAATGCCAAGTGCCCGATCCCTCCCCGATGTAAACCCTTGTTTGCTCAGGAATGTGGATCAGGGTTTGGCACCTATGTTTTTAGCAAATAATCTGTGAGTGCTCAGTGTTCAAACACAGAAGCATGACTTTGAGTGAGCACAATGATCCTTTAAAAAAAAAAAAAAATCTGTCTCCAATCTTGTGATGTAAATGCAAATTCTCACGGCCCCACACAAGCTTCATGGTCACACGTGGGTGACTCTAGCTGAAAGTCACAGAGGAGCTCAATCTGCCTCTAGGCAGCAGAAACACAGCTCCGCATCCCAGCGCACCCGTCCACACCCAGAGGCGCGCACTAAACCCAGAAGCCGCAGGTTGCACAGGCGTGCTTCCCCTCCTCCCGCCTCACCTTGTTCACTTTCCCCACCCCCCGCACCCCCAGCCCTCGCCCCACACAATGGGATTTTTGTTTGCTTCAGCAGCATGTGACGGCGGAGTCCCTGCTTTGCCTAGCTTGGTGGGGCAGGTCTCTCAGGTAACAGGTGGCAGCTTCCCCTGTTGGATCCTAGGTATAAAAAAGAATGACCTCATAGGGGTGGAGCCCTGGGACTCCGTGGAGGTAGCAGTCACAGACAGGTCACCCCGGAGAGAAGCCTGTTGGTTGGAAGGAGGCAGTTAAACTCCTCAGGCCGGGGTTGTAACCTTCACCCTGGAGGCCCTTTAGCCGCCAGAGATTGCCCGCCGGCCTCTTGAGGTGGTCTCAGCCTCCGATGGAGCCCAAAGAAGCTCCCGGGAAAGAAAACATGGGCACCAGGAAAAAGAATCTGCCCTTCCTGAGGTCCAGGCTCTATATGCTGGAGAGAAGGAAGACCGACACTATGGTTGAGAGCAGTGTTCCGGGGGACCACTCTGGTACCTTGAGGAGGAGCCAGTCTGACAGGAGCGAGTACAACCAGAAATTACAAGGTAACCTACAAGAAACCAATGGGCCCGGGGTTACTGCACTCCCAGCTCTTTCCTTCCTACTCTTCCATTTACAAAGAAAATACTCAAGGCAGAGGAGAAAAGCAAATATTACCTTCCTCTTTAAGAAGGAAAGTAAGAAAATAAGAAAAATGAAGGAAATGTAATTCATAAATTATAGTACAAATTTATTATGTCCTTCCAGAGTTGAAGAGCCAAGTCTGAATTATTCTTAACACTATCATGTCTTTTTTTTTTTTCCTTTTTTTGTCTGCTACCTTCCGTCACCTTGCTTCTCCCTCCTCCACCCAATTTAAGAAGTGGGAAGCACTACAAAGCAAATGATTTAGAACCCTACACAAGATAGTTTATCTCAACAGATAGGTGTGAGATGTCGCACCGGGAGATCTATCTAGGTAATTGTAGTGAACTGTGATTGTGGTTATCTTAAATAGGGGCATGAAAGTACAACCACATCTGTGAAAAATAAGGAATGTTATAGTCATCGGATAGTATAAAAGGATTTCTTGAAAAATCACATAGGTGATTTTTAGAGTAAATCGAGTAACATCCAAATATGGTTAAGAGATGCTTAGCACGCTTAGACTGAATGACTTTTAAGGAAATAACTTCAGTTTATTTTGTGATGGTCGTAAGATAATCTGGCACAGTTATTATAACACGTCCTGTTTCAGGTCCTGAATTGCTCTTCCTTCCCATGCACCCTCTCTTTTTCTTCTTTTCTCTTGAAGGTCATTTGTTCTAGTCAACTTCATTTTGATGTGGCTATCATGCAACATTTTAATCAGACACCTGTTATGTGATCCCTGGAACTGGTCTCTCCCTCTTTGAGGCACACTGTGTTTAACAGCTCATTATCCCACCATGAGCTGTCATTCTGGACTGAAAAACTACCATGAAACTAGAAAGACTAATGGGACAAGCTTTTATTTAAAAGGTCCCTTTCATAAAAAATGTGCTTGGATTTAGTGATGCAAATTAAATTAAATAACTTAAATGCATGTAAATTAAATATTTAAGATTCCTGCTATGAGTTCATACTTTGAAAAAAATATAGCTCAGGATTAAAATGCAAAGTTGAGTCTTATAACTAAAGAATTTTTTTAATAGGGAAGGGGTATTGTTTGAGTTTTGAAATAATTTATTCTCAAGGCTATGGATAAACTGGAAAGCATGCAAATTTTTTTTTTCATAAACAAAATTTTATTTATTTATTTTTGGGGGGACTTTTTTGCACTCACATAATTTTGAAGCTAATCCAAGATATGATAATGTCAAATATATCAATATCTGTATCTGCAATATCTATAGATATTTCTGCATGTACTTGTAAGTATAAGAAGGTTAAGACAAAAACCGTAACCACAATATGATAATCATACCCTAAACTCTCCAATAATTCCTTAGTATCATCAAAGATCCAGTCAGATGAAAAAACAAAGACATCTCATAAATGTAATCAAATTTTAAAATAGTGTTTGTTTAAATTAGGATCCCAGTAAGTTCTGCACAGTGAGATGGGTTACTTTTAGCTCTCTTTTAACATATAGGTTTCCTTTCCTTCTCTCTCCTTGCAATTTATTTGTTGAAGAAATCTGGTGGTTGACCTCAAACTGCTTCACAGTCAGGACTTTGCTAGTTGCATCCATCCCCTCAGTGTTGCAGACAAGCTCCACTGTGGTCTGATCTTCTATGAGTTGGTGGTCAGATCTAGTGTTGATCAGCTTCAGGTTTGATTTTCCCTGGCAAGACTCCTTCATGGGAGCACCATGCTTTTTCACCTGGAGGCTTATAATATCTAGTTCTCTTCTCCTTCTCTGCTCTTAGTAACTGATATCTAGATCTGTTCAGGCATGGCTGATTCTAGCCGCGAACCAGGAAACACAGCATCTTGGAAAAGCTCCCAAGAACCATTTCTCCAAGGAGACTGTTTCCTTTCAATAAAATTCACTCAGTCGTGTCCAACTTTTTGTGACCCCATGGACTGTACAGTCCATGGCATTCTTCAGGCCAGAATACTGGAGTGGGTAGCCCTTCCCTTCTCCAGGGGATCTTCCCAACCCAGGGATCGAACCCAGGTCTCCCACAGTGCAGGCGAATTCTTTACCAACTGAGCTATCAGGGAAGCCCAAAATATCTATCAATTTCAATGGGGAATGGTATTTGGAGAACATGATCTGGGTGCTAGGAGTGTTCCTTACACAAGGTCGTTTTTGCCAAAGGTGAACAACAAGTTAAAACCCATGCTTTAGGTACACACTCAGCCTTTGGAGCCCAAGAAATCACTGGCCACCAGCACTTACTTCTGCTTGAACAGATCTGGATGTGAGAGGAGCTGTTTGCCTGAGGGAAAAGGAAGTTACCCTCCCGGGTGGAGCAGGGCCAAACTGTGGGCAGTTGCCTCAGGGGTCTTGGTTCTCCACAAGAAAACATCAAAAGGCCCTGGGAAGGGGGTGATCCCACACTCCCATTCCAGCCTGGGAGAGACTCCCTGCACACGGCCATAGGGAGGAGCTTGGGAAGCACAGAAATGGAGCCCAAGGAGGGAACCTGGGGATGGACTCTCTCCCCTTCTTTGCTGGAGCGGTGTGCATGCGTGCGTGCTCAGTCATGTTCGACTCTTTGTGACCCCATGAACTGTAGCCCACCTCTGTCCATGGGCTTCTTCAGGCAAGAATAGTGGAGTGGGTTGCCATTTCCTTCTCCAGGGGACCTTCCCATCCCAGGGATCAAACCCGCATCTCCTGTGTCTCCTGTATGATCTTTCATAAGCTACCAGAGCCACACTGAGCCACTGGGAAAGCCTTACTGGGGCAGAACAGGGCTGCTTTCCTTCCCCAGTAAAGAATGCAAGTTCTAAAGTCATACACATTCTGTTTCCAATCCTGGCACTTCAATTTACTACCTATAAGACTGAGTAATTCACTGAAAATTTCTGAGCTTCAATTTCTTTGTCTATGAAAGTAAGAAAATTATACTTACCACATAGTGTTATTGGGAGAATGAAATTAGATGATTACATGAAACATCTAGAATATTGGTTGACACATGGTATGTGCTCCATAAACAGCAGTTATTTTCAGTTTTAGAAATGATGGGTACCATAATGATAGAATAAGACTTGCCCTTTATTAACCCAAATTTTCTAATCTACTAGTCTATTTCAGGCTTCCTTTGTGGCTTAGCTGGTAAAGAATCCGCCTGCAATGTGGGAGACCTGGGTTTGATCCCTGGGTTGGGAAGATCCCCTGGTGAAGCGAATGGCTATCCACTCCAGTATTCTGGCCTGGAGAATTCCAAAGACTGTATAGTCCATGGGGGTCACAAAGTGTTGGACACAACTGAGTGACTTTTCACTTTCACTTTCAATCTGTTTCAACTCTTTTCTGTCTTTTGAGGAAGAGACCACAAATAAGAAATTCAGGAAAAGCCCACGTTTATCTCTAACATGTTTCTTCTTTGTGAGAGTCTAGTGAATCTCACTGGATTAGTATCCAGTATCTTTTTGATCCAGAGTTTCCATTAGCAGAATAAAAACAGAAAATATTTTTTGCTTTCACTTCCTAAACTTAGCTAAAAGAAAGAAAAGTCTGTGGCCACAAAGTACAGTAGATATTTGTTGGTTATGCTGCAGAAGACTTCAGGCTTCTCATGTTTGCCACTGGAGTTGTGGTTTTTCTATGCTCTGTTGGATCCTGTCTTGGAAGGAAAGACTCAGGAGTTAATCCATGGTCCTAGACCTGTCAGAGTACAGAGGAGCACACTAGAGCTGGGAAAGATAGGCTGGCCCCCTGATAAGTAAGATTTTAAAGATGTAATTCAATAAAATCCATGGCTGATCTCTAAAACCTAATAGCACCTTGAGCATGATTCTTCTATAATCGGTTTGGCAACAATAGAAGGCATTTCTCATTAATGTTGGAAGCAGTCAGCTCTGCGGTTTGCCCTCTGGTCTGTACTACTCCCACTGTCCCACAGATGAGTCCTAAGTCACCTTGTGTGTGTGTGTGCTAAGTTGTGTCTGACTCTTTGCGACCCCATGGACTGTAGCCCACCTTGCTCCTCTGTCCATGGGCTTTCCCAGGCAAGAATATGGGAGTGAGTTGCCATTTCCTATTCCAGGGGATCTTCCCAACCCAGGGATCGAACCAGCGTCTTGTGTCTCCTGCCTTGGCGGGCAGATTGTTTACCACTAGTGCTACCTGTGAAGCCCTAAGTCACCCTAAGAAGCCCTTTATTATTGCAATGCCAAGAGTTTTTCTTCTGCCTACCTTGGAACTGATAACTCCCTGGGAGACACTGAACAAAGACCTGAGCTGGTTAGAGCCTGCAGACAGATGGCCAGAGCCATCACGAGGTCACAGTGGTTTTCCAGTAGTGGAAAGCAGCCTCAAATTATTCACTGACCACTGGTTGTCCTTCAGTGCTATGTCACTATCTGAGTGATACAATTCACTGCTCTGTCCCTGTAAGCAAGTTCTTTAGGGTTCTGGAAGATGTTAGATCTGTCTTCAGCATCTCTGGGCTCACCTCTCAACTATACAGTTTATCTGTTCTATTCAGTTTCTGACCAACATCACTTTAGTAGTGTGAATCTTAAGTTGTAATATTTTAAAAATGGTGAGGGGGGGTGAGAGCTACTAAGTTAAACAATAGACCATGATTTCTATGAGAATATCATAAAATCTTTGTAAAAGATTATAATCACATCATTCCTACTAAGCCTTAGGTTGTACAATAATAGTTCGATGCTAAGCCTACTGTTAGTGGCTTGTTTTTTCAACAGATTCATTCAGTTAATTAGCACTTATTGAATATGTTATATGGTAAGCAAAAAACAATATGTGCCAGGAATTACAACTACAAAATCAGTAAGAAAAAGCATCTGACCTTTACTCCAAAGGAGCCTCAGGGTTGGGCAGAGACGTTGTTAGAAAACACTGTCACTCAGAGATGATACGGTGGGAATGGGGTGAAAGTGAAGAACTGGGAGAGAAAGGCATTTTAACATCTTTGTTGAGCTTATCTCTGTCTGAAATAATGGTGTTTGTTTCCTTGTTTATTGCTTATTATTGACCCATTTCCTCTCCCATCTCTTGCTACTCCCACCCCTGCCAGTGGGTACAAGAGGCCCTATCTGTCTCATTAACTGTTCCATCTTTGTACTTAGAATCATGCCCAGCACATGGGAAGCCCTCAGTAACTTTCAAATTGAATGAATGACTTGAACCATCCGGTCTAGGCAGGAAATTAGTAGGAGGAAAGACACGAAGGCCTGAATTAAGAGCCCTGTGTCTTTGTATGTAAGGATATATGTCTCTGTTCATAAACAAGATTCTTCAATAAAAATAAGCAAATGTATTAGAGATAACAGTGCACAGAATTGCCTTTATGACAAATAATTCTGCCTTTTAGAGCCAATTATAACAACAAAAGTTACATCATCTTAGTTTGCAAGCTTGCTCAGCCCCTCACTGGGAGCCATGGAGAGTGATGGAAGCAAGGGAAATTTACTGGCTAGTTGTTAAAAGTTTTTTCTTTGGGAAATTATTTTGCATATGACTGTATGTGTGAACTCTTTATTTGAAACGCACCTCCTTTAAACAGTTACACACAAGTGTCTGTGAATATGCAGCTCATTCATCTATCTAATGTATCTACTGTATGTAGCTACAGATTTAGTTGTATGTGTGTGTGTGTACTTGAGACATATTTCTTTAATGATTGAAACTTTTAATAAAAAGTTTATTGATTAACTTTCATCAGCGTTTTCTACAAACCCTATATGATTGATATAGCTGACGTTATTGGTTTCCTTTCAGTGTGGGTGCTATGGGATGAATGTTTATGTTTCCCCCAAATGCATTTATTGAAGCTTAACCCCCAATGTGATGCTATTTGGAGGGGGACCTTTGGGGGGTAATTAGTTCAGGAGGGTGGAGCCTTCATAAATAAGATTAGTGCCCTTATAAGATATGAGAGATTTGCTCCCTCTCTCTCTGCTCTTTGCCATGTGAGGAAGTGAATAGACATCTGGCCACCAGCAAGGGGGTGATAGACATCTGGCCACCAGCAAGGGGGCCCTTACAAGCACCTTGAACCTTGACCTTGGACTTCTCAACTGTGAGAAACAAATGTTTGTGGTTTAAGCCACGCTATTTATGGTATATTTGTTAAAACAGCCCCGAATGACCAAGGCAGTTGGGCAATTACTTTTATTCTCTATGGCCTCAGCAAGCCTCTGGTTAATTTTTTGGCCAATGTGTATTTTTGCTTATCAAGTGTCAGGTGAAAGAGTGAGAGTAGGTGGGTTAAATGTCCTCACAGTGGCAGATAACAATACAAAAGTCACATCTCCAGTTCATGTTAGTTCTGTGATGCTTTCTTTTTTGCAAAGCCTATCATATCATTTTCATTATGAAAGGATTGGTTGCTTGTTTTTATGAAAGCCTGAAATGTTCTTACTATGGATGTTAATGAACAAACCACTCTTCTGCATGGACTTTATACAGAATAATTCATTTTGCAGTATGAGGTAAAATGGCTCAAAGACTAGATTAGACTTGGTCAGATTATGGGGACATTTAATTTGTAATGACTTTTAAGAATACAAAGTAACTGGTAAGCAAGCAAGAGGAGTCATTAATACTGGCAGATTTGGTGATTTTTGTTCAAGGAATAATGAAGGGTGGGATAAAAGTAGTTGTCCAACCGTTTGTTCCTGTTTCTATCCTGGGGCCATGGGTCTTTTTTGTTGCTGCCTTTGTTCTTTGAGTGTAAAGTAACTCATTCCCCTTTACTTGCCTTTAGTGAAATGGGAAGTACTTGGATCAGTAATGTGACACCAACAAAAATAAGGTGTGTTTCACAGTTTGAAGGGCAAATATTTATAAAAGGCAGCTGCTTTATAGCACAGGGAGCTCAGCTTGGTGTTCTGTGATGACCTAGAGGGATGGAAGCGGGGAGTGGGAGGGAGGCTGAAGAGGAAGGGGACATATGTACATACGGCTGGTTCATGTTGTTGTAGAGCAGACACTAACACAACATTATATTCCAATAAAAATCAGATAAAATAAATAAGCTACAGGGAAAAAAAAGCAAGGTACTTTTGAAGCTAAGGAATTTCTCTTTCATCATGTGCAAAGAAATTTTAAAAAGCGCATTTCACTCTCTTTTCCAGTAAAGGCATTTTGCAGTTTTTAGAGGACACATATGAATCAAATAGAGAGAGTCCTAGAAGTCAAGAAAGTTTGAGCTATTCCATTGTGATGGGAAAATTTATTCCTTCTATGTTTAACTGATGTACCTCTAGATATTTCTCCAGGCCAGAATACTGGAGTACATTGCCGAGTGCATTGCCATTCCCTTCTCCAGGGGATCTTCCCGACTTAGGGATCAAACCTGGGTCTCCCTTGTTGCAGGCAGATTCTTTACCGCCTGAGCCACCAGGGAAGCCTTATAACTTTCTTAAAACTAGCAAATTCAGCTTCTAGTTGTATTTTTTTTATCCATCAACATGATGGGTTTATCAAAACGCAAAATGAGAATCAAGAGGGAGGGAGGAGTGAATGGAAGGAAGGAAGAAGAGAGGGAGGGTGGGAGAGAATTCAGATGAGATAAGCATGAGTAGAAATAGAAATAGAAGTAGAAATAGAAATCACTTTAAAATAGTGATAGATCTGGGAAAAAGATGAGTGAGTGAAAAGCACTCAAACTATATTCATCTTTGTTTCTGTTGAAACAGGAAAAGTAGAAAATCTTTTTTTGTAGAATTACTTTTTCTTGATACCATAATCATATTAACTTCGGTACTTTTGTGGGCATTTCCTGGTGATGATGGAATTATGGCAGGAATTGCTAAACTTGTCAACAGTGTCACCCTGGGAACCAGGCAAGACTTGGCTTCAGGCGAGGCTTTAGAGCGCCCCCCATCACCCCTTTTCTACCAAACAGGTGAGGAGTCCTTGGGGCCCAAGGTTCCTGCCTGCCTGGAATACTTATTCTCATTTCTAGACTAAGTTCAGGGTATCTAGAACCATGGGATTTTCTGTTCAACAGGCCCAAATACTGGCTCCAAGACGTGCTGGAACCTCTTCCATTCAATCTCTCCTTAGGACAGACTGTAGTTGCAAGTGTGCACACCCTTTGACTCTAGGGCCCACTGCTTATGAAGATGTGTCTGGAGTTTGATCATGCTGGGGTGTTCACACCAGGCCTAGCAGACCCCTTGTGGGTGGGGAAACGGGTAGAAGGAAGGGTAGGGACACAAGCCTCATGACTGGGGAGAAGGATTGTGCCCCCAGGGCCTCCTGCCAGATTTTGGCATGAAACTCTGAGGGACCTGAGAAATCTAAACTTGAACTTGGCCTTCTGGATTGTTATGAAAGTGTATTTATCAAGATATATGTATTTATCAAGAAGGATATAACATATTTAACAATTTGCCAGCTTGATTTACAACTTTTTAATTTGTAGATAAGAGATGTTGGCCTCTATTTGTAGACTTGCTCCAGGCCCCAAAGGAGGCTGCTTAGTACTGTTGTCTATGTTCAGGACATAGCCTTTCTTCTATACTAAGCTGTGGAAAGAGAAAAGGAAGGGAGGGAAAGACAGCATGACTGTCATCCTCCAGCAGCCATGCCGTGCATGCTAAGTCACTGCAGTTGTGTCCAACTCGTTGCGACTCCATGGACCGTAGCCCACCAGGCTCCTCTGTCCATGGAATTCTCCAGGCAAGAATACTGGAGTGGGTTGTCATGCCCTCCTCCAGAGGATCTTTCCGATCCAGGGATCAAAGCTACAAGTCTTGCATCTCCTGTATTGTCAGGCAGGTTCTTTACCACTAGTGCCAGCTGGGAAGCCCTTAGCCAGGGGCATTCACACATTGTTATTTGATCCCAACACTTTATCAGTTCTGGTTTTATAGTTGAAAAAATAGATTAAAAAATGAGGGAGAAAAGACTTTCTCTCTAACCTCCTACATTCAAAAGTTGGATCTATGTAGTAACAAGCAGATTAACAGGAGAAAAAGTATACAAATGCATTCATTTTAAATATTATGTACTGGGGGGGGGGTGACTTCATAGGAAAAAAGAAATAAATACCTCAAAAAAGGTTAGAATCAGAGAGCTTATAAACTATCTTGCTAGAGGAAGGGGAGGAGGAATGTAGATCACATACGGGAGAGTAAATAATTTAAGCAATGATGAACTTAGAAGAAATGCAGAGAGAGGTTGGTGATAAAAGTCTGTCCAGCTGTGGTTATCACTTCTAGTTTTCTGTCCTGTGAGAGGAGTTAACATCCCCTTGTAGACAATTGAGCTTCTTTTGGAGGATCTGTCTCCCGGCAGATAAGGGGGTGCATAGAAAGCCTCTCCCTGCATTTGCTGCTTTTCGAGTTCTTTGAACTCAAATGACCAAGGTAGCAAATTTGGGGGTGGCATGTCTTGAACTCCTTCAGGTGGTAGAGTTTAGATTTGATCACAAGTGCTTTAAATATATGCAAAAAATCAAATGTATCTCATTCATTGTCTTACTAGATATGTTGTCTGTGTGGCTTATTAGTAATAAGAAGTCAAAGCACTTTGAGGATTGTGATACATGCTGTGTGATGTGCTGACAACCCTCTGCTACCTTGATAAAACTAGATCTGCTAAAATTTTCACTTTGGGGTTCACATTCTTTCTCTGGCACTATTGTGACATTCTTCTGCTGGAGTACTGTTGCTATTTAATAAGTGCTATCTCTTGGTTTAATTATCAGGAAACAAAATTACAAAGGTAGGTTAAGCAAATCTGCCCTATTGTATGTAGTAGCTTAATCATCTCCTCTCCATTTCCCACTTCCTTGGGTATCTTGACACCATTTCCTTAATTTTATGCCTGTTAATATTTATTTGCATCTCATTAAAATTTTAATACCATCTGAAAAATTGAAACCCCTATTTTATAGCAATGGGTGGTGATGGCGTATGCACTTGCAGATGAAAAGAATGGAACTATATTCTGGAAACAAGCAGTTCTTTATCTGGGTAGGTGATATTTCCATAGAATTCTATGTAGTTAGTCTAAATTGTCTAATTATGAGCAGGAAATAGAATGTTGTGATTAAAAGCCTTTGTCCCTGGTTGTTCCAAACAATTTTTTCTTTGATTAATGAGTCAGAGAAGATACGGAGACTTAGTAGTACCTGCACTGAGGCCCATGAGAGTAGATATGGTCTTGACAGTCTGACATCTAGCTCTTAAAGAAGAAAACCTAAAGGTCATGTCGTCTAGCTGCTGCTTTAAGTACGCTGAGCCACTGTGCCCCGCACAGAAATTGTCTTTTCTGAATGCTTCTTAATATTAGGTCTCCAATGTCATTGCAAAAGCTGTTGCAGATTTCTGCTTCAGTCTTTGTTGTGGAATAGTTGATGAAGACATTGTTTATCTCTTTCTGTGCCATCCAGGTTTATTCAAGGAAAACCTTTGGCTCCCCTAAGAATTAGAATATGTTACCTTTCCAGATAAAAACAAGCGATTTATCATGTTTAGCCACCTGAAACTCAGACTCACTTTTGTACCTAATTCCTGGCCTTTGTATCAGCTGCATCTCCCTGCCCCTACTAAAATTTTCTTCCTCCAAATATCTGCAAGAATGGATTCTCATCACTGAGATCTTTGCTCACCATCTGGGAGAGTCATTCCTGACCATCCTACCTGTAGTGATAAAGGGGAGGACAGACTTTTCCTTTATTCTCTGAGGTTCTGTGGCTGGGGGCCACAAGAGACAGAATAAAAGGAGAAAATGCATGAACATTTTATTTGATGTTAATATTTTTACTTGGCACAGAGGGCTTCACAGAAAGAAGTGAGAATCCCAAAGCAGTTAGACCCAGGGGCTTATATATCATTTTAACAAAGAATGATAAATTGTGGAAATGTGGTAAGACAAAGGAAAAGGGGGTTTGAGCTAGGGGTATTAAATTGTGAAGAAATGAAAAGGAAACATATGAGGGAAACTAACGGAATGTAAAGGTTATTTTAATCATGTTTGTTTGTACAGACTCATTGTGATGTCAACTCCCTATCTCTGGTGATAAGAATTCTCTCCTCTTCCTGATACAGGAAGGGCAGAGAGCCCTGCATGAATCTGGTGCTTCCCAACTCCCTTCAGCTCAAAGTAATGAACATGCCAGTGAGGCATATTTGGGGGGTGGTATTTACTGATCCCCTTCAGTGTCCTTCACACCAGCTCTCTAGAATTATGCTGCTTTATTCTATTGTTGCCTTTCCCCTTCACTTGAATATAATTTTCCTTGGGGGTAGAAAGTCTCATTTTAACACTTAAGCAGTGCTTGGTATGTGGTAGATGCTCAGCTCAAAGACTACTTACTCAATGATTCAAAACTATTCACTGACTCACTACAACTATAATTGATCCTTAGCATTGGTATATCGGCTTTTACAATTCTGGCATTCAATTTCCCCACTACTTAATTGGAGTCAGTTTTTGAGTTAACTCCTCTAATTTCCTTTTTTGCAATAAGAGAGAACATAAATAAATAAATTTAATTAAACAAGAAAATAGAAAAAATTTCTTGGTCAGAGATAAAGAAATCTCAGTTTTATTGAATTTATCCAACAAGCTGATACCTAGTTCATACCAACCAGGTACCAACCAGATCCTGAGAATATAAAGATAAACCAAATTAAACCCAGACTATACAGTGAGACAGTCTGTGAACCAGTAACTATAGCATTAAGTGCATGAAGTAAGGCTGCAGTTTGGGTTCCTGGGTTGCAGATTCTGAGATAGAAATTTGAGTGCTGGAGGTTTATTAGGGAATGTCCTTATGACAACCTGGAGAAGAAAAAGGACAGGCAGAGGACTGACAGAGAAAGAGAGAAGTTTAGCTGTGGCTTGGTCTCAGTGGAAGCCTTAGCCTACTCTAAGGCAAGTTCTGAAGATGAGATGACCCTTTGGAGTTGTCTCAGTGATCTGGAGGTCCTAGACCATTATATCACCCTTCAAGTTATTGGATGGGCACACC
This sequence comes from Dama dama, assembly GCF_033118175.1. Lineage (NCBI taxonomy): Eukaryota > Metazoa > Chordata > Mammalia > Artiodactyla > Cervidae > Dama > Dama dama. The sequence goes on along the minus strand of NC_083697.1, from coordinate 26,325,343 downwards.
TTGGGGAGAGGGATGACCTGAGAGGGTACTCTCATCTGAGATGAGTCCTAAAAAGGAGCTATTGGCTGGTGGCACTCCCAGAATAGGGGTAATAAGTCCTTTTTTTCCTGAAAAGGAATTGGTCAGCTCATCACAGCACTGACCTCAAATTAGTGGTTATTATTATATTAGAGACATAAGTAAATCAGTATAGGAATTGTGATGAGAAATAGCTTAATTGGACCTTTAAAATCTCAAAATAAGACACTGAAATCTGAATCTTAAAATCCAGTTTGGAGTTTTTTGGGGGGAGATGGGAGGGAAGAAGGCATTCCAGAAAAAGGGATTAAATATGTCTTAGTACATGGAACAAGGTAATAAAACTGGTTTTCCTGTTTGGGCTTCATAGATGGAAAAGCTGATACTAATACCAACTAGCATCTGTAGAAGGCACACAGGAACAACAAGTTATTGTCAAATATTTATAGATAATAAAATGAAGGTTAACAGAAGTGTAGGCACCTGCCAAGTGTTACACAGCTAGTAAGTGGTGATGTCAGAGTTACACTGAGGTCTACTTGGCTCCAAGGTCCATATTTTTTCAACCAATATGAACTCTATTGTTCTAACCTCAGTTTTTAGTAGCACCTCTTTTGTGGTTTGTTTTTAAGGAATAGACTGATTTTGATACAATTTTGAACAATACTCAAAAACTCAAAGAGACTCTTAAATTCTACCAGCATATTCATCTGCAATCTTAAATAATCAACAGTGACCAGTCAGTACTTTCCAGTTGCTATATTTTATGCTTTTCAATAAAATGTTTTATGTGGACTGAAGTTGGAAAGTATGTAATTGCAATGAATAGGGGATACACTTGATAAATTCATTAGAACCTTCTAATCTAAAAATATAAACCAAATGATTTGAATTATCTAGTCTTTGAAAACTACCCCTCGTCATTAACTATAGAGCACAAAGCAGGAGGAGAATGTTTGATGAAAACTGGGTCAGAATGTTAAACTATATCACTCCTCTGCTTAATATTCCCCTCACTGCTTTTTCATGTTCTCTAGCAGTGGTATCCAAAGAAAGGTATGGGCAGTCCCAGGGATTTTGAGACAATTCATTATAAAAGGAAAAATGAGTTTAGTTTTTAGTCTTATCTTTTGAAAATATCTATTTTTGTCTATTCTTTATAATTATGCAATACATTAATAACAGTCCATGTATTGGAGGTACGGTTAATCCAAACAATTTAACTGACACATGAACAAAAAAGTTTGGGATGAAACTTTGACACGTGCTACAACAGGGATGAATCTTGAAGACATGATGATAAGTGAAATAAGCCAGACACAAAAATACAAGTATTATATGATTCTGGGCTTCCCTGGTGGCCCAGTGGTAAAGAATCTGCCTGCCAATCCAGGAAATGAGGGTTCCATCCCTGGGTCCAGAAGATCTCCTGGAAGAGGAAATGGCAACCCACCCTAGTATTCTTGCCTGGAGAATTCCATGGACAGAGGAGCCTGGCTGGCTACAGTCCATGGGGTCACAAAAGAGCTGAACACGACTGAGCAACTAAATAAAAACAAAATTATATGATTCCACGTAAAAGAGGTACCTGAGATAGTCAAATACATACAGACAAAACGTGGCTGCCAGAGACTGGGTGAAAGGAGAGTAGGGAGTTAATGTTTCATGGGTCCAGAGTTTCGGTTTGGGAAGATGAAAAAGTTCTGGAAATGGATGGCAGTAATGGTTGCACAACAATGTGAATGTACTTATTGAAACTTAAAAATGGTTAACATGGTAAATTCTATGTTATATATATTTTACCATGATAAAAAAATTAATGAAGCTTGGAGACACCATGTTATAACAGTAAAATAGGTATAAGGCCACTCAACCATGTCTATATCTTTCCATCTCTGGCCTGAGGGACAGTTTTACTTCAGATTGTCTTGCCTTTATCCTTGCTATTTCCTCAGCCTGGAGTGTTTTCCCTCATCTTGGTTGTTTTATAAACTCCTATTCACCTTTTCAAGTCTACCTTTCTGTTATTATGCCCCAAATATATTTGAGTGTCCCCTCCTGTATACATTTCTCGTATTCATTATCCATCAGTCAGGGTTTCTTAAATTTGATCGAACTTCTCTAGGACAGGAGCATTGGTATCACCAAGCAGCACCTAGGGAAGGCTGGCCTATACTCAATAATCCTGTTTGTTAAGTAAGTGAGTGAGTAAACGAATGAATGAATGAACAGTAAATGCTTGGGTGTGGCCATGAAATCCAGAATGTGTGGTGAAATCCAAAATGGTTACAGGAGGACCTTCCCATGGTGGGCTTCCTTGAAGCCAGATCTGAATCACTTCTGCACTGACTTGAGGGTCACAGCCCCTGGGTAGGGATATAACTCACATCAGGGAATAATTTTTTATTTTCATTATACTGCATATTTCCCTCCTTCATAGTGTGTTTTCTTGGTCACCATTCACAATTCTGTTCTCATCAGCAAGGGCGTGCAAACATCACATGTACCTCATCCTGGGGAACCTATAGATTATCTCTTGAAATTAATCTTATACTTTTATAACCAAATTTAGATAAATTAAATTATTTTTGTTCTGGGCTAAGTGAAGATTCTGAGTGATTTCCTTTTCTTTTTTTTTTTTTTGGTTAACAAAATCTATACATCAAAAAATAGAAAGAATGTATTGAAAATAAATACTCTCCTAGAGTTTGACTTGCTTGTTAATGTCATACCAATCAGACATTTAAGATGGGCATTCTGTTATAATGGTGCTACCATTTTTAACATATTCAAAACAAAAAAATATTTTTAAAATAATACAATTATAATCTCATAGGTGTATTTTCTTCTTTATTCTGAGCATTTCTGTGTAGAAGGAAAATGTTAAATTAAGATATGAAGTTAGATTTCTGTTAATAAATTCTTGGAAAGCAAAGTCAATACTTCTCTGACAAAATTGAAGCTTCATTATATTGCAGTTGCAAATGAAAAATTTTTATGCCTTTGACATTTCATACAGAGAGTATAATTAACATAAAACTGTAGTTAAATTTTTTTAAATGAATTATAAATCAAATAAGATTTTGGACTGGGATAAACCTACCAGAGAAGCTAAGGTCCTATATCTTTTTTCCATACATTCTTATATATATGTACAAACTACCAACAACAAAAATAATCATATCAAACAAAACACTCAAACCATAATTTGATCTTATTTCCAAAATATTCTTCTCTATATTTATGTTTGTGTTCAAACCCTGATAACTTTTCCTATTCTCAGATTATATCATGTATAGGAAGAGCCTCTTCATATACTCACTGTGTATACTGTGTGAATATATACTATATAATTATATACACTAACTATACAGGCATACTACATTTTCTTGTGCTTCACTTTATTGTTCTTTATAGATATTCCATTTTTTTTCCAAATTGGAGTTTTGTAGAAACCTTGTGTCAAGTAAGTCTATTGGTACCATTTTTCCAACAGCATTTGCTCACTTTTTGTCTCTGTATCACATTTTGGTAATTCTCACAGTATTACTTTAGTTTTTATTATTATTATATTTGTTATGGTGGTCTCTGATCTTTGATGTTACTATTGTAATTGTTTAGAATGCTAGAAACTGCACTTATACAAGACGGCAAACTAAATCCATAAATGTTGTGTGTGTTCTCACTGTCCCACCGACAGGATGTTCCCGTCTCCCTCTTCTCAAGCCTCCCTAATCCTGAGACACAAGGGTGTTGAAAATTAGACCAGTTAATAACCCTACAATGGCCTCTAAATGTTCAAATGAAGGGAAGAGTCACATGAAACTAGATATGATGTCATTTAGTGGGAAGGCATGTCAAAAACAAGCTAGACCTTTTGCACCAAGCAGTTAGCCAAGTTTTGAATGTAAGGGAAAGGTTTTGAAAGAAATTAAAAGTGGAATTCCAGTGAACACATAAACTATAAGCAAGTGAAACAGCCTTAAATGCTGAGATGGAAAATGATTATAGTGGTCTGGATAGAAGATCAAACCAGCCACAACATTCCCTTAAGCCAAGGCCTAATCCAGAGCAAAGCTCTAACTCTTCAACTCCACGAAGGCTGATGGAGGTGAGGAAGCTAAAGAAGAAAAGTTAGAAGCCAGCAGTGCTTGGTTAATGAGGTTTAAGGAGAGAAGTCATCTTCCTAATACAAAAGTGCAAGGTGAAGCAGCAAGCGCTGATATAGAAGCTGCTGAGCAAGCTATCGAGAAGATCTAGCTAAGATAACTACTGAAGGTGGCTACACTAAACAACAGATTTTCAAGGCAGATGAAATGGCCTTCTACTGGAAGAAGATACCAACTAGGACTTCCATAGCTAGAAGCAAAAGTCAATGGCTGACTTTAAAACTTCAAAAGAAAGGTGGACTTTCTTATTAGGGGTTGATGTACCTGGTAGTTTTAAGTTGAGACCAGCACTCACTTACCATTCTAAAAATGCTAGGATCTTGGGCTTCCCTTGTGGCTCCGTGGTAAGGAATCTACTTGTCAATACAGGAGACATGGATGCAATCCCTGATCGGAGAGGATCCCACATGCCTGGGGCAACTAAGCCTATGCTCCAAAATGATTGAGCCTGTGCTATAGAGTCCAGGAGCCTCAACTACTGAGCTCACATGCCACAACTACAGAATGTGCCCTAAAGCCTGTGCTCCCCAGAAAGAGAAGCCACTGTAATGAAAAGCCTGCACACTGCAACTAGAGAGTATCCCTTGCTCACCACAACTAGAGAAAAGCCAATGCAGCAACTAAAACTCAACACAACCAAATAAATACAAATAATTTTTAAAAATCCTAGGATCTTTAAAAATGATTCCCAATCTTCTCTTCCTATGTTCTGTAAATGGAACAACAAAACCTGGATGACAGCACCTCCATTTACAACATGATTTATTGAATATTTTAAGCTCACTGTTAAGAATTACTGCTCAGAAAAAACATTTCTTTCAAAATATGATTGGTCATTGACAGTGCACCTGGTCACCCAAGAGCTCTGATGGAGATATACAATGAGATTAATGGTTGTTTTCATGCCTGCTAACATAATGTTCATTCTGCAGCACATGGATCAAGGTATATTTCAACTTTCAAGTCTTATTATTTAAGAAATACATTTCATAAGGCTAGAGTTGCCATCAGTAGCAATTTCTCTGATGGATCTGGGCAAAGTAAATGGAAAACCTTCTGGAAAGGATTTACCATTCTAGATGCCAGTAAGAATATATGTGATTCATGGAAAGCTGTCAAATATCAACACTAACAAGAGTTTGGAAGGAGTTAATTCCATTCCTCGTGGATGACTTTGAGGGGCTTAAGATTTTAGAGAAGGAAGGAAGTGCAGATGTGGTAGAAAGAGTAAGAGAACTAGAATTAGAAGTGGAGGCTGAAAATGTGACTAAATTGCTTCAATCTCATGATGAAGCTTCAACAGATGAGGAGATGTGGTTTCTTGAGATGGAATCTACTTTTGGTGAAGACGCTGTGAAGATTGTTGAAATTACAGTAAAGGATTTAGAACATTACATACACTTAGTCGCAAAAGCAGTGGCATGGTTTCAGAGATTAACTCCAATTTTGAAAGAAATTCTACTGTGGGTAAAATGCTATCAAACAGTTTTGCATGCTACAGAGAAATTCTTTCATGAAAGGAAGAGTCAATTGATGAGGTAGCCTTCATCATTGTCTTATTTTAAAGACTGGCCAGGCTCAGTAGCAGTTTCCTTAAAAGCACATAGTGATTGCTCCTTGGGGTGCAAGAAGGAGACCCAAGCTGCAAGGCTATGCTTGCACATACACCAGCCAAAATTCTTTGTTTAGAGTCAGTAATATTTTAAGATTGGAGGGAGACTCACAGGAATTAAATCACTGACTGAGGGCCAGAGGAAAAGTAAACAGGAAGCCTAGACTCAGCCCCAAGTCTTCAAATAAGAGTATACAGGCCACTGTATCATTCTGACTCTCAGGCTTCTGGAGCAATAAGACGGTGGAGTAGAAAGACTTGAACTCACCTCCTCTCAAAAAAACACCAAAATTACAACTCACTGCTGAACAACTATCAATAAAAAAGACTTGAACCTTCCAAAAAAGATATTCTACAGACAAAGACAAAGAAGAAGCCACAATGAGATGGTAGGAGGGATGCTTTCACAATATACTTCAAATCCCATACATGCTGGGTGGGTGACCCACAAACTGGAAAATTATATAACATAGCTTTTTCCACAATAGTTCTGAGCCCCACATCAGATTCCCCAGCCTGGGCATCTGGCATTGGAAGGAGGAGTCCCCAAAGGATTTGGCTTTGAAGGTCAGCAGGGCTTGAGCGCAGGAGCCCCACAGGACTGAGGGAGGCAGAAGCTCCACTCTGCAAGTCAAGTCTCCACGTGTCCTGGGACCCAGGGCAGAGCAGTGACTCCATAGGAGCCTGGTCCAGACCTACCTGGGGTCTTGGAGGGTCTCCTGGGAAGGCAGGAGCTGGCTATGGCTCACTGTGAGGGCAAGGACTGGTGGCGGACACCCTGAGAATAAACATTGACATCAGCGCTCCTGGTGGTTGCCGTTTTGGCCCGGAGACCTGGCCCCACACAATAGCCTGCAGGTTCCAGTACTGGGCCACCTCAGGACAAACAACCAACAGGGTGGGAACACAGCCCCACCCATCAGGTTGCCTAAAGTCATCCTGAGCTAACAGCTGCATATAAACACACCCTTTGACAAGGTCCTGCCTACCAGAGCCACAAGACCCGGCTCCATCCACCAGTGGGCAGGTACCAGTTCCTCCCACCAGGATCCTGCACAAGCCCTTGGACCAGCCTGCATGGGACAGACCCCAGAACCAAGAAGAATTACAGTCCTGCATCCTGAGGAATGGAGATGACAAACACAGAAAGTCAGACAAAATGAGACAGCAGAGAAACATGGAATAAAATAAAATCGCAGAACAACTAAGTGAAGCAAGAGAGGCAATCTGCCTGAAAAAGAATTCAGAGTAGTGACAGTAAAAATGATCCAAGATCTTGGAAAAAGTAAAGAAGCACTGACCAAGAGAATGCAAGAAATGTTAATAAAGAGTTAGAACCTTTAAAAAATAAATAAACAGAGATGAACAATATAATAACTGAAATGAAAAATATGCTAGAAGGAATCAGCAGAATAAATGAGGCAGAAGAATGAATAAGTGAACTGGAAGACAGATTTGTGGAAGTCACTGCTGTGGAATAGAATGTAAAAAGAATGAAAAGAAATGAAGAGAGTCAGAGACTTCAGGAACAACATTAAATGCATCAACATTTACATTATAGGGGTCCCAGAAGGAGAAGAGAGAGGGAAAAGGGCCTGAGAAAATATTTGAAGAGGTAATAGCTGAAAACTTCCCTAACATGGGGGAGGAAATACTCACTCAATCCAGGATGCACAGAGGGTCCCAGGCAAGATAAACCCAAGGAGGACCACACCAAGCCACATAGAAATCAAGCTGGCAAAAATTAAAGACTTAAAAGCAACAAGGGAAAAGCAACAAATAACATACAAAGGATTTCCCATAAGGTTATCAGCTGATTTTTCAGCAGAAACTCTGCAGGTCAGAAGGGAGTGGCATGATATATTTTAAGTGATAAAAGAGGAAAACTTACAACCAAGAATACCAACGAGGGTCTTATTCAGATTTGATGAAGAAATCAAAAGCTTTCAGTTCAGTTCAGTTCAGTCCAGTCGCTCAGTTGTGTCCGACTCTTTGCGACCCCATGAATCGCAGCACACCAGGCCTCCCTGTCCATCACCAACTCCCGGAGTTTACTCAAACCCATGTCCATCGAGTCGGTGATGCCATCCAACCATCTCATCCTCTGTTGTCCCCTTCTCCTCCTGCCCCCAATCCGTCCCAGCATCAGGGTCTTTTCCAGTGAGTCAACTCTTCGCATGAGGTGGCCAAAGAACTAGAGTTTCAGCTTCAGCATCTGTCCTTCCAATGAACACCCAGGGCTGATCTCCATAGTTCAAAAGCATCAATTTTTTTGCGCTCAGCTTTCTTCACAGTCCAACTCTCACATCCATACATGACCACTGGAAAAACCATATCCTTGACCAGACAGACCTGTGTTGGCAAAGTAATGTCTCTGGTTTTTAATATGCTATCTAGGTTGGTCGTAACTTTCCTTCCAAGGAGTAAGTGTCTTTTAATTTCATGGCTGTAATCACCATCTGCAGTGATTTTGGAGCCCAGAAAATTAAAGTCTGACACTGTTTCCACTGTCTCCCCATCTATTTCCCATGAAGTGTTAGGACCAGATGCCATGATCTTAGTTTTCTGAATGTTGAGCTTTAAGCCAACTTTTTCACTCTCCTCTTTCACTTTCATCAAGAGGCTTTTTAGTTCATCTTCACTTTCTGCCATAAGGGTTGTGTCATCTGCATATCTGAGGTTATTGATATTTCTCCCAGCAATCTTGATTCCAGCTTGTGCTTCTTCCAGCCCAGCGTTTCTCATGATGTACTCTGCATATAAGTTAAATAAGCAGGGTGACAATATACAGCCTTGATGTACTCCTTTTCCTATTGGGAACCAGTCTGTTGTTCCATGTCCAGTTCTAACTGTTGCTTCCTGAGCTGCATACAGGTTTCTCAAGAGGCAGGTCAGGTGATCTGGTATTCCCATCTCTTTCAGAATTTTCCACAGTTTATTGTGATCCACACAGTCGAAGGCTTTGGTGTAGTCAATAAAGCAGAAATAGATGTTTTGCTGGAACTCTTTTGCTTTTTCGATGATCCAGGAGATGTTGGCAGACAAGCAAAACCTAAAAGAATTTAGCAGCACCAAAAACCAGCTTTAGCAAACACTTTAGCAAACACTAAAGAAATTTCTCTGGATAGAAAAGAATTGGCCACAATAGAAATGAGAAAATTACAAATGGGAAAGCTCATCAGTAAAGGCAAACATACAGTAAAGGCAGGAAATCATCCACTCACAAATATATCAAAACCAGCAATTGTGAGAAGAGTACAAATGCAAAATATGGGAAATGCATTTGAAATTAAGAAACCAGCAAATTAAAACAATCTTGTGTGTTTGTGTATATATATATATATATATAGACTGCTATATCAAAATCATATGATATCCACAAGCCAAAAATCTACAATAGACACATGTACACAAAAGAAAAACAAACCAAACACAACACTAAAGATAATCATCAGATAACAAGAGAGGACAGCAAAAGAGGAAGGGAAGAAAAAAAATCTACATAATCAAATCCAAAACAATTAACAAAATGGAAAAAGCAATCTATATATTGAAAATTATCTTAAGCATAAAAGGATTCAATGCTGCAACCAAGACATAGACTGGCAGAATGGATACAAAAATAAGACCTGTATATATGCTGTCTATAAGAGACCTACTTCAGACACAGGGACACATACAGACTGAAAGTGAGAAGATGGAAAAAAGCATTCCATGCAAATGGAAATCAAAAGAATGTTGGAGTAGCAATACTTAGACAAAATAGACTTTAAAATAAAGGCTGTTATAAGAGACAAAGAAGGGCACTAAATAATGATCAAGAGATCGACCTTCTTCAAGAAGAATATATAATAATTCTAAATATTTATGCATCCAACATAGGAGCATCTCAGTATATAAGGCAAATGCTAACAGTCATAAAAGGAGAAATAGACAGTAACACAAAAATAGTGAGAGACTTTAACACCCCACTTACATCAATGAATAGATCATTCAGACAGAAAATTAATAAGGAAATACACACCTTAAATGAAACATTAGACCAAATAGTCTTAATTAATATTTATAGAGCATTCCATCTAAAAGCAGCAGAATACACATTCTTCTTAAGTGTACACAGAATATTCTCCAGGATATATCACATGCTGGTCTATAAAGCAACCCTTGATAAATCTAAGAAAACCAAAATCATATCCAGCAACTTTTCCAGCCAATACACTATGAGCTTAGAAATCAACTACAAGAAAAAACAAAACTGTAAAAAACACAAACATGTGGAGGCTAAACAATACACTACTAAACAATCAATGGATAACTGAAGATGACACAACGATGGAAAGTTATATACCATGTTCTTGGTTTGGAAGAATCAATATTGTCAAAATAACTATACTCCCCAAGGCAATCTACAGATTCAGTGCAATCCCTAGCAAATTACCAGTAGCATTTTACACAGAACTAGAACAAAAAAATTTTTACATTTGTATGGAAAAACAAAAGACCCTGAATAGCCAAAGCAATTCTGAGGAATAAAAATGGAACTGGAGGAATCAGGCTCTCTGACTTCAGACTATTTCATAAACCTACAGTCATCAAAAGAGTTTAGTACTGACACAAAAACAGAAATATGATGGACAAGATAGAAAGCAAATCCTAGATAGAAGTAAACCCATGAACCTATGGTCAATTAATCTACAACAGAAAAGGCAAGAATATACAATGAAGAAAAGACAGTCTCTTCAGTAAGAAGTGCTGGGAAAACTGGACAGCTACATGTAAAAGAATGAAATTTAAATATTCTCTAACATCATTCACAAAAATAAACTCAAAATGAATTAAAAACTTAAATGTAAGATCAGATACTATAAAACTCTTAGCAGAAATCATAGGCAGAACACTCTGACATATTTAGCAACAAAAACTTTTTGGATCCACCTTCTAACATAATGAAAATAAAAACAAAAATAAACAAATAGGACCTAATTAAACTAAGAGCTTTTGCACTGCAAAGGAAATCATAAACAATATAAAAAGACAATCCTCCAAATGGGAGAAAATGTTTGCAAATGAAGCAACTGACAAGAGTTTAATCTTCAAAATACACCAACAGCTCATGTAGCTCAATAGTAAAAAACAACCACAACAAAAACAAACAAAAAACTCAATTTAAAAAAAATCAGCAAAAGATCTAAATAGACATTTCCCCAAAGAAGACATATAGATGACCAAAAATTATGAAAAGATGTTCAACATCACTCATTATTAGAGAAATGCAGATCAAAACTACAATGAGGTATCATCTCACACCAATTAGAATGGCCATCATCAAAAAGTCTACAAACGTTAAATGCTGGAGAGGGTGTGGAGAAAAGGGAACCCTCCCACACTGTTGATGGGAATGTAAATTGTGCAGCCACTATGGAGAACAGTATGGAGATTCTTTTAAAAACTAAATATATAGTTACCATATGTTCCAGCAATTCAACTCCTGGGCATATATCTGAACAAAACTATAATCCAAAAAGGTACCTGTATCCCTGTTTGTAGCAGCACTATTTATAATAGCCAAGATACGGAAGCACCTAAATGTCCACTGATAGATGAGCAGATAAAGAAAATGTCTTGTTTACATATATAGTGGAATATTACTCAGACATAAAAAGGGTGAAATGTCACTTGCAGCAACATTGATGGACTTTGAGATTATTATGCTAAGTGAAGTAAACCAGACAGAGAAAGACAAATATCATATGCTATCATGAATATGTGGAATATAAAAAATGATTTGAGAACTTATTTATGAAGCAGAAATAGACTCACAGACTTAGAAAACAAACATGATTACTGAAAGGGGAAGGTAGGGGGAAGGGATAAATTGGGAGTTTGGGATCAGCATATATATATATAACTATATTTAACATAGATAAACAAAGACCTATTGTATACCACAGCATACTTCATACTTTGTAATAACCAATAAGGGAAAAGAATCTGAAAAAAATAGGTTTATATTTATATAGTTTATATATATATAAAATTATATATAAATTTTAAATTATATATTTAAATTTATAATTATATATATTTATATAAATATATAAATATTTATATAAATATATTTATATATTTACAGAATTTTTTCAGATTCTTTTCCCTGGGTGTTCATTGGAAGGACTGATGCTGAAGCTGAAGCTCCAATACTTTGGCCACCTGATGTGAAGAGTTGACTCATTGGAAAAGACCCTGATGCTGGGAAAGATTGAAGGCAGGAGGAGAAGGGGACGACAGAGGATGAGATGGTTGGATGGCATCACCAACTCAATGGACATGAGTTTGAGCAGGCTCTGGGAGTTGGTGATGGACAGGGAGGCCTGGCGTGCTGCCGTCCATGGGGTTGCAAAGAGTCAGACACGACTGAGCCACTGAACTGAACTGATATATGTATAACTTAATCAGTTTGCTGCATACCTGAAACTAACGCAACATTGTAAATGAACTATACTTCAATAAAAAGTAAATTAAAAAAAAAAAGGAATTGTCAGTTACCCCATGCGTGTGTGCTCAGTAATTCAGTCAACCCCAAGAACTGTCAACCCCAACTCTGGCCATGGGATTCTCCAATCAAGAATACTGGAGTGGGTTGTCATTTTCCCCTCCAGATCTTTCTGATCCAGAGACGGAAGCTGCATTTCCTGCATCTCCTGCATTGGCAGGATGATTCATTACCACTGAACTACCTGGGAAGCCCATCAGTTGCTCCAACCTTCATCAACCACCACCTTGATGAGTCAGCAGCTACCAACATCAAGACAAAACTATCCACAGCAAAAGGACTATGATCTACTGAAAATTCAGATGATGATCAGCTTTTTTTGCATAAAGTATTTTAAAGTTATGGTATGTACATTGTTTTTTAGACAGAATGCTATTCCACACATTAAAAGATATAGCATAGTGTAGACATAACTTTTATATGCACTGGGAAATGAAGAAATTCATGACTTGCTCTTTTGCAGTGGACTATAAATGAACCTGCAATATTTCTGAGGTATGCCTATACACATACGCAGTGTTACATGGATCACTGTTTTGTATATGTTGTTTGGAACCTGTGGCCTGCAATAGTTAAGCTGAATTAAAAGAATCTGTTTCAATTGGTTGTAAAGAAAGGCAACTTTCTCACTTGTATAAAACATATACAAGTTGGAGGATGATATATTCTACATCTAAACCAGCATAAAGTTTTTGTCAATAAAAAAGAGGAGAAAAGCAATGACACTCGGCTAATTTGTCTTTATCCCCAATTCATGCATGATTAGCACACATATATATATTTTTTAAAGACAAGAATGGGATTAATCCCCACTCCTAGACCTTATTTCCTTCTTTCCTGGATTCTGCCCTAAAGTCCTCTTATTAGTGAGGTTTTCTTTGACTTCTACGCAGGGGTAACTACTACCCACCACTTGGTTTATTTTCTTTCGTAATGCCTCATCATTCCTGGTATGCTATATATTTCTTTATGTTTGTTTGTTTCTCTTCTATCACTAAAATGTTTCATAAGAGCAGATTTTTTTCTTGGTTTTATCATTGTTGTATTGTCAGCATCTACAAAAGGATTTCTCAAGGTGTGCACTATTTGGGCCAGACAATCCTATGTTGTGGGATATCATCCTGTGAGTGGTGGAATATCAGCAGTATCCCTCACCTCTACCTTCTAGATGCCAACAGTACCCTCATCCCCCAATTGTGACAACCATAAATCACTCCAGACATTGTCAAACATCCCAGGCAGGTTGGGCGAGGAGGCAAAATTTGGGATTGAAAATCGCTGATCTAAAACAATGCTTGGTACAATGAGCACTCAATAAATATTTGTTGCATGAAAAAAAAAAACCACAAATGGATAAAATCAGTATTTCTCGAGTCAAAAGTTTGCCTTCTCAACAGTAGAACAATTACAACAGAAAAATTAAATGCAAAGAAAACTTTCTCAAATAGAAAAGTTCTGTTCCTATTCAGGGCTTCGAATTTGTCCTCTTTTATTCATCTTTTCCTGCTGAATACTTTAAGTGAAAACAGTTCCCATTTGTTCAGTTTCTAATTGTTTTTGCTCCCCATGCTGATCACCATGAAAAGCGAAAGTGATCACCAAAGGACTCTGTAAATTCGAACCAATGCCACTTAAGCATTTTTCAAGCCAGGTAAGCTTTGTTGAATTCCCTTTTGAAATCCACTTCTCTACTTTCTGCAGCAATTAGCAGTCAGAGGAAATAAATCACATGCCCTTTGAATAAGGATAAAATATTTCCCTGCCCCAGTGTTTGAGCTTTCAAATTCAGAGCAGTGTAGGGTCTGTTCCACCATATTTTCACTTAATACTTCACTGGCTTCTCTCCAAAACCTGCCTGACATGCAATTATTTGCAAGCTATTTCACAGAAGGCCTGCTCCATTCATCTTTTTGTGGATCAGCTTTCCGCTGAAATTGATAAAAAGATTTTACTGTGTGAAGCTTAAGTCTGTAGGGTTCAATGCAATGCTAAGCCAAGGGGTTTGGATTTTTTTTTTTTTTTAAGCCAAGGGTTGTTTTGAGGTTTATGGGGGCAGATATGACATGCAGCATGGAGGGGGACAAAATTAATTATATTGGTGGTTTGATAATGATCTACTTGCAACAAAACCCTAGGTAGAATTATGGGTGAGTGTTCACACTATATGGGTAGAAAGGAGACTATGGGTGAGTGTGATGGTCAGAAGATCTGAACTCAATTTCTGACCCTGTTATTTAAGGTAAAAGACTTACTTACTCTAGAAATTAGATTCCTTCTCTATATAATGTGATGGAACTTGATAGACTCTATCACCTTAAGTTCCTTACTGATTCTTTCTCCACTATTCCATATTTTTTTAAATGACACCAGTATACCATTAACAGCCATAAATCTGAGAGTCAGCTTTGACTGCTCTACACCTACACTGATTGCTCACCAGTTCGTGTTAATTTCATCTCCTAAATATCTCTTGATCTGTTCAGTTCTCTCTATCCTCTTGACAAGTAGACAAAGCTTCATTTCCTCCAACTCTCCCCTAGCTTCCCTGATGGCTCAGCTCCTAAAGAATCTGCCTGCTATGCAGGAGACCCCGGTTCAATTCCTGGGCTGGGAAGATCCCCTGGAGGACAGGACTGAGCAACCAAGCAGACACATATCCAGGTTCATGGCCACTTGCCTGTCACCTTGCCTTCATCTTTGTTTTCCACCTTCTTCCCCAAAATCTGGTTCTACTGAGGTCAAAGTGGTATTGTGAAGACAATTTGATGTCACTCACATGTTTAAAATTTCCTCCTTTTTTTCCTGTTGTTCTTAAAAATTCCATATTCCACAGGACTTCCCTGGTGGCACAGTGGATAGGAGTCTGCCTGCCAACACAGGGGAAATGCTTTGCTTCCTGTTTGGGGAGGAGTCCACATGCTGTGGACAAACTAAGCCCATGAGCTGCAACTACTGAAGCCCATGCCCCGAGAGCCTGTACTCCACAACAAAAGAAGCCACTGCAGTGAGCAGCCTGCCCACCGTGACTGCAGAGTAACTCCCACTCACTGCAACTAGAGAGCCTGCAAGCAGCAACAAAGGCCTGTGTGTGCGCGTAGTGGCTCCATCCTGTCCGACTCTTTGCGACCCCATGGACATAGCCCACCAGGCTCCTGGGTCCATGGGATTCTCCAGGCAAGAATACTGGAGTCGGCTGCCATTTCCTCCTCCAGGGGATCTTCCCAACCCAGGGTTTGAACCTGGGGCTCCTGTATCACCGGCAGATTCTTTACTGTCAGAGCCACCTAGCATAACCAAAAATAAAATAAATACATACAAATTTTTTAAAAATTTATATTCCCTAATAAGGCCTTCAGGATCTGTCTCCTGATCATTTCTCTAGACTCATCTCCTTAGCACATTCTTTAACATTTGTACTTTCATCATACTAAGCTTTTTGCAAACCTTTTTTTGTCGCCAAGCATTTGGACACGCTGCTGCTTCTACTCAGGATCCCTGACCTTATCTGCTCAGCAGTACTACTCTCAGATTTCACTCGTGCGTCTCTTTTTCAACAGGCCTGACCATTAGGCTATGTTCTGCTTAGCATATGGGTCATAGTTTTCTGTAATTATACTTGTATGGCAGTTTTTAAATATTGACTGATATTTTAAATTGCAAAGTGGTTTGCTTGCAGAATCTCTCTCAATAATTTTCTCCTCTTTTACAGTTGTTTCATTCAACTCCTAGTAGAGCAGCAGTGTTTTGGCAACTTAAATTTTTCAAATCATTTCAAAGCATGAAAGCAGTTTTCATGGAAACACACATATTCTTTTAACACTCGTTAAGTTTGAATTAATGCAATTATAAGAAGTACAACGGACATAATCGGGTTTGCTGTTAACACAACTAATTATTGGAAAAGGTGCAATTTGATCAGTAAGTGGATAAGTGAACAGGCATCAGTGGCTACATCTTAGGGAAGGAATGGAAGGTATTGATTTATCCTGCTACTTTAATAACCTACCTTTACTTCTAGATTATACATTTCTTGACAGAAAAGACTGTTATTTTATTCACTACTATATAACCAACATAAAGCATAGTCCCAGCTCAAACCCATTATGTAATTTAAGAAATCAATATTAAACTAGATACAAGATTTCTTTAAAAATATAGAATTCATAAGATTGCCAAATTATCTTCAAATTCTGATATTTTTATTTAATTTTAAACATATATGTTGTTGTGATTAAATTATGGATTAGGTCAGGTTCTTACCTTATGTTATCCTTGTATTCTCCACAGTCAAATGACTCTGCAAATTGCATAAGTAAGAGCTGAGTGGTGTATGTACACTTGCCTAGTCTGGTCTTGGGGGCATGAAATGGGTGTGAGGGCAGATGTTGGTAAGCAAGACTTTAAGTAAAACTTTAAGCTTTGTGTATGAAAATATTAGCCCCAAACTTCCTTAAGTGATAAGTGAGGTTTCCACATCATAATGGAAGTAAAAATCCATGATCATTTATTGGTAGCCACTGATAAATAATATCAGCTAGGGTTCTTAATCCAAATAAATAAAGACCTAGAATATTAAAAAGCTGTGTATGTTAGCAGGACATATTTTAGTCATCTTGCTTTTCAACTTCCTTGAGAAGCACATTGTCAATGAATTTCTGAGAAACTTATTTGCACTGGTGATTTAGCTCTAGGACAAATGAGAGAGAATCAGATTTTTTAAAATTCAAGGGTTTATACTATGCCAAACAAAAAAGAAGGACTGTTATCCCTACCTCATTTGAACTCAGCCTCAATAGGAAGAGGGCACATTAGGCCTGGTATTGAACAGACTTTGCAGAAGACCTTGCTGTTTTGTGCTTTGTTTTCCTAGAGCAGGTCCAGAGGCAAGAAGGATAGTTTTCCTGATGGTTGCTCCATGTCCCCTCCCACACTTGGAACATTTCCGAGGCGGGGAAAAAAGGAGAAAAAGCAGGTGCAGCCATTCTGAACCAGATATAGAAATATGACAAGTAAATCATGGAAATGAAAATAATGGCCAACATTCTTTGAGAGGTTTCTGTGTGTTGGACAGTGAGTTAAGCAATTGACCTGCTTTATCTGGATTCTCACAGCCTCCTAGCCGTGGGCCGTGGTTAAAATGCAGCTTTAGAAACCAGGCTGACTAGCTTTCCAGTCTGAATCTACTTACTATGGTGTGATCTTGGACCTTAACCTTAGCTGTGTTTCACTTTTTTGTGTGTGCTCAGCCGTGTCTGACTCTTTGCAAACCTATGGACTGTAGCCCACCAGGCTCCTGTGTCCATTGAATTTTCCAGGCAAGAATACTGGAGTGGGTTGTAACTTCCTCCTCCACGGGATCCTCTCCCCACCCAGGGGTCAAACCCACGTATCCTGCATTGGCAGGCAGATACTTTACCACTGAGCCACCTGGGAAGTACTTCACATGGAAATAAAAGGAAGGGAATTAAAATGTTTCCATTGTATTATCTTTAGAAAGATTGGATGGATGCACTTTGCACTAACTTTCCTGCATTATCTGGACATGTGAAATAAATAGGCATTTTTATTTTGCTTTTTAGGAAACATTAACTATGAAGGCATTCACTTTGAGTCTTAGCCTAACATAGGTGGTCTAAAACCTTCATGATTTACTAATAAACCTTTATTATTTACTAATAAATAAGATGAGACATTGTATAGAATAGTTGAAATAGAAAACAACTTCCATAGTAAACACCAGCTTTTTCGCCTTCTCCTCCTCTTTTCTGTTTACTAACGTGAGACCCCATCCACTGGAAAAATGTCTGGTTAATAGAGACTCAGTAAATATTCATGGAACTTAAAAAAAAAAACATTATGTAGTATTTTTGTAAGGATAGAAGAGTTAATTCAGGACAGGCTCAGTATTTAGCACAAAGTGAGTAACCATCCCTTGGAATCCGTGGGAAACTGGTTCCAGGACCCACACAGATACCAAACTCCACAGATGTGCAAGTCCCTCACATAACATGGCATAATATTTACACAGCCTCCAGTATATGTTAAATCATCTTTACTCATAATACCTGACACATTGTTAATGGCATGTAAATAGTGGCTGGGCACTCAGCAAGTTCAAGTTTTGCTTTTTGAAACTTTCTGGAATTAAAAAAAAAAAAAAATTTCTCGATCCTTGGTTGGTTGAATCCATGGGTTCAGAACCCGCAGGTACAGAGGACTGACTGTACTCAGAAATGTTAAGTTTTATTATCATTGCTGGGGGCTTCCCCGGTGGCTTCCTGGTAAAGAATCTGCCGGCAATGCAGGAGCTGCAGGAGACACAGGTTGGATCCCTGGGTTGGGAAGATCCTCTAGAGTAGGGAATGGCAACCCACTCCAGTATTCTTGCCTGGAGAATCCCATGGACAGAGGAGCCTGGCAGGCTGCAGTCCATGGGGTTGCAAAGAGTCGGACTCAACTGAGTGACTCAGCACACATGTCCATTATCACTGCTATCACGACTGTTCTTATTCTTCCTCTACAGAGGAAGCAATTTAGTGAGTCCAAATGACTTGGCCAAGGTCACACAGCTAGTGGGTGGCAGAGTCAGAATTGAACTGTGTGTCTGCCTATCCAGCACAATTTTACCGCATACAGCACAGCATACCCTGATCACAGCATAAGCAGACTGGTTAAGGAGAGCCTGGGCTTCAGAGTTAAGCGTGCTTGGTTTGAATTCCATCACTTCTGCATATTCTGTGAGCCACTGCATTCACTTTTCTCATTTGCAAAATTAGCGTGATATTCCATTTGCAGTGTTGTGAGGAAGATTATAGATAGGTGTATATTTTTCATTGGTATATAACAGGTACTTGATAACTGTTGCTCTTACAGGTGATCACAATATAATTAGTATAATTGCAGTCACAGTGTATAATGCTTTAATATCAAAAATATTTTTTAAGAATATATATTGATGCTGGGAAAGACTGAGGGCAAGAGGAGAAGGGAGCAACAGGATGAGACAGTTGGATGGCATCATCAACTCAATGGACATGAATCTGAACAAACTCAGGGAGATAGTGAAGGATAGTGAAACCTGGCATGCTGCAGTCCATGGGGTCACAAAGAGTCAGACACAACTGAGCGACTGAACAACTTCTGTTATATGAACAAAATATGCTCTATACTTATAGTAGAATATTATTCGACCTTAAAAAGAAAGAAAATTCTTTTTTTAATTGAAGTATATTTGATTTACAATGTTATGCCCATCTCTAAAGTATGTCAAAGTGACTCAATTATACACATACATGTTCTTTTTTTATATTCTTTTCCATTACAATTGATCATAGTATAGTTTCCTGTGCTATACATTAGGACCTTGTTGCTTATCCATGCTAAATGTAATAGTTTGCATCTACCAACTCCAAACTCCCAGTCCATCATCTCCTCCACTCCCTCTTGGCAACTGCAAGTCTGTTGTCTACGTCTATGAGTCTATTTCTGTTTTGTAGATACGTTCATTCATGACATATTTTAGATTCCACATATAAGTGATATCATATGGTATTTGTCTTTCTCTTTCTGACATACTTCACTTAGTATGATAATTTCTAGTTGCATTCATGCTGCTGCAAATGGCATTATTTCATTTTTTATGGCTTAGTGCTCCATTATATATATGTACCACATTTTCTGTATCCATTCATCTGTCAGGGGACATTTAGCTTGTTTCCGTATTTTGGCTATTGTGAGCAGTGCTGCTGTGAACATAGGGGTGTGTGTATCTTTTTGATTTACAGTTCTGTCCAGGTATAATCACAGGAGTGGGATTGCTGGATCAAATGGAAATTCTAGTTTTAGTTTTCTGAGGCACCTCCATACTGTTTTCCATAGTGGCTGTACCAGCTTACATTTCCACCAACATCATATGAAGAGTTTCCTTTTCTCCACACCTTCTTCAGCATCTGTTATTTGTAGACTTTTAATGATGGTCATTGTGACTGGTGTGAGGTGATAGTCATTGTAGCTTTGATTTGCATTTCTCTAATAATTAGCAAAGTTGAGCAATTTTTCCATATGCCTACTGGCCATCTGTATGTCTTCTTTGGAGAAATGTCTATTAAGGTCTTCTGACCATTTTCTGATAGGGTTTTTTTTTTTTTTTTTTTTTTTTTTGAGTTGTATGAGCTGATCATATATTTTGGAGCTGATTGTATACTAAGCCCTTGTCTGTCTCATTTTTTGCAAATATTTTCTCCCATTCTGTAGGTTATCGTTCAAATTTTCTTAATGGTTTTCCTTTGCTATGCTAAAGCTTATAGGTTTGATTAGCTCTCATTTATCTTTTGGGTTTTTTTTTCTGTTGCCTTGGGAGACTACCCTAAGAAAACATTGGTATGATTTGTCAGAGAATGTTTTGCCTTTGTTCTCTTTTGGAGTTTTAGAGTGTCTTGTCTTATATTTAAGTCTTTAGGCCATCTTGAGTTTATTTTAGGGCATGGTGTGAGGGTATGTTACTTCATTGATTTTCATGCAACTGTTGAACTTTCCCAGCACTACTTGCTGAAGAGAGTGACTTTTTCCCATTTGATATTCTTGCCTAAAGGAAGGAAATTCTGTCATCTACTTTAACATAGATGAATTGAAGACATTATGCTAAGTGAAATAAACCATTCATTAAAAAAGTTCTGTGAGTCTGCTTAAATGAGGGACCTACAGTAGCCAAATTCATAGGACAAAAAGTAGAATGGTGGTTGCCATAGGTTGGGGGAAGAGGAAATGGTGAGTTATTGTTTAACGGATGTGGGTTTCCCTTTGAGAAGATGACAAAATTCTGGAGAAGGATGGTTGTGATGGTTATACAACAATCTGAATGCACTTAATGTTGCTGAGCTACACGCTTGAAAAAAATTGTTAACATGGTGAATTTTATGTTATCTGTATTTACTACCATGATGGGGGAAAAGGAATATATTTTTGTAAAAGAAGAAAATATTATTATTGAAATAAGAAATGAGTCTTAATATTATCCCCTGCTTCTTCAGTAATATTTTTGATGTTTTATATTGAGTTTCACCGAGAAGTCACTTTAGTCTTTATATTTTATAAGAGGGAGAAAGTGTGTGTGACTATTTTTATCCACAACATATGTTTCTATTTGAATTGGCAGGTGAGTGTTAATCAATGTGGGTATCATTCTAATGATACTGTCAGAGGGGAAATAATATTGTTGTGACACCCAGAAAACATTATGTACATTACCTTGAAATAACATTTTTGCCAGGAAATTTGATGCAGCACACATATGGAACACGATAGAAAGAAGCCAAGCTAAAGTGCATTAGTTATGTGTGTTGTACATGATGTACAGTCCAAGTTCCCGTGAGATACAAGGATATAGTAACTCTGAAGGTCATTCCATAACCAGTATAATATTTGGAACAGTTATGCTGTTTATACTTCAGGTTCTCATTTTTATAAGCTTTCCTTTCTATGTGATTTTTTAAACTCCTGTAGAACTTTTCTTTCTTTCTTTTTTTTTTTTTTTTTGAAGAGGAGATGTTCCCTTTTGTTTAAATTGTCTTGTACTCCAAATCCAAACCATTTTGTACTTTGAAACATGACTTGCTTCTGACACTGAAACTCTTTTTCTTTCTTTTTGAAGTTACTATAATAAACGTTAAATTTTGAGAAAAAGTTTAATATACTCATAAGGTCTTTTATGTATCTGTTCTATTTGCCTCTGTTTCAGTCTCATTACCCTCATACTTATTAAGGTTCTCTTTTATCTCTTGCATTAGTTCTGCCTTGATAAAATACCAGCTCTTTTTGCTCACCTTAGGTTGCCTTTCTTTTTTTTTTTTTTTTATTATTTTTATTTATTTTTTTTATTATTTTTTTTATTATTATTATTATTATTATTTTTTTCCAGTGGGTTTTGTCATACATTGATATGAATCAGCCATGGATTTACATGTATTCCCAATCCCGATCCCCCCTCCCACCTCCCTCTCCACCCGATTCCTCTGGGTCTTCCCAGTGCACCAGCCCCGAGCACTTGTCTCGTGCATCCCACCTGGGCTGGTGATCTGTTTCACCATAGATAGCATACATGCTGTTCTTTTGAAATATCCCACCCTCACATTCTCCCACAAAGTTCAAAAGTCTGTTCTGTATTTCTGTGTCTCTTTTTCTGTTCTGCATATAGGGTTATCGTTATCACCTTTCTAAATTCCATATACATGTGTCAGTATGCTGTAATGTTCTTTATCTTTCTGGCTTACTTCACTCTGTATAATGGGCTCCAGCTTCATCCATCTCATTAGGACTGGTTCAAATGAATTCTTTTTAATGGCTGAGTAATATTCCATGGTGTATATGTACCACAGCTTCCTTATCCATTCATCTGCTGATGGGCATCTAGGTTGCTTCCATGTCCTGGCTATTATAAACAGTGCTGCGATGAACATTGGGGTGCACGTGTCTCTTTCAGATCTGGTTTCCTCAGTGTGTATGCCCAGAAGTGGGATTGCTGGGTCATATGGCAGTTCTATTTCCAGTTTTTTAAGAAATCTCCACACTGTTTTCCATAGCGGCTGTACTAGTTTGCATTCCCACCAACAGTGTAAGAGGGTTCCCTTTTCTCCACACCCTCTCCAGCATTTATTGCTTGGAGACTTTTGGATAGCAGCCATCCTGACTGGCATGTAATGGTACCTCATTGTGGTTTTGATTTGCATTTCTCTAATAATGAGTGATGTTGAGCATCTTTTCATGTGTTTGTTAGCCATCTGTATGTCTTCTTTGGAGAAATGTCTGTTTAGTTCTTTGGCCCATTTTTTGATTGGGTCATTTATTTTTCTGGAATTGAGCTTCAGGAGTTGCTTGTATATTTTTGAGATTAATCCTTTGTCTGTTTCTTCATTTGCTATTATTTTCTCCCAATCTGAGGGCCCTTGACTTATATCAGACCCTTTTGGGCAGAAGGAGCTGTAGGCCTCTGGTCTTTGCTCTGAACTCCTCCAAGGCCTTGTTTTCTCTCTAGACACAGTAGTGAGTATTTTTGCCAATCTCTTCTCTCTCCAGAGAACTCCTAGCCTCACAGTACTGATACTGCTAAACTTTCTAGCAGTATCCTATTACTTGTTGAATGTTTTTGCTGGGAGTTTGGAGAGAGTGAGTCTCTACAAGAAGTCTCTCTTGTTTCGTCTCCTGCTCCACTGAGATGTTTGGGTACTCTTAACTAAAGTAATGTTTTCAGAGAGATTACAAGGGTGACTATTTGCCAAATTCTCCTGTGCTTGAAAGTAGTGGCTTTTTAATATAAATAATATATAACAAGGGGGCAAAAATCTTTTCTCCTCAGAATTCTTTATACCTGATTCCAGTGAATTCTAGCATCCAGTGTTACACATATGAAATTTAATTCAAGTCCTACTCTCACCTGAATTTTTTTCTGTCAGGAATCTTATAAGAGTTTCTCTTTATACTTGGAATTTTAAAATTTCTCTGTGTTTAGGTGTGCTCCTTTTTACAATGTGTAAAACATAAAAGGCAATTACATATTTCAGAACTAGAAAGATAAGACAGTTTTATCAGTTTCATTGGTTACTGTTCTAACATAGCATTAACATTCCATCTGATTTCTCTTTCCCCGTTTCTTTCTATCCTATCCCTTTCTGCACCTCATTCTCCCCTTTGGGACCATCTGCCCTCTGAGTGGGTCTCTCTGGTGGCTCAGCCTCTGTGCATGCTTGCTAAGTCACTTTATCAAGTCCAACTCTTTGTGACCCCATGGACTATAGCCCACCAGGCTCCTCCATCCATGGGATTCTCCAGGCAATATTGGAGTGGGTGTCCATGCCCTCCTCCAGGGCATCTTCCTGACCCAGATCCAACCCGCATCTCTTATGTCTCCTGCATTGACAGGCAAGTTCTGTAACACTAGCGCCACTTGGGAAGCCCCCAGCCTTCTGGGCAAGGTACATCTTTTAGAATTACTTTTACTGAGACTCTTTTGGAGGTAAACTAAGATGTTATTTTTCTAAAATGTGCTTATTTTACCATCACTTTTGAGAAGGTTTTGCTAGGCAGGTCGACAGTTATTTCAATTATTTTTCTCTCAGCTCTCTAAAGGCTTTGCTATGTCACGGCTTGTGGCAATGCTGATGTAAAGGCAGCTACGAGTCTAATTGTTATCCCTTTTTGGTAATGTGTCTTTACATAGCATTTTTATTATTTTAATAGTTGGCCTCGAAATTTTGACATGTATTCTTAATTGAAAAATATCTAAATTACGTCAATGCCTTTACATTTTCTGCAACACTACAAAGATGTTTAAAAGTTTAAAATACTTATAAAATTGCCCTCTCCTCTGGTGTCTCCTACCCCCTCTCAGCCACCTACCCATTTCAGTCATGCATGTATCTAGGGTACACAGTTTTTAGCAGAGGAACCAACCAGTGGAAAGTTTTAAGGTGAGAGTGTGCATGCCCTGTTCAAGGACCAGGAAGGAGTCAGATAAATGCATTATTCTTTGTCCCCTTTCAAGTCTTTGCTTAATTTGAAAACTTCCCTGCCGTCTTATTTAAAATTTCATACCTTTTGAGTACTTCCCTTATGACTGTATTTTCTTCCATACCACTTACTACCTTTTGTATACTAAATAACTTATATTCTTCTTCCTCCACTAAAATTTATCTCCATGAGAGAAGGGATTTTTAAAACATATTTTTAAAATTACTGTATCCTCAACTGCTGGAACACTTTCAGGCTTAGAATAGGCCCTTAATCATTTGTTAAGCATTCATTGAATCCAGGCCCCAAACCCACACGAGAGCCAATTACTATTCTGGAATTATTAGGGAACATTCCTTCCTGCCCCCGCTTTTTTTCTATCATTGCTCAGAGCCATGGAAAAGACCATTTTTACTGCCATCTCTCGCACTGGAGCATTATTTGTATTGAACTGGTTCACCTCTCCTGGGGTATGTTTCCTCTCTGTGCCAGGCTTTATGCTCTTTGTCTCATCAGGCTCCCCCCACTGCCCAGACACCTAGCCCAGATCCCATCTCTACCACGTCCTGTCTCCTCATTGTGAACACACAGAGGCTCCATCTTCCCAGGACACTAGTGTCCGTAGATGTCTCCAAGGTAATTGGTTGTCGCAGCCTCCAAACTTAATTCCCTGGTCTGACCTTACAGTTTACTCCAGACCTCAGAGGACTTCTTAACCATTTTTGAAGGCTTATTCATTCATTTAAATAGTTTTAAGTGTTTTATCTGTTGTCTTGTAAACTCTCTGAGTCTCTACCAGCAGGTTGGGATTCATTTTTCACAGTTTGTAGAATATACCTGAAGTGGTGTGCCGTTCCTCTGTAGCCGTTCATTTCTTCTCTTTGCTGTTGTCATTGCCGTAACCTTCAAAGTCACTGCCACAGCGGTAACTGCCGCTGGGGCCATTGTGTGGTTCTTCTGGGAAACCATTAAAGTGAATTCAAGACAATAATTCATCAGATCACAGGGACTATCTGGTTTATTGCTGATGTCTCTCGAATAGAAAATTTCTGCCCAATTCTGTACTTGTCGTCTAAGGGTGGTTTTTATGGCCTACACTGGAAACCAAGACATTGAACAAAGATGAAAAAATGTATTGACAGAAAACATCTAACTGACAATCTCATGTCTATTTCATTATCAAAACTCAAGCTACTGTGGTGCAGGCAATCTTGGACAAGTAGCTCAGGAAGATTCAGTGATGAACACGGAAAATTGGAAGGAATTTTACAACATGTAGTTCAATGTTCTTGAAAGGGCAGTCTAAACAGAGATGGATCTCTCAAAGGTCAGATTATTTAGGGATTCTGGTTTCCTATCACCTCTGTAACAAATCACCACAAATTTAGTAGTTTAAACTAACGCAAATGTATTGTCTCAGCTTCTGTAGGTTAGAAGTCCAGGGTTTCTGCTTACTAGTTTCACAGCTGAAAGCAAGGTGTCAATAGAACAATGCTCCTTTCTGGAGGTTTGAGAGGGAAAGCCATTCCTCACTCTTCAGGTTGTTGGTACCTATTTCCTGGCAGCCTGTTCTCAGCTTCCAAAGGCCACTCACGTTCCTTGGCCCTTAGGCCCTCTTCCGCTCTTCAAAAATCAGCAATGGTGAGTTAAGTCCCTCACAGTCTTCACCTATCCTCTGCTGTCTTCTTCTTTGAATGGTGAATGTGATTAGACTGGGTCCACCAAGATAATCCAGGATAACTTCCCCATCTCAAAGTCTGTAACCTTAGTCACATCAGCAAAGCCTCCTTTGCCAGTGAGGTAACATACTCACAAGTTTCGAGGACTAGAATGTGGACATCCTTGAAAGACCATTTTCTGCCTATTACAGTGAGCAAGAATCCAGATTATAGAGACCAGGAGAAAGTATATCAATAATTAAAAGGTAAGTCAGGACCACTAATGTCCAGAGATACTTTCCAAAGCCCAGAAATCTCTCCATTCAGAAGTGCAGCAGGATATTAGCAGAAAACCATGAGTCAGACTCAGGGATGAGGCCCAAGAAGGTGGGATCTGGCATTAATAGATTTTCTCTAGCCTGATGGCCACTGGCAGTCTCTCAGACACCATTAACATTTATCCTGGCTGGTATGCTTTCCCTCTCTGGAATGGCAGAGTACTCTTCTTGGAAGAAGAAGCCCTGAGGCACCACTCTCATCTCCTACTAAAACTATTTCCTGGGCTTTCCTTTAAGAATGGCAGTGGTTGGCATTTTCAATCAGTTTGGGGACTTTCAGGCTATTTAAATTATAGGCCACCAGAAGAAAATCTTTTTTTAGGTGTTTTCTTCCATCTGTTCTTGTAGATTGGCTACTTGTGGTCTGAGTTCATATCTAATTTGTAAGCTTTTGTTGAAAGTGACAAGGAAGAATCAAAACATGCTAACATTTTGATTTTCTACCAATTCTCTAATTATATGTCTTGGTATGCAGAAATATAGATTTACCAAATACTTCGCCACTGGATTTTAATGATAACCAACTCTCCAGACTACAAATGTCCTCCTGACAAGCCTTCCTCCCCTGCTAGGCCAGTTTCACACTGTAGGTTGCATTATTTGCAGCACTCAAAATTTCTAGATACCAAAATATCTATCTCATAGGAATAAACTTTCCTAAAAAGGACAGAAAAAAAATGTGGCCTAACACATGGAAATTTAAGTGTCTCATACAAGAAGTCTAGGAGTAAAGAGATACTTCACATCGTTCCACATGCTGCTGTCCATGGTGTATAGATTTAATCTTTGTGACTAGTACTTCACGTTCCATCATGGCTGCCCCCGCTCCAGGACTCACATTCACGTTCCAGGCAATAAAAAGAAGGTAAGAATCATAATGGGTAGAGGATGGAATAAGCAGACTCCCAGCCAAATTTGTTTTTAAAAACTCCTGAAACCCCTCTCAGAGATTTCTGCTTAACATCTTATTTGCCATAAAAGAGACATAGTTTGAAAAAAGAATCTAAAATCTAACATTTTTATCTATTCAGAGTTCAATTTATTTTTAAAAAATGGGAGAATAAAATATTGCTCAGGCAAATAAATGGCAGTGTCTGACGATCATACTGTTATCGTAAAGAATAAAGATATATGTATGCACATGTATATATGTGTGTGTATACATATATATATGCACACATATAATATGCTTACCAAAAAAATATCTATTATAACTTCTGTTGTACATTTATATGTACATGAAAATGTTTTGAGAAGGTTACACACTAATTTAGAATACAGCTAAAAATACAGGGAAAACTATATTATAGCTAATAAACAGGAATTGCCTCTAATAATAATAGCAAACATTTACCGAGTATCTACTATTCTTAAAGACACTGTTGTATTTAACAAACATTAACTCATTTCATCTTCACAATCACTTAACTTACAGAGGAGGAGACTGGTGCATAGAGAGTTAAATAACTTGTTCAAGGTCACAGATCTAATGTTAGAGGTGGAATTTGAACCCAGGAAGTCTGGCACAAAGCCTAGGCACTTAACCTCAAAAATATCATTTTATAGCTTGAAAAAACTAATTACCTCTCCTTCCAATCACCGCGATAACAGCAGCAGCAATGGCAACAGCAATAGCAAAGCAGAAAGAGCACACACAAGCAAAAGCAAAACACGGGCTATCAGTGAAGACTGTCACCAGCCTCCTCAGCCTCGCCCCACACAAGCCACCTCTGGGGGCTTTGTCATCCCTCAAAAAGATGAGCGTTCTTCCCACTCACACAGCTAGCCCAGGAAAGCTACCCAGGATCCAAACATCAGCTCTAGCCTCAATTTTCTCCGTGAGCCATGCCCCTATTTCTCCTTCTCTCCCATCTGAACATAGCTGTCCACCCACTTCAAGTCATACATTTTTCTTGACAAGTTGATAACTATAAAATAATGAGATCATTATTTGCCCTAGGTGGTGGAAAAGGGCAAGAGTAGAGAAAAAGGAAGACTATTATTCCCGTGTCTGGAAATAACTAACATTTATGTGGTTTTAAAGACCCTATGGAACTTCCATATACTGTTGCTCATTTAATTCTGTCTTCATGAGATTACGGTGATGGTTTTTATTCCTAGTTTACAGATGAAGAAACTGAGGCCCTGTAAGGTTAACTATTCTTTTTATCCACCAAGTTATCTCTGTGAAGAGTGGCAAAGCTGATCTTAAGTCTGATTATCCTTTCCCCAAACTGCTGCAAAATCCTTTTACATAAACTTCCTTGGCCAAGAATTTCCACATATGTTACTCATGAAATTTGTGGCTAGAATAGTGAAAATTCATCATCACTGCTGGAAAAATAAAACTTGAGGGTGAAAGAAAGAGGTTGGACTTGAGGATCAGTTACATGTTACTGTTTTCATACATGGTAGCAGTATTCTTGTTAAACAAAATAAATGGGGGTTTTTTGGTTGTTTTTTGGGTTGGTATTTTTTTTTTTTTTTTTTTTTTTTTTGCTGTTGGCCATTTTTAAAGTCTATTGAACTTTCTACAATATTGCTTCTATTGTTTTATGTTTTGGTCTTTTATCACAAAACATGCAGGATCCCAACACCCTGAGCAGGGATTGAACCCATACCCCCTGTGCTGGAAGGCAAAAAGTCCTAACTACTGGACTGCCACTTAAGTTTCAAGACTATCTAAATGTTCTTTTAGCTTCCATTTCCCTTTAGTTTTGGCACAGTCTTTTAGTTTATGCTAGCTCCTAGAAAATAGTCATTTTGGAAGTTTTATTTTTCCTTCTTTCCTAAATATTCAGCTTCTCTGTGGCTTTATCTAGAAATAAAAGATTATTATAGCTGACTGCTGACTTGGTAATCTATGTTGGTTGTATTCATGTATTACAAATAGTTTTATATAAAAACACAGTATATGTAAAAACATTGTATAACTAAAAGATAAAAGTTTTAAACGTCAGGAAGGACCTTATAACAACAAAGCTTGTGCTCACAGTGTATCATGAAGAGTTTGTTGGTTTAAGAAATGCAGACGTAGAACATGTTTAGAGACTGGATAGGAAAATGATGTAAGCCTTTGTTCCCACAATAAACTTGAGTCAAAAGAGCAAACAAAGATAGCTCACAAGATCACGCCACTCTGAATTCTCTAAGAAGGTTTTTATACCTGAATGGAGAAGTTTCTGAAGTTAAATATCTTGACTAACACTATTTCCACCACTGTGACCTCCTAACTTCGTTCTGAACAAGATACTGTGCAGGATTAGAACATATAATTTTTAATTAATAAATCTAGGATTGTACATTTAAAGTGCAGCAACTGGAGAAATTGGTAAAGTAAATTAAATTCATGTAGTAATTGAGTTCCAGAATTGAGAACTAAAAAGAACCTGAGAATGGATTTTTGGAATATTTCTTGGCCCAAAATCAGAAAAGACTCCCTTCTCCTTGCTAGTCCCCCAAAGCTGACAGATTATTTGAACCCCCATTATTCCCCTTTGCCCTTTGACTCTCAATCCCCCAGCTTTTAAAAGGAGCCATCAAAAGGAGGCTCACAAAGGTCACAAGATCAGGTTATAAATACAACCTGCTCACTGCATATCTCCTCACCTCCTGACCTGCCCTCCTCTTTTATATCCAAAATAGTTCACAATACTGACATCTCACTATATCTTTTCCTTCAAATCTGGGGTGCTGAAAGACAAGCTTTTTATACCTTCCAATAAGGGTACTATAAATTATCAAGCATCCCAAAATTCTCAAAATTTGGTTCAAGATATGAAAGCTCCTTCCATGATTCTCTCCTTCAATAGCTGATGTAGATTATTTCTCTAGCACGGAATGGCCCAAGCTTTGTAAAACCTGTGCTCTTAGATGGTATTTGTCAAATCCTTCTTTCCTGATGAAGGAAGAATAGTTTCCAGGTAAATGACCCAGAAACATATTCACCTTCAAGTCAGGATTGTCCAAAGACCAAACTAGTACACCTTTCAAACTAATGATGGAATTACCTTCACAGCATCATTCCAGCCTCTGCCTGGACTCCTGAAATTACTGAGCAAGAGAGAGAGGAGTGTCCAATTCTTCTTGTGTCTCTTCACATTTTTGGGGCAGTCTCTTTACATTGAATCATTAGCTCTGCTATAATAGTTCTTTGGTTGTCTTGGCTCTTTCTTGAGTCAGCCAAGAGAAGATCCTGCAACTCTACAGGCCATAGCCCACTAGGCTCCTCTGTCCATGGGATTCTCCAGGCAAAGAACACTGGAATGGGTTGCCATGTCCTCCTCCAGGGAATCTTCCCCACCCAGGGATCAAACCTGCATCTCTTTAAGTTTCCTGCATTGGGAGGCAGGTTCTTTACCACTAATGCCACCTGAGAAGCCCTAAGCTGTCTTACTTATCAGTTAACTAGAATCATATTTGTTTTAAAGGAAATAAAATTACTTCTGCAACTACAGAGACTATGATGAAAATTAAATTTGTAATGACTTCAATTCTGAAATGGAATTCATTTACAGACACACATACAGGCTGCCCCATTATCTATCACTGCTGTGATTTCATCTGTGACCTAGTTTGTGGCTTCCAAAATTTTACATCACTGTGGGAAACTCATCCTTGAAGATACTTAACTTGCTCACATTATACCTTCTATAAAACCCTGGCTACATATGAGGTTTCCCACTTATTTCAACATCTCCTGAGCACTGTGATTTTTTTATCAAATATTTCCATTTGGCAGTTTGAAAATTTTGCAATAGCAAGATATGCATACTATTGAAGATGAGCCATAAGAAATCTTGGTTGAAATTTATTTAACCTACCACTGCCTCACTCCTCGTGGATTCTGATTGTGAACTGAAAGACAAATCTCAATCCCATGTAATTGTTTTCTATATTATGGAGATTTGCATACCACCTACTGAGAATGAGGGACAATTATTTTTAATAGATACAAAATTAGAAAGCGTTCCACTTACAAATTAAAAAATCTTCCCTTGATTTAAAAGCAAATGTGTCCAGAAGTTCCGTACTATGATTTCATACATTTTTACCTCTAGCTGAAGATCAGGTTTATAACCTAATACAATAGCAATGGGATATTTTAAAGACAAGACATGTCAAGTATTTTTTAATTGACTTGTTAGAAATATTCATTCTCAAACCCCACTCCTGCTTACAGTTTCACAGCATTCCAGCCTGGGGAGAACGTCCACACATCACTTCCCAAGAACACAGGTGAAGACACCTAAGCCTTCTTCCTTGCTAACAATAATTCTGCAGTGATGGATGTTTGTAACAAAGGAGAAGAAATCCTAACAGAATGTCTCAGGTATATTAATACACATTTTCACTTAACAGAAAAGATGACACCACAGGCTGGGTGTTCCACGGCTGAGACCCTAACTCAGGAGGATGAGCATCAGATTCGGAGAATGATGGCAAAGCGTGCGAAAATCATCAAGGAGCTGATACAGACGGAAAAGGACTATCTCAATGACCTAGAGCTGTGCGTTCAAGAAGTGGTTCAGCCCTTGAGAAATAAACAGGTAAATGCAACTTTGAGGGTCCCTCCAGCCCCGTTCTAAATAGGATCACCAGAACGGGGAAATCACAGAAACCAGGTGTATCCGAGGATCCTTAACCTTTACCACGGCGATGGCAGGAGCAATGGGCCCTTCCCCTGAGGCCCTGGGTTCAAGACAGCAGAAGTCATCACCAGACTCAGACTTCTGTCAGCACAGGGACACCCAGCATCAGGGAAACTGTATTCTAAGAAATGGGGAAATGGAAATTCAGTTTTTGCCGCTTTGAAATTTCCATGTGCTCTTTCTTGAAATCCCATGGAGCTGCCAACAAACTCTGAGTGGTTGAGTTTTTAAACAGTTTAAGAACAAAACACTTAATTGGATCTAAAGATGGTCAAGTTTTCAGAAGAGAAAACTATGTGGGTTTTTCCTCACTTCCGTTGAGAGCTTACTTGAACTATGCCTATTAGCTAGGTAAAATGAAGCATAGAAATGAACCTGAATATAAGGTAACAATTTTCTCTTAGGTAGAACTGGCCTAAGACAAAACTAGAGGTGTTTATAAGTTAATGTTTCTCCTCCTCTTTAATCAAGGTCTTTTCAGGGAATTAGAATAAAGGTACAAGAATTTTTTTTACATATATGTAAAATCACTAGGGTGGTAAGTGGTCCTCATATGCAATTCAAACAATATACAAAAACATAAACCAGAATGTAAAAATGACCAGGAATTCCAGGACTCAATGATAATCACTATTTACATGGTTGGAAACATCCTTTCAGACATCAGTTTGGACACTTGCATATCAAAACACACACATATATTTTATAGATAAACGTAATCAGAACCACACATGCTATTTTGTGACATACTTGTTTCATTCAGCAGTCTGTTGGATGTATTTTCATGACCACTAACACTTCTCAATGTTTTTCTACCATTACTGATGCTGAAACACACATGTTTTGGGTATTGTCACCTTATCTGCTTGGAATAAATTCTTAGGAGTGGAACTGCTAGGTCAAAGGATATGCATACTTAGAATTTTGATAAAAATTGCCAACTTAAAACCAAAAAGTTGACAGTGTTCTAATTTTCATTGCCACACACATTGCTTGAGCTAGTATGCTGCTACGTCATCTTTACAGCTGAGCATTTTTGGTTTATAAACAACAGTGAAGGCCAGGTACCTTTGGTTTCTTCTGGTAAGTTTATATTCATCAGCTGCTTCTTTTTAACCCTTATCCATATCCATATCTTTTGCCCTTTTGAAAAAAGTTATGGCTTGTCTTTTTCTTATTGTTTTATAAAACCTCCTTTTATCTATATGTTGCAGCTGATTTTCTCAGTTTGTCTTTTGCCTTCTAACATTGACTAAGGTTAAAAAGTCAAAACTTTCTTTAAGGCTTATTCATTTGTTTTGGCCAGATATATCCAACTTTGTGGATTCTGGGTTTGGCATCTTAACATGTACCCCACAATTGTAAAAACATGGTAAGTCAGTTGTTCTAACGTCAATTATTAACTCTCTTCCCCAGTAGTTTACATGGCTTAGCAAAAAACTCTTCTCAGAAATAACAGATAAAGTATCTGGTCTAAAAATCAGGGAAAACCAGTGTAGATCAAGGTGAACTTTGATGTAAAAGTTTTTTTTTGTCTTTTTGTTTTTTTTTTTTTTGATTTAGGCCAATGTATAAAACAAGGAGGCAAAATAGGCAAAACATTTTCCCTCCATCAGGAGTCATCTTTCATTTTCCTCCTTCATGACTTTTTATTAGGTACTTGCTATTTGTCAGGTCCTGTTCCAAACACTTCATTAGTATTCTGATTTAATCCTCTTGCTGTTCTCATGCAATCTGGAAATTTCTTAGTAATTCTGTAAGAGTAAGAATAACATTTACGGTCATGATAAAAAGCTGCTCTCAATTCATTGCTAAATATATTAAAGTATTTTTGGCGTGTTTTTCACTTAATTTAAGCTAGCGGCATTGAGGCAACCTCTATTCTGGCAGATATTCATGGTCGTTAATACAGTGTTTATTTACATAATTATTCAAATATTGATTTTTAAATGCACGTGGCCTCAGACTCTATCAAATATCTACCCTCCCTTATGGTCCAGTCCTTACTCCTAGTCTTCAGAAAATTTTATATACCTAGCACATTGCCTCCATAATTTCTCTCTTTCTGTACCTAATTTTGCCATCCATTTTCAGTAATTTCAACATTCAGGCAAATGATCCACACAGCCTGTCACTCAATTCTTTGACTTGTTCATTATGTTCAATGAGCTTTCCTCAACTTTCCCATCTCAGCCACTCTCTTCAGGGGCACATCCTACAACCATCACTACCAGTAACTTCATGCCCTCTGGATCAGAATTCCAAGCTTACCTTTCTCTAACCCCCATGTCCTCTCTTTCAGCTCACTCCCACTGGTCCTGTCTTCAGCAATTTCTAGAGCAATTTCTCCAGCAGTGCTGCCAGGACTTCTCAGCTACTGAGCTCACCACTGCCTATTCACGAGCTCATCAAGCCCACACCTGGTTTAGTTTCCATGGCACCTTCATTGTAAAATCACTCCTTGCAGATGAATTCAATTCCCTTTTCTTGCTCTCTTTCATTTACTTGCCTGAAAAAAAGCTGCCTTTATGAAGTTCAATTGTCTTTGTACTTTCTACCTTTACCGTATACAGCTGAACCAATCTCTTTTAAAATTCATAACCATTTTCTTCTAATATCTCTGAAAGGACTCTTTCGTATCTTCTTCTTGCTCCTCACACCTCAAACACTCTCTTTTTTCTTCTAACTCTCAGTTAGCATCCTCTTCCATCTTTCTCCATGGAGAAAATAGTCACAATAAGAAGGTGCACACACTCTTCAACAAGTCTAAAGCTACATGCATCTCCACTCATATAACCTAGCTGGTGGATCCTGCTTCTAATTAAGGAGAACCTCTCCACTACACAGGACTTTATCCTCTCAAGATTACTCCTGAATTTTGGTCCTGCCAGTGTCCTTTCTCTGTCCTGCATAATTGAATTTACTCTGCCTATTGGGTGGGTTTTTCTCATCATCATCGGCTATCTTAAAAAACACAAACAAAAACTCTCTCTTGATCCTAAAAGAATTGTCTATATTCTCTGTCTTTACTTCTTTCTCTTTTTTAAGTTGACTCTGAAGTATTTAATATGTGTAAAAGCATATGTGACTGAAACATGTTTTAAAATACAATTTACCAAAGCTCTGTCCCTTGATGAGTTAATGATCAATACAAAAAAAAAAAAAGACTACATATACAAGAAAATGCCTTCCTTTGAATTAATCATTTTTTTAATCAAATGGAATAAGACATTTGTTTAGACTGTTTTCAATTTTAAACCATCAGCAACACTGGTGAATTAAACTGGTGCCACCAGAATACATGCCATTGCTGAGCTATACACCTGGGTATGCTCTTTAACTTTTGCTTGTGTTTTCACTTCTGTTGTCTTATTTTTTTTGCTTCCTGTGTAACTCTTAGGAGCAATGCTAAGACTTGATGCTTCAGACCACGTTAAATAAAATGTTTCTGTTATGTAACATGTTTATTTACTTGGCATGTTTAACTTTGGCTCTTAATACTTTGAATTACCATTCTCATAATTCTGACTAATATTTCCTTTGTCATTCTATTTATAGCTTGTTGATTTTTCACATCCGGCACTTCCCAATGTTTAGTTGTCTTTCAGTGCTCTCTGCCTTCCTCTTTGTGGAATTTAGCTTCAGTCCAGTAGTCTATGTCCTCTCCACTAATGCTATAATAGCAATCATTGGGGGTTTCTCAGAAACATGGTTTCTCATGTCAGATGCACCTTTTCCCCACTTCATTATGCTTTTAAGCTTTGGTTAAGTAAAACACATGTTCAGGAATTCAGAGGATTCTTACAAACATGTCTATGCATGCTGAGGTAGTTAATTTACACCACCAACCCATTAACTTTACCACCTTGTCCTTGTACATTCACTCCTATCTGTCCTGTTTCAATACCATGAACTTTGCACATAGGCCACCTGTCATTAGATAGTGTCAAAATTTAGACATTAATACATAGTTTTCATGTTACTATGGAAATGATCAAACCATGCTTAGCTAAACCAGAGGCAGCATAAATAAATATTTCACATGTACAGGTTAGGCTGGAGGGGACTTTGGGAAGTCATGTGATGGATGCCTTCTCTTGCTGAGAAGACTCTTCACCGCATTGTGCTCCCTCCATGTCTCCTCTCTATGCAGCTGATTCATGTCTTCTCAGCCCCAGAAGAAGCAAGCCAGTTTATAAGAGTGAAAATTGGAAGAAGGAAGTTGAAAACTGAGAAAAGCCCTCTGCTTATCTGAGTGAACTTGCTTGAGTGAATCAGGGTACAGACGACTGTCTGGAATCTAACAATGGAACACAGTTTTCTGTGTAAGGAAAGGACCAACAAGTGATTGAAAAGAATAGTCAGAGGAATTTAAATACATGTTTTTACTTTTTTTTTTAATTTGTGAAATACACAAAATACAAAAATACCAAAGATCTCAAGGACACAGTAACATCTTACAGTTATTCAGTTTCATTTTCTAGAGGCAAACATCATTAGCAGCTTCTTTTTACCCTTCCAAGGATATTCTATTTATGTGTATATATTTGAATATACATTTAGTCTGTTTTCATTTATGTAACAAGAAAGTTATGTGTATTTATTTTGGATTTGTTCATATCTGTTCTAATTGTGTGAACTTACACTTGACTTTTCGTATTTTATGAAAAGAGGACAAATCATTTTGTCATGACAAGAGCTCAGTTGCAATTTCCTGTTAAAATTGGGATGCTCTTTATGGCAGCAATTTTGTAAATAATTTTCATTTGAAAAAATATATAGAAGACAATAGACACGTATAGCTTTACCACTTAGAAATAAGCACTATAAATATTTTAGTTTATTGTCTAGACATATATGAACATACCCAAATATTTCATGATACTGTAATCATACCATATGTATATATATACCCTTATGGAAACTTTTCCCCCTGAAAAGTTTATTTACATGTTTTATTTTAAACCACAAATAACAAGTACTAATATAAATGGAGAAATATTTTATTTTCTTTATTGAAGGACCATACATTTGAGAACAATATCAAGCTCTCTCTGGATGGAGGGCCCTCAAGTGGAAAATGGTGCCTACCGGTGTATTCATACAAGTCTAGGTGTTGTGATGGCAACTGTACTGTGTGACATATGTGGCCTCTGACGCACCGTACTGACATCCTACCAAAACCCTCTCCTTCAGGGTCCAAAGTGGGTACGGGCAGGCCTGGAATAGGAGAACACAAAAGACAAGGAATTAAGACAAATCCTTAACCTGCCCTTTGTTTTCAAAGTGCAAGAGAGGGAAGGGACCACGAGGCCCAGGGAATTCAGCTTCCTGCTCCACCTGAGTGAAGCTGCTCTAGCTTAAACTATGGCATCAACCCTGATAGAGAAGCTTATGCGTAAGGAGAGAACATAGAGTAGATCAAATCATCTCTGAAAGGAGCCAGGGAGGAGGAGGATGTAAATGCAAGACAGTAATAAGAATACTGTTCAAATATGGCAATGCCATGGAAATCTGTATGTGGGTCTCCCAGGTGGAGCTAGTGGTAAAGAACCCACCTGCCCATGCAAGAGACATAAGAGACGTGAGTTTGATCCCCAGGTCGGGAGGATCCCCGGAAGGAGGGCATGGCAACCCACTCCAGTATTCTTGCCTGGAGAATCCCATGAACAGAGGACACTGGCAGGCTATGATCTGTAGGGTCACAAAGAGTCAGACATTACTGAGTGACTAAGCGTGCACACAGCAAAAAGATGGTCATGGCTCAGTTGCTGTCCTGTGAATTTTAAGCTGTAGTTATTACATTGTAGTTTGATGAGTGATTTTTATTTTCCTTTGGAGTTTGCTGTATTTATTTTGGCCATACTACGTGGC
This sequence comes from Dama dama, assembly GCF_033118175.1. Taxonomy (NCBI): domain Eukaryota; kingdom Metazoa; phylum Chordata; class Mammalia; order Artiodactyla; family Cervidae; genus Dama; species Dama dama. Next base: position 26,286,969 of record NC_083697.1, on the reverse strand, counting down.
ATGTGGGATCCTAGTTCCTCAACTCGGGATCAAACCAATCTCTGGAGTGGAACCACGAAGTCTTAACCACTGGACCTCCAGGGAAGTCTCAAGTGCCCATATTTTTAAGGACTCCCTCTTCACCAGAATGAGTCCATTGCTGTCCTACATGAAAGGGACTGCAGCTTCAGTACATGTTCTGGGAATTTCTCAAGCTTGCCCTCTCATCTGAGGTCTCTGGTTTGACATAACTGGTATCTGCCTTGACCCCTCAAAGCTGGGTTCTACCTCAATATGCAGCCCTTGGATGGCTCTTTGGGTGAAAGGTGCTCCCAGGAGTTAGAGAGCACAGAGGCTGTGTAGCCGACCCGCTGGACAGCCTGCTTGTCTCTCAATTTTAGTTTTGCTCCTTGGATGCACTCTCTGAGATTACCCTTCCAAAACCACCACCAAACTCTTCACTCAGTCATGTCTGACCTCTGTGACCCCATGGACTGCAGCCTGCCAGGCTGCTCTATGGAATTCTCCAGGTAAGAATACTGGAGTGGGTAGCTATATTCTTCTCCAGGTATCGAACCCAGGTCTCCTGCATTGCAGGCAGATTCTTTACCATCTGAGCCAACAGGGAAGTCCTGAGATTACCTTAGTTCTGTCTGAATCTCCTCCCTAATCCCCACTCAGCCCAGCTCTTAGACATCCACTTCTCCTTAAGAGGATTTTAGACAATGACGTGTAATGAAATTTTACCAATTTCACTGAACAAAGAGCAGAATTATGATCATGATAATTCACTAAAAAACAAGATAAAAGAACCAAGACAGAAATATTTTATCTAATAATTATTAAAATATACCCAGTTTTCACTTATAGATCAATGTATATCATTTATATATATCTTATTTATATTTTTCATTTATATATTTCATTTATAGATCAATATATAGCCACCAGGGAAACCCTTATAGATCAATAGGTAGATAAATTAGACTTCTCAAAGCTATTTGTTAAAACTTTGCCTACATAACAAATAGAGGAAATCATAGGTGAGCAAATATTTTTTGTCATGAATTTTGAAGTGTCATAGAAGGACTCTTGTCAAAATTGTCTTCTCTAGCTGTCACCTGCACTAGAAGACTTTAACTGTTGCCAAAAATAAGTCATTCATTTTTAACAGGCAACCACGTGATTTTTTTCCCCTCCTGTTTTTTTTTATATTATCCAGCTACTCTTTTTTTAAAGACTTTTTTTTTAAGAGCACTTTTGGTTCATAGCAAACTTGAGGGGAGATTTCCTGCATTGGTCTGACACCATGTATAATTTCCCCCATCATCAATATCTGCCACCAGAGCGTTAGTTTTGTTACTCTGACACCAGAGTGTTAGTTGTGTTACAACTGAAGAGTATTAGCCCACTGATATATCATTACCACCCAAAGTCCATAGTTCACGTGATGGTTCACTTTTAGTATCATCCCACGGACAGAGGAGCCTGACCGGCTGTGGTCCACGGTGTTGCAGAGTCTGACGCAACTGAAGCTACTTAGCACATGCACACACGTGGAATCTTACAAATGTACAATGACATGTCATTATGGTATCATGGAGAGTATTTTTACTGCCCTAAAAATCCTCTCTTATTCCCAGAATGTCCTACAGTTGTAATCACACAGTATGTAGTCTTTTCAGATTGACTTCTTTCACTTAGTAATATGTAATTAGGATTCCTTCTCATCTTTTCATGGCCTGATAGCTCATTTTCTTTTAGGACTGAAGAGTATTCCATTGTTTGGATGTACCACACTTTGTTTATACATTCACCTACTGAAGGGCATCGTGGTTGCTTCGAAGCTTTGACAATTATGAATGAAGCTGCTAGAACAACATTGTGCAGTTTTGTGGGGACATGAGTTTTGAGTCCACTTGGGTGAAAACCAAGACACATGATCACGATCATATGTGATCACACGATCATATGGTAACAATATGATGAGTTTTGTAAGAAACCACCAAATTGTCTCCCAAAGTGAATGTACTATTTTGCATTTGTGCCAGCAATGGTTGAGAGTTGCTGTTGCATCATATTCTCACAAGCATTTAGTATTATCAGTATTCTGGATTTTGGCCATTCTAACAGTGTCTCATTGTTTTAATTTGCATTTCCCCAGTAACATATGATGCCAAGCATTTTTTTATATGCTTATTTGTCATCCAGAGATCTTCTTTGGTGAGATGTCCATTAATACTTTTGGCTCATTTTTTAAGTGGTTTGTTTGTTTTTCTGTTACTGAGTTTTAACAGTTCTTTGATATTTGATTAATAGTCCTTTGCCAGATGTGTCTTTGGGAATATTTTTCCTAGTCTATGGCTTGTCTTCTCACTCTCCTGCTCTTTCATGGTTTTTTTAATTTTAATAAAGTCCAATGTATCAACTATTTCTTTCATGGGTCAAGCCTTTGTTGATGTACCTAAAAAGTCATTGCTATACTCAAAGTTATCTAGTTTTCTCCTATGTGAGGTGTTTTTCTTAGTTTTGCATTTTACTTTTAGTTCTGTGATCCACTTTAAGTTAAATTTGTGAAGAGGGTAAACTGTGTGTCTAGATTCATTTTTTCACAACTGAATGTCTAGTTGTTTCAGCACCACTTTTTGAGAAGACTATCTTTGCTCCACAGTATTTCCTTTATTCCATTGTCCAAGATAAGTTAACTATATTTGTATGACTCTACTTCTGGGCTCTTCTATTAATCTATGTGTCTCTTCTTGTACTAATACCATACTATCTTGATTTACTGTAGCTCAGTGGTAAGTCTTGAAGTCAGATATCCAACTTTGTTCTCTTTTAATATTATGTTGGCTATTCTGGGTCTTTTGTCTCTTCATATAAACTATATAAACTTTGAAATCAGTTTATCAATATCCACAAAAGAACTGTTGGAATTTTGATTACACTTGTATTGAAGCTATAGATCAAGTTGGGGGGAAGTGACATCTTGATAATGTCAAGTCTTCCAATCCATGAACATGGACTGTCTTTCCATTTATTTAGTTCTTAGCTCATTAGAGTTTTTAGTTCTCCTTGTACAGGTCCTGTACATATATTGTTAGATTTATATCTAAATATTTCATTTGGGGAATGCTAGTGTAAATGGTGGTGTGTTTCTAATTCCAAATTCCACTTGTTCATTGCTGGTGTATAGAAAAGCAATTAACTTTTGTCTATTAACCCTGTAACTGCAATCTTGCTGTAATCACTTATTAATTCCAGGAGGATTTTTGGTTGATTAATTTGTATTACTACATAGACAGTAGTGTAATCTATGAGTAAAGACAGTTTTATGTCTTACTCCCCAGTCTGTATACCTTTCATTTCCTCTGTCTTAGTGCATTAGCTAGAATTTCCAGTACAACATGGAAAATGTGTGATAAGAGGGAACATCTCTTGCCTTGCACCTGATCTTAGTAAATATGCTTCAAGCTTCTCACCATTAAGTTAGCTGTAGGCTTTGTATAGATATTCTTTATCAAGTTGAAGAAATACCTCTCTATTCCTAGTTTATTGAGAGGTTTTTTTAAATCATGAATGGACATTCAGTTCAGTTCAGTTCAGTCGCTCACTCACGTCCGACTCTTTGCAACCCCATGGACTGCAGCATGCCAAGCCTCCCCGTCTATCACCAACTCCCGGTGTTTACTCGAACTCAAGTCCATTAAGTTGGTGATGCTATCCAATCATCTCAGCATCTGTCATCCCCTTCTCCTCCTTCCTTCAATCTTTCCTAGCATCAGGGTCTTTTCCAATGAGTCAGTTTTTCACATCAGGTGGCCAAAGTATCGGAGTTTCAGCTTCAGTATCAGTCCTTTCAATGAATACTCAGGACTGATCTCATTTAGGATGGACTGGTTGGATCTCCTTGCTGTCCAAGGGACTCTCAAGAGTCTTCTCCAACACCACAGTTCAAAAGCATCAATTCTTTGACATTGGATTTTGACAAATGCTTTTTCTGTATCTATCATATGATCATATGATTTTTTTCCCTTTTTTAATCTGCTGATGTGATAGTGAAAGTCACTCAGTTGTGTCCAACTCTTTGTGACCCCATGGACTATACAGTCCATGGGATTCTCCAGGCCAGAATACTGGAGTAGGTAACCTTTCCCTTCTCCAGGGGATCTTCCCATCCCAGGGATCGAACCCAGGTCTCCCACATTGCAGGGGGATTCTTTACCAGCTGAGCCACAAGGGAAGCCCACTGATGTGTTGGATTATATTAACTGATTTTTGACTATTGAACTGTTACTGCATACCTGGGATAAATCCCACTCAGTTATAATGTATAATCCTTTTTATGTATTTTAAAATTTGATTTCCTAATATTTTGTTGGTGATTTTTGCTTCCCTCTTCATGAGAGATACTGGACCATAGTTTTCTTTTCTTGTTTGGTTTTGGCATTAGGATAATTCTGGTCTCATAGAAACTCCCAGCTACTCTTCATGTATCTGTTAACTTCCAAATTTTTCAGATTGTATTCTAGGCCTCAAACATATTCCACCTTAGTTGACTATCCATAACTTTCTTTTTTTTTTTTTTTTTTTGTTTGGGTTTTATTTTTTTTTTATTATTATTATTATTTTTTTCCAGTGGGTTTTGTCATACATTGATATGAATCAGCCATGGATTTACATGTATTCCCAATCCCGATCCCCCCTCCCACCTCCCTCTCCACCCGATTCCTCCGGGTCTTCCCAGTGCACCAGGCCGGAGCACTTGTCTCATGCATCCCACCTGGGCTGGTGATCTGTTTCACCATAGACAGTATACATGCTGTTCTTTTGAAATATCCCACCCTCACATTCTCCCACAAAGTTCAAAAGTCTGTTCTGTATTTCTGTGTCTCTTTTTCTGTTTTGCATATAGGGTTATCGTTATCACCTTTCTAAATTCCATATATATGTGATAGTATGTTGTAATGTTCTTTATCTTTCTGGCTTACTTCACTCTGTATAATGGGCTCCAGCTTCATCCATCTCATTAGGACTGGTTCAAATGAATTCTTTTTAATGGCTGAGTAATATTCCATGGTGTATATGTACCACAGCTTCCTTATCCATTCATCTGCTGATGGGCATCTAGGTTGCTTCCATGTCCTGGCTATTATAAACAGTGCTGCGATGAACATTGGGGTGCACGTGTCTCTTTCAGATCTGGTTTCCTCAGTGTGTATGCCCAGAAGTGGGATTGCTGGGTCATATGGCAGTTCTATTTCCAGTTTTTTAAGAAATCTCCACACTGTTTTCCATAGCGGCTGTACTAGTTTGCATTCCCACCAACAGTGTAAGAGGGTTCCCTTTTCTCCACACCCTCTCCAGCATTTATTGCTTGGAGACTTTTGGATAGCAGCCATCCTGACTGGCGTGTAATGGTACCTCATTGTGGTTTTGATTTGCATTTCTCTAATAATGAGTGATGTTGAGCATCTTTTCATGTGTTTGTTAGCCATCTGTATGTCTTCTTTGGAGAAAAATCTGTTTAGTTCTTTGGCCCATTTTTTGATTGGGTCATTTATTTTTCTGGAATTGAGCTTCAGGAGTTGCTTGTATATTTTTGAGATTAATCCTTTGTCTGTTGCTTCATTTGCTATTATTTTCTCCCAATCTGAGGGCTGTCTTTTCACCTTAATTATAGTTTCCTTTGTAGTGCAAAAGCTTTTAAGTTTCATTAGGTCCCATTTGTTTAGTTTTGCTTTTATTTCCAATATTCTGGGAGGTGGGTCATAGAGGATCTTGCTGTGGTTTATAACTTTCTTAAAAATCAACCTCATCTCTTCCATGAAATTGCCCTGACAAGTAGAATCAAGATATTGATTTTTCATAGACATGTCTTATATATGCAAGCAATCACCATATTCCATTCATAATATGTTCTATCAGTTCAGTTCTGTTCAGTTGCTCAGTCATGTCCGACTCTTTGCGACCCCATGAACCGCAGCACGCCGGGCCTCCCTGTCTATCACCAACTCCCGGAGTTTACTCAAACTCAAGTCCATCGAGTCAGTGATGCCATCCAACCATCTCATCCTCTGTCGTCCCCTTCTCCTCCCGCCCTCAATCTTTCCCAGCATCAGGGTCTTTTCAAATGAGTCAGTTCTTCAAATCAGGTGGCCAAAATATTGGAGCTTCAGCTTCAGCATCAGTGCTTCCAATGAATATTCAGTACTGATTTCCTTTAGGATGGACTGGTTGGATCTCCTTGCAGTCCAAGGGACTCTCAAGAGTCTTCTCCAACACCACAGTTCAAAAACATCAATTCTTCAGCACTCAGCTTTCTTTATGATCCAACTCTTACATCCATACATGACTACTAGAAAAACCATAGCTTTGAATAGATGGACCTCTGTTGGCAAAGTAATGTCTCTGCTTTTTAATATGCTGTCTAGGTTGGTCATAGCTTTTCTTCCAAGGAGGAAGCAGCTTTTAGTTTCATGGCTGCAGTCACCATCTGCAGTGATTTTGGAGCCCAAAAAAATAAAGTCTGTCACTGTTTCCTTAATTTTCTGAATGTTGAGCTTTAAGCCAACTTTTTCACTCTACTGTTTCACTTTCATCAAGAGGCTCTTTAGTTCTTCTTCGCTTTCTGCCATAAGGGTGGTGTCATCTGCGTATCTGTGTATTAATGTTTCTCCCTGCAATCTTGAGTCCAGCTTCTGCTTCATCCAGTCCAGCATTTCTCGTGATGTACTCTGCATGTAAGTTAAATAAGCAGGGTGACAATATACAACTTTGATGTACTCCTTTCCCTATTTGAAACCAGTCTGTTGTTCCACGTCTAGCTCTAACTGTTGCTTCTTGACCTGCATACAGATTTCTCAGGAGGCAGGTTAAGTGGTCTGGTATTCCAATCTCTTTAAGAATTTTCCACAGTTTGTTGTGATCCACATAGTCAAAGGCTTTGGCATGGTCAATTAAGCAGAAGTTGATGTTTTTCTGGAACTATCTTGCTTTTTTGATGATCCAGTGGATATGCTCTATAATATATCAAAATTCAACACACACATAGTCTTGTAAGATATTATAATTAGAGGAATTTGTAAAGGTCATCCCTCTATTTTTTTTAACAGTTGCATGTGAATTTACCATTATTTCAAAATAAAAAGTTAAATTTAAAATTTTAATGCCCTTATTTTTTTTCTTTCTCTTTTTAAACTATATTATCCTTTTAATATACATGTAAAATTTTATATGCAAGAATAAAACCCTTTTCTATGACTCTACCTTATTTACTTTGCCAAACTTTCCAATTAATTCTCTTTTTATTGTGATTTCAGGGAGGAAAAGACTACATTTTTAGAACAAGGATATATATTAAGTTGTTTATAAGAAAATTTTTACTATTTAATAATCTCCCACATATGTTGGCTCTTTCTTGTGCTATGCTTAGAATACTAGAAATCCTTCTATATTTTAAAACAAAGGGAGGGAAAAGTCAACTAAGGTCCCTCTGTCCACTTCTACCTCCTTCTCAATCTAGTCCTTTCCCCTGTAGAGTCCATCACCTCCTATGATCAAACTTCTCAGTAACAAGACTTCACAGAGTGAGTGCAGAGATAAAAGCCGGGCTAATAATGTAAAAACAAAAGCTGCCCAGAGAGTCAGAAAACACAGCACTTTATTTTAATTGCTATATTAAATAAAAATCTGAGTAAATCAAAGCAATTCCTACTACCTATAATTGAGATGCTGGGAGCAATGACTCAGAAATGCATTTGAATTTCTGATTCTGCTTTGTACTGACTTTTCTGAGCTAATGTGCTGACTTTAAAATACTATACTTTTGCTGGAAATCTGCTAGAGGCATTGATACACATATTCTTCAATCCTCTGAATATACTGATTTTCGGACTTCACTAGTGGTCCAGTATTTAAGAATCTGCCTGCCAATGCAGGGGACATGGGTTTGATCCTGGTCCAGGAAGATTCAAATGCTGAGGGGCAACTAAGCCCGTGTGCCACAGCTACCTACCGAGTCCACGTTCTAGAGTCCACGAACTGCAACTACTGAGCCTAAATGCCCAGAGCCTGTGATTGCAACAGGAGACGCCAGGGCAATGAAAAGCCCATGCACCACAACTAGAGAGTGACCCTCACTCACTGCACCAGAGAAATCTTGCGCACAGCAGTGAAGACCCAGCGCAACCAAAAATACATACATATATACATTTAAAAAATTTAAAAACTTAAAAAAGTACTGATTTTCATAGTTACTAAGATCACATCACAATCAAGAATCTCATGATCTATATGGCCACATTAGAACTCCCTATTCTTTAAGATCAAAGACTTCATTTTTACACTCATTGTGGAATCTCAACATTTATTACATCATCTGGACTTTGTTCCTCCATTATAAGGTCAAATAATTGATGCCACTTAGAAAAGCGGGGAAGAAAGTCAATGAAGTTTTCCTCATTTTTTAAAAAGTTTGTCAATCAGATTGGAAAAGGCTATAGTTGTGGAACATTAAATTTAAAAATAAAAATCACATAAGTAAACAGTGCTGCCAAGCACAAGGTCACTGTGTTAATATACAATATGTAACTGACATTGAGTCATCACTGTTCAGATTTTCCCTGGGAGGGACCTTTCTGTTTTGTCATCTTGGAAGACAGTTTGCTGTCAGATTGGATTCAGATTTAGTTGGGTATGGAAGTGATACATCAATATTCCAGTATGTGAAACTTCTTTTTATAGGTAAGAAAAGCTCTTATCTTTGCTTGTTCAGAAGGCCTCAGCTCAAAAAATAAGGGATTTTTAAAATTCCTTCAATTACAGTTTTATGATGGAAACTCTCCCCCTGTTCGTTACATTTTTAATCTCCTCATAAGCTTCGTTTTAAGGCAACTACAGTTTTCTCTAAGTTTTATAATCTATTGTCCAGATCGAAACCTGATAGGCCAAGTGAGGAGATAAATGAATGCATTTCCATTTCAGTGCAGGGGCTGAAAAGCTCAAAATTGAAAAAAGGAGAGATGTGATACGCAAAATCTATTTTAATATCTAGGAAAGTCATCCCTTCAGCCTGAGTAACAAGATCTTGCTCATCATCTCACTGCTCAGAACTAAGATGCATAAAGCACTATTTTAATTTGCTTTTACCTGTAAAAATAAGCAACAAAATTTCAGTGGCTCTGATTATTATAATGATGCTATTAAACCTCCCTAACAGGATACCAGAGATGTGGAGCAACTTTCTGTATATGTGAGCTAAGCATAGATGAACATTGCTGTGCCTATGGCCATGAATCCTGGATTCCAAAGAAAAAATACTAGGTCAGAAAGGAAGTATATATTGGGGAAACATGTATTTATTAATAACACTTATTTAGGGTACTTTAGATTCAGACAAGATCATTGATTACATGAGTTAATAATTTGAGGTTATTTGGAGTACACAAAGACATGTGAGACTCATCGTTCATCATTGAAAGACTAGTTAGAGGTGTTAAGAATCCCTAGTTAGAGGTGACAAGATTCATAGCTATGAAAAGATAACTTGGAATGCAAAGCAACAATTGATAAGTGCAGACAATAAATGCAGTTGGAGTTCACAGAGGGGACAGATCACTTCCAGATAGATTAAGCAGGCAATATTTCATGTAGAATGGAACATTTTAGTTGAATATGCAAATTAAAACATTAAATGTTTGTAAAGTGTCTAGGCCCTTTGTTGAATTCTGCATGGAAATCATGGAAATTTATGTCATGATCCTGCCCTAAAAGAGTTTATAATATGGTCAAGAAAATGACTCATAAACACATAAAAAGCTAAGTAACAATCAAAGATACGTTTCAAAGCAGTGCTATAAATGATCACGACAGAAGGCAGTTTGTTATTAGTTACGCTAATTACTTATGCGGTAAACAGTTGCTTTAGACATTAGCAGAAAAATGATATCAGCATTTGATAGGAAAGCTATCTCTTTTTGTGTCCCAGGATTCTACATACCCATGTTTTTCTCCTTACTATTCCAAAGACTCCTCCTCAATCTTTTTTGTCTTTTCTGCAGGTTGATCCTTACCCATAAATGCTGAAGTAGCTCAGGGCTCAGTCCACGGCCCTCTTCTCTCTTTTGTCTCCATTCACTCTGTTGAGGATCTGATCTGGTTTCATGCCTTTAAATTGTATCTACATGCTGATGGTTGACAAATTGTATCTCCAGCCTGGACATTTTCCCTGAAGGCTTGCTTTGCTTATTTTCATCTCCCCATTCAAACCTCTACGTGATCATCTACAAGACAATGTAAATTTAATGTTAAACCGGAGTTCCTAATTTTCTCTTTGCAATTTGCTCCCCTTGCAGTCTTTCTCTCCTAAGTAGAGAGGGGAGTTGCTTGGGCAAAAACTCTGGAGTCATTCTTGACTTTTTCTTTCAAACTGTCTATCGAATCTATCAGCAAATGCTATTAGCTCTGCCTTCAAAATGTACCCAAAATCAGACCACTTCTCACCTCCTCCTTTACTTCCATTCTGATTCTAGAACCTATCAATAACCACCTAGATTATTATATCTGCCTTCTGATGAAACTCTTCTCCATCCTTGTTTCAACCAAACAGTAATTTTTAAAAAATATTAGTCAGAGCCCATCCCTCTTCTACTCAAAGCCATCCAAAATGACTTTTCATCTTACTAACAAAATCTAACATTTTTATGTGACCTACATGGTGCTACACGAGATAGTCCTTCACTCTCTGACCTCATCTATTTCCACATTCTTGCCTTCTTGGTGATCCTTAGGCCAGGGGCACCACTGTTTCAAGCTCTTTGCTCTTGCTGTTTTCTTTGCCTTAAATATTCTTCCCCAAGATAACTTCAAAGCTTACTCCTTCACCTCCTTCAAGCCTTTACTCAATAAAATATTCCCTGGCCACCTCACGCTATCTTACACTGGGTTCCCTCAAATAACTCCAATAGAAAGATTTTAGAGCAAGTTGTTTATTGGGGAGATGACCCCTGGAAGGGCAGGAAGGGAATGAGAAATGAGCCAGGGAAAGGAAGACAAATAGGGAACATTTGTAAGCAGATTACTTCTGTGGCCACTTGGGGCTCATATCCTACTGGGAGCTCAAGGACACTGTATGGAACATGCCTGACGGTTGGCCTGTGTGCAGGGTGTCAGCCACCATTTCCTGTTAGACCTGGCTTGACGGATGCTCCTGGTCTTTGGTTCTGTTCTTGAAAATTAGAACTCTGCAATTGTGTTATTAAGGGGGAAATAATTGGTCAATGTTGAGTCAGTCCTTTCTAATATCAGTGATTTCTTTCAGATATTAGATCTGAAGGAAATAGATGTTCTGTTGAAAAGATTATAATTTTGTTTGTTTGTTTGGTTGTTTCTGACTGGTTGGTTTTTATACCTAATAAGCTCTGAGTCTGAGTGTGCAGGGAGAAGAAAGTATAAACATACAAGTTTACACACACACAATGAATAGTCAAGAGATCAAAACACAAAAATGTTTACACCATTAATTGTGCTCAGCAAGAAGCCCTTAAGTATAATTTGGTGCATAAAAATTTTACATTTTTTAAAATAACTTCAGTGATTCAAACAGTTTTCAAATTATTTTCTCTTGTGTTTTCACAATATAACTCGGTGTTTATACTTTTAAAGAGATTTTCTAAAGGGTCACAAAATTTACGAACTGTCAACTCAGAAGGGCTATTCCTCGCAGGATTATTTGTCCTCTGAACATTTTATATAAAATCCTGAACAGGAAAGGACAGGAAGCCCAAAGAGCACCTCCAGCCCCCATCAAGTAACTCTTTCCTGCCTGTCCCTGAGTTAAGGCAGATTCGAGAAACAAAGCAGGAACCGTGGGTCGACTTTCCACCTTTTATCCAAGATATCAAATTGAGCATCTTCCTTTCATGCTATTAGTCAAAATAAAGTTTGGGATGAACTTCTCGATCCTCTTCCTTTGTCAGAGGCCTCCAGAAGCTCTCACATTTGACCACAGTCTCTGGTCTGATGAAGACTCTCCTCACTCACCTTTCTTGGCTCTGCTCCTCCTCTGGCTCATCCTGAGGGGTCTGTCCCAGGGTCCCAGCCTTACTCTCTGCACTGATCAGGCCTTTCCACGTGAATGTCTCCCAGCCTGGGACTGTTTCCGGGCAGGTGTCAGGTAACTAGGGCATTTAACTGCGAGATTAGTGAAAAGGCTTGCTGTCTAGCTGTGATAGCGACTCAACTTGCAGTTTGACTCAATTAGCCAGTTTAGAGTCTAGTTTCACAGCAGGAAAGTTCACACATACAAATCAGTAGTTTTGAGAAACCTGATGAAATAATGGCTAGTTTACCCTGAAAAGCTTTGCAATCTAGAAGCCAACCATCTGAGTAAATGCCATCGTAATTAGATAATTATCCCAGCCCTGCGGTTGCCAGGGCCTTCTGCCAGCATCATCCTTCCCCACTTGCTGCAGTTTCTGTCTCACAAGGCTTCCTCTTCTCACTTGCCTCACCAAAACATAAAACTAGACATGGTTCTTCCCTTTCAGAACATCCCCACTGGGTCCCCGCTTCCAAGAGTTGTTTTTAATACATTTTCACTGTTCTTCCACTCTCACCTGTTAACAGTTAAAATCTTAGTATCATTGGGCTTTTAGCTTTCAACATTAATAATGAAGCAAACTAATTTAGTGACTGTGCCCAGGCTTCACCATAATGCTGTAAATGGAACTGGCTTATAGGAAGAACAGATAGGACCCATGTTTTCTGAGACTGAGTCAGATGATGTCCAAGGTGGATTTCCTCTATATGAACTCTAATACAGGGTCCAGAGTTGGACCTTATATTGAACCTACTGTGTGTGTGTGTGTGTGTGTGTGTGTGTGTGCTCGCTCAGTCGTGTCTGGCTCTTTGCAACCCATGGACTGTAGCCCACCAGGCTCCTCTGTCCCTGGAATTTTCCAAGCAAGAATACTGGAGCAGGTTGCCATTTCCTACTCCAGGGGATCTTCCCAACCCAGGGATTGAACCCACATCTCTTGTGTCTCCTGCATTGGCAGGTGGATTTTTTTTTACCACCTGGGAAGCCCATATTGAACCTAGACTTATTCTCAAACCACATCAAATAGAAATATTGAAATCTTCTCTAGAAATAATTTCCAGGGAAACATTTGGATGGTGGCAATCACCATAGTCCTCAAAAGCAATGCTGTTTATTTTCTTCCTTCTTCTAGAACTGTTGTATGTATATACATTGAACATTAAAGTTGTGTGATTTTGCTTATCAAATTAAAAGCTTAAAATACATTTCCACATTGAGGTCAGGGCAGTAATATCCAACTGTGGGGTTTTAATTCATTGGCTTTTAGAAGAAAACAATGTAATTGCTAATATAATTTGCCAAGACTTGTTAGAAAGCCTTAAGAAATATTAATAACTTTAGCTCAATAATTACACTTAACAAATTTATCATAAGGAAATAATCAGGGGTGTGTGAATATGGTTTTAGCCAGAAGAGCTTCTTATAATAGTGAAAATAGCAATCTATCTAGATTTCAAAGATTTAATGACTGATTAAATAGACTACAGTATTTCCATATAATGTTGACTTTTAAAATAGTGTGATTGTGAAAAATTAATGACATGAAAAGATGTTCATATTATACTAAGTTGAAAAAACTCAACTTAAAACGTGGTTGAAAGTATGTAAATCTTTTGTACAGTTGTACACACACACAGAGAAAAACAATATGGCAGGACATACCTCACAATGTCAGTGGTTATTTCTGTGTGGTAGAATTATATGCAATTGCATTTTCTTTCTTTTAGTTATCTGTGTGTGCTAAGTTGCTTCAGCCGTTATCTATCTCTTTGCAACCCCATGGACAGTAGCCTGCCAGTCTCCACTGGCCATGGGGTTCTCCAGGCACGAGTACTAGAGTGGGTTGCCATTTCTTCTCCAAGGGATCTTCCTGTCGCAGGGATCAAGCCTATGCCTCTTATGTCTCCTGCATTGGCAGGCAGTTTCTTTGCCACTAGAGCAACCATTTTTCTACAGTGTACATGAACTACTTTGCTGAAAAAAAATTTTTTTAAGAGTTTGTTTCTCAACTTCTTTTCAATGTTCCCTTTTAAAGGTGTTTGTGGTTGGCATTTGCACAACACCTGAGAAGGTTTGGTTTTTCCTGTCTGTGACTATGTTTAGGTTGAGTGTCCCAAGGCTCATTAAATAGAAGACAACAAACAGGGATTTCCCAGCTGTAAATGAAGGGGGAAGTGTAGCCTTTGTTAGCAAATGTTCCAGGTTTAGTAATGGCCAAACTGAGCACAACAGTTTTCTTTGCAGATAAAATTTAGCAGAAAATTATAAAATATCCACTAAATGTGATATTTTGAACAACCAAATGAGATGATTTTGATTTCTTTTCTTTAAACCATTTTGATCTCCTCATACTTGTGACTCAAGGCCCAGGAGAGTGGAGAAAAAGGATATTTCTTGATGGTTTCCACAGAGAAAATAGATCATTTCAATTGTAGTGATTCAATTCAATTCAAATTGTCAAACTTTTATTGAGTAACTATGTGGAAGTCTAGCACTGTATTAGAAACAGTGGGGCATTCAAATAACTCACGAAGACAAATGTCCTGGAGGAACTCGCAGCTTTTACATAAAGACAGACAAATTAATAAATATCTCCTAAATATAAAATGGGCTTCAATATAAGCACTGGGTCATCAGAACAAGAGTCATGGTAGCTCAGGAGAGGGAGAGGTTAATTCCAACAAAGGGAACGGGAAAGATTTCTTAGAGGAAGTGAGATTCTGGCTCACTTCTGAATAAAGAGAAATGTATTAGTCCCCTGTTAGTTACAGGAAACAAAATTCCAACTAGCTTGAATTTTAAAAAGCAGCTCATCAGTTTCTATAATAAGGATGTCTTGCTTTAGGCAAGGTAGATACAGGCGCTAACATGATGACGTCAGATTTAGTTTCCATCTCTGTGTTGACTTTGCAGCAGTCAAGTTCTCCACAAAGATGACTGCTGAAGACAGAAACTTATATTCTTAGGGCTGGTAATATAGGCCCTTCCATTTCCCAACAACCATTGATTAAAAATCAGTGAAGATTCTCACTGGCTCTGCTTAGGAACCTGCCATCCTAGGCAAATTGCTATGGGCAGTGGGTCACATGCTCACCTCTGGAGGGAGTTGGGCAGGGGCAGGCACCAGGACTGACAATTCCACCAGATCAGGTAGAACTGGGGAACTATGGCTTCTCCCAGAAGCAACAGAAAGTACAGGGAGCTGAGCAAAACTACTGGACAAATACTACCGTTACCATATTTCATTCAGACAGGCAGAGTGTTGTAAGGTATATGAGGGCAAAGTCTTTGTGAGCAAAAGAAAGAGCTTGGGCTGGGATGTGAATGTGGGAAAACGCAAAGTAAGTTTTGAAAAGAGTGAGTACAAGATGCTGGTGGTGACAAGGAATTCTACACCTATGATTACAGTCTCTGAATTGAGAAAATTTTAATGATGTGTTTTCTTTTACTTAGACACTTATAACTGAGGAGTTTTGCATATACATGCAACCATACATACAGCAATTATTTAAATGTAATGGGAACTTATATTTGAAGTATATCCTATGAATACTTTTGTGAAACAAAAAATTAAACTGGCACCAAAACACTGACTTTTAATGTTTCTGTCTTGTATTTTCAAAAGATTTTATATTGACTTTGCTTAGAATAATGTATACTTAGACTAAATCTCTTTATCAAAAAAGTGAATTTTATTTCATTTAAAATATAACTCAGCCTAGGCTGAGTACTGCCCATTTCTAGTAAATAATAAATGTATACAAATGCTTCCTTGAACTTACGTCAGTAATTATAAAATCATCTACCAGTTTTAAAAGCCTATTTGGATGAGACATTTGTTTGTTCCTTGGCATAGTAGAGACTAAATGTGAATTCATCTCATGATTCATAATATCCCCATGGGCTATGGTGATATTGGTGATTGAAACTGTACCAATTGATGTTTTAATCCTTTCTGTCCTTCAGAAACGAAAGAAATCAAAACCTATGTTTTTGTTATTTAGAATTCATTGCATCAAGCTCAGATTGTAGATAGAATACAGAGTTAGATCCTTACTAAATGAATTTAAAATATAAATTAGATATGTGGGATTCTGACCTTGAGAAATAAATTGTAGAGGTGACAAATTGGTGAAAACTTCAAGCCAAAAAATCCAAACAGAGATGATGAAGTGTTCTATTATTTGTAATTGCTGGTCATGGACTGTGGCATAGAAATAAAAGGTCAATTTCCAGCTCAAACTCTGTCTTGAACGTCATAATTTGGGGCATGGTAACTCTTCACTCTGCATGAATTTCCCTGTTTTCACACTGATTCATATTTTACAGAGAGGTTGGAACAATATAGGAAATAATAAATATGAAGCACTTTATGTTCTTCAGAATGAAGACCCCCAAATAAATGAAATAGCTGCTCAGTGAGTCTGACTCTTTGCGACCCTCACGGACTGCAGCACGCCAGGCGGCCCTGTCCATCCCCAACTCTCGGAGCTTGCTCAAACTCACGTCCATTGAGTGATGGCATCAGTGATGCCATCCAACCATCTCATCCTCTGTCGCCCTCTTCTCCTCTTGCCGTCAATCTTTCCCAGCATCAGGGTCTTTTCCAGTGAGTCAGCTCTTCACATCAGGAAGCCAAACGATCAGAACTTCAGGTTTAGCATCAGTCCTTCCAATGAACATTCAAGGTTGATTTCCTTTAGGATTGACTGGTTTGACCTCCTTGCTGTCCAAGGGACTCTCAAGAGTCTTCTCCAGCACCACAATTTGAAAGCATCAATTCTTTAGCATCAACTTTTTTTATGGTCAAATAATTGGGTACACTATATGAAATACTTCCTTATAAAACAAGTAAATTAGGGATGAAATTTGATACTTTAGAAGGATTCATTTCAAAATATGATTTTACAGAATGTTAAACTAGCACATCTAGACTCCATCAATCTAGAAAAAATTGACTCATACAGAACTTCTGTAAAACATATTTTGCACTATGCAAAGTTATGCTTTTGTGATTTAATTAATGCTCGATACATAGAAAAGAATGTGTTAAATCCGTGGTACTCAAGAGATATGTGTCATTTAAAGTTATAATTAACAAAAAGTCATATGATTGTTATCTGCCTTTTAGATATTTTGTATAATACTAAACATACTTACTAATATAAAATAAAGTCTTGAAAACCCATAGATATTAGGCAGAAGAGCCATGTGTGCCCTGTCTTATAGTTTTCTTGAGGACCAGACTAATGATAGTAAGGTGAGGAATTTCCCAAGTTGGTTGAAATCCATATATCCAGCCAGAATATATTCCATAGGAGGCAACTGACATAGTCACAAAATTTTAAGCAAGGTGCAAATATATAGTATTACTTTCATGTTTAATACCAGAACATGCTGATCAACTTGGGCTTCCCTAGTAGCTCAGCTGGTAAAGAATCCACCTGCAACCTGGCTTAGGAAGACCGCCTGGAGAAGGGAAAGGCTCCTACTCACTCCAGTATTTCATGGACTCTGTGAAAGTCCATGGAGAATTTCATGGACTGTATAGTCCATGGGGTCACAAAGAGTCAGACAGGACTGAGTGGCTTTCACTTTCATCCCGATCAAACTAATATCCATGTCCAGTTGGGGAACAAGGTTTCAAGAATGGGATCAATGTCCAAAAAATGATGAGATAAAAAATGAGCAGCCTGCCTCCTCCCTGCCTCCTAAATAGATCCAACACACCTGAAGAAACTGTTGTTGTTCAGTTGCTAAGTCATGTCCTACTCTTTGCAACTCCATGGACTGCAGCATGCCAGGCTTTCCTGTCCTCCACTATCCCCTAGAGTTTGCTCAAATTCACATCCACTGAGTCGGTGATGCCATCCAGCCATCTCATCCTCTGTCGGCCCCTCCTCCTCCTGCCTTCAATCTTTCCCAGCATCAGAGTCTTTTCCAATGACTCAGTTCTTTGCATCAGGTGACCAAAGAATTGGAGCTTCAGCATCAGTCCTTCCAATGAATATTCAGGGTTTATTTCCTTTAGGATTGTCTGATTTGATCTCTTTGTTGTCCAAAGGACTCTCAAGAGTCTTCTCCAACACCACAGCTTAAAAGTATCAATTGTTTGGCACTCAGCCTTCTTTATGGTCCAGCACTCACATCCGTACAGGACTACTGTAAAAACCATAGCTTTGACAATATGGACCTTTGTTGGCAAAGTGATATTTCTGCTTTTGAATATGCTGTCTAGGTTTGTCATAGCTTTCCTTCCAAGGAGCACGCATCTTTTAATTTCATGGCTGAAGTCACTGTCTGCGTGATTTTGGAGCCCAAGAAAATAAAATCTGTCACTATTTCCACTTTTAATATTTGCCATGAAGTGATAGGATGAGATACCATGATGTTCATTTTTTTTTTAACGTTGAGTTTTAAGCCAGCGTTTTCACTCTCCTCTTTCACCCTCATCAAGAGGCTCTTTATTTCCTCTTCACTTTCTGCCATTAGAGTGGTGTCATCTGCATATCTGAGGTTATTGATATTTCTACCAGCAATCTTGATTCCAGTTTGTGATTCATCTAGCCTGGCATTTTGCACAATGTGCTCTGCATGTAAGTTAAATAAGCAGGGTGACAGTACACAGCTTTGTGATACCCCTTCTCCACTTTTGAAACAGTTGTTCCAAGTCCAGTTCTAACTGTTGCTTCTTAACTCACAGAAGAAACTGATGTTGAAAGCATTGAAAAGAAGCGGCAATTGTTGGCCTTCATTTCCAAGAATTCTTCAAGGTCTGTCTCTTATTCTATATCCTGTTCCCAAATTCCCTTCATTTCTTGACTCTTTTTCTTCTGATCCTTAGGTGAACTTGCTGTTTCTCTCTCACCCCTAATTTTGTCAACCTTGTTTTGAACCAGTAATTCTGTTTTTCATCTTTTAAGCTTCTCCATGATTTGACTATCGATGACTTAGTTATCCACCTATTCCTTGTGTAAAATAAACCATGAATAAAAGACATCTGCTCCTTTTCCCTGTGGCAGCCCAGTGGAGCCTGAACCAAGATGCTGTTTGATTATGAAATGAGACTTGGTTTAAAATCAACAAAAAGATTTTGAGTAGGCTCCAGCAAAATCTGGCACATAGCTCATCATGCTCTTCCTGGATAGGTTAGGATCATTGGCCATCACTTACTAATCATCCAATGCCTGTGACAGAGATTGGCCTCCATTGCAATTCTTGGTACATAAAAGGACTTCAGGAATTATTTAGTAAAAGAATGAATAAATTAGTCACTCAGTTGTGTCCGACTCTTTGCAACCCCAAGGATTATAGCCGGGCTCCTCTGTCCATAGAAATTTCCATGCGAGAATACTGGAGTGGGTTGTCATTTCTTTCTCCAGGGGATCTTCCGGACCCAGGGATCAAACCTGCATCTCCTGCATTGGCAGGCAGATTCTTTACCACTAGTGCCACCTGGGAAACCCTTTTGAAGGTGTGCATGAATTTATAAAATATGATGAATCTTTAATTAGTAGAACATATTTGGTGAAGATTTCCATTCACATTTCTTTTAAGGAAAGAAAGCAGGAAACAACTCAGCACATCTACTTGTCATCACTTTCAGAACATCTGTGGTTTTAAAACAACTTTGAAAATAGTCACTTGCCTAGAGTAAGGTCTGACTTCTGCTGCATAAGCAGTAAAATGTTCTAAATTCACATGTACTCATACATACCCTCATAGACGGCAATTAATAAAATACCAATTATGGAGCCCAAATCTTCTTCACACTTTGGTTCTTACAGGGGGATATATAGGCTTATACTCAACTCATTAAAATTAAGTCAAAATAAAGAAAAAGAGGAAGGGAACAACGGATGCACCATCCCAATCTCTTGCATGAAAAGCTGCACATTTGCTCTAGGAATCCCAAATAAGAATATTTACAGGAGCAGCTGATGAAAGCAGCATGGGCTGGCATATAAAACGCTTACTGTTTAGCGGGAGGACACATCTTAAATAGCAGGCAACTCTCTCTCCATCAGCCAGAGCTCAGCGTTTGTGTTTCTTCAGGTTGATCGGCTGGATGTGGATAGCTTGTTTAGCAACATTGAATCGGTGCATCAGATATCAGCCAAGCTGCTGTCATTGTTGGAAGAGGCCACGACAGACGTAGAACCAGCCATGCAAGTAATCGGTATGTTTACTCTCTTCTCAAGTTCTCCAGTACAACAGGAAATAATACTTTAATAGCCTCCCATTGCTTTGGTTTTATGTTTCTGACTCACCAAGCTTCCCAGGAGATATATAAATGCTAAATGCATCTTAGGGCTCATTGTAATTACACACACTCTGTATTTATTTTCACATGGGTCTATATTCATTTGCTGAAGTCCCTCAGTATCACTAAGCACCCCATTTGCTTTTTTAATCTCCAATCTTTCAACCTCTTTGCTTTCCAGATGTTCTCTTATTTAGTTTTATGGCTAACAGTTACTTGATTCTTAAAGAATTAAACATTTAAATACTTTAATAGCTTTACTGATTTTAATCACAATGTCTCTTATTCATCTTATGACTCAGAATCCACCGATTTTGGGATTGTAACATTTGCAAGGAGAGTTTACATGATTATTAAAACAACTTAACAACTACTTTTCCATTTTCTCTATATTGTTTGCTTTTCAAATATGCTTCTACTCTCACAAAGTCATAGATTATTTTCTTATTCTGATAAGATTTTGAAAAAAATTACAGAGAAATCACTGGAAAAGTGTTGGGTCAAATTTTTTTGTTCCCTCTATATTCTCCATTCATTGGGCATTTATGTATCAAATCACATAATGAATATCTATTAAGCAGTAGCATATGCCAGGATTCTTATGAGCTTCAAAGGCATACTGTGCTGTGAGCTACTTGAAGGCGATTGCCACAACCAAGATACCACAGACACAATGCCATATAGGCCCCCAATTTTTTTTTAATGTGCTCTAAGCATTTTTTCTGTCTCACACAAAATATTTAATATATGCTCATTACAAAATATTAAAACAATTTGGGAGTATACAGTGTAATTCAACCCACCAACGCAACAAGCATCCCCTTAAATAACCATTATTATCAGTTTGATATGCATCCTTCCTTTGAGACACACACACACTCACACCTTATATTTTATTCCCCCTCATTATGTCTTTGTTAATGGGGCTTCCCAGGTAGCTCAGCGGTAAAAGAATCTGCCTGCAATGCCAGAGCTGCAGGAGATGCAGGTTTGATCCCTGAGTCCAGAAAATCCCCCAGAGGAGGAAATGGCAACCCACTCCAATATTCTTGCCTGGAGAATCCCATGGACAGAGGAGTCTGGAGGGCTACAGTCCATAGGGTCTCAAAGAGTCAGACACAACTGAAGCGACTTAGCATGCACACACACAATGGAAAAATGTCATGAAATTGATTTTGTTTCATATTTAAGGAAGATCCAAAATTTAACAAGAAAGACTGATCTTATACAAAGGTGGAACAACCAGGGCCATTTGTAGTTTTACATGTCAAAAGACCAGCCCACTTAAAAATATTCTCCCACAGACAGGTTTTAATTATCATTTCTTGTGATTAAATGTCCCCATTATATACTGCAGAACTTCAGGCCATAAAGAAAATACATTTATATGGGGAATTAGAGAATTCTTGAAAATGTTGCTTGGGCTTAAAGTATTAGGTCAGATTTCAGCAAGTGAGGTCCATGTTGAGAAGACTAAGTGGAAATAATAGCATGAACAAAACCATGGACAGCAAGTGCCAAGTGTGTTTAGGAAATGGTGAGTGACCAAGCTGAGCTGGAGTGAGTGAAGGATTCCCATACGGGAGGAGTGAGAAATGAATCTGTTAAGTGTAGAACAGGGACCAGCTGTACTTAGAATCAAATTTTGGAATTTACTCTGCAGGTAATGAGGAGCCATTAAAAGATTTTTCAGCAAGGATGTGATGAGACCACAAAAGTTTCTGGAGAAAAGAAACTATGGCAGGTATGAAAAGAATGGATAGAAAGGGAAAATGAGTCCTAGACCAGTAAACAAGTCATAGATAATTAGCCATGTGGTAAGAAGCAGCTGGGCTAAGGTGGATACACTGAGAATAGAAAATAGGTGTCAGATTCAAGAGAAATGTGGGAAAAGCACAAACAAAATGTAGGGGTTGGTTGTATTTACTGGAATCAAAAATAATTCCGGGTGTAAAGAGTCTTGTATTCTGATTTGTTTAGAATATCGTGCTTTTAGCCTGTTCAAGCATCCAGTCCAGTTCAGCATTTGTCCTGGACTTCCTCATTTTTCAAGGATGATCGTTATTTATAGTTGCACCACAGAGATTTGGTAAGACCTCTTCATCACACTTTAATCTCTGACATGGCTTCTCTTGGCAGAATGTTAACAGTCAGGTGCATTTGAAAGAGTTCTCATGTGGTAAACTCTGAAAGAGAGCCCGTCTCTCTTTCCCAACCTTTTCTAGTCTCAAGGATACTTATACCTTCCTTTGAAGTACAGCACACAGGGAATTGACTGATAAAATGAAGACTTTTGGACATGAACAGCTAACAAGAGCTAACTGCTTCCTGTTCTGGTGGGGGTGGGCGATGTACTTGCTACAAGTCCTGCGGCCACTGCATAGAGCAGCAAGTTGCGTCATGACCCCTACTGGGTGGCTTATGCCCTACGCCAGGACTAGTGGGAGGCACGAAGCCCCTAGAATGACAGTCAATGGGTTTAGAGGGATACGCAGAGAATGAAAGATTAGACGCAAATGAAATATGTGTAGGAAGTGGAGGCCATTTGCGTCAAAGGTGAATTTTCTGACCATATTGTAAATGCTACTGTGAACTTTAATTCAGAAAATGCAATGTGTTAATGTAAATTATCATATGAATACATATTTTAGTGGAGCATCACAGTAAAATAATGCTTTTTACTAAAGGAAGAAATCTATGGAACAGAAATATTGTGGTGCATATGTAATATACCTGTGATACTCTATTAATTGAAATGGTAACTGTAGTCAAAGTTCACATGCAGTTTTACATATATAAAATTGAAGTGAACTATATATAATATTCACAGAATATGCACACTTTTTTTGGTGTTGGTCACTAACTAGCTTTTAGAAATTGCATTTTGTTCAAGATCAGTTAGAAGTCTCTAATTAAGATATTCAACAAACAGATGGAAAAAGTAACTTCAGTTTGTTAGTCTTTACAATTGCAATTACTGAAAACAAAATTTATCCCTATGGATACAAGGAATTAACTGAAAGATAATTAAACAATGAGAGATCATATTGTGTACAGATTTAATTGTGAAACTTTATAATTGTATTTTGGAAGAATTGAATTATGAAAATAAGCTTTTGGTAGAACTTCTATTTAGTCAGATATAAGTTATATACCCTGTACCAGATTTTACAACATCTAGAAAAATATTTAAAAATCACAAATAGAAACAACTTGTTTGATGAGTTTTACTTCGCAAAAAGAGAGAAAAGAAAATGGAAGCAAGAAGACAAGAACTTTGAAAATATTTAATCTCAAATATTTACATATTTTAATATAGAGAGATATATAACCTGAATTTTAATCTCTTACATTTAGTAGAATTTTCTCTGAGCTTATGAGGTGCCTCTGTGTTAGGAGGAAAGTATTTTCACAATTAAAAGTATTATGGTTTATATATTTGAGCAGCCAAATATATAATGATAGTATTAGATTTTCAGCATAGAATAAAACAGAGTCCATACTGATATGAATAAATGAGAAAGGAAAGCTCTTCCTTACTTAAATTTCAGCAAATAAATATAAAGGAAAGAGGAAACTTTTAAATCTCCATTAGGTAAAAACTAAAGTCATCGTCATAATTATCATAGAAGACTCCACTGGGTGATGCCAGATTTAACAAGTGGAAGTTTGAGGAGAAATATATTTTCATAGTTTCAAAGTGTCTCCAACATAAGTATTAACTTCAAAGGGAAAGATGGTAACTTTTCAGTGAGAAACCAGGCAAAGAGTATCTTAACCAAGTGAGTGATCAAGGTCAACAGTCCCAGGAAATAACACACATTCATATCATGAACCTGTGACATAGGGCACAACGTCATATCTGTGGTCCTTTTGTCCCAAAAGATGTGCAATCACTTCCAATCAGTAGAAAATGTTAGACAGTAGCAAATTCAAAGAAAGACACTGAAAATAACTGTTGAATATGGTTCGAAAAATGCCAAGGTCATTAAAGACATTGTAAGACTGAGGAGGAACTCTTAAAGACTGGCAGAAGACTAACGAGGAGTAACAAATAAATGCAAGTGGGAGCCTATATAGACTAGAATGGTGAAATACCACTAGTGTCAAAGTTCCAAGTAAAGTTCTTAGTTAATAGTATTAAAGCAAATGTCATTTCCTTTTATTGAAAATTGTACTATGTCAATGGAATATTGGGGAATATGAGTGAGGGATATTTGAAAACGACTGGTACTATTTTTGCAACTTTCCTAAAAAACATAAAATTAATTCACAATGCTTAAAATATAATGGTTTGCAGAGAAAACCCAATTGAGGTTGTTCACAATTTCAAGTTTACTAATGATACATTGTAATACTGAGGAAGATTATAGAAAATTTATGAAAATAAAAAGTAAACCAGTAAGACCATAGTTGAAAAGAAAGAGTTGAGGCATAATTTTAATTTCCCTACCCTTTATATCTGGCCTGGCTTCATGACTTTCTTTGACCAATAAAATGTGGCAAAGTGATATTCTATAATGGCCTTGTGACAGTCACTGTCTGTTCAGGGAGAGAGAAGTTTCAAACAACCCAGTCATGCCAGTCAACACAGTCAAGGCCTTGAACATACGACTCAGGCCCTCCTTGGCCAGCTGACTTCATGCTACAGACTGCAAACCTATCAATAAATCCCATTAACACCACAAGGAGACAGGCCATCCCAGCTGAGCTCTACTCATATCATCAACCTGGAGAATCATGAGCAGATAAATAGTGTTGTTTTAAGCCTTTAAAATTTTCTTGGGTTGGGGAAGGCGGGTGATTTCCTGCAACAATAGCTAACTCATACAGATACAGAGAAGAGATTAACTGATTCAGCTCAGATAATAAAGAAAAACTTGATTTGGAAGGTGGCTTTTAAGGGAGGACTTCAATTTACAAAGATGGAGATTTGAGCAAAAGACTTCTCAAATGACAAAGCACAGAGGCCTCAGGGGGGAAGAGTATGGGAAGGTCTTACAAAGGACAGCAGTTCAAGGTGACTGGAGCACAGTGACAAGGAGTACAAGTAGCCCTATCAGTGGAGTTCACTGGCACTTTCCATCACTAAATCTTTCATTTTGCATTCCAAAAAGTAAACTGATTTGGGGTGAGATATCCAAATCATGTTGCCACAAAATGAAAAGCACAGCTGTTCCATTTCTTTGTCCTTAGATGGCACGAAAAGAGTTTGTGATTCACAGTTCTAGTGCCAAAGGGGAAACTTTCCTGGTACATAGATAAGCCAGGAGAGCTTTACTCAATAAAAAAAAAAAAAAAACTTGGGATTTGGATGAGGTTCAAGTTTAAGCACAGCAAAGCACATGTTTGTAGATCTGAGAACTCTGGGAAATTGTCTGGACTATGGTGCCAAGATAGAAACTGGATTTTAAAATCTTGTCTTAGGCAGGCTGCCTAGATAGGAAATGGGTTTGAAATTTTTAGGGATGGGAGTGTGAGAAGTGACTCTTGTTTCCACTTAAAGATCATTTTGTAACAAATGAATAGTGAGCAAGGACCAAACAAGTAAAGTGATAGTGCAGAGTTGAAGAACACACAGGCTGCTATCTCAGGTTGATTTAGTTTATATCTAGGCTCAGCGGTTGCTAGATGTGGACTTGTAGGCAAGTTGCAAAACCCTATTGAACTAAATTTGAGGCAATAATACCTACCCCATAGAGAATTTATGAAGATTAAATAAAATAATGTATATAATGATAACCAGTGCCCAACCTTCATCAGTAGCCAATGCATGTTACTAACTTGTTATGATCCTGAGAATAGTAAACATACCCACCCATTCACAAAGCTTGATTTCTTATATACAAAATGTGGACTTTTTAGAGATCCAGATCATGTTTTTCAAACACAGATTCATGGGCGTGTGTGGTTTCCAGGTGTTCCCAATATGTGTGCTAATTTATCTATCTATTGATACTATGGCAACATGTTTCCTCCTGTGGAGGATGATTTGACATAGCAAGTATCATTTCCACATTTGATAAAGTGAACAGCAATTGCAGTAGGTGGTCCTCAAGGAACTGTGCCTTCTGGAATTCACACTGCCATGCAGTCTGGTCCCATAATGACTTTAGATGGCCCTGAGAGTCATCAGCTAATACAATGCATAGGAAGAGACCCTGTGCCAAAGTCTTAAGGCTGGCATAGCCTTAAGAAAGCTGGACATTTCTACATTTTGTTGATTTAGGGAGCCTGCCATTTAAGAAATTCAACTACCCTAGTGGCATATCACATGGAGAAAGATTAGACCTGAGACCATCTAGTGAGAAAGTGGTCCCACTGTCCCAGCCTCCCTGCCAAGGTACCCAGACTTGGGAATGAGCCACCTCAGACCATCCAGCCAGTTAAGTCTCTGAATGACTGCAGATCCAGCAAACCTCAAGTAAAGCAGAACCACTGAGCTGATACCTGCCAACCCACAGAATCAGGAGAGAAGATCAAATGGTGACCCCTCTTAAGGCACTAAATTTTAGGGTGGTTTGTTACATAGTGACAGAGAACCAAAACAGGGTTGTGTCCTCCTCTACAAATTTTCAACAATGTTGTAATGTTTTAAAGTATTTTTAAAAGACTGAGTTATGAACATGTTTTAGGTTACTTTCTCTGCTTACTTCACACACACGGTAAAGAGAACCAGAGCTGACAGAAGCGTGTGGTATAAGAATTACAGTTTCTCAGATGCTTTTTCCTCAGGGTGAGTTTATCCTTGGAGACAAAGATAGTATAGAGCTTTTTGTTCTTTGAAGATGGAGTGGGTGAAGCCCCGTTACTCTGTGGCAGTCCTTTGTTCTCCTAAAGCGGTGTCTCTTGTGTGTCCCTGAAGCAGGAATCTGTGCCCTTAGCCGTGATTCTGTGAAAAGAGATTAGCCATTGACAATGATGCTGTGTGGGAGATGCCACATCAGTGATGCCTGAATCACTGTTCTGTTACTATTATATCGCACATGTGTGTGTGTGTGTGTGTGTGTGTGTGTGTGTGTTACTCAGAACATAGAAAGGCCTGGCCTTGTTCATCCTGACCAGTGAGGGCAGGTGTGGGAGCTTCACCCCTGCTCAGTGGGATATGTGAGGCCAGCAGGTGGACGGAGACCCAGACACAGCAGCAAAAGGTCAGGGCGTTTTATTCCAAATACTGTCAGTGACAAGAAAGCTGTCAGCTTCAGAAAACAGGACAGAAAAAAAGGTGAGGGGGCGGCATTCAAGGTCAAATACACACAAATCCACAGAGGAAAGGAAAAATCAGCAGGAGGCAGTCACCAGGATATAATGCAAAAGTTGGACCTCCGGTCCCCTGAGTGAGGTCAGGGTTGGGCCCCAGGTCTACCAGGACTTATTTCTCATAATAAAAAGAAAACCGGGAGGGCTTAGTAACAAGTTCTATAGTTCTGTTCTCTGAGGAGAAAGTGAAGTTCTACAATGTGGAGCTGGCTCCCGGGGGGGTCAGTGGCTGAGTTGTGCCGTTAGACTTGAAAGGAGTTGTGGAAAGTCAGATATTGTACAGAATACACACAGAAGTCCAACACCCTGTGAGTGTAAGAGCGCTGTGAGCCCCTGAACACTCTCCCAACTGTGAGGAAGCCAGAAGGAGAAGCTGTCAGCAGGGGTGCCACACTTGAGGGGTACAAGAGCCTGGCAAGAACATAGCCTTTGGAGGGAGCCAGATCCGTGCCCTGACGCTGGCTCCATCCTGCCACCCTCCGTGCTGGGGCAAGGCGCTTGATCAGTGAGGACTGCCCTTGCCTGCCTGGAATAGAACCTTCACCAAGAGGACTTTTTCTCCTCACATAACAAGAAATCCATAACTCAATAGTCTAGAACAGAGACAGCACTTGCTGGCTACTTCCAACTTTTTCCTTCCCACTTAACTTGTGGTGTTTGGCTTCATGGCCTCAAGATGGTTACTCTACTGCTAAGCGCGCTTCCTGCAGGTAATAAGAGCAAAACCACCTCCCGCTCTGGCTTTTTTCATTTGGGGGAAATAGAAACCTTTCCCAGTGACTTCTCCTATACCTCATGATCTCATTTTACACACACATTATTCCATAGGTAGGTGGTGAAGAGCAAGTAGCAGAGGCAAGCATTCTCAAGAGAGGTATTTAACAAGGTGGATAAATGGGGAGACATGGGTTGGTCTAAGAATGCGGTCCTTAGCATTATCAATCCTGAGGAGGGAAAAGTTATTGTACCTTTTCCCAACCTACTCAGTGGAAACGTTTTAACTTTCAACGCTCAGAGAACCAGTGTTTCCTTAATGTGTGAATTGTTATAAAAACCCCAATGTGGAGTTAAGGTATCCAGGAAGTCAAAAAGGTTCAAGAAGAGACCTTGAGTTATTATCAAAATAAATAGCTTTATCCTTGAGTGTTAGTGCTAGACTAATACTTGAAAAGAAAGTGTAGTCGTTCAGTCTTATCCAACTCTGCGATCCCATGGACTGTAGCCCACCAGTCTCCTCTGTCCCTGGAATTCTCCAGGCAAGAATACTGAAGTGGGTTACCATTCCCTTCATGAAGTCTTCCCAACCCAGAGATCAAAACCAGGTCTCCTGCATTCCAGGCAGATTCTTTACCATCTGAGTCACCAGGGAAGCCTCATTCCAATCCAACCATCTCACTGTTCAGATGAAAAAGCTAAGAGCCTGAATTTCTCCAAATGGCATCACTAATTCTAGACACAGTTATAAGGGAGCCCTAGCTCTTCCTAATATATGTCTTATTACATATTACATACTGTCCATCTCTACTGCCTACTATTGCTCCCCAGTTTATCCTGCCCATCTGTTACACTGTCAGTGATGGAATAGCCTTTCCTTTGAAAGACCCCAGCACAATTATGACATTGTCCTCCATGGCACTGGTCGCAACTGTGGTCATGGGACAGGACCCCACAGTCTGCTCTGGCTCCCTTCCTTTCTCTTTTTTCCCTTTTATGGTCTACCAACCCCTTATTGGTCTCACCCTGTTCCCTCCTAAAACCACCTCTCTAAAATTGCTGTTACCACGTCACCAGAGACCTCAGAATTGTCAGATCCAATGAACACATTTTTCTGAATTTATCATACGGTAGCACTTCTGAAAATTTTTAACCGAATAATTCCTAACATCAGAAGAGAAATTTGATGAGCCCCAGGGAATGTGGAGTTCTGATCTGAAGCCACAGCCACAGGCATGAAATAATTTGAAATCTCATTTTATCTTAAGAATTCAAGTAAATTTTCCATGCTATTCTTGCACATGAAAATAATGTTTTTTTTTTTTTTTCTTCAAATATCTTTATAAAATTGATACTCAAGGGACATGCTTGTTTGAATCCTGTGGCTGCACATTCCACCTGGCACTTGGGTTTGAATTTCATAACCCTAACCAGGGTCCCTGGAGCATCTCTTAGTAGTCAGTGTTATCCCCAGGCGAGGCAGGAACTAAACGAGACCAAAGGCAAAGGATAGTGGCTTCTGTAAGCAGCATTTACTCTCCAACCTCTTCCTTCTCACCTCCCTCCTCATTTTGCCTTCCCCTGGAGAACAGAGGAGGCTCAGAATAAAAGGAATAAAATGTATACACCTGGCATTTGGGCTGGCTGAGCTGCTGCCTTGTTTAGTCCCAGTGGCCGGGCTCCCATCCAGGGAAGACAGCAGACCATGGGGAACTCTCCTAGTCAGTCTGCTGCAAGCTGCCAGGAAAGCTTTTTCATCTGGTGATGGCATATTTACTCACTCAGGAAGTGACAGTCAGAGGCTTGTATTATCTTACTCAGATCTCAGAACTTCTTTTCTGGAAGGGGGTCATACCTACGTTCCATCCTCAGAGAGGTCCCACTCACGTCTCTGTATTCTGAATGCTCTGTCCTGACAATCAAGTTTTACTTGGGACTACAGAACTGCCTTTTGGGATAGATCTTAGATCACAGTTTATGCTTGAGATTTTTTCCTTCCAGTTTCATTGAGATATAATTGATATATTGCACTGTATAAGTTTAAGGTGTATTGCATAATGATTTCATTTACATACATCATGAAGTGATTATCGCAATGAGTTTAGAGAACACCCATCCTCTTATCTAAACATAAAATTAAAGAACAAAACCTTACCAGCTTAAATAAGATGTGTGCGTGCTAAGTTGCTTCAGTAGTGTCCGACTCCTTGCAACCCCATGGACTGTAGCCTGCCAGGCTCCTCTGTCCATGGATTCTCCAGGCGAGAATACTGGAGTGGGTTGCCATGCCCTCCTCCAGGAGATCTTCCCAAACCAGGGATTGAACCCAGGTCTCCCACATTGCAGGCAGATTCTTTGCCAACTGAGCCACAAGGGAAGCCCAAGAATACTGGAGTGGATAGCCTATCCCTTCTCCAGGGGATCTGCCCGACACAGGAATCAAACAGGGGTTTCCTGCATTGCAGGAAGATTACTGGCCGAGCTACCAGGGAAGCCCTAATCTCTTTCTTAGATCTTCTATTTCCTGAATCCCAGACTCACATTGCAACTCCATAAAGGACTCCTCACTTTAATATACTATGGGTGACTCAAACTCAATACTTCTAAAATTAAACTTGTTGTCTTCCCATAAAAACACTATCTTCTCATCATTGTCTATGCACATGTTTACTGAAACCGGATTCCTGAGATATGTCTGGAGCTATCCTCTTCATCTCTTACATGTTCAATGTCCTTTTTTGTTCTCTCTTCTTCATCCTCCCTGATTTTGCTCTCATGTTATAACTAGCATCTAATGAACATTTGCACATGCCAATATAGACACATTACATATTTTAACTCATTTAATCATTAAACAACCCTATCATTATGATTATTTCCTGCTACAGATGAGGAAATTTAGAAACAGAGAAATCAGGTAATTTTCCCAAATGTCACATGAGTAAATGGTAAACCCAGAATCTGATACCAGGCAGTTGATTTGAGAGCGCTCTCTCAACCGCTATAACATTCTACTTTAGCCCTTATTACTTATTTCTTGTATAGTTATAGAAGCCTTTCAATTGGTTTCTCTTTTCCAATCTCCCTAACTCCTCCCCCAAATTCCATTGTTCAGATGACTAACTCCCACAGTAAACTTTCTTTTTTTTTTTTTTTAATTTATTTTTATTATTATTATTTTTTTTTCCAGTGGGTTTTGTCATACATTGATATGAATCAGCCATGGATTTACATGTATTCCCAATCCCGATCCCCCCTCCCACCTCCCTCTCCACCCGATTCCTCTGGGTCTTCCCAGTGCACCAGGCCGGAGCACTTGTCTCATGCATCCCACCTGGGCTGGTGATCTGTTTCACCATAGATAGTATACATGCTGTTCTTTTGAAATATCCCACCCTCACATTCTCCCACAAAGTTCAAAAGTCTGTTCTGTATTTCTGTGTCTCTTTTTCTGTTTTGCATATAGGGTTATCGTTATCACCTTTCTAAATTCCATATATATCTGTTAGTATGCTGTAATGTTCTTTATCTTTCTGGCTTACTTCACTCTGTATAATGGGCTCCAGCTTCATCCATCTCATTCACAGTAAACTTTCTAAAATACAGTCTCTTCATGTTAATCTGCTGCCTAAAATCCATCAGTGCTTCTCCATCACCTTCAGGTTAAAGTTCCAACTTCTTAATGATGCACAGAGTCTTCCATGGTCTGGCCCCTGCCTACCTATACAGTCTCTTCTGAATCCTCCTCCCAGGTGTGGCACCAGCCAGCCATATGAGATCACTTGCAGTTTCTGAGCAGAACTTGCTTCCTCCCTGCATCTCTGTGCTTTTGTACTCACTCATAGCTCCTACTTCAAGGGCAGACTCTTATGGAAAGAGCTCAAAGTTTCTCAAGAGCAGAATGGCTCACCCTCTGTATTTATAGCTACTGTCATACTTTTCCCATAGCATGCTAAATGGAGTTTTCTCTTCTCTCTCCTTTACTGACCTTCATAAGTCCCTTGAGGGAAGTGTTGATTCTTTTTCTCTGCAAGCCTACCAAAGTACTTAGGGCATGCTAGTCACTATTCAGCTTTCCCAGGTAGCACAGTGATAAAGAATCCACCTGCCAAAGAGCAGGAGATGCAAGAGACCCTGGTTCCATTCCTGAGTCGGGAAGATCCCCTGGAGGAGGAAATGGCAACGCACTCCAGTATTCTTGCCTGGAAAATTCCACGGACAGAGAAGCTTTGTGGGCTACAGTCCATGGGGTCACAAAGAGTCAGACATGACTGGGCATGCACCATCACAGTCACTCATCAAATGGCTATCAAATTAGGATGAACTAGTCACTCAGTCGTGTCCGACTCCTTGTGACCCCATGGACTGTAGCCCACCAGGCTCCTCTGTCCATGGGATTCTCCAGGCAAGAATACTGGAGTGGGTTGCCATTTCCTTCTCCAAGGGATCTTCCCAACCCAGGGATTGAACCCAAGTCTCGCATATTGCAGGCAGACGCTTTAACCTCTGAGTCACCAGAGAAGCCCCCAAATAAAGACCATAACTGCTTTATTTCCTTTTATGCCATTTTCCTAAACAAGGCCTCTGACAGGCTTCTTGGGCATCATTTTTTTCACCCACCCCAGATTACCTACCTGCAAAGGAAGTTCATCTAGAAGTGGGGTCAGAATAATATAGAACCCTATCACTTGGTTTGGTACATCTTAGGGATACACATGAGAGTCTGGAGGTAAAGAAGAGGTGGGCCAAGAAGAAGAACATGAATATGTTTACATTAGTGAAGGGAGCAATGTGGCCCACAGGATAGTGATGCCAGGACATAAAATGTGTTCAGTAATCCTGAGAGTTGTTCTTAAAGGAGATAAGTAAGTGCATTTTTAAAAGTGCATTTTCTTCCTCCTTTTGCATGGCAGTTATTCTGAGGGGAAGCCAATGTAGAAAGTCCTGGGATGCAGAATTTTTAAAAAAAAAGAAGCACACAATAGTTGTATTTATTTCATAGGATTCTGGTGCTTTTGTGACAGATATCCAGGAGGGAAATTACCTTCACCAGTCTTGGCTCAGTGCCTTCTCAGCTCCTAATCATCCCTTCAAACCCGCATACAGTAGACAGAGCAGTTGTCCTTCACCACTGAAGAAATGCGGCCCAGAGTTACGTTACCGTGGAAACAGAATCTTTTTTTTTTTTTTTTTTTTTTGCTGCAAGACACATCGCTTCATCTGCACTATTATGAAGCAGAATACATTGGTGGGGCTGGGAGGGGAATCAAATATTCTGCCCGCCAGTATTGTGCTTGGCCTCTGGGTGAATAGATGACTTTCAATTAGAACGCTTAAATATCTTTTAACTTTAATCATTGGTATTAGAGTTCCAACAGAATTTTACTTGGAAAAGAGTAAAAAATTCAACTCTGCTGCTCAGGAGAGAGCTATAAATTTTTTCAAGCTAGAACATTTCTCTTAAAGAAAATACAAGAGAATTTACAATTAATGGTTTCTTTGCATGTAAAATAAATGACTTTGTCCTTTGTGTTTTGACTTTCTGACTTGATCCTATTGTGGATTTATGAGATTGTCCAGACCTCTTTCTTCATTTGTCTCTACTCTAACCTGCCTTGTAGTGAACATACATATTGACAATTTTCTCTGGCATTGGGCTGCAGGTATTCAGGTTCCCCCTTCCTGACTTACTGCCAAGCCCATCTGAGCCTTGACTCCCTAGCCCAGCCAAAGCCCTCACTCCCATTTGCTGCCTGCTGCAGTGACTGCAAGGCTTGCCTTTTTTAATATCCAACCCTAAATTTAGCCACTGTCTTATTCTCTCCTCTTTTAACTACTCTCTTTTCTTACTATTTGTGTTGCTAACTGTCGTGAAGGGTGAATCTACAAGACCTCCACTGGCAAGAGGACCAATTCAGTAAAATCCCAGAAATCTAATAAGAAGCCCTCATCCCTTCATTCCAAAAATGCTTACAGTCACTGCATTTTCTTACAAGTCCAAAAAAACATTAAAAAAAAAAAACCCAAGTAAAATATATACACACATGCAGAGTCTAATTTTAATCGTAGGGAAATCCCATAAATGAAAAGAAAGAAACATCTTTCGTTAGTTGTATGTAAATTAGGAAAATGGGCTTCCCAGGTGGCTCAGTGGTAAAGAACCTGCCTGCCGATGTAGAAGACGTAAGAGATATGGGTTTGATCCCTGATTCCAGAAGATCCCCTGGAGGAGGGCACAGCAACCCAGCGTTCTTGCCTGGAGAATCCCATGGACAGAGGAGCCTGGTGGGCTACAGTCCATGGGGTTGCAAATCGTTGGCCATGACTGAAACGACTTAGCATGCACAAATTAGAAAATAATGTAACACTTTATAATACTTTAAAATTATTAGTATCTTAGTAAAAATAAAAACAAAAATAAACAAATGGAACATAATTAAACTTAAAGGCTTTTGCACAGCAAAGGAAATCATAAACAAAATGGAAAGACAACCCTCAGAATGGGAGAAAATATTTGCAAATAAAGCAACCAACAAAGGGTAAATCTCCAGAATATACTAACAGCTCATGCAATGCCATATATATAAAAAAAAAAAACTAATTGAAAAATGGGCAGAAGATCTAAATAGACTTTTCTCCAAAAAGATATACAAATGACCAAAAAGTACCTAAAAAGACGCTCAATATCACTAATTACTAGAGAAATACAAATCAAGACTACAATGATGTATTATCTTACACTGGTCAGAATGTTCTTAGTCACTCAGTCATGTCTCTTTGAGACCCCATGGACTGTAGCCCTCCAGACTCCTCTGTCCATGGGATTTTTGAGGTGAGAATACTGGAGTGGGTTGCCATGCCCTCCTCCAGGGGATCTTCCCGACCCAGAGATTGAACCCAAGTCTCCTGCATTGCAGGCAGATTCTTTACCATCTGAGCCATCAGGGAAGCCCTGCCATCATCAAAAAATCTACAAATAATGCTGGAGAGGGTGTGGAGAAAAGGGTACCCTCCCACGCTATTGGTGGGAATGTAAATTGGTACAGACACTATGGAGAACGGTATAGAGGTTTCTTAAAAAATGAAAAGTAGACCTATCGTGTGATCCATCAATCCCATTCCTGGGCATATATCCAGAGAAAACCATAACTTGAAAAGATGCATATATGCCAATATTCATTGTAGCACTATTTACAATAGCCAAGATGTGAAATTTACCTAAACGTCCATCCACAGAAGAACAGATAAAAAAGATTTGGCACATATATACAATGGAATACTACTCAACCATGAAGAAGAATGAAACAAGGCCGTTTGTAGCAACATGGGTGGACTAGAGATTATTATACTAAGAGAAGTAAGTCAGGCAGAGAAAGACAAATGCCACATGATATCACTTATATGTAAACCCTAATTTTAAAATGATACAAATGAACTTATTTACAAAACAGAAACAGAGTCACAGATCTGGAAATCATACTTATGGCTACCAAAGGGAGAATATGACGGGAAGTGATAAATTAGAAGATTGGAATTAACATATTAACACACTACTATATATAAAATAGATAACTAACAAGTACCTACTGTTATAGCACAGGGAATTCTACTCAATATTCTGTAATAACCTATATGGGGAAAGAATGTGAAAAAGAATGGAGATATATATATATACACATATATATACATCAGTCATATATGTATATGACTGATTCACTTTGCTGTACATCTGAAACTAACACAGCATTGTAAATCAACTACACTTCCATACAAATTTTTAAAAGTTGAAGAACTAGTGTTTTAATTCTCGAGATAGTAGAGCAGCATTAGAAAGCAAGTGACATGTATGGAGGAACTAGTCAGTGACAGCTGATTTTACATCCACGTCTCATTTAATTCTCAAATTCACCTCAAGTGTAACTATTACCTCCATTTTACAAATGAAAGAATTAAGGCTCAAAGAATTTTTTTTAAGTCATTCCCCTAGTCACCACATGATTGTGACAATGATTTCTGATTCTGACTCCAGTGTTTCTGCCAACTGTGTCACTGTGTCCAACATCCAGCAAAACTCTCCTATGGGGAGGGCTAAAATCTAAGGAGAAAATGAGGAGAATATGGCCTCTAATCCTGGCTCTCCACCTCCTGATAGAACTGTGGAAAAACCATTTATTTGTTTTGAAGTTAGATTTGTCCATCCTTATTTAATATGGATAAATAAGCCCCTTTCTCCTCGTATGTATAAGGATTGAAGTAGTTAATGTAACCAAAATATGTTGAAAATCTAAAGGGCACTTCTATTTCTGTAGGAAGAATGACTTTTGCTCCTATAATAGAGCCAGATTAGCAAGTCCATTTCACCGGCAATTAGTTCAGTCCCAATCATTATCAATCCCAAATTCACAATGTTTCTGAGGGCAGATCTATTACATGTTTCTTCTGTGTTTTCCAAATCACCTTAACACAATTCTGGGTTGGGTAGTGGATGCATTTTTATTAGATGAAGTGACACTTAAATCAAACTATTGTCCAACATGTACTTGAGCCATCAGTGATAGACCCCATTATATCATCTATCAAAAAGGACTCCTTAAATGCCTGGACATAATTAGCCCAAGTTGCTTTATGAATAGTCATAACCCTGGTTTATAGT